>NC_141685.1:1455411659-1456910759 GCF_964263255.1 Lissotriton vulgaris | reverse complement strand
CATATTTATCACAGCTTCCTCTCCCTGATTTTGTGGAGTCTTTGCTATCCCGTCTCTTGCCACCTATGGGGAAGCTTCGCACCCTTAAACTTACAGCATCCAAAACCAAACCACAAGTTTCTTCAGACTCGGACTCCACGGCACCTACTACTATGGAGGAACCTGCTCTCCTCAAACCAAACGCCGCCCACGGCGCAATTCCCAAAACTACGCCACCCAGTAAACCTTTACAACCTGGTTCAACGAAGCGTTTGAAAAAAGACCCTCCATCTCCAGGCTCCTCATCACACTCTGCCTCAATGGATCTTATTCTAGAGGAACTCCGTGCACTCAAACCCTTCATGGCCGAAACCACTAAAACCTTACAATTTCTCCATGACAAGTGGTCTACGCTGGAATCAAGGGTCCTTTTGGTAGAACAATCTACAGAGAATCTTCATGCCTCATGTGCGAAAATCTCGCTCTTGGAAAAAGATGTCTCTCTCCTCAAACGTCAGGCGGAGGAGTTGGAAAATCGCAACCGGAGGAACAACCTTCGTCTTTATAATCTTCCGGAACTTACAGAAGGATCCAACCCAACAACATTCTTCCAAACCTTTCTACCAAAAATCTTGGACCTTCCTCCTTCCACATCTCTGAATATCCAGCGTGCACACAGACTTGGCCCGAAAGTTTCCAACAAGCCTCGCGGAGTCATCATGCTGTTCCTTCAATACACGGATCTCCTCCAAGTTCTTTCGGCAGTGAAGGCTAAAAAACAAGTTATGTGGGAGGGCCGCAGGCTATACCTCTCTCAAGATGTTGCTAAAGTCACAGCCGACCGTCGGAAGCAGTTCCTGGATTTGAGACCGCGTTTGAGAGCCCTTGACGCCAGATATGGACTATTACATCCTTGCCTCTTCAAAGTGACATATAAAGACAGAACAACTACATTTGAAGATCCACTCGTCCTTAAAGAGTTCCTGCGTCGCCATGAAACCGAAAACATGGACACTGCAAGACCCGTCTAACCGTTTTGTTTTGTTTTGTTTATGATTGACGTGTTTCCTCATTTGTCTGCTTATACGTTTTCCTACCATTCTTTGTTTCTGATCCCTATATATGACCACATGCCCTCCACCCCTGTATATCTTACCTCTTTTTATATAACGTTCTAGTGCTATATTTTTTTTTTTTTTTTTCATCTACCATGTGTATTTCTAATGTTCTTATCTACTTTTTTACCTTTTCACAGATCCTTTCCCCCGTGTTTCTTCATCCCGGTGTATCCGTACTTCCCTCCATTCCGTTTCTTCGCTGGTTCCTCAGGTGTTCGACGATGTGAGTCTCCGTTGTTGATGTCGTCTTCTTCTGGCGTCGTCATCCCTCAGTTCTTTTTGATCTCTTTTATCTGTTATGATATTACTACTCTCTACATGCTTTGTTCTCTCTTTTCTACTGTTCTCTTTCTTCATCCCTTTCTTCAACTCTTTCACTTCTATCTCTTTACTATACTCTCTTTTTTTTTATTTTTTTTATTTAAAAGATCTTTATTGACAGCAAAGCCATTGACATCACCAACAATTACACATGAACACGGTGTACCTCCGGAAGCGGTACCAAATCCTCATAAACAGCCAGTAGCAGGTCGTACACAGCCTTAGTGCCAGCATCCCGGAGGCCTGGCGGCGAGGTAATGAAGTAGCAGTACAACAATGCCATTCAAGGGTTCACAACGTAGGCAGCATACTGGTGTGGTGTGGCAACTGGCAATCAACTTGTCCATGTGTTATACAGCGATCCAACGTCATGGCTACAACAAGAAACTAAACAATACCCACCAAACTCCCCCCCCACCCGCTAGTGTGTGTCTGTGTGTCTGCCTATCCTGTCCCAACTATAAAACCTCCCGAGTGTGCCTACCCTGTGTCCCCCCCCGTCCCCCACATAGACAGCCCTTACTCAGTTACCCTCCATCAGGCCATCCCCGGATTCTCACAGCTACCCTCAGTCAACCAGGGACTTCCCCACTCCCTCCCCCCCGCGTCACAGTGTTCAGTGTTAGCTTCGAGCTCCTCTACTCTATCTTGCAATTCCACCGCCTCAGCGGTGTCGGAGCTGTCCTCCTCACCCTTCTGTATGTACTCCTTGTAAAGATCCCAAAAATTCTTGGGCCTGCTCCTGGGCGGAAGCAGGTCGCTATACAGTTCTGTCTGGGTACAGCAGTACTGCAGGTCCCTCAACCATTTAGCCTTCGTGGGGAGGGGCCCCCTCATCCAGCAGGTCGCTACCACCCGCCTTGCCAGGAGCAACGCCATGTCTGCTAGTCGACGCAATCCCGGGGCTAGTGGCTTGGAGTAACCGATTAGCGCCAAGGCAGCAGTGCGAGGTAGAGGCTGCCCTAGTATTTGATCGAGTTCCGCGAAGACCTCCCCCCAGAACGCCTGCACTCCAGGACATTGCCATGCCAGATGAAAAAAATCGGCTACCGGAGTTCGGCACCGTTCACATTCGGCCGTGGTTCGGAGGCCATAGCGATGGAGGCGCGCAGGAGTATAATACACTCGCTGTAAATATTTGAAGTGCACCAAGCGGTGCCTGCCGTTCAGGGATATCTTGCGCGTGCTCGAGCAGCAGTAGCGCCACATCCCGTCATCTATGGGGGATTGGAGGTCTGCCTGCCAGGCCTCCCTGGCCTTCGACGGCTGCAGACGCTGCTGCGTCACACCCAGCTTATTAAGCTGTGTAATGAGCTTCGCCGCAGTGGTGGACTTCAGTATATATGTCAATTCCGGTATCTCCTCAGGTTCCTCCAAGTCTGGGCCCAGTATTTCACGAAAGGCCGAGCGGAGCCTGTGGTATTGGAATTTATGTAACAGGGTGTGATCTGCCTCAGCAACTAGTAACTGGTCCCAAGTTTTGAGTACGCCTCCCTCAAACAGGTCTTCCATTTTCGCTATACCAAGAGAACTCAGTGCCTTAACCACTCCCTTCTCACCGAGTGGATCAAGCCAAAGGGCCCACTCCACAGGCAGCAGTGGGGAGTAAAGCAGAGTGCAGCCCCGAGAGCGCACTAAGCAATTCCAGGCGTGATTGGTCGCCTTCAGCGAGACCATCCGGCCAATTGCTCGGTCCGTGGGCAGGCAGACAGTTGCAGGCAAAGGAAGCGGGTCAGCAAACAACCGCTCCAATATAAGGTGCGGGGTCCGAGGGTCACCGTGCACCCATGAGTGTAAATGCGACGCCTGGGCGACCCTATAATAGCGTTCTAGGTCCGGCGCTCCCAGCCCCCCCATCTCGCAAGGGAGTATCAGAGTCTTCCAACTAACTCTGGGCTGTTTTCCCCCCCAAGCCAGTCTCACCAACACCGAGGTGAGCTGCCGAAAGAAGGTCCTAGATAACACCACAGGCAAATTCAGGAAGAGGAACAGAAACCGGGGAAGCACCACCATTTTCATTAGTGCTATCCTACCCGAGAGTGAGAGCGGAAGCCGGATCCACCTATCTACATCGTCCACTAGATTGTTATAAGCTACTCCGTAGTTATCTCGCACAAGGACCTCCGGGTCCGAGTGGAGTTTAATGCCCAGATAGCGAACTGAGTCGGTGGACCATTGCAATGGGTATTCCATTTCGAACTGTCGTGTCACCGGGGTGAGTGGGAACGCAATCGATTTGTCCCAGTTCACCTTCAAGCCCGACAACGAGCCGAAGCGGACCACCTCGCGAAGCACCGCAGGCAAATTCACTTCCGGTTCTCTGACGTATAACAGCGTATCATCTGCATAAGTTGATATCCCAATCTTATAAGTAGGGAAGCTAACACCCTCCAGGCTGTGGTACTCCCGCATGGCGCACGCCAGGGGTTCCGCCACCAGTGCGTAAAGCAACGGCGACAGTGGGCAGCCCTGTCGAGTGCCTCTGCCTATGTTAATCGGGTCTGTCACTCTATCACCCAGGCGCAGCCTAGCAAAGGGTCGATGGTACAGTGCCCCAACCTGCTGAAGGAACTGTTCGCCCAATCCCAGCTTGCGCAACACGCGGACCATAAAGGGCCACTCAACCGAGTCGAACGCCTTTTCCATGTCGAGGAAAATAGCTAGCGCGCTGTTCTCCTGTTTGATATGCTGCATCGCGCCTAACACTGTGCGGATATTGTAAGTTAAATTCCTGCACGGGACAAATCCGGACTGTTCCGGAGCGACCAACTCAGGCACCAACAGGGCCAGACGAGTGGCCAGAACCTTAGCATAGATTTTGGCGTCTACGTTAAGTAGACTGAGCGGTCTATACGAGCCGCAAAGATCGGGGGGTTTACCCGGCTTAGGTATAGTGATGAGCAGCGCCTCCCGCATGGTGGTCGGCATTTCACCGTTCTCGCAGATGGCGTCAAACAGGGTGACCAAGTGCGGCAACAGCAAATCCTTAAAGGCCTTATAGAAACCAACCGTGAGGCCATCCGAGCCCGGCGCGCTTCCCGAGCGCATACCTGCCAGTGCCTCTAGTATCTCGTCCTGGTGGAAGGGGGCCATTAAGAATTCCCTGTCCGAGTTCTTGAGGAACGGCATGGCTATATGGTCTAAGTAGTCCTCCATCTCACCCTCCACTCCCTGTGTTTTAGACCGGTATAACTCCGCATAATAGCTCCTGAACGTCTGAAGTATCTGTTCCTCGTCCGTCACTGTGTCCCCCTCCGGAGTCCTCAGCTCCTCTATGACTAGCGGGCGTCTCGTGCTGCGGACCATGCGTGCAAGCAGCGCCCCAGGCCTTTCTCCCTCCCCATATTGTCTTGCCGTGGCGTATTTGCCCATATAGAGGACCTCTCTGTCCGCCAGCGCCTGAAACTCGGTCAGTAGTTGCGAGAGCACTCCTCCTTCCACTTCGCCGCCCAGCCGTAGCCGCTCCGCCTCAAGCTCCGCCATCTTAGTCTCCAGAGTAGCTAGGTCCCGCCGTATTGATCGTAACACACTAGAATGTTTCGACATCGCCACCCCTCTGATGTAGACCTTAAATGCCTCTCAGACCGTAAAGAAGTCATCCACTGTGCCCATGTTTGTTGCAAAATACTGTTCTATTTCCTCAGCTAGTTCCCCCCTGAAGGCCTCGTCAAGCAGCGCAAAAGGCGGGAACCGCCAAGTAAAAGCCAGGATCCCCCTCCTGGACGTTGCGAGGCGGAGAAGAATAGGGGAGTGATCCGAAAGCGTGCGTGGGAGGACTGCACATGAGCTAATGTTGTTAAGTACCAGGGGGGGCGCCAACCAGTAGTCTATCCTGGTATGCACATCGTGAAATGCTGAGTAATGTGTAAACCCACCCGTCTTTGGGTGTTTCTCCCTCCAGACATCCACCAAGTCAGATTTAATCATTTCAGCTGCCATGTACATGGCCGAGGCCACAGGTCTCCTAGCAGGGCCCGCTGAGCGGTCCAGAGCTGGGTCAAACACAAAGTTAAAGTCCCCTCCCCACAACATCCAAGGCTGTGCATGCGATCTAGCAATAGCAGACAGGGTCACATAAAATTCAGGGTGGTCATAGTTAGGGCCATAGACATTCACTATCAGTAAGTCCATCCCCTTACCCACACATCTCGCTAGTACGTATCTACCTTCCGGGTCTGAGTGCACCGGAATAAGCCGCAACTGTGACTTTGGATTGGCCCAAATTAACACCCCGCGGGCATGTGTAGTGTAACCCGCAGCCACCGTGTTCCCGGACAAACCCCTGGATTTGAGCATTCTGCTGGAGAGTGGCAGGTGTGTCTCCTGCAGCAGAGCTATGTCAACCTGATGTCTACTGAGATAGTTAAGGACCTTCCTCACCTTACGGAAGTCATTCAGGCCCCGTACATTCCAAGTCATTAAATTCAGTTCATTCGGGGCACGTGCATGCAAATTCGGTGTGGTATCAGCCATTACTAAATTGCTTCAGAGCATGGTCCGTAAGGATGGGTAATTCAGGACACAGTGGGACACCCCATCTCAAAGTCGCCATCCTGCGCTTGCGAACAGGGACAGCAGCACACTTCAATTCACACACTCCGCAGTCAAACCCCTTTAACAACCCCAACCAAACACACCCCCCAACCACCCCGAGTCTCGTTCCCACCCCTGTTACAGCAACCCACCCACAGCCGACCTCCCCCAACCTGGTCAGACAGACCCCACACACCCCCCCCATGTACCCCCAACAGGTGTAGTGTCAAACAGTCCGACACCAACCCCTCAGAGAGTAAAACAACCAAAGGCACCAGGGCAGAGCGCACCAATATAGTTCACCACGAACTGTTCCGAGAGAGTGTCTGTACCGCACCCCTCCCAGCTCCATTCGAGAGTCAATGCTCGAGTCTTGGCTAAAAGTGCTACCCAGTCCCACTCTAACTGGCCCCCCCGAGCTTTCACCGCTTGTCCAATGTACTCTTCCACGATGCACACATCACCTTACCATGTCCAGTGTGTAATCAAGGCGTCCTTCCCCAAACCGTGAGGCAGGTGCCCCTGCATGGCCGGAGTGCACATATCGTCAGGGTCCGAGTTCCATCTGTCGTGTAGAGGGCGATCTCCTCTTCATCCGCCGTTTAGTCTTGTTCCTCCATAGACACTCCCTCCTCGTCCTCCAGGCCATTCCGGTTCTCCTTCCTTTCCCGTGTCCAGTTCTTGAGGGACTTATGCAGTTCTTTCGGGTCTGTGAAATAGTACGACTTCCCACCCGTGTTGATCCGGAGTTTGGCCGGGTACATCATTGCATAGTCCAAGCCTAGTGTTCTGAGTTGCTTTTTGTACGGCGCGAACTGTCGCCGTTCCTCCTGCACCTTGGCTGTGAAGTCCGGATAGAGGGAGATGTTCATGCCCTCATGTTGGAGTTTGCCCTTCTCCCTCGCCACTCTCAAGGCAGTGTCCCTGTCGCGATAGTTGAGCAGTTTCGCGATTATAGGGCGAGGTGGCATGCCGGGTTGAGGCTGCGGGCCCAGTGTGCGGTGGGCGCGTTCCACAATGAACATGGGGGAAAAGACTTCCTCACCCAAGAGTATTTTCAGGAGTTTCTCCACGTATAGTTCCATTTTCCCTGTTTGCGTGGATTCCGCCACTCCTGTGATACGGAGATTGGATCTGCGAGAACGCGCTTCCAGGTCCTCTGTCTTGTCCCTGATGACAGTCAGGAGTCTATCGAATTGCTTGCGTTCTTTGTCCCACTCCATTTGGGCTTCCTCAGCCTCAGTGAGCCGGCGCTCCGCCATGTCAAGGCGCTCCGCATGTTTGTCCACAAGTTCTGCCATACGGTCCATGCGGTAGGACAGAGCGTCTATCTTGGTGCCCACTGCTGCAATACTATCTTGAATGCCTTTCTCCATGGCTGCTAACATGTCCCGGAGCTCTGTTGGCGCCTGGGTCGGCGCCGCCGTCGCACCCTTCGGCGACGCGTCCGGCGCTGGCACCTCCGATCCCTTCAGACGGCGCCGTTCAAAGGAGATCTTCCCCTGGGTTGCATCGTTCTTCCCCATGGTATTCTCCGATGTGCGACAGCACTGGGCGAGGAGGCTCACCGATCAGGCCGTGTGAGGATCTGCTCCGTTTCTCGTTACCTTGCCGCCAGTGGTCGGGTAGTCGGTGCGCCGAAAATGGCGACAGCAATGGCGGGCAGTCCTCCGTCGTCCGCAAGTTTCAGAACGTCTCAGTGCCAAAGGTTGCCAGGTCCTCGTCAACAGCCCCAGGCAATCTGGTCCTCAACAGGATAAGGGCAGGTGGCAGAGCCTCATGCGACCGCTTGTAGAACAGCCAGGCAGTGACACCGGGCTCGTTGTACCCCCACCACGTGGCGCGGTGCTTCGGGTTTATGTGCTTCACCGCTCCGCCGCTTCTCCAGTCCCCTGTCCCACAGTGTCCGTGTAGAGTAGGAGGTAGAGGACTTTGCGATCCAAAAGTTGTCTCAATCGTGCATCTGCCTGCACGTTGTCCGACAGCCGCCGGTGCTGAGGCCGCACGTACAGTGACGTCGCCTGGCCTCTATTCCAGGATAGTGCGCTGCTTTCGGCCTAGTCCGCCACCGCCTCGCCACCAGGCACAATGCTCCGGAATGTTCAGGAATTCATGCTCTGCAGTCGGTCAAAAGGGTCCTCAATCGCAGCCCGGGGTGCCAGCAGATGTTTCTGGTCGAGCTACAGCCAATTCGAGCACATCAAGGATAGTTAAGCAGGATAATTCTGGAGCTTTGCGAGGAGCCGAAGGCTCACGCGTCCGCCATCGACGCCGGCTAGCTCCGCCCCCCCCCTTTACTATACTCTCTTTATTCACTTTTGATCTCTTCCTTTTACACTTCTTGTTTCTTGCAATTCTTATTACTATTATCTTTCTTTTCCTATTCACTTTTCAATATATCCTCTTTCATATCATTCTCCTGACCTTCCAAATTCCGAGTAGTTACTTGGAATGTTAAGGGGTTAAATAACCCCATTAAACGTCAACGTGTCTTAACCCACTTGACGCGGCTTAAAGCTGATATAGCTCTCCTCCAAGAGTCCCACCTCTCAGACAATGAAGCTAGCAAACTTAAACGTTGCTGGGTGGGACATGTTTTTCATTCTCCTGCTTTGGGTAAGAAAAATGGCACTGTTATTTTATGTCATAAAAAGTTAAATGTTTCAGTTGTATCCCATGAAAAGGATAACAATGGTCGTTGGGTTATTACTAAGCTTCTTATTGATAAAATTCCTATCGTTATTTTTAATATTTATGCTCCTACAGGTATTGATAAATTATTTTGGCCAGCTATTTCTGACAAATTAGTTACAATTAATGAGCAATATGTTATTTTTGGTGGTGATTGCAATCAAGTTCTAGATCCCTTTCTTGACAGGAATTCCAAGGTTAAGTTTATTCCCTCCAAGATGCACTCCCAGTTTATTAATTCTATTCGAAATTATGCTTTAGTAGACATTTGGAGACTATGTAACCCTGACCTTAAAGAATACACGTTCTATTCTCCCACCCATCACTCCCAATCTCGTATTGATTATCTTTTCCTTAGCAAACCCCTAGCACAATTAACCACTCACTCAGACATTGGTTCCATTTTAATCTCAGATCATGCTCCCGTTTTTGTTGACATTGACCTTATTCCCTTCTCTCCTCATTCAGGACGTTGGAGATTTAATAACTCTTTACTCCTAGACCCCATATTCTCCACTAAATTTACAGCTTTCACCTCTGAATTCTTTACACTAAATCATCTCCCTGGTTGTTCCTTTGTCACGGTGTGGGATTCCTTCAAAGCGGCTGCTAGAGGTTTTATCATTGACTTTGTATCTCAAAAGAAAAAACAATCTATCACCAAATCAACTCAACTATTGGATAAAATAAAGAAACTTGAATACACATACTATAACTCTTCCTCTGAATCCTCACTTCGCGACCTTATTTCGGCCAAAATTGAATTCAATAAGTTTACCACTAACGCAGCATCAAATTCTCTTCTTAAGTGTAATTCCCGTTATTACGGAGGACAAAACAAAATGGGCAAGCTTCTAGCTAATTATCTTAAAATACGCAAAGAGAAAACAAAGATCGAATCTTTACAAGGTCCAACTGGTATTTCCCTCTTCAAAGATAAAGATATATTAGCTCAATTTGTCTCTTTCTACCAAACTCTATACACTCCTGAATCTATTCCCGCTCCTGATGATCTCCTTGCTTATTTTCGGGATATTCCTTCCCCACAATCTTCACATGTAGATTTTCAGCCACTAAATTTAGATATTTCCCCCTCTGAAATCTCTCATGCCGTCTCAATCTTACGTAAAGGGAAAGCTCCGGGACCAGACGGCTTCACCATTGAATTTTATAATCATTTTTCTTCTCTTCTTCTCCCTAAACTTTTCCTGTTATTTCAGTCATTTGTTGATTCGGGTTCCTCTCGGGGGACCTTCCAAGAAGCATTAATCTGTTTAATACCCAAACCAGACAAAGACCATACTCTATGTAAAAACTATCGCCCGATCTCCCTGGTTAATACAGATTATAAAATTTTTGCCAAAATTATAGCTCTTCGATTAGATCCTCTACTACCAGATCTTATCGGTCCGGAACAATCTGGATTCGTTAAAGGTCGTTTGTCATCAGATAATTCTCGTGTTTTCTTTAACATTTTGAGTAGAGCCTCTTCTCTTACATCCCCATTAGCTGCCATTTCTCTCGATGCCGAGAAGGCTTTTGATAGAATTGGCTGGGATTTTATGTTCCAAGCTCTTCGTTGGTTCGGTTTCCCATCTAAATTCATTTCCCTTATTTCTCTACTCTACTCTAGTCCCCATGCCTCCATTTTTGCTAACGGCATCACTTCTGATTATTTTCCCCTCCAAAGAGGAGTTCGTCAAGGATGCCCTCTATCTCCCCTTTTGTTTATTTTGGCCTTAGAACCCTTTTTGATCAAAATTAGACGCGATGAGAATATTTCCGGTTTTCAGTATGGTTCCCAACAACAACAAGTAAAATTATCGGTATACGCCGACGATATTTTATTTTACTGTTCAAACCCTCAAATAACTCTTCCTTCCTTCCTAAACCAAGTCTCCGCTTTTTCTAATGTCTCTGGCTACAGACTTAACACGGACAAATGTGAAATACTACCCCTGAATCCCTTATGTCTAAAACATCTATTTGACTCCTCTGGATTCTCCTGGCAACCCTCTAAGATTAAATATCTAGGGGGTTGGTTTGCCCCCCGTCTCTATGACACCCTCAAATTTAACTTTGAATCCCTTTCTACTAAGCTCTCTTCTTCCATCAACCGTTGGAACCCTCTCTTTCTCTCCTGGTGGGGTCGCTTGGATTCCATAAAAATGATGCTAGCTCCTTTGGTTCTATATACTATTTCTATGATTCCCATTCACATCCCCAATCATCATTTCAAATCAATTGATTCTATTTTATTGAAGTTTTTATGGAAAAACAAAAAATCCAGAATAGCCCTCTCTGCTTTAAAGAAGGAAAAACCTTTGGGTGGAGTTAAATTTCCTAATTTTTAATCTTATCACCATGCCTTCTCCTTAAAACAGGCCTTACGATGGATTTCTTCGGATCTTCCGTATTACCCTCCACTTTGGTTAACGCTTGAATCTTCTTTTCTTCACCCTTATGAATTCAATGAGTTTCTCTCCTTCTCCTCTAACATCTGCTCTCTCCGTTCTCCCATCATCTCCCACACACGTTCTCTTCTTCAACCATACTTGGTATCCACTTACCCTTCTGCATCTTCTACTTCTACCCAACCCATTTGGCATAATAAACTCATTAAAATTCGCAATCGTTCAATCTATTGGAAATCCTGGCATTCCCGTGGTTTAAAATGGGTTTCTCAACTTGTTTCTGACTCTTGCCCTCTCCCGTTCCACTTACTCCAAATCCAATTTTCGTTACCCTCCTCTTCTCGCAAACAGTACTTATCTCTGCTTCCCTCCCTTACCCAATATCTTTCCTCACTCCCTACCACCAACACTATTCCTACACTTCACCTTTCCATCTCAAATGCTCTTGACCAATCCCCGTCTGCATCTTTTCTTTATAAATCCCTTCAAACATCTGTTGAACGTACTAAATCTAAAGTTGAGTTGGCGTGGGAAGATGATTTGTCTCAAAATTGGCCCCCTATGTTTTGGGATAGAATTTGGTCAAAAATTCATAGTACATCTAGAGCTGCCAATACTACGCAAACCTTATTTTTTCTATATAACCGTACGCTATACACTCCCGCAACCTTATCCTCTTTCTCTCCAGACACTTCTCCCACATGTTGGTCCTGTCCCTGCCCACTGGCTGATTTGAAACATATGCTCTTTGAATGTCCTCCCATTCTTCATTTCTGGCATTTAGTTTGGTCTCAAATACAAAAACTCTTTAATCTCACTCTCCCCTTGTCATTCCTTCATGTTTTCCTAGGCTCCCTTTCCCCTGATCTTTCTGGACCTCATCATAAACACAAACTACTTGATCTCCTAATAGCCATTGCTTTCCATCACATTACATCACATTGGAAACAGGCCAAGGATGTTTCTTTCTCTGCATGGTGGAATGCGGTTTGTTTCAATCACCGTCTAGACACCAATTTTGTCTCCCCTATTTCCCTAGCAATTAAACGCGACCTTCTATGGCTTCCCCTCACCGAATATTTATCTAGAATTGCCAGGCCATCTCCCAATCCTCCACCACGTACTGTTGAAGTTCAAAAACCACCGTGAATTGTTTTATCTTAGTATATGTAAAATTATTAATGCATCCTAATTTTAACTTCCAATGTTTTTACTTTACATTATTTCTTGGATCAATATTATTCTGACGAAAGAGATTTTTTTTTGTTTCTATAACTGCTGATTGTTTCTTCATGCACTGTCTTTTCTTCTTTATGCCTTAATAAACTTCAAACTTAAAAAAAAAAAAAATAGGATTACTGCACATTTTAGGATAACATTGTATTGCCTATTTTGAAGAGCAGAGTTTTGAATCCTGAAAGCTGGATACATGTGAGAGACCTCAACAATAATCATCTTTGGTCTTACGTAGCTTCCATACCCTTTGAAGACATGAGAATGTAATATGCACATTTCAATTAATCAATGATTGTATGAACTGTAATTATGAAATCTCAATGGAGGTAGTGTCAATTTTATCTTTGGAAAATATGATTGAGTTTCATGCATGCTTATGTAGATCCTTCACTGAAGCACTTCTCTAAAAGTGACTGGGTGGTTGTGAGCCTTTTTGGACAAATGGCATCAGAAATGGCACTTCATAAACCAAACATCACTAAAAACTGCTTCAAAAATATTATATATTATGTTTTAAAGTGTATTAGCCATGGGAGAGTGGTTGGGCAAAGTTAACAGAAACTTATAGATGTTGACAATGAGCTACTTATTGGTTTTTGTGGCCTACATTTTTGTCATGATCAACCAATTTTTTCCAGTCTGGTTTTGCTCGCTGTGGAACTCTGTGCCCTATAACATTGGTAAACTATAGTATAGCCACTGTGTGTGGATGTGTCCTGAGGACAGTCTCAAAAATCATCTTATTGGGGCTGAAATTCTGACGTAGCAACCTTCAGAGTGGTCAACTAAGTGGGTGAATACCTAGCCGGGCATCCTCCCTGAAGACCTAGTGGACTATGGGCCTAATTAGGAGTTCGGCAGTGTGGGAGCGTACTGCCACATCATTACCCCGCTCCCACCCCATCAAACTACACCACCCCCACCTGACAGATTAGGAGTTGTCTCCTTGTCTGGTGAGTGGTGCTATAGTGGTCCACGGCATTGAAAAGCACTGCAATGGGAAGGCCAAAGTCCATTCCTGCTCAGCATGGACCATGAAGTCCATGCCACGCATGAACAGGGGGTGCAGGCATACGGGGGGCCAGAAAATGTGCCCCCATGCATGCCTCCCTTGACCCTATCGCAACAGGGGGCCCTGTAGGGCTCCCTTTGTTTCCTCACTACCACAGTTTTTATGGAGGGCTCACAGCCATGACAACTGTGGTGGTGAGAAAACTCCTAATATGCTCAGCGGTGCCACAGCGGCACCACCAGCATATTAGGACCTCGCACCACTGCACCATCGCCATGGGATACATGATCGCCAGAGGTTGTGGCGGGCCTGTGGCAAGAGGACCACCATACTCATAATGCCGCAGTCAGACCGCCAGTGTGGTGATTCCTGCCATGCCACTGCAAGTTTGACAGACCCATGGGCCACCAAACTCATAATCAGTCCCTTTGTCTTTCTTTTTCTGCTTCCACTGAATATGTTGTCTTTCCACTTTTTTATCATGCTGAAGTGTTGTTTATATTGTTTGTTTTTTTGAAGAGGTTTAATGTAAGGGTTGTCCGTGGGGTTGTATGTTGGGTTGTAAATCTAAATTATAAACAATAAAGACTTTTTTGTTGAATATGGATATTCTCTTTATGTACTCTTTCTTTCTTTTATTCATTGTCTGATGCATTAAGGTTTGCAGCTAACTGTCATTCCTAAAGGGAATTTTTTTGTGATTATGATCAAATGAGGTTTTTTAAATGGGTGTCAAATTGGGCAAAGATGGCATTTGTTATCTATATAATTATCAGGCCATAATTAAACATGTAAATTGACAGCATTTCAGTGAAAGTGGGTGCCACTAATTTCTTCTCACAAGGGATGGTGATGTTCTCAGTATCGACAATTTGAAAATGTTGCTTGGTAAGTTGGTGGTACCTTCTTCAGTCCCAAAAATGGCCTTTGGCTTCTAGTAGATTGACACAGATCCAGATTGATAATATGCAAAAGGAGCGAACTGGAACAGTACTCAGTACACAGAGGGAAAAGAATCTCAAGCAAGAATTGAAACACATTTGAGAGCAGGCCAATAATGTGAGGCACAGAAGGATGGCAAACTGAAGCAGAGGACAAGGTGTAAACAACTGGAAATAATTTTGTGAAACAAGGAACCTTTCTATGTGTCTGTTTTGAATAATAAGTAGTGATTTTTGAATTAGCAGTCTAATGCCTGTGATGACAGAGTGGACAGTGAGAAAGAAAAAAGAAAGAAAGAGCTTACCAAAAAGCAAAAACATGGAATAGATTCCCAACAGCAGAATGCCAAAGAAAACTGCTGCACTGCAAGCCAGGAATGCAAGCAGTGTTAGGTAAGAGGTACTGCGATAATTGTCAATCAGGACCCAAGACAGAGATTATAGACACGACTGGATCAGAATCTCACAGAAGGGCCAGCTATGAACGTGAACCATAAACACACAGTGCCACAACCAAGGTAAAGTTTGAGAAAAAAACCTTGATCTGGCATGCTCTGTGGCTTAATACTTAGCAGCTTTTAGGGATTCCCTGGAGTGATTCTCAGAGAGATGCGTTGTAGAAGAGGAAAAGAAGGTCTGCTTTTCAGCAACCGTTTCAACCATAGTGGTATTGGCCATTAAAAGGTTGTGTGACTTGCATGGATACCACAATGTTTTCTTACCCAGAATGACTTACTAACACTAAACTTTGGCTGAAGTCAAACATTTTCTTCAAATGTCTGTGTGGAAAAATCCAAAATCAGCTGGGATCAACAAAATTCCTCCCACCCAGCTTTCTCATCCTTATCCCAGTAAAAAAACCACCCCATATTTGTGACTTGGCCTAGCATCTGTGACAGGAAAGGCTTCAAAACACAACATGAAAGCATCACATTTTTGCCTTAAAAAGACCTTTCAGGCAATATGGGCATATGTGGAATTTGGGCGCAGGCTTGGCTGTCCCCCAGGGATCCACATGTTTGTTACCATTCAGTTTTTCTGCACTTCTCCCAATAAACCCTTGTGGCCAAGACTTTAGTCTGTGACCTAAAAGTCTCTAACAAGATGAAAAGATGAATCCATGTCTCCGTGACAAACATGTTTTAGTTCTGTGTTTTCAATTAACTCACGATTTCCTTCTTGCAGTTTATTTTTACTATTTTACTTTAACAAATGAAGTAGTTCATAGGATTCAAATGATGCATGAAAGTTCTTAGGGGACTTGCAGAGGAGGGAAAACAAGCACAGCAAGGCCACTCTAAGTGCAGAGCTCATCTACCTAAGTCCCTCGAGGTTCAGGTACGTTTTCGAGGTAGTGGTGTATAGATGACCACAAAAAAGCGTTAGTGGGTGCTAGTGCCCCAGTAGTCAGGGTAATGGTGCAGGGGGGCTCCTGGAGGGTCTAGAGTCTTAAAACTAGGCAGAGACATAAGGCTGATCTCCTAGAGCCTCAGTGATCTCTTCCTCTTGCGCTGCTCTTTTGGTGGGTCTGATGGTCAAAAACACGAGGAACTGGGTAGAGGCTTCCAGTGCATGTAGATGCAGGAGGTATCTTCTACAACCAAAGGAAGTTGCTGCTTGGTTTTTGAAGTTGCTGAATGGTCCTCCACAGCTTTGGGAGGAGCACAGCTTCTCAAAGAGTCAAGCAGTGCAATTGTCGAGGTTCCAGCAGGAAGGCAGTTTTGGCACCACGTAGTGGTAAAGTGCTCAGCTCTCGCAGTGACATCCCTTGTTTGTCCTTCCTTTAGTTCCAAGTAGCTGAATTTGAGTTCCTGGTGTCAAGGGGGCCACTTACAAGATGCATTTCGGGGCATTAAGGGGAGTATAAGGTAATAGCTAATGGGCTACTTACCCCTGGGGATGACTACAACCCCTATATGACCACTTCATGTGGAGAGTGGGCATAAGCCTGACCCAGAGTTCCTAATTTCACCATAAACAAGATAGTGAACGTCTTCTTTGAGTGTCCACTACAAATGGCCCACTTTAGGGATGTTTCTAACCTGACCTAACCAACACGCCTACTGACTAGCTGATTTTCTCATCTGCTCAGGTGCCAAATGGGTCCCAGGGTAGTGGATGGCTTTCTCCAGATATGTAGGAAGCATGGTCATACATCAAAGGAGACAGGGGCTTAGAAGTCTCTGACTTTGATATGCTAAATCACTAACCATCCTGCTGGTGGAGGTGTTTATACCTCCTGCCAGAGAAGGCATTGATTCGGACCTGTGAAAGTGAGGGTTCTCCCAGGCAAGGTGTCAGAAATTCGTCCGTGTTGGCAAGCTTGAAGAGTCCAATCAGCCAGCACACTAAAACCCCAGTAGGTTTCAGGGTATACATCTGGGGGCATGACATAATTAATCCATCATTGGCATCAGTGTGGATTTATTAAGATGAGGTGTATGATACCAAACATCATTATTTTCAGAGAAGCCATAATGTAGCTGTGTAACCCATAATGACCAGTGTCCAATACATATGCTTCGGATATATCGATGTTACTAATCTCGATGTCACTAATATCGGTATTTGTATTATTGTTTTGTTTTTTAATATGTATTTAATATGTATGTTATATGTTTTTTGTCAAGTATTTCACTTGTTTTAAATTATATTTGTACTATTTTTATATATTAATAATGTTATTTTTAAGCCAATTTTATGTTTTAGTAGCGGAGCGGGTTGTGGGTTTATAGGGGAATAGGGTGACAAGTAATTTAAATACACTATGTTAATTATTACTTGTTAGGAATTATAAATTCATTTTATTTAATTTTTGAGTTTAAGCTCTGTAGCGGGTTGTGGGTTTATAGGGGAATTGGGTGGAAAGTAATTTATTTGTAATTAAGTAATGATTTATTTTTATTTATTGGTATTGATGATTAGTTTATTTTTAATTAATTATTAATTGGTAATATAATTTTCTAATTGTTAATTCGTTTTTTTATTGGCAATTACTATTTTTAATTGGCAATTACTATTTTTAATTGGTAATTATTTTTTATCAATTGGAAATTAATTTTTATTAATTGGTCATTAATGTTTCATTATTTTGGTATAAAAATAATTTTATTGTTTAATAGTTTTTAATTGTTAATCAATTTGTAATAATTAATATGTTTTTGTTATGGAAAATATTTTATTGTTCAATGTTTATAATTTGGTAACTAATATGTATTAATTAATATTTATTGGTATTTATTGTTAATAAATTATTCATTGTAATTATGTTTTAAATAATTATTATGTTATATTTAACTGCTATGCTATCCAACACTTTTCCTACTGTTGCACTCTCTGGTGTAGGAATAGTAGTTTTTACCCCTACGCTATCCAATGCTTTCCCTACTGTTGCACTCTCTGGAGTGGTAATAGTCATTTTTACCCCTAAGCTATCCAACGCTTTCCCTACTGTTGCCCTCTCTGGATTGGGAATAGTCATTTTTACCCCTACACTATCCAAAGTTTTCCTTCCTGTTTCACTCTCTGGAGTTGGAATAGTAATTTATACCCCTATGCTATCCAACGCTTTCCCTACTGTTGCACTCTCTGGAGTTGGAATAGTAATTTTTACCCCTACGCTATCCAACGCTTTACCTACTGTTGCACTCTCTGGAGTGGGAATAGTAATTTTTACCCCTACGCTATCCAATGCTTTCCCTACTGTTGCATTTTCTGGAGTGGGAATAGTAATTTTTAAGTCGTACGCTGTCCAACATTTTCATTACTGTCGTTTTTTGAGACTTTGAATAGTAGTTTTATTTTTTTAGCTATTTAATATTTTTTTGTATTATTTTAGTTATTGTAGTATATAATTAATTTTAAAAATATCAGAAGTATATATATTTTTTAATTTATTAAACATAATTATTTACTTTTTACTTATGTTATTGTTTTTTGTGTGTAGATGTATTTGTAATTTATATTATTTTTAAATAATTTATAAGTTATGAAAATAATTATTAAAACATATTATTAAGTAAGTGTATATTGTACATTTTATGTATATGTTTAAATAATGTTTTAATATTATGTATATTATTTATTCATTTGAAACATTATTGAATATTTCTAACTATGTTTATTTTATTTTTAAGTATTATTTACTTTATTGTACACATTTTCTTTTAACAGAAAAAACGATGGGGCATATTATCAAGGGGGTTTATCTCCGCTTTTTTGGCTTTAAAAGCCAAGAAAGCGGAGATAAAATTATCTCCCTATTACCAAGCTGTCGCTAACACCAGTTAGCGACAGCTAGTAGGAGATAGCGACCATCTTGGGCCCCACTTTGCATGTCAGTGATATTTATCACTAATGAGATGCAAAGTGGGCGTGCCAAGATGTTAGAGACTGAAAACAGTCGCTAACGTCGCTATCTCCTATTACCAACTTTTGGAGATATTCGCGCTAAGCGGGAATATCTCCAAAAGCTAACACCTGCCCTGAGCAGTTCTTAGCCATGTTATCCAATGGGATGTGGATAACATGGCTAAGAGCATTTGCTCGATAATGCATGAATATCGCTGACTTTTCAGCGATATTCATGCATTTCGGCCGTTTTTTATCGCATTTGCGATAAACCTTGTTAATAGCAAGGTTTATCTGCGATAAAAATCGCCGATGTGCGGCGATAATTTTTGTCTCTAAACAAGTTAGAGACAAAAATTATCGCTAGTTGTTGGTAATATGCCCCGATATTTTTAATTACTATATTTTTAACATCGATATTTTGGTTTTGATATTTTTGTACTTACCATGTTGTAGATAGAATGTCTATATTCTTGCCTTCGATATTCCTGCGTCGAAATTTCTGTAGGTCGATATTTTGTAGTGATTCTTGTGAGTCAACCCCTCATTGCATTATTTGATGTAGATGTTTATTTATGAAGTACATATAGATTATCACCCATAGACGGCTACATGGTTGTAGAGATACTCTTTCTTCCCCCCAATAACTCTCGGAGTCGGATGACGGTGCCAACTTGTTTATTCAAGTTCATACACACAAGGAGCGCAAAGCATGTCCTGCGCCCAGCCTGCTCGCGCTCTCAATGCCGCGCTCCGCCTGCCGCGCCTCTACGTCAACGCACGTCACGTAGCCACGTGACGTGCCGTGCAATCGCGCTCACTACATATCTCCCTTTTTTCCAAAGAGTTATGTGAACAAGTCCTGACTCATATCATAGTCTCTGAACCTCACTGGTGGGACCACCGCCCTGCCCCTTCTCGTCAGTCTTACCGGGGAATTGGCCGTCGTTGCTTCTTCACTCTGTCCACTCTCTAGCGCAGCCGCGCCAGGCACACTCCGACTGCTGTCTTCCTCCGGCTGACATTCTGCACTGGCCCCTTGATCTTCGTTATTACCTTCTCCTAAGTCCGGGTCTTCACCTCCATAGTCACTGGAATGGTCACTGTTGCTCTCACTCTCATCCCTGTTGTCTCTGCTTCTCCAGTTGAGTATTTTATTGCACCTGGCCATGCGATCCTGCGACCACACGTTTCCATCGCTCAGCAAGGCCGCCCGGCCCTTGATTTCCACAACTCTCAGGGGCCTGCTGTACTTACTTTCCCCTTTTTTCTGTAGAGTGGGCAGTCTTACTCTCACCCATTCCCCCTTTTCGAGGGACGTGTCTTTTACATTCCTCCTCGCATCATAGTGTTTGGTATACACTGCTTGTGCCTTCTTCAGATTGGCTTGCACCACTGCCGGTGACCACTCACTCTTGATAACTCTGTCCTTCCATATCCTGTTGTCTTGGGTGAACGGCTCCCGGCCCCTTAATATCTGGAAAGGGCTATAGCCAGTGTTCGTGGGAGTTATCCGATACGCCCACACCATGTGCCATATCTCCGCCTCCCAGTCTTTGTTGTCTGCAATAGCCGCTTGTATCGAGCCCATCACCACTCTATTGAAGCGCTCCACCAACCCATTCCCCGCCGGGTGGTATATGGATGTGTGTTTAGACGCTATTCCATTTCTTTGCATAAATTGGTTCCATCTGTCAGAGCGGAATTGGGGCCGATTGTCACTGAGGACACACTTGGGGATGCCCTCTCTCACGAAGGTCTCCGCCATGAAGCTCACTATTTTCTCAGTGTCCATTGTTTCTTCGATCTTTACTTCCGGCCATTTCGAATAACGATCCACCATTACACAAATGTATTTCTGTATACCCTGTGCATTCAGCACTGGCCCCAAAATGTCTATGGACAGTTCCTCCCACGGGTTTTGTGGAGGATCAATCTTTCCCAGGGCAGGGCGCAATGGTTTGAGCGTTTTGTCCGCGCCTTGGCACCTCAGGCACTCTCTCACGTGTCTTTCCGCTCTTATGTCCATTCCTGGCCACCAATAATTCTGCTTGGCCCTTAGTTTCAGTTTTCCCACTCCCAGGTGGCCTTCATGTAACATGTCCATCAATCTGGGTATCATCGTTGACGGGGGTATGACTCTTTCCCCTCTGTATATAAATGTTCCCTGGTCATCCATAGATAGTTCCTCTCTCACCTCAAAGTAGGGAACAAGGCCGCGCTCTAATTTGCATTTGTCCGGCCAGCCTCTCACAATGTAGTCCTTCACTTGCTCCATGTTCGGGTCTCCGTCATATGCCGTTTTCCATTCCTGTTTGCTGATAGATACTTCGAGGTCCTCGGTGAGTGCGACCCACTCTTCCCCCGCCTCGGGACATTCTGTGCTGGGCTCCATCGCTGCCGCCCTACTCAGGTAGTCCGCCACTTTGTTCCGGTTTCCTGGAATGTTTTCAACATCATAGCGGAACTCCATTAATTTGAGCGACATTTTCGAGATCCTCGGTGTTGCTTCCGCATGTCCACTAGATGTGAGTACTTTGAGGAGGGGCTTGTGATCAGTCCTCAACCGGAACCTCGTGCCCCACAGGAACTGCCGGAACCGGGACATGGCCCACACCACCGCCAACATTTCTTTCTCAATCACACTATATCTCTTTTCAGTGTCATTCAGGGTGCGGGATGCGAAGCATATGGTCTCAACTCTCCCCTGACCTCGGTCTTGCATGAGGACTGCCCCCAGTCCTTTATCACTAGCATCTGTGGTTAGTATGGTGCTTCCTTGGGGGTCGAACCCTTGCAGTGGAATTGCCCCTGCCACTTCTCTCTTTATCATTTCAAATTCCCGTTGAGCTTCCTCTGACCAACAGAACTCGCTGTTCTCACGGGTTGACAGCCTCATGTGGTGAGTTTTCGAGGCGAAATGTTCAATGAATTTCCCATAGTATTCCGCCATTCCCAGGAATGACCTGACTTCCTCCTTGGTAGCTGGTGGTGGTGCGTCGCAGATCGCCTTTACATTTTCACTCTTGGGAGTCACACCTTGAGCACTGATTTCGTGGCCCAAGTACGTTACCTTCTCCATCCCTATCCGGCATTTGGCCCATTCTGCTGTGAGGCCCTTCCCTTCCAGGATGCCCAACACCGCCTCCAGCTTCCTGTCGTGGTCCATCCTGTCCTGGCCCATCACCAATATATCATCCTGGAAGTATTGCACTCCCTTGAGGTCCTGAAACAGCTGATGCATGAGCTTTTGAAATACCGCAGCCGCCGAGGCTAGTCCGAACGGCATGCGGCGGAATCGATAGCATCCGAAGGGAGTTATGAAGGATGTTAAGCTGCGACTCTCTGGGTGTAACGCTATCTGGTGATACGCTGAAGTCAAGTCTATGGTGGAGTACCTCTGAATACCCCTTGTGCTGGCCAGCATCTCCTCTATCCGGGGAAGAGGAAACTTCTCCACCACTATATTTTTGTTCAATTCACGTAGGTCCACGCATAAACGGACCTTTCCGTTTGGTTTCTTCACCACCACCAACGGCGATAGCCATTCAGCACAGGCTATCGGTTCGATGATCCCTCTTTTCTCCAGCTGTTGAAGTTCTTCCTTCACGTCGTCCCTCACTGCTAGCGGGATGTTCCTCACCTTGTGTGCCACCGGTACAGCTCCTTTTTTGAGTACAATCTTGTGTGCAAATCTGTCGAGTTTGCCCACTGAGCCTCCGAAGACCGTTGGGAACTTCTTCCTCCATTTATTCGTGTCCAGCGCTTCCTCCGGCTCCGTCAATAATATCTGTTCCTTGCCTCCTGGGTCCAGCTTGATGCCCAGGTCTCCTTGGTCAAGCCACCCTAGGACGGAGGGACCTTTCTCGGAGACATATAGTTTGCACCTGGCCTCTCTGCCCCTGAACTCGAAGTTCAATTTCCTGCACCCGGCCATGGGGATTCGATCACCGTTGTAGGTAACGGGACGTATGTCCAGCTTGTCCAGCTCGGGGCCCAGTCGCGGAGCGAACTTCTCTTCCCACACGCTCCGGGGGATGATGGTGTAAGGCGACCCTGTGTCTGCCACCACCTGGACTTCGACGCCTCCGATCTTCATTTCCATGACGGGTTTCATCGTTCTTCCTCCGCCGGTGCCACGGCCTCGGTCGTTTATGCTTAATATTTCGTCGTAGATGCAGAGGACTGTGATCACCTCTTCCTCTGCTGCTTCTTCAGGCTCCTCCGATGCTTGGGCCACGTACTTCACTGCATTCTTGGCTGCCTTCTTCCTGCACGCCTTTTCAAAATGGCCGATTATTCCGCAGAACGTGCATTTGGCGCGAAGCGCAGGGCACTTCCGGTCGTGCGCCTCGTGCGTCCAACTGCCGCATCTGTAGCAAGGCCGTTTGTTATTTCCGGCCTGGTTGCCAGGGTTGCCTGGGCTGTTCCGCCATTTGTCGGGACCCTTTTCTGGCTGTTTCCGTGCCTGGTTATTCTTGTGGTGTTCTTCCTCGTCTACTTTGTTCACCGTCCCCCCGGGCACGATCTCCTTCTTCGTAGCCGCAGCACATCTTCGTGCCAGTTCAGCCCTTTTCACTATCACTAACACGTCCTTGAGGGAGGTGTCCCCTGCGGCCCATAGCTTGTCCTGCACGCTCGTGCACGTGGTGTGCATCACCACTTGGTCTTTTATGAATTCACTTTCCCAGTTGGCATATTTGCACGATACTGCCAGTTTCTTCAACGCCGCTACATACTCTTCTACCGTTTCCCCTGGTAGTTGCTTCCTTTGCTGGAAGTTAAACCTGTCTACTGAGACGCACACCGAGGGTTTGAAGTGTTCTTCTAGGTCTTCCAGCGCATGGGCATACACATCGTCATCCTCAGTCTCTCTCTTCTTCGGCACCAAGCTTTTGTAGATCCTTAGACCTTCAGGGCCCAGATTCAGCAGCAGGATTCGTTTCTTTCTCGGCGGCTTGAACTTCTCCTCACTCTCGTCTTCCATCACTTCTATGAAATTGTCTATGTATTCCTTCCAGTCCTCCCATTTCATGAGTGGTTCTCCTGGTCGGGGAAGGAATTGGACTGGCGCTATCGCGTAGCCCGCATGTGCATTCATCTTCTCCACCCGGGCTGCGGGTAGCGTACCTTCCAGGCTTCTCGGACTCCCTGGTGCACCGTTTCGCTCTTCCTTCTTGAGCAAGGGTGGAGGGCTGTTCCTTTCAGCCCTTTCCTGTTCGGGTGGAGTAGCCAGTGCGTATCCCGGTGGGCCGTGACCGTGACCGGCTTCCTACCTCGGTTGTTCAGGGTTCTTCGACCGTCGCTATTTGTGCTCTCGGTGCTCTGTTCTCCTTGCTGATGGTTGCGTTGCGCTCCTTGCCGTGCCCTATGAGGATGGGGTCGCTGTGCGTACCCTCGGGCCTTCCTCGTCTCTCCTGCGCCACCACTCCGTTCCGCCGTACTTCTCGTAGTCTGCGTGGTGGGGGTCGTGGGTCAGTATCCCACCCTCGTCGCCACTGTAGAGATACTCTTTCTTCCCCCCAATAACTCTCGGAGTCGGATGACGGTGCCAACTTGTTTATTCAAGTTCATACACACAAGGAGCGCAAAGCATGTCCTGCGCCCAGCCTGCTCGCGCTCTCAATGCCGCGCTCCGCCTGCCGCGCCTCTACGTCAACGCACGTCACGTAGCCACGTGACGTGCCGTGCAATCGCGCTCACTACATAGGTGCCTGGTGATTTACAAAATTCACTTATTCAGGTATATTTTCCACTTTTCCAGACACACTTCTCTAACTTTTATTGGTTTCTGTACCCATTCAGTTTAGAAATTCAACAGAAAGTTCAGACTTGTGGACGTTTCCAAAACTTCTGATGGATCCTCGTGCTTTTTACTAGGAACCCTCCATGACTCCAACTTGTTCGTAAAATTATGTAAGAGTAAAATCTATCTACCTGACTGCTTCCAAGCATTGGCAAATTATATCTGTGAGCATAAATGGCCACTCATCACCATTATATGTATTATGATATGCCATGCTTCCTGCCCCACAAATCCTACTTCAAACAAACTCATGATCAAGATTATCATTTGGCCACTAATTGCATGCCACGCTGATGTTTGCCCATAGGATTTTCACAAGTAAATATGTGGCATCAGCACTGAGGCAAATTGTGAACGGAGAAGCCGAGCACCTCAGAAGAGGGAAAATAGTGTTTTGCCCCATTTCGAGGACCAAAACTTGGAATGATACACAAAATGCACTGCAGGTAAACTTCACGCCGTAACTGAATTCATAATGAGGCAGTCGAAGACACATTAGCAATAATTTTCAAGTGGGAATTTTGGTTATACATTACATGACCTTGATTCGTACCTTTCATTATGAATTCGCTATTTAAACCTAACCACGAAAAACACATGGTATTTTTTTCCAATATTGCGATAATTCGGGGAAGATATCAGATATCACGTATGTACAGAATGCACATTGTCTCTGGGAATGCTATAGTAAGCGATAGCATCACCTTTTAGAATTCAATTAAAAGCAACATTAGCTGTTTAGTTTTTTACTTAAAGGTTCTGAAAGTTTCAGCTACCTCTAATAATATATATAAGTCTACCTCCAGAACCCCGCACTTGCTGAAATGATATTTTTGTTAGCGATACACCATCGATTTAAAACACTTGCAACAAAATTCCAATACAGTTTCTAATCTTGCTGCTTTATGGTTCAGTATATCTCTGAATATTATTGGAATACATCTTAATGTTGTTTTGCCTGCTAGACATTTTATTATTCCCTTTAACAGGGTCTTTTTATTAACTCTTTGTAGTGACTGCAAGGTTATTTAAAGGTGTGTTAACTTTAAGGATTTCTTCATCGTTTTCTCGCAAAACTTTCATGAAAGAAAGGAAAGGATGTAGTTACTGAAACAAGAAAAAAGACATTACATAGTACTTGTCTGCTGCCTTTGGGCTAAGCTCACACTCCACAATAACTCGTACATGTATAAGAAAGACAAGCATCCATACAAAGTCAGAATGCTTATGTTACGCATAAATCATAAAACAATAACTTGTAATGTATGCAACTAATGCTAAATGGTTGAACCTATTTATCATTCACAGGTGAGTGATACATGACTGGTGAAGAAAATTGAAAGTAAAAAGGGTAAATAACCACCCAGTTGAACTTTCTGTGCCTTGACAACTAATGTGCATAGCAGACACTACACTTAACTGCATACCTTCATTGCATGTTAATGATCCCGAGCTACGTGTGATATATACTGTAAAACGACGTACAGTGATGGAAAAGTAAATGTGAATAAAGCACATTTTCTAACCTTTCTACCCCTCCCTTACAGTACTGTACTTTTAGTTATGATACTCACATATACAGCAGGATCCGTAAAATAAGTGAAATACAACAGTTCTTATAAATACACCAACTATTTAAACATGGATTAAATGATGCACAATGGAAAGGGGAGACCACTCGGTCACCCCGAACGTATGGATGGGTGCCTCGATCCCCCGGGAAACCGTTGCGGGCGGGGGGCGTGTCCCGGCCAGTATGCCCATAGCGGCGTGGCCGGAGCACGCCCCTACCGCCCAAAAAGGGTTGTCCTAAACACCCACCCGGAAGTCCGTGTACCGATGGGCGGGATGGGGGCGCAGCCCTGCCTTCCCGCTGCTGGATAAAAGGCGCGGGAATCCAAGGAAGCGTCCTCTTGTTCCTGCGCTCTGAAGGCTGCACCACTCGTCGCTCGTGAGCCCTCAAGGAAACAAGCTGCAGTTTTTTGAACGTGTAATCGTTTTTTTTCTGTTTCAGTCGTCAAGGCGTAGCTGAAGTCCAAGTCATTTCGGGAAGACAGGCTGAGCTAACGTTGAACGCGGACATCCCTGGCAAGAGCTCTGAGATGGAACGTATGCTGCGCACATTGGTGAACCAAGTGTCGGCGATGGACAGAAAGTTCGGTAAAGTAGACCAGCTGGGTTGCGGCTTAGCGGCCCTCAGGAAACAAGTTGAGGCTCAAGCTGGCCCCTCAGGGCGACCTAAGAGGGTCATAGGGCCTGCTTTGCCAAACATTACCCCAGGGCGGGATAAGGGGAAAAAGAAGAAGGGGAAAGCGGGTCCTAGGGAGGCCCCAGTCCAGATAGAGGTCCCACCGGTCCCAGTAGCCCGAGCTTCCAGCCCGGTACCCACTCCGGATGGGGGATTGCCAATCCCTGTGGTTATCACACCGCTGGAGGACAACCAAATGCCTCCCGAATTAGCGCTTCAGTTGGCGGCTGTGTTACCCTGGTTGAAGAAGGGAGCGGGGGGATCCGCGGCTGTGGAAGACCCAGCCGAAGAAGCTAGACTGATTATTGAACAGTTAAGGCAGACAAGGGGTGCTGGGGCAGCGAACGTGCCTTCTATTTCCCCACAGGTGGCGAAGGTGGTCCCGGCCGATAACCAGAATAAGGCGACGGACACGGCTGGAGGTGCGGCGGACGCCGGTAAGAGATCGCTACCAATGATGGGGGAGGGCGCGGTACCCTCAAGGCGGGAAAGCTTGGCGCAACATGTTCCCATGGTTACTAAGGAGATGGTGTGGGCCAACAAATATATTAATATGTTTTCACTGTTGACTGATCATCGAGAGTTAGAATATGCCAAGACCCAGAAAGATTTATGGCACTCCAGTGTATGGCGGGCAAAAATGGCGGAATTCAGGGTCGAGGAGTCGATGATGAACTGGACCAGGGCCTTTTCTATCTTTGTAGCGATTATCGCTGAACGTACACCGGAACTGTTGAGTGACTTGGCTTGTTATCAGAGCAGAATCACGAGCTTCCATGAGAAGTATGGAGGTGAGGAATGGAAAGGGTATGACATGGCTTTTAGAAAAGCGAAAGAGTTTAACGAAACACTGACTTGGGATTGTTTGGATACGGTATCTTGGCATGCGCAGCTCTTGCCGGGATCAGCGGGTGGTTCAGGGTCAAGCACGAATGGCCCCAGGGCATTTCCACAGAAACAGTCACAGCCCTTTCGTCAGAACTACGGGGGGGGAGTCTCAGCCTAGATCGGGCGGGAACGGAAATAAGCGAGGAGTGTGTTGGGGTTTCAATAAGGGGACGTGTAGCAGGCTGCAAGGAACGTGTAGGTTCAGGCATGCGTGCTCCGGTTGTGGTAACACCTCACACCCTGAAACTAGCTGCCTATCCAGGGCCAATGGTACCGGAGGCAAAGGGGATACCAAGCAGGATTGATACGGTTCCCCGGAAGTCCGCATCTTCGCCCGTAGATATCCTCGCTTTGACCCCATAGCTGAACAAATACCCTGGTCATGCGTCCGCCGGGATTCTGCGAGATGGCTTCTCATATGGCTTCAGGATCCCGGCGGGTGATTTTTGGGGGACCGCCTCTTGTAAGAACCAACTGTCCGTTCAGCACAACCCGGTGGTTGCCGCCAAAAAGATCACCAAGGAGGTTAGCTTGGGGCGAGTGGCAGGACCTTTTGATGGCCCACCAACGGCTGATTTTGTATGCTCCCTATTAGGGGTGGTGCCAAAAAGGGACCCGGGGGAGTACAGGCTCATTCATAATTTGTCGGCATCGAAGGGGCCTTCCGTCAATGAGGCGATCGACCCTGAGATTTGCAGAGTAAAATATGCATCTTTCGATGATGCAGTGGTGATGTTGAATCACATAGGCCCGGGTGCATTGTTAGCGAAGTCAGACATCGAATCTGCATTTAGGTTGCTTCTGGTACATCCCCAAGATCAGCGCTTGTTGGGTTTTACGTTTCAGGGGAAATACTACATGGATATGTGCATGCCAATGGGTTGTTCAATTTCGTGTGCCTATTTTGAAATGTTTAACTCATTTCTCGAGTGGGTGTTTGCAAAGGCCACAGGGCACTAACATGTGATGCATTATCTTGATGATTTCCTCTTTCTCGGCCCAGCGGGCACTCGGGACTGTGCACGGGCATTGCAGGACTTCTGCGTGCTCCTGCGGTGTTTCGGTGTTCCATTGGCGCCAGGTAAGACAGTGGGGCCGACTACCTCCCTGGAGTTTTTGGGCATAGAACTAGAATCCGTGGAGGGTTGCTTCCGCCTGCCGGCGGAGAAGATCGCCAAGTTCAGGGCTTACTTGTTGCAGTGTCTCCGGAACGAGAAAGTGATATTGCACCAATTACAGCAGACAGTGGGTCAGCTTAACTTTGCATTAAGGGTGATACCGATGGCTCGCCCTTTCTCTTGATCCATTGCCCAGTCCATGGTAGGCCTCAAGGAAGGGCACCATCGCACAAGACTGTCACCAGGACATGCTCATTTGGCTGGCATTCCTGGCGGACTTCAACGGCCGAGTGGTCTGGAGCAAACCCCCAGCCTCGTCGGCGGAACTAGGCTTGTGGACCGACTCGGCGGGCAGCGTGGGGTTTGGTGCGATCCTCGGAAACCGTGGGTCGGCCCAAAGATGGCCGGCATGGTGGCAAGCAAGCGGTTTGACGAGTAACATTGGCTTTCTAGAACTCTTCCCCATCTGGGTGGCTCTGTCGACATGGCCGGAGGAATTCAGAGACCGCTCGGTGGTATTTTGGTCCGATAACTTGACTGTGGTTGAGTGCATTAATCAACAGGCTGCATGCTGCAAATGGATACTGCGAATGTTGAAAGAAATTGTGTTAAAATGCTTGAGATTAAACGTACAGTTCAGGGCAAAACATGTGCCGGGTGTACTGAATAATGCAGCTGATGCGCTCTCTTGTTTCAAAATGCAGGCTTTCAGGGATTGTTCACCCTCAGCGGAGCTAGTGGCGGCGCCATTTCCCGAAGCACTGTGGCAAATCGGTGCCCCGGACTACAAAACCTCATGGCAGCCAGTTTAGCCCCCAGACAAGGAAAGCTTATGAAGGGGCATTCCGCTCGTACTGCGCCTTTTTGGGTCCGGCAGGGGAGCATAGATGGGGGCAGGAGGAGTCCTTTGTCCAATATTTAGTGGCACTTCATGAGGAAGGCCGGTCGGCGGCAACCGCAAGTCGGTATAAGGCCGCCATACCATTTATGGCTCAGCTCCATGGGATCAGGGACCCGACGGACTCCTTTCTAGTCAGGAAGGCTCTGCGCGGCTGGCGGCGCTTAGAAGGGTGCAGAAAGGATAACAGGCACCTGATAGGTTTTGACAAGTTGACCACCTTGCTGGCTAAACTAGAACAGACATGCTCCTCACCTAGCGAGGTAATACTATTCCGGGCAGCGTTCACATTAGCTTTCTATGGGCGGGTGAGCGAACTAGTGGCTGCCAATAAGAGAGACACGGAAGGAGGTCTGCGCAGGGATCACATCCAAGTAAGAGGGGATTCTCTGCTGGTCACGATAGCCAGGTCAAAGACAGACCAGGAGGCCCAGGGGAATAGTGTTGTGTTGCAGCGTGCTCCAGGTAGTCCCGGTTGTTCAGTACGGCATGTGGAGGCCTACCTAAAACAAAGGTTGACAACGTGGGGGGTCTTGCTGCGACATACGGACGGCACCACGTTGACAAGGTTTCAGTTTCAGAGGGTGCTGGCAATTACGATTGCAGCAGCGGGCTTGAACCCGAGTGACTTTGGGACCCATTCATTCAGGATAGGGGCCGCTACAGAAGCTACGGCTCTAGGTCTGCAGGCAGACAATGTGAAGCAGTTAGACCGCTGGTCTTTGAATTGTTTCAAGAGGTACGTGCGACTGCACATGTTGTAAGTTACTGATGAAGTGCACTCACGCTTGTTGTCTTTTGTTTGGATTACAGTTTCACGAGCCTGTGACGCAGGGCGGAAATTGGGACCGGCACAGCATCAGATAACCACCACTTCAGGAAAAAGGAATGGAAGACGTGTGGTCTGGGTCGTGGGCCACTCATACGTGAGGCGTGCCGGGGACATATTCAAGACAGGTGATGCGATCCACACATCTGAGGAATATGGGTTCACGGTGTCCTTCCATGGGAAGGGCGGCCTGTGTATTGACCGACTGCAAAGTTTTGTGGAGGAATTATTAGGGCGGCACAGGTCACCGCCATCTGTAGTCATAGTGCACATTGGGGGCAATGACTTGGTAAGACTGGGCAGACGAGCTTTAGTTGAGCACATACTTTCTGCAGTTAGCTGGTTAGCAAAAAGGCTCCTGGGATGTACGATTGCTTGGTCTCACATGATTCCGAGGAGGGTATGGCGGGGTGGTTTGTCCACAACAGCGTTGAACCATTCGGTAAAGAGGGTCAACAATAAAATGGAGAAATTGTTTCGCTTTGCTCATCTCCAAAGCATATCTCATGGGTGCATCTGGGGTGATAACTGTTATTCTGATGATGGGGTACACCTGTCCAGGGTGGGGAATGACTTACTGATAGGAGACATGATAGCTTGGCTAGTGGGTTTGAGGAGACATGACCTATAGGAGGTGTGGGGGGGGTCAGATAGTCGGTCAACTATCTGGCCTGTGGCGGTAAGGTCATGATCAGTGAGCAGTGATTTCAAGGTCCCTAGGGGGGGCGCCACCCATTATGGATGGGAGCCCCCAGGGGGAGGCGGCCATAGGCCCCTCCCAGGGGGAGACGGCTATATGCCCCTCCCCAGAATTTCCCGGGGGCCGGATATCCGCTCCGGCGGAAGAGAGTGCGGGGAAAGGGGGGGAGTCCACGCTGTCCTTCTTACGGATACTACGCACGGGAACTCGGACGGCCTTAAGATGGCGTTGAGTGAAAGGGGGCCCCCACGACAAGGGAAGTTACAGTTGGCTACGAGGGTAAAGTCCTCTGCGCATGCGCCACTCACACGTGAGGGCGGGAATTTGGTGATAGGGATCTGACACCGGTTAAGAACTTGCCGTTGGCCCTTAATGCTAGGATGTACAAATTCGAATATAATGCATTTGTCATGATGTTAGACTCGGCTAGGAAATCTTTGTATTAGAGATTTGTTAAGGTTAGCCTGAATACCTGTCTTCATCAAATGTAATGGAAGTTGAATTTGTAAATGATACATGAAAAGTTTTAATTTAAAGTTTTAAATTTTGTTTCATATTTTAATAAATACAGCCGGGGGGGGGTTGTGAGGCCCCCCTGCCTTCCAAAAGTTCAAAACTGTGTCTGTCTCCTCCCATTGGGATTGGTGGTGGAAGGGGTGGCGGGCATCCCGGCCCATATGAACGTTATACACGTGTCAGAGGAAATAATAAACATAAGTTGAACAAACACAAATTCCATTCATGTATTAACACAAACTATAATGTTATAGTTTGTACTTACTTTTCCATAACTTTGTAAATGGACCCATGTGCTCAAAAAGTAAGTTCAAATAACTAGGGATGGTCTTAAAAGTTATAAAAGTGGCCTACCTTGCATGGGACCCATCGCAAGTCCTCACCAGCTGTCTGACTGCTGATTGGGTGATTGTATTCTACACCATCCACACCCCAGAGGTGGACCCGTAGGAGTAAAGTTTGTTAAAAAATATCTATATACACTTTGAATGTGACTAATATATACCAACCTCCCTGGAATTTATAAATATTAATCAGTCACAAAGTAGAGGAGGCGTGGTCACGAGCTGCAGAACGAAGGTGGGTTTGACCTGAGCTCTACTAGGATGCGGAACTCTTCTTCTTTTTACAGCCTTCTTCTGTGGCGTTGGGCACAATATGAAGATGGATCAGAGCCTTTGAATGGTCAGAGCGACATATGGAGCCAGGCCAACTCTGATTGCGGTCGGCTGTGACCCGGCGGCAGCGGCGGTGATTTCCTTCATGTAAATGCGAGCGGCTGCCATTTTGTGCTTGCCGCTCGCCTCACCTGACCTTCTGTGAGGTAAAACCGGTGTTTTATTTCCTAAACGTGTGGCAACGTTTTTTTAAAATTATTTAATTACATACATATTTGCCTGATTCTTACTTGACTCCTCTTCAAGAAAACCCAAGTATATTTTGTAGAATGCTTTACATCATATTTTATACGTGAACCAGGCATGTAGAGGGTACAGAAAAGGAGTTCTTCGCTGTGGTTTAGTAATGAATCTGATGCTTCCAGACAACAGTGTCATCTAAAATGTTACTCTAAATGGATATTCCTTAGACTGTCTCATTTTAATTTTATTTTTGAGCTCATCGATTCCTCTTCATGTAACTGCGGGCGGCCACCTTTTTGTCCTTGCGGCTCGCTACACTTGTCCTCCTCTGAGATAAATGCACGTTTTGTCTCCTAAATGTACAGCAACGTTTTTCTTTACTTACATTATTGTTCTTCTATTGTAGCTGTTGCTACTTTTCAATATGTTCGCCTGCCATTTCAACCTTTACATTTTTAAATAGGCACATTATGCTCTTTGGACCTCACATCCTTTACTACTCACCTCATAAGGGTGTCTCATACTTCACTTTTTATTCTCTCTCTGCATGGACTCTTTTCATGGATGTTGGCTGCGCACCTTTTTTTTTTCCTCTCTCAGAGTACAGACGGAGGGTGACATGTTTTTTCTCTGAATAACTGACATTTCTTCTGTGCCCCTGTCTATTTTTACAGTGTGCTTATTACACTTATGGGCAGATTGAGACCTCTATTAAAGTTTCTTCATCGTTCCTCTCGTCATTTCGCTATGGCCAGCAAAAATCCAAGCTCTGCCAGAGCCTCGTCTTCTGGTACTGAGCCCAAGAGGGTTAAAAATGACATCCCCTCTCCCATCTTGACATCTCAAAATCCTGTTCTTGATACCATTCTGTATGAGGTGAGGGGGCTGACATTTTTTATGTCCTCAACTAATGAGAAACTCCAGCAAATAGAAGACATGTGGATTGGTTTGGAAGCTAAGGTGTTTGACATGGAGCAAAGCATTAGTGATTTGCATGATGTTTCAACAAAGATTCCTGTCTTAGAGCAGGAAATCTAACGACTCAAGCTTCATACTGAGGATCTTTAAAATCATAATAGACATAATGCCATTCGTCTTTATGGACTACCAGAAAATCTTAAGGGCCCAGATCTTCTTCTTTTCCTAAAGAGATTTCTTTCAGAACTTTTGGAGCTTCCTCCCAAAACCCCACTAAATATCCAGCGTGCACATCGCCTTCAACCAAATGCTTCAAGACACAGAGGAATTATAATGTTGTTTCTGGAATTTGCTGTTCCCATGCGTGTTTCTTCAGCAGCTAAAGTGAAGCGTCACCTCATATGGTCTGGTCACACAGTTTATCCTTCTCAAGATCTCTCCAATGCCACTAATGCAAGAGGAAAGGAAATTTTTGCCCACGTTCCTCAGATGATACAATTGCATATTCGTTATGGCATTTTACATCATTGCTTGTGTAAAATTACACATTAGGCCTTGACACGCGTTTCTGATGATCCTGCTAAATTCAAGTCTTTTCTCCAAAGTCTCTCAATTAATTCTGCTGATGGTTCTAACCAACGTCTCTAATTTCCTTGCTTCTTTTTTTATCTAATCCCTTATGGCTATTCATATTCCTCTATTTTATATTTTTCTGTCTGTCGTTCCGTCTGTCTTCGGTGCTGTTGAGCCCCATGCTCCATTTGTTTACTTTTCCTCTTAGATCTGGATATCTTTTCTTGATCTATCTCCTCTTTTTCCGATTTCTTTTTCTTTTTCTATCTTTCCTTATTTGTATTTTGTATGATGCATGTGTTTAGTTACGTTACTTGTTATTATATATATTGTCTAATCTTTTTTTTACTAAATGGTGTTTTTTTAATTTTCAGCATCCCTACTGAAGTGTATTATTGCCATCCATGTACTCCCTATCCCCCTCCCTATATGTGTAACGTCGTCACGTGGAATGTTCGTGGTCTGGGTCATCCCGTTAAAAGACAGAAGGTACTTTCTCATTTGTCTAAATTGAATTCTCATGTCTCGTTCTACAATATAAATAAACAAGAAGAATCCTACTACCAGTGTGTACCACAGGGAAGGGGAACACTCAGTGTTGTGTAAAATACCCCTCACACACCAACAGGCCCCTTGGTGTCATGCTTCATCATCGGGGTCTTCGCATCCCGCTAAGGGGATGCGGCACGCTGCGACCTGCGACTACGCGGGAGCGTTGACAAGTTGGACTATGTGTGGTGTGTGTTGAGTGCAAGTGAAGGGATTTATGTGAGTGAAGGGTGTGGTGAAAAGTTAAAAAGTACCTGGCTAGTGGGTGATGTGAAAAAAACTTTATTTCGTACCCCTAGCTGGTGCTATTAAAAAGGTGTGCAAAAGAGCGAGGTTTAATTGTCTTAATTAGGGACAGAACCTCTGGTGTGCGTCGACATGTTTCGGTACTGGTGTACCTTCTTCAGGACGGGGCACAACTTCCCAACCCTACTCACGTTTTTCTATAAAAAGTGTTATCTTAATTCTCTAAAAAGTGATAACAATTTAAAGAAGGCTACAGTGTGCCTACAGCGGTTCTCTTGGATCATGCAATTGCATGCCTCATGGTCTTTGTAGTATATTGCCTCATGAGCAAATCCTGGGCATCAAGGTAGGTAGGTGGATCCACAATGAAATCCGCCTAAATTGGCCTCCTTCTACCACCCTGTGCTGCTCCGCTGTAAATGTTGAATCTCCTAAACTGAAGAGGCAATGGGTGGGTGTAGTTGTGTTTTCTCCAGCATCCAACCAAAAGGGGGGTGTTGCTTTCCTTTTTCACAAGTCATTGCATGTACAAATTGTTTCCACACAATGTGATACTGATGGACGCTGGGTAATGGCTAAGGTGGTTATTCATGCTAAAGAGCCTGTTTTACTTAACATATATGGCCCAGTTAAATCAGATCCTGACTTTTGGAATTGCATTAAGATTTTACTCTCCTCTATTGATAATCCTAACATCATTGTTGCTGGTGATTTTAATCAATGGTTAGACCCATTTTCTGATTGACAGTCTACATGCAAATGTAATCCTGTCAAATCCCATAGATCTTTTCAGTCTGCCATTGCCTCACATCCATTATTTGATGTTTGGAAGACTTGTAACCCTGATTCTCTTGAAATTAAAATGTTCTCTAATGTTTACCAAACTCGTTCTAGAATTGATTATATTTCAGTTAGCAAATCTTTACTCCCCCCATCCAGTCTTCTGAGATTGGATCTATTTTCATTTCTGATCATGCACCTGTCCTTTCTGCCCTTGATTTATCCCTGAACACTCCTAAATGTGGTTGTTGGAAATTTAATAACATTGTGTTTTCAGATAGTGTCTTCATCTCAGAGGCCACTGTCTTTATCAATGAGTTTTATAGTATTATTAACCCATTGGACACATCTGTTCCTAATACTTGGGATGCTTTTAAATGCTCTTTTTGTGCATTCACTATTGCACACTCAGCAAGAAGGAAGAAAACTGCCAATGCCAAGTGTACTTCTTTGCTACAACAGCTTAAGTCTTTGGAACAAATTTACTTTACTTTTAAATCCCCTATAACCCTCCATGAACTAATCAAGGTCAAGTCTGCTCTTAACAAACTTGCTACGGTAGATACCTGTAATGTCCTTCTTAAAATCAAGTCCAAATATCACAGGGGTCTAAACAAAGCAGGCAAAATGCTGGCCAATTTTCTAAAGATTAAATCTGGCATAAGAATACTGGTCCTATTCCTAATGAATCTTTCAATAAACTGATGTCCTCTGATGAAGATATTTCCTCTATGTTTCATGATTATTATCAGTCTCTCCATTCTGAAGACACAAACCCCTCCACTCAAAATATGCACACTTTTTTTATGGCATTCCTAAACCCCCTTCCATATCAGACAAATTTGAGTTGTAGGTAGCTGAGATTACCCTTCAACAACTTACAGATGCTATCTAATCCTTAAAAAAAATTTAAAGCTCCTGGTCCTGATGGCCTCTCATCTGATTTTTTCTCCACTTTTTCCTCTGTTTTTACGCCCAAACTTCTTACTCCTTTTAATTCCTTCCTTCTAGATTCTATGGCAACAGGTTCCTTCATGGAAGCTTTGATTTTCCTTATTCCCAAACCTGATAAAGATCATACCATTTGTAAAAATTAACGACCCATTTCATTAATTAATGATGATTGTAAGATTTTTGCTAAAATCCTTACCTCATCTACTGAATATTATCCCCTTGCTGGTTAAAACTGATCAATATGGTCTTGTTAAGGGCAGACTGGCTGCTGATAATGCTCAAATGTTTTCCAATGTCATCTCCTATGGAAAGAAGATCCAGTCCCCCCTTGCTGCACTATCCCTGGATGCTGAGAAGGCTTTTGATTGTATTAATTGGCAATTCATGTTTGATACCGTTCAATGGTATGGTTTTTCTCATATGTTAATCTGTTGTATTCTGCCCCGCGTGCTAGCATTTTTGTCAATCGCCTTTTCTCTTGTTACTTCCCTTTGTTCAGAGGTACTCATCATGGCTGTCCTCTTTCACCTCTGTTATGTGTTTAGTGTTTAGAACCCTTTCTTGAGCATATACGTGTCAATTCTCTGATTTCAGGTTTTAGACATAATTCCACTGAAACTAAATTGTCGGCATATGCTGATGACATTTTGATTCATATTTCTAATCCTATTTCTTCCCTACCACCCTTTTTATATGAAGTTCAACTGTATTCTAGTATTTCTGGATATAAGTTGAACTTTTCTAAAACAGAGGTAATGCCCTTGAATCCTCTTTGTTACCAATATATGTTCACTAACACTACCTAGTGTCCTATTAAAATTAAATATCTTGGTATTTGTTTTTCCTCTTTTCTTTCCAACGCAATCAGTAACTTGTTTAATGTATTAATTACTAAAATACGAACATTACTTATCTCTTGGTCTCTTCTCCATCCATCATGGTGGGGTAGACTGGATACTATTAAAATGATGATTGTACCTCATGTCTTCCACACACTATCCACGTTACCTTTTCGAATTCCTGCTTCATATTTTTGTCAAATTCATTCTATTTGTATCACATTTTTATGGAATAATAAGCATCCCCGTATTAGCCTTGTAAAACTTAAAAGTCCCAAAACTGAAGGTGGCGTCCGATTACCTGATTTTAATGAGATCACTCTGCATTTTTAATTAGACATTACTTTGCCTTAATCCATGACTCTGCTGATGACCCTATACCTCCTTGGATCACTTTTGAATGCTCTCTATTAAAGGACTTTTCTTTCAAAAACATAATAAAGATGTCTAATTGCACTTTCATTTCTAATAATCCTATTTTGAAATACTCCCATCACTTATATATTACTTTGACTGATGGTTTTGAACCTTACCAATGTTTTTATCCTCTCCTATCTGATATATTAAATGTATTAAAATAAGAAGCAAATCATTCTATTACAAACATTGGAAGGAAAAGGGAATTCTGTTTATCTATCAGTTGGTGGCTCATAACTCTGTTATTCCCATCTCCCAATTACAGGCTCAGTATAGTCTACCAAGTCCTTTTTTCATGAATACCTCTTGATTTCATCTGCTATACAGTCCTATTTAACTACTAATCACTTCCCTTTAACTTCACCTTCACTTATTCCCACCACTTCTATATAGTATCTCTCAGGATCTCAGACCCAAGGCAGCGTCAATTTATAAGATGTTGTTGTCTTCTGTCTCTATACGTTCTAATTCACACACTGAATTACGTTGGGAAGCAGATTTGTCCCTATCTCTTCCTATTGCATATTGGGATAAACTCTGGCTTAAGTTATTTAAAACCTCTGGTGCTGCACAAATTACTAAATTGTTACACTTTATCTACAAGAGAGCTCTCATTACTCCTTAATGTATTTCCAAGTTTTCATCCTCCTCTTCCTCCCTTTGTTGGTCTTGTTCAATGTCCACTGGGTATGAATGTGCTAATGTATTAAAGATTTGGCAAACTATTTGGTTTTTATGCATGAAAATATTTTAATGTAATATGCCATTAACAATTCAGAATGCTTTTTGGGGTACTGCATCACCGGCTTTCGATGTTCCATCTCCTCCTTTATTGCTTCACCCTTTTTTTGCTCTTGCAGTTTAAGTCATTTTGTCCTGCTGGAAAGATAACTCTAAATTATCTTCAACAACATGGTCGAACTACATTTGTGATGAGCACAGGATTGCTAATGTTTCTTCTCTTTCCTTACCTCAGAAGATTAAATCTGATTTATTATGGTTACCTTTCACCTCATTTCTCTCTACATATCCACCTGCATCTTAATCTCTTGCTTAGTCTTTATTTTGTTTTCACTTTTATATACATCCATTTTATATTTTATTCCCTCTTTTTTATTTTTTCTTGTTCTCTCTTTGTCTTTGTCTTTTACTTCTTTTTATTTTTCTCCTTTTTCTTTTCTTCCTTTTCTGTTTTCTGTTCTCCTAACTAACTACACATGTTTATTCCTCGTTATTAATTGTTATATTACATTTTCCGTGTGTTCTTGTATAATGATCTTCTTAATTTCTTTTAAAATTCAATGTAAGTTATTAAACAAAAAGAAAATATCAGTCACAAAGTGGATTTTGTAGCCATGGGTTCTTGTAGGAAACTATTTCAATAACATCGTTTCACTCATACACAATTCATTCACATTCCAATCCAAACTTTTAAAAATTATACATTAATTTAATTCCAATTTGAAATTATGCTTTATATTTTCAAAGGTTACATTTCCTCACTTTTATACATCTTTAAGTAAAATATCACTCATTTAGTATTTCTTTAACTCTAAAATTCAAATAAGAAATCAGTTGGCTTTCTTCTGCCAAAGTAGTTTGAGATCATACATGTATAAATTAAGGCTAGAATATTTATTTATTTACACATACCATCTAATATTTTTTTATCAAATATACAACTAGAAAAAATGTAAATCTTAAATCACATCATCTAATAATCAGGAAGGATTAGACTTATCCCTCTTGCCTTTCTATTTGTCCCTAACAAAATATTGTATTGACTTATAAAAACATGGTAATTAAAATGTGTCATTTAACACCTTTCATACAGACAAGACTTTAGATCTTCCATAGTTCTTACTGTAAAATTGTCTCCCAATCTTCTCCTTGCCTTCTATCCTTCTGGTGGAGTTGTTCATTGATCCTCAAGAGGTCGATTCAGTCAAGGCCCAAACTATCAATGACAAAAAAATCTTACTCAATTGGTGGCCTGTTGTTTGCCACAACAGAGGCAGGAACATGTGAGGGAAATTCCGCCCATGGTAAGTGGCGCTGATGCTTGGGGCAGAGGAAAACTGTGCTGTGTATGCCCTCACTCATGACACTTCTGGCCACCTGGAGTACATTTGAGTACTCTGAGGCAGGGAGAGTCCTACTTCTCCCCTTCTGCCCAGTGACTGCTGTGCTTGGTGGGACCGGTGGGGCTCAAGCGGCGACCCTTTTGACATTTAGTGCATGTGTCTAACAGCAGCACTGCAGTTAGTCTCTGGCTGAGTTTGTATGCTCTGAGTTTCTTAGATAAAGGGAATATTCTTAGGGGAATTCACATCATGGAAAAGGACAAATAGACCAAGTCCACAAAGCAAACACAAATCAGTCAATTTGTTGGGGGGCCATGGACCTTAAGCAGGTGGGATGATGGTGATGAGAGAAGGGATGATGTGACAGAGCCTGTGGGTGCCTATATCATGCTTTCAATCACGTAATACAGATAGGTGCTTGAGACAAAAATGGACACCATCTATTTGGAGGCCAACCTGCTAAGGGCATACCTACTGAAAATCTACAATAGGATAATGGAACTTCAAACTGCCTTGGGTGACCAGAAATTCAACATGCTGGCCACCCAAAACTCTGCTCCTTCACTGACTTGACTAATCGCCTGGAGGCATGGCTTGAAAAAGCAGAGGGGTGGTTTTGCCACAGCAATCTGCGCTTCTTGGGCTTTGCTGAGGGTGCAGAAAGCAGCCACCCGAGATATTTTTTGATACATGGACCAAGGATATACTTGTGCTCACCTAACTAGTCTCTGCTATTTATTATTGAACAGGTGAACAGCGCTCTAGTATTTCCACTCCCACTGTGAGTCCTCCCTCTGAGCAATGATTGACAGAATCCTCAATTACAGGGACGGTTTATTACAGACCGCCCATCACAATGGAAACCTGAAATAAAACAATCACAATATCATACTCTTCCTGGACTATACACATGCTATACAGAACCAACACACATCCTATATGGGGGTGAAGCAAAAGCTAAGTGCAATGGGACACCAATATATTCTTCTATATCTGGTGAAACTGAGTGATACATTTTTCACTGACACATAGGATGTTTGGACTTACAAGGAGTCTGGCATGGGCCTCGAGCTGCGTCTGGCAATAGTGACCCTTCAGGACAACTTGGAGGAAGCTGTTGGAAAGGCAGAAGGGAACGAACGAGGAGCCGCACCCTAACCTCACAGCCACAACCGAACAGTGGTGGCAGATCAATATGACCATTTTATGCCCTTGTACGGCTATAATTAATAATATGCCTATAATGGCATAAGAATCAGACCCATATTTCAGTAAATCGCCCTTGCAGTCCAAGGCACGGCAAAAGCTACTTCCTTAGATTCCTAGAAGGCACAACGAGTTCTTTCAACACACCAAACCTCCAGCAACCTGGGAAATCCCCGCTTGATTTGTTTTGATTTGTAATAGAACTCCTGCGAGCACTGTAAGAACTGCCAGTTCTTAGTGACATCTTTATTGATGGCTTATGTCCAAACCTTACATCAAACTCAGCACCTTTCAGGTATAAATATACCAACGTTGCCTTAAGCAAACACACGGTGGTGGTTTTGGAGCAGAGCAGCTATCTACTTGCCGAAAGCCCAGCAGATGCGAAAAGCCCACGGACGCTGCCCCTCCTCTTTGACGCGCTGAGAAAGACGCTGTCTTTTCTCCTGCCGAGAAAATCCAGCTCCGGCGTTTCCAGCCTACCCTTGCGGGTGACTGGGATATCGAGTCCTGAGAGAGAGATACCCGACCTCCTACATTCTATTCCCAAGGTACAGTGCTGACTAAACCCTTAGAGAGAATTCTTGAACCAGATTCTTGGCAAAACCAACTTAACTTAAACTGCTTCTTACTTACTCCTTCCCACGTATTAGGCTTAGGTCAGGTACACCGGGGTAGGCGTATTTTAGAAGCACCAGTTGAGCACGTTAGCCAATGTATATATGTATGTATATATTTTATCCATTTTAAAGTGTCTTATTGCTAAGAAACCATATCAATGCTTTTACAGTATTACTTCATAATACTCCTTTTACTGTACGTACTTTATTTTATATTAAGTATTGCAATTGTGGCAATTCATTTCTCTTGCATGAGAAGGAAGACTGCTCAATAAATAATACCTTTTATTGAAAACGCCCGTCTCTCTATTCTCTGCACTCTGGTGAAACTAAGTACGCACATCTGACTGCGTGAAATAGCTGTCTATTGTTTTCACACGACTCTAGAGATTTACTCTTATTCTGAGGGAGCAAAGTTGTCATGTTTATGCGGTTGTCGGAAGATGAATCCCTTCTTGTCTGAGCCAGGGACGCTGATCTCTCCCCATTCATTCAAGAAAGTTTCCAGTGACCTCTGAGCTAGCTGGCGCAAACCTAAATTAAGTCTAACATAGTCAGTAGAGACCTAGAAGACCTCAGTCCTACGTCTACACTGCTGTTTGTTATTCCAATGCGCAGGGCCTATTGGGAAAATAGGAACTACACTAGATGGCGGCCAACGTTAGGTAAAGGCGATAAAACTAACGCAAGACGTTAGAGTAACTCAGTCGTGCTTTTTCTATGGACCTTTTTTCCCGTAAATACTCCAATAGACGTCTGGAGTGGGTGAAAGGTTAAAATCCGCCGTAACTTAGTAGTAAGAGATTCCTACGTAGAGTTTTTGTTTAGTCAACGTTGAAGGATAAAATGTTCCAAAATATTGTGCACCTAATCTTTTGATTCCTTGAAACTTGATCTGCAACAAAAAAAACTTTTCTGCCAGTAAAAATGACAGATAGTGAAGATGAAAGGGAGGCAGCTAGTATGGCAGCTCAACTAATAGAGGAAGACACGAGTCTCCTACAGAATGACCGGAATGCTATCCTCATTCCGGTCAACATAAGAAAAACTATAACTCTAAAACTTTTAGAAAACGGACTGACATCACAAGGTGGTACAGTCATTTTCGTGATACAGGCACACGAATATCGGCAGACAGAGGTATTCTATTCATGGATAAACTTTTCAGCGGCAAACGCTACAACACACGAGTTCCACTATTACAAAATAGAGGAACCTCCGTAAGAATACACTCCTTTCGAGGATGTGGAAATCCCACTAAATTACCAAGAGCCCCTTGCTGGTAAAAAGGAGAACCGAGTTGTATCCATCGACCTGATAAAACCACAATCATGTGGCCAATAATAAGTAGTAGGCCCAGTGGACTCCCAAGAAATAGCCGAATATCAAAATTTGCTACAATCCAAAAGGTTCAAAATGAGAGACTAATCACATTTGATAAACCTGCAGTGAATAAAAAAGGACTATGCAACAATACCAAGGAACTTGTGCCTCTTGAAACCCAAATTGAAACAGTTCGTCAAGAAACACCAGTCTGCAACGATGTAGCCTCAGACTATGCTAATGAAAGAAAACTTGAAAAAGCACTTCCATCAATTGACAGAACTGCATCTGGCTACTTCATCAATTTTGATAACTTTTCTGAAGATCCAAGCGAACCTGCAGAAACGCCAGCAACAAAAACTTTTAAAGACAAAGCAACAGAACTCTTTCTTCAACTCAAAGAATCCTATCTGAATGCACCATTAATTGAATTGTGGATTGTATTAGGGGTACTCCTACTCTTACTCTGCCTAATTTTAGTTCTAATTTTAGGAAAATTTATTTCGATACAATGGACACAGCAAGTCAGAACATCAACTTGGTCCTAAAGCCACACAAGTAATCTCACATCGAGAAAAGAGAACTATCATCAGTGAATGTCACAGCCATTCCAATTCCCGGCGGGGTAGTTTGGGACAAAACGGATTACAAAATCTATGGCCCGGTCGAAATCTTGAAATATCCTCATCAGTTTAAGGTTTCATTAAGTGACTTTGTAAAACCATGTACATTCTCTGATGATTGGGATTTTGAAAGCATAAATAATATGATGTCAGATTTAGTAATGTCAGCAAAATTTACAGAACATGATTATTTACAGGGTTCATCGCACTATGAACAGATGTATTGCTATAACCACTATGCACATCACTATTTGCATAAATCTGCTCAACCTAGAAATGTTTTTAAATATAATCAATGGGAACATTGTGCAACTCCACCGATAAGCAGTTCGAAAACATTTTATGAAAATTTCCCATACTTTTCAGGGTTTAACACAAGTGATGCAGAAACATTTTATTACAAACTGTTAGATAAAACAGGGACAAAAACTATGCTGACAAATACAACATTGATTTATTCGGAAACATTTTATGAAAAAATGATTACATTTGGTTTTGATTTCTGGAAAAACAACATTGAAACAAAAACCATCTGGGGTACAAAAGAATGGCAGGTCCAAGGATTGTAAGCATTATTTCAAGCCTGCATGATCCCAGAACAAATAATGTTCTTGAATGACACCATTCAACAGACTACTTGTCTTGGCCTAGCCAAGATTAAAGACTTAAACAAACCGTCTATTCCAAAGCCAATACCTGATAATACAACCACAGATATTGAGTTAGAGGTATCCCAAATTTTACACCAAAACAGAACACATCCTGATTAGAAAAAGTGGTTAATCTGGCCAACAGACACAAATAACTGTCAAGATAGATTCCTGAACAAAATACAGGGGTTAAAAATGACCAGACCAGACCCTAGATACTCCCAGAGACAACATCCAGGGATAGTAACAACATACAGTGTAGGGAAATTATGCCTTGGATGGCTACAGACATCCACACTGTCAAAAATTAAGCAACACTTGACTTTACTTAAAGATGGTGCTGACTTGCGCGATTTCATAATGGGACCACGCAAACAGCGTTAAAAACGTTTCAAAGTGGCCAGTATATACTCTGCGTACAACAAAGCCTGGAAAGTGACTCTAATTGAGACAGCAGAGAAAATACGAGAAATTGATCATATTCATTTGGAAAAATCACTTTCTGTTGTGGACAATGGGTTAATGACTCTGTCCTCCAGAATATATTCACTGAACAGTTTTGTATCATCTGCTATCGATATAATAGATCAGTACTTGCTATTTTTACAACATGGCCAGTCCCAATTACGTTCTATTGTACAGCTAGGCTGGACGTTGCAAAACCTGCGTTCGGGCTATGTGCCATGGCGTTTAATCAACACAACGTCATTGTTCTCTATCTTTAACCTTACTGATAAACAAATCAGTTTGGCACAAAAAGGAGCAGACTATACGATTCTGAGCATTGAAAAACTTGAGAGATTACCATTGACAATGTCAGAAAGACCTGTCATTGAATGGATAATACACGGAATAATCACAATTCCGATAACAACTTTCCAATTTAAAAATTGCCAAGAGTATATACCAGCAGGCCAGTATGAAAGGTTGGGTAAAGGGTACATTAAGTCATCATGGAAATTACCTTATACACGCACATGTTATAGTGACAAAAACAAGAGTGTATTTCTTAGTGGTAATAATTGTAAACGATCAATAAGTGGTATACTTCTGTGCCAAGGTATTAATTTGCATGGGGCCTGTGAGGGGACTTCAAATAACCTTTCAAGCCACCAGCACGGCACACCTGCAACACAAATAGAGCCATTCTTTAGACAACTTTCTAACAGGAGTTACGTTCTAATAATGGACTAGAGCTGTTGTGGCATGGTGCCAGGGAAAGCATATCTCGTAAGCGTTAGTTCCATGGTCACTTGCTGTATGCAAGTATTGTATCCAAACGGCCCTCCTGATACAGAGGCGACAATTTGGGCGTCCTTGAATATCTCTTCTATACGAATTGATACTTTAAGCAGAATGAAGTCCGTTCTTTTACGCCTATAACGTCATCAAAAGAAACGTATGATCTTCAAGTTGCAAGGACAACAGCAGAGATACATACACTTTTGTCAACTAATTGCCCCGTGCATTTCGTAGAAATGCTAAGCCAAGTCCTAAATATGTCTGATGACAGTGGTATCGCACATGTATTTAAGACAATTTTTTCGGGACTGTTAACACCCTTCGAAGCAGTCCTGGGCATCTTTCCCAATTTTGTCCATTCGGTCTTTGGCGGCCTACCACTACTTTTGGGACTCGTAGCAGGAATTTTATTTTTGACCCTTCTGCTCAGATATGGCAAGCCAAAACGCAGACATGACTCCAGCAACAATGGAAGAAACGATCCTAGATATACGCTATCGGGACCGCATAACTAAAGTCCTTGGATTAGCCCGGCTAAGAGATCTAAATATGACCTAGTTTCTTTAATTCAGACCTATATGGCAGAACTGCATCTTAACTGTGCTTCGATGTATGCTATGCGGAGAAGAATGCGTGTTGGACACCTGTCTTACACTACAATCAGCAGTCCTAATGGATATCGATACTTTGCTAAGTCCTGTAACGGCTCATGCATCGTGTTGTCCCCAGCGGTTACCAATCCTGATGACGGCATTCGTTGAAACTTCACCACTACGATTAGGTGGGAGTGAAGCAAGAAATGAGAGCAACATCACCCAGGTACGACCTTCTGTGAGCATTGCTGATCCTGACATCGATGGTTTCTAGCAATCATTCTCACGACTGTCCGGTTACAGCTTTTTCAACCGTGGTCGAACTTTCACCTGAAGCTGTAGACTGTTTTTTTGCACATCTGTCTGAAGTAATGTTCTCCCCTGAACAGAAAGAATAACTTTTAAAGCAAACCGGCTTATAGCGTTCCCCTGAACTCTGAATTCGGCCTTCAGCTTTGATAAACAAAAGCTACTGAAAACATTTGGAACTATTTTTTCCCCTGAAAACGAAATTATTTTTTTCCAAATTCCAAAATATTTACCCTTTTTATTTCTGGCACATGTACTCTGCTTAAAGTAGAACTATTCTTAAAGAACAGAGCTTCTATTTTTAGTACTTCTAGAGACAAAATATTACCTCAGCCTCTAGCACAAGCACAAGCAATTGCATTTATATGTGATGAAATAGTCTCAACCTTCTTTTCTGTATTAAGAGACATTTCATGTGTAATTTTCGGAAATCATTCAGCTGAATATATATATATGCATTTTTTTTTTACTGAATGATTACACTGCTTAAAAAACGTACAGTACCAATAATCTTTCGTGTATTTCGCATACACCATTTCAAATGCAAAAATGTATTTTGGGGTTGGTTGGAATACACATGCACCTTTACTATTGCTCAGTTTTTAGTAAATGATGGACATTAGATCGTGGAGTGGGTATTGTGTTTTTATCTAGGAACCTGAATCAATATTACCATTTTATGCCCTTGTACAGCTATAATCAATAATATCCCTATAATGGCATAAGAATCAGACCCATATTTCAGTAAATCGCCCTTGCAGTCCAAGGCACGGCAAAAGCTACTTCCTTAGATTCCTAGAAAGTACAACGAGTTCTTTCAACACACCAAACCTCCAGCAACCTGGGAAATCCCTGCTTGCTTTGTTTTGACTTGTATTAGAACTCCTGCGAGCACTGTAAGAACTGCCAGTTCTTAGTGACATCTTTATTGACGTCTTATGTCCAAACCTTACGTCAAACTCGGCACCTTTCAGGTATAAATATACCAAGGTTGCCTTAAGCAAACACACGGTGGTGGTTTTGGAGCAGAGCAGCTATCTACTTGCCGAGAGCCCAGCAGATGCGAAAAGCCCACGGACGCTGCCCCTCCTCTTTGACGCGCTGAGAAAGTCGCTGTCTTTTCTCCTGCCGAGAAAATCCAGCTCCGCCGTTTCCAGCCTACCCTTGCGGGTGACTGGGATATCGAGTCCTGAGAGAGAGATACCAGACCTCCTACATTCTTTTCCCAAGGTCCAGTGCTGACTAAACCCTTAGAGAGAATTCTTGAACCAGATTCTTGGCAAAACCAACTTAACTTTAACTGCTACTTACTTACTCCTTCCCACGTATTAGGCTTAGGTCAGGTATACCGGGGTAGGCGTATTTTAGAAGCACCAGTTGAGCACGTTAGCCAATGTTTCCATGTATGTATATATTTTATCCATTTTAAAGTGTCTTATGGCTAAGAAACCATATCAATGCTTTTACAGTATTATTTCATAATACTCCTTTTACTGTACGTACTTTATTTTATATTAAGTATTGCAATTGTGGCAATTCATTTCTCTTGAATGAGAAGGAAGACTGCTCAATAAATAATACCTTTTATTGAAAACGCCCGTCTCTCTATTCTCTGCACTCTGGTGAAACTAAGTACGCACTTCTGACTGAGTGAAATAGCTGTCTATTGTTTTCACACGACTCTAGAGATTTACTCTTATTCTGAGGGAGCAAAGTTGTCATGTTTATGCGGTTGTCGGAAGCTGAATCCCTTCTTGTCTGAGCCAGGGAAGCTGATTTCTCCCCATTCATTCAAGAAAGTTTCCAGTGACCTCTGAGCTAGCTGGCGCAAACCTAAATTAAGTCTAACATAGTCAGTAGAGACCTAGAAGACCTCAGTCCTACGTCTACACTCTGTTTATGTTATTCCAATGTGCAGGGCCTATTGGGAAAATAGGAACTACACTACAGTTCAATCACTCACTTATACAGTCATTAACGCACATATGAAATAATTCCTTTAGGCACTTGTAAATACATTCACTCCTCAATACACCTTGGAATATATATATAACAGATAGTTAACCTTTACAGTAACACACATTTACTGGATGATGTCATGAGTGATGGCATGAGTGATGTCATTTGAGATTTCATCAGTGATGTCACTGACCATGTCATGAGTGATGTAATATGTGACATCATCAGCAGTACATTGCGAGCGTACGAGTTATAGTTAGCCTAACTAACTATAACAGGCAAATTTCTCTGGTTTTATATGAGTCAAATTTTCAAATAACTATGACGTCCCTTAAACCTATGTTTTTTTAGTGAATTTCTAAGGTTTTTAAACGCTAATTCCTAACTATAAGGTCTGTAAAAACCTATGGTTTTTCCAGTGAATTTAAAAGGTTTTTTAAATATTAATTTCATATTTAAATGTTTATAAAACCTTTATATTTTCTAATATTTTTAAAAATATTTTGGAACTCTAATATACTTCTTTTTTTACCTTCTAAATGATGCGCATTTTGTATCTTACGGGTTCTTGGCACTGCATCCCGCGTAACATCATATACCCATAAAGTCACCCCAGCTATCACTTTGATATCCGACGGGTACACAGTCCCAAGCCATGCATTATATCATGTGCCTATGGGGTCGCGCCCGCTGCACGTTACGTATGCATAACAGATGTGCTGCCAGGCCCTCTGTTACGTCACAAACGTACAGTGTCGCGCCGGGTACGCCATTCCCTCATTTTGTTTTTTTGTCTCAAAAGTACATCTAAATAACTTTAAACAGTACATGAGAGCAAGCGATAGTCTAAAATATTTTAAACATTTATATATTTCTAACTGTAATAAACTTATATTATCATACATATATTTTGTCAAAATTGCGTCAGGTGAGGCCTCCTTGCACGCTTGGTGCGCAATTGCAATGTGACCTTAAAAAAAGCATTTGATTGCTTCATAACAGTTCCCCTTGTAACAGTTGGGCAACCCCACCCATTTTACTCATTCTCTCTAAATTGTTTGATGAGAGATACCTCTTCTGCTTAGAACGCTTTTTTGAAAAGTGTTTTCCGTTATACACATATCTTATACTACACACAACATGCAATGATCATCTTGATCAATATTTATGGTCTGTACATTAGCCTTCCATGAGTGATTGCCTTGCATCTCAAAGGTTCCATCAAAAACAAATATGGGTTACACGATGACCCTGGTATGTGTGTGTTCACATTATTGTGCTCCCTTTCAGCCTGGTTATTCGTGGCTCTAAGAAGTATCAGGAGCCACGGGCAGAGTGCACATCCTAGATCACATGTGACAAACAGTAAACAGCAATGTGTAGATTTGTTCTGCTGTACACTCTGTTTTCAGGCTTTACCAATTTAGTAGTGTGTTATAGTTGAGGCTTTCAGATTCACGTTTGACATATATTGCTTGACTGTAATGAGTGTTATCACTGTGTATGACATAGCCTCACTGCTGATCCTCCCTCCATTCAAACACATTCACATGTGTACGCTTTACGATAGCAACACTTTCAATAATACTGCACATCATTGACATGCGTGTCTGCGCATATCCACAACCTTGACAACGACATGTGATGTTCACCATTCAATCTTTTCAAACACCAGCTTATTAGCAATAGTTGCCGCCCTCCCGACACATGATACACTAATGTAAAGTGCACACTCTCCGAGGTCAAAACTACAAAAGAAACACACATAAGTACACTTCCTGGCCAGGCAGGAACTAAACAACGCCCAAGTCCCCGGAATAATTATTCACACTCCTACGCTGGCCTGGCATACGCAAGCCCAGCCCACTTTGCGTACATATAAATAGGATAACCACAACGTCACACGTCCCTCTTCTTCCACATTTCCTCAGGTAATATGACTGCATTCACCTCGCATATCACAATGCGCAATAAAAAAAGGGATCCATGTGTTGTACACCATCCTACAACCATCACTCCAGCTGAATTGTGAGCACTGCTGCCCGTAGTGTTTGGACACACAACAATGACAGCAGGTGAGCAGAACAGCCTGGGCACACAGGGCCTCCAAATCAGCGCGGTGCGGCGGGAGGGGTGGGGTGCATCAGCCTGGCTGTGCAGGTGCGAACAAACAATGCTGCTGTGCATAATGATATGTTCTCTGACTTGATTCAGTCTCATCTCTGTCTCATTTTAAAGACCTGCTGGATCGTACTGTAGGCCTGAGCCAGCGGACAGCGCTGCCCTACAGACACCTGTTGAGCGCAGCGCTACGAGAGTGGTGGGATACATCAGCCTGAGTGTGCATGTGCGAATAAGTGATGTTGCCGTGCGTAATGATGTGATCTCTGACTTCATTCAGTCACAACTCTGTCTCATTTTAAGGACCTGCTGGACCGTACTGCAGGCCTGAGCAAGCGGGCAGCGCTGCCCTACAGATACTTGGCGTTGGCTTTTAGGGCACTGTAGTGATCTTGTTACTAAGTGTACATGCACACAGCCTTCCGCCACTGCATTACACATGCACATTATGCTTCTACTGATCCTTTCTATAAACATTTGTATAACGTATTATTATTTAACCTTGTGAATTCTCGTGCACTCCAACACCTTTTTGAACCACGATTACCACTAACAGTTGGTTGATCGTACTTTAAAAACGAAGGATGCACTCAACTCCTGTTTTCTATCAAGCTTGAAATAAACCTTCATTTACCTCCAAACGCTTCCACCATTAAATTATTTCTCCCTTTTCAGATACTAAATTGATTGGCTCAAGATGGGCAGAGAGGGAGTTTACCCAGCAATGATGCCCTGGGCATTCTGACGCTTTCCATTGTGGTATCAAGACACCGTCCTTGACCGGAGACCTGCTCTCCTACCATACAAACGTACCTTGCACTTGCAGCTTGCACTAACATGTCGTGGGACACACCGGTGATGGCAGGTGAGCAGTGAAACCTCAGTGTGCATCACCTACAATTGAGCCCAGAGCAGGGGAAGGGACTGGGGTGCAGCCCTTTCCTGTAGCTAATAATGTAGAACTATATTATCAAACAACCGTGAAAAGGGGCTTGATAATATGTCCTAGTTATTTCCCATAGAAGCCCAGTTTCACACCAGAACCTGGGCTTCTATGGGAATTCACAAGGGCATATTATCAAGGCCCTTATCGCCGCTTTAGCAGCAGTTTCCTGCCGCTAAAGCGGCAATAATGTTATTGCGCCGTTCCTTGATAATATGGCCCCTAATCTCCGGCCTCATATGTTTTATTTTAAGAACTTGCTGGACCACACTCTTTATCGTGGACCCCAGCGTCCTAGACAAATGGGTGATGGGAGGTAAACACTGAGGGCTGGGTGCAGTAGGCCGACGTTCTGCCTTCTCCTTCCTCTGTTCTTTTGACTCTCCCTCCCCTTCTTCCTTCCACCCACTCCCTTTCCCTCCCATTCTCACTATCGTCCTTTCATTCGGACTACCTTTCCTTACCTCTTCCACATGGCACACATACTTATGTTTCATTTTTGTCTTGCAGCTTTTCTACGCTGCTTCCACTGGAGTCCAACCAACACTTTTTATATTATACTGTTTGTTTTATTAAACTTAAGTTTCTATTTATTTGTGTTTTAATAAGGGATACTTTTTTTCAAATAAATACCTAAGTATATAGGTCTTCTTTTTCTGACAACACTTGTCTATAGTTTATTGTGAAAATCACCTGTTTATAGGAGATTATGAGGGCAAACCTTTGTAATATTACAGTGCACCTACCAAACATAATCCAACTGACTATTACACAAATGAAGCCTGGGTAATTCTACAACTGAAAGAGTTCTATGAGTGCATCACTTTATAACACCATGAGTACTGCCCATGTGATTACAGTGAGGAAATAGAAATTTTACGTGGCCAGTGTGCCCCCTACATGCACCCTATGTCTGTATATATACCCCATGTATGTTCATGTCATCACACATTTCCCTCCTCCTGCCTGAAATAATAATGCCTCTGCATTTCCGTCCAATGTTAGCATGTCAGTTACCAGGCCCTCCATGAATGAAACGTTAATTCTGCACTGAGGACTATGTTGCCAATGCATTTACATGGTACACGTTTTTAATGTCGAGATGAAAACGTTTTGTGGCTCAGCCGAGCCAGGATCCGAATCCAGGCTCCAAGCCTCTTGATACTCTGAAAGCTGCAGTTTAGCTATGTATCCCTGACCTCTCACATACTTCCTGCTTAGCCGAGAGGTGCCCAGCCTGGCCTGCCAAGACAGTATTTTGCCTACAGTTATCTGCTCTGCTCCATAGAAACACATTCCAGTCTAGTGAAAAGGGTAAACATATTCCGCCTGCAGAAGATAGGGCCTAGCCTTCCTGTCTCCATTCAAGTAATTTACAGAACCCAAATCCATAGAAGGCCCATGGCCCCACGCAATGCACGAAGAAATATATGCACACACTAGCATTTAGTGATGAGCAGCCTTTGCTCGAGCGACCTTTACTTCCGACCATACATCCTCCAAACACAAGATATCAGATATGCCAAGGGTGCAGGTCGTTCTGACATCCCAGACTCTTCTACTAGTACTAAAGCCAGCTCCCCCCAGCTCTCCCCAGTTACACATCAATTCCACGACATGACCAGTGTTGCGCGCACAAGTAGGGTAAAGGTTCCTGCTGACCATGCAGACCCCCTCCATGCATCCACCCACCTATGATACACCTATGACTCATCAAGTACACACCCATGTGTACGCCTCCTTGCACACCTCTTTCACGCCCATGTGCTCTTATCTCTCTCTTTCACTTGCTCCACCTTCTCTATCCAATTCGATGTATGTTTTAACTATATATAATGTATTCTGTGAATAAAGACTCAGATGACGATCCTTCCTGATCCCTAGTGGAGATGGAACCCGATTCTCCTTTAGCTCGAGCTACTGAATAAAGCCCTTCTGAATCGGACACCACGGACTCTGCCTCTCATTATATGCATGATCCTTATTTAATGTATAGAAATTATGACAGGGTAATTAATTATTTACCACATTAATCTGGCGCCCGAATAGGGACAAGTCCCCTTCCCCACGCGCCGGCGATGTAGGTCCAGCCCCCTGACCCCTTCTACAGCCGTGACAGACTTCAAGTGTACACAACAGCGGGACTTCCTGCCTACTCCCTCAGGCCCAGGGAGGAGACGGAGACGGAGACCAGGCATCCACACGAGGCGGTGAGGATTGCGGACCATCCCGACCAGAGCCCAAGCCGAGAGAGCAAGGTCTGAGGTATCCCGAGGCCCACCTGTTCCGAGGCGCAGCCGCAGCAGTAGCAGTCCAGTATCGAGTTTCCGAGGCCTTCAGTTTTGCTTCCCGGTGAGTACCGTTATTGGGAATGCATAGAGACGGGTTCATTTATTTGAGCCCGGTAAAGACGTATCTGGGTACACAGGTACGGTAGAGACGTGTCCATTTCGGTGGACGCGGTAAAGACGTGTCTCTTTACGAGACCGGTATGATTGTACTGTTTTGCAGTGCATAAAGTAAACAGTTTTTCAGGATCGTGTCTTTTCCTATGTACTAGTTAGGATGTATCTGTTTTCATTGTTTTAATATTGTAGTGTGAATGGTTGTTTCCAGTCTATTCTTGTGTATATTGTGTGTTCGTTCAAGTTAGCTCCAGTATGCCACTGTTTTCGAAACTACGTCAGATAGGTACCAGGAAAGGGATACTCGAAGAGGCAGTCCCCGTCCCGCCTAGGGACACTCCTGGCCATTTTATGTACCAGAAGCATGGGCTAGATGCCATACTGTTTTTAGACTTATGGGTAGATTACACGAAGGATCTAGAAGAGAAATATAGATGGCCTGTCTCAGGGACATGGGATGCTGATTGCATTATGAGAGTAGAGGAAGCACTATGGAAAAAGAAAGCTAGACAGTCCCAGAAAGATGCGATTGAGTTATGGCGTAAAGAAGCGCATAGGAGAACAGAGAAAGAATTCCATAAAGCAGAGAGAAGTAAAGAAGCCGCAGAAAAAGCCGGAGAAAAAGATCGAAAGGAAGAAGGTGAACGGGTTAAGGCAGAACAAGCAGACAGACAAAGAAATGCCTTTTTTAAAGGCATGTATCCCGTCCTCGCTGAAGGACTAGCCACAGTGACCCCGGAAGTACCTAGTAATTAAGCATGGGCGAATTTTGCGAATCTCGCGTTCGCGAATTTTGCGGATTTGCGAACTCGCAATCCGCAAAATCCACGAATTCTCGCGAATTTGCGGATTTTTTTTTTTTTTGTGTTCACGCGGGTTTCTGCCAGGTCGCGAGGGTTTTTGTACAATTTCGCAAACGCGAACTTACCTGTCGGGTCGCAAGTTTTGCGAACTTGTTGTTTCTACGTGTCCAGCCTGTTTGGGACACTCTTCTTCATCACTGCCACCCTCTGTCACCACTGTCACTCTCTGGTTTTCCCATGCCACCCTCTGGCTCACCCATGCCACCCTCTGTTTCATCACAGCACCCTCTGGTTGTCTAGTGTACATTATTGTGGCAAAGCAAAGCACACCTTCCCTGCCTCAAGTGACCTGAATTAATTTGGGGCTGATTAATGTGTCACGGAATATTTTTTTAGCTGGCACCTGCTTCCTTAGTGCTTCCTGATTAGTGATCTTTTGCACTTGCTAAGTGCTTTCATTGTTGCAAAATTAGTTACAACACCTGCCCTGCCCCAACTGACAATAATGAATTAGGGGCAGATTAATGTGTCACTGGATTTGAACTTCCAGCCTGGCTCCTGCTTGTCTCCCTTAGCTGTAATTCAGGACCTTTGTGGCATATGTGTAACTATTCTGAGGGTCAGAGCAGGGTCACATAATAGTTGCAAGTAGGCAACTGAACTCTGGAGGGGCCCCTCAGGAAGCACTACAGGAAATGGCTACTAATGATGAGCTTGAACTTTTGAACCTGGTAAGTAGTTTCAGTTTTGCTAAGATCCTATTTCTGCAATTTAGCGCTTATTCGCGGGGCGCGAAGTTGAACTGGGAAGCCGCGAACTCACGCGAACAGTGCGAGCAAGCCATAAAATCCGCTGCTCGCGGATTTGCGGATTTTGCGGGAAATTCGCGAATTTCGCGGATTGCGAATTTACCGAAAATCCGCAAAATCCGCGAGCGGAACGGATTTTCCGCCCATACTTACTAGTAATTTGCCACCACCACTGATCCCGACTAAAGTACGTAGTCATAAACAGACAGCCGCGGAGGTCTTCCTTTCCTCCTACTTAGAGGAGCCCGCTCTAGATTATTCTAATGCAGGTTTTCCTCCTCCTCCTGGCAACAATCCTCTTCTCCCTCTGACTGCATCACAGGACCAGCATGCACCATTGCTTCCATCACCGATAGTGATAGACGATTTAGGACAAGGGGCAGTGGGAGGGGGGGCGACAAGTACGCCACAAACACCGCCACCATCACGAGCACTCCAAGAACTAGCATTACAACGAACACTGCAAAGGACAGCATCACCCCATAAGCATAATGTAACAATTGCACACTGTATATACGATCCAGTACCAGGTGTGGGCCCAATGCTCATATTCTCACTACGGTTAAGACGCGTTGCAGAGTATTTGATCACATTACCAGGCATGAAAGACAATTTAGACAGAATATACCATTTCATTAGAACGGGGGAGGGACCCGAGAGTATACATGAGGCTATGGCACAACAAAAGGTGGAGGTTCAACGCGCACTTTTACGTTTTTTGATTAATTGTCTGATCAGGGAACAAGATCAGCCAGATAAGGGAGTAACTAAAGGTATGACAGAGTGGAGTGATAATATAGCTGCTTGTAAACATGATACAATGTCAAAGATAGAATGCATGTACAGGACAATTCGCAAAGAAATTCTGAACTTACACAGGAATGAGTCAGACGCACACAGGAATGAGTCAGACGAGATAGAGAATTCAGCATCAGAGGATGACGAACACACAACAGAGGAAGTGAGTAAAATAAATTATGTAGGCAGAGCACGACCGTTTGATAGGCCCATATGCCTCGACGACCGTAAAAAGGGACCTCCTATAAAAGAAAGATATTCTCTCGAGAATCTATTCCAAGCTACTGAGAACGCACTACGAAGACGAGTAGAGTGCGATAGACCACACACCATACACGAACAGGAATTAGCCCGGTCAGCAGTTCAAGGGGTGTCCAATTCTAACATATATAATGGTGACGTAGTGGCTCAGACCTTTTTGAGCCTTCCCCCGGAAGAACAGCGTTTGGCTGGTATTTACATGGTTCAACACCTGATCACGTTGTACGAGAGTCAACATTCTGATCCCGGTCCCTTCTATAAATGACTGGATGACATACTCCTAGAAAGATGGATAGGCCTAGGTACTGAATTAATTAATGTCATTCTAGACCAACGACATAAGTACTTGACCTTTCTGACCACGCACATGATTCCTGCCCCACACCACGACAGAAAGAGTTTACACATAGACAGACAGAACCCCCTACGAGAGGTACATCCCGTCAAAAATACAAACAATGAGCTCCAACGAGTATATGTTTATACACCCTTAACGAAATTAGAAATACTGGAAATGAAAAAGTTGCTGCCCTGCCATGATAAAGACCCAGGGGGATTCCACTGTGAATTAAAAGACATTCTCCGGATAGGGGATTACACGTACGCTGACATCATTAAATTATTAAAAGTACTGTTACCAGCAGGCATTTATGAAAAACTTAAAGAAAAAGAATGGGAGGTGGGAGAGAAAAAGATAAATTGGACAGAATTGGAAGATGAGGATAGAACACGGCTCCCTGGTGTTGGTCTTGGGGAGAAAGCCAAAGCCCTACCTGAACTCTTGATACAGGTCCTGCCGAGATTATTAGTTACTAAAAAGGAAGATTGGGATGCTATTTTAGCATGTAAACAGAAACAAGACGAAGATACCAGTGATTTTTATTCCAGATTCGAAAAATGTTTTACTATTATTAGTGGCCTTAAGCCAAGTAGTGAATCGTACCCACATCTTTTTGTGAGTAAATTAGTAGAGAATTCCTTACCCCCGATCAAGAATAGAGTACTGAAGGTTGAGAGTACCTGGCAAGCAAACAGCCCTTCTCAAATGTTGCAAATGTTACAATATCACCAGAACCGAATTAGAGAGGAACAGGAACATGAAAGGAGACGCATGAAAGATACGAAAATGAAAGTACTAATTGCACAATCAGTACCAGCTGATGGCCATAAAAAGGGCACGGCACCTGCTAAAGGGAACTGTAATTATTGCAAGCAACCAGGTCACTATGTAAATGAATGTGCTGTTCTGAAACACAATATAGCTACAGGCAAGACAAAAGAAAGACCGCATCCTCCTAGACAGGATAGCACCCCGCAGAACACGCAAACGCCACAGAACGCGCAACAGACAGTAGCTGTACCACAACCAATAGCTGCCACACAACATGTCACGCAACAAATGTACCAGTACGCACAGTCCGACTATCCAGAATATCAACAGTACTCATGAAATAGCCTAGAGAGGGAGGTTGGCTTGCCCCTTATTGAGGTTCCTGTAGATCAAGAGGGTCCCTATGTACATAGTCGTGTATTGGGAAAAGACAGAAAATTTTTGATTGACACAGGGGCGAGCAGAACTACCATCAGTCATGACGAGGTTCCAGGGGCACCCCTCTCAGGCTCACAGAATATTTCCCTGGGATTTTCAGGAAAGCCTATTGTTAACGAAGTGTCGAAGCCAGTTTCCTTAGGAGTTGGTCCATTATTCCGTACTACAGACTTGTTACTTACTAAGTCATGTCCAGAAAATTTGCTTGGTATAAAGACATTGAAAGAACTAGGAGCAGTAATTTGTTGTTCTCCGGAAAGAGTGAGATTGTTTTTACGTGATTTTAAAGGACATTATGTGATGAGAGATTTTGATCCCAGACTCCAGAATGTACCACAGCATTTATGGGCGCAAGGTCCGACTGATGTAGGTTGCATGCACATTACGCCACACCGTGTCACTCTCAGACAAGGAGTAGTACTGCCACGAATCCAACAATACAAGTTACCACCTGATGCCGTAGTAGCATTACTGAAAATCGTTGACGAACTCATTGCACAAGGAGTGGTAGTAGAAACTGACTCCAATGTATGTAATTCTTCTGTCATCCCTATTCTTAAACGAACTGACCCTAATGCACCACCAGTCTACAGACTAGTGATTGATCTTCGAGAGCTGAACAAATGTATAATACCGCAATACCCAGTGGTCCCAGACATCTCTTCATTATTGACTGCAATTGATTCTGAAGCGACGTTCTTTACTGTAATCGATCTCAAGAACGCCTTCTTTAGTGTCCCAATACATCCTGAGAGCCAGTACCTTTTTGGATTCTGTTTAAATGGACGCAGTTTTAAATTTACGAGGGCTCCTCAAGGATTCACAGAAAGTCCTAGTGTTTACAGTCAAGCATTGAAAAGACAACTAGACAGTATTCACATGCCTGCCAACACCGCCCTGCTCCAATACGTGGACGATCTCTTGATTACAGCACGAACAGAACGAGACTGCGAACGTGCATCACTGACAGTCCTATACTTTCTGGCAGACAAGGGGCACAAGGTGTCCCCTTCAAAGTTGCAATTCTGTGCACAGCAAGTGGTGTACCTTGGACACTTGCTGTCCAAGAGGGGTAGACAGCTGACACCAGACCGCATTCAGTTAATTGCAAATCTTCCGCAGCCCAAGACACAAAAGGAAGTACGGGCCTTCATTGGCCTCACTTCTTACTGCAGACAATGGATTCCCCAGTATGCATATCTAGCAAAGCCACTCATACAGTTAACAACACAGGAGGCAGCGTCTTCGACTGTCCTCCCTTGGACACAAGAACATACACTTGCCTTTGAAGAATTGAAAAAAGCTTTATGTCAAGCACCAGTTTTAGCGACTCCATGTTACAGTAAACCTTTTACACTTTTTGTCACCAAACGAGAAGGTACAGCATTAGCTGTCCTTACACAAGATCAAGCAGGAAAACACAAGCCTTGTGCTTATTTTTCTAGTACATTGGATCCAGTAGCCCAGGCTCTGCCTGCGTGCCTGAAATCAGTTGCAGCAACAGCCCTAGCAATAAGACAGAGTGATTCCATAGTATTAGGACATCCTCTGACAGTGCAGGTTCCACATGCAGTGGAAGTTCTCTTGAACAGGACTCAGACACAACACCTGACTGTAGCGAGACTGACAGGATATGAACTGACATTATTCCAGCCACACATAGAGATCAGACGATGCAATATACTGAACCCTGAGACACTCTTGCCCTCAAGCACAGCAGACATTGCACCACATGACTGCGTGGAAGTAATTGATACCGTAACAAAACCTAGACAAGACTTGACAGACATTGCACTGACAGACCCAGACCTGACACTTTATGTGGATGGTTCATGTATGAGAACGAGCACAGGAGAGTTAGTGGCCGCATATGCAGTGACCACTGAGACTGAAGTCATAGAGACACAACGAATTGACACACTGTCGGCCCAAGCAGCAGAGCTCATCGCTCTGACACAAGCCTGCATACAAGCCAAGAACCTGAAAGTAAACATATATACAGATTCACAGTATGCCTTCGGAGTCGTTCACGACTTCGGCGTTTTGTGGCAGGAAAGAGGTTTTCTGACCTCTCATGGGGTCAAAATTCAGCATGGTCCCCTCATTCAGGCTCTGTTAGATGCGATACACTTACCTACAGCCATAGCCGTCATGAAGTGCAAGGCACATACTAAAGCCACTGACACCGTTTCCCAGGGTAACGACCTGGCAGATCGAACAGCTAAACTTACAGCCCAGACTCCAACAGACCTTCCAACAGACACGACAAAGACAGAAGTATCAGCACTGACGAATTGCATGACAGTCAGGGATCCCTCACAAGATGTACTCGACATACAGACACATGCCACTCCTGATGAGATAAAGAAATGGACTGAACAAGGAGGGGTCCAGACTGACCAGGGTTGGATGACAAAAGGCAAAGCTACATGGTTTCTTCCTGACTCCATGGTTCAAGTCATTGTAAATACAGCACATAGTCCAGCACACTTAGGAGAGAAGGCTATGCTAGACAGTTTACAGAATATCTGGTTCAACAAGCACCTGCGTGCAGCAGCAAAACAGAAAGTACGTACCTGTATGATCTGTTGCCAGTTCAATCCAGGCAAAGGCATTCCCGTGGAACAAGGTGGATTTCATCCTCCTGACCACCCTTTTGAAGTCCTCCAGATGGATTATATTCAGATGGACAGATGTCGAGGATACAAATACGTCCTAGTAGTTGTATGTGCATTATCTAGATGGACAGAAGCGTACCCAGTCCCAGATTACACTGCTGTGACCACGGCCAGGCAGTTGGTTCGTGAGTTCTTTCCACGGTACGGATTGCCACGTGTCGTGTACTCAGATAACAGTCAGCCATTCTCCTCTGAATTAATGAAACAAGTATCTCTTCTGTTAGGGTACCAGTGGAAATTCCATTGTGTACGACACCCAGAGGCAGCAGGCCTCCTCGAGAGACACAATCAGACACTTAAGACAAAGTTAGCGAAAGTCTGTGCAGAAAAAGGCGTGGATTGGATGGTAGCCTTGCCGGTTGCCCTCTTTTACATGCGTATGGTAGCCCATTCCAGAACAGGATTGTCCCCGTACGAAGCAGTTTTTGGTAGACCACCGAATATGTGGGGTACGCCTATGCCAAAAAGGATTACTGATGTTGACAGTAATATGCTGACAGATTACCTGGCTTCCTTGATGTCTGTACTCCTTTCTTGTCGTTCACAGGTTGCAGCTGCCTTCCCCGACAACACCCAAGTGAAGGAACATTCGATTGTCCCTGGTGACACAGTATTCGTCCGGAACTTTGATCGTTCAAGTCCTCTCGAGCCCCGCTGGCGAGCACCGAAGCTGGTACTTCTAACAACAAGGACCGCCGTCAAGGTCGAGGGAAGGAAGGGCTGGATCCATGCCCAACACGTGAAACGATTCCATGGAAATGGACCAGTAAACGAATTTAAGGACTGCCCAGATACCAGTGACTCAAAACTCCCTTTTGCTAGAAAAAACTCTGCAACAGGAGTACAAACTGAAGCTACGGTCTAGTAAGTCAGACAGCGTTTAATTGTTTAAGTCCCCCTCGGGTGAAGCGGTTAGACAGGTTCCTGACATGTATAAGATCGTAGACCCGAATATTAGACAGAGAGATAGGAAAGAGAAATACTGCAAGACCTTACGCAGCAGATGTATAGTAACTCTGATCATTATGTTTCTTCTAAGTATATTGATTATATGTATAAGCTTGACGCTACATGTTTTCTTTTCTCCTCTTGGTTCACATATAAACTCTTCTTTGAATGACACTGTAGAGCACACATTCAGTGATCTGCCACCTCATGAACTGTCATATCGACTAGCACTGCGCAATAATACTTTTATCCGCATGTTGCACCATTCTCATCAGACCAGCAATGTAACCAATTGTTGGGTATGTGGCAGACTCCCACCTTATCAGAAAACGAAGGGAGTTTTGCCCCTCTTTCCTTTTCCGTTCTCGCACAATGGTTCGTGCGGAGCATGGTTTGCTTTAATGTCATCACAAGACAGAAAGTTCAGATTCCCAGACTGAAGGGATTTGGGGAGACTTAAATAAACTAATGAATGAAGCATGTTTTCCAGACAAAGATGGTCTTCCCCAGAGGAAAGGAACAGATCTAGAAAATGAAGTGTACGACCAAGGAAATGTTTCCCTTAACTTTATGATCCTGAATGTCCAGTCCGAGAAAAATACAGATTCAGCGTTCATAACAGTTTTACCAGTAAAAGGTGAATTATGCGTTAGAAAGAAAGGCTCAGTGCATCTAGGACACAGTGATTGTAATACTGTAGTCGAGTTCAATGATAAAGGAAAGTCTACTTTCAAAGCTTCCCGCCATTCCTATTTTATTTGTGGTCAGACAGCCTATATACGTTTGCCCTTAGACTGGGGTGGGACGTGTTATATTGCGTTCCTGCTGCCACCTGTTTTTCTAGCCCCATCCCATTATCATCGAGATTCCCGACTAGTACATGTTAGAAATAAAAGGGAGATCGATTCCCCAGTTGTCGATCAGACTGAGACAACCCTAGAGCAATATACAGATTTCAAAAGAGGATTCTTTTTCTTCATAGGTCCCATCCAAAACAGTAAATTAATACGTAGGTTAACAAGAACTCTTGAAGCAGTAGTGAATGAGACTGCATCTGCCCTGGCTAACTTGACCCAGAAACAGTCTGCCATGAGACTTGTTGTTCTTCAGAACCGCCTTGTTCTTGACGTCATCCTGGCAGATAGGGGCGGAGCTTGTAGCGTGATCGGCTCCAGTTGTTGTGTGTTTATTCCAAATAACGCGCCATCCGTATACGCAGCAATAACGAGACTCCATAAGATAGCTCACGAGATACACCAAAATCCAGGCACATGGACTTGGTCCGGTTGGCTCTGGAGTGTAATATCCGCATGGGGATGGAAAGTATTGTCGTTCCTAGGACTGATACTGCTAGTTCTATTCAGTTGCTGTCTCTGTCTGCAATGTGGCCCAGCGATTTGCGGCTTGTGTGCCACTGCCTGTATTCCCCGTCCACGTTCACGTGTACAAAAGAATAAAGATGAGCAAATGATGCTGTATGATCAGATATATGGTATTATGAATATAAATGTGTCCTGAAGGGCACAGTAGGGGACAAGGAGGGAATGAGGAAATATAAATTTTACGTGGCCAGTGTGCCCCCTACATGCACCCTATGTCTGTATATATACCCCATGTATGTTCATGTCATCACGCATTTCCCTCCTCCTGCCTGAAATAATAATGCCTCTGCATTTTCGTCCAATGTTAGCATGTCAGTTACCAGGCCCTCCATGAATGAAACGTTAATTCTGCACTGAGGCCTATGTTGCCAATGCATTTACATGGTACACGTTTTTAATGTCGAGATGAAAACGTTTTGTGGCTCAGCCGAGCCAGGATCCGAATCCAGGCTCCAAGCCTCTTGATACTCTGAAAGCTGCAGTTTAGCTATGTATCCCTGACCTCTCACATACTTCCTGCTTAGCCGAGAGGTGCCCAGCCTGGCCTGCCAAGACAGTATTTTGCCTACAGTTATCTGCTCTGCTCCATAGAAACACATTCCAGTCTAGTGAAAGGGGTAAACATATTCCGCCTGCAGAAGATAGGGCCTAGCCTTCCTGTCTCCATTCAAGTAATTTACAGAACCCGAATCCATAGAAGGCCCATGGCCCCACGCAATGCACGAAGAAATATATGCACACACTAGCATTTAGTGATGAGCAGCCTTTGGTCGAGCGACCTTTACTTCAGACAATACATCCTCCAAACACAAGATATCAGATATGCCAAGGGTGCAGGTCGTTCTGACATCCCAGACTCTTCTACTAGTACTAAAGTCAGCTCCCCCCAGCTCTCCCCAGTTACACGTCAATTCCACGACATGACCAGTTTTGCGCGCACAGGTAGGGTAAAGGTTCCTGCTGACCATGCAGACCCCCTCCATGCATCCACCCACCTATGATACACCTATGACTCATCAAGTACACACCCATGTGTACGCCTCCTTGCACACCTCTTTCACGCCCATGTGCTCTTATCTCTCTCTTTCACTTGCTCCACCTTCTCTATCCAATTCGATGTATGTTTTAACTATATATATTCTGTGAATAAAGACTCAGATGACGATCCTTCCTGATCCCTAGTGGAGATGGAACCCGATTCTCCTTTAGCTCGAGCTACTGAATAAAGCCCTTCTGAATCGGACACCACAGACTCTGCTTCTCATTATATGCATGATCCTTATTTAATGTATAGAAATTATGACAGGGTAATTATTTATTTACCACAACAGAACCAATAAGGCACTGCCTAGGACCACCGAGGCTTCAGGGACTGCCCAGGCCCAACCTGCGTATTTAAGTAAAGCCCCGGAGTGTGGCGATCCCCGGACTTTAGTTGGCCTCGAACCCCCCGAACAGTACCCGGGAAGGTGTTGGTCCCCTAGGCTGCGAAACGTTTCTGTGCCCTTCTGTGCCTAATTTATATGTGACATAAAGATCCCCAGTACTACAGAGACCCCGCGATATAATAATTGAATTGGCCACTGAACATTACCCACCAGGGGCCTAATTTAATTTAACGGGTGAGACCCCATTTATTTTTTTCTCTCTATTTTTACCATCCACATCCCCCTATTATAGCGATATGAGGTTGTCCTCCTCTCGCTTCAATGAGTCAAACAAGGGTTGGATATCGCAGTGTGGAATCCATGCACCCGCCCTCTAAAAGCAAACATAAATGTCCAGTGGATGCACATCCCGGGACATTGTATGAACTGCACCTGGGAGGTCGCCCTCCCTAGGACCATGATGCATTTGTTAGTATAAACGCATATTAACACTACTTACACACATGTGGTACAGCAACCAGAATGTAGTGAAAAGCAGAGGAAGCACAAAATCTAAAAATATAAATCCAATAAGTAGATTTATTACAGGAAAACAAGACACCTGAAACAGCCCCCAACAGGAGCAGACAGCAAGACAATCGTCTACTCCAGCACCGTGTACAAACTCTGCAAGGTTCCCCTCATGACAGCTCTACATTCTAACATTACATTTTAATAGAATTGCATACTAACATTCTTCTATGACTTACATTGGAATACTTCACAGAGCACATGACTTTACAGCAATGAGTTCATGGTTTCATCCACGAGACTTGAGACCGTTAGGGGTGAGTAGTTCGCTTCCCACTCCCTGATTTGTATAATTGCAAACTAAAACTACTTCCACTGGTATGCTACAGCACCCAGAGCACATCACTTTACAGCAATGAGCTCACAATTTACTCTCACAGTTAAATCCCTGAGTCTTCCCACCAGCAGGGGTGAGTAGTTCGCTTCCCACTCCCTATATACTATAAACGCATACTAACACTACTTACACACTTATACTACAGCCCCTAGAGCCCATCAATTTACACCAATCAGCTCTGTTTCATCCCCGACTCTTCACTACTTTGCTTCCAACTTCGGGTATAGTATAAACGCACAATACCGGTCAGTAGTTTGCTTCCCACTCCCTGTAAGGTATAAACGCCTACTAACACTACTTCCACACGTATACTACAGCGCCCAGAGCCCATCCCTTTACAGCAATTACCTCAGTTTCATCCCCAAGTCTTCACACCGGTAGGCGTGTGTACTTCGCTTCCTGCTTACGGGACACATAAACACTCAGTAGCGGTCAGTAGTTCATTTCCCACTCCCTGTATGGTATAAACACCTACTAACACTACTAGCACACGTATGCGACAAAGACCAGACCACATCACTTTACAGCAATGACCTCACGGTTTAGGCTCTCGGTTTCATACCCGAGTGTAGCACCATATCATATTAGCACCGTTCACTCTGAGCAACACCGCACTTTCAGACCGGTGAGAGTGACTACTTCACTTTGCACTTCCCCACAGAGGTTACAGTGCTCCTACCCTCCTTTGCAACTATTTTCACCTTTTTTTCCCCTTATTCGCTTTAACAGAATCACAAAATGGTGTTCAACACTTCCTAGTTGCAACCGCTCGCAGCGCTCCCAGCCAAGAAGCAGCAAGCCCTGCTCCTAACACCTCAGCCAATCAGATGGCAGAATTCCCAAATATTGATATTTGTAAATTTTGATACTTCTCAAAAACTACTGAACGGATTTACACCAAATGAATAAAATACCAAAACCCTTCTCCCTGCCAAATTGGGGGTAATTCATTCACCTTTTCGACCTGTAGCCTTGTCTTACGTTTCCTATGGAAATTAACATGGAGAAAACACGTTTTGGGACCCCCCTTTTATCTCAGCCCCCCTCGGGGAATCACCCCCCACAATTTATCAAACAACGCCAAAGTAATAAGCAAAACAAAAAATGCTCTTCGTATGGAAACTCAGTCCTAACTTTATACTACCTACTGGCAACCGCCAGTAGGTAATAAAGAACAAATTAGAATAGTTCCTTGATTCTTTTAGCTTTCAAAACTTCTCTCTATTACTGTCTTTCTAATTTTCCATTTAAACAGGTTTTTTTTAATATTCAAGTACACATAGGAGTCAGAAATACAATGTATTCCATCAACACACTTTCTAGAACATTCTACAACACGTGGAGGTTAAAAGTTCATCAATTTTTTTAAACCTAATGATATTTTTGTGCAACATTTTCTCGAACATTTAACGGCACGTGCAGGTTAAAAATTCATGATTATTTTAAGTTCAAACACTGCATTCCAAATGCAAGTAGCAGGTGTGGTTGAGTTGATTAAATGTTATCCTATAATATCTACTCCACGTTCAAACTGCTTTTTGCTTAACGAATCACAAAGATGCTTTTCCACAAAACGAATGTGCACCCTACTTTTAAAAAACAATGCATTTCATCTCCCAATCAGGTACTGTTTGTATGTATAAAGAAACTAGCTCCCCCTCTTTAAACATATCTCTTATTCTATGAAGGACTTGCATGAGCTACAGACAACTTTCCATACCTTCTAGCCATACCTTCAAAATGCTAGTGTGGATCATAGGACATAGCTATGTTCTGTAGTGCAAGAGGTATGCAGAACAGAGATCTATTGACTTAGACCTCGGTTTACAAAATGTGGACATTAAATGGTTTGGCCAGAGAGGATTGAAGTAGCACCAATTGTTGCCTTTGGTTAAAACCTGTTTGCATCTCCCACACCCTGACCTTGTGATTGTGCACTGTGGTGGAAACGACTTAGGCACATTGACTGGAGTAGGTTTGGAAATGCTTATGAAGGACACCTTTTGCTTCAAACTGTCTTTGTATATTCCAATACATGCCAAAGACAGAAATGGAAATGGTCCAATCAATGTTGTCCTCAGATTGAAAAATCTCAGAAGGAAATCAACAAAGCTGTCTCTGCATACCTCAGAGACCACAAAATGGGGTCCATATACAACAACAACAGATTTTTTGATAAAGCGGATATCTAAAGAAGTGATGGAGTACACTTCACAGATCAGGGAAACCAAGTTTTCCTGAATAACTTGAAGCTGTGCATCTGCATTTATACGTAGCTCCAACTAATGAACACAAGGACTCTTTTTAGAGCCATCCTATAACTTACAACTTAGGCCCGGTCAGTAGATCGATCCCACTCCCTGTATGGTATAAACTGACTCAAAAGGCCTAGAAATTCCCTTTCTTGTCAAGCTGCTGTTTTTGACATATCTGAGAAAACATGACGTTTCAATTTCTCAGAGTTGAGAAACACTTTATGCTTAATATCAGCTGCCAGAATCTATTCTTGGATCCTATAATCAATAAAATTCACTAGACAAGGTTTCCACTAACTGCACCGAGTTTATAGATCCACCCTGGGTCTCCTCAACTTCCGACATGCCCACAAAGCATAGAATGGATCTTCTACTATGATTTTCAAGGTCTTTAATCTTGCTTGACAACTTCTGACTTTCTTTCTTAGCAGCCTAATGGCCAGTTCGCCACTTTGCACCATCACTTTGTATGCAAAATTAGAAATGAGTTGCTCATTTTCCTGCAGTCTCCAAGGCAGCTGCATCACAGCCGCATCAATTTTCATGAGCTGCCGACTTAGTGCAGTAATTTCCACCATTTGTGTTCATTTTAGATCACTAATTTCATTGACAATACTCTCCAAAAGATCTGTTAGCGACTTGGACCTTTCCTGTGGCCATTCCTGCAACCGTTCCCGCTCTTTGCTTAGTTCCTTTTCTGTTCTTGTAGACTTCACCAAGGCTTTGCACACATTAGCAGTGTCCAGGCTCAGACTCACCAAACCCTTGGAGGAGGGATCTGAATCTAATCCTGACCGAAAGTTCCTATGCAACATCAACAGTGCGGCTGCAACTGTAGTTTTATCTATCTCTGGTTGATTAAAATTGAACTGTCCTCTCAATTGCCCTCTAGGTCTGATCTAATATATCCAGATCTTTGTAATTTCAAACAAAATATGATATCCTTTCCCTATTGCTACCTTGGTTAAGTCACCCTCATTTGGCATAAGCTGGGTGAATTAATCGGCTGACCAACAAGTCAGGTCATTTGCTACAGTCTCTTGGGCTAAGATTTCATTTATTGGCCTATCTGAGTCTCTGACCTATTCGCTATCCTTTTCTCCAATTTGAACCCCATTTGGTGCAGTGTCCAGTTCAACAATCATAGAGGGGAGCGGTGCCTCTTCTGAAGGGGAGACGACCTGGAAATTTACAAATTTGTCCATACTTTCTTGCTCTTTGGACATGCCGGCATTAATTAGGGCAGTCTCCTGTGCCCAGACTTTAGTGGGGAAAAATGTCTGTGATTTTGGGGATGCCAGCTTCCCCTGAATCCCCCACAGTTTTCCATTAAGAAAGACAGTGGTCATATTATGTTCTTGAAGAGAGACATTCAGCTGTTGTTTCACCATCTGTTTTCATTAACCACCTGCAATCTCCCTATTACAAGAGCTTGGAGCTAAGTCTTCATGATCCTCACTCTTCCCACCTAACACTCATCAGCCACTTTCTACTTCTTAGCTGTTGGTTGTGCTATATGAGACTGACCCACTCTCCCAGCACCTTACACCATATTTATCGCTTATCTCCTTTTCACAACTGACCTCTGACTGACAAAGCCACCTGTATTCCCAGCTGCATTACCAGATAGTAGGCTGTTACCCCAGTATATTTGCTGTTGGTCCCTGAAGAGGGGACTGGGCCAAAAAAGCACAGCAGAGCAGTCAATTAATGTGCTATCAAGGACAAGGTGGCTACGGATGCCAGAGACCAAAGCAAGTGGTGCACTTACAGGTTGGTGCATCTCAATGGGGTTCTGACTAATGGGTAATGGGTAGTGACAGCTCTTCCCTATACCGCTGGTGTCAGTATTTGTAGATCCATGAAGTGGGAGCCGGCTGGCTGTTCCTAGTACCTAGTTAGGCATGACACCTTCCAAAAACTTCCCACTGTCTTCCCGGCAAGCTGGGGAGTTACCCATTAGCATTTGTGTTTGCTCAATCTTTTCCTAAACATTAGCCTCATGGCATGACAATCGTCTAGCTGTGCATCCATCCTGAAGCACGATGCAAAGTGGGAGGTAGGTGGAGCTACCTAGTGGCCATGCTTACGGGCTTGCCTGCTGCCAATCCCCTGCCACAGACCCACAGGAGAAAATGAGTAATGTGGCAAGGATTTCACATTTTGCGCATATAATCATTTGTTGCTTGTTTATTATTATTTCTTTGAGGTCTTTACAAGAACAGAGCCCAGAAAAGGTACATTACAGAATACCATCAAGATGGGGAAAGACGGTAAGGAATGGACGGACCTCCTTAAAGACAGAAGGAGTGGGTAGGAGAAGAACTTCTAGTATTACATTGGGCATACATGTACCTAATTATTTTTCTGTTTTTTTATCTTGGAGGATCACCAGCCTCGAGGAGTAGGGGGCAGCAAAACCTACAAGGAATGGGAAACCCAGTGTCATTAGGCTTTTGTGAAGATATTGAAATATGAGACTGACACAAGCAGTGATAAACACCACAGCCAGAACCTATTTTTATACACACCCTCAAGTCCTCCATCCCCAAACCAGGAGTATGAGTTTGATAACACTTTTTCAAGTTCAGAGGTCTCAAAACCCTAAAAAATCAGGGTTCTAAGTTCTGCTGACTTCTTGTTGAATGGCTTGTTGTTGTCCTCAGTCTGTTTAAACTGAGGTGTGGAATCCAAGGGATCTGATATTACGTTTTTGAAATTTGAATCTTACAGCCTTATTCATCAAGGCCGAATCGGCTCGCAAAGGGCCAGATTCTGAGAATCTGGCCCTTTGCGAGTGCGATGTTTGCATTTGGGATTCAACATCCCAAATGCAAAAATCGCTATTTGCTAATTCGCATATTTGCGAGGATTTACATTTAAGGAATCTCTATTTGAGATTCCTTAAATGTAATTCATCATCCAATTTACAATTGCGAAATCGCAATTTCGGGCCGCAATTTACCGCGAGGTCAAACCTCGTGGTAAATTGCGAAAACTCAGAAAAATGCATTTAAATGCATTTTTCTGAGTTGCACGTTACACACACACATGTCCTTTGGACATGTGTGTGTGCAACACCTGTGTTAATTGCCATTGCAGGGGTGCTACAGGGTGTCCTTTGGACACCCCTGGCACCCTTGTACTCGCAATCTCATTTGCGATTAGCTAATTGCTAATCGCAAATGAGGAATGACTCCCCATGCATTCCTATGGGCCTTTTGGCCCATAGGAATGCATGGGGAGTTATTCCTTATTTGCGATTAGCAATTTGCTAATCGCAAAGAAGGAATCAGTGGTCCCAGGTTCCAACTGTCATGGCTTTGTTTCTTCAGTAAAAAACAAAACTCATGTTCACTTAGGACTGTCCCACTCCACTTGTTGAGTTAAAAGGTCCACAGACGATAAAAAGGTGTGAGCGTGGACTTTTCTTTTCTGCTCTAGGTCTGCATCTCTGCAAGCCAACCCCAGATCAGATCCATGAACTGAAAAATATTTTTAGACTTATTTATTTTTCGCATAGCTTGCTCATCTTTGTTCCTTATCTAAAAATGAGTTTATTGTTAAGCAGCTAATTATTATCTGCCCACATAGCAGCAAAGGGACATAGAGCCGATAAGCACTCTGCAAATATCATTGAAGTAAAAGAACGACTCTGACACTTCAAAAGGCATATCTGTTGACCGTTATCACAGAACCATCAGGTTTTTTATGTGTTACCTCCAGTCATCTCTGTGTGTTTTGGATTAGTTTAGATTCATGTTGGGCATGTTTAAAGAGACTTTGAGCCCATTCCAAGCATCTGGTTTTAGTATGTTAGATTGTTTGGGCCTCAGAGGGGTATGCTTTGTGGACGGTACTGAGTAGCCTACTTCCACCACAAGGTCCTCCTCGCTGCCACCAGCCAACTCAATATCCTAATGATGCAGTCATCTAGCTGACGAGTGCTCCTCTGCTGCAGTCAGATTGTGACCCTGATTCAAAGTTGCACAGTTCTAGAACGGATGCAAATGTCCATGTGAATCTATTGAATGCGAATTTAGTGTCAAGCTCCACGGATTGGCGAATTACTGTGTAGGACCTGATTTACTGGTCGTAAAACCACATAGAATTGCCTGTGCTCTAGGGTATAACATACCATTACCACTGGCTCTGAGCAGGTGGTAAATGTGTGCTTCTGCCTCAATGAGTGGGGTGTGGGGATACAGGGAGAAAGTTCTATCAGTGGGGACAGTGTATTCTCTCCCCTACCAGAAACGAAGAAACACTGAGACTTGGCTCTCACTTCAGCCAAAACCTCAGGCAATTTTACAGATTGGAATTACTGCACAGTAAAATTGAATCTGTGTTCTAACATCTGGAAAAACTAAGTGTAGGAACACCGGCCCACTCAGAATCAGGCGGATTTGTATTCCATGCAATAGTTTTACTCCACATTACTCATGAATCCTAATTATGACTGTGGCTATATTCTTATAATCTTAAATATATTTGATTGAGTAACCTCTGGACTATTGTTTTTCTAGTATTGCTAGGTAAAGAGTTAATGAATTTTTTGATCATCCTGATTTTAGAAAAACAGGCGGTGGAGACTGAGTAAACTTGGCTGTGGAAGGAGAGACTAGTGTCCCATCTGACCCCAAGGTTTCTTACTGATTCCCTAGGAGAGGGGGCAAGGCTCAGATCCGCCAGCCACCAGAGGTTCGAGTCCAGAGGGGAGGATTGATGAAAAAAAAGAACCTCGGTCTTTCCTGCGTTCAATCTCAGGAAGTTGTTGTCCATCCACCGAGCTATGTCTCGGAGACAGTTTTTCAAAGGATCAAATGTGGTCAGGGTGGAATCGTCATATGAGAACAGAAGCTGAATGTCGTCTGCGTAAGATGTCATCTTAATTCCTGTCTGGGAGATTAACTCGGCTAGGGGAGAAAAATAAACATTAAATAAAAGAGGACTCAATGAGGATCCCTGGGGCACCCCCCATTTGAGCGGGCGGCTAGTGGAGGTGTAAGGTGGAGTAAACACTTGTTGTGTGCGATTGGACAGAAAGGAAGAAATCCAGTTGAGTGCCATACCCTGGATGCCTAGTGATCAGAGACGGTTGAGCAGGACAGGGTGAGAGACAGTGTCGAATGCTGCGGAAAAATCCAGCAGCACCAACGCCGCTCTCGAACCCCTGTCCAGCGTCCAACGTACTGAGTCGGCCATTTCTATCAGGGTCGACTCAGTACTATGACCGGATCGGAACCCATGTTGGGAATCATGGAATAGGCCGTTAGATTCTATAAATCCGTCGAGTTGCTGGTGCGCCAGGTTTTCAAGAATCTTGGCCGGGGCAGAAAGTAAGGAAAAAGTCCTATAGTTAGCCGGGTTTTCGGGGTCGGCATTGGCCTTTTTCAAGATGGGAACCAATAGAGCGTGTTTACAAGATTCTGGGTATACTCCAGTACATAGGGAGTCATTCCAAATGCCATTAAGATGGAGATTGAGGAATGGTGCAAGAACGTTATATTGCTTGGCCGGCCAGGGGTCATTAGGTGATCCTGACTTGCACTTGAGAAGTTCTTGAAGAGAGCGGTCTTCAGTGATCTCCTCAAATTTTGAGAAGACTGTAGATGGAACATGAGGGACTGGTGAGTTTTCCCTAGTATCATGACTTTCGTAAGTAGGGAAGGAATCATAGATAGTAACTATTTTCTCCTCAAAGTAATCGGAAAGTCGTGTGCAGCGAGACTGTGACACTGGGGATTGGCGATTAAGGGCCTGGGGGTCAGTGAAAGTTTTGACCGTGTTGAAGATCTCCCTTGCGGAGCCATGTGCCTTGTTGATCTTCTCCGCAAGGTAACATCGTTTGTGACTTATGATCATTTTCCTATAATCTTTAAGGGCGGCTCTGTATTTAAATTTGCTGTCAGCGGAGTAGGACTGTCTCCAACAGCATTCAAGAAGCTTACAGGCAGATTTACATTTGCGAAGTTCATCGGAATACCAGGGCGCGGAGGGAGCTGAACGATAAGTCTTTATAGGCCAAAGAGGGGCTATGGAATCAATAGCAAAAGATACCCAGTAGTTAAGATTGGCCAATCCTGTGTCCAAGTCTAAGGCTCCTGGGGGGGCAGCAGAGGGAAGGTTGTCAATTACACAATCCGGGGAGATCTTGCTCCAGTTTCTACCAAACTCCTTGGCCAGTATCCTTGGTCCATCTAGTTGATGCATGATGACCGAAAAAGGAATAAAATAATGATCAGACCAGATCACCGGGCTAGGCTCACTGATTGTAATATCCAAAAGGTTGGAGCAAATAAGGTCCAACGTGCGTCCAGCCTTATGTGTGGGGAGGGTGATCAGCTGATTTAATCCACAATCAGTCAGGGTCGATATAAAGTTATTGCTAGACAAATCCGATGTATCCTCCACGTGGAGATTAAAATCTCCGAGCAGGGTGAAATTTGCATAGCGGGAACTGGCTTGAAGCACGAAATCTAGGAGGCGGGGTAGGTATGACGTGCTGGATTTAGGTGGCTGGTATACCAGCAGGCCAGAGCACGAGCTATTAGGAGTTAGTTTTATACAAAAGGGCAGTGCTTCAATGGATTCAATTTGATCATAGGGGAAGGATGAAATCGTCCAATGAGATTTTTAAATGATGGCGACTCCTCCATCGTGTTTGTCACTTTGCCGGTTGGCGCATCGGATATTATAGCCTGTTGGAATGGCTAAACACAGTGCTGGGTTGGTTTCGTCTCCTCAAGTTTCCGTTAAAAAGAGTAGGTTCCATTTTTTATCATTAAGGGTCTGAAAGATGTCCAAGGAGTGTTTCACAAGGGAACGACAGTTAATAAGTCCCGCCTGAAGGGTTAGGGTCTTTTGGTTAATCTGTGGCGAGGAAGGGAACTTTAAAAGTGGGCATTGATGCGCTTGGGTGCTTCGCTTCTGTCTAGGGCCACATGCTTTGCAAGGGTAAGACTTGGCAGGTAGATCAGGGTAAATGGAGAGAAGGTAGGGGCACTCCTTTGGTCTGAGGGAAAGCAGTTTCAGATTGTTGTAAGAAATGGTGTCTAAGGGGCCAAAACCTGCAGCATCTCTGGCCCTGGCCGCGGAAAGGTCGCAGACGGGCGCAGACGGGCGCAGACGGCTTGCCTTTGGTGCGCCTTCGGCACGCCCATCCGCTTAGCGGCCGGATGGACATGGGCATTTAGATCGGATGAAGGTGGGAGGGAACAGGTTCCTGCTCCGCTACCTGTGGAATTCTCCCAAGATGGCGACTATTATGATATCAATACCCTGTGGCAGCACCTAAATCGGATGCGGGGGGCCAGCAATGAGGTAGACACACCAGATCTTCAGTGAGTGCAGTGAGTGAGGTAAAGTGCAGGTTTAAAATAAATCAAAGTTCCACAATTACAAAGTTTTAAAAACCTGGATGCACATGACTTCATATATAGCCCTACTAGCCATGTGAACAAGCTAACTATCTTTGATCCTATGACAGAGGAACATTTTAGGACCTTAACCATGTCAACTACATCAGGTTTTTCTTTTGACCCATTGCCACATTGAATCTGGAAAGATATGGCGGTAGGGCTATTTCCTCCATTATTACAGATTTGCAACCAATCACTGAAATCAGGCCTGGTCCCCCGGGCTTAGAAGAAAGCCATAGTCACTCTCCTTCTAAAGAAACCCATGGTGGACCCATTGGTCCTTAGTAACTATAGGCCAATATCCCTTCTGCACTTCCCAATAAAAATCATTGAACGTTATGTATGCAAAAAAATGTGCAGGCATCTGGAAGACCATAACTTCCTGTAGGAGGAATAATTTGGTTTCCGACCAGGGCTTGGGACAGAGGCTTCTAATAAGGATGGACAGTGGCCAGTCAACGTCTTTGAAACTGCTAGATCTATCAGCCACTTTTGACACGGTTAACCAAAATAGATTTTTGATGGGACTGGCCACAAATGGAATCAGTGAAATAGTACTGAACTGGCTGCACTCGTACCTGTTGGAGCGCCGCCAAGCAGATTTTTTGCCACCATATTGTTCTGACGTCAAAATCATTAAACTTGATGTTCGGACTTAGTCCACTCCTCTCTAATATCTATATGGGGCCACTAATAACACTCATCAAATCCCACTGCGTTAAATTAGTCAATTACGCTGACAACATAAAAGAAATCCTTTCTATTGAAAGCAGTCCGCAGAATGCTCTGGACGCTTTCCATAACTGCATAAGCGAAAGTATTAAATGGCTGAACACAATCTCACTGAAATTCAATGGAGATAAAATGGAGTACTTGTGTTGCCCACTGAACAAAATTCCCATGAAACACCCCCCTAACTAGACTAAAGAAACTCCACATATGCTGTCTCCACATGCAAAACCTGCGATTGTTCGAAGTGTAGTGTTAAGCAGACTTGACTACTGCAATGCATTACTGCTAGTTGCTCCAGAAAATCAGGTAAATAGACTGTACCAAGTGTGAGATTTGGCTGCAAAGCAGGTTCTTGACAGACCTAGAAGATCATCTACATCAAAAGTTATGCAGGAACTTCATTGCTGACCTATTAAACAGAGGATAGCCTTCAAGTCCTTGTGCATACTTGTTAAAGCACTTCATAGCAACGGCCCACTCACCCTACAAAAAAGATAAACTCAATATGCCTATGTTCAGCAAGAGCCAATTTGATCTACATTGAAAATTTCCAAAAGACAAGACAGGGTGGGTGAGCCTTTATGAACAGGGCACCTCAGTTATGGAATACCTTACCACCCGCCCTGAGACCTCACTCTGAAATATTGCATTTTAGGAAGGCCTTGAAGACCTGGCTCTTTCAGGCTGGATCTAATATCCATGAGCTTTTTTCCTCCCAATTGCATCTGCTGTGTTTCTATACTGAGTTTTAGCGTCAGGATAACTCAATGCTGACAGTGCACTCTCTGTATATTATAAATAAATATAAAGACATAAATAAAAATAAATACATTTGTGTGGAAATAGGAACCTTGCAGGGGACTTAATGTGTAAATAGTCCTCCTTTCTCTCTGTGTTGGCGAGTACCTTTTAGGTCCTCTGTGGGTGTGGTAGAATTGAGGACTGTACACCTAATGACGTCCTCAGGCTCCCCTGCCTATCAATATCTTGTTCAATCTTCAGGGCAGTTGCATCCTGGTAGAGTTGTTGTGCTATGTGTTTGAGCAGGGGATGACTTTCCTTGTGAATTTTGAGGGGCGTGATATGGTGAGTCTCTCTTGAGTAAATTTCATGGCTTTTGTCCGTACTGATCATACGACCCATAGACTTAATTTCCTCCATTGATTCTCCTTTATACAGAAACTAGCTGCCCGTCCTGACCTTGTCCGGGAGCAATCAGGCTTCCCTGAGCCCGCCCGCCCCGACATTATGAAGAAGCCCGGCCCCCCGCCCGCCCTGACATTGTCAAGCAGCTCGGCCCCTGCCCGCCCCGTCCCCCACGAGCAATCAGGCTTCCCGGACCCCCGCCCGCCCCGACATTGTGCAGCAGTCTGGCCCCCCACCCGCCCTGACATTGTCAAGCAGCTCGGGCCCCTGCCCGCCCCGTCCCCCGCCTGCCCCGACCCTCGCCTGCCCGGAGCCTTACCTCAGACGCCGCTCCTCCTCCACGCTCCTCATTTCACCGCTCCGCCGCTCCTCGCCTCTTACCGCTCCTCCCGCCTGTCCGCCGGTCCTCACCGCTATTCCTCTGTTCGTCACTGGTTCTCCCCCGCGCCATGTCCGCCGCTCCTCTTCCGCTCCTGCAGGCCGCTCCTCCCCGCGCTCCTGATGTCACCACGCAGGTCGCGGCCGGCGCTACTTGCAAGGGACTACTTTTTTTTATCGTCAATTTTTTAAATAACGTATATTTTTTTTATTTATACAGCCTATGTCCATCTGCACACCCTGACGATTACAATGATGTATCAGGTGTGTGGATTGGTGCTGTGGTTCCAGAGTTTACCCACCTCAAAGGTGCAAAGTTCTTCCTTTATTATAGTAGTATAGATTTGAAGTACCACCCCGGATGTGGGTGTGCTCCCTGTAGGAGGAGCCGGCTGTGTGAAAAAAAATGGTGTATTTGGAATTGTGCTGACAGTCATTGACCTTTCTTCACATGCCTACGGTTGAGGCGCAAAAAAATGATGAAATTCGACAACGGAAGTTCCCTAAGCGACTGCTCTTTCGCCATTATAAAAAAGTGACATGCTCTCTAAATAATTTTTTTTTTGAGCCAGATGATCTGCACAACAGATGTACTACACTGACTCCTTACCAGGTACACTATTTATATAGTTAAGCTACGTAGAAAACCTTCAGCATTTAGAATGACATCATATTTTGAGATTATGTCTGTGGTGGCTCCAAAAGGCTGAGATGTCAAGCTGCGGCCTGTGATGCAAATTCCATTAGCTTTTTCAAAAGATATCTTATAGCCATTACAATTGGTCAACCTTATATATATATATTATTTTTTTTTTATTATTATTTTTTTTTATTTATTTTTTTTTATCCTCATTTGCGTGCATGGCTCCAATCTATCAAAATCAAAAGACCGCCACAGAGCAATAAGGCGTATGGTCGTGTTCTGTGCTGTCTCAGCATATAGCTGGTGGGAGAATTCATTAGGGAGGGAGGAAGACCAATTCCCATCAGCACCATTCACACAGGCCAGACATGATCTTGATTAGGGCTGAGCCTTAGTAGATAGTGCCCGAGTTATCGAGACCCCCATAACACCAAGACACTTAGTCATGGAAGCAAGGGTAGGCAATGCGCGCATTAATCACAGGTCCTGGGGAAAAAAAAACGAAAAAAAAACCCCAGGCTTGTCGCTACTATCCAAGCATAGCCCAAAGAGCTCTCCTATTGGAATTTCCTGCCCTGGCGAGGTCGAGTTTGGAAATTTGAAGAAGTGATGCTCGCCATTCATGCACTGTGGGTGGTTGAGCATCTTTCCAGTGTCTACATATCTCCCTACGTGCCGCTAGAATGGCATAAAATAGCTAATTGGTTGCGGCATTGCGGGCTTTGCTTTTAAGACCAAAGATAACAAGAGCGAGGTCTATAGAGATGTGTTCACCCAAGGATTGTGATAGCTTATTACTAATGGCTTCCCAATAAGCAGATAGATTTGGACAGTCGAAGAACATATGGATGTCTGTTGCTGCGATTAACCCGCATCTTGGGCATAAGACCGGGCCTGTTAGAGAAAACTTGGTCAACCTATGCGGGGAACAGTATGCCCTATGTATAGTAAAAAGGTGGTTCCTACGAAGCCACGCAGGTTTAACTAGGTCCCAGAGTGTTAAGCAAGAAGCCGTCCAAAACTCCTCCACATCTAAACCTGGCATTAATTCAGCCCATAGTGATGTTGGTAAATGGAAGTTGGCATCTATTTCATCGATTATTTTGTTATACCAGCGTGAAATTTCTTTCTTTGCCACTGGGCTGTCTAAAAGGCAAGTTACCAAATCACTATAACCACCTATAGGCAGCTTACTAATCCGTGCTGGCTGCTCTTTATATGACTGTGACCAGCTAGAGATCTGAATATATTTAAATCTCGACAAACTTGGGCCTACTTTGTTAATTAAATAGTCCCATGGAAGCAATGATCCATCCATAAACAAATCATCCCAACTATTGATACCAGCTTCTATTAGCGGATTGGTAAGTGCATCCATTGTCCATGAAGGGGGAACGGGCAAGTTCAATATAGGAGCCTTCCCAGAATAGTAGCCAACTTTAGTCGCTTGCCTCACTTTATACCAAGTAGATGCAATCCCTTGTAAAACTTTCAATTTTATTTTCTTAAAGAATTTGGGGTCACCAAATTTGAGCAAGAAACCAGATTGGTCTACTCTTTCACAATCCAATAGTGTAGAAAAAAGAAGGCCCATCCCTGTTGATGTAGGAGTTTTAAGCAACATACGTGTGTGCGGTAGCTGGAACGCCCATGCATAGATTTGAAGGTCTGGACCAGCCAGCCCTCCCTTCTCCCTACAACGTCTGATTTTTTTCCACGAGATTCTGGGGCTCTTACTATTCCAAATAAAGCTGGTAATCGCGCTGTGCAACTTTGAGATTAATTTTGAATCAAAAAGAAGTGGAATTGAGTTAAACAAAAAAGAAATTTTTGGTAAGATACTCATCTTCACCAGGTTAACCTTACCCAAAACAGTGAGCGGAAGATGTGACCAGTCTCTCAAAAGTTTCCGGCACTCTGCAGTTACTTTAGTGAAGTTTAGAGAAGCAATTGAGTTGATGTCTTTGATTATGTTTATCCCCAGGTAGCGAATTTGGGTTTTGGATGTCCCGTTATTGTCAGTTATATTAATATTCCAGGACATTGACTCTGTCTTTAAGGCGTTAATCTCATACCCTGAGACGTTACCAAATTTGAGAGCCAGATCGATTATCTCTGGGTATGCCTCATCATAACTTGTAGTAAAAATCATAATATCATCCGCATAAAGTGCCACCTTTTTTTCCCAGCCACCAAAAATAAAAGGTTTAATGAGTATATTGTCTCTTAAAGTTTGGACAAAGGGTTCGATGTATACATCAAAAAGGAGGGGGGACAGGGGACAACCCTGCCTAGTTCCTCTCGTAACCCTGAATGGCTCCGTCAAACCACCGTTTATCAAGAGTGAAGCAGATGGGCAACGATATAACAGATTTATCGTTCTGCGAAATCTATCCCCTACATTGAACTTCCTCAAGGCCTCCGACTGGTATAGCCAATTCACCCTGTCAAAGGCCTTGGTAGCATCCAACGTGAGGACAGCCAAGGGGATACCCTCTTTTATAGCAATATCTACAGAGCCTAGTAATTCATAAGTGAGCTCACACAGCTGTCTCCCCTTTATAAACCCTTTTTGGTTTGGAGCTATAATATCAGGCGCTACCCGGCCCAACCGATTGGCCAGTATAGTAGCAAAGATTTTGTAGTCTGCGTTTAAAATATAAATAGGCCGATATGAGCCACAATCTGAAGAGGGTTTGCCAGGCTTCAAGATGAGGGTTATGGAGGCATTATCCCATGATTCAGGTGGCATTTCGCCGTCTCTTAGAATTTGATTAAAATGGGTAACTAGGACTGGAGAGACCTCTGTGATCAATTTGTTATATATTTCACATGGCAAACCATCAGTGCCTGCAGCCTTTCCACCCTTTGCTCTCCTTATAGCCTCCTCTACCTCTGTAATGGTTATTTCCTCATCCAAGGAGCGGCTCTGTTCTGATGTTAAAGATGGTAGAGAGATACCTTCCAACCAACTCATGATGTCATTCTGAGTAACATTAAGATCGTCTTGATATATAGATTAGAAAAAGGTTCTAAAAGCTACTCTGATTTCATCGTCCCTGGAAAAGGTGCCCCTCGCTGATGTAACAGAGGAAATGTTGTTTCGGACCCGGTCAGATTTTGTTTTCCAGGCAAGTAATTTTCCTGCCCCCTCCCCATATTGGAAATGTGAAAGGTTACTTGCCCCCCATCTCTGCAAGACACGTTTCTCTAGAATTGCCGATAATGCGTTCTTTAGCCTATCCAACTTACGTGTTTTTCGGCAAGGTCGTGATTGCCTATTAAACCAATATTGTCGATATCAGACTGAACTGTCAGAATGTTATCTTCTATAGAAGTTACTTCCTCTGTATACTGCCTTCTTCTATAGGCTACTTTATTTTTAATGAGGCCTCTTAATGCAATACCCCAGTGTAGTTTTGTTTCTGGCTTAGAAGACCTCCCTTGAACCCATGCAGCATCCTTCCCTGCCTCTAAAGTGGGTGGGGAGTAATCCTCATGTTTTGCCAATTGTTGGCCCCGTGAGCAAGGGCTTCTTTGATGGTCACTGCTCAGGACTCTCCAGGCTCCTCCACCTTCTCGTTTCTTGCAATGTTGAGGGAACACAGCCTCACCTGGGCAATCCAAAAACTTTCATGACAGCCAGTTCTACATTATCTAAGCACCAGCCATAGACATTCAGGACTAGCATCAGAATCTCCCTGTGAACCACAGCAATGTGCCATTACCCAATCTTCACATGGTGTACCTTGAGAAGATTACATGAATAATGAGAAGAGAATATAGGGTAAATAATGCTAAAGCGTGACAACTGATAGTGGAAAATATCCTTGGCTTAAGGAAGATATAAAGACTTCAAGAGAAGAGAGGAACAGGCGTACCCTTCTGTTGTCAACACATCTTCATGATGCTACATTTTGCCTTGTTGTATTGGTCCATTCTGACTGTGCAAGGAGTCAGTACAAAACTAGAGCTAGGATGAAGGGGAACCACCTGGAGAATAAAACCACCCTTATTAGTCTGTGGCTGGTTTTGTGGACACCCATATTAATATTTCTCATGCATTAATTGTCAAAATGAAAACAACCTTTCTAATGAGATATTTAATATATATGGCTTGGCACAATTAGTGCATACATCCTTTTAACAAATTCCCTATAAGCTTTTAAGATCACCTGCTTGATTATAAAGAACCCTTGTCTTAAACAGATTAGCAGAGAGGCTCACAGCTTACGTTGGTGATACTGTTGGTAAAACTAGCAGGCTACAAATTGTGCGTTAACTGAAACACATTTGCATGGGAGCAGAAGAGTGTGAAGCACACATACACCAAGAGAATGTGCATCCAAGGCTGCATGTTAGACTGCAGGTTGCCACCCCGGCAACTGAGAGGGACTTTGATGGCCACCACAGTGATGGATGCAGCCACAAAGTCTATCAAACCTTGCAATGACATTCACGGCTCCTAGAGGTAAAAGTGTGAGGTCCCACTGTTAACATCCAAACCATGTGACCACTGCTACATTAGCAATGAATACTCATGGACAATTGTGGACTCGTATTGGAAGGTGAGCAGTAACCTGAACAGGGATCTCATTGATACCTCCTCCCAGGAGCAAATTAGAGTACTCCTCCTTGCCATTGCATTCAAGTTTATTTTCTACGCATTTAATTGCAATTACAGGATGTGAGAAGTTGGCCTGGTATATTCTGTCCACTAATTAAAGTGGGCACCTTGCACCAGTCCAAACAACACTTATGGAGATTTAAGAGGTCAAAGATAACCTTAGAAAGCCATCCGAGTGGTAGCTGTGGAGAGCAGCCTTCAGGCTTAGTCCATAAGGAATGTTAAGCAGCTTGTTTCACCAGAATGCAACCGTATAGAATTAGTTAAATGAAAGGAGAACCACACAGTAGCTATAAAAATATGTATTTATTAATATAATACTATCTAGTATGACACAGTATCTCCTACACGGATATAATTACAAAGCACACAATTCTTTTGCACAGAAATGACAGCAAATAGCACTAATACACAGTGGGCTTGTGGGGGGGGGACCAAACCATATACTAAGAAGGTGGTGTAAGAACCACAACTTGAGTCAAGACAGTGTCGAGAGGACGTAGAATTGCTGGGGCCCCAAGGAACCATCCAAGGTGAGTAAGTAGGGACCCCACGGAGGACGGGTGCAGTGTGGAAACACGACTGTGTGCTCCGTACTGTGCTATGGGAAAGTTGTGGTTGAAGATTTAGAGTATGAGGACCCTTCCCAGTGGACTTCGAAGAAACCCTGTGGATGATATGAGGTTGGAGAGCCACCCCACCTGTGGATACCGAAGTACCCATGTTACCTATACCATGGAAGCCGTGTGCATAGGTCTGAGGTGGCGTCGGAAACCGCAGTCGAACCCAGTGGAGGACTTCGAAGAAGAGCCACTGCTGGGAGGAAGAAAAGTGTCCATTCGAATCCAAAGGTGGATTCTTGTCGAAGAGTACCTGTAAGCAGATGGGAAAGAGTCTGAGTCCCTCAGGAGTGACCAGGGGCTCGGTAAATGTATGCCCACGATGTCGGGTGCTTCAGGTGTGTCGATGGAGTCCTTGACTCTGCAGCTACAGGGACCAGGAGATGTAGATGATGACCAGGAGCTGGATATGAGCTGTCCCACGAAGGATGTTGAGTACTGAGTGGTCGGTTTCTGGGGGGAGCACCAACAAGCCTTGGCAATGGCAACCCATGCAGAAGGTCAAGGATGGGTACAGTTTGGACCAGCAAGGGCCAGCCGACTCACAGCAGCAAGGGGCATTAGGGCAAGCCTGGAGCAATCAGGGGAGCTGAGGATAAGCAAAGTTGACCCTCAAGTGGACCCACAAGCCGGAGACACAGGAGTCGCAAGAGGACCTCAAGCGATTTCACCAAACAGCACCGCATGCAGCACTCAGTGTGAGAAGGTCAGAGTTTATAGTAGGGAATGGTGCCAGAGGTTGGGGTTACTCTGAGCCCAATGCACTTGTTCGGTAAAGGTTAACAAGCATATGCACTTGTGTTAGAAATGGGATTTCTGGTTGGCTAAGGCTTACACAAAAGCTAGGCAGAAACCACGACTCTAGTCAGGGCAAGGGAGTAACACACTGATGATAACCCCTGCTCATCCCATTGGTAGCTTGGTACAAGCAGTCAGGCTTATCCCAGAGGCAATGTGTAAAGCGTTTCCGCAACATACAGTCAGCAGCAGCCCACTAGGCTCACCACAAAAGAAACTCCACACAAGGTTATATATAAAAATAGCCTTTGTACTATCATAAACACATTAGAACCATAATCACAAATCTACACTGTGCCAACTGGCATCAGGTCATAATTTTACAGAGAATTATATACAGGACCAGGTCAACCGGGCCCCGGTCAGAACCATTAGAAAGGCACAAGTAGCAAAATGTAAAGTAACCAGTAACTACTGGTACAATAATGACCTCAGCATTATCCCATTAGACATAAAACGCATTATGCATCATCGTAAACATATCATAGCATGACATTAGGCATAACCACATCAGGCCTAAACCTCATTTGTATAAACACACTACACATTATGCTTCCCCAGCATAAACATAATATGCAGGAACTCAGTTGTGCACCACAGTAACACTACTACAAGGGGCTCACATCACCTTAGGGCCTTGTACCCTTTTACTATCACTTAATTAACTGAAATGCATATGATGTCACGCGCTACCGCGCATCCGCCAAGTCGCGTAGTACGTACATCTCGCGTATGCGCCAGAAGTCGCGCACATCGCATAGCAACCGTGCTGGAGAAGTCGTATCCATCGCACACCCTACGTAGGTCCTAGACAGCGATCGTAAAATGGCAGACACATTTTGTGCATTAAACGAGTAGGTGCATGACTCCAAGAAAAAGTAAAAAATAATAAAAATAATTTCATGATATCATAAAAAATATAAAATAATAACAATAATATATTTTTCTGTAAAAAATGAATACAAAATATGTGAAATGTAATTTAAAAAATAACATATCTAAAAATAAAAAGATTAAAAAAATGTAGTTGAAAAATAACAATAAATATATTTAAAAATTATCATTTAAAAAACCTTTCAGACATGGTATAGTTAGGAATTAGCATTTAAAAAACATTAAAAATTCATTGAAAAAACAATAAGTTTCAGAGGTGTTATACTTAGCTAGACATTTCACTCGAAAAAAACATTGAAATTCCCCCTTTGTAGTTAGTTGTACTAACTATAACTCGCGCGCCCGCAATCCACTGCTGATGATGTCACATTTGACATCATTCATGACATGGTCAGTGACATCACTGTTGACATCTCAAATGAAATCACTGATGACATCACTGATGGCATCATACAGTGAATATGGTTTGCGTTGATATTTAAATAAGTATTATATATATATATATATATATATATATATATATATATATATATATATATATATATATATCCAACAAAACGCTCTAATCAGAGTGCTGGAGGCCCCGAGGGAGGTTGCGTGCGTTCCGGTCGAGCCAGCCGGAAAAAAGGATAAACAACAAACAGCAAGATGCACGCTCTCAGCAGCTGCCACAAAACACCCGACCAGGTATATACACGATCATCGATCGATCACAAACAAGGTTTGGAAGCGTGTCTACACTTTCTTAAGGGACGAGCCCTTCGTTTCAGGGAACATAGCAAAATGCTCCTCGAGATGATTGAGTACTGTCTCCAAAACAACTATTTTCTCTTTGATGGGGCTATCTTTAAACAGGAGATTGGTACTGCGATGGGTTCGTGTTTTGCCCCAAGTTTCGCTAACCTGTTCATGGGACATTGGGAGCAAACCACTTTCACGGACCCATCGCTCACCGAATCTATCAAATCGGTGGTTACTTGGTGGAGGTACATCGACGACCTCTTTATGGTGTGGAAAGGCACCAAGGACGAGGCGTTGCATTTCATTGAGGCTCTGAACAATAACAATCTGAACATCAGACTCACATATAACATCAACAAGGAGACAGCGGAATTTCTTGATGTCAGAATTGAAATCAAGGATAACAAAATCACTACCTCCTTGTTCAGAAAACCCACCGCCGGTAACAGCATTCTTCATGCCCTCAGCAGCCATCCTGAACCTCTCAAATGGAGCATTCCATATGGCGAACTGCTGAGGGCAAAAAGAAACTGCAGCACGGAAAGTAACTACCAACTGGCAGCATCCGAAATGGTGGAAAGGTTCAAACTCAGGAACTATCCCACATGGGTTCTCAAGAAAGCCAAGAACAGAGCAGACTCCATCTCACGCATTGATACCTTGCGTGAGAAAATTCCCGAAGAAACCAACAGTGAGGATGATAACACCAGACTCATCCTCACATTTAACAGAGAGTCACAACAAATACACAAGATTGTCTCTAAGAACTGGAATAGTCTCAAAAGTGATGCTACCATTGGGCATCTCATTGCCAACAAACCCAACATCACTTATAGAAAAGGGAGGAATATCAGAGACATCTGTGTCCGCAGTGACATTACTATCTATCCCAACAACCGTGACTTAGGTTTGACAGGTTTTTACCCATGCAGTCACTGCAAGGCTTGTAAAACCAGTACCTCTGTTAAGCAAGTTACCTACAATGGAGTCAACAAGATCCTGAATCAATTCTTGACATGTACTACCATTTTTGTGGTTTACGTTATCGTTTGCCCTTGTGAATTATGGTATATTGGCAGTACTACTGCACATGCCAAGAAAAGGATACTTGAACATTACCGTGCCATTGTTAATAAAGATGCCAAATATCCTGTGGCAAGACACTTCAGTGAACACCACTTCTCCAATCCTGCCCTTATGAAATTTTTCATCTTAGAGCAGATAACTAAAAATCCTAGGGGTGGTAACAGACTTCTTAAACTGAGACAGATAGAGTCGAAGTATATCATCTCCTTCCAGACTAAGGCCCCTGGAGGCCTTAACCAGGATGAAGAACTTGCGGTCCATCTTAAAGATGATTATACATAGTCTGGTTTTCTAGGTCATTAATTGTACTTTTATCTGCTCATCTCCATGCTGTTTGAACTTGTTTACTTTATGTGCACATGAATGAACATGTACTCAATTTTATTCTTTTCCTTTCTTTCCAGGATCTGTCCCACCATTTCTCTTCTGCTCCGGTTATTATCTAAGAGCACGCCCACTTGGGCGTCACTGACACTTTATGGACTACTGCAGGTTAAGGGCACGAGGCACACTTGGCAGTGACCTGATCTTCTATCTCAAGTACTGTTTTCTTTCATTTTTTCATTAGCCTGTGTTATTGTTTCTAACAGGTTTTCACCTTTCACCGTGAACCTTTACCTTTGGTTCCGAGTGTTACTGTTGTGCTGTCCCTTTAATGGCAGAGACAGCACAAGTAGATATTTCCGGGTCCGATGTTGCTTGGTTTCATTGCATCTGCTACGCTCTCGACATGATTATTTACATGCTCCAAGGTGTATAATGTGTTTTTCTATGTTTTTCAACATTTATTTAGTGGCCCTATCTTTATGCATTATTATGAGTGTGTTTCCGCTCGGATTTTCAATTTTGTAAATCTTTGCATTATGTCCTTGACATTTATTGTTGTCGGACGTGGACTAATATTTATCTGAATGCCATGATTTTCTTGTGTGTTCGCTTGATATTGGTCACTTTACTTATGTGTTTACATAATATGTCTGCCATTATTTTCACCCGCAGTCCGCTTTCTATTCTGTTTGTTACACAATTTAAACTCTGTGCACACGATCTTTCACTTGCGTGAACAAGGCTTGTGAGAAGCCGAAACATGTAGCTTGTGGAATAAACACCCTTGGATTATACCTGGTCTGGTGTTTTGTGGCAGCTGCTGAGAGCGTGCATCTTGCTCTTTGTGGTATATATATATATATATATATATATATATATATATATATATATATATATATATATACGCAAATACCTCGCAACAGCGACGCTTCCCTAGTGAAACACGAGGCAAGGACCATCTTTTTTCAGCATTCTTATTTTATTTAGCCATTAGACAGGTAGTCATAACCCGTTTCGGCCGTCCCAGCGGCCTTGGTCACATGGCAATACAGATTGTTTTTGCCCTTTTTAAAGTGATATCGTGCAGTCACATGTTCCATTGCTGGACATAAACAAAATACTACATGTATAAATACATGTATATTATTTCTCTCTCATCCTTACCATTGCACATGATAGTTATTAACTGTATAAATACATAAGTTAATCCTGCAGTTTTAGAATATACATTTGCAATTTTCTGTTCACCTATGGGGGTATGTTTTAACTTTTCAAACATTTGAATAACAGCATTAATGCTTTTAACTCCCCAAGGTAGGGAGATTTTTTACTGAAAGGGTTGTATCAACCTAGTCCATCAAATAATTTGATAACTATAGTGCATAATCAGTGCTCACCAACGTGTATTAAATCATAATACAAAAAAAAAAAATAATCTCTACTATTGCATAATAATAGAGAAAAGAAGATCCAAAAAAGAATAAGCTTTATCTAAAAGGACCATACAACAAAAGATGAGTCCATAATGAACATTTTTTCAGCCACTGAGTACTTGGATGAAGAGGTTATAATGCCACTTGATATTATTTAGCTTTGTAAATACATTCTCAACTTCAACCATATTATTGCACACATTATTCATAAAGTGACTTTGTGTCAATTGATATAATTTTCAATAAAGTGACATCGTGTCAAAAAAGTGCAATAAGAATAAAGTGACTGGTGCTAAGGGATTACTCAGGAGTGACCAGGGGCTCGGTAAATGTATGCCCACGATGTCGGGTGCTTCAGGTGTGTCGATGGAGTTCTTGACTCTGCAGCTACAGGGACCAGGAGATGTAGATGATGACCAGGAGCTGGATATGAGCTGTCCCACGAAGGATGTTGAGTACTGAGTGGTCGGTTTCTGGGGGGAGCACCAACAAGCCTTGGCAATGGCAACCCATGCAGAAGGTCAAGGATGGGTACAGTTTGGACCAGCAAGGGCCAGCCGACTCACAGCAGCAAGGGGCATTAGGGCAAGCCTGGAGCAATCAGGGGAGCTGAGGATAAGCAAAGTTGACCCTCAAGTGGACCCACAAGCCGGAGACACAGGAGTCGCAAGAGGACCTCAAGCGATTTCACCAAACAGCACCGCATGCAGCACTCAGTGTGAGAAGGTCAGAGTTTATAGTAGGGAATGGTGCCAGAGGTTGGGGTTACTCTGAGCCCAATGCACTTGTTCGGTAAAGGTTAACAAGCATATGCACTTGTGTTAGAAATGGGATTTCTGGTTGGCTAAGGCTTACACAAAAGCTAGGCAGAAACCACGACTCTAGTCAGGGCAAGGGAGTAACACACTGATGATAACCCCTGCTCATCCCATTGGTAGCTTGGTACAAGCAGTCAGGCTTATCCCAGAGGTAATGTGTAAAGCGTTTCCGCAACATACAGTCAGCAGCAGCCCACTAGGCTCACCACAAAAGAAACTCCACACAAGGTTATATATAAAAATAGCCTTTGTACTATCATAAACACATTAGAACCATAATCACAAATCTACACTGTGCCAACTGGCATCAGGTCATAATTTTACAGAGAATTATATACAGGACCAGGTCAACCGGGCCCCGGTCAGAACCATTAGAAAGACACAAGTAGCAAAATGTAAAGTAACCAGTAACTACTGGTACAATAATGACCTCAGCATTATCCCATTAGACATAAAACGCATTATGCATCATCGTAAACATATCATAGCATGACATTAGGCATAACCACATCAGGCCTAAACCTCATTTGTATAAACACACTACACATTATGCTTCCCCAGCATAAACATAATATGCAGGAAATCAGTTGTGCACCACAGTAACACTACTACAAGGGGCTCACATCACCTTAGGGCCTTGTACCCTTTTACTATTACTTAATTAACTGAAATGCATATGATGTCACGCGCTACCGCGCATCCGCCAAGTCGCGTAGTACGTACATCTCGCGTATGCGCCAGAAGTCGCGCACATCGCATAGCAACCGTGCTGGAGAAGTCGTATCCATCGCACACCCTACGTAGGTCCTAGACAGCGATCGTAAAATGGCAGACACATTTTGTGCATTAAACGAGTAGGGTGCATGACTCCAAGAAAAAGTAAAAAATAATAAAAATAATTTCATGATATCATAAAAAATATAAAATAATAACAATAATATATTTTTCTGTAAAAAATTAATACAAAATATGTGAAATGTAATTTAAAAAATAACATATCTAAAAATAAAAAGATTAAAAAAATGTAGTTGAAAAATAACAATAAATATATTTAAAAATTATCATTTAAAAAACCTTTCAGACATGGTATAGTTAGGAATTAGCATTTAAAAAACCTTAAAAATTCATTGAAAAAACAATAAGTTTCAGAGGTGTTATACTTAGCTAGACATTTCACTCGAAAAAAACATTGAAATTCCCCCTTTGTAGTTAGTTGTACTAACTATAACTCGCGCGCCCGCAATCCACTGCTGATGATGTCACATTTGACATCATTCATGACATGGTCAGTGACATCACTGTTGACATCTCAAATGAAATCACTGATGACATCACTGATGGCATCATACAGTGAATATGGTTTGCGTTGATATTTAAATAAGTATTATATATATATATATATATATATATATATATATATATATATATATATATATATATATATATATATCCAACAAAACGCTCTAATCAGAGTGCTGGAGGCCCCGAGGGAGGTTGCGTGCGTTCCGGTCGAGCCAGCCGGAAAAAAGGATAAACCACAAACAGCAAGATGCACGCTCTCAGCAGCTGCCACAAAACCCCCGACCAGGTATATACACGATCATCGATCGATCACAAACAAGGTTTGGAAGCGTGTCTACACTTTCTTAAGGGACGAGCCCTTCGTTTCAGGGAACATAGCAAAATGCTCCTCGAGATGATTGAGTACTGTCTCCAAAACAACTATTTTCTCTTTGATGGGGCTATCTTTAAACAGGAGATTGGTACTGCGATGGGTTCGTGTTTTGCCCCAAGTTTCGCTAACCTGTTCATGGGACATTGGGAGCAAACCACTTTCACGGACCCATCGCTCACCGAATCTATCAAATCGGTGGTTACTTGGTGGAGGTACATCGACGACCTCTTTATGGTGTGGAAAGGCACCAAGGACGAGGCGTTGCATTTCATTGAGGCTCTGAACAATAACAATCTGAACATCAGACTCACATATAACATCAACAAGGAGACAGCGGAATTTCTTGATGTCAGAATTGAAATCAAGGATAACAAAATCACTACCTCCTTGTTCAGAAAACCCACCGCCGGTAACAGCATTCTTCATGCCCTCAGCAGCCATCCTGAACCTCTAAAATGGAGCATTCCATATGGCGAACTGCTGAGGGCAAAAAGAAACTGCAGCACGGAAAGTAACTACCAACTGGCAGCATCCGAAATGGTGGAAAGGTTCAAACTCAGGAACTATCCCACATGGGTTCTCAAGAAAGCCAAGAACAGAGCAGACTCCATCTCACGCATTGATACCTTGCGTGAGAAAATTCCCGAAGAAACCAACAGTGAGGATGATAACACCAGACTCATCCTCACATGTAACAGAGAGTCACAACAAATACACAAGATTGTCTCTAAGAACTGGAATAGTCTCAAAAGTGATGCTACCATTGGGCATCTCATTGCCAACAAACCCAACATCACTTATAGAAAAGGGAGGAATATCAGAGACATCTGTGTCCGCAGTGACATTACTATCTATCCCAACAACCGTGACTTAGGTTTGACAGGTTTTTACCCATGCAGTCACTGCAAGGCTTGTAAAACCAGTACCTCTGTTAAGCAAGTTACCTACAATGGAGTCAACAAGATCCTGAATCAATTCTTGACATGTACTACCATTTTTGTGGTTTACGTTATCGTTTGCCCTTGTGAACTATGGTATATTGGCAGTACTACTGCACATGCCAAGAAAAGGATACTTGAACATTACCGTGCCATTGTTAATAAAGATGCCAAATATCCTGTGGCAAGACACTTCAGTGAACACCACTTCTCCAATCCTGCCCTTATGAAATTTTTCATCTTAGAGCAGATAACTAAAAATCCTAGGGGTGGTAACAGACTTCTTAAACTGAGACAGATAGAGTCGAAGTATATCATCTCCTTCCAGACTAAGGCCCCTGGAGGCCTTAACCATGATGAATAACTTGCGTTCCATCTTAAAGATGATTATACATAGTCTGGTTTTCTAGGTCATTAATTGTACTTTTATCTGCTCATCTCCATGCTGTTTGAACTTGTTTACTTTATGTGCACATGAATGAACATGTACTCAATTTTATTCTTTTCCTTTCTTTCCAGGATCTGTCCCACCATTTCTCTTCTGCTCCGGTTATTATCTAAGAGCACGCCCACTTGGGCGTCACTGACACTTTATGGACTACTGCAGGTTAAGGGCACGAGGCACACTTGACAGTGACCTGATCTTCTATCTCAAGTACTGTTTTCTTTCATTTTTTCATTAGCCTGTGTTATTATTTCTAACAGGTTTTCACCTTTCACCGTGAACCTTTACCTTTGGTTCCGAGTGTTACTGTTGTGCTGTCCCTTTAATGGCAGAGACAGCACAAGTAGATATTTCCGGGTCCGATGTTGCTTGGTTTCATTGCATCTGCTACGCTCTCGACATGATTATTTACATGCTCCAAGGTGTATAATGTGTTTTTCTATGTTTTTCAACATTTATTTAGTGGCCCTATCTTTATGCATTATTATGAGTGTGTTTCCGCTCGGATTTTCAATTTTGTAAATCTTTGCATTATGTCCTTGACATTTATTGTTGTCGGACGTGGACTAATATTTATCTGAATGCCATGATTTTCTTGTGTGTTCGCTTGATATTGGTCACTTTACTTATGTGTTTACATAATATGTCTGCCATTATTTTCACCCGCAGTCCGCTTTCTATTCTGTTTGTTACACAATTTAAACTCTGTGCACACGATCTTTCACTTGCGTGAACAAGGCTTGTGAGAAGCCGAAACATGTAGCTTGTGGAATAAACACCCTTGGATTATACCTGGTCTGGTGTTTTGTGGCAGCTGCTGAGAGCGTGCATCTTGCTCTTTGTGGTATATATATATATATATATATATATATATATATATATATATATATATATATATATATATATATATATATATCCGCAAATACCTCGCAACAGCGACGCTTCCCTAGCGAAACACGAGGCAAGGACCATCTTTTTTCAGCATTCTTATTTTATTTAGCCATTAGACAGGTAGTCATAACCCGTTTCGGCCGTCCCAGCGGCCTTGGTCACATGGCAATACAGATTGTTTTTGCCCTTTTTAAAGTGATATCGTGCAGTCACATGTTCCATTGCTGGACATAAACAAAATACTACATGTATAAATACATGTATATTATTTCTCTCTCATCCTTACCATTGCACATGATAGTTATTAACTGTATAAATACATAAGTTAATCCTGCAGTTTTAGAATATACATTTGCAATTTTCTGTTCACCTATGGGGGTATGTTTTAACTTTTCAAACATTTGAATAACAGCATTAATGCTTTTAACTCCCCAAGGTAGGGAGATTTTTTACTGAAAGGGTTGTATCAACCTAGTCCATCAAATAATTTGATAACTATAGTGCATAATCAGTGCTCACCAACGTGTATTAAATCATAATACAAAAAAAAAAAAATAATCTCTACTATTGCATAATAATAGAGAAAAGAAGATCCAAAAAAGAATAAGCTTTATCTAAAAGGACCATACAACAAAAGATGAGTCCATAATGAACATTTTTTCAGCCACTGAGTACTTGGATGAAGAGGTTATAATGCCACTTGATATTAATTAGCTTTGTAAATACATTCTCAACTTCAACCATATTATTGCACACATTATTCATAAAGTGACTTTGTGTCAATTGATATAATTTTCAATAAAGTGACATCGTGTCAAAAAAGTGCAATAAGAATAAAGTGACTGGTGCTAAGGGATTACGATGGAATGAAATGGTATAAGGGGGGGAAATTTAACACTTTTCAACAAAAGTTGTAATCATTTAATTCAAGACTAGATAGGATCATACAGTACCAATGAAGCAAATATAGAAAAAGTCTCACCATAAAACCAATCTATATAAAAAAAAAAGGGGGAATCAGTGACATGACTAAAATCAGCTATCATAAAAAACATTAGGATAAAAAGCTACTCCAATATTTTAAAAGACGGCTAAAATCAATCAATTCATATACATACACATACATCACACTATTATATAAGTTGTACACAATATATCACAGTATAAATACATATATGCAAAAAGTGCAAAGTATGATCCAACTCCTCTTTTACTATGGTTTGGGTGATGTTAACTTTATGGCTGTAATCTGGCATTTATATAGGCAGGTCATAGGTATGTGTGGAGGTCCTCCGTGGTGTTGAGACCTCCCGGACACTTGGAATTAAACTCGAGAATAGATTTGGTTTCCAGCCTGCGCATACACGCCTCTCTGTCACCTCCTCTTTTTGTGAAAGGGATAGATTCTATGGCAAAGTATTTAAGACACTGAGACCTACTATTGTGACATGCCTCAAAGTGTCCAGCCACCGGGTAACTCTGGTCTTTGTTGACAATGGCGCGGAGGTGCTGTAAAATACGCTTGTGTATTTGTAATTTACTGCTACCAATGTATTTGAGTTTACAGTCACATTCCAATATATACACACAGTATTCAGTTCTGAAGGTTAGATGCTGTTTTATCTCTCTGGTAATTCTTGGAATTACTGTGGTGTATTTTTTGGTGTTGACACCATGTTGGCAAGCCTTACATGCCAGGCATTTGTAGAAGCCCATGCTAGTAGGTCGCCACGGCTCTTTCCCTATATGTTCCTCACTATTTTTTGACAGGATGGAGCCCATGCTTAAACTTTTACGAAAAGTTATTAAAGGATTTGGGGGCATCACATCACCAATTGTGGGATCATCTTTTACAAAATGCCAATTTCTTCTGACTATACTCCTGATTTCTTTTTCCTGCTTGGAGTATGTCAGTACTAGTCTAACTTCATTGGCTTTGTCACATTGCTTTGTTTTCTCAGTCAACAAATCACCTCTGTTTTTAAGCCTGGATTTCCTTATAGCATTATTCAGTATCTTGGCACTGTAGCCCCTATCCACAAATCTCAAAAAACGTTCATGTTGTTTAACAATCATGGCATCATTATTACTGCAAATACGGCGGATGCGTAGCATCTCACCGTAAGGTATTGATTTGATTAGATGTTGGGGATGGGCACTCGTTGCATGTAAAAGAGTGTTACCTGCCGTCGGTTTCCTAAAAAGGGTACTGGTAAGAATATTATTAGATATAAAAACCTGTACATCTAAAAATGTCACAGATTCCCTGCTTACATCAGAGGTAAAATGCAAATTAAGATCATTTTCATTGATTTCATGTATGAAATTTAAAACACTTTCCTCAGAACCATGCCATACAATAAATAAATCATCAATAAAACGAAGCCAACAGGTTATATTGGTGGTGCAGTATTTTTCAAATTTACGCTTGAGGACCAGTTCCTCCCACCACCCCATAAACAGGCATGCGTAGCTGGGGGAGAAACTGGCCCCCATTGCTACACCCTGAACCTGTTGGTACATTTGTCCGTTAAAAATGAAGAAGTTATTATTAAGGCAAAATGTTAGCATTTCTAGAAGCATTTTAGTATGTTGGGCCAGTTCAATTGGCCTGTGGCTCAGATAGTACTCACATGCACGCAGGCCATCTCTATGCTTTATACAAGTATATAAAGAGCTGACGTCCAATGTTACCAACAGCAAATCTGGGCTCCACACTACCTCCTCTAGTTTTCGCAGAAAGTCGCTTGACTCTTGTACATATGACTTTAGAGATTTCATGTGTGGCTGCAAAAAATAGTCAATGTATCGTGAGAGGTTTTCCAGTGGGCCACCACAAGCTGCAATTATTGGTCTACCAGGTGGCTTGGTAATACTTTTGTGGACCTTTGGTATGAAATATATATATGGACTAAGTGGATGATCTTTCTTCACATACTTAAATTCATCTCCACTTAACATGCCAAGGCCCTTCCATGCCACCAGGTTCTTACATAGGGCCTCTAGCATAGCCCTGTATTTCTGGGGGTTGCTCTTAGTATAGCATTGTATATCATCCAATTGTCTATGCGCCTCCTCAAGATATTCCGCGGTAGGCCATAAAACAATATTTCCGCCTTTGTCCGAATTCCGAACTATAACTTCAGTATTTTTAAACTTGGTAGACAGTTGATTTAATTTTCTCTCCTGGTTCGTATATTGTCGTTTATTGTTTTTGGTATTTAGGGCCATCTTTTTAACTTGTTGCACCACTGCGTCGCTAAAGGAGTCAAGACCATCACGTGCCGCCAGAGGAATATATTTGGACTTTGGCTGAAATGGGGTTGTTGGTTTCATCTGTCCACTAGAGGCCACTATCTCCTGTGTCCCCATATTTTCATCAATCCCCAGCTGGCACATATCACGGTATAGATTTAAGTCACTGACTGCCAGTTCAGAGGTGCTTGTCACTGATCTTGTCGGAGCATTTTCTGTGCTGACTGTTTTATTTAAGAATTGTTTCTTAAGTTTTAATTTCCTTATATATCTCTAGATATCCGCCCTCGTTGTAGTATAGGAGAAATTGGACTCTGGGCAGAAGCTTAAACCTAAGCTTAGAAGCTGCTGTTCTGCAGCTGATAGTTGTACTGAGCTCAGGTTGATTATAGATTTAGCTTGTTGTTCCTTGCTGGTTTGATGTCTATCACCGCTCTCATTATTTAGGGGGTCCTTTATATTGTCTCTAACTAGGCCTGGGGTTTCTTGTTCCTCCCCCGTCCTCGGCCTTGTCCCCGCTTGGTTGTCTCGCCTTTGTTTGGCAGCTTTTCTCCTGCCCCTCCTGCGTTGGGATTTAGTTGAGACAATTTTCCCTGGAAGTGCGATCTTAGGGTTGCCTTTCTGCTGTCTTTCAAGATCGCCAACTCTTCCCCCATTGTCAGAACAACATTGCTTTTGCCTCTTGCACCTTCATTGTCAGAGCCACTTTCTGCGGCAGAACTATATACAGATATATCCTCAGACTCAGCTGGAATTGCTCCCGTACTGGCTGCTCCTCTTTTACTTGCTGTTGCTGCTCTTAAGTTGTCGTAGCGACGTGCAAATGTAAATATTTGGCCATTGGCATAGTCGTCTTGGTCTCTTTTAAATTTGTATATTTTCCTTGTCTTGATTTTTTCCTCCTCCTTGGATAATCTTGTTACCATTTCATCCCTGATTTTGGTGTTTTGTGGGGTTTCCTTCTCACCTTGAAGTGTTTTTAGTTTCTCCTCAAGTATATCTATCTTTTTTTGGAGTTCCTCACCATCGATTTCAGCAAACTTAACCAAAATCTGGGGGCCAGCATGATGCGTAGTCCTCTATATATATATATAGCAATCTGCCTTGAAGAGTGAGTGGATGTATACGTGTCTGATTGGAGGATGTAGTAGCAATGTGATTGTCTAAGTGAAGAATTCAAACAATCTCACTAAATATAATGGGGCATATTTACAATAACTGGCGCAATAACTGACGCATAACTGACGCATCTGTGCCCTAAAGGTGATGCACTGCTGGAGTTGCGTCGCAAGCGCGACGCAGCTCCAGCAAGATTTGGGGGTGCCCTATATGTCCAATGCTGCGTTAAGCCTTACGCCTGCTTCAAGCAGGCGCAGTGTTTTGACGCAGCATTGGCCTAAAAGTGACTGAGTAAAATCTTGTAGATTTCACTCAGCCACTTTTGCGAGGCGCACCTGCCCCGGAACGCCTACCCTGCGCCGGAATGCCCACATGTGGCGCAGGGCTTTACAACGTGACGCATTGCCTAGATGCGTCACGTTGTAAATAAGTCGCAGGGATGCACCACGTTTACGCCGCTGTTGCATGACGCAAACGTGGTGCAGGTCCAACATAAATCTGCCCCATAGACTTTACTACTATTTGCTTATTTTGGAAATGTTCAGCATTTAAATATCTAAACAAATTACAGAGCATTACTACATAGAGTGGAACTTTGTACCAGTGTTCCAAACCTGAGGGTCGTACAAAAGCCATAATCAACTTTCCTTGTCAAAGTCTATAAGAAGACACATCCCTCCACTCACTTTCTCTTCCTACCTGCAGATGAGCGGTACAAAAAGGTGTGGTGATGGACGGAGCATCTGAATCAATCAAACACTCACACCCAGTCAAAAAATCTGGGTTTAATCCATCACTGTTCTTTAGCCCACTCTGCCACCCCAGTTCAGACATGGCTATATGCAAATCAGTCTGACCCTGTGCCTCATGGAAACAGTCCAGCCCGAACTGTCAAGCCATGTCTTCCCTGGACCGGAAACAAGCTACCGATGTCCGGTGTCTGGCATTCCAGCCGTCTTCAACCTGGCTTGCTTGAATCCAGTGGCAAAGTGAGCAAGGGACTCACGCCTCCAGGCCCATAGGAATGAATGACAATTACCGAATCGGTAAATACCGATTCGGTAAAATTGGGAAATAGTCAAGGGTGGCAGGGTGTCACTTTGACACCCTGTTGCACCCCTGAATAGAGCTGGTGTGCACATGTGGCATACATACATGCCCTTAGGGCATGTATGTTTGTCACATGACACAGGTGTAAATGCACATATTTGCATTACTTAGGAATTTCTTATTTACCACCAACTAATCGGTAAATGATGATTCAGTAAATACCGAATCGGTAAATACCGATTCGTATTTTACCGAATCGGTAAATGTGCCCCTTACATAGGAAAAGTCTATTACCGGTCGGTAATGGCCGAATTCGGCCGTTACCGACCGGTAATAGCCTACCTACATCTAGCCCTATATCTTTGCCATTAACTGTTTTTTTGTATAGTTTCTATAGTTACTATTCATATTTTGTTTCCTGATGTTTTTTAGTGTGTCTATTCATGATGAAAGAATGTTTTCCAATAACTATCCCTGTGAAATCTCACAGGACTGATCATTATCTAGCATGTACCTCACTCAAGTAGTGCTCAGTGGTTTGTGCAGTTGTTGCAGTTCACTGGGTTCTCTGTATCAGGTTGGCATTTTGATTGAGGACCTGATTTATATATTAGTGGACAGGTTACTCCATCACAACATTGATGGATATTATGTCTTCCAAATATAAATCCCATTATATCCTATTGGATTTATATTTGACGGACTGGATATCCGTCACCATTGTGGGAGAGTAGCCCATCTGCCAAGATCTAAATCTTAGGTTTCTACTGCCAGAGGTTCAAGAATACCCATTTATTTCTTACCCTTGTTTTGGAAAGCAATCGGAACCACTTATCATTCTCTCTAGCACATATGTAACTGTGCATTTGACAATTGCTTTTGTAAGAAGGAAAGGTAATATTTACCATAAGCACCAAAAACCTTTATTCTACTCTTAAAATGACATAACATGTAATGATGGACAAATAGAAAAAAACAGGAAAAATGCAGATCTTGGATAAGACAACTGTTCAGTCACTACCTTACCTCCTCAGCCATTATTACAAAGCTGTCTGCTTACACTTTAGCAGGAAAAGATAAAATTTAAAGTACAGGAAGGTACAAGCAGAAATAGTGCTGTTAAGTGGAAAACCAAATACTCACTTGTTCAAAGCCCGGGCACCACAATACAAGAAATTGCATTGCTATTTTATACATGTTCATGAGTAAAACATTTTTGCAGGCCATGGCCTCAAGCTGCACGTGAGTGTGGCAGGTGATCAATAGTCATTCTGTATCCATGTAGCAGCACAAGCACAGCCGATCAGGCCTTCTTATGCTCCATTGAACTCAGTGTCTACTAGCAGCACTGACAAAAGAATGCATGTTTTTCTGGGTAAGCAAGTCTTACGGTAAGAAAAGCACCAGACATGGTGGAGGATAGAGTATGTTTTGAGCATTGATGTACACCAATCTAGAAAATGTAGTTCAGGTAAAAAAATCCAACAAAGGACTGCATATTCCTTCACAAAAATAAACTAAGCTTCTAATTGTAAACCTGTTGGCTCTGCACAATATCGGAACACCCCATCAGCACACCTTGACACAAAAGAGATGTACTTAGTGTTGGATTTATAGAGTGAGTTTTGGATTTATAGAGCGCCATGGATATGGTATTTGGACACATTCCTAAATACATCAACAAAAGCCTCCATTTACTAAGCAATGTTTTTAAGTGCCACTGAAAACATCAACAACGATTTATGTATATTCATTACTGTGAGTAATTGGGTTGTTGGTTAAGGGTGTGAGCCCTTCTCAAGCTCAGCGACAATCCCTGTCAGGTTGAACCACAAAAAATCACCAAATTAACTTGTGCTTAACCTAATGGTAGCTTGATACAAAAGCTGTAACGTCACACATAACTCAGTGAGTGTTGGGCAATTGGCCAGGAACACAGTGGTAGGGGGGCCATGGACACCTCTGGGTCAAAAAATGATGTTCGGATAGTGGTAATACTCTGAATAGAGCCTTATAGCCTCAACCAGGAAACCGGGGTCTCCATGCTTCCTAAGGAAATAGGGAGAGATTGCTAGCGGCAGTTAAGGATATAAAGTTCCCTGGCGGTGATAGCACAGCCTTCCAATATAGCACTGTTCTAGAGGCTCATGTACTGCATTCACCCAGATCTTACATATGCCCAAAATGCCTCAGCCCCTCATTTCCTTGGAGCCATGAAGTCCGGAAAAAAAACACACCACCTTGGCACAGCTCTGTAAAGCCCAGCGTGGGAACAAGATCAGTTGTGCAGTGAACCGCTCCCCACAAGCCACATGCTGCACCTCAGTTTATCTTCCTAATACATCATGCTCAGATAGTGGGAAGTGAAGCGGGTCACGATGTCTTACACAGTCGCCATTTTGAAGTCAGGCATCGTTCCTCCGTAGGTTGTCATGAGACTACAGTTGGATATGAGACGTCAAAATAAACTTCAAATTGCAGGCATTGCTACTTTATGCTTGACTATCGTTTTGTTAGCAGGACACCAAAGCTTAAATCAGCGAAGAAAAGCTCTGTATTTTGCGTGTAGCCACCATTTTGCGATCAGGCTGCATAAGTAAAACAAACATCGCAAAAGCCTCTAATAATGCTAAAAATGCTGCAAATACATCATTGAGTCTGCACCCAGACTCAAACTCGCGGACCCGATGTTTGGTGAAGAAAATAGGATCATTGGTGACTATTAACCGCATGCGCGCTTGCGGGTTCCGATGTTTGGTGAAGAAAATAGGATCATCGGTGACTATTAACCGCATGTGCGCTAGCGGGTTTTCCCGCTGCAAGCTGAAATTTCAAAAAACCTGCGGTACGCGACAAAGCCAGCTCGTCATGCGCGCAGCGCAGGTAATGCCCATGACGAGCTGGCTTTGTCACCAGCATCGAAGGGGTTAAGCCCCTCCATAAACAAGTCGATCAAATCCGCCATTTTAAGTTGTCGGGTCTCATTGAGCTCTACTGGTCGCGATTGCATCGTTCACTGTGATCTGCTTTGTGCACCAATTCTAGTGCTCAGCTGTTTGTCCTGCAGCCTTCAAGGAGCTTCGCTGGTGGGATCTTCTCCGTTCATTGGGGCTTGCTTCATGCGCAGATTATAGCACTCAGCTGCTGGTTCTGCAGCCTTAACGGAGCTCCGCTGGTCGGATCTGCACTTGGCACTGGGCAGTGCAAAGGAAGTCATAAAAAAATCCTATCAGTAGAACCGGAGCTATGCAATTTTTAAGATTTGAGGGATATATAGCCACCAAAACCTCAAAGCGCCACTCATGGTTTTTCTGGTTATGCAAGGTCGGTTGGAAGTCACAAGTTTACTTGGTGTGTATAAATAACAAACATGTTTATATAGTGTGCCTGTCTGGGAGGAATGTACATAGACCAACTGCCACTCACATCTAGTCATGCAACCCAGGAACAAACTTTAGGCACCAAATGGGCCCGAAAAGTAAATACCAACTTTCTAAAAGTAGTATTTTCAGCATTGTGACTTAAAATCCGACTTCACCAATAAAGAGGATTTCAACTTACAATTCCTCAGATACCAAACATGACTTTGCTACCCACTCCTAATCAAAAGTTAGCATTTGTTAACTGTCATAAGGTAACCCATTGTTATACTATGAATAAGGCGGGCCGCACAGTAGTGACAAATACATTTATGAGTTTTTCACAGCCAGGACATGTCAAACATAAAAGTATATGTCCAACTTTTTAAGTACAATGCACCCTGTCTTATTGGCTGCTTCGTAATATAAATATGCCAATCATGTGTAAGCCAATTTTACCATGTTTTAGGGAGTAAGTACAAACACTCTAGCACTGGTTAGCAGTAGTAAAGTGCTAAGAGTCCTAAGGCCAACAAAAACGAATAAGAAAAAATAGGAGAGGTGAAAGTAAACATTATGGGGCGACTTTGCAGAGAAGGACAACAACTACCTAGTGACTTAACAAAACAACTGCCCTTTCTATGTTCAAAAGGTCATATTTGTTTTGTGTTCTTATGTAAGTCAAACAATATTTTAAAAGACGTGCATTATTTGATTGCAGTTTCAAACAGTCATCTTAAAGATGGTTGACAAAATTCATCAATGGCTCAGAAGAGGATGAAACAAAACATTTTCTTAAAATGTGTCCCTTCTATAAATGGTGGGTATGCAGAGACGGCAGAAACCACGGCTCTGCAAGAGGTGCTGTAATTATCACCTCCAGGCAACAGCTTGCATCATGTCTTCACATCAAATACACCAGCCGGATTACAGCTCTCATTGCAACCACGGTAAGGTTTTCGAAGGGGGACTCTTTTGCCTCTGCCAGCTCCCTCGATGCAGGCTCCGATGAAAAAAATACCCTATCTGGTTCAGAAAGCTTTTGTGCGGATTTGTGGCACGTCTCTTTTAATGTGTGTGCGGTCCTTTGATTTTTTTTTAGATACATAAACAGCAGAAAAGATACTACCCAAAATAGGAATTCATCATATATCTTCATTTCGTTTTTTAGCAAAGTAAACTTGCATTTTATTGACCTCACTGCAGTCCCAGGCACGAATTGCTGTTCATGCCTGCGTGATACCAGGTGATCAAACGGCCCGAACTGCAGTATTTAGCTTTAATCTGTCTCCGTTGTAGCTCATTTCTGGCACCCTGATTAAACTCTTGCCAAGAGCAGACCACAGTGCACAATAAAAGGAATATAGCAAAGTAGAAAAAAAATCAATTTTCCTAGCACACTGCGATGTCTACTCCTCGCGGTTTTTTATTTGCAAATATGTAATCTTGGCAAATATTTTACTACATAATATTCTCTGTTAGTCCAATGCACCATTAAAAGGTTTCTAGGGAAAATATCTTCGATTGCAAAATAAACTTTATAGGGAGAAATACTTTTTCTGGAATGCCAAAAAAGGCACCATCATTCAAATCAACAGTTATTGCTTTTACTTTTATTTAGTATTTTATTCCTGCAGCTTACAAATAGAATGTTAATGAGTCTGTTTGACCTACCCTAGTGTTTCTGCATTTGTCTGGAGCAAAAAGGCATGAAATGGAGCGCCCTGCTCAATCATTGATTTGTTGCCAGTGTAATCTGCTTTATTCGAGTCACAGTCCAACTGTTTCTCCACAGGCACGTTATTTCACAATTTCTCTTCCCACAAAGCTGACCATGCATTATGAACAAGTCAGATGTGTTCATTCAGGTTTGATTTTTTATACCTCTTTCCAATCGATAACTCTGTGATTGATCCTTTAAAATTTAAGAAGCAGTGGGCTGTGTAACTGTAATGGCTGATAGGCCAGCCGTCGGGGCTGCGTGCTTGGTTGAAATGAGCACCAGGTGCTATATTAGGTTTCTACTGATTCACTGCAAAATTAAATGTGTTGTAGGCGAATGCACCGTCGTACTTGCTGCACTTATTTAAATAATAAATCATGTCTTGCACACTTCTCAATCGTGCTGAGGGCCATGAGGCGTCAGAGAGCGCTAAAAAACAATTTAGCCTCAATGTCTGCAGTGCTCGGTAAAAAGACAAGGGAGCCTTGTCTGATACTAAATATAGGTCTGGCGGTGGAGTTGTTTGAAATAGTGGCAGTTGTATGGGATAGGTAGCGTCATATCTTCCTTGTAGGTGTACTCAAAGGTATTTGATTGAGTTTTGGAACATTTAGGGCCATATGGCATAATCATGCAGTGCAGGGCAGCAAGTCACCTTTCTGTGCTGCACTACGTGACAGGAATGGGCACCTTCCCGCACAAAAACTATCCCTAAGGCTTGTTCCCTCTTTCTATGAGTGCTGCAGTATGCAGCACTCATAGAGAGAGGAAAAAACGAGGAGAAATCAATGTATTTCTCCTCGTGATGTCTCACCTGGGGAGGCATAGCTTTTTGACACATTCCCAGGTCTACCACTTCTGGTAAATATGGGAATGCATCAAAATCCATGGATGTTGCATAGGAACACCCACGCAACACCCTTGGAAATGTCACGCTGGTGAAGAGCAGTGCAACATGGCAATTTGTGCTGTGCTGCATTACTTGAGCCTTATGAAACCAGTCAGCCCCCCACAGGCAGGTCTCGCACGGCTTCATAAATCTCTGGGCATATGTATGGGGACTTTGCATCATGCTTATAACACGTAATGTGGTACAGGCATGACTTAAACATCTCAATCAAATTTATGAAGCCATGCAAAACCACTTAGCAGGGCATTGCATGGCTTCACAAACATGGAGTAATGCAATGCAGCTCAAATCGCTGTGTTGGCTTGTTCTGCTCAAGGGAGGCATTCTTTGGATGTTGTGGTGGGTGTTCCAATGCAACTTCAAATGTTTTTTGAGGCATTCTTAGATTTACAAAAATCTTACCCCTGCCTCTTCTCATTTGTTCCTTCACACAGAAAGAGGAAAACGCCTCTTTGGATTGTTTTTTTTGCAAGGAGGTGCTCCTTCCAGCGCAAAAACAATCCTGCCTGTAACACTAGCACTTTTGTACCATGGTGCGCAGGTGCCTGTGTTTTCGCTCAGCTGTCAAAATGGAGCTAGTGCAGGGCAAAAGGACTGCACTGTATTGGATAAATACGGTGCATTCCTGCCCTTTATTGTAGGGAAAAGCAGCATGGTAACTTGCTGCACTGCCCTGTGCCACAATTCCTGTAAATATGCCCCTAATTTTTTATTTGCATCGCTCTTGCACCACGTTTTGTGGTGCACAAGTGAAGCAAAGGAGCTCATAAATATGCCCCTTATTTGTTAAGACAGAATTATCATATTTCTCTTCACTAAAGCATCCAAGAGTCCTACCTAATTGTGCAGTGCAGAATGTGTTGTGGTTGTTTATTGTTTATTGTTTTCTGCAACTTGTTTGACAGAGGTCAGAGGACCACCTTTACCTTAATATTGAACTACCCCAGTAAACAATGGTCATGTGGGTTAAGCATGGGCGGAAAATCCGTTTCGCTCGCGGATTTTGCGGATTTTCGGTAAATTCGCAATCCGCGAGATTCGCGAATCTCCCGCAAAATCCGCAAATCCGCGAGCAGGGGATTTTATGGCTTGCTCGCACTGTTCGCGTGAGTTCGCGGCTTCCCAGTACAACTTCGCGCCCCGCGAATAAGCGCAAAATTGCAGAAATACGATCTTAGCAAAACTGAAACTACTTACCAGGTTCAAAAGTTCAGGCTCATCATTAGTAGCCATTTCCTGTAGTGCTTCCTGAGGGGCCCCTCCAGAGTTCAGTTGCCAGTTGCAACTATTATGTGACCCTGCTCTGAACCTCAGAATAGTTACACATATGCCACAAAGGTCCTGAATTACAGCTAAGGGAGACAAGCAGGAGCCAGGCTGGAAGTTCAAATCCATTAATCAGCCCCTAATTCATTATTGTCAGTTGGGGCAGGGCAGGTGTTGTAACTAATTTTGCAACAATGAAAGCACTTAGCAAGTGCAAAAGATCACTAATCAGGAAGCACTATAGGAAGCAGGTGCCAGCTAAAAAAATATTCTGTGACACATTAATCAGCCCCAAATTAATTCAGGTCACTTGAGGCAGGGAAGGTGTGCTTGCTTTGCCACAATAATGTACACTGACTGGACAACCAGAGGGTGCTGTGATGAAACAGAGGGTGGCATGGGTGGGCCAGAGGGTGGCATGAGTAGTCAGAGAGTGGCAGTGGTGACAGAGAGTGGCAGTGATGAAGAAGAGTGTCCCAAACAGGCTGGACACGTAGAAACAACAAGTTCGCGAAACTTGCGACCCGACAGGTAAGTTCGCGTTTGCAAAATTGTACAAAACCCTCGCGAACTGGCAGAAACCCGCGCGAACACACAAAAAAAAATTCCGCAAATTCGTGAGAATTCGCGGATTTTGCGAATTGCGAGTTCGCAAATCCGCAAAATTCGCGAACGCGAGATTCGCAAAATTCGCCCATGCTTAATATGGGCCAGAGTATGGATATGATGCACTGTTCCACTGTAGACCACACCACAAGTGTATGCTCAGGGCTCAGTCTTGAACAATATGCTGTATTACAGCAAATACACTGTTCCCTCTCCAAGTGCAACCCGGTGACTGAAAGGGAACAGAAAATGAGAGCAAGATGGACTGTTGTTTAAACCTGCTAGTTCACTTTTCACTGTGCAGGTACTAATCGGCCTGAATTTAAAAGGAGGTGGGTGCAGCAAACGATTGCACTTCCCCTGCAGGAACATGTCTGAGGTGTCCATGGGACCCTCTTCTAAGATATGACTTGTGAGCCACATTGCATATGTGGCACCTCTGTGTGACACATATTTAGTGTTCCTCCTGAAGGCCCCAAGGCCAGTGCAATGAGGGAACGGAGGGGCAACTCCTTTGGATGATGATATTGCCTATTTAGCCCAACAAATGGTGGAGGAACTGTACCTATTAGAAAGAAAAGAGAACAAACAGTAGACGAAACAAGGGGTTAGAACCCTAAACAGTATTTCTTGGTTCCCTCACACATCCCTGGGGAGGTCATGTTTCATAATCAGGTGTGCTGCGCATAGGGCTGGTGCTGTAACGCCCTACGGGCACCATGGAAGGTCACTTTAGAGAAGATCTTTTTATTTTTCTGTATTATGAAGGTATAAGAATGGCCCCCTAGATATATGGGGTAGAGTTTTAGTGGTATGTAACTGTTACCACGCATCTTTTAGCACGAAACTGTTACAACAAAACTATTACAACGCAGAACCCTTTACAACGAATACCTTTACAACGCATTACACTACACCGCAGATACTATTACAACGCATACCATTACAACGTAAGTATAGGTAAGTTTATCTTTTTTTTTAAACATTTATTAGGGGTATTGGGTTTGGGTTTTGGGGTACAAGGGTATTTTTAAGTTTCAGGGCTGGGTTTGGGTTTTGGGGTACAGGGGTATTTTTAGGTTTCAGGGCTGGGTTTGGGTTTTGGGGTACAGATGTATTTTTAGGTTTCAGGGCTGGGTTTGGGTTTTGGGGTACAGGGGTATTTTTAGGTTTCAGGGTTGGGTTTGGGTTTTGGGGTACAGGGGTATTTTTAGGTTTCAGGGCTGGGTTTGGGTTTTGGGGTACAGGGGTATTTTTAACATATATTTACAAATTATTAAATAAAAATTAATATAATTAATTAAAATATTAAAATAATTTTTAGTTACATTATTTTCAAATTTTATATACTTACCTATACTTACGTTGTAATGGTATGCGTTGTAATAGTATCTGCGTTGTAGTGTAATGCGTTGTAAAGGCATTTGTTGTCAAGGGTCCTGCGTTGTAAAAATTACGTGGTAATGGTATGCGTGGTAAAAGTATGCGTGCTAACGTCATACATCCAGTTTTTGTATATGCAAAAGTGGAGGAAAGTTAAAACTATCTAAGAGATACCTGGTTAGATTTTATTTAGATGGTTTAGTTGACAGGATTAAAAAACACCTGTGAATGGGTCAGTGCTACTGTATATTGTACCCAAGTAGACTCAAATCTGTAGGTGTGATCAGGTCAATATGCTTTGCTCCGCACAGCCCAAAAAGTATCATTGGTGCTTCTTCATGACCTTAAAAGGACCCTGGGCCATGCAAGCATCTGTGGACCCTTCTGTAATACCAAAGCGCACATGGGGTGCAAAAAGAAGGCAAACATGTCTGTTGCACCCCAAGGCCATTCTAATAATACAGCTTATATGGTTGAACTATTATGTTTTTTTTTGGTTGATAACTAAGGGGCTTATTTACTAGTTTTTGATGCTGGGCAGCTCAGCAAATCCCTTTGCTGCCCTTCCCTGCATCAAAACAAAAGGGCCAGGAATTCACCATATCTATGAGATACAGCACATTCCAGTCCTCTTCCACTTTGCTGCTGCACAATTAGCTGCCTTACGCCAATGCAGACACCCATGCACCATTGTAGGAATTATTGTTTTGTGCAAGAAGGGACACCGCTGGAGAACTGGGCCTTATGAGTCTGGCGGCGCAGGACATGCCTTAAATCCCCGAGTTCACCTGCCTTGTCGAACGGAGACACAAGACACTCTGTTAAGCGTAGAAAACCAGGTTTATTAGCTGCAGCCAAGCACAGTTGTCCCAGAAGTATGTACAAAGTATATTCTGAAGAGACTGCCACTTCAGTCCGTGGCGCACAATCTTTTATAGCACACATATTTACAAAGTTTACTCCCTATTCATACAAAGCAAGCCAATAGGAAAAGTTGGAAAACAAGCTATCAAGTGTCTCAAATACACCCCTCTCTCAAACCCCGTGTGTTACCCCTCCCAACAAATTAATCAGTGCTAGTACTGACAATCCAATTTGCAGGTGGCAGGACGTATTTGTGTGCCTCAAAGGATAGTTGTGTAACAAGAGAATACAAGGAGAGAATAGCGAAGGCCAGTCGGATAAGATAATGTAAGGAAAGAATAGGAGAAGCCAAATAGTCAGTCGAGACAGGGCTCAATCAACCCAGACATGGATCAGCGAACTCGGCCAGACCCTGACATCGGTTTCGTAAACAAGGACAGGGGGTTACTCTTTAACAGAAGAGACACGTAGCAGCTGAGAAAAGCAAAAACGCTCCGTTCGCCGTACTGCCTGAGTGAGGGCAACACAAAATGGCGATGAGACACAAAATGGCGGCTAAATACGGGATGAAGTCAGAAACCGAAGAACCCCACCTTCCTGCACAAAAAAAATCAAAGGAAGGGAAGTGTTTTCCTCCTATGTGTGCTGCAGAATGCAGCACACAAAGAGTAAAAAAAACAAAGGAGAAATAAAGTTATTTCTCCTTGCTTCGTCTCCCCTGAGGAGGCAGATGCTTGGACACATTCCCAATTTACAAGTCCTTGTAAATCTGGAAATGCATCAAAATCAATGGGTGGTGCATGGAAACACCCACTGCAACTCCCATGGAACTACTCTTTGATGCAGAGAAAGGCAACACAGTGACTTGAGCTGCTTTGCCTTATTCTATATCTACAAGACCATGATAAGCCACGCAGACTGTCTTTGCATGGCCTCGTAAAAATGGGTCTGCACTCAGCTGTTGCATCAAAAAAGTGGTACAATGGCCTTGTAAATATGCACCCACAAGAATATGTTCTCTGGGTCTCCCATATGAAAATCAGACTTTTGTGACAATTTATGTGGTAGATATTCTTGTTAAAGCAAACATAAGGAGATGATGGACGGAGCACTGACATTTTACAAACACTCTCCCCCAGTCACAGATCTGGGTTGAATCCATCATCATTCTTTAGCTCACTTTGCCATCCGAGTTCAGACCCAGCCATATGCAAATCAGTCTTGACCCAGTTCCTCATGGGAACAGTCCAGCACAAACTTCCAAGCCAGGTATACCTGGACCGGTTTCGGGGTAACTCCACTCATCAGCCAGGCTAACTTGATTCCAGTGGCAAAGTGAGCAAGGGACCCATGGCTGGGCATACCCTGTCAACTTAGAGCAAACAAAGCAAACACAAGGAGATGATAGACAGGGCGCTGAAACTTTTCAGACACTCACTCCCATACACAGATCTGGGTTGAATCCATCATTGTTCTTTGGCTTACTTCTCCACCCCAGATCAGACCCAGCCATATGCAAATCAGTGGGGACAGTTGAGCCCAAACTGCTGGTTGTTAAACACTAAAATGTAATTTTATCAAGGCATATGGTCAGTTTTGGGCAAGGGCAGATATCAGGCTCACTTCATAAAGGTTAGGATGTTTTTTGCAGTTGTAGTGTACCCATTAATTTTGTGGTGTAACACACAATGATGGGCTGCATGTGCTGATAAATTAATTTTTGAGGAATGATACAACAGTATCATTAAAAAAATAAAATTGAATTAAGTAACAAGCCACTTCTCCTTCTAGACTCCAGTCTCAGTCACAAAATGTGGTTAGTCTTATAACAATGTCTCTCTTTTTACTGCACTGGTGCTTCAGGGAAAATTATTAATATATTTTCGGGGGAAATTATATAGTTAGTATTCCTGGTTTGCAGGGAACAGTTGTAGTTTGCTTTAAAGACTTAGGGGCATATATAGGTAAAATATGTTTTGCGATCGCAAAACACAATGTAGGTAAAAAATCGCTAAATAATTGCGATTACCAACAATTCGCAGATTTAAAAAGCTATTACTCAAAGAGCGATTCCTTAATTGCAACATCGCTAATAAGGAATCACAAAATCGGAAAATAGCAATTTAGGTGCTGAATGATGACATCACAACCAAGTAAGTGGTACAGAGGCCTGTTGTGGGTGTTGTGGGATGTCTGCGACCCTGGTCATCATGGATGAGATGCCAAGCACGTGGCACATGGGCGGGTTCACTGTGTGTTATGTAGTGAAACAGCTGCCCCTCCCTCCCACGAGCCCCCACACTTTTATGCGCTGTGCTGTTGTATCCCGTGCACTCCTACGGCACACCAGTGTAATGCCTATTCGCTCATGACCTGTGGCATTCCAACCACACTGTGACACTGCCCTTTGGAGGTGATGCATACCACTTTAAAACATCGACTGCTGCTGCCCTTGTGGTAGCCACACCAGAACACAGAGACACAGTTACTGCACTTCCTGCACACGGACAAGTCCGAGACACCCCGTTCCCCTTGCTGGATAGGCACACCCCTGCGCTGACATGTGTACGCCGTACCAGCACAAGCCGCTTGTGCATGCAGGAGGATGCTTGCGTAACTGCATGTCCAGGCTCACTGCCAACGTTGAGGTGACATGATAATGTCCACTGAAGACAGCACACTATGATGTTGCAGGGCCTGCGCCCATCATGCTAACACAATGACCACATGGACACACTTTCACAGATGTGGGTTTGGGGGGTGTTGGCGGTCCTGGAGTTGTTGCGATGAGTGTTGTGGCCCTCGTGGGTATCCGTGAAGCATGCTCATTGATTCTATGACATCTGTGGTGTTCCGGTGTGGCTCTTGGCTGTGTGCCCTTTCATGCTGCAGGTAGTCATCCTGCTTAACACCTGCGGAAAGAAGGTGTAAAATCCCTGACGCTAACGCCGCTTATCACCGGAATTTGTTTTGCATCATCATTTTTGCCTTTCGTTGTGAAAATTGTGATGTGTTTTTTTCGTGTACAGAAAAATAAATGAACTGGGCAGTGTACCCCGTCAAGGCCCAGCACCTGACCCACTATTCACAATCAAATAAATAAAATGAGATTTCTTCATTGATTTTGTGTGTACACTGTAAATGCAACCACTACCACAGTGCAATTCAATAAAGGATTTTAGTATTTAGAACAAATCGCAATGGTGCACCTCACGTGTTTTTGCACGGGAACGCCTACTCTGCATCTCAATATCCTAACTTTAACGCAACTAAAGTTGAGATAAATCTAACATACTATTTAGAGGCTGGTGCAAACTGCAGACATCACCAGTATTCCCCCGATAACTGCCCCAAAATTTAACACCATGGTGGACACCACCAAATAACAGTAATAAGAACGAGAAAGAGTCACACAGCACGTAAGTAACAACCACAAACTTTATTGAAGTTTAACAAACTCAACACAAAACAACAAGGCGGAAGACTCCTTTTGGGTCCATCAATGTCGAAAACACAGCCTGGAAAATAAAGCACAAAATAAGGATGTTTGTAATGCGCATATCAAAGGAGTGAGACACAGAGAAAGAGAGAAGGAAAAAAAGCCAGAGAGAAAAAGAGAGGGAAGGAAAGGAATGGGGTGAGAAATGGAGAAGGGAGAGAGAGTGTGAGATATAAGGAAATGAAGGAAGAGAGTGAGAGAGAAAGTGAAGAGAGGGAAGTGAGAGTGAGAGAGAGAGAGACACCCATACCCCTGCTCATCCATGACCAAATAATTACCTACTGCTACTGGAGTGTCTACCAGTGGGCACTCTATGTGCCCGTGAAAGCTCAAGGGCCTGGTCCCGTCACCACGGCTTGGTGCACATTATGTGGACCTGCTCCGCAGCCCAGCAGATCCCACACATGTCCCTGAGTCCTGAGTTTTCAAAGGCGGAGACCACATCAGCTTCTGGTGAGATGTCATCAGTGATGTCACTGACCATGTCATGAATGATGTAATATGTGACATTATCAGCAGTGCATTGCGGGTGCGTGAGTTATAGTTAGCTGAACTAACTATAACTGGGGAATTTCTATAGTTTCATACGAGTGAAATGTCCAACTAACTATAACATATCTGAAAGCTATGTTTTTTCAGTGAATTTCTAAGGTTCTTAATATGCTAATTTCTAACTATAACGTGTCTGAAACCTATGGATTTATATATATATATATATATATATATATATATATATATATATATATATATATATATATATATATATATATATATATATATATATATATATATATATATATATATATATATATCCACCACCAAGCTTACACAATCAAGTAAGCACAAGCCACACCGATCCAAGGTTTTAAAGATGAAATGTATTCCAGGCACATTCCAGTGCTTTGAAAGTATGGTCCTGTATGCAATTTTGTCCCTTTCTTTTTCCACTAAAAAGGCCGATAAAACTCACAACTTGTGTATGAATTTGCATATGATGGTTTAGTTTGAAACCTTTAAATGATTGTAAGCCATCATTATGGCATTGTGTAATGCCACTCTATTTATATGCGATGAAGGGGGTTATGATATTTTACCCAAACTTACACAGCATAATAGATTTGACAATAAAGTCAGTGGGTGGAGAACTTTGAAAAAACTGTTTCGTAAGCAGCAAACAAATATACATTTACCAGTTACTTTAATATGTCTCCCACAATCATCACTTCAAAACACACATTTACCCCTTTGTAACTCTTTGGTAGGGGGACACGGATTATTTTTTCACTGGGACTCAGTTAAGCAAACATTTCTACTTAATGTGTTAACCATCAGGAGAATGTAAGATAAAGATACAAAATGTATTCACAGGCTCATTGAAGGCTGGTGGGCACAATGGAACCAGGTCATCCAAAACATTTTCGCCTATGATTGCCTGGCTGTTGACTGGAGATCGCAGTTGGAGATCCCTGCCTGCCTGGTGAAAATCTCTCTGCCAGCAAAGCAAGCATCAGTGCAGCAGTTGTACTGAAAACAGGATTGATTTTTGAGAAGGTGCTGTGTTGATTTGGCCCCTCTCAGCAAACAATTTTGTGTTTTTTATAACAATTTCCAAATCAGGATTGAGAATTTGTTTCTGAAAAACTACAAATGAAAGAACTTAGGGGCAGATTTATGTTAACTGGCGCATCCCGAGGGAAAATAGGGAAAATAGATTTACCGATTTTTAATTACCGAATTCTACCGATTCGGTAATTAAAAATCGGTAAATCAAAGGGGTGGATATGTAGGAACATCCAGATGTTCCTTTTACCGAATCGGTAAATATCTGTATTTACCGATTCGGTAAATACCGACCGGTAATGCCCCATTCATTCCTATGGGCTTTGAAGCCCATAGGAATGAATGGGGCATTACCGGTCGGTATTTACCGAATCGGTAAATACCGATTTTGACAAGGGTGCAGGGGTGTCACTTTGACACCCTCTAGCACCCCCAAAAAAGATCCGGGGCCATGTGGCAGGCATACCTGCCCTAAGGGCAGGTCTGCCTGTCATATGGTCATGAATATCACTTAACAATATACATAGAATTATTTAAACAAGGTGACAGAATTATGTGACAGTGTTTACTTTATCATAGTTTTTATTTTCATTTAATGCAGTTTTTCATTTCTCTTTTTTATAAGAAAGGCATAATTCATCATAAATACATTTTTCAAGTGAGTATTTTTTGCTTTTAAGAACAAACACAATTATTAATACACCAATGATTGAGAATATATACAAAGTTATAGTACACAAATAATTTTTAAGAAAACCACCTGATATCAAGCACTCAACTCAATTCACTGGCATACACACATACATACCACAATCAACCCACACTACCAAAAAGGAAAAAGGGGGGAATCTGAGTATTAATTGACAGGATCAAAAATTGTCAATACTAGGGTCTCAGAGAGAATTCGAGACCCCTGCACATGGTCGGTCGACGCGCGTTTCGGTGGATAAACCACCTTCCTCAGGACCTTTTTTCTTTTTTGATTCAAGGATATCAGGGGACCTAAAAGATTTTTTACAGAAAAAAAGAAAAGAAAAATATATCTGTCACCAACACTTCTCATAGTAATTTGAAAACAAAAACACCAACATAAAGAAAGAACATTGTTTAGATTTTGCATGGCCGCTCCTCACATGACCAATAATTGCAAGAGAAACATATGCACAAAAACGTTTACTCTCTGATATTGTTGGGTCATAATATAAATTTGAGACTAAAGTTGCATAAAAACGAGAGATGAAATAGACTCGTGTTATTTAACTAAATTCCCTTTATGTTAAATTGAGACATAAGAGGCACTTTCATTTTAACCAGGACATAGTTCTACTTACGGTAAAAGACAAGAAGGTTTATATTTCTTTGATACTCTTTTCCTACCAGTTGAGAGATTTTAGGACAGGATACATGTTAAGGGGCACCTGCATGAAAGATACAACGACCCTTACTCTATATTCCACAACTGAATGGGCTCAACATCCATTTATCTATTGATGGTTAACCTTACCAGTTTGCGATACAAGACAGGGTGCAATTACTCCAATCTGTTCAGAGGTAGTTGTCTATTCTCCAGGAAGTCGAGTTGGCTACAAAATAAACGTACCCATATGTAATATCCTATTTCTTCCTTTGTTTTGCAAACACAGTATTGAAATGGGAGCAAACTTCCTAAGGGGCATAACGCTCAAAGATATACCTTTTGATGGTTGATAATGCCCTCAGCGATGCGATACAGGTAGATTAAAGGAGGTCTCGACAACTGCAGTCTAAGAGAGTAAGAAAGGAAAGCAAATACCAAATCGTCAGATGTTTTTGCTATGGCGCATCGAGTTGTTTAAATTAATACAAGAAAGATGATCTTACATCTCTTATTCCTGGGACGGTAATAGAGAGTATATCTTTCTTTAGTTGAATTTATAGCGCCGTTCTTTATACTGCATACATCTAAAATATAAGAAAGTTTAAGATGTATATAAAGACGGAGACAAATCGGTAAATGCAGAGTTATATAAAGACTCTAGTCTCACGAGATTATGGCGGGATGGTCACGGCAAGATTTAAGATGTATATAAGGACGGAGACAAATCGGTAAATGCAGAGTTATATAAAGACTCTAGTCTCACGAGATTATGGCGGGATGGTCACGGCAAGAAATTAAGCCGGTGCAATAGACATAGATTTTACCTCTAAAAAAGTATAGTTCAACAGCGTCCTAGATAGCTACGTACCCCAACGTATTAAATCGCGGAGTCTGCTTTCATCTTCCTTGGCAATCGGCGATAAGCGGCATACTGCGTTTTGTGTCCGGTTTATAATCCCTCCCTTCGAATGTGAAGTCACGCGATATTAATTGTGTTATCACGAGATTACGGGTGTCAGATCACAGTTGACACAGAGGATAGACTCTCATTTACTAGCGTCGAAGTAGAGTAAACACAAAAGGTAGACTCTGATTTATTAGCCGATTTCCCGACGTATCACCGTAGCCTTGGCTCTAACTAAACACCAAAGGTGCGATAGTCGGTAACTAAGGGCATATACATGACGCCAATTGCGGCTGGGAAGAGAAACTGTAGAGTAAAAGGGAAATAGATCGCGTAAAGTGAGCCAACAGTATGCAAAGTAGACGAGATCACTTAATAGTCAATGATAAGGGTCAAAAGATCACATAGGTGAATCCAGCCAAATCAGTGGAACGGGTAACCATAATTAGGTGTCGTTAAAGGAAGACTAAATGTATATTCATATTGACATAACTCAGCAAGACAGTTATGGATACAATTTAACAAAGTACAGAGAGATAAGAGGAAAGACCAGAGTTGCAATGTATGATCAAAAGATGGTTACTCAGAACTAAACACTAGGATATAGATTCTGGATAGAGATAAGATCCACATATGTTTATTTTGTGACATACCAGGAAATTTCCTCATTCAGTCCTTGTTTAACACTATCAAGATGATATATTCAAAAAGTTTCTCGTTTCTTGCGGGTAACTTCATTGGGCTGGCCTATTTTAGGTATTACTTTTTCTAATATCGACCATTTGATATCCTGCTCAGAATGGTTATTATCCAAACAATGTTGGACTAAGGGTGCCAACAATTTTTTAGTCTTGATGGCAGACTTGTGTTCACTGTAACGGACGCGAAATTCGTGACCCGTTTCTCCCACATAGGCCAAGCCACAACTGCAGAAGAGAATGTAGACGATGTTGCTACTGCCAATGGTGGTGGTAAAGGGGGAGTATTGTCATCGCAATTTAAAATTTAAGAAAGGCTACTCAAAAGAGGATATCCCCATCGCCTAGTGCGGCATGCTAATAAGAGAGCCAAATATTACGATAGGACTGCATTACTCCAGGGCATCAAACGTATGAAACAAAATCGGATTACATGTGTCATTAACCATTCCACCCTGAACTTTAAAATCAGGAATATCATTAATAAGATCTGGAGAATTTTAAATTGCGATGACAATACTCCCCCTTTACCACCACCATTGGTAGCCTACAGAAGAAATAGAAACCTTAGGGACATGTTAGTACATACTAGACAAAACAAAAGTGTCCCTTCAGAAAATCTGCGCTCTATTACAGGCTTACCGGCTGTTCTAGGTAACCACAGATGTGGCTCATGCCACGCATGTGACTCAGCAATTACATCTGAGACCATCAAATATAATGACAGAGAGATTAAACTGCGACATTTGACCAACTGTCGCAGTAGCAACATCGTCTACATTCTCTTCTGCAGTTGTGGCTTGGCCTATGTGGGAGAAACGGGTCGCGAATTTCGCGTCCGTTACAGTGAACACAAGTCTGCCATCAAGACTAAAAAATTGTTGGCACCCTTAGTCCAACATTGTTTGGATAATAACCATTCTGAGCAGGATATCAAATGGTCGATATTAGAAGAAGTAATACCTAAAATAGGCCAGCCCAATGAAGTTACCCGCAAGAAACGAGAAACTTTTTGGATATATCATCTTGATAGTGTTAAACAAGGACTGAATGAGGAAATTTCCTGGTATGTCACAAAATAAACATATGTGGATCTTATCTCTATCCAGAATCTATATCCTAGTGTTTAGTTCTGAGTAACCATCTTTTGATCATACATTGCAACTCTGGTCTTTCCTCTTATCTCTCTGTACTTTGTTAAATTGTATCCATAACTGTCTTGCTGAGTTATGTCAATATGAATATACATTTAGTCTTCCTTTAACGACACCTAATTATGGTTACCCGTTCCACTGATTTGGCTGGATTCACCTATGTGATCTTTTGACCCTTATCATTGACTATTAAGTGATCTCGTCTACTTTGCATACTGTTGGCTCACTTTACGCGATCTATTTCCCTTTTACTCTACAGTTTCTCTTCCCAGCCGCAATTGGCATCATGTATATGCCCTTAGTTACCGACTATCGCACCTTTGGTGTTTAGTTAGAGCCAAGGCTACGGTGATACGTCGGGAAATCGGCTAATAAATCAGAGTCTACCTTTTGTGTTTACTCTACTTCGACGCTAGTAAATGAGAGTCCATCCTCTGTGTCAACTGTGATCTGACACCCGTAATCTCGTGATAACACAATTAATATCGCGTGACTTCACATTCGAAGGGAGGGATTATAAACCGGACACAAAACGCAGTATGCCGCTTATCGCCGATTGCCAAGGAAGATGAAAGCAGACTCCGCGATTTAATACGTTCGGGTACGTAGCTATCTAGGACGCTGTTGAACTATACTTTTTTAGAGGTAAAATCTATGTCTATTGCACCGGCCTAATTTCTTGCCGTGACCATCCCGCCATAATCTCGTGAGACTAGAGTCTTTATATAACTCTGCATTTACCGATTTGTTTCCGTCCTTATATACATCTTAAATCTTGCCGTGACCATCCCGCCATAATCTCGTGAGACTAGAGTCTTTATATAACTCTGCATTTACCGATTTGTCTCCGTCTTTATATACATCTTAAACTTTCTTATATTTTAGATGTATGCAGTATAAAGAACGGCGCTATAAATTCAACTAAAGAAAGATATACTCTCTATTACCGTCCCAGGAATAAGAGATGCAAGATCATCTTTCTTGTATTAATTTAAACAACTCGATGCGCCATAGCAAAAACATCTGACGATTTGGTATTTGCTTTCCTTTCTTACTCTCTTAGACTGCAGTTGTCGAGACCTCCTTTAATCTACCTGTATCGCATCACTGAGGGCATTATCAACCATCAAAAGGTATATCTTTGAGCGTTATGCCCCTTAGGAAGTTTGCTCCCATTTCAATAATGTGTTTGCAAAACAAAGGAAGAAATAGGATATTACATATGGGTACGTTAATTTTGTAGCCAACTCGACTTCCTGGAGAATAGACAACTACCTCTGAACAGATTGGAGTAATTGCACCCTGTCTTGTATCGCAAACTGGTAAGATTAACCATCAATAGATAAATGGATGTTGAGCCCATTCAGTTGTGGAATATAGAGTAAGGGTCGTTGTATCTTTCATGCAGGTGCCCCTTAACATGTATCCTGTCCTAAAATCTCTCAACTGGTAGGAAAAGAGTATCAAAGAAATATAAACCTTCTTGTCTTTTACCGTAAGTAGAACTATGTCCTGGTTAAAATGAAAGTGCCTCTTATGTCTCAATTTAACATAAAGGGAATTTAGTTAAATAACACGAGTGTATTTCATCTCTCGTTTTTATGCAACTTTAGTCTCAAATTTATATTATGACCCAACAATATCAGAGAGTAAACGTTTTTGTGCATATGTTTCTCTTGCAATTATTGGTCATGTGAGGAGCGGCCATGCAAAATCTAAACAATGTTCTTTCGTTATGTTGGTGTTTTTGTTTTCAAATTACTATGAGAAGTGTTGGTGACAGATATATTTTTCTTTTCTTTTTTTCTGTAAAAAATCTTTTAGGTCCCCTGATATCCTTGAATCAAAAAAGAAAAAAGGTCCTGAGGAAGGTGGTTTATCCACCGAAACGCGCGTCGACCGACCATGTGCAGGGGTCTCGAATTCTCTCTGAGACCCTAGTATTGACAATTTTTGATCCTGTCAATTAATACTCAGTTTCCCCCCTTTTTCCTTTTTGGTAGTGTGGGTTGATTGTGGTATGTATGTGTGTATGCCAGTGAATTGAGTTGAGTGCTTGATATCAGGTGGTTTTTGTAAAAATTATTTGTGTACTATAACTTTGTATATATTCTCAATCATTGGTGTATTAATAATTGTGTTTGTTCTTAAAAGCAAAAAATACTCACTTGAAAAATGTATTTATGATGAATTATGCCTTTCTTATAAAAAAGAGAAATGAAAAACTGCATTAAATGAAAAAAAAAACTATGATAAAGTAAACACTGTCACATAATTCTGTCACCTTGTTTAAATAATTCTATGTATATTGTTAAGTGATATTCATGACCATTGAAGGAACAATCTCTCTAGAACGAATTTTCTCTTTCCCCTCTGTTCCTTCGTCATAATTTATTCTTCGAGGGGGTCCCATCTTTCATGCCACTGCCTGTCATATGGCACAGGTGTGCATGCACACATGTGCATGCACACCGGAGTCGGTATTTTACCATGAAGTTGGATTTCATGGTAAAATACCGATTCTGTAAGGCTTGTGGGACTCAGAAGAGTCCCACCTACATCTCATTGTTACCGAATCGGTAAAAATACCGATTCGGTATTTTACAGATTCGGTAAATTTACCGATCGGTAAATTTACCGAATCTGTAAAATATGTGGCCCTAGATACCATTTTGTGAATCTCGTCCGGTAACGGCCGAAAATACCGATTTTCGGCCGTTACCGACCCACCTACATCCGGCCCTTAATCACTGCACATTGGCATGATTGTTCGATTTTCTAATTTGGGGCCACCATATCCCACGAGGCAGTCCTTGACAGAGACATTTAGTGATAATACCCCACCTTAAATCAGATGAGTGACTGTCACTATCCTGCGCTTTTTCCTGTCTATGTGACACCGATGCAAACCATCAATGAATCTTATTAAATTCATGTAATTTCTTATGCCAATGATACTCTTCTTATCCTCTTACTGAGAAAAGGCTGAAGTTGGACAACTTGTGTACAAGAAATGCTCGTTTGAAGTGGTGAAATGGATGAGGAAGAATGGTCTGAAATGCAACTCTTATAAAACAGAGGTTTCACTTTTGACCTAGACATTGGAAAGTTGGTATACAGACTGGTGGCTAGCCAAAATATGTCGTGAACCAGGCCACAGCAGTACCAAATAATTTAGGGGGCACTTTGACAGGAAGGTATCTTTTCTGCGCAAGATACTGTCAGTTCCAGGCTCACTGATTTATACCTTGAAGAAAACCTTCAAATATATACAAACTGACCTTGAAAATCATTGTGCATGCATTTATTACTTCTATAATTGATTATGCCAGTACTTTGGATTTAGGTTTACCTTAATGTCTGTTAGGTCATTTGCAATAAGTTCAAATGCTGTTGAAAGGTTAATTCTCTAGGCCCCCTGCCATCCAAATATCAGGCACGTCTCCAAGATTTTCACCGGTTACCAGCAAAGAAACACATCATGGTTTCTTTCCTGGTACTTTCCCACCACGCTTTTTACAAAACTTGCAAAGAGGTTTTGAGATACATTTAAACAACTAATGTCCTTTTGGAACTAGCACAGATTGGCAAGTTCTTTGCTGAAGCTGGAAGAACCCTGCTCGCTGCTTGCCAACTGAGGAGCTGGGATGTCGAAAATACGCTCAGCAACTCAGAGCAAATGCAAATGATAGCTATGAACTGATGCATTTGGTTTCATCATTTGACAATATTATCACAGGGCACGGCACACTTTATTGGTACCTCTGTCCCCTATGCACTTTACTGGTTTATCATATGGCATGTCTGTCTCTATTGCACTTTTTTGATCTACATATGGCACCTCTAGTGACTAGCTGACTGCTCGTATTGGACATTTTATCCATAGGCCACATTGCATATTATTGTATTGTATGTCTCCTATTCACCTGTGACCTAGCACATAGCACTTTAAGTAAATAGCATGTTTTCTGGATATTTTAAACATGAGGAACGATTTATTTGGCTCATTGCACTAGATCACACCGCATGTCTACTAAACTTTTATAACCAGCGTCGGGTTCTTTAAGCTGTAAGTGTCCTACCTTGCCCTGGTCTAATTTTGTGGTGGAATCATTGGCAAGCCTCTTAGATCGGGCAGGGTAAACAGAACAGCTTAGCTACATTTGACTTTCCAGGTGCACAGTTAAGCACTAGGGCATTTGACATTTAATTTTACTCAGTGGCGTAGCTAGCCCTATGGCGGCCTGTGGCAGTCCCTGCGTTTGCCACCCCGGGGTGGCCGCATTGAACAGCGGGGTTTCTGGTGAGATTCGGCACCGATAGCCACCCCGCAATGGCCTCAATGTGGATCAGAGGGGCGATTGCCACCCCCGAGAGGGCAGGTATGAGCTGGAGGAGGCCCTGCCCCCAGAACTCATGCTGCCTGGGCAGACTGCCCCCTCCTTGCTACGTCACTGATTTTACTCATGTACATAGCGCCCCTGCATGCTTATTAAACTCCACATGATAAAGATGATTTGTTCTGGGCGTTAAAGTCTTCCTCGCTAATGTTTTAAATGTAGTTAGTCCAATTTTAATCCCTTCAGCCAATGCATCGGCATTGTCGTTATATCATATTTATTATCTCTGTAATGATTTTAAATAATCACACAATAAAGATGATGTGTGTGAGCTGTACGCGGTATACATTTGATTTGATTGGACTTGGTTTGGTTAACCTGGCAGCTAAGTGGTTAAATGGTCACCAACTCAAATGTTTCTGACAAACGGAGCCCTTTGAGGCACTGGCATCTGAAACTTTTGCCTTGTCGACTTCTAAGTGAGGCGGCGGAAATTCGAGATTGGTAAGGCAGGTGAACCATCAATTTCTGGGAGTACATCTGCTCCTTCAGCCTCTAAATACCTCCCTACTACTCTCACCAAATAATTGAATTTTCATTGAAAGTAAATGATAAAGAATCACAAAAGGCTTTAAGGGGCACATGCATCAACCTATTTAGGAAGTGCAAACGGTGCGAATCGGTAAATTCGGCCGTTTGCGCTACCTAAATACGTTTTTGGGATGCATGAAACAATTTCTCAAAATGCGCTTTTTTTTGCATTTCCTAAAAATGCGAATGCATTTAAGGAATCGCATTTGTGCGATTCCTTAAATGCAATGCATCAATTTTTTTTTAAATGCGAATTTTGAAATAGGAATTGCAAATTAACACGAGGTTGACCCTCGTGTTAATTTGCGAAATTCTTTAAAAAAGCACAAAAATGCATTTTGGAAAGTGTCATGTTACAAACACACATGTCCTTAGGACATGTGTGTGTGAAACGTGCACTTTAAAATACATTTCAGGGGTGCAGGGGGGGGTCCTTTGGACCCCCCTCTGCACCCTTGCAATGCATCACCAAATTGCGAATTCCCAAAAATAGAAATGCAAAACGGCATTGATTCCTATGGGCCTCTAGGCCCATAGGAATCAATGTAATGCCATTCCTTAATTGCGATTCGCAATTAAGGAATCGCAAATTCCGAAAATTAAGAAATCCTAAAAAAAATTAGGATTTCTTGATGCATAGGATTTTGCAATTCCTAAATTGCGATTCCTTAATTTTCGCAATTTAGGAAATGCAAATTCCTTCAATGATGCATGTGCCCGTTAGCCCCTTACTATACCATATCTGTAGGACACAGATTGCTGACTTGGGTCCAACAGGGAAACTTTGCTTGAAGGTGGAGTCACTGGGCCCTCAGCTGGCTTAGCCTTGAAATGGCAGTAGTGCACAATGACTAAAGTAATCTAACTGAGCTATGACTGAAACATACAGAGGGATAAGAAAGTCGGGTGAAATGATGAGAGGTCCAGAATTAGCTTGTTTAAACTGAAATTGTGGGGATGGTGATGGCAAGGGACATACCGACTTAATATAGTTCTCAGTAATCTGATTCGTTTTATTTTTAAAATACATCATTAAGAATGTGTGTTTTAAATGTTAGCTCTTGAATGTAAATGATTTTTTGATATTTGCTTTATGTGTGGCTTAAAAGAGAGTCTCTCAGATGTATTCAATCGCCGTTTGAAGGTTTGAGAGTGAGGTTACTATTTTCTTGAAGTAGTTTGCGCTTTTTGCGTGACAGCTTTACTGATTCCCCAGATAAATAGGAGCTCATGTAAATCACTTATCTGACATTCCTGTGAGATGCACATTGATCTTAATTAGGGCTTGTAAATCATTAGTTCAATGCTCATGCATTTAGCATGAGATAGCACAGCCTTGTGTACACTCATTGCTGGATAGATTATGACATGAGTGATGGTGGAGGTGCAAAGAGTCTGTTCTCTCTCTTGAAACTTGCTGCAAGGTGCAGGAAAGTTGGACCTTACTGCCAAGAAGCAAATCATCAACAAATTGCTGCTGAGGTTTGAGAAAATGCGCAGTAGGGGTTAATTGGTAGCATGGTGAAATACAACTATGTGCCAAATACACCATCAAGACAACATAATGTTAACATATTTTTCTCCCTCACAGATTTAAAACAATAGGATGTTTATCCTTTGAACTTCGAATGCACCTGCGTATTTTCCTATTTCTCTGTGAGTTTTCAAAAGTCCTCATCAATTAGACCTTGGACTATGAATATAATCTTTTACATTGCAAATTACAATTTTCTGTCTTTTTGAGTGCTAGCTTTTATCAAATTAGCTAAGGAGCATTTCTGGTTAATTGATTTTTATGAAGAGTTGTACACAACCTTGTGATTATCCTCCATTATCCTCCATTTTAATGCGTACAGAGGTATAAACAACTCTCATTTCACAATATTGTAAACTACCAATGTGGCTGCCCTGAGTAGCAATATACAACTGTCAGTTTGTAGAACATCATTATATTTAAACTAGCCAGTAAAATAATGACAACAACATAATGGTATCATAAAAAATTCATATAAATTAAAAGTCAAATAGAAAAAAACAGAACCACATTGAACATATTGTCAGCGACCCAACATTGATTTCACCTTACAGCTATGTTTTGAAAAATTATGTAATAAATAAATGAATTGAAAAATCTGCTTGGTTGCAATATAAGTATAAGGGAGTCTTGGAAAGTGGACTGTTTAGCACTTAACCCTTAACTTTCCCACACTGTAGTCTAAATGACGACTCATATTTTTCTCCCTCCTAGATGTGTGAAAATAAGATGTTCATCTGTTAAGCTTTTGGTGCACCTGAGTGTTTTCCTTTTTTTTGTGAGTTTTAACAAGTCCTATACGACATAACCTATGCGATCCATATGACTTAACCAATGTGCTAAACCATGAAATATCTAATCAAATCTCATATACTTTTCTCAACTCATCCTACTAACACATTTGCAACACTAGTGAGCTCGTGAGTTTATATTTTCATAGTTAAATTCTAGGAGTTACAGACCGGTACACAGTGCTCTAATTGAAAAATAATTAGTACTGGATCCCAAAGATTTGCTCAGAAGCCTACAGGCAGGGCTACTGAATGTCAGGGTTTATGAAAACAAATGCTCTTTAATATCGATACCTCCCCATTCCTCTTTCATCTACCACTGTACACCCCCTGCCAGTTATACCACTCTTTCAGGTTCTTTTTCATCCATGTTTATTTGCTTTGTCACTGTTTTGGTCTCTTCATTCTCCCTACTACCCCTTCTGTGTTTTCTCTCTCCTATTCTGGGCCACTGTTGGTCAAAATATGATGAGAAAAAATCTATACGGGGCTCCAAATATTAATGCTGGTGGAGCCCACCTGCAACAACCAGCTCACATTAAGCATATAGGCACTGCCACTTAAGGCCCTCTTCATGTAGCACATGCGTAGGTGTTGCCAAGATAGGAACAGCTCATGTGCTCTCTCAAATGCCTCAACAAAAAACGGGGGGAAGATGCAGGTTTCTTGGCTGGGGCTTCCCTCCACTTAGAATATATGTAAAAATATTAATTTCTCAGAACACCCTATTTATTTTCCCTGTTTTTTAACCTTGCCGACCAGGGGTCAGAATAACGCACTTTTCCCACTAGCCTGGTAATTTTAAGTGGACTCCCCCTGTACCTTCACTTCTCCACGTCACTACATCTGCCTCTCATAGTCTGAGTAATTAGTGCTCCGGCGTAGTCATTTGGTCGTAGCATGCCCGTTGGCCAGCGGAACGGGAAGGACCCTATGATGAAGCATGCGGCCAAGGGGTAACCCTGGTGGGTGAGAGTTTTACAAATAAACTAAGGTTTTTTCCAAGGATAAAGTACATCCCTTCGCTATGTCTTCCTTGTAAGTTAGACTTGGTCCTTTAATTTTACATATACTCTCTCAAATGCCAGCATCGAGAGATCATGATGCAATTTCCACATTTTCCCAAATCAATATTAATATTTGACTTTACAAGAGTAAGCGACTATGAGGCTCTAAGCAACAGAGGTATGTAACATGCCCTCTCCAATCAGCAGTGTAGTAAAAGAAAGTTAGGGTGTGCAAATATTACTTTTCTTGCAGCGCCATGTGACTGGAGTACCAGTTTTAAGAGGCCCCTTTATAGGCATTTAGTCCTGTAGGAGCTTTTTCATTTTCACTGATATTGTTTCAAATGTGTTTAATTAACATTTTGTAATCTGACATTTTTGCTTTTAATTATCACTAATGTAACTCATTTGGCGTTTACATAACACAGTTAATGTTAATGTTAGAAGAGTACACATTTGTCAGAGAATGCCTGTGTTATATTTTCCAAAATCTAAAACACAATATAAAAGTAGCAGATTGCACAAGATACTCCACTGAATCTGAGGTGGCCAAAAGGAGAACCAGTATGGGGTCTCTGCACCCTGAGAAGAGGTTTCGAGAAGCATCAGTTGAGGAATGGCTTGCAAGCTATACTGTGTGAACATGGGGGCAGAAATGTGCCAAACCCACTCATGCTGTAGAAAAAGCTTGTGTAGCAGTGATTCTGCTCTGGAAGAGAACTAGGCTTGGAACTAATAGAGCATCAGTATGAAGGGACTGAGTCACTATACCTCCTCAATGTCCATGAGTCCGAGTCTGACTTGGTATAGTGCCTCACTTGTTCTTCTAACCTTACCAGAGAAACAAGTGAATAAGCATCCCCAGAACACAGCACTCTTGACTCTCTCAGGCAATGCGGTACCAGGATACACCCTTTCTCTCTCTCACTTGTACCTGTCCACAATAAGATAACCGGGAGACACAAAGAATGTTTAGATTATGTATTCAAACTATCGTGCTCTGAAATGCAGTATATGCGCCACAATTAGAAAGCAAATACATAACAAAAATACTGTTAGCGAGGTTCATAATCTATATACCTTGAAAGTACATTCATTTATTAGGACAGAGTGACCTAACCCTCCCCTTGCTACTAGAGCTAAATTATTATATGAAATGTTCTCTGGGATTACCGGTAGACCCCCTACCTTAGCATACAAAGAAGGACGCTCTGCATCTCAACAGATGCAGTGCTCTTGTCTCAGAACTATCATTCTATGTGTTTGTTTGTGGATAGATAATATACTCATCTATTTAATAGAATGTTGATACGCATAAACAACAGCTGCATTTTTGCGCTATGTCTAGGTGCTAGTGCCTGGCCAGAAAGAATAACAAGGGACATAGATGTTTAACCTTGTTGTTAGTGCTCAGACTAAATCCCAGGAAAAGAAAAGAATACAAAAACATACACAGGTTCCGTGTGAAAGTACAGTGTGGTACTAAGGCAAGCGTGTTTATATAGTAACATGTGCAAAGGAAAGCAAGGCCTACAACATGTACAGTTAGGCTCACGTATGGAAAACTACAATGGGACATGCGAGAAACCCATGACTCTTGCATAGTGTCGGATTGTGTGTAGTTAAGCTTTTAATGGGTGGAAAATGCACTATATGACTGAACCGACAATGAAGTACATTTCCCAGCAGGCAATAAACTCTCGTTTGGAGATGCGGTGGTCTTCTTGGATATGGCCATAATGTCCATCATTGCCCATGACCTCTTTACTTGGCAGTTGTGATATGATGTTTATGCAGCAAGGACCTTGGTACGTGGATGCTTCCTTTGGACATGTTGAAAATCATTTGAAACACCCTTCTGCTTGGGCCCCGGACTACCTACTTAAAAGGCTAGGCAGTATTCTAGTAATGACACTAAAACTTGCATTAAACAAATATAGATTTGATTCTGCTTCAAGCACTCTAAGAGAATCCCACTTGCTCCTAGTTAAAGATAAGCATCTTTAAGGCAATGTGTGTAGTCTTCAAAGCCATTAATGGCTTGGGTCCTGCAATACTGCAAAGGAAGGTCAGTCATTATAGGCCTCAGAGGCCCCTGCGATAATCTTCAGCCAAATTAGTGTGTGTACCCAGTATTAATAAAGCAGGTCAAGGTGGCACAGCTTTGGAATAAACTACCAGCCTCTTTTACAACTGATGGAAATCTGTATAGCTTTCGTAGGATCTTGAAACCTGGGTTTTCCCTAAGTAGAAGCCTGGCTTTAGCTGAGGGCTTGGCTGCAGACTTTGAAAATATTTAATGTTTTGGCAGGCAATGTCCAGTACAATGATTCCTGCTTAAGTGAACGATCCATTTATAAAAGCTTGATAATAATAAAAATAATAAAAATAATAGAGTTTTCTGAAAGTCAGGTTGTGTGCTGTAAACAAATTTTGAAATATTTTGAACATTTAAATGTATTTTTCTAATGACTGTAAGATTTTTACATCACACAAAAAAAGTAAATACACTTCAGCTTTTGTGCTGATCGGTCCAGTGTCAGACAAGAAAATAGGGGGTACTAAAACACAACTCCCCCATGCAATTTCAATAGGGAATTTTAGAAAGTGCTATAGCCAAAACGGCTGAATGGAATTACACCATATTTGTCAGAAAGCTAGATCTTAACCCAGAAAGCATGATGTTTGTGATGTGATTTAGTGCACATTTGTTTAGTGTTCTTGAAGAATTAAAGTTCAAAATATAGATAGATTGGTTAGAAATAAAAAATTCAATGCATTCTGATTGGCTGAGGGTGCTTTTGAAATGAGCACTCTGATTGGCTGACTGCAACATGAACAAAAATGCCCTGTGTTTTGAAAATGCTTTAGGGATACCCTGATAGTCTAGTTATTGTGGGGTAGTCCCAGAGGGACTCCTATGGGACCACAATAAAAAAAGAAGAGGGTTGCCACAATAGCACAGGACTCCTGTGGGACTTCTGCAGGGAGCCAAGGGACTCTTCAGGAACTCCTGAGAGAGTCCAGAGGGACTGGGAATATAAATGACAAATTAAATATGGAGTTGGTTTCCATGAGGGGTTGGGCACCCTCGAAAGTAAGGTCATGTGCACAACCACACGTCACTCATAACCTATGTGCAGTTGCTGGTTTGCAGCTGACCTGGGGTTTGGTATGGTAATAAGATCTTACTATAAAATAATAAAACCCTAGAAATACTATGAAAGGATAAAAAAAGCTAAAATGACCTTATAGTTAGGCATGGTTATAATATCTTACTTTACATTTAAAAAAATCAGAAATTCACTGTGAATATGTGAAAATGTCAGTTAAAATGTAACATTTGAAACAAAAAAAACAATTTTGAAATATTAGGAACTTCCTCCCGACAGTTTCCAAGACATCATTGTTGTCACTGTGCAGGCAGAGGCTGCAAGTTGTAGTTACTTCAGTTACCTACAGTTGCTGAATTCCCATGTTTTTCTTTCTTTAAATGTTATATTTTATCTGACTTTTCAAGTAAACAAGGGAACCCAAACTAATGGCTGAGGACCACGGGTGTCAATCATATATTTAAAAGAACAGAGGTCCTTAGCTTTTAAACAAATAAATAAGGAATAGCATATAGAACACAATGGGCTACTATATAGTTCCTATGTCCAGCCGGACAAGGATTTTTATTTTGTAGTTATTCAACCTGTTCCTGTAACCTTATAAATGTTGTATGTCCCTCCTTTTCCTAACTCCCTTTCCAAGTATGGTACAGGAATGTGCCCTATGCAACTGATATTGTTTTGATATCTTTGATTCCATTTTTTGAATAACTACAAAATAAAAATCCTTGTCCGGTTGGACATAGGAACTATATAGTAGCCTATTGTGTTCTATATGCTAATCCTTACTTAAATGTTTAAAATGCTAAGGACCTCTGTTCTTTTAAATATATTTTATCTGACAGCATCACCTAACTAAATGTTACTCACATCACTTTAACCTTTGGCTCTCTCAGTGAATTATCAAGGTCTTTTTTAATGTACGTAAAATATTAGTACCGACCACACCTAATTTTAACATCCCTTTAACCTCTGTTTTATTCATTAAAAAAAATTATATATATATGGGGAACGCCCGAAACGCGTAGTGGCAGAAGTTGTTAAATAAAGGATATTGACCGTTCAATACTTTGGGTCCACGCTCGTTTTTTTCTTCAAAAAGGGATTTTGTAAATTCGAGCAAGAAGCTATATATATATATATATATATATATATATATATATATATATATATATATATATATATATATATATATTTGTGTATATATATGATCAAACAGTGAAATGATTAAAAAATCTCTTAAGGATTTTTCCTTAAGATTTTTCCGTACGAGATTTTTTAATCATTTTTAATCATTTCACTGTTTGATCATGTCATTGTATGAGTCTATTAATTAGCACTTTCCAATTTCTGCACTGAATTACCAGTATAGTTTTATTACTACTGTATGATTGTTATCTCCTGTTATCTCTCTGAGATATGTAGAATGGATGTATCCTATTACTGTTATAGTTATAGGAGGTTTCCGATATATTTTTGGATATAGATGATATATAGTTCTGATGAGCACTTCTTGAACTAAACTGGTGATATGCCGATACACGGCTAGATTTGGCATGACACCGGTAATGGTGGTTTTCTCCTGTATTACTTACACACTTGCATATCTTTTTGAATTCTGATTGTGTGTAATGCGAAATGTACACGCGAGCCGGCCGCCTGGTTCAATTGCACTCTCCATTTTAGAATTTTGTATCATGCACTATAGACATGTTGGGTGTTCTTGAGCGCTTTGTGGTAATTTATGCCAGTGATATGCCGATACACGGCGAGATCGTAGATTTGACTGGCAGTGGTAATCAGCCAATTGTGGGGGTGTGTTATAATAATAGGGATCGAACCATATACACAATATCACATTTTCAAGTATCTTACATTGTATAATAATGGCTGCCACGTTTTAGCAGCGCACTCATATGTACTAAGGACGCATTTAAAATTTAGTCCGTCTTCACTCAATGTTCAGTGAAGATGCACACAAAAAGAGCCGCGCGCAGCATGCAAATTGACACTGAAGAAGGACTTGCTGTCTGAAACGCGTTTGTCTGTATCACTGCTGCTGTTGTTGGCGAAATAAAAACTTTGCCACTTACCCGGAGTGGTTTGATCCTTTTCACGAAGCGAAATTGATTACTGAGCTGCCATTTGATGCGCGAATACCAGCGCGCCACAGCACCCGCCGACGAGTGCCCCGAGATTTCTGGTAGAACGGAGCTTGTATATATATCTCTCTCTATATATATATATATATATATATATATACATATATATATATATATATATATGTATATATATAATGGTCGCCAATGGGTATAGTTAGAACCTAGTTTCCTTAGGAAAAGCGTTTATTGATTTGCCAATATCCTCTGCGCCGTTTGACGAATCTTTGCGAAATTTTCAAATCTAATGATCCGCTCACTTCAGCTGCTGTGTTGAAACTTTCGGTGTGATTGGTCCAGTGGGGGCTGAGAAAAAAAGGGTGCGCCCTGAACACACATTCTCCATGTTAATTTCCATAGGAAACTTTAGACAAGGCTACAGCCCTAACTGCTGATCGGAATTAAACCAATCTTGGCAAAGAGGTAGCTCTTGGTTCTGGTTTTGATAAAAGGTGTAAATCGGTTCAGTATTTCCTGAGGAATTAAAATATTTACAGATATTAATATATGGACGCAAATGATCCGCAAAACCTCCATATCTTGAGCCTGAGTTCTAATTGGCTGCCAACACTTTAAAAAAGGAAATGTTGGCAGCCCTCTTGTGATTTGGTTGAACCGAGTCACAACAAAAATGATAAAAAAAAGAAAAGGGTGCAGGGTAGAAAAACCCTGATCCCCTAATCCTGCTCAAAAACCTTTTTGGTGGGGTTTGCGTAGTTTCCGCGAATCTTGCCAAAAAAAACAAAACAACGAAGCTCTTTGTTTCTATTAAGCCCCTGGGTGGGCCAAGTACCAGGGGCACTGCACATTTGAGATGCGGGGCACGGGGGTCCCCCCAACCCTGGTTACCGCCACCTCCCCGGGGGTTTATTTTAAAAAAAAAATAGCATGGGGGCTCTTGCCCCCCTGAGCAGCCCTGAGGACTGCCACCTCCCTGGGGCTTTAATGATTAAGGCAGAGGGCACTTGTCCCCCGCAGCCTCAGGGACCATCACCTCCCTGGGGCTGCAATGAGGATGGGAGGGGGGCCAGGTGGCCTACCTCCAGGAGCTCTCATGGCCCTGAAGACTGCCACCCCTAGGGTTGGCTCCAGCAATATCCCAAGGTCCCCACCCCCAGGACATTGCAGTTTGCTATGACATAGCCTGAACACTGCTCCGGCCATGCCAAAGCACACTTTTACTTCACTTCATGGAACAAGAGCAGGAAAGCATCTCTTACTTCCATGACGCCAAGCAGAATTGATTTTGGGCATACAAGTGAAATAGGGTCTGGGGTCCATGGAATGCATACAGGTGAGACATTTGCGCCCCACCGGCTTCATTAAATTAGGACGACCAACTTACACCCTCTAAACATTTCATATTCGTCACTGTGTATCCGACTTTTGTAATCATGTATAACGATTTGATTTGTGTACTGGCTCCCAAATATGATGTGAATTTGTGAAGATGTCGATATTATTTGATAATAAAAAAGAGTTTAAAATTAATGGTGCAGAAGATGCTGTTTTTAAAAAGCTGATAACTGATTGGTTGTTCATCAACAATTTGCACTCAAAAATAGGATGCATGTTACTTTGCTGAACAAGTATTTTTCTGATTAGTTATAGAAACTCGTTTGAAAGGTACAGAAACTGGATAAGCTAGCCGGGATAGCTAAACGTCAACCACACCTGCTGTTTGCATTTGTAAGCTAAAAGCGTGTCTAATTTCAAAATAAGGTGAACTTATGAACTGCTGGTACACTTGAATGATAAAGAAAGTGTTACTATGGTAACTAGTATTAAACAGTATGGGGGAGGGTTGAAACTTAACTGTGGTTTTAAAATATGAAATGCTAAGTTATATATAAGTGATATGCTACTGAAGTAGGATTTCCCAAATCAGTACTATGTTTAGAAGTGGTGTCTTCTTAAAAAATATTACTAGTATTACTGTAAATACGTTTTTGAACTCCTGTAAGGGTTTGCCAATTATTCGCAACGCTACACTGCGGCATTGCGGTGGAGTCTCGACTTCGATAAATCGCAGAAGCATATTTGTAGAAGAGAGTAATGAAGGGTTAATATGTGGAACAATAGAAATGGGTTTTAGAATTCGAAAAGCTGAAAAGAGCATTTTGATTTGTTACTAGCATTCATTTGTGTGCAAAAAGAGAGGTAATGTTTGCCATTATCTTGCTGAGAGTGGTGCACCACATTTATAGTGTTATAAAGAAAATCTTTTAGGAGTCTTTGACTTTTTCACAATCAGAGGTGAGTTCCACATGTGTAAGGTGCGTTAAGTATTGCATAGGAGTGTTTTAGTGTTTGTAATGATATTTTTACCTTAGTTATGCATTATTTATAAAGCTTGCAAACCATTAGAGAAATGTGATATTTGAGATATGTTAGCAAATGTACAGATGTGTATTGTAGTTTGTTTTATTGTACTGAAATGAAAATTGAAAGAGGTTGAGCATACTAGAGAACAATTAGGTTTAGAATATGCTGGCAGATGTATTGAACTGTATCTCTGTCTATATTAGACTATACCCTTGTGCCCTGTATTATGAGTAGAAAGAAAATTTATACACTTTGATGCAGACATTACTGTTGCAGTCATCCAGTCCTCCCGGCACTGCCCATGAATTTATCTTGTCATTCACGTACTATTCTAGCACTCAACTATTCACTCAGGCACTTTCCATGGTGTCATACTATCACCAAGGTACTACCTATGTACTTTTTCATTGTTTATGGCAATAGCTATGGACTGATGCTGTCACCCAGGCACTACCCATGCAATCATACAATCACTAGCCACTACCCATATACTGATTTAGTTATTGAAGCACCATTCTTCCTCCTTCTGCCACTCTCTTCCTCTTTCTGGAGTTCTCTTGTCTATATCTGCACTCCTCTTCCCTCTTTCTCCACCTCTGTTACCTCTTTCTGTACCTCTCTTGCTTCTTTCAGCAGCTGTCCTGCTAATTTCTGCACCCCTCTTGCCTGTTTGCACACCCCTCTTTCCTCTTTCGGTACCTTTTTTTTTACTCTTTCTGCATCTCTCTTGCCTTTTTATGGACTTCGCTTGCCTCTTTCTGCACCTCTGAGGAGGGGTTACTGATTAGGCTACTTCTTATGAGTCTGGGGAAAGGAACACTTGAAGAAGGCCATATGAATGTATGTGTGTCCTTGAAATTGGAAGTGAAGCCTGTGCAGTTTAAAGTTCTGCATGAGCTCATGACTGAGTTATGTATCTACCTGTACATGTATACTCAGATGTGTGCACTGTTTTATGATCAGAGAGTAATATATGCACTTTCTTGTCTACAAATTTAGAGAGCATGCATTCTGAAACACTCAATAGATGCATGTGGGCAGCCAAATATTTTTTATATCAACTAATGATGATTTACATATTACTATTATATTGATCGAGAGGTTGTTAATGGAATGTATTCAATGATCTGGTGGTTATCACACTGATTTAATTATCATAAATGCACTTTATATGAATTTTGACATGATTTTCAATTTGCATTATATGCAATGTGTACATGTTCTAAAATGTCCGAAATATTTAACAGCCAGATATACCACTCTCTCTGGTTGTCTGATGTTCATGTCTATGTCTGTTTTCATAAACAAAATGTTTAAATGAATACCGGGAACATATCTTTCCCATCCGTGATCAAGGCCTGTTCCACGCAAGAATGTGTTGGGTTGTTCGGCATTGTTGACAATAAATCACATATACTGAATGACAGTTGATGACATCCTTTTTTGGAGGGGAGTGCACGCATCGAATATATATATATTACCATGATGGTTCCGCCTATGGAGCACGGAGGAGCTGACGACCTATAGGGATGATCTGGCAGAAGTGATCTCTGAGGATCCTCAAGTACATACAACTTGGCTTAAATTAGTAAAAAAATAAACTTACAAACATTAAAATGGAAGACGTATGGATTTCGCCTCAAAGGATAAGGAAGGGCGATATACAGGAAGTTAAATCTGCCTAATGGTAATTCATCGTAAAGAAGATTTGGAATGATCAACTGATGGACAGTATCAATTGCCATTTCCTTAAAGATAAATGTCGCCGTAGTTATGAGCAGTACCTGAATGGAATGTATCCACTGCAGGCAAAACATTTGTATATTAAGTTCAGAATGCACATTAGCTCTGACCACCATTACTACTACATGGGGGAATGGAGGTTTTAAAGATTGCCCACCTTGTTGTCACAAAAAGAGATTGAAGCACGCTTCTTCTTCTTTTGGGCAAAATATAGAAAACCTGTTTGAATTAGATTGTTCTACTCTGCAAGGTGTTGGGAGTCAGAAAAGATCATGATACACTTAGAATTCTGCAAAGTGACACAAGGGAACTGATTGTGTTTCCTGTATCTGTAGTGTGTGCTTGGTGATTGAGAGCACAGGTTTACTGTGCACAGGTTTGGCTCAGAATTAAACCAAACATAATTGAGGTGGCCTATTGTCTGAAACAGCATTTTTCGGTCTGGATTAGATGCTGTGTAAAATTTATCATGGAGTGGTCCTGTGGTGTATGTGTATACGATTGAGGGGATTGGTTGTCTCATGTCTGACTACTGTTTTCTTAATTATGTATTATAATCGGTCTACTTCATTATTTGATTCCTTAATTATGGGTATCCTGTGGCATTTGCTGCACTGTCTGTGCAATTCCCTTCTATGATATTCTAGCTGAAGCAAGATATTTATTACCAATTTCAATTTATTTGCCCTCTACTCAACCTTTGAATTTATATTAAGTCAATTGTTTGGCTACAAAGAGCTTTTGAAACAGTGACGTCTGTATGAGTTTGTCTGCCTTGTAAGAAATATGTTCTCCCTCCTGTGTGACCCCATTGAGTGCTTCCTCTAACTGCATACTTACTACCTGCATGTTTGCATGAGTATACCACTAGTACCTGGGCTTTTGGATGAGTGCATCAGTAGAGCCTGAATGATTCGACAAGTGCATGACTAATGCTTCAATAATTCAATACATGCATAAATACTGATAGGATGATTAAATGAGTGCAGCTCTAGTGCCTTTATGATTGCAAGAGTGCGTAGGTAGTATATAGGTTATTTATTCAGTGGATGGATAGTGAATACATAATTGTTTAAGCCCATGCAAAGCACATAGTCTATTGGATGAAGAGTGTTTCAACGATTGGATGCAGCTCATGTAATTTTGGTTGACTGCACAGGTAGTGCCTAGATGCTTACATAACTACATGGGTAATAACCAGAGAATTGAATACGTGTTTTACTGTATACATGTTTTCTTCTGAGCTACGTGTGAGTGAAATCTAGGTATCACACTTGATATATAATTGAATACCTGGCCCTCTAGAAACATACATTGCTTTGCTATTGAGCATGCACCTGCCTCAGTAAGTTTCTAAAACGGAAAACAACATTTCAAAATTTTCCAAAGCACAAATCCTTTTGTGAATGGCATACTTACATCATTTCTAAAATACTTCTTCTGCTTCTAAAACATACATTCAGCATATTTCAAACAAAAGTTACACTCGAAATGAAACTAGCTCAAGAACCCTCTAGGCATTCTGCACTATTACCCCTTCTCAATTTTAAACAAACCATGTTTTAAGGAAAACACTACCCTCACCATATATATGAACTTTTTAACAGACTTACTGAACATAGATCACCATGTAAACATATATGCAATTTCCTAGTAGAAGTACACCTTCAAGCCATCTTTCCCAAAATATATACCTCTCTGCATCTTTAAGCAAACTCAAAAGTGCCATCGTATATATATATATATTGGTATTTGCAAGCTTAAAACATATATATCTCACCATCTAAGCATATACAAAGTGGTCATATAAGTTAAACACCACATTGGCAAACACTTCCCAATATATACCTAACAAGTATTACTTCTTTCTAATTCATATACATACAGAAAGCATGTTCTCATCTTTTATTTCTCACTACACTAGTCCTGTTTAATACCACCTTGCGTGCTCATGACGAGCTCATCTCATCATGAGACACAGTGGCACTGTGCTCATGACGAACTGAGCTCCCACATGGGGATAATTCCCCTGCTGTGCTGAGCATTCTTAGAAACGGGAGTGGTCATGATGAGCTGAGCTCGTCACGAGCACCGTAGCACCGCGCCCGGCCCCCCTTCCCCCAGCACCGCAGGGGTATTAGCCCCGCGGCGAAGGGGTTAATGTTACTAAAAGTACTACAACTCCCAGAATGCAAACAACATAAGTATCTATTCTGCACATGATATTTAGGTATTTAAAACATTCTTAGTTCTTCATGGCAAATTTTCACAAAATGATAGTGTTATTTTTCAATAAGATACACAATCTAATAAACAGCCACTAATTAATTTTTCTGGTTCTTCGAAAAACATTCACCACCTATCTCCTAAACACATACTCGCCAATAGATACGGTCCATCTGATATATTTTTTCAGATATTTTTTCTCTTTCCTGTGATACTCCTTTTAATCAAACTCCTGTATGCCTCTTCATTTCTAATGTACATTTTAAAAACAATTACAAAGTTATATAAGCACCAATGGATTCAGTTTGTAGATCATATTATTGTTTTAGCTCTTTCTGCAGAGTTTGGACACTGTTAACATTTGTAAAAATGAAGCACAAGAATGGCACACCACTCTTATACAAAGCAAGTCTAAAATAGCAACCTTTCAAAATTTCCACTATATCAGCAAGAGAAAGGCAGCACTTTTAGACTACTGCTTCTTCTCCACTTGTGGATGATTAGCATCTGTTAACCCTTTCCCTCTGTACCCTCCCTTTCATTCACCGACTTCAGGAAGGGACTCAAGACCTGCCTCTTCGACTAAGGCTCTCCACTCCTCAGCTCCTGGATACCCCCTGATGTGATAAGCTGTGCTTTAAAAACACAGATTGATTGATTAACTGTGGGGTTGTTGGCAGCAGGGAAAACAGGAACTTCTGCAAACTTCGGTAGGACTGCACATGGGAACTTTTATCTCTTTAGTCAGGGAAGAGCCAGGAGTCACCTCACACAATGGCTGTTCCAGGTATATATGTAGCATTCATGTCATCTTACTTAGAACACCTTCAGGGCCTGTGGAACAACAGAAGAAAAGCTTCACTGGATGTTTGAGAGTTGTGAGGATACCCGAACTGCTGGACCTGGTCACAGCTGTGCCCAGTATAAAGACAGGAACTCCAAGGGGTTGGCTTCAGGGACACAGCAAGCTGCAAGAGACCTTTTCTCTGAAATCCACAGCTGGCCAGTGGCAACTGGACCTCAACTGGACCCTGATGCTCACCTCTGCGTGACACGTCAAGACTCTTTAAGTGCCTCACCTGATAACTTGGACAACTTTGAAATGTACTCATATGTATGTTGGGGCAGCAGAAGAAAGTTTGGAAACTTTTAAAACCGTTCATCGAGATCTTCATAGCTTCAGCAGAGCCCCTCAAAAAAAGGACCGGCACTCGCACATCGTTGGATTGGATTTTCGATTTGTCCAGCTAAAAGATCTCCTCACCTCCAAGAAAAGGACCTAGTGGGGGCATATGTAGGTAAATTTGGAATTGCGATTCTGAAAATGCAATTTTCGGCGAATCGCATTATTAGAATTGCAAATCACGATGTATGTAAAAATTCACAAAAAAATAGCGATTACCAAAAATTCGCAGAATCAAATAGCGATTCCTTAATAGCTTAATCGCTATTAAGGAATCACAATTTTGGGAAAAAGCAATTCAGGTGCAGAATGATGACATCACAACCAGGAAGTGTGATTGCCCATGCTGCACCTGATTGCTAGCACCTGTGTCAGAGTCAGAAGCTGCCTAGAAGCCTGTGAGGAGGGAGTTTGGTTTTTGCTCAGCAGTTGCAGGAAGGAGAAATGGAGTTTCAGGGCAGTGAGAAGCAGCCAGATGAAAACCCCAGAAAAAGAAACCTAAACTAAAATTTAATGACAGGGAGCTTGAGGTGCTCACAGAGTAAATAGTAAGGCAACATGACCTCCTATTTGGGAAATATTCACTTTGTGTGCCAGAGGCAAGAAAAAAGGAGAATCTGGAGTGAGATTCAGGAGAAAGTGAACGGAATTGGCGTAACACACCGCACAGTTGAAGACCTACGCAAGCGGAGGTACGATATATGCCAAAGGTCAAAGGAGAGGGTGGCCAACAGATTGGCTGAGGCGAAACTGATTGGAGGTGGGACGTCAACAGCACCAGAGCCTAAGCCCCTGGAGGAGTTGGTGGAGGGCACCCTCATGCCTGAAACTGTGACTGGCGTGGCTGACCTGGACAGCTCCAAAAATACAGATACCAAACAAGGTAAGATGCATGCCAATATCCCCAAAACATAACCAACCCACTCACAGCCCCAAACACCCAGCCTGGGTACAACTCAAGTACATGTCCACAAGCACACCCAGAATTGCATTATGGGGTATGTAGTTCCATGCACTGATACCTGGCCCTATGAAACTTAGCAAGGGGACATAGGGATGAATCATACTTGGAATGTGCAAAACAGACAAGTAGTAGTAACGTGATTAGATATTTGCAAACTTTAATGCATACCAAAATTTAAACATTGCACACAATTATTGTGTGCATTTCAATTTACAGCACCACTGACAACATAGAACACAGTGGCAGATGAGGTGGAGACACCAGCAAATGTGGACGTGGCAGGGCAGGAGGAGCAGGGCGCAGCAGCACAGTCAGACCCTGTGCCAGGCAGATGGTGCAACATAGTCTCACCACTGCCACTGATGGAGGCAGAGTCCACAGATACAGCTGAGGAGACACAGCCAATCCGAAGGCAACAAAGCAAGGCAGCACACACCACAGTCCACTGTCCAAACTTCAAATGATAGTGAGTCAAGACGCAGGGCAAAATTTAGTGAGAGGGAGCTTGAGGTGCTCACAGAGGAAATAGTAAGGCAACATGACCTTCTATTTGGGAAACATTCACTTTGTGTGCCAGAGGCAAGGAAAAGGAGAATCTGGAGTGAGATTAAGGAGAAAGTGAATGCAATTGACGTAACACACCACACAGTTGAAGACCTACGCAAGTGGTGGTGCGATATACACCGAAGGTCAAAGGAGACGGTGGCCACCAGATTGGCTGAGGCAAAACTGACTGGTGGTAGGATGTCAACAGCACCAGAGCCTAGGCCCCTGGAGGAGTTGGTGGAGGGCACCCTCATGCCTGAAACTGTGACTGGCGTGGCTGACCTGGACAGCTCCAAAAATACAGATACCAGACAAGGTAAGATGCATGCCAATATCCCCAAAACATAACCAGCCCACTCACAGCCCCAAACACCCAGCCTGAGTACAGCTCCAGTACATGTCCGGAAGCACATCCAGAATTGCATTATGGGATATGTAGTTTCATGCACTGATACCTGGCCCTGTGAATTATAGCAAGTGGACATAGGGATGAATCATACTTGGAATGTTCAAAACAGACAAGAAGTAGTAATGTGATTAGATATTTGCAAACTTTAATTGATACCAACATTTAAACATGAAGCACAATTAATGTGTGCATTTCAATTTACAGCACCACCGACAACACAGGAAACAGTGGAAGAAAGGGTGGAGACACCAGCAAATGTGGACGTGGCAGGGCAGGAAGAGCAGGGCGCAGCAGCAGAGACAGACCTTGCAGCAGGCAGATGGCGCAACATAGTCTCACCACTGCCACTGATGGAGGCAGAGTCCACAGATACAGCTGAGGAGACACAGCGAGTCCGAAGGCAACAAGAAAGGCAGCACACACCACAGTCTACTGTCCAAACTTCAAATGGTTGTGAGTCAAGACACAGGGCACCGCCCTCCACCAGCAATTCACCTTCCGAAGAAGACACAGTGTTCTCTGGCCTTGAGGGCAGCATGTTAAAAGCACAGCACCTGCAAGTTAAAGGCATAAGATCAATCCAGCGCCAACTTGCAGCACATAACCATAACATGTCCGAGTTGCGGCTCAGTGTAAATTCCATGACAGGTGCATTGGAAGGACTGTGGTGGGAGATCAGGAGAGACAGGGTAGCATATCCCTGCTAGCCAGGAGATGTGTGAGTATGCAGCATGAAATGGCACACTGCTGCCAGGATGTGGGTAGGGGCCTAGTGCAGGTCAAACATTCTGTGGACCAAAAGCATGCTGTAGCCACAGGTGGCATGGGGACACTGGGCAGCTTGGATACAGACGAACAGTACAGCAGGAGCAGCATCACTCCACCAGTTCCTGCAGATAGACTCCAGAGTGGGCGCCAGGTGAGAGCAGGGGAAGACTTCAGTGAGGCCAATGTGCAGCTTGAAAGAGGGGCAACAGGCCGTGTACGTAGGAGGTGAAGGTGCAACATGTACTCATGGCAATGTGTGATGCAACACATACATATGGACTGAGTGACTCATAGCAATAATAGCACTGTAACCGAAACATGTGCAACTATCAACATTTCAGTCACGCTGTGCGACAGACTTACCCCTGCAGTTAAGGAAGTAAACATCATACTTGAGCATCATTATTTGGCATTGTGTCCTCATTTCTCACCTAGAAGTAGTTCAGAGAGATGTCATCACATCTCAGGCGCCCGGGCAGCCGCCCAGTCACCACCTGCACTTCTGCGTTGTGGAGCTGGTTCCTCCTCATCTGATTTGTCTGCATCTGTCAGATCCACTGGGGTGCCTTCTTGGTAGCGATGTTGTTTAGCATTGCGCAGGCAAACACGATTTTGCAACACTTTTCTGGGCTGTACTGCAGTGCACCTCCACTCTTATGGAGGCACCAGAAACAGATTTTAAGCAATCCAAAGGTCCTCCCAATGGTGCAGCGTGTGGCTCTGTGGGCACTGTTGTACCGCCTCTCTGTTGCTGTGGCTGGATTGAGGTACGGTGTGAGGATGTAGTCACGTACAGCATACGCACTGTCAACTGCAGGGCAAAAATAGGCTGTTGTTAAGTACTGTCCTGCCAGTTTATACCTTCCCTAGTTGTGTATTTGTGTGTGCCATGCAATTAACTAGCAGGTAGCCCTCTCCAAACTCGCCATTTGTGAGTCTGCAATGTAATCTTTAGTGGCAAAAAATTAATGAGTTGTGTGTGCTTCCTGGGAATTTTGCCACAATATCTGTGATGACTGCACACTACCTGGATGTTCAGGGAATTATATGAATTTCGGTTTCTAAAAACATACTCATTCTGTGATGGGGTGACAGTGGAACATGGGTCCCATCTACGCAGCCAATGACGTGGGGAAATTGGGCTATTTGGTAGAATTCTTTCTTGGTCAGATCCAGGGCCTGCTGTGTGCTTGGGAATTGGATATGGTGATGCATCCTCTGAACCATAGCATCAAGGAAAGCATGATAAAAGCGCGATAGTACTCTCTGAGAGACCCCTCCTGCTGTGGCTATCACCCCCTGAAAACTCCCTAATGCTAGGAGGTTCAGTGAACACAAAACCTGTATGTGGGTAGGGATGGTGTGTGCCCTGTATGTGGGGTGTTCAAGTATGGGTGTCAGTCCTCTATCAACTCCAGGATGCTGTCTGGGTGCAGCCTGTAGTGCACATGGATTTCCTCTTGGGTCTGCTGTAAGAGGGTGATGCGTGTTCTGTAGATCCTTTTCCTGGCGTCTCCTTCTCTGTGCAGCATCTAGGATACGCAGCCACCTGGCTATCACATACAGGCAAGCCATGGTGGGAAGCCCCAGTGACATTGTGGGCCTGTTTAAATAGGTTGCACTTGTTCAGTTGGTGGTAATTGAGAAGTGCAAAATTGCGATTTTTCGTAAAATCGCAATTTGCACATTTTTGCTACATCTCAAATTGCGAATTCGCATTTTGCTGGGTCAGTATTTGTGAATATCACAGATACTGAGCTGCACACTGCGAATTCGCAATATTTCTTGCAAATTCCTTGTTACGCAAATTTGGTAATCGCTAAATTTGCGATTCTCAATTGTGCGTAACACTAGGCTTTCCTACATCAGAACAGTCTCTTTTGCAATTGCATACACCCTAGATTCTGCGATTCTCTGTGTTTGCGATCGCAAAAGACGTTCCTACATATGGCCCCTAGTTTCATTCTGCATTGAAAACACCAAAGGGATATAATAGAAAGGAAATGAAAACAACATGAAAGTGCACACCACACCAAAAGAGAATGCACACAATTACCATAGTCCTGCACAACAGTAACACAATGAAATATTACAGTGCGAAACACAACAGCACAAATAAACAACACATCGCACATACAACATGCAGCACAGTAAACATGCCCATATATTCTTGGCACACATTTCCATCTCTTCAAGTCTGCTGTTGTAATACGGTGGTAGAATGTGTTTGCCTAACGTAATGCCTTACTTACCACCAAGGACATATAACCCTACATGTCAAAAGCTACCCCACCGTCAGCTCCTTAAAGCAGAAGAAACACACTTGCTGCATTTTCACCTTCCCACACCCATAAGCCTTCGCCTCTTTCAGCCAAAAGACAGTATTTTTCATGGAATTAGTGTTCAAGACAGTAATCTGTTTAATTATTGAATATAGCAGGGTGCGATCACACCATGTTTGGACTTCATTACCTCGATAACTCACACCATGCAAACACAGCAAATCGAACATAAATCCTTGGGGCATCAGTCTATTCAAAGCACCAGGCATGTATCTGTTTTTTTGTTTTGTTTTTAACATCAGTTATTAACATCAGTCACTTGTCCTTAATTTCACTGATGCTTGTTGCACTGAAAATGTTTTCCATAATTTACTTAAGTGGAACACAATGCAATCCACTACAGCACTTTAAAAACGTACTAGGTCCCAATTCCCCTTCCATTAGTAGACTATTTAAAAGTATAACCATTTAGACTGCATCTATTGTTAATACTAGTGTAAATTTTCAAAAGAGAACAATTTGTCTCTAGGTCATAAACATCTGTTTATGTCTGCTGGTCGTATAATGCAGTACACAGTGAACCTACCTCTCGGAATATTGCTAGTAGATGGATGGCATTATATTGTGTGCAGGATGCAATACTATTTAGACTTCTATTTTACATTGATTTTATATGTGGTTAATGTTTCTGGGGTGAGTTTAATTGTATGCCTTTGTTCTTTTGAACGTGGGAGGTGCTTTCTGTGGGCAGGAAAGAAGATAGTCTTGGATGAGGGGGGTCCACCTTGTACTTTTTTCAAATTGCATCCATTGTCCTCCCATAGTGAGGATGTGCCTAGGCAGTAAGTGGCAGATTTATGTTAACTGGCGCATCCCGAGGGATGCGCCAGTTAACATGCGCCACAGTGCGCCACAGCTACGCCACCCATGGTGCGCCGCATTTATGATGCGGCGCACCATGGGGCAAAAACGGCACAGATGCGTGACGCATCTGTGCCGGAAATGTGGCGCATTGCTGGAGTTGCGTCGCAAGCGCGACGCAGCTCCAGCAATGCTCTGGGGGGGCCTATTCTTTCAATGCTGCCTCAAGCCTTACGCCTGCTTCAAGCAGGCGCAGGGTTTTGACGCAGCATTGCCCTGAAAGTGACTGAGTGAAATCTCATAGATTTCACTCAGCCACTTTCAAGAGGCGTTCCTGCGCAGGAACGCCCCCCCTGCGCAGGAACGCCTCCTAATGGCGCAGTGCTGTACAACGTGACGCATCTCCTAGAGGCGTCACGTTGTAAATAGGGCGCAGGGATGCGCCACGTTTCCGCGCCGTTGCGTCACGCAACGGCGGCGTAAACGTGGCGCAAGCCCTTCATAAATCTGCCCCTAAGTGTGTACCTAAGCAAATTATTATATACAAGGCTATGTGCCTCCATCTTACCGTGAGATCAATGATTTTCCTGAATAACTTGAAAGTGGTATTCCATACTGCAAATATTGGTATTGCATGCAAGCCTTTATGTTGGTTAATGTTATTGTTCTGTTATCCTTGCATAGTCTGTATTTCTAGTAACTAAAGGAATTGTGTACATCATTTAATCATATCTACAGGTAAGGGCTGCATACTTGGAATAGCTACCAAATGACATGCATATCAACAATTGCTGATGGAAGGAAAATCGATACGTCACTCCTCTCGTATGCTAAAATCTAAACCAAGTCTAAGCAGGCCGTTCCAAGTACTGGCACTATTCAGTACTGAGAACTGATGGGGAGCAAGAGTGGACGAGCTCATCATTCCCTGCTCCTGCACATGGGCCGGATTCTACATAGAACTGGCCCCATGAGGATCCTTCCAGAATAGGAAAATTAGGAAAGTCAAGAAAAAGAAAGGAGGATGCCATCACAGACCGCCTCGTTTAAGAGGATATTCTCATTAACAGCCTTATGTTATCCTCAAAGCCAAGGGGACACACCCTCTCTCACCAAGAGCAAGACGTAAATTCATAGGGCCAATATTCAGAATCGAGGCAGTGAGTCAAAAAGGATGGTGTCCCTAGTGCTAATTTAATTAAGAGACGTTTGCAACACAGTATTAAAAGTAAAAAACCATGAAGGTTTATTCAAAATTTAGAATCATTACAGAAGGCAATAATTAGTTAGTAAATCAGATTCAAATCAGAATACATAATGCAAATGTAAAATAAAGCCATCTGTGTGAGGTCATAGTGTAAGGAAATTAGCTATAATCATAATTTTAGAAATTGGGCTATTTGTTGAGGAGGGTAGTAGTCACACATAGGCAACAACCACAAACCTTGTCTAAGTGAGCCTCAAAGTCACTAAATTAACCTATGCTTAACCCTTTGGTAGCTTGGCACAAAGCAGTCAGGCTTAACTTAGAGGTAATGTGTAAAGTATTTATGTAGCCCACAAACAGTAACAATGTGAAACCCAACACAAGAAAAATTCCCAAACTAATTTGGAACAGTAGAGTACATTGTAACAAAATGATACCAGAAAAACAAAAATTCAAAGGTTCTACTGAAAACAGCACCAAAAATGTGCAACGCTCTGGTCACACTACACCGAGGGAAAGTCAGAAGTTCAGGTCACCCTCAATGGAGCATAGGTTAGATAAAGGGACCAAGACAGTCCCACTGAAAAAGTTACCTTCTCAAAGTCCAGGACAAACAGTTCCAATCATGGTGGAGGAGGTCATAAGGAGCAGGCCTGGTTTCTTGGGCTGCTATCAGCGTGAAGAGCCAGCCGGGCTTTACAGGTGGTTGTTGCTGGAGCTTTGCGTTGGCAGTCACGCTGAATGTCATCCCAGAAGTGCGGAGTGGAGATCTTGAATTGCCGGTCATCGATGTTGTTTGCTGTAGTGTGAAGAGTTTGTCGTACTGGAGCTTTGCGTTTGCCGTCATCATGGTTGGCAGAGTCTTGGGCACAAAGGAGCCAGTTTTAGGTCGGGGAGATCTCAAACGTCAGGATTTTACCTCTTCTTCTTCGGAGGAGCTCAAACTGATGGTACCCAAGGGCTCCTCTTAGGAATCAGGAAAGGAACCCACTCTGGTAGAGGCCACCAAGACTCAGGTTCATTTACAGGTAATGGCAGGTCGAGAGCAGAAGGTCAGCTTGGCAGTTTCAGGGAGGTATCTGAAATGTGTTATGTACTGGTGCCCAGACAGGACGTCAGTCAATTGACCATTGGACTCACTGAGGCTAGCCTGGATGAACGAAGCAGGTCTGGTCATCCTTCTCAGACAGCAAGGAAGCCCTCAAGCAGCAGGGCAATCCTCTGGCAGAAGGGCATTTCTTCTTAGGTAACTTCCGCAGATCCAGGAGTGTTCTGAAGAGTAGCTCTGGAGGTCCAATATCTATGCCTTGTGGCAGCCTTTATGAAGGGGGCTCTCAGTCCTGCCTCACATGTGGTTCTGGAAAGTTCTTCCCCTTCCCCTGTCAAGGCTCCAGACTGTCTGGGGTGACAAAAGGCAGTCAGGGTGGTGTCAGATTCCTTTATATGGGTAGGAGGCAAAGCCTTTTGAAGTGCGAGTGGGGCTGGGTGCAGGCCCTTCCCAGTCATCTCATCAGGATGGCCAATCCTGTCCACACCTAACATCCCTTTGTGTCACTTTCTCAAAGAAATACACAAACACCAACAGCAGAGTATTTCATTGTCACGTGACTTAGGACAATAGCAGAAGGCACAAATGAGTTAGACAAGAAAATTGCAACTTTCTAAAAGTGAAATTTTGAGAATGGTGGCTTAAAATCTGACTTTTCCATTAAAGAGTATTTTAAATTACAATTCATATGAGTGTATACTGAATGTTTTTGGACATCTTAATCAAGCTCTATGTATCCTGCCCTCTCCGTGGTTTGGGCCTAGCTTAGGGGTGACTTTTAATTTTTAAAAGGGCTTGGCTATACAATTAATTTGCCAGGTCAAAATGGCAGTATAAAACTAAACTGCACTGCAGGTTACAGTGACATGTCTGAGACATGTTTTAAAATGCTACTTAAGTGGGTGGCACTATGAGTCCTGCAGGCCTACTTATAGCATTTAATTTACAGGCCCTGGTTACAGGACAATGGATGTACAAGTACATTAAATGTACCGAGTAGGTTTAAGCCAGTTTTACTATGTTTGAAGGAGAGACAGCACATGACCTTTGGCACCTGTAGCACTGCTAAAGTGCACTGAGTTCAACATGAATTGGTTCAGCAAAGGAAATGAGTGAAGACAACAAGTTTGAGGTGACCCTGCAGAGGATGTCATGTCATTCAAATAATATAGGTCAGTAAAAAATCTACTCAGTTTTTAAGTCAAGTGAAAAAGATGAGTCAGCATACAATCTATTACAGAGACTGTCAAGTAGTAGTGAAGTAGTGTGACCCGAGAGCAGAGGACGGCCCGGGACCAGGGTTCGATTCCCGACGCGGCAGGTTTCTGGACCAGGGTCAGCGGACTCGATAATTCTCTCCCCTCGGTGCCCACTCTGATCAGCGATCACACTCGGCAACTCTGGGCACTAGCTTGCCTCATCTTCACTAACGGCCCCACCAGACCGCCGGGGATGCCTGGTCTCACCCTGGAGATACCCATTAAGGGACCATCTCTCAGGGAAGCCAGGAAGGGTTTCGCAGCGGTCGAAGCGCGGAGGTACCCCTTCGGGAGTGATTCCTGCACTATATAAGCACACAATTAATTTAATTTAATTCAAAAGCAAAAGTATAATTCTAAAGTGAGATAACAGAATGACAGAGGGACTGCCTTCATAGAATTTGGCAAAGGGTATGGGACACATCCCTGAAAAGGCATAATTTCAGGTTTCAGAGAAGTAGAAAGAGTGCCCTGGACATAATGTGAGATAGTATTATAGAGATGAACTGATAAAGTCACAAGACTTAAATCAATCAACATTGCAGAAATAGTGTTGCAAAAAAAGGCCACGTTAGGAATGATCCACAAAATTAATATATAATATCCCCATTTACCCTGCATACAAGACAAATTAAATTGCATTATTGAAAAATAAGCCATGTAGAATGAACAGAAATATGGTTGTGACTGCAGGCAGGAACAGCCTTGATTATTTCAACATTACAAGAACATCTCAACATTGCTCCCTCCGAAGCACACATCTCAATACTGTATGTGAAGCAGCATCTTGAAATACATCCCATTACAGAAGAGGAAAGGCACACAGGAAATGCATTTATGGAGCAAATAAAAACCATGTTTCTACTCTTGGGGCAAAAATAACCAGTAAAGTAGTTGTACAGACTAAGGGGCCGATTCCGATGACGGCCATACCGGAATGTGTCCGGCATCGGTTTGGAACTAGAACCGAACAGCCTTCTGTCGTTGGTTCCAGCCCAGCAATTAGGATGCGAGGAACAGAATGCATGCTCTCATTGTAAAGAGGAGAGGTGCAGTTCATCCTTTCACCCCCTGGCAGGTACCTCCTGTGCATGGATCAAGAGGGATGCACCATAGGTGCCCCCTCGGCTGCCATCCAGCTGGCTTGCACCCATGGGGGCACTGGTGGGGGCCCCAAAGCCAGATTCCCATTGCCTTTCTGTGTCTGAATGGCCGGCACAGAAAGGCAGTGGGATTCTCCCATCGGAATCCCTGGGCCGGACAGAGCTGGCCAAGGGATTACTGCAGGTTTTCTGAATGCTGGGCGGGCTCTCCGAGCCCATCAGAGACCATTTGGAAAACTATTAAGATGCCCTTCCGACTGACCCTATTGAAATACGACAGTCAAAAAGGAATCCGACTAGCTGATTACGATGTGGGCTGGAAGACTCCGACCATCGGTCCTGCAAGCATGGTCATCGGGCCCTATTTATGCTAACTGAACCACACATACAGTAAAAATTATTTTTTATTTAATAAATATGCTGTTGTAATAACTTTATGCACTCTCTCTTATATGCATTCCACATAAACCACTAAATGGTGCTCAAGTAGTCTTCGGAAAGGTGAAGAGACAGAACATCGAGTTGGAAATATGAGTGACATGAATACAGAGTCAAGAATATCATGACAGCATATTATCGAGGTAAGTAATATCGATGTAAAAATACCAAAAATTGCTTTAGTATTAAAATACTGTTGTTTAAAATATTGATGCTAAAAATATAGTTGTAAATAAAATAGCAATATTTTTGGGTTATTTTTTTTAAGTGTTATTTGTTATTTTTTCATTTTATGTTATCTGTAATGTTTTTGCTTATTTTTATTTTTTATTTTATTGAATAAATGTACAATTTTTTAAACATAGTAATACCTTTTTTGGTAGTGGGATCTTGATTTGATAGAGGAAAAAGGTGGGGGTAATTTAAAATATATATATTTTCTAATTTTATTAATACATTTATAATGTAATTTTTTTATAAATTAGACTTGGACATTTTTAAATTGTAATAGTGGGATGAGGGGTTTATGGAGGATTAGGGTTGCTAGTAAATTATATAATATGTTATTATTCATTAATACATTAATATAAATATCAATTGTTTATTAATAATTATTATTTTCAATACAGGGGCTCATTAGGTGGGACCAACACTAATGGAGAAATGTGCAGAAAGAAGCAAGAGAGGTGCAGAAAGAAGCAAGAGAGATGCAGAAAGAAGTAGAAGAGGTGCAGAAAGAGGCAAGAGAGTTGCAGAAAGAAGCAAGAGAAGTGAAGAAACATGATGAGACTTACAACAGTAACATGGGAAGGGCTGCTGCTTTATATTTGGCTAGGCCAAACATCCTGAGCAGTCGGTGATTAGTGAAGCTGCCAGAGAAAAGTGAGGTTTAAGACATGTTGGCAGTGGGATTAGGGATTAGGCTACTTCGTATGAGTCTCTGGAAAGGTACAATTTAAGTAGGCCTAATAATTTTAGGTGTCTGCTTGCAATGGGAAGTGCCCTCTGTCAAGTTTAAAGGTCTGCATGCTCTAGTAACTCAGGTATGTGTCTACTGGTACATGAGTTCTGAAACATAATGGGTGCTTGAAGAGGCTAGCTTAAAAACCTCGTAGCTTCTCATACAGGTGCACAAATCTTCTCAGTTCTGCTCCATCATTCGGTCTCAGAACGAGACATGTCTTACCTATGTAGGTGTCAGAGAACCCATCAAATAGACTGTTGAATACGCACGTGCCTGGTATTATGAGCAAAAAGGAATACATACACCTTCTTCTATGGAAAGTTAGAGAGCATGCTGCCTGAAGCAAAGGTATTTTACTATTTCTAGGTTTCTTTTTATGTATCATGTCACTAGGAAAAGGCACAGACACACTCCTTGGACCCTTCAGAAACATGGTGAGACTTACAACAGTGACATGGGAAGGTTTGGTGTTTTATATTTGGCAAGGACCAACATTCTGAGCAGTGACTGAATAGTGAAGCTGCCAGAGAAAAGATTTTACTGCTACACTTATCTATTCACTCTGGCACTACCCATGCACTCATTCAATCACCCAGGTGCTACCTTTGCACTCATGCATTCACTGAAGTACTACCCATGCACTCATCCTATCAACCAGGCACTATGCATGCACTCATGCAGTCACACACCTACTAGTCGTGCAGTTATTCAATCACCCAGGCACTACTATTACAGTCAAACATCAAACATATATCAAACAAATATTTTTTGTATATGTAAATATATATTCACTAAAACAAAAACAGGTTTCAGGGATGTTGTAGTTACGAATAAGCATTTAAAAAAACTCCGAAATTTACTGGAAAAAAACACAGGTTTCAGGAACGTTTTACTTAAAAATTAGCATTTAAAAAACCTTAGATATTCCCTGAAAAAAACACCGTTTACAGGAATGTTTTAGTTAGGCTGACATTTCACTCATACAAAACCAGAGACATTCAGCCGTATAGTTAGCTGAGCTCACAATAACTCCCGCTCCCAAAATACACTGCTGATGACATCACATATTACATCACTCATGGCATGGTCAGTGTATAATTATTATTATGTTGATAATTTAACATGTTTTAAGTTTTTTCAGGTTACTTGGTTTTTACTTTTTTTTATTTTTTATTATATTTAAAACAAAAGTCACTATTTTTTGTAGATTTAGTTGATTTCCTTAATGTAGCTTTTTGATTTTATTTGTTGCAGCCTGTATTGGAAAAAAAAGGTGTACATTTTTGTTAGTTTTATTTTGTTAGTTTAGCTAAGGTTTAAACATTATTAATGGTTATTCCTACTTTGTTTTATTTGTCTGATCGATTTTCTTTTATTCTTTTATTCGTAGAATGCTGCACAGTGTATTTCTTTGCAGTGTTGATTTTTGGTAAGGATTGTAAATCCGTTTGTTAAATCTGTGGAATAGGAAAAAATGGGAATGCATGTAGTTATTAATGTTAGATGTTTTAATTATTTTAAGTTTAATTAGTAGAATATGTACATTTGTTAGGTATCGTACTTACTGTGAGTTTCAGTTGTTTGAGGTGGTTCCTTTGAAGGTCCTTTGTTGAAGTTTAGTCCTATAGCATTAATTTAATTATTTTGGAAGTTATATGTTAATTTAGTGAATGTATATATTTATTTCAGGGTATATTCTGTTTAATATTTTATTTATGTAACAATATATTTGGTTTTATATGTTTTATTATAATTAAATATATTTATACATTTTTGCTTATTTTTAATGTTGATAAATGCAATGTGTTCTTTTTATGATTATTTATTTGAATATTAGTGCTGTTTGTTTATGTGTTAATGATATATATTCAATAATTGTCAATATATATTTATAATTTTTTTATTTTGTTTGAAATGTATTATTCATCATCAAATAATGTATTTTAATTGTGATATTTATTAATATGTTTCTATGTTTAATGTATTGGATAAAAATAAGTTTTATATTTAGGTGATGTTTATATTCTCGATAATGTGGATGTTGATATTTTTGCTAATTGATATATTTATTGAATTTTAATGAAAATTAGGTTTTCAATATATTTTAACTCAATATATTTTGGGTCTTTTTTTCTACAAATATTTTGTTATTTTTTATGGTATGTATAGGCAGTTGATATTTTTTTGCATACAATAATAGTGCCTCAATATTTGTGTAAGTCGATGTTTTGGGGGTCTATATTGTGTCAGTGAACCCTGCAAAAATCTTGGCTTTTACATGTCAATGCCCTTGAAATGAAAGCTGGAGAGGACCACATTTACATTGTCAAAATGGCAAAAAACACATATATGTTAATACACAATAACTCACAGCTATGGTAACAGCAATTACATTTAAAAACTATGCCATTGTGCTTTGATGTAATGGGCCAGGCCTTTTTATGGACATATAATATATTAATGAAGGTATTTTATTAGGTGAATGCTAGTCTGAGAAAAATACTGCAAACATAGGAAAGTTACTCTAATATAAAAAAAACTCCCATGGTCTTTTGATCCTGATTCTTTATGAAATAAATATATATTTATTTTCAGATTTCCTGGAATGAATCCAAGGGTAAATATCAACTGGATATTTAATTATTTTTTTCCCTATATGATCTGCTTCAAAATATTTGAGGCAATTCTAATTTGGGTTCTTTATCTGATAAAAGTTCACATTTATTTGGCATTTGTTTACACAATTGTATACACATTGTCCATTTCTTTATCTTGAATTCTTTTTTAACAATCTAATAGTGGTATATTAGTTCAATTACTTTCTGGAAATTCTATTTGGGTAGGTACAAATGTATTCAACTGGAGCAATTTGTGACATAAGAGGTTTTGGACAGCTTACTCTTTACATATGTTGCAGAAAACAAATCTAAAAATGAACTAAATCAGAACACTGAATGATAACAACATTTAACATCACTTTCCAGTCCTAAACTGCAAATGAAATCTTAATGAGATATTACCCTTATATAAATGATAAGTTAGAATGTATTATTTGGCCCAAGCTAGATCAAGTTACTTGTTTGCTGAAATATTAATTAAGCAATTATTATTTATTCAAATTCGACAGATGATTACGGATCTCTGATCCCAATCCACTAAAAATGGGCCAGGGTTGTTTCTCAAGAAACTATGCTAAAGTTATGTTCTAACTTAATGAACTGCCAGACAAGGTGCTGAATGAAAGTGAAGGGAAAGGTCTTTCTCATTTTCAAATACACAGCTATTGCTAAGGTAAATTTACTCCAAATAACAACACTGCAGAATCTGAAGTTTAGCTTTAGACTGGAAGTCTATTTAAACTTTGGACCTAAATTCAAATTTTAGACCTGAAGTCCAAGTTTAGGCCTAAGCGGGACATTTGGATTTCTAGTTCAGAGGGGGAGAAGGGGCCGTGACCAGTTCCACTGCAGCACATGCTGAAAAAGCACCCTCCACTTACCGCGGAGCAAGATGTCTGGCTTTCGGATTTGCCAATACTTGGAGTGTGGTGTTGCAGCAGGGACTCTATGCTCCATAATCGTGTGTTCAGAGGAGGAGGAGGGGCAGTGAGTGGCCAGTTCCCTGTGATGCGCTCTGAAAAAGTAACCTCTACCTACCGTGGTGCGGGATGCCTGGCTATTGAAGTTGTCGGTACCTGGAGTTTGGTGTTGCAGCAGCAACTCTGTCTCCTAAAATCCTGTTTTCAGCGGGGCTGTGAACAGTTCCCGCACGTACTGAAAATGGCCCTTCACAAGGCAGATCTGGGCAAAGCCCTGGCCAGTGGTGGACCAACCACGCCCGTCAGAGACCGGGTGAGGCTGGACCCCCACCTTCGTTTTTTTCTTTGATCTTGCCCCGGTGGCAGGCTGAGGTATCCCTTTCTTTGTTGTGATGATCAATGTGTGCTACAAGCTATGTTATGTTATGTTACGAGTTTGTTGAAGCGCGACAGCTGCCCCAGCAACAGTGCTTCCCGGCGCTGAGAAGCCATAGCATAACCTACTGAGAAGTGGGGGGGGGGGGGGCTGAAGGCTTAAGGCAGTGGGAACAGGTGGGTTTTTATTGCCTTGCGGAAAGCGGACAGATTGTCAAGGCGACGGATGTTCGGGGGAAGGGAGTTCCAGAGTTTTGCTCCCAAGACTCTGAAAGAGCGACCCCCGACACGGCAGAGTTTTGTGCGGGGAACCACTACCAGATGTTGACCTAGGGAACGCAGATTGCGCTGGGGGGTGTAGAGTAGTAGAAGCGGACGCAAGAGTACAAGGCCATCTGTTTTGAGGATTTTGAAGGCAGTGGTGAGGGCCTTAAATTGGATTCTAGCTTCCACTGGGAGCCAGTGGAGTCTTTGTATGGTGGCTCTAGCAGAGCATCTTCTTGGAAGGCCGACTATAGCCCTGGCCGCAGAATTCTGAATTCGTTGAAGCCTTGTTGTCTCAGTTTTGTTAGCGCCTAACAGTAGGACGCTAGCATAGTCCAACCGGGAGAGAATGATAGATTGGACTATGAGCTGACGTGTTTTGGGATCGAAGAAGCCGAGAATAGGGTTCAGGCTTCTCAGCAGGCCCACACACGTAGCTGCCACTCTTTTGGTGTGGGTTTGGTAGCTCGACGAGGAGTCCAGCCAAACTCCCAGGTTTTTTACCAAGGTTTTAGGGGGAGGGATGGGGCCCAGCAAGGAAGGCCACCAATGGTCGCTCCAACAGCTGTGTTCTTACCAAGGAGCAGCACCTCGGTTTTTCCTGCGTTCAGTTGTAAGCAGTTACCCGTCATCCAATGGGCGACTGCGGCCAGTCCATCCCTGAATCTCGTGGCAGAGGTTGAGGGGGCCTCAGTGAGGGTAATCACCAGCTGTGTGTCGTCGGCGTACGACACCAGCGTGAGGTCCCATTCTCTGGCCACTGCCGCGAAGGTCTGCACATACAGGTTAAAAAGGGATGGACTGAGTGCCGAACCCTGCGGGACTCCTTGGCCAATAGAGTGAGACCGGGAGGTGAACGGGGGTGCTGAGACTCGGAAGGATCTGCCCGTCAGGAACGAGCGGAACTATTCGAGGGCCAGGTCACTAATACCTATATCAACAAGTGATCTTTGGTTATACCATTGTGCCCTAGCGGCATCCACTGGAGGAATCTGGAGCAGCCAGGAGGAACTTGTAGGGATTTTTAACTTTGATCCTCATTTAGTATTGGCCATTTCTTAGGGAGTGGCTCCTCCTGTTCAGCCAAGGAGACTTTCTCCATCCTCAAAGAACTCCTCCACGTCCCGGACCCCCCACAGAAACCTATGGACCCCAAAGCAGCGGAGGAAAAATGCGTCAGGCTGGCCTCCTTCTTCGACGAAAAAATTTAAAAAATCCTTACCTCTCTCCCTGCCGCCAACTCAGACTCCATAGAAAGAGCCAAGGAGCAGTTGCCCCCTCCCGACAAGCCCTTGTTAGAGTCACTTGGCCCGGTTACACAAGAAGAAGTAAGGGCCACTCTCACGTCAACCAAGAGCGGAGCCCCTAGCGACCCAGTCCCCATACGATTCGCAAAAAACATCCTGCAGACCATAGTTCCTCAATTGACAGCCCTCATTAACATCTCGCTGGAACAGGGAGAGGTCCCCTCAAACTGGAAGGAGGCTGTCGTCAAAGCGCTTCTCAAGAAACCGTCTCTTGACCCCGCAGACCTTTCCAACTATAGACCCATCTCACTCCTCCCTTGGATAGGTAAAGTCGCAGAAAAACTCGTGAACAAAAAACTGTCACACTACTTAGAGTCAATTCAATTCAATAAACTTTATTCGGAAACATGTAAATCATGTCCATAAAAGTACATACATACAAAAAAAACATGTTAAAATATTCAAGACAAGACAATCGCAATCCACAGAGAAAGAAAATACAGTATGGTACATATAATAAATCAAGTAACACACTTAAAAAGTTTAGAATAATAGAAATGTTAATTTAAAAAATCATGCTTTTCCTATAGCTGATGGCCCTAAGTAGATAACTGGCCGTATAAAAACAGATGTCAGGATGGTGCAGGTTAAAAAGTAATTTCATTGCCGCTTTAACAGTTCTGGCTCCAAATTTAATAAATAAAGGTTTTAAAAAGAATTTACGACATTCGCTATACAGGTTACAAGTAAGTAGAAAGTGCTCTGTGCTTTGTTCTGAAATGTTGTCGCACCGACAAGGACCTGTGGGGCGTGTTTTAATCTCAGGAAATGCAACCAATAGGTGGACCGTACCCATCCTCAACCTCGTAAGAACAAACCGATGTTGCCCTTTAGTTACCTGAGTGAGGTAAGGATGTAGGCCCACGAATTCGTTCAAATGGTTATAACGTATACAAGTGGAGAGTTTGAGATCAACCGTGGCCCGTCTTTCTGCACAGTGATTTAGGAAAATTAATTTCAGACTCTCTTTAGAGAGATCAGAAGCAGAACAATGATCTGATGTAACGTCAAACCCAAACACATTAGAAAAGGATTCAATTATGTATTTTATCCATGGGATTCTGTGAAAATAGTCGAGACGAAGACAATCCTCAATGATGGCCCTATTAAATGAGGTTTCATCTTTCATCCAGACCGAACGCCACAACATCAAAGGTCTCAATAATAATAGATCATTTAGATGACATAGTCCTAATTCTTTATGGACCAAACTGTTAGCAGTAGAAGTCGGGAGACACAATAATTTTTTCAGAAATGTATTCTCTTCTACCTGTAAAGATTCTGCCCTGGAAACCCCCCATACCCCTGCTCCGTAGAGGGCTGCAGAGAGACACCTAGCTTCAAAAATCTTAAGCATTGCTTTAGGTCTTCTACTGCCTAGTTTTCTTGTAAAAGCAAATATACCATTGGCACTCCTGGTCATTTTGTCGCGCACCACCTTGTGCTCGATGTCCCAGCGGCCGTTTTTGGAAAAGTTGACCCCCAGGTAGCAAAAATTTTCCACGCACTGCACCTCTTGGCCATCGATGAGATACCTATAGGGCTTTTTTGTTTTGACTTTACTAGCTCCACACTCCATCACATAGGTCTTACTCTTATTGATGACCAGCTTTCTCTTTTCAATAAAGGCCACAAATTTATCCATCAAAAGCTGCAGACCCCGGGGGGTCCTAGAGAGCAACACAGCGTCATCCGCATAGAGTAGCACAGGGATGGTAGTTGTGTTTACTCTAGGGGCGTCCGCTGGTGCCTTCTTTAGGATCACATCTATTTCATTAATAAACAGAGTGAAAAGCAAGGGTGCCAAAACACACCCTTGTCTAATACCTCTCCTGACCCTAAATTTATCAGTGCATTCGCCCGAAGGTCAAACCAACTCCTCAACGACTCACAGACAGGTTTTAGACCAGGTCAGGGCACGGACACTGCTCTCCTCGCAGCAGTAGAAAAAACCAGGGAAATCATCGATAGAGGAGGATCAGTGGCAGTGGTCCTCCTAGACCTAAGCGCGGCCTTTGACACGGTCAGTCACCAGGTCTTGACCCAACGCCTTGAGAACATCGGGGTTAAAGACACAGCGCTGAAATGGCTCTCGTCCTTTCTCTCCCGACGCTCCTACCAAGTATGGGAAGGCGAAAGCCGCTCCCCTCCATCCCCCTCCAGTGCGGCGTGCCTCAGGGCTCATCCCTGAGCCCCACGTTGTTTAACGTTTACATGGCCCCACTGGAGGAACTCGTCTCACCCTTCGGAGTCACTATCGTTAGCTATGCTGACGATACACAACTGGTGGTGACACTCTCCCACCCCAAGCTAGAGCCATCCAATCTCCACGACTGCCTCTCCAACGTACATCAGTGGATGAGTGACTCCGCTCTGAAATTAAACGGCTCCAAAACGGAGATCCTACTCCTAGGACATAAAACCACGAACCTCCCCTCCAACATCTGGCCAGCCTGTATGGGTGAACCCCCTACCCCCAAGAAGGAGGTCAAGAGTCTCGGAGTGTGGCTGGAGACCGACCTTACCTTCAGGACACAGGCAAGAAAGACGGCTGGCATCTGCTACGGTCTACTCAAATCTTGCAGGAAGGTAATCCCGCTACTGCCTTTCCAGTTGCGTCTCATGCTGATCCAAGGCCTTATTTTATCCAGGCTGGACTACAGCAATGCCATTTACCTAGGCTCCCCAGAATCTACTCTTCAAACTCTGCAAAAAGCTCAAAATGCCGCAGCCCGACTCCTAACGAACACCCCGGCCAGATCATCTGCGAAGCCCGCACTTAGGAAGCTGCACTGGCTCCCTATCAGGGAAAGGGTCATTTTCAAGGCCCTCTGTCTTGCCCACAAGGTACTCCATAACACCGGCCCCCCATACTAAAGAACTGGATCACCCCTTACAGACCCACGAGAGCGCTTCGCTCGGAGCACAGAAACCTCATCACGATCCCCAAGGTGAAAAAGGCCCGCATAGGTGGCCGCCGCTTCTCGGTCAACACAGGAAACAAATGGAATGCACTCCCTCTGAGCCTCAGAGTAGAACCCAACCTCCTTCGGTTCAGGAAAGCCCTCAAAACCCTACTCTTCCCCTAAACTGTCATTTCTCCCGACCACTCCCCTCTGCGAGCAAAAGGTTCAGCGCTGGGATACCCACTGGGTGACTACGCGCTCTATAAAACCATAAAATAAATAAATAAAAATATAGTTGTATGGACTGTTATGTTTAGAGTATCTGGTGGGTTGTCCCCTGGTGTATCATTGGCTGATTACAGAGATTGGATCATTGGAGGCCCCTGATTTTTGTGTAGGCTAAAGGCAGCAGGTGAGATTTTGGGAGTTCTTCTGCTGCATAGTGATTGATCTGTTGGCTATACAGAGATTCTCGCCCGCACCTTTGACTGTCAGCCTGCTCTGGGGTTATTTCCTGGGAACACTATGGGGAATTGAATGTCCCCGGAAGCTGCCTTCAAGACATCAACAAGGAAATGCAATTGGTTACTCACTGTCTCTCTCATTCACCTTTACCTTTTCCATTCCCCGGTCCGTTCTTCGTTCAGGGTTTAGGTTTGAATCCCTCACCACAGTGAAGAATTGTGGAAGGGAAGATAGTGTGTCTGAACCCCGAAAAGCAGAAGCTTTATCGTGTACCTTACATTCTCATGTGCAGATTTCAGACAGACAACTTTCATATATTTCACAGGATGAATCAGAGAAGGCTCCCAGAGTGGAAGTGGGATGTAAAATAAAGCAGCCTTTAATTGCCAGTAAATCTTAAGTGTGCAAGGGTCACTGACGTTTCACTGCTTAGTCTGCTGATTCTTCAGTTTTGCATAAATCTGACTTGGTAAATTTGTTGAATTCATTTTGAGATTGCCTAATAGTCGCCCTTTAAGCTAAATTGGAACATATTATTCAATGTTTAGTAGCTATCAAAAAGGAGATCACCAAACAAAATCAGTCTTATCCAGCAGACCCAGTGAGAGTATCTGCACCTAATCCTGCTGCTTTAGGTTTATCTACCACTGTGAGGCATCCTCATCTACAAAGTATGGCAAGGGGCAATGAAATATTGAGATCTCAAAGTTAAGTGCCGTAGTCAGCACCCCTACAGACTCGCATGGCCGGCCTTAAAGTGCCTCCTTATTGTCCAGAGGGTGAGAACTAATTGAAAGGAATAGAGCAGTTATTATTAGAAACTGGCAACACATTAGTGCACTCTTAGTTCTAGGCCAGTAGTTCGTAACTTGCCTCTGGAAGCAACCCCCTATGTTGTGGTTGGGGAATGAACCCCGTCTTCTGCCAGGTATAACTGAGAACCTTGATGAACTCACAAACAAGTTTTTGCATTGGCTGTACTTAAACGCCACATCTTGGGACTCGGTTGGAACGAATTGGCCTGAAAAGTTAACTTGATTGGTAGGGTTAGGAAAAATTATGTGGGAGATTGCATTATCATTATTTCAACAGACCTCATGTGGCAGAGAGAAGTTTAGCACCTATAAAGTGCCCTGCCTCTAGTTGCCTCATTTCCTCCATCGCAGCTCTTCTGCTGGTTTACTTTTATAGAACTCTGGCATAGTAATCACAATCTATCCAATGGCAAATCATGGGATCATGGGACCCTGCTCAGGACATGTGGCAAGGGGTTGCCCGGATATGGGTCTTAGAAATAGCTTTGCACCACTATCATCCTTGTACAGTTGTGATTGACTCTCAGGGGCTGACTCGATGGAACAGACATCACCTTTAGTACAGAGCTTAACTGATCCTATCTACTTTAATTGTAAGGAATGCAAATGTATCACTTGGAGTACTGCAGACCTTGCTGGCAAGTTTGGTGATCCCATTTTTGTTGTCCATTATGAAAGGCTTTGATGTGATTTGTGTCCAAGAAACTTGGGCCATCGTGAATTGTTCCTTTTTTGAAGGATACGATACATTTTTCATGTCTGCAAATTCATCAAAGGGGGGGTAGGCCTATGTGGGGTATGAATATTTTTATTTCTCCAGCAATTTGATATAGCCTTGATGTTCTGTCTAATTATGGGTGGAAAATTCGTTTCGCTCGCGGAATTTGCGAATTGTTGGCAATTTAGCGATCCGCAAATCGAGCAAAATTGCCCAAAAATCCGCAATTCGCGAGTTGGCGGATTATTTTTTCTGGTTCGTGCTTCAAAAATACAATCTTGCGCATGCGGCATTGACTTACCATGATTCTGCATTCGCTGATGAGTTTCCCTCCCTGTTCGTGTGCGCTGCGAGTGTGCAGCGAGATTTAGGTAGCTGGTCGAGCGACGCCACGATCGCGAACACGTCATTGTAACCCCGTACAGGAAATTGAGAACGCGAAAACGTCATTGCGACTTGAAACAGGAAATTGTGAACACAAACACGTCATTGCGACCCAAAAGAGGAAAAAGGCATCATGAGCAGGCTGGTTAAGCGAAAACAACCTGTTTGCGACCGTTGCGACCGTTGCGACCGCATGCACAAGTTCTCGTTCCCAAACTGGTAAAAAAATCTCGCGAACTTGAAAAAATTTTTTTGCAGCTCGTGAAATTTGGCAGATTTTTGCCAAGTGCGATTCAAAATTCGCGCAAATTCGCATATCGTGAATTCGCAAATTCCGCCCATGCTTAGTTCTGTCTACAGATGACCCCACCTTCAAAGCACTTATATTTCCTTTGGGGACTAGTAAGTTGATCCTCCTGAATTTGTATTATGCCATTTCTTCATTACCTGGGACTTGTAATATTCAATTGTTGAGTTCTTATCTAAGGAATTGGAGAGCATCTAATTTGCAATATGCTAACATTATGATTGACGGTGATTTTAATGTTTACTTATGGGGAGATCTGATGAATGATGGAATCTAGGCCTTGGGTTGTTTCTGCCTGACCATTATGCACATGGAACATGCCCAAGGGAGCTAATCTTAACACAAAACTAAATGAATTTGATTTGGTTTAAGCAATGGTCAAGTTGATAGAGCGCGCGGGTCACCCGGGTCACTAGATTTCCAAATTTTCCACGCACTGGGCCCTGGCGTGCATATGATGACCGTGTTTTGCATGAACCGGGTGAAACCTCTGTCACGCTACTATGAGTAATCGAGTGGGTGACTCTTACACCACTCACTATTCATGTACCTGACTTACCACAGGCACATTACTCCTGACGGATCAGGAGCTAGCAGTGGACAGGTGATAAGGGTTTTCCTAAAAGGGAGAAAATTCTACTTTACACATTTAATACTTTTAGTATCGCTTTAATGTATAATGACCACAGACACCTTGATGGGTTTAAGGGTTTTATATAGTATAAGTTTAGAATGAAAATGCCATTACAAGTAGGCAAATGCAAAGTAATACATCAATGATTAGTATCAGAACCAGGATATAACTATGGATTAAAGTGAGTATCATAGAGTAAAAGGGAACACTATAGGGCATGAATCATAATGAACATTTATCTAATACAGTTTAATCTAGGGCAAGGACGTGAGGAAGACCTAATGTGTGACCTAACAATTTTATACTACTTCCTAAACCTTATGCTATCTTTCTAACTTCACGGCAATCATACTAAGGGAAAGGGAATAAGTGGAACAATCTAAATAAACAGTTGGGTTTCTACAATGTCCTAAAGGAAGGGTAAAAGTGGAACATTTACTAATAATCAATTGCATGAAATTACATTCAAAAGAGACATGGAGAATATCACAGGCAAGATTGCTTTAATTAGAAGAGGAAAATTAAGGGTATAGTATAGACAGACACCTATGCCAATATTTACCTAAGTGAGAATGAGGACTAACCCTGGCCACGGGTCAGTTGGGAAAGAACGGGACAAGGACCCTCAAGGATTCAGGGAATACCAGAAGGTGAGCAGGTACAGCTCATGGACAGTCAGGACAGGATACCCCTCAGGTCTGGGTCAGGACTGGGTTCACCAAGGCACGACCAACCCCTCACAGCTTCGGATGCAACGCCAGCGTTACCCCCTCTTCTGCACAGAATCTGCCAAAACCCCGATTGGGTTTTCGAATCTCCCAGCAAAAGTGCTTTGCTTAGCACTTAGAACTAATTTCCACCCCTTGGAGTTTGTGGAAAGTTTCAGGCAGAATGCTCCGCAGCACTCTGTATCAGGCACCTATAGAGTTCGTAGGGTCAGTGACAGGTCTGCTACTCGGACAAGTCGGACAATTTCTCTAAGCTAAGCTAGGCTATATATACTGTTTTGAGTCCCCAAGACCACCCATAAATGTTGCAATATGACAAAATCCCATCTTCTGATTGGTCAAGAGAGGTGGTTACGACATAGGTACCACCTATATTCTTATTACGTATTTCACGTGACATTACCCTCCCCCTAACATCTGGGTTCCCAGGCATACGTGTGGGAAAGTACAATAGTGAAGAAAGGGTTTGCAACATTGTTGCGCATTTCAGAGGAAAAATAGCAGGTCTTCAAGGGCGAAGGTGCGCCTGGAAAGGACAGTCCCCTTTTCAATGGCCAACTGGCCAGGTTCCATTGCTGCACGTCCCAGATCTTTGATCACGTGATGAGGGATACGTCAGCTTCAAAATGGTTCCCATCCCTACTTCAAGGCCCTCATTTACACGGTACATGAAAAGTAAGCGAAAACAAATTAATAACACAGAATAAAATGAATACACTGTACACCATGACCAACTACTCTTAATCCCTTATTTTATAATACTTATAGCATTAAGAGTTAGCGCAGAAAAGATGCATAGACAAAAGCGGCTTAAGATAGCATGAAGCATGATTAGTGACAAGCGGCCATTTTAGCAACAATGCGCATGTGCGAACTTTTCCCTTCAGATTGCGAGTGCGTCACATCACATGGGTATGACCGACGCATGCGCAGACTGGATTTCTGCAAAGCGGCCATTTTATTAATGTGCAAGCTTGATTACGATGAAAAACACATAGGCAAGCCTCCTAGGGACACCCGTGTGTTGGGGAAATACAAATAAATGACAAACAATCGGAGTTAGTACAGTTATGATTTAAGGCGAGGTTCATGAAAGAGAGCAAGTCGCGTTACGTGCGAATCCTTGCTCCATCAATCCCCTCTTTGATGATATTTACTATCATCACTACACATGAAAACAGATGCCAACTTCATTCATCCAATTCATCCATCTCAACCTCAGTGAACTTATTGTTGAGCTTTCTCTCCGCCTCTCTGTGTGTATGATTGTTCTTTATTTTCTTATATATCTGGTTTCTTAATTCTTCTAATTCTAATTCTTCAGCCTTTCGCTTTCCTCTTTTATTCACTATATATTTTCTGCATTTCTGGCATTTGCAACAGATGAATATGATCAGAACAATCAAACCTATTCCAGCTATTGGCATCAGTATTTTCCCTATAAGACTTTTACCTAAGTTAGAAAACCAACTACCTACAGAGGAGAGACCATCAGTCAGTCTCTTCCAGGCACTGTCAACCTCTAATGGTTTAAGTTCTTTTTCCAAATTAGTTATGTTTCTTACATACTTCTTAATTTCGACATTTTTATCAGGAATGTAAGTGCAACAATGTTGTGCCCTCAGCATCCTGCAGACTCCGCCCTCTTTTGCCAATAAGGTATCAAGAGCAAGGCGATTCTGTAAAACCATTGATCTGATCGCAACCATTTCGGTATTGATCATCAGAAATCCAGCAGCAGTGTCAGTTGATAACCGATCCACTACTGTAGATAATTTGCAGATTCTATGAGTATTCAGAACTACCCCCATTCCAGGTATCAGTGCACTAAAAATATCACCTATAATTTCTCCTACACTTTCACGTTTTCTACGCACTAAGCCATTAGTAATCTCATTGCTTCCAGCTGCATTGTTCACATGGTATATTTTCGGAAAGACAATGCCAAAGTAGCAGCTTCCATACCAGTGATCCGGCAATTTAAAATACGCCTTGTTTCCACATATATAATAAATTCCTGGAAACACAGATTCTGACCCATTTTTGAAACTCCAACCTCCAATTACCTTGTAATTATGTTCACACTCGCTGGAACCAATGAATACATTGTTATAATAACTAGTCTTTTCTCTATGAAGACAGAGTTTCCCTTTCCGTTCAAAATCCAGCAACAGAGCAGGAATAACTTCGCTTTGTGAGGTGTTATCCATGTTTTCTGCCCATCTAGGGGTTCTGTTCTTTTCGTCATTTGCCTTTTTCTGAAACTTTTCCCTTCTCTTCTCTGCCATTTTCAAGAACATTTTCTCTTGTGCATGTAAAGAACAAGTCAAGTTAGCTTTTCTAGCTTCATTTAAGTCTATGTCACCTATAGTCAGGAAATATTCCCCCATGTAGCGAGTCACTCCACCAAGTGTATGTACAAGGTTCAGATTCCCTCTAATAGGAAGTTCTGAAAAGATAACGTCAGTGTTTGAGTAATAGTACTGTAAAGTGCTTCTATAAAATAAACTAGCTAAAATACTACAGGAAATTCCATAGGTCAGGGGTAAATGGTGGTATGTCACGCCTTCAGCCACTGAAGTAGGTAGCATCATGCAGACATAGCAATCTTCTATTTCCATAGCTTCTACATAGTGCACTAAAAGGTTTGCGAAAACATTTAAGTGTGTCCTGTTCTTCATTTGGTGATAATGTAGTTCACCCTCATCTGATGCTTCTAAGTCTCAGACTCATTGCATTGTCACGTCTTTCTACTCTTCGTGGTGTTTCTTCAGTATGTACAACTTCTGCGTCTTGTGTCGTCAAGTCTGTAGGATATATGTTAGGGTCCTTGCTTATCATAAAAGGTATAAACACTGTTAATCCTATCCATATCATTACTATCAGTACTACACTACAGATGCATATTTTACAGCATGTCTTGCAACAGCTAAATCTGGACCTTCCAGTGACATTTGAATCAGACATTTTATCTTACAGGTGGCGTTTTCCAACCCCTCTTCGTTTCTTCTCAGCAGAGGTTTTACTTCGCTTCACCTCAAGGAGGGTCTTCGTCAGAACTCCGATTAGCAATTTGCTCTTCGTCACTTTTGCCACAGGCTTCGGGCTCATCAATTTCTTCCAACACCAAATAGGTCCACTCAGGGCTTCGATACAGTCTGTTCTGTTTCTTTACTCTGTCGCCCTTTCGGATGGACTTTCCTCGGGCTTCTTTTCCTTCACTTTCAGCCCTTTTTCGGTCCTTTAGTTTTTCTTCGACTGTTTTTATTCTTATTCTTAGTCTTTTTACATATCGGGGTTCATCCTTCTTTTCGATCCTATTTGTAGTCGAGGAAACTTGCTCTTCCTCGTGAACTCTTTTGCTTTTTCTTCTTTGTCGCACTATTGCTTCAGCAGTGTCTTTTTCCCTTCCTGTCTGACTAGTTCCAGGTCTTTCATCTATTTCTTCTGCCTGGTCCTTAAGCTGACCTAGTTCAGGTTTAGACTGTATTTGATCTTCGTTTGTTAGTGATTCACTGGACTCTTCTTCCTGAACACGTTCATCTATTACTAACTGATCCTGTTCATGCTCTTCGATCTCTTGATTTTCTTCCGCATGAACTTCTGCTTTGACTACTATCTGTCCCTTTCCAGTCTCCTCTGTCTCAGAAGGAGTGTCGATGACTTGAACTGTCCCTACTTGGCCTATTCCCTGATCAGATTTTATGATGGCTTTGATGATCTGACCTTCTTCTTCTTGTTCTGACTCACCTGCACTGTCCCACTCACTACCTAGGTAAGAGTATTTTCTGGTTCTTATTGGATCAAGAACTTGGTCATCAGCAGGAAACCATTCAACTTCTTGACTTGTGCCTGGTAGTTCGATGTCAGCGGGATCCGGACCCTCTTCTGGAGTCTCCTCAGCTGGACTACCTCTGGCTTCAGTCGCGTTTTCTCCAGTCACCTTCTTCGTGTGACTTGCATGGATCCACTTTGGTACACCAGCACACTTCAAAGCAGTTGTGGTGACAAGGATCACTTGTCGAGGCTTGCCCCACTTTGGTCCAAGGCAACTCTTCCGGGTGTGTTTCTTCAACACCACCCAATCACCTGGTCTCAGATTGTGTGCTGGAGTTGTAGGCCATTCGACAGCAGTCTCTCCAATCTGGTGAGAGATAGAACACACTTGGTCACCCAACTGCCTGCAATACTCTAGCACCATATCATCAGAAATACTTAGCAGTTTGTGTCCAGGTACCCATGCCTGTCGCATCATTCTTCCGATCAGCACTTCATGGGGGCTCAGGCCTGTCTTTCTGTTTGGAATACTTCTCAAGCTCATCAGCACCATGGGCAAAGCTTCTATCCAATTCATTTTTGTGGAGTCACACAGTTTTGCCAGCCTGGACTTGAGAGTGCCGTTTATCTGCTCGACTATTCCAGAAGCCTCTGGATGATAGGCACAGTGCAGCCTTTGCTCCATTTTGAATGCTTTGCAGAGTTCTTTTAGGACTTCGTTTGAAAAATGTCCACCTTGGTCTGTTTCAATTGTCTCAGGAATTCCAAAGCGGGGGATCAGTTCCCTAAGTAACAATTTAGCTACCGTCATGGCATCGTTCTTCTTTGCTGGATAAGCCTCCACCCACCGGGAAAACAAGCAAACTATGACCAGGACATATCGATATCCCTTGCACAGGGGCATTGTTATGAAGTCTGCCTGCATCCTAATGAAGGGACCTTCTGCTCTCCCAATGGTACTTTGTTCCACTACTGTCTTCTTTCCTGCATTGAACTGTTGACACACTAAACACCTCTGACAAAGTTTGTCTGCTGTGCTCCTGAATTTTGGACTGTAGAACACCTTTTCAAACATTCGGCACATGGCATCCCTCCCAATATGTGTTGGTTCATGTATTATCCGTGCCATTGCGGTAACCAGTCGTTCAGGCAGTACAGGCATACCAGTCACGTGGACCACAACACCATCCTCTTTCCTTGGTCGACATTCATCCTGCCTCCACATGTTCCTTTCTTTCCTGTCTGTTGTCTGTTGTAGTTCTCTCAATTCATCCCATGTTCCCAATCTTTCAAACAACATCAGTTGGCAGCTGCTTTCACCTCCCCATAATTTAATTAGGAGGGACATTTTGTGTCGGGCGCAGTACTGGGCAATTTGGTCAGCATATCTGTTTCCGGCTGTCACCTCGTCATTTCCAGATCGGTGAGCCGCACACTTGACCACAGCCAATTCTTTGGGCAATTGGATGGCTTCCAGTAAGTTTTGTACTGGTTTCCCATTTCGGATGGGAGAACCTGAGGAGGTCATGAATTCTCTTTGCAACCATAGCTGGCCGAAGTCATGAACAACCCCATAACAGTACTGACTGTCAGTATAAACAGTTACTCTTTTGTTTTTCCCTATTTTACAAGCTCTTGTTAGAGCAATGAGCTCCGCTACTTGAGCAGATTTAACTTAGCAAAGATAGGAAGCTTCCAGGGTTCTTTCCAATGTGACTACAGCATAGGCAGCACTCAAACCTCCATTCTCATGTCTCAAGCATGAACCATCCACAAACATTTTGAGGTCTTCATCCACCAAGGCCACTTCTCTGATATCAGGACGGGGTTTTGTGCTAAATTCAGTCAAGTCTATGCAGCTATGCTCAATTTCATCTCCTGCCTCTACATCAATGGGAAGGGGCAATAGAGTGGCAGGGTTTAGAATATTACATCGGGAGATTATTACATTTTCTGCACCAATGAGAATCCTCTCATACTTAGTCAGCCGACTAGGGGTGAGATACTGTGTCTTGGTTCGGGTGAGCAAGATCACAACTGAATGTGGAACAAATACAGTGACAGGATGTCCCATCACAATGTTCTCACTTTGCTCTAGGCTTGTACAGGTAGCAGCTACTGCTTTCAGGCACCCAGGTAATCCAGCAGCCACTGGATCTAGGGCGGCCGAAAAGTAGGCCACGGGACGTCTAATCAGACCATGTTCCTGGGTTAAGACCGAGAGCGCACAATTGTCTCTCGTGTCACAGAACAGTTCAAAGTTCTTGGAATAGTCTGGCATTCCTAAGGCTGGAGCTGTGCACAGACAATTTCGCAATGTTACCCAAGCAGTCATGCATTCATCATTCCAACAAACTGGGTCTTCCGCTCCTTTCTTTGTCATGTTAATCAAGGGTTTAGCTATAGCCGCGAAACCCACGATCCACTGTCTGCAGTACCCAACAACTCCTAGGAACATTCTTACTTCTTTCGGAGTCACTGGTAGTGTCATTTCTCGAATTATTTTAATTCTTTCTGTAGTGACTTTCCGGATCCCTTTCTCTATCTGGTGCCCCAGATATTTTACTGAGTTCTTGCAGAACTGTAATTTGTCTGGTGAGACCTTATGTCCTCCTTTTCCTAGGTGATTCAGCAAGGCAATGGTATCAGTGACACAGTCGTCTTGACTTCTAGATGCTACCAGCAGGTCATCTATGTACTGTACCAGGACAGACTCTTTAGGCAGTACTAAGGATTCAAGACATTTCTTTAGAATCTGGTTGAAAATCGATGGACTTTCGGTGTACCCCTGGGGGACACGATTCCAGACATAGACCTGGCTGTTGAATTCAAAACTGAAAAGGAATTTGCTTTCTGGATGCAATGGGATGGAAAAGAACGCATGGCACAGGTCAATGACAGTGAACCATTCCGCATTCCAAGGAATTTGATACAGTATTACTGCAGGGTTTGGTACTATGGGACAGCAAGGTACTACAATTTGGTTTACCTTGCGCAGGTCCTGCACTACCCTATACTTTCCGCTAGGCTTCTTAATTCCAAGTATGGGTGAATTACAGGGACTGCTCATCACTTCCTGAATGATGTTTGCTTTGAGCAATCTGTTTAATTCCTTTGCGACTCCTTCTTTCACTTCTGCACTCATTTTATACTGTTTGGTATTTGGGTATACCGCATTTGCTTTTATAGCTATTTTAACTGGGTCTACATTTGCCATTAAGCCTACATCTTTTCCAGTAAAATCCCAAACTTCAGGTATTACGCTCGAATGGAGTTCTTCAGGTAGACTTTCAATGGACATGGGCTTAATTTCTGTGTCGGGCCTCAGTAACATCAGTTTATATAGGCCATCTTCATCTGGGGTCTGAATTTCAACACCATTTGGTGAGCAAAAGATGGTGCAACGCATTTTGCACAGCAAATCTCGTCCTAATAGGTTTACAGGACTGGAATCACAGACCACAAATCTGTGCATTTCCTTGAAATTTCCTATGGAAATTTCCATAGGTTCTGTTACCGGAGTACTGATTATCTGATTTGAAACTCCCACTACTTGGATAGCTTCTCCCGAGAGGGGTAGGTTAGGAACGTCCGCTGTTCTCACAGTGGAACGGGTAGCACCAGTGTCCAACAGAAAGGTGACATCTGTCCCTTCAACCTTTCCTTCAATGTATGGTCCAGTCTGGTCTACCGGTAAGGAGGCGCCAAGCACGCACTCCTTGTCCTCCCCTCTCAGGCCCTGTCAGTATTGATCATCACAGAGAAAAGTATCATTTAACAGGTACTGTGGAATGGGTGCATTTCTTTCATTCTCTCCTTCCCACACTTCGACCCTTTCATTCTGTTGACCCTGATTCCTAAAATTCTGTCTAGGAGCGCGTGGCACCGGGGGTTGATTTACCTGCTGCTGGGTCTTTCGGATCCCCTCTTTCTGCACCTGTGGATTTAAACCATTTACGGGGGCATTATCAGCCTGCAAGTGCGGACATTTATCTCTCCAATGCCCCATCTGACCACATCCGTGACAGGGAAATTTTCCCATAGCCTCTTCTCTACTCATTTTTACCCGGGGCCTGCCTCCACCCCCAGCATTCGGATTTGGAGCATTATTACTGTTAGTCATTTTACTTAACTGTTTTTCTTGTTGTTCAGCTAACTTCACCTGAGCCCACATTACTTTCTCCTTTAGGGCTTTCTTTTTGTTCTCGATCTCATCTTCGCAGTATTTGGCATATTTGAGAACATCATCAATGGGTTTCCCTTGCCAACTGATTTTGTTATCTCTAATCCACTGGGATATTTCAGGTCTCAATCCTAACACGAATCGATAACTGAAATGGGTCATATCCTTCATGTCCACATTATTGATTCCACTGTAAGTTTTGAACACCTGCAGTAACCTTTCATAAAAGGAGTGGACTGATTCATCACGCTCTTGGGTAGTTCTATCTATACGGGTCCAATCAGTTTCTTTTGCAGGTACCTTTTTCTTTAGGTATTGTATGACTTGATCATACTTTCTCATTACTTCAGGTGAGGGAGCTCCAGTTACAGAGTCTCTCTCATACTCCTCATTGGGCCAATCGATTTCAATTTTGCATTCGGTCCACAAATCTACAGGCACCACAATGTCGAAAAAACCATCCAGGTCTTTCAGAAGACATTTCTGAACTTTTATGAAGCGTTCGACCTGTCGGTACCAATCGACTGGTTTCTCCCGTAATTTTGGAAAGTCATTGGTAAATGATACTATATCTTGTCTGGACCAAGGGACATGGACATATTTTCCCCCTGGGACTTCTCTCATGGGACATAATTTTTCTGGTTTGTCAGCTTCTTGTAGGACGTACTCAGCAGTCCGTGGTCTCTCCTTACTATCCTCCTTTTTCTTTGCCCACCTGGCTTTCCACTTGTCTAGATCTCTCCATTTCTGTGCTAAGTTTATCAGTTCTTTAATCTGCGTCTTCTTCCCTGCGGTATTCAGGTTTTCTAGATCTTTGTCTGAAAATTCTACCCTATAGGATTTCTGTAGTACCTTGGATCTGCTGATATCTATTCCCATACAAACTGCCGTGTCCATTAATTTGTCATAGTATATTTTTGCGTTCCGAGTAAGGTGTTTGCACATGAACAACAACTCATCTTCCTCCTGGACATTCAATCGTTCTAAACCCACATTCCCTGCGCTCAGTTCCTCTAGCTCTATTCTTAGCTTATAAATATCTAGTGGTTTCGGATGAGGGGTTCCCTTTTCTAATTCTCGGGTCCATCTTTCTATTTCCTCGGGAGTTACCACTGTCGCACTTTGAGTTCCTGATGAAGACTCTATTAGTACGTCTTTGTTCCCAGTCTGAGTTCCCATTCGAGACATACTAGGTCCCTGTTCCCTATTAGGCAGATCCATCAAGGAAGCCATGGACTCACATTCACTTGCGTGGTCATCAATAATGAGTGGTTCCCGTCTGGGCGGGGGCATCATCGGGGTTATGACTGGAGTTTTTGGAGTATTCATTCTGTCCCCATATAGGGGAAAAACTGGACCAATGGTTACTGGAATCGTCAGGGCTTCAGGATTTGGATTAATCTGAGCTATGGCATGTATGAGATCATTCCGCTGTCCTCTCAGGGCATCCCTTTCCTGCTCGTGTAATACTCGATTCATGGGGGGATCCTGTATCATTTGGGGTACTAGAGAAGGATATATATTCGGAGCAGATGGAGTGGATAAAACTGGTCTTTCCTCACCAAAGGGGTTGTAATTCGGGACCACGGGGTCGGGTCTACCAAATCCCTCTCCTCCCGCTCTTCTCTGTTCTATCCCTGTGGAATCGGCTTCACTAGTACTTCTTCTTCCTGAAGGTCTCAATGGAGTAGTTAAGCTTTGAGATCTGGTGTCTTCATTATAAGGCGGGGGACCTTTCATAAATAAGTCCTCTAAAAATTCATCTTCCGATTCACCCAGGAGCATCATGTGTCGGGTTTTCTCAGTACATTTCTTCCCTCCCATCATTTCATTAGCTCCGAACATGGGGAATAACCCTTCTACCATCATATTTTGTCTCCACTGTTTCAATTTCTGCTCCTTGGTTTCCTTTACCATTTTTGGATACCATCGGGTCACTCCCTTGTCCATTCGGGGTCTGTCTCGCTCTAGAGCCTCAATTTCCCATTCCTCTAAAGCTTCATACTGAGTTAATCTGGGTCTGGGATGTAATTCATTCATTCGGGTCCTCAGGTTAAATAGAACTCTCCCGTTAAAAGTACCATCAATGGGAAAGGCTGAAACTCCATCCTCCGCAGTGTACTTTACCCAGTTCTCTAACCATACACAGGTATGATACCCTTTTTCTAACATCATGAAAGAGGCTGGAGTATCTGGCGGAGGAATGATCACGCCCTCCCTAGTTCGTACGGGTTTGTCAGTTTTGAAGAAATTCTTTATTTTGCTGGCAAATGACATTTTTCTCTTTCCTCCGTACATGTTGTGAGGTCTGCCTCTGCTCATCAACTCTTTATGACACCCTAGATTTCGTGGATCAGGCAGAAAATCAGGGTACCACATACACCGCTCGTAACAATCTATAAGCTCGGTGCGGAAAATTTTTACTTCGTTTGTGCTTCCAATGCTAGCGCGACTCCAATTTCTCAACAACCAATCAGTGCAGAGGTTGCAAAAAGTTCTTGACCAATGGGTGTGCGGCCTTTCGCGAGACGCGTTCTCACGCTCCGGCACTCACCCCTCCCTTACAATTTCGGCTTCACTACACACCCGCTGGTTTAACCAATACCAGCGCGGCACGGAGTGACGTCAGAGCAGCCCTTCGACTGTCTCCCTCCTTTACAAGGTAACGGAAACTTTGTATTTTCTCTAAGGTGCTATTGTTAATTTTAGTCAACAACGTGTAACATTCGCCATTGTGTAGGAGTGTTCTAAAGAGATAGAAAGTTCTTCTTTTACTGCAAGTAAACCACTTCTGTCTACTTTTCATACACTTCGGATAGACTTCTCTTGCCTACCCTCACGCAAGCATTAGAAAACCTGCTATTACCCAGTCTCATCCACTTCTTCCCGGGATATATACTAAGCCTGGGGTTCGTCAGCGTTTCCCTTTGCTATCATACAAGCTCCGATGACTCTATTACTCCCTTAGTGTGACCCTTACTAGGTGATATCAGACCAAGGTTTCTATCAGCAGTCCCGTTACTTTCATTCATACAGTTTTCCGAAAAAGACCTAATTAGCGCTTCCAGTTCCACTTGAACCATGCACTAACCTTTCCTCCCTACAAATGACCTCAGAACGCGATGGATTCTACTCACCATCCGTTATACAATTCCCCGGGGATTTCAGACAACACTCAACAATCACACACAATTGGTTAATAAAACATATAATATTTAGCAGCAATACATATATAAAATCATTTAAAACAATTTTGAAATCGATTTCTTTTGCAATAAAATATTTAGTAACACAATCAATATTAAAAAACAATTTTAGCAGCACATTTATTTTTCACGGTTTCTTTTCTAACTATCTTATCTACCTATCTTACTAGTCCTAACCATTCCTCTGCTTACCAGAAATTACTGATAGAGCGCGCGGGTCACCCGGGTCACTAGATTTCCAAATTTTCCACGCACTGGGCCCTGGCGTGCATATGATGACCGTGTTTTGCATGAACCGGGTGAAACCTCTGTCACGCTACTATGAGTAATCGAGTGGGTGACTCTTACACCACTCACTATTCATGTACCTGACTTACCACAGGCACATTACTCCTGACGGATCAGGAGCTAGCAGTGGACAGGTGATAAGGGTTTTCCTAAAAGGGAGAAAATTCTACTTTACACAGTTAATACTTTTAGTATCGCTTTAATGTATAATGACCACAGACACCTTGATGGGTTTAAGGGTTTTATATAGTATAAGTTTAGAATGAAAATGCCATTACAAGTAGGCAAATGCAAAGTAATACATCAATGATTAGTATCAGAACCAGGATATAACTATGGATTAAAGTGAGTATCATAGAGTAAAAGGGAACACTATAGGGCATGAATCATAATGAACATTTATCTAATACAGTTTAATCTAGGGCAAGGACGTGAGGAAGACCTAATGTGTGACCTAACAATTTTATACTACTTCCTAAACCTTATGCTATCTTTCTAACTTCACGGCAACCATACTAAGGGAAAGGGAATAAGTGGAACAATCTAAATAAACAGTTGGGTTTCTACAATGTCCTAAAGGAAGGGTAAAAGTGGAACATTTACTAATAATCAATTGCATGAAATTACATTCAAAAGAGACATGGAGAATATCACAGGCAAGATTGCTTTAATTAGAAGAGGAAAATTAAGGGTATAGTATAGACAGACACCTATGCCAATATTTACCTAAGTGAGAATGAGGACTAACCCTGGCCACGGGTCAGTTGGGAAAGAACGGGACAAGGACCCTCAAGGATTCAGGGAATACCAGAAGGTGAGCAGGTACAGCTCATGGACAGTCAGGACAGGATACCCCTCAGGTCTGGGTCAGGACTGGGTTCACCAAGGCACGACCAACCCCTCACAGCTTCGGATGCAACGCCAGCGTTACCCCCTCTTCTGCACAGAATCTGCCAAAACCCCGATTGGGTTTTCGAATCTCCCAGCAAAAGTGCTTTGCTTAGCACTTAGAACTAATTTCCACCCCTTGGAGTTTGTGGAAAGTTTCAGGCAGAATGCTCCGCAGCACTCTGTATCAGGCACCTATAGAGTTCGTAGGGTCAGTGACAGGTCTGCTACTCGGACAAGTCGGACAATTTCTCTAAGCTAAGCTAGGCTATATATACTGTTTTGAGTCCCCAAGACCACCCATAAATGTTGCAATATGACAAAATCCCATCTTCTGATTGGTCAAGAGAGGTGGTTAGGACATAGGTACCACCTATATTCTTATTACGTATTTCACGTGACATTACCCTCCCCCTAACATCTGGGTTCCCAGGCATACGTGTGGGAAAGTACAATAGTGAAGAAAGGGTTTGCAACATTGTTGCGCATTTCAGAGTAAAAATAGCAGGTCTTCAAGGGCGAAGGTGCGCCTGGAAAGGACAGTCCCCTTTTCAATGGCCAACTGGCCAGGTTCCATTGCTGCACGTCCCAGATCTTTGATCACGTGATGAGGGATACGTCAGCTTCAAAATGGTTCCCATCCCTACTTCAAGGCCCTCATTTACACGGTACATGAAAAGTAAGCGAAAACAAATTAATAACACAGAATAAAATGAATACACTGTACACCATGACCAACTACTCTTAATCCCTTATTTTATAATACTTATAGCATTAAGAGTTAGTGCAGAAAAGATGCATAGACAAAAGCGGCTTAAGATAGCATGAAGCATGATTAGTGACAAGCGGCCATTTTAGCAACAATGCGCATGTGCGAACTTTTCCCTCCAGATTGCGAGTGCGTCACATCACATGGGTATGACCGACGCATGCGCAGACTGGATTTCTGCAAAGCGGCCATTTTATTAATGTGCAAGCTTGATTACGATGAAAAACACATAGGCAAGCCTCCTAGGGACACCCGTGTGTTGGGGAAATACAAATAAATGACAAACAATCGGAGTTAGTACAGTTATGATTTAAGGCGAGGTTCATGAAAGAGAGCAAGTCGCGTTACGTGCGAATCCTTGCTCCATCAAAGTTACCCCCTAAAAGGAGGGATATTAATCCTGTTTTTAGCGGGACGGGTTATGACCCGTTTATGGATTTCATTCTCGTCTCTACCACCTTTTTTCAATACACATTGGCTTTTGAAATTTGTTTGAGTGTTTTAGCTACCATTACCTGGTGTGCATTATGACCTGTTGCAATTCTGAACGGAGGGTGTTAGAGATACCCTTAAGGCAATTGATGGAGGCAGGAGACTTAAGTGGTCACAAATAACTCTTAACTCTTTTTATAACTCTTTGTATTCCCATCACCAGAAGGAGTTTGATATCTGTTCTGGTCAACAGAACAACTCATTCATTCTTTTAGAAGCTTTTTCTGCCATTGTGAACACCATCTGGAAATTACAGAAGGCACCAGCCTCCGGCACCATGACATGGCACCCAGATGGTTCAGTTCAAGTTGTTCTCGGGGTTTGAGAATGCTAAAAAAAGCAATGAGTGCGAAACCTAGAGATCCCTTTTTCGTTAAGGACAGCCGTAGTTTGCATAAGGTAAAATTGGTGAGACACAAGAATATTTTAAAGGATGAAACATGGTCTGATTTGATTGAGGCTAGCACCCTGGAGAACAGATCCACATTTTGGGGCATTATCAACAGCCTTTTCCTGGCTGTTGAAGCTGCAGCTCCCTTGGAGGCCCATATCACTGAAGACAGATGGATTAGCTATTTCGAGGATATTTAAAATGTCCCTTCTTCCAACCTTAGTGGTGATTCTGGTAATATTGGAGGGACGGCTGTCTTATCTTTTTCTGCTGAGGATGTGAGGAAGGAAATATTGGGGCAGTCCAAGAACACTGCCCTTTGGCCCCAAGGGGATTCCACCCAACCTTTGTGTCTCTGATATAGGGGTCTGGATACCCGTCCTCACCTCTATCAATAATGCAGCAGTTATCGTAGGTCCCCAAAGTCATGAGTAAATTCTACCATTGTACCAGTCTTTAAGAGGGTTGACAGAGATCACACCCATTGCTCAGGCCAATCTATGTGCTTGATTCTGTTCTAAAGGTGGCATGATGTGTCCGTCTGGACTCTGGACATACTTTTCACGTGGGCAGCTGATAACAATGTATTATCCAATGTGCAGTAAAGATTTCGTCCTGGGCGCTCAATGTTTGAACAATGTTTGAATCTGTAGCTGTATAAAGCAAATATACTGTTGCCTGCTCCAGCTCTGTCCATCTGGCATTCATGGATCTGTAGTCTGCCTTTGATTGTGTCAATAGATGCAAACTCTGTAAGGACAGCGGTCCATGGAGGAAACCGAAACAGTGTTCTTTTTTAAGGGATCGACACAGGGGCATAATAGCTGTGGTACATTATGCAAAAGGTTTCGAAGTCACTCGCCAATTTCAGATATAAACTAGGGCCTGCAGGGCTGTATTCTGGCCCCAATTCTTTTTAATCTTTATGTTAATAGTTTGTGGTAGGTTTTATCAGATTTAAAAGTAGATTTTCCACAGGTGCCGTTATTACATGCCAATGACGTGGTTCTCATGGCCCGGGCACAATTATATTCAGATTCATCACAACGAGTAATAACGTATTATCACATACAGTACAGATTGTTTGTCAGGATGATCATAACTTCATACACTTATTGCGTTTGTGGGCATGACCGCATATACTTTAGTGTCCTCTACATTAAGACAGTTACGGTTCATGAGGCATTGTTAGTAGTTCACATAGTCTCCCTCTGTAGGTGTTCCAACCACCCCATAGTTTAATCCGCTTTTTTGGACAACCCCTCCACACATATACAGATTGTTCTGCCACTATGGCCCCCGTCAATGTCTTTACACCAGTTTGCGTGTGTGGGTGCTATTGCCCCCCCCCCAATGCTGGGCGATGTCTCTCTTAGCCAGTATCATTCCCAATGTTGCCCATGTTTGCGCTATAGAGTTAAGATCTGTTGCTTCCTAAATATTTAAGATGCAGTGCTTGGGTTCAGGAGGGACTGGTTTCCAGCTAACTCATGTAATGGTGTTCAGGACAGATTACCAATATGACTGTATTACAGGGCGCTCACAGAGCGTATGGTAGAAGTAACCAATCGCCCCACACTGTCGTAAGCAAATCTGGGTGGTTCTAGTATAATATATTCTGTGGAGTATTTTAAGATGCACTAATTGCAGCTTGGACATGATCGCTACCTCTCTGGGTGAAGCAAGCGCTTCCTGCCTGTCAGTGTCATCGAGTTCCCCCACCTCCTCCCCACCTCCTCCCCCCATTTGTGGCGAAGCCTTTGCATGGGGTCAGGCATGTTATTAATAATCTTACGATATGTCATGGAGATTGGTCTTATGGTCATGTGATCCATTAGTAGTCTCTCTTCTAGCATGGAGGCTTCGGGTGGAGTAGTGCCAGGGGGAATCACTGCCTCTAGTGCGTGTGTGATCTGGTGATAACTGAACTGTTTTGTCTGCGCCATCTCATATTGCTTCTGGAGCTGCTCAAAGGGGACCATCTTTACCTGCGTCCAGAGATACCAAACCTTAGATATCCCTATGCTGTCCCAGTGAATGAATGCTCTTACCCATCCTACCTAGTTTATTCGTGACCCAGAGGGGTGTTGCTTGTGTGATCTTATCATGCCAAACTAACTTTCTGCGTACTGTGTTCCACACTTGAAGTACATGGTTTTTTGGGTCTGTCCGGGCTCGTGTCTTGTTATAGAGCATGCAATATAATCCCTCCTCACGAGTTCTAGTCTGTTGAGGCCATAGGCTGGATCTGGGTGTGGGACAAGGAGCCAGTGATTAATGACAGCTAGTTGGGACACCCAATAGTATTTGGCTACTTGGAGTGCGATACCGCCATTGTACCATGTTCGGAACAACTTTGTTATAGCTATGCGCGCTGCTTTATTATTCCATAGGAGTTTTGTGACTTCTGCTTCTATTGCTCGGAAGTAGGACTGGGTGACCAGGAGTGGGGTGTTTTCGAGGACTGCAAATAGGAAAGGCCACTCGACCTTGTCGAAGGCCATTCAGGCGTCAAGGGATATCACGATTGTGTCCTGTTGTATGGAGTGTTTGTGTCCTAGCACGCTATGGAGACGTCTCGGATTAAGAGTTGTATTCCTACCTGGCACAAACCCCGACTGATCTGGGTGTATCAATGTGTCTAGATGCAGCGGGAGTCAGTTGGCCAGGGATTTGGCCAAGATTTTGGCCTCAGCATGATTCAGAGATAGGGGCCAGTAGGAGGCACACTCTTGAGCCGGTTTGCCGGGCTTATGAATAGCCATTATTGTCGCTATCCTCTGGTCTTGTGGAAGTTCTCCTCCATCTAGAGAGCACTCGTACATTGCCACAAGATGGAGTGTGAGTGTTATTGTGTTTCACTTGTACCACTCTATGGAGATACCGCTAGAGCCCAGGACCTTCCCCGACTGGAGATTCCCAAATGCAATCACTATCTCTTCCATGGTGAGGTCCACCTCTAATAATTGAGACCCCACCTCTATGAATTTGGGCAGTTGGATTTCATGGAGGAAGTCCTCCGCATCAGCCTGGGTTATTGTAAGCGCCGAAGTGTAACCCTGCTCATAGTGGTGCGCTAGGAGGTCTGCTATGTCTTGTGGGTTTGCTACAACTTCTCGCGTGGGAAGTTGGAGTTCCCCGATCCACCTGTTTGCCTTGTCCCTTTTATCAAGCCATGCCAAAAGCTTGCCAGCCTTATCGCTGACTTCGTATGCAGTGTGCTGAATGAGAAATCTCATTGTGGAGATACCGCCAGAGTGTGGAGACTCCTCCACAACTGCGGTGCCTCCACCATGAGTGCAGAGAACCTTTGTGAATCAGGCCCTAACTTTAGAACTAAAGCCTAAGTTTTGACCTAAAGTCTAACTTTAGACCTGAAGTTTAAGTATTGATTTCAGGTCTATAGTTAGACTGTAGGTGCAAATTTATACTTCAGTTCTAAAATAAGACTTCAGGTCTTAGTTTAACATTGTTAATTAGGCCAATACCTTTTAAACTGGAAAAGATTACAAAAAAAAACTTGTTTTCTTGGGTTCATTGTGTTTTATATGATAGGACCATGCTTCACAGAAAGTTCACTTTTGGCAATCGATGGACTGGCTGGCATTTAATTTCTTTTTTCATAGGGATTGTGTGCAGGAGAGAGATTCAAGGTGCATTCCAAAGACACATGATCAGAGGTAATTTGGGGCAGTCTGTCTCAAATTTACATAATTTAAACACAAGCAAACTTTATTTCTATGTTTAACTTTTCCTGTATAAAGCAGGGTATTGCAGAGCAGCATGTTATTTTATTTTTAAGAAGTTGTGGACGTTCCTCAGTTTTGTAGTGCACTTTTTTCTCTCAATTCTTAGCAAGGCGCTGAGTGAACACTGTGAGAAAGTGTATTATTAGTCAAGGTGTATCCACAACAATAATACTGTCACTATTCTTTATTTATGTAGGTATTCTTGATCCAGTAAAGGTTTCAGTAATTTAAACCTGAGCTCTACCCCTGGGAACTGAAGCACAGAGCAGAGAGGCTTAACGTAAGAAAATCATTAAAGCATTTAGAGGTATAAAACCAGTTAAAATCCCACTCTTTTTTATAAAAATAGAAATTTTTACAATGAACAAAGCAACACCAAAATGACAAAAACTCCAATGAAAAAAAACAAGGAGGTGGATTTTCAAAACTTGAACTAAAGTTTAGTTCCAAAAAGCACAAAGTGCCAACTGTGGGCAACTGGTCACGTTAGACTGGGATAAATGTAAGATTTGAGGAGGACTGCGATAGAGCACGGGTCAGATACGAGGATACAAGACCCTGGTATGTCTGGTCAAAGAGTTATCTTCAGACTTAAACATTTTAGAGAAAGGTTTGTCATCGACGAGTTGTTGGAAGGGCAGGCTGTAAGCTGGATCTGATGCAAGGTTCAATGATGGTAGGATGCTGTACAGCAGTGTCCCCTTGCAGCTTTTGTTGAAAGTGGGTAAGCTTTGAGTGGGAATTCCATAGTCCGTGCCCAGGAAGGTCTCAACATTGATTGTTTTCAGTTAGCCTTTCCTTGCAGCAAAGATATTTTTATTAATAATAAGAAACTTTTCCGAGAGTCAGCCTTCCTTCAGCAGGGCAGAACAGCAAGTTGGATCCAACCGACAATTCTACTTCAACGGCTTTGGCCTATCTGTGGTCCCTGTCTCCCGCAGGTTCTTCAGAAGAAAGGTTTGTAAAATGTTTTTGCACTATGCAGTTGGGGCAGGATGTTCATAGTCCACAGGAAAAAAGAGAATCATTATTCAAATGTCTTAAAGGAGCTCTGTTCACACATACATGTGACCCTCAAAGAAACAAAGCAGATTACAATGATGTTTGCATTGACCATGGAATTACCAAAAGGCATGGATAAATCGCCTTAAATCAGGATTTCTTACAGCCAAACTACAAAAACCATTTAGAGCAACAAGTCTAAACTTTGTCTAAACTTTGTGTAGGAAAGTTGACCATATCGCCTTGACCGTTCCCATATTTTTGACTAATGCTGGTGGTACTCACTCTGAAAGTGAACTGGGCTCTGCTAACCATGCCCAGAGGACAGTGCTCTGTCCTTTAAAGGCGTATGGTAATTGGTATATTTCAAATTGGTCAAGACAACCTACCTGTAAGTCACTAATGTATGGTAGGGCCTGTAGGTTTAGAGACCCTAGTGGACTTATTGCACTTAGATGTCTACTGCTGAGCAGTGATCCGAGGAAGCTACTAGAGGCTCCTCAGGGGCTGATACTGGGATATACATATACATAAATACCCAGTATTATCAGCCTGTGGGTTGAGAAAATCCTTGGCCACTCCCTAATCAATGTGGTAAAAGCTCCTCTTTGTGCCCCTGCCCACTTTTGCAGCACTTCCTGTGTGTTTCACTGTCTACTTAGAAGCAAGATGTCAGAACCTTTCTTCCCATGTTCTCATCATCGAGGTGTGGCCATGGAAATTAACAAACCTTCCCTGTTGTCACTCAAAGCTTTTGCTGAAGACTGCACACCTCTCCCACTGGGATTGGTGCCTGTCTAACTGGCAGGACTATGGATGGGGCAGGTCCAAGTTTGAACAACATCTACCAGTGAAAGGGTAGGCATCCTTTGAAATTAAGTATGTTCTTGGGCACATAACAAACGGCCATACTGTCAGAGAAGGTCAACTCCTTTCCCTTTGCCTCAGCTCTAGGAGCCACACCTAATCAAGGAGCCATTCAGCTCCTGTCTGAAAACGAACAGTGGTTGAAAGCCACATTTGGCTTGGCAGGAAAAGGACAACTTTCGAATAGCATAATTTTCACAATAGTAATATGAAATTCAACTTGAACATTAGTTTGGAATTTAAATTACTAATAAATGAGTCCTTGTATTAATTTTCTGGCGAATCCCAAAATGCAATAATTATTATAACCTCTCATAATAAAACTTGGGGCTTTCCTATGGCAGAACCAGCCTTGCGCAATGAAAAACTAATTAGGGGGAGTTTCAGTGCCAGGACATGTGAAACATAAAAGGACTGATTCACAAAGGTAAACTTATACTTGAACCTGAAGCCTAAGTTTGGACTTAAAGTCCAAGTTTAGATCTGAAGACTAACTTTTCAACCTGAAGTCTAAGTTTAGACATAAAGTTACCTTTAGACTTGAAAGCTAAGTTTAGACTTAAAGTTTAACTTTAGACCTAAAATCGAACTTCAGACATGAAGTCTAAGCTTAGACTCCAGGTTTAAACTTAGACTTCAGGTTTATTGTTAGACTTGTTGTGGTGTCTTGTGTAATTGTAAATCCAGCCCTGCCTTGCAGGCTGATTTTAAAATAACATTGTGTCCATTGTTGACTTTGGAGTTATAAGTACTTGCAATGTCCAAACTTACCTTTTTATTACTTATAACCCACCCCTAAAGTCTGACCTAGGTGCCTCAAGGGTATAGTGCCTTGTTTTGTGTAGTAAACTCACAAAAATGACTAGAATCAAGTGAGCTTGAGTTTGTTGATTTATTGGGAAGTTCAATCTCCTCACAGCTGATCATCTGCTAGTCCTGTCCGCTACAGTACAGTTAACTCCCCAGCATTGAAACATAACATTCCATATGTCATAACATCATAAACCCAATGACATCAGTGGTAAATGGCTAATTAAACTAAGCTAGCAAACACAGAGTATTAAGCACTATAAACTTTGTACATAGCATATAACATATCTCCCTTACTACAAAATAAAACAGCTATAACAAAAATAAAATTTTATAAAATAGCTTTACAATTTCAATCACGAACTCTGCAAAGAAAAATAAGAACTAGTTTAAAAGATTATTCATGAAATCTACGAGGAATTATAGGAACTCTAGAACTTTTCCTTTTTTGTACACAAGAAGTAGATGGATTGGTAGATAGATTGATGTAATTACTTTCTTTTTTCTTTTCCCATGAAACATTGGACTTAGCTTTGACAATCTTCGATACATTCCACCAACACCCACCTTCTACTTGAACAGAATTGTTACCAGTTCTGATGACCCTAACAGGATCACCACATCTTCCCTTTCCTTTCTTTGTATGCACAGGATTTCTGATTCTTACAAAATCACCAACACACAAATGAACCAGTTTGACATTTGTTTTGTTAAAACATTGCTTTTCTTTACTCTGCATAAGATCAACATTGGTTTTAACATTTTTCATAATCGACTCAATATCAACAAAAGAGTCAAACCATTTGTTCCTCCATCCTGGACGAAAACTGATATTGGCTTTTCAACCTCTTAGAACTTCAAAAGGACAACACTTGGTAGTAGAATGTGGTGTAGTCCTGTAGAACCACAGCATGCCTTCCAGAGTAGACAACACATCATGCTTTCCCTTGACTGCCCATTTGACACATTCTCCAGCAACCCTGTTCATACTTTGCACCAGTCCATTCGCCTGTGGATAATATAACGAGCTGTTGAGGTGTTTTATGCCACTGGAATTAATAAAACACTGAAGCTCATGACTCACAAACTGAGAACCGTTGTCTGAGACCAGAAATTGTGGAAACCCTTCCCTCAAGAACACTTCCTTCAAAAACTTGATGACACTGGTAGAACTAGCCTCTCTAACAACTTTCACCTCCGGCCACTTGAAAGAGTAATCTATCAGAACAATGATAAATCTCATACCGAAAGGTAAAACTTCAATAGGACCCATTATATCGATACCTATCTTAACCCAAGGTACAGGAGGACATTCAATGGAAGATAGAGGTGGAGTATTCACTTTGAGTGTTTTCTCTGACGAAGAGCAAAATAGACAATTCTCTACAGCAATCCTAATCTCATTGTCCATTCTAGGCCACCAAACGTTTTCACGGACCCGCCGTATAGTAAGTGATATACCTAGATGCCCTTCATGAGATTCTTTGACAATAACAGACCTAAGAGAATGTGGAGGAACTAACTTGTCACACCTCATCAGTAAACCATCTTCCATAGATAACTCAACCTTCCATTAAGGGTAAAGTTCAGAAGAAAGAGACTTTTCCTTTGGCCAACTTTTCTTTACATACATGCAGACATCCTGAAGAATGTTGTCATCAGGAAAGGCCAACCTCCACTCTTCTTCTGATCCAACAGCTAAAATGGGAATGTCTACAGATGCCACAAAACAGTCCTCATCATCCTCATCACACAACTCTTTAAAACCTGTACCCTCACAAATATCAGAACTTTGAGGAAAACGTGAAGGAAAGTCACCCCTGATATTTTTTCCACCAGCAATATGTGTAATATTGGACAGATACTGTAACAGTTTGCTAACCATCCTGGTGATTCTCGGTGTACAACACTTGCTTGGGCCAGAAGACAATATTGAAACAAGAGGCTTTCAGTTTGTGATTAAATTGAAGTGTCTTCCCCGAACATACGGTCAATATTTGTCAATAGCCCACAAGCAAGCTAACAGTTCTTTCTCAAACACAGAATATTGGTTTTATGCACTCCTAAGAACTCTTGATGCAAAAGCAACCGTAAATTCTTGATCAACAGACTGATGAGTAAGAATTGCTCCTAACCCTTCTTTGCTAGCATCGACAGTAATAAAACATGGCAACTCCGGGTCAAAAGGCATAAAAGCATCACTTTTCCTTAAAGCATCCTTAACCTCCTCAAAAGCACGGTCACAGTCTGATGACCATATAAACTTCATTGAAGACTTAAGAAGGTTGCTGATAGGTCTGACTTTAGAATCATAATTGTGCACAAATCGAGAGTAGTACCCCCAACACTGACTTTACACAAGTCTTGTCGCTGGGTACAGGTGCATTCATGATAGCATCAATAAGACCTTGCCTGGGCTTAATTCCTTTAGAGGATAACAGATGTCCTAGATCAGGGGTCTCCAAACCGGTCCTGGAGGGCTGGATCCATGCCAGATTTTTTGGATATCCCCATTGAGATACATGTATTAATTTTAAAAATCTTGCATGGATCCGGCCCTCCAGGACCGGTTTGGAGACCCCTGTCCTAGATATTCAATTTCACTGCATGAGAACTTGCACTTTTCATTTTGTAATGCTACACCATTTCTCTTAAACATTTCTAAAACATTTCTGATGATGTTTTCATGGGATTCGTAATCTTTGGCATACATAAGGACGTCATCCTGAAACACCAGGACCCCCTCTACACCCCTCAACATATTCTACATACCCTCTAGAACACCGACGCCGCAGAAGCTAGCCCGAACGGCATCCTCTTATAACGGAACGTTCCAACAGGTGGTACAAAAGTATTCGAGGAGTGCGAATCAGGATGAAGTTCTATCTGTCGGTAGGAGCTAGCCAAATCTAACTTTGAAAAAACTTTTGCACCTTTGATACTTGAAAACAAATCTGTAATTTTAGGCAAGGGATGAGAGTCAACTCAGATCACCTTGTTGAGTGATTTGAGATCAACACATACCCTCAACTTTCCATCTCGTTTGCGTGCAACCACTAAAGGTGACAACCATAGAGAAGAATCTGTTGGTTCTATGATTCCCTTCTCACACAGAGAAGAGAGTTATTTGTTAAGATCCTCTCTAATGCTAAACGTGACACCCCTTAGTTTATGTTTGATAGGAGTTGCAACTTTTTTTACAATTATCTAGTGCTTGAACCCAATGATTTTTCCCAACTCATTGCTAAAAAAAGTTGGAAATTCACTAATCCACTTAGTGCTTTCTTCTTCACACGTAACTTTGCTTTGCACGCGTGGGTTCGAATCACATCCTCGTCGCCAAATTTTGTAGTAAACTCACAAAAATGACTAGAATCAAGTGAGCTTGAGTTTGTTGATTTATTGGGAAGTTCAATCTCCACACAGCTGATCATCTGCAAGTCCTATCCTCTCAGTGCTATAGTACAGTTAACTCCCCAGCATTGAAACATAACATTCCAGATGTCATTAAATCATAAACCCAATGAGATCAGTGGTAAATGGCTAATTAAACTAAGCTAGCAAACAGAGTATTAAGCACTATAAACATTGTACATAGCATATAACATTTTGAAAAGCAGGAACAATATAAAATATGTCAAATGTCCCCTGGTGGGGAGAAACAGCCAAAGTTTCCCCATTGTAGTGTTGCTAGGCCCATTGGCTAACATGAGAAGGCTTTATTGAAACTTAATAAAGATCTATCTTTTGATTGGACTAGCTAGCAATATCATTAAAAGTATTAAAATAATGGTTACAATAAATCCAATAACTTGCCATGGTCGTTTTTATTCTTTTATAGAAAAGTAGTTTTAGAACTTACTATACTGAAGTTACCTAAAGCAGCCCTTTAGAAGCTTCTTCTGATTGGTCAGCCTTTCTCAACCTGAGTCAAGCTGCCATAGGAGTAGGTGTGAAGAGATGTGGGAATGCAAAAAATACATTCATTTGGTGGGAGAAGATCTGATTCCTGGAGAAGCCAGGGTGATGAGGGAGGCCGGGGGGATAAGCTGAACTTCAAAGGCAAGATAACTGATGTAACAGGACCTAAGGCAGCCCCTAATTACTTGATCCCTAGCAAGTTGGAAGCCCCCTTGAGTAGACTAGGAGGGTGGACGGAAGGGGAGTGTAGTCCAATGTTAGTTACACTTCTGGGTTGGAGCACGCTGACATATTCTCCAAGGCCAGAATTTCTCCAAATAGATTTTTGCAACAGTGCTTTCTGGGTCCAAAAATATGCAACACCACAGGAAGTGGTCATAGTAGGGAGTGGCAACATTACCCATGTTGGTTGGGATGTGCCCCCCCTCTTGCCATCACCAGAATGGAAAATAAATATGGGAGTTCTGCAGGATCCCCTCAGATCACTGCCTGGAACATTTGAAGAAGAAGGATTTCCCTGTTGCACCCTTGGACTGCACCAGAGAAGGCTTGCACTCAAAAGAATTGCACCTGCAGCACTCTCAAAGCTCCACAAAGAAAGGACTGTGCCTGATTCAAGTAAAAGGAGTGGACTCCCTGAGCAGCAACAGGTAGAAAAGTGCTCTAAGAAGCCATCTGCAGCGGCCAAAAAGAGGATTAATCTAGCTGCCCAGCTACACCTGAATTTTCCAAGACTGACCAGGAGCATTGTGGGAGGTTGAGACATAGACCCCAAGAGACAATCCAGAGCTTCTGGACCCTTGGATGGTGCTGATGGATACTTTTCTCCCCAAACAAATAACCAAGAAGAAGTTCAGAAACTTTGGAAGATTTTTATAATGTTTTGATAAAAAGGTCCAGAAGAAGACCTGCTCCACAACAAGTATCAAGCCACTGTCGTTGACTCAAGAATCAGCCTGGTCATGCTGGTTTGTCCCACTGAAAGCTCCCTGCCATCAATGCTGAGGACAAAGACTTCCAAAGACTCACTGAGGCTTTGCGTTGTAGCAATCTCCAGATCGAAGAAAGGTGAGGGCTTGCCCTCAAAAGAAAAGCTCAGAGAACAAGATAAAGGGGCATATTTACAAGTCCTGTGGGCTGATGGAAATTCCTTTTTTGTGATGTCCTGGTATCACACATGGCTCAGCCTTATCTGCAAGGCCACATAAAGCCACCTTGCATGGCTTTTCATGGATTTGTAGATATGGAGTAACACAAATCAGCACAAGTCACTGCCTTGCCTCACTCTGTATCATAGAGGCATTCCATGGGTGTTCCCACACAACGCCGATGGACTTTGACGCTGCCCTGGACTTACGATATCTCATAAAACTGGGGCAGAGCAAAAACCTTGTGCCTCCCTAGAGCAGGCGTGAAGGTGAGAAATATTTACCTTTCGTCTCATTCTTTCCTCGTTCCATGTGTGCCTCTCGCAATTGTTTTTATGCAGGAAGGTGTAACGTATGCACAGAAACAATCCTGTGAAGAACACAATGGTGCAAGGGTGATTGCTTTGGCACTTAGCCGTAAGTTGTGCACTGGCGCAGGCAGAAAGGACAGGAATGTACCATATCTTTTAAATACAGTGATTTCCTGCACTTTCAAATTGGCGTAGGGCAGCTGTAGCAAAATAGCTTTTGGCGATGCCCTATGCCAATTCTCTGTAAATATGCCTCTAAATCCAAAAATAAATTCTTGACCAGGACATAGCGCTCAACCTATCCAAATCACGCTCCATAATGATCAGCCTAAAACTTTGCCTTTGTCCGGGTCCAGTGGATTCAGATAGCCGCAAGTGGTACTTTAAGCTTTTTAGCTCAAAAAAGCAATTTTTTTATTTAATCTTTCAAAATTCATATCTGTGGTTCCCTACATTGGAGTTTTATTGTTTTGGTGTCATTTTAAAGATATAAATATCCTCTATTTGTATATATTGGTGTTAGACTTATATTGTATTTTGCCTTTTACTCATTTACTGTTGTCGTAATATTAAATGCTTTACACACCTGGCTCCTAAATGAAGCCTGCCTGCTCATTTGACAAGCTACCAAGGGTTGACTAAGGATTAATTTTTTGAGACTTGGCTGGAACTCATGAGTGATTGTGGTATTATTACTAGCTGAAGGTGCATACGGCCACCTACTAATAACCCACTTTCCTACACATTGTGTTAGGTTTCTACACAGATGTAGAAGCCCTCTTGCTGGTATGAGCTGGTATTAGGATCTACATAAGTAGAAATATTAGTGTTGGGGGAAACTTCACAGATTACCCCATGTAAAGCTTAGTAATGTGTGATTTAGCAAAAGTACCTGATTTGTGGTTTAAAGTTGTAAGGAAAAGTGTGGACACAGTTATACCCCATTTCCAGTCAGAAAATCATAATCAGGTTAGAGTTCACACCCAGAAATGACCAACCCTCACAATTGGGCTATATCTTCGGAGCTAGAATTGATTCTCAATTACCAGACTTCTTGAGATCAGGATATAATTGGTATTTTCATTACAAATCTGGAGACAATATGTAAACCGTCTAAAACGTAATAATCTGAGGATCCTGGGCATAGAGGAAGGATTAGAGGCCAGTGACATCAGAGCGTGTGTTCTAACACTATTGAAAGGGACTTTTCAGGAGCTCCGACTGTGGAATTGGGACACAGAAGTCCAGCGGATGCATAGCCAACCTCTCATAGTTAGGAATCCCATTCAGGCCCAACCAGGGGGCACGCATCTACCAAGAGTCATCATAGTCAATTTTGGGAACTTTTTACTGCAAGAAGCTGTGTTTGATAAAGCTCACCCTGACTCTAATTGGTCCTTTGAGGGACAATCCTTCTTCACTCAGCCTGATTCTTGCCACACAACAGTGGAAAGACAATGGCGCCATAGGCAATTGATTCAGTCAACTCAAGCCATAGGAGGAGAGGCATGTTTACTTAATCCAGCTCACCTGATAATAATTCATAACAATAAAGTCAGAGTTTACACATCAGAAATAAAGGCGAAGGAATATATTTTACGAGATGTGGAAGTAGAGATGGTCAAAGAAAATCAATCTAACTTTGATTAAAGGAAAAAGATCGGTGGTGGGCTAGTAGTATATCGTCAGATGCTCTTCGACATATGGCTTAATTAGTGTGGACACTGAGCGGAGGGGGGTACAATGGTTTCATCATCAAGACCTTACTTGGTCTGTTTGTCTCACTGTTTGGGTGGGGTGGAGGGATGGGAGGGATGAGGGGGGACAGGGAGGGGGTGGGTTGCTGGGGGGAGAGTTTAGGTGAGAGTGGGAATAGAGGGAGGAAATGGGGCCCAACAAGAATCAAGAGATTTTGGGACAGAGGAGCTTTTAAAAGTTGGGGGGGGGGGGCAGAACAGAGCATTTAATTAAGTGAGAAGTTATGATCGGAATGCAGAAATTAGACGATTATATGTAATTTTCAAATACCATTGATTAATATATGTGGCCTAAATGACCCTGGGAAATGCTGTAGGATTAAAGAGGATTTAAAGATGCTTTGCTCCGACATTGTCTGCCTCCAGGAAACACATATATGGGTACAGAAAATGAAAATTTGAGCAACTTGGGAATAACCTCATATCCCACACCACTCAGGGCACTGGAATATTTTAACCCGGAAAAAGGAGATTGTGTCTAAAAAACTGGTAACCTATAAGTATGACTACTGCAGAAATATGTATTACCACATTTTCTTTTACCCTGTATTCAGTATCTGGGGCAACAGGGGATGACCCAGAGTTAATCGATTTCCAAAATCTAGAATTAACTGGTTGGCCAATCCTGATTATAATGTGTGGGGACTTTAATATCAATGGAATCGGTGTTTCATGGAGTAATTTGGGATCATTATCATGTCGGAAGCCCAGCGCTCACAAGGCTCTGACTCACTTGATAGAGGGAAATGGGCTTTTAGATGTATGGCCGCAATTAAAAGGGACATGCTCTGACTCAGGAAGTACTTATTTATCGGCCCTGCATGGGATAGTTGCTCGGTTAGACTATTTTCTGGTGTCTCAGGGTATAATGAGGAATTGCTGTATTGATATTTACCCCCTTGTGATGTCAGATCACAATCCCCTTGTATTAGGAATCACATATATGGGGGGAGGAAGAACATAGCAGAATTGGACAATTGGCAAATATGGTTTAGAGCCTTGTCAAAGTGAACTGCTATGGCTGATGGACTGAAATTACTAGAAAAATGTTCTATCCATGCTTGCATCAATGCGTGTGAGGCTAAATCAGGAGCTGTGTTCTCTTTCAGGAACAGAGAGTTCATTTTTTACTAGAAAAATACACAATTTTTTGTGGCCACAGATTCTTTGAGCTTTGACCAGGCCTGCTCATTTAACTCCTTCCTGGCAAACAGTGTCTCCTTGTATTGCCTCCTTCATAATGCAACCAGGGACTGATCTCTTGGAGAAGCATTTAGGACATGTCATATCATGTTTGAGGTGACACAGTAAGACTGGTTAAGCCAACCCCGCTGGCCTGTCTTACAATTCTTAGCATTCAATGGAAGATGGCCATTAATAGAGTAAGTTACCCTCTCAAATGCTAATTGTATTCCCATGTAGTTTGTTACTTTGGATAAACAGGGCACAAGGTACAGCCCATTGGAATCAGTAATGCTTTTTGTGAACTGGCTTGGTTCAATGCCGGCCAATTTAAGGCCTGGCCCATATGGTATTATTACCCCCAGTGTTATTTATGTTGTTGTGGTTGAGGTGCTCAACATTTTGAAACCTTAGTGCGAGGACTTGTGGGATATGACCGCTAACAGAATAAGGTTTGATTGTAAGATTAGCCAGATTTGGGATTCCATTTGTTGACAGTATAATAGGATCTATAACCGTATTTGCTCCCCTGCCAAAAACATGTTATAATGACCAGACTTACTGTTACGTTCATCTTTCTAAAGCTATTTAAGGTGCTCCATATGTATTGTGAGGAAAACATAGCTGACCAGCCCCAAGAGCGTTTGTTATGCCACACACTTTCCTACGCAGCTGAGACCATTTAGAAATATTAAAATCGGCAACCTAAAGGAGTGTGTATTGTGTTAAATTAAATCAAGTCTTCTTCCAGTTTACAATGTGTAGAGTCAAAGGAGTTGCTATAAATATTTACAATAAGCAGAGTGCAATTGTTTTACCAGAAATTAGCATAAATCTGTAATAAGGAGATCCAGTAAATGTCTTGATAATGCCACTGAAAGCAATACAGAGAGAAAAATACGTACACAACTCCAACTCTCCTAGAGCTATAAGGGGTCGCTACGGTGGTCACTGAAACAAAACCTTCAATGTGAATTTCGTTCTAAGCCCAATGTTCTTGTGTGCAGATTATCCGAGCAGATGTCACTAAGGTTTGCCAGTAAAGGGACATAGTTTGCTCCGGAGACCCTCCACATTCCATCAAATAATTTGAAAAGGATTAGTCACAGGAGGGTTTTTGTCATGGACCAGTGTGCTGAAATTGTCTACTTTGGGGCTATTATGACAAGAAGAAGCTGAAGAAGTGCAGTGTTGACTGGAGATACCAGGCAAGGTGGCATCAGGCCAACATGGATATTCACTCGGACCTTGAGGATAGCAGCAGAGATCAGAGGCAAATTTGGACTCTGTAATAGTGGAACTACATCCTCTGTTTGTGGATTGTTGAGAAAGGACTACGTCGGCCTTGCCACCAAAGGGCCTTCTCTGTTAATTCTTGGCGGGATTGAATGAGAAGTCCGAATTCTACAATCCTTGCCATCTAAGTGGAGCGTTGCAGATAAATGAGCTGGTGTTGAAAAGAAAGGGATGGACCAAGGATTTCAATACAAGACCGGAGGCTACATTATGCATTTACCTTTAATGCAGACCCAAGCAGCAGCCGCATACATCACAAAATAAGCATTCCAAATAGAACAAAGGCAACATGTAAAGACTACAAGGCAACAAGAAACAACCTTTTTTAAATGCGGCTCCCAAGTAGATACGTTGTTTTTTTTATCTTTCTTTAATGTATCTGGTACGCTTTATTAATTGTCTATTACGCTTTATTGATTGTTTATAAGAGTGTACATGATGTGGTTTCCCCTCTACTAATCTCCAATTTACGGACATTTTCCCCATTCCTTTACCCTGTCTGCGTGTGACTGTACATAAGTCTTATTACCCATTTCACTTCTACCGCTTATTGCCGATATTTTACTGGGCTACTGTTGATATCCTCAGCGCGCCTAGCACCGCACTTTATTTGAAGCAATACTGCGCGTTAATAGCCTATAGCCGATATTTTACAGCGCTACTGCTGATAACCTCAGTGCTCCTAGTAGCGCATTCTAATTGAGGCACTAATTACTGACCGCATCTACGGATCCCGCTGGACATATTGGTAGGTATTGCTAGTTGACACGCGATTAGCACCGCGCGTTATTTTAAAAAAAAAAAACTACAATGCTCCCTCACACATCTATTTTCAGGTGAGTTTTCTGGCGATAAACATTGTTTTTTCTTTACCTTCCTTATTTATTTTCAAGTTGCCAGCGTCCCCATTCTTCCTCGATTTGGCGTTTAGGGGAATGAACGTTAGCAAGGTCGACGTCCCGTAGTCCTGTTGCTAAATGCTTTTCTCTTTTCTCCCCGACCCTTCCTGCCTCAACGAGGCCGGGGGAGGGTTCCTATAGCAACCCCAAAAGCGTTTTCGCTCGAGCACACCAATACAGCCTCAGTGGCAGTTGGCAATCTTTTACTCCGTTTTTTATAAAGATTTTATTCTATATCTCCCTAACAATATCCTTTTTATTATAATTGGGAGAGAGTGAAGATCAAACCTTGTTTAAAAAAAAAACTGTTTACTACTGGCTCCCCCCTTTAAGCCTTTTAATCCTCCTTTTACCTCCTAATGTCTACCACTGATTCAGATGAGGGTTCTGCCCCTACCGCACACATAGATAAGGATTCCTTTAAAAAAATGCTCCATTCAGAGGTTAAATCGTGTATGATGGAAAGTCTTTCTCATCTTATACCTTCTAAACGTCCATCACCGGACAGACAAAGTGTACATTTTTTACAATCTGGCCGTGGAGGTAAAAGGCTTAGAAAAAATAATCATATTGATATGGGCATGGGAGTTCTTGGGACCTCAATGAATAAAGGAGGTCATAGCACTTCTCGGATTGATGGAGGTCTTCGCACCTCAAATAGTATGGATTTCCTTGGCGACACAAAGGATACAGGTCTGCAAGGCGACACACATGCAATAAATGCTCATTTCAGCACTTATGATGATGATTCAGATAACTCTGAGTTCATAGATGAATATGTCCTCGACCTTAACGAGCGCAACCAAGATTTTGGGGACCCTATTGAGGATGCACCGTCCTCCTCAAAAGATGTTATTCACATCCATTGGGTGAAGAAATGCTCTCACCTCAAAATTTGAGACATCCGCGAAGCTCTGAATGGTGCCCCCATGAACATGTTGCCAAAATTTTAAGAAAATGAGTTAGAAATCTCTTAGAAAGGGAAACACGCAACATTTTGAGAGCTGAATGCTCGAGGCCCTCTGTTGGGGATAAGACCTGTTATACCCCCAACCTAGACCCAGATTTGATTAAGTTCCTTTTTAAGCTTGGGCGTGACCCTAGAAAGGGTATGGAAAAATCCTTTAAGACCTGTCAGGATAGTCTCCTTGATGTCCTAGGTCCTCTCACTAGGATCCTTGACTCAGCCGAGGAGAGCCATACCCAAGGCTCATCTCTCGATCCAGATTTGATAAGGGGATGGAGCCAGAGGGCCATTATACTTTTAGGAAACGCAAATGCAAGCATCAACGCCAAGAGGCGTAGAGTTGTTCTTACTAGGATCAACCCAAAACTTAGTGACCTTGCAGATAAAGAACCCTCTAAAAGGATTTACTATTTGGCGAGGAACTGATCAAATTGATAGGAAAATATGTTTTGACATTCACTGCCCTTGACAAGGCGCAACAAAACATGTGCAAAGTATTCAACAGTGGTAACAACCTTTTTGGAAGGGCTGGAAGACTGGGCCTATCTTCCGGCCGTTATAACCAAAGGGCCAACTTCAGAGGTCATGGGTCTGGCAGAGCCTACCAACAATACCAACAATACCACAACCCACAGTTCTACCCCCAAAGAGTCAGAGGACAACGTGGCAGGGGTTTCAGATCACGCGGATCAAACAACCAAAGCAATGCCTCAGGTGAGTTTTCCCCCTCCACTTCCACATTCTTCCCCTCTAAAGGTAGACAGCAGTATAAAATGTTTCCTAAAAAATTGGAAATTGATTACTCAGGACCGTTGGGTTCTCGACACAGTAAGAGGTTTTACGACAGACTTCGAAGGTACACCTACACAGGTTTCTTTCCCGAAGGAAATTCCCCTGTCACCAGATCAACAAAAAATCAAAGAGAAGGAAATCGCATCCATGTTTCAGAAAGGTATTATTTTAGAAGTTCCTATCGAAGAACTAGGCTTTAAAAGGAATCTTTTCCTAGTCGAGAAGAAAGACAAAGGTTGGAGACCGGTTATAAACCTGAGAGAACTCAACAAGTTTCTTTCCTATTCTCATTTCAAGATGGAAGGGATTCATCTTCTTAGGGACTTACTCCTGGAAGAGGATTGGCTGGTCAAATTAGACCTAAAGGACGCCTATTTTACCTTTCCTATGGCAAAAAATCATCAACTCTTCCTTCAATTTCTCTGAAAGGGTCATCCATACCAGTTTCAAGCTCTCCCTTTTGGCCTTTCTTCCGCCCCTTGGTGTTTCACCAAGGTGATGAGAGCCGTGGTTTCTTACTTAAGGTCAAGGGGTATTCGTCTGATCATCTACCTGGACGATATTCTCATCATGGCCCAGGATCATTCACAAACTGATCAAAGATCTAAAATTTGCTATGGATCTTTTAGAGAGTCTGGGTTTCATCATAAACAAGGAAAAATCATGCCTGATTCCCTCAAGATCTCTAGAATTTCTGGGCTTCACGGTCGACACAATTTGTTGCCTCCTTCTTCTTCCCTCAAAGAAAATTTCAAAGATAAAAAAGAAAATAAAGTATGTCCTCAAACATCAAGACCTATCTCTCAGGGATTTGGCGAGACTCCTAGGCCTTCTTTCATCTTCCATACAAGCAATATTTCCTGGTCCCTTCAATTATTGAGCTCTCCAGAGAAATAAAGCGAGAGCTCTGAGATATGGACTTTGGTACGGGGATCGTAGCTCCCTAGACAAAGATTCTCGCTCAGAACTCATTTGGTGGTTGGACAACCTAGAAGCTTGGAATGGGAAAGCTATCTTTGGTTCAACCCCGGAATTTGTCTTGGAATCAGATGCCGGCCTTCATTCCTGGGGTGCTTGCCTTCTAAAACAAAACACTGGAGGTCTCTGGTTGAGGGAAGAATCTCTCCACCATATAAATTTCCAGGAATTGATCGCCGGTCTTTAGGCTCTTATGAGCTTCAGACATTCCCTTCAAGGGAGATCTGTCCTTCTGAAAATGGACAATATCTCAGCTGTAGCTTATATCAACCGCTTAAGAGGGAGGAAATCTGCGGATCTTTCAGACCTAGACAAGAAGCTCTGGATGTTTTGTCTAGTACACAAAATCACCCTCAGAGCGGAGTACCTTCCGGGAGCAGTGAACACCTCTGCAGATTGGAACTCGCGCTTCCTTATAGACTTCAGCGATTGGAAACTGGACATTTCGTTTTTCAACACTCTGAACCAAAATTGGGGCCCACTAGAAGTAGACCTTTTTGGGAGCAGATTGACCTTTCAAATCCACACCTATTTCAGTTGGATGCCCGACCCCGGTGCTCTGGCAGTCAATGCCTTACTTCAATCATGGAAGGAGATCCGGGGTTATGCTTTCCCCCCTTTCGCTATGATTCAGAGGGTCCTTCAGAAGGTGAGACTGGAACAGTGTTCTCTTGTCTTGATAAGCCCCTTCTGGCCTTCCCAGGCATGTTTCCAACTGCTCTAGAACTGACTTGCAGTATTCCCTTCTTGATTCCTTTCGTACAGAATCTACTTACAGACATAGACGGCTAATTTCATCCTCTAACTCAGAACAGGAGTTTATCCCTTCTTGCCTGGAGAGTGTCAGGAGATCTAACGAAATCTCAGGCTTTTCGGAAACTGCTTCAACTCTCCTTAGAGAATGTTGGGCACCAGGCGCATATTACAGATACAATAGAATGTGGAAAGTTTGGGTATGTTGGTGCATGGAAAGGGACCTGGGTACCTTGGAGGCCCCCATTGTTAACATAACCAACTTCCTTGTTGAACAATTTGAAAGCGGTCTTAGCTACAGATCCATTAATTGTTTTAGATCTGCTATTTCTGCTGGTCATTTTCTCGTTAACGGGAAGACCATTGGTAAAAATGTCATCATTTGTAGAGTTTTGAAAAGTATACGTCTAAGGAGACCTCCTAAACTCAGATATGAAATGCTTTGGGATGTTAATTTGATTCTCAATCTCTTCAATAATTGGCCCTCCAATTCTCTCCTTAATACGAAGAATCTTTCTATTAAATTAGCTACCCTCTTATGCTTAGTTTCTTGCAGAAGAAGTTCCGATGTCAGAGCTCTAGATGTCACTAACCATTCTTACAATATGTTTGGTGTCAAATTTGATATTCATAAAAGAACAAAGAAAATGTTAAATTCAATATTTTTTCCTTGTTTTGACCTTTGCCCAAATCTCTGCGTTGTCCGATGCATGAGAGAATATGATCTTAGAATGTCTGATCTCCGCACTCCAGGTGTAAATCAATTGCTTATTTCTTTTATTAAACCTCATAAAGGAATTAGCTCCTCTTCTATCGCTAGATGGATCAAGACCGCTAAGAGTTTGGCGGGTATAGATTTAAATACATTTCAAGCTCACTCCCTTAGAGGTGCTATGGCTAGCAAATCCCTTTGGTCTGGAGGTAAGTTGGACGACATCCTGAGGACCGCAGACTGGTCTAATGCCAGTGCCTTCGCACATCACTATTGTAAACCTATTCAACACATGTCTAATGTTGTTTTAGAGAGCTACCAACATGCATAATGTAGCCTCTGGTCTTGTAATGAACTTGCAATTCTCATATTAACATGACTAGAGAATCTGGATTTCATTAAAGACATGGAGTCTGACATTATCCCCCCCTCCCACCTCTGGTGGCATTTCAATTTATAATGTTACCTAATACATTTTATTGTAATGCATTCTTTTGACTTTTAATATGTTTTTTACTATGTATATGAATATTTGAATTTCTTACTCTTGTTCATAGGCTAATTTCTTCATCTTTTCAGATAATCCTTGATTATGGACTTTACCACCACTTCATCGTTGGTTTATTATTCCATGGATTTCTTCACCTCCATCTTCCTTCTTCTATTCAAGATTTGGAGAACTTTTCAAGTTTCTAAAGATGTTTCAAGTTTTTTGTCTCAAGTTAATCTAGGATTTATTCACTACTCCTTTAAAAGAGGCTGTTTCTTGTTGCCTTGTAGTTTTTACATGTTCCCTTTGTTCTATTTGGAATGCTTATATTGTGATGTAAGTGGCTGCTGCTTGGGTCTGCATTAATGGTAAATGCACAATGTCAGCCTCCGTGTCTTTAATGAAATGCAGATACTCTAGTCATGTTAATATGAGAATCGCAATTGTCAGTCATCTTTAGAAAGGCCAGATAAAATGGAATAGCGATTTATAGGTAGAATTAGGGCAGGTTTTTGTTTGAAAAAGTAACTTGCAAGACCTAATGTTGCTCTGTAGGTGCCTATAAAAAAACCCTAATGGAAGTAACTTGATGGAGGCCTAAAACACACGCATCAGGTTACATTTGGATAGTAGAATATTGACCAGACTTTCATATCTTAAGGTAATTACAAAACAATTACCTTCACGGTGCTTTTTGCAGGGACCTTCCCAATTAACACTCCAAAGCATGAGAAATGTACTGGCCTGATAGAGGGGAAGATAAATTGTTTAGTTCAACCAGTGAATTACCTTGTTCTTTAGTTAGCCATAGGACTCATTGGCATTTGTAGAAAGGGATGGAACATTCACCAGGAAAACTACCACTTGTCAAACTGCTGGGAGCCTGGGCTCTGTATGCTGAGGTGGAATTATGTTGAGATTTGGTCAGTGCCACTCCAGCCACCCCTGTCTGAGTTGGCCATACTATATTGAGTGACCCGGCTGATCCAGTTGGTGAAAGCACCTTCATCAAGTGTTGTGGTTGTAATCATGTGTGGTGGTGTTGAGGTTGTGCCAGGGATGCTGACTTTACAGGTGCTACTGGTACTGTGGGATAGGGTGATCCAGTTGTATGTTCCATTGTAGTGCCCGTTAGAAGTTCCACTAAGGGAAGATTCTCTACAAATTTCTGCAACTGAGCAGCTGACTCAGGGGAGACTAACAGGCATTTCTCCTCAGTTCTATTTCCTTTTTAATTACACCTATTGCATGTTTAATAAAGTCTTCCATAGAGGAATTGGACAACAGTTTGGGACCATCAGGTGTGGCCCTATGCTTTCCAATGGTGTGAAGAGGAAGAACTGCCAGGCAATAAGGTGGAGGGACATCAGACTATTAAACACTGCTGCTCTCAGAATCATTGGGGGTGTCACTGGCAGCCTCTCCCTAATAAGGTGATGCCCTTATGCTGCCACACCGGACAATGAAACTTGTACAAATGACTCCCCACTGTCAGGAACTAAAGGTCACTATTTAAAGTCATTAACATCAAGATTAATAAAAGTGTATAATGGACGAGGTGTAGTAATTGCGGCGCAAGAACACACAAATCATAGAGAATAAATAGGGACTGTCTGGAGCTGCTTCACACTTGGACATTCGCACCCTTACTCACAGGCTCACCTCCTCACTTGATAACCACCACCCCCACCCATAGCCAAATATCCACTGAAGATGACAGTGGTTTTGAAAGGTCTGATAGAAGTGATTTAGAAAGATGTGATGAGCATTTACCAGCTGCTGATAGCTACCAGGTGTTACCAAACATCACTTTCAGTATGTGCTGGCTCCAAAGGTTGGATTTGCACAAGACCCAAGGCACACAGCAGGACTCATTGTTTACTGGCCTCTTGATACTTCTTCTATGTCACTTTTGGACCACTCAGATTCTTCGGTGACAATGCATCATCAACCTTAGGGGCTAACAGGGACCAACAGAGGGACAACAGACTGGCCGGAGATACTTCCAACCCCTCAACTCAGCAATAAGGCTAATGGGGGTAACCCAAGCACGTAAACATCGACCTGTGCCTGTCTGCCCCCCCATCGTATGCCCTCAAAACATGTTGGGAATGTTGCAGGTATCTCTGAGCTACGCTGACCATGTATGGTATGGCTACTGCTGCTGGTGACAAGGACACCTCAAAAAACAAAATTTGTGGAGTGGTGTCACTCACTGGTTAGAGGAGGCAGAATCGGAAGCAGAGGACGGCCCGGGACCAGGGTTCGATTCCCGACGCGGCAGGGTCGTGAAACAGGGTCAGCGGACTCGATAATTCTCGCCTCGGTGCCTACTCTAACCAGGGATCACACTCGGCAACTCTGGACATTAGCTTGCCTCATCTCCACAATGGCCCCCCACAAACGCCGGGGATGCCTGGTTTCACCTTGGAGATACCCAGGATGGAACATCTCACAGGGAAAGCCAGGACAGGTTCCCCAGCGGTCTATAGCGCCAGGACGCCTCCGGGTAGCAGTGCTCTTTACAAGACACACACATTTACATTTACATTTACTATGCAATTTGGCACATTGGAGGCCAGCTTGGCTGCAGACTCTACTTCTCTTATTCTACATGCTGCTTAAATGCTACCCACGTCTTCAAAACTGCTCTTGAGACTAACATCCATGCGGTTGGAGGGAACGTCACCCTATTTTGCAAAAATCTCTCCAGTGTAGTAGGACATGTGACTGCCTGAGGACTGCATTTCCGAACTAGAAGATACTGTTAATAAATTTCACTCTATATTGAGGCGGGTGAGCCACTGAAATCTCGAGCCAGGTTCAAGCTTGAAGCCTGGCTCTGGCTGACTCACGGTCCTGTTGGAACGTTAAGACAAATAGACTTGAGCTTTCATGTGGCTTCTGCCTTCCTCCTTCCATCTACCAAGTATTTAGCGTTATAGCCAGAGCTGCTGATTGTGGAATGGGGAGAACCTGGTTTGAGTCTGAACATCCTGTGATTCTGGCCAAACTGCTTAATCTTGCCATGCCTATACATAATGAACTTGACCTTGTGTAATGTAACTGGTGCTCCTGTAAAGCACTGGGCTTTCAAGTTTGGGATATATTTAAAATCTGCATTAGGAAGTAAAAACAAAGACTTAACATAAGGAAAGACAAATAGATACCCATCTACTGGCTGATTTGTACAAAGTCAAACCAGAAAACCTGGAGAAATTGTGGCTTTACCACTTGCATTATGTGACAGTGACAGTATGCAAATATTTTATTTAATCAAAACTCTTGTTCCTTCATTATCGGCAATGAGAACACTTTCGAATGTGTGAGTTCAGACTACCAGTTGTACAAAACTATCACTTTTAAAAAGTACTTCTCAGTGTAGTGCTATAATGTTCTCTAGTAATGTGAAAGCTTCTACGTCTAAAAGAAATACCGTTTTTTTAATTCCGTAGAGACAATCATATTTTCCATGATGTTTTTTGTACATAGTATATATTTTCAGAGCTCGGCTGGAGCCCGGGCTCTAAGATCCGAGCCAGATCCTTGGCTCAGCTCTTGATCAGCTCCCCCGGTTAGTTTGTTGGTTCGCCAATCTCTAACTCTATGGTGTCTTACCTCACCTCAGAAACCAGGGACTTGGCTCTGCATGCAGAGGAGGCTGAGTGTTGCAACACCCTAATTGTCTTGGGATTCCCCAAAGGGTCAGATGGCATGGATCCTCAACAATTATTGACAACCTGGCTGGAAGCTATTAAAATCAAACTAAATTTCTCTCACTGCTTTGTAATTGAATGGATGCACTGAGCCCTCGGCCTCACCCTTGGTGTTCAGGTGTGGCTGCTCATCACTAAATTCCTAAAATTCCAAGATCAAAACCCGATCCTACAGGAAGTCCGCACCAAAAAAGATGTTAAGTATGTCTCCTTTGCCATAATTATTGCAGAAATAGCAGAAGACCTTTGATTCTGTTAAAAAGAAAGTTAGGACATTGGGACTACAATATCTGTTCCTTTTTCCTGCGAAGCTTAATATTCTCCACAATTTCTTTGACTCTCCTGAGCATGTCTCGAGATGGATAGAGGAGTGATCTATATCACACAGTAGAAAAGGGACAAGATAGACGCCTATATGAGCGCTACCGAACTCGACAATGAAAGGCCTGCACCCTGGCTCTTGATTTGACCCTGAACTAGATATCTCACTCAGGTTGGTCTGAGAGAACTGAAGCCCTAATTTGAATCCGGGGGAAGAGAAGTCACATTTGTGTTTCAGCTACACCCTGCTCTGAGAACTATTCCAAGAATGTGCCCATCCTTCTGATTGTTATACAGATAGGAATATTGAGTAAAAAATTTCGAGTTGCACAAATATCGAATAATAAATATCTGGCTTCAGAAATATCGACAGCAAGAATATCATGGTCAAGAATATTGACTTAAGATAAGTAATATCGAATTAAAAAATCAAAGTGTTTAGTAATGTTTGCAAAAATATGGTTAAAAATATATTTTTTAAATTAATGTTATGTATTTAAGTATATATTTTATATGTATGTGATGTATGTTTTTAGTATAAATAATGTTAGTAGTTTGAATAAATCTGTTACATTTTTAGCAGCTATTAACTTTTTTAAATTTGAATTTTGCATTTTTAGTTCCCTAGCAGGTTGTGGGTTTATAGGGGTTTATAGGGGAATATGGTGGGAAGTAATTTAATTATATTAAATTAATGTATTATGTTTTATGTGTTAATATTTGTTTAATTGAAATTTTATAGTTTTAAATGTGTAAAGTAATTAATTACGGTAATTGTGCAAACAATTTTTGGTGTCTGTTGTGTTTCTTACCTTGTCGAGTTGTTGGCTAAAGAAGTCTGCTTTGGTGCGTTTGACCTTTCAAAAATAAACATTTCTCTTTCTTTTTTAATTAATTAATGGTTGTTAAAGAATTTTAATTAATTAATTGGTAATTAATTATGGTATTTGTGTAAATAATTTTAGGTGTGTGTTGTGGTGTTTATAGGTGTAAAGGGTGGGAAGTAATTTATTTTAAGTTTATGAATTATTAATTGGTTGTTAATTACATTTAGTTAATCCATTGTTAATTCATTATTGTAATTGTGTAATACATTTTAGGTGTGGTGTGTGTTTTGGGGTTAATAGTGGTATAGGGTGTTAAGTAGTTTCTTAATTTTTTGTTAATTGATATTAATAAATTAATATGGTAATTGTGTAATTAACTGTAGGTGTGTGTTGTGGTGTTTATAGGAGTAAAGCATGGGAAGTCATTTGTGTTTAATTAATTAATATATAGTTGTTACTTATGGGGTCATTAGGATGGTGGGCGGATCGGTGGTGGCGATCCGCCCACCATCCCAACCTGATTTACCCCCCCCAACATTATTATAGCGGGGGTATTGTGGCAGACGCTCAGTGCATTCACCGCTTTTCTGCCAGTCGGCAATCGTTCCAATTTTTGGCCGGGCGGAGCTGGGGCACAATATGGTGGCGGTGCCTAGAAGGCACGGCCATCCATATCATGATGCATGGTTCCAAAGGCCTTTCCATGGCGGCAATGCTGCCATGGAAAGGCTGGCAGGAATGTGCATTGGGGGCCCATTGTGGGCCCCTAGGGGGTTAGAGGGTGGTTGTACACTTGGGGGGTACACATGGCACCTACTGCAATGTCAAATATGCAGAATGCCACTGTAAGGGTGGCGGTTGCATCATAATCAGCGGTGCAGGACTGCTGCACGTTTTTAGTATAAATAATGTTAGTAGTTTTAATAAATCTGTTATATTTTTAACAGCTATTAACAGACTAAAAAGATTATAACTATAGAAAGCCAAGCAGTGCGGAGCATAGCAAGGGTGAAATATGAGGATCATGGTAGTGACAAAAATAGAGTAGGTTGACAGGTAGGATAAAAAGCTAAACAGTGAGGTGCACCGTAAGGGCGAGCCAAGTGGAACATGATAATACCAAAAATTGGATAGGATGACAGGTAAAATGAGTGGAGCAAGGGTTCTCATACCAAGTGAGGCTATGTTTATGTAAATGTTGCCATGAGGATGCCTTTTACTTCCAGTTTGAAGGAAGAGGTGGAGGGTTTCAGTCTTGTTTCTGGTAGAAGGGCATTCCAAATTCTGGGTGCCATTCCTGAAAAGGAGCGATTATACGTTTTTTTCTTATTAAATTTTTGAGGCTCAGAAGGAAGTTTTCTGCACTTCTTGTTGATCTTGACCCTCCCAATATTGTGAGTTTATGTCTGAGATAGCTGGGTGCATTATGATGTAAGGCCTTGTGCGTCATGCAAGCTATTTTCAGTTGGATTCTGGCTTCAAATGGCAACCAGTTTAAAGTTTTTAGATCAGGGGAGATGTGGGCCCTTCTTTTTGAGCCAGTGATGAGTCTTGCTGCCACATTGGTAAAGGCTCTTAGAGGAGCTGTGGTGGCTTCGGGGAGACCGCATAACGGGACGCTACCATAGTCCAATCGAGGTAGAACTAGAGCATGGTTATACCCAGAGATTTTGCCGAATCCACAATGGTAGGTTGAACATCTAGTGCTGTGAGGTGTTTGATCAAATTGTGCATTGTGGGGATTTTGGCGGGTGGGGCGATAAGGTGGAATTCAGTTGTTAACGCATTTAGTTTGAGGTGATTCATTGCCAGCCATGTTTGGGTGGCCTTAAGAGTTTTGTTAAGTAAACTAATGTTGTCCAAGGTATTGATCTTGAGGTAAAGTTGGGTATCGTCAGCATACATGTGAAATTGCACGTTGGTTGTTTGAAGCCAATCAGTGAGTGGTTCCATGAATAGGTTGAAGAGAGTAGGTGATAAGGAGGAACCTTGTGGGACTCCTAGCGTAACAGGAACTGGTTGGGATAGGGTGTTGTTCACCTTGAATTTTTAAGTCCGGTTATGCAGAAAAGAGGTAAATCAATTGATCACTGATCCTGAGAGACCCATTCTGTGTTTCAACAGATCTATCAAGTGTTCAGTGCTTGACATTGTCGAACGCGGAGGGGAGGTCTAGTAGGATGAGGATGCATGCTTAGTTTTGATCGAGAACTTGCAGTGCATCATCAATGATGTGTGTCATGGCTGATTCCGTGCTGTGATTTGCACGGAGGCCGGATTGGTATTTGTTAAGGAGGTTGAAGTGATAGATATGTTTTGTCAGTTGGTGATGAACACATTTTTCTAGAAGTTTGGCCAGATTGGGAATATTGGAGATAGGGCGGTAGTTGTTAAGGTCCGTGGGGTCCGCAGTGGGTTTCTTGAGGATGGGAGACACCTGCCCCACCTTTAGGGAGTCAGAGATGCAACCTTGTTGAAGTGAACTGTTGATGATCTTGGTCCATCGGGGTAGTAGCAGAGCTGTAAGATCTTTAACCGCATTTGCGCGAAGAGGGTCAGTGAGGTGATTGGAAGGCTTCAGTGCACTGAGAAATTTGCCTATAGCTTCTTATAGGTGTAGAAGTATGACCATGTTGCGTCGTTTTTTAAGGTAAACTTTGATGGGATTTGTTGAGAAGCTTTCAGGGGTAAGAAGGAGGTTTTGGTGAAGAGGCAAGGGTGAGAGATTAGGTCCTTGAGGAGATATTTCTTGATGTTCTCAGTCTTTAGGTTAAAGTGGTTAGAAAAGTACTCACATGTTTGTTGTGGGTGAGTTAGGTCTTGTGGCCGTTAAGGGTAGTCCATGGATTGCGTTTTGATTAATTCAAAAAGTTTTTTTGTCGATTTCTTACCTTGTCGAGTTTTTGGTTCATTTGACCTTTCAAAAATAAGCATTTCTCTTTCTTTTTTAATTAATTAATGGTTGTTAAAGAATTTTTATTAATTAATTGGTAATTAATTATGGTAATTGTGTAAATAATTTTAGGTGTGTGCTGTGGTGTTTATAGGTGTAAAGGGTGGGAAGTAATTTATTTTAAGTTTATGAATTATTAATTGGTTGTTCATTAAATTTAGTTAAATAATTGTTAATTAATTATGGTAATTGTGTAATACATTTTAGGTGTGGTGTGTGTTTTGGGGTTAATAGTGGTAAAGGGTGTTAAGTTGTTCCTTTTTTATTATTAATTGTTTTTTAATTGATATTAATAAATTAATATGGTAATTGTGTAATTAATTGTAGGTGTGTGTTATGGTGTTTATAGGAGTAAAGCATGGGAAGTCATTTGTGTTTAATTAAATAATATATAGTTGTTACTTATGGGGTCATTAGGATGGTGGCGGATCGGCGGTGGCGATTCGCCCACCATCCCAACCTAATTTACCCCCTCAACATTATTATGGCGGGGGTATTGCGGCAGATGCAAAGTACATTTGACACTTTTCGGCCAGTCGGCAATCGTTCTAATTGTTGGCCGGGCGGAGCTGGGGGACAATATGGTGGTGGTGCCTAGAAGGCACAGCCATCTATAATATGATGCATGGTTCCAAAGGACTTTCCATGGTGGCAATGCTGCCATGGAAAGGCTGGCGGGAATGGTGGGAATGTGCATTGGGGGCCCATTGTGGGCCCCTAGGTGGTTAGGGGGTGGAGGGTGCACTTGGGGGGTACCCATGGCACCCACCGCAATGTCAAATGTGCAGAATGTGACCGTCAGGGAGGCGGTTGCATCATAATCAGCGGTGCAGGACTGCTGCACGTGTGGCGGCCTGTCCCAGCACCGCGTGGATGACGGGTGGACTGAAGTCAGCCCGCCATCATAATGGGCCCCTTAATGTTTATTTTATATTTATTTTTGGTAATTGTTTATTTTTTTCTGTGATGTTTTTACTTTTAAAGGGGTAAATGGTGGGAATTAAATACATTTGAATTACTTTGTTATTAGTTGTTAATAGTAATTGTTTTTTAATGTATTAATAGGTTTTAATTGTGTTTTATGATTTTATAGTTTAATTTAGGTGTGTGTTGTGGATATTGTAGTGTTAAAGTGTGTGTAGTCCATTAATGTTTATTATTTTTTTATCAATAATATTGTTTTAGTTGATAATTAATTATGTTAACTATGGAAGTAAATTTAATTTAAAATGTTGAAGTGCATTGGTTTTTGGTGTTTTATTTAATATATTATTTGTAGGATTTTATTATATGTAATTAATATTATAATATGTTTTTATTATATTTGATTTTTCATTTTTTAAATATTGTTTATTCATTTTTTATGATTTTTTATTTCTAATGTTATGTTTTTATACTGTTTTATTGTGAATAGCAATCTTTGTCTCGCCGCTATTGAACACTTTCCCTAATGTTGCTCTCGAGGCAGAATAGTAATTTTTACCTCTATCCAGCACTTTCCTACTGTTCCGCTCACTGGAGTGGGAATCGTAATCTTTACCCCTCCGCTATGCAAAACTTTCCCTATTGTTGCACTCTCTTGAGTTGGAATAGAAATTTTTACCCCTATACTATCCAACACTTTCCTTACTGTTGCACTCACAGGAGTGGTAATAGTTAATTTTACCCCTCTGCTATCCAACACTTTCTCACTGTTGCACTCACTGGAGTTGAAATAGTAATTTTTACCCCTAAGCTAGCAAGTACTTTCTCTACTGTTGCACTCACTGGAGTAGGAATAGTTAATTTTACCCCTTTGCTATCCAACCCTTTCCCTACTGTTGCACACACTGGAGTTGGAATAGTAATTTGTACCCCTCTGCTATCCAACAATTTCCATAAAGTTGCACTCATTGGAGTGGGAATAGTTATTTTAACCCCTTTGCAAGCCAACACATTTCCTACTGTTGCAGTAATTGTAGTGGGAATAGTCATTTTTACCCCTTCACTATCCAACACTTTCTCTACTGTTGCACTGTTTGGATTGTGAATAGTAATTTTTGCCCCCCCCCGCTACCCAACACTTTCCCTACTGTTGCTCTCACCTTAGTGGGAATAGTAAATTTTACCCTTCTGCTATATAACACTTTCACTACTGTTGCACTCACTGGAGAATGAATAGTAATTTTTACCCCTCCGCTATGCAACTCTTTCCCTACTGTTGCACTCACTGAATATGGAATAGTAATGTTTACCCCATTGCTATCCAGCCCTTTCCCTACTGTACCACTCATTGGAGTGGGGATTGTACATTTTACCCCTCCTCTATCCAACACCTATCCTACTGTTGCACTCAGTGGAGTGGGAATAGTTATTTGTTCATCCGCTATCCACATGTTTACCTGTTGTTGCACTCTTTGGAGTGGTAATTGTAATTGTTACCCCTCCGCTATCCAACACTTTTCCTACTGTTGCACTCACTGGAGTTGAATAGAACATTTAATTCCTCTGCTATGAAACACTTACCCCACTGTTGCACTCACTGGAGTGGGAATAGTTATTTATACCCCTGTGCTATCCAACACTTTCCCTACTGTTGCACTGATTGTATTGTTAAAATACAAGTTTTATTCTTTTTTAATAGTTTAATGTTTTCATTTGTTATAGATTTTTTTAAAATATTTTAAATCATTAATATATATTTTTTATAGTGTAAACTTTTAACATTCATTAAAAATAATAGTTTATTAATTTTTAAAGTAAATATATATGTATAAATTATTATGTTTGTATGTTTCTTTTTTTATTAAGTTTATTTGTTACATTTTATTAAAAGATATAATAAATGTATTTTATTTTGTTAAAATTATATGTAATATTTAATATATTTCATTCTGATTATTTTATATTTATATGATATTTTTTATATTTATATCATGTTTATTTTATACATATATATTTTCTACATCAAGGTTTTTTTCTCAATATTTTTGTACTTTTGTGTTTATGAATGGGAGGCAATATTTTTGTTGCCTTTATTTTTTAATCGATATTTTTAACATCGAGATTTTTTACATCGATGTGTCAGTGAACACTTCTGATCATCTGCCTCGGGTGCACTACACCATGCATTTGCTCTTGTGGGAAAGTGTACTGACTCCCCATACTACATGTTTAATTTTCTTTGTTTCTCTTTTTGTTTCTTATGTTTATGTTTCTCTTTGTATTCTTGTTTATGGAGAGTTTTTTAGGGAATCCACCAGAAGGTGTGCTCTCCAACAAGACCGGCCAGACAGAGCACGTATCCAGGGTGATTACAACAGTTACATTATTATTTAAAGTATGGGTTGGGGGGTCATGGTTCTTTCTTTTGTTGCCTGTTGCATGCCTGCCATCACTTTCAATATACTGCTGTATCTCAATGTCTATGTTACCTGCCATCAGTTGGTCCAGGACTACACACATACAAGGTAGTACTAAGCCACTTGGGTTGCATCACTTGGAATTCCATTGGTCTCCTTAATAAGATGAAACATGGAGCCATTCTTAAAAGGGCCAAGATGCTAGGACTGCACTTTTTACTGCTTCAAGAAACATACCAGCAGGGGAATAACTGCAGATGCTTACAACGCTATGAATCAAGAAGGTCCTACCATGCTGGGTTCCATCAGGGGTTTATGGGGATAGCTTTGCTACTTAATGCACACCTGCCTCTACAAGTGGACCAGGTCCCATCTGACAATCGGAGACGATATATGGGGCTGGCTGGAAAACTCTGAGAGCACCCAATTGTGATCTGATCTCTATATGCTTCGCTCCCACTTATCCAGATATTGCTCACACAGCTTAACATGTCACTTCATCCGTCTCTTCAGGCCTTACCTTTATTGGAGAATATTTTATTGGCCTTGAAGATGTCACATAAGACAGGACCCACCCCCGTTAACAAATATCTTGCCTCGCACCCGACTTGAGTCCTGTGTCACAGCTCTGGGCCTGTATGACATGTGGCACACACATAACCAAAAAGCCGGGGGATTATACCTTTTTTTCTGAGACACATACATTGTTCTATTGCATCAATTATTTACTTCACCCACATGCTTACTCAAACCAGATTGAGAACACAATATAGCCGACTCAAGGTTTATATGACCATGCCCTCTTGGAAATTCAAATACGAAGCACCCACTCCCACTCCCCTCCACTATACAGACTTAACTCGTGGTGGCTTACTAAACAGGATTTTAGAGATAGCCTCAGGGATGCATCCACGCAAAGCTTTCAGAATAACACAGGCCCATTGACTCCCCGGGGTCACTCAGGAGGGAGCATACTAAGCCGTAATTATTGGCAGTGTAATTTTAAAGTTGACCTTCCAAAAGAAGGTAAAACAACGTAAATGTACCCTTCTAGAAGTTGCTATCCAGGAGACAGAGCAGCCATTTCACTAGAACAATTCTGGCAGAGCCAGCAATACATTAACTTAACTGTGCTGAACTTATACAAATTTGGCTTGATGAAGCTACTAAAGTGTGACAAGCCTCCCATTGCTGGAAAACTATTGCAGTGGCTATGCCAGAGCAAATGAAACTTACATCATATAGAAAATATTGAGAATGGACAAGGCATCCTCCACCTAACTCCCACATAGCGGAAACCTTGGCCCAGGACTATGACATCTACATACAAATTTGTCACCTACTCTAACTGATGATCTCCACAACTACATATCCACACTACAGTCTCGGTGACTTACACCCAACACATTTCTACACTAGAAGAGCCTATTATATCAGATGAGGTAGCGAAGGCCACTTCCTGGCTCTGCACCTAGAGGTTCCTGAGCCCCAATGGCCCTCCATGAAGTTTTTTTAATGCCAGATGAATATCTTGACACATCCTCTTTAGGACATTAACCTGGAGGCCAGAAGAGTTGGAAATCTCTCTGATGAATTGCAGGAAACTCACATTACTAGTATACTGAAATGTGATAAACCTGCGCAAGCCTGTTCCTTGTATAGACTGATGTCCCTAACTAATAATGAAACCAAAAAACTTGCTTAAGTCTAGCACTAAAACTTGCCAAAGTTATCCCTGTTCTAGTTCATGAAGACCAAAGTGGATTTATGCTGAATCGCTCCATCTCGTACAATATACATAGACTCTATAATGATGACACAATGGCTAAACAACTGAACGAACCCCTGGCCATTCTTCAAATATACTTCAAAAATGCATTTAGGATGCCTTTTCTGGGCATATTGGTTTAGCCTGATGGGACGCCTGTTTTTTGGACCTACATACCTTGCATATGTTAGGATACTGTATACCTCCCCTAGAGACGGGGTCAAAATACAGGAGGTATTTTCCTAATTAATTAAATTTCAGAGATGCACAAGACAGAGATGTCCCCTATAATCTATATTATTGGCTCCAGCCAAGGAGCCTCTAGCACACCTTAACAGAAATCCTCATAAAAGGGGTGATGTATGGTCAGAAACCCATTAAGAGATGGTGTCCCTATTTGCTAACATTCTTCTCGTATATGTGGGCCAACAGGACTGGTACTGGATCAGTGATAATGGAGATTCAAGACACATTTTGAAAGTATTCCGGCCTGAATGTTGATTAGAATAAATTGTGTCTTTTCCTAGTAGGGACACCGGACATTATGTCAACATGGGCTGGGTGAGCGGGCATGATGATCGCCAACTCCAGCTACCCCTACCTGGGGATGACTTTCGCCAACACAGTAAGAAATGCCAGAGCACTTAATATTATACCCCTACTGACTACCACTTATGTAGACATGCAATGGTGGGTAACACTCTCCCTAACCATACTGTGTAGAGTGTCACTGCTTAAAATGGTCAGCTTGATTAAAATCCTCACCATGATAAAAGAAAGGCCTCTGTTACATGCCTTACTCACTCATTACAACCTTCAACAATACACTTACCACATTTACATGGGGCGGGGCTCACATCGAGTGGTGATTGCAAAATGTTGTGAATCTACATACGGTGGGGGTATTGCAAAGATTGATGCAGCCTCTTACTATACGACGTCTCACCTCCTGGTCATTATTGACTGATATATATGTTCCTCCTGATGACCCAACATATAAGTTAGAGCAAGAGTTCATGGGAAATGCTTACCATCCTACATTGTTTATATGGCAGGAACCTGCCTGGCAGGGCTCCACCCACAATGGAAAGTGTTATGAGGCTATGGAAGAAAACACATTGATGACTTGGAAGGTGGAAGGCTCAAAGAAGAAACTCCATGATGGTACAGCGCTCGAATGCCTCAGGTTTCTGCTGTGGAAGGCATGGAGTGAAGATACCCCTTTGGATTTAATCCCTAAGCCACATTGCTGGACCCACTGGCCTGAAATCCTTTGAAAAACTGCAACTGGAATTGAGTCTTGATCGATCCCAGGTTATCAAATACCTGCACCTCAGATGTGCCTTTGAGGTAAACACACTGCCTCAGATCTAGCTGAGGTTAGCGTTCTAATATCCACAAAGCCTATGTCCCAATTGTCTACCAAGTGACAGATCTCCATGATCTAGATACTGCTAATTATCCATGCACTGAGCACCTCACCCTCATTGAAGATTAAGTGCGTAACTGGCATATGCCCCCTTGAGGACTCTGAGTGGGGGGCTGGGCTGAAAGGCCCCCCCCCCCACCACCGCTCAGGGGACTGTGATATCAATAGGAAATGATGTATTGTAAATGCTTACACCGCATTAATCGGACTCCATATCACTTACAGAAAATGCACAGAAGCGATAGCCCAACATGCCTTATCTATAATACGGCTGAGGGAGACCTCATTTATACTACATGGTACTGCAGAGTACTTAGGCTATTCTGGGATGGTATACAAGATGCAGAAAATGGTTAGTTAAATACACTAGATGTTGAAGGCTTTACCCATGCTGGAAAAACACTGACACGATAGGGCCTGGTGTAACATAGCTCACGCACGGTGGCAATCCACCCCTCCTACACCTGCTGCATGGCGAGCAGAAAGGCCCGTGAAAGCATCACAGGACGTAGGGCGAATGGATGGCGAATATGGGGGGTACTAACTCCAGGGAGGTGTTTTACTCATCTGCTAACCCAGTTCTATGCGCAATAATGTGATCTCACTAAGTGGATTGCAACTTCACACATTGACATGGCAATCAACGATGAAATGCTTACTATTATATGAGCAAGGCGGATGTACATGGAATACATTATCTTTGGTGCTTTCTATATTTAAAGTTACTTATGTAATGACAGGTAAAATTCAACAAAAGATATACAAAAAAAGAAATCTATTGACGTCTACATTATTTGGGTTCATGGATGCTTTCCTTAATCAGTGAGGTGAGTGTCTGTTTATGATCAGAAATGAAGTCTCTATAATCACCTCTTTACCTTTACAATATGTATAGCCTCTTCTTAATTCTTGTGCACGTGTTTAGTCCAGCTGAGCATCACTATGCCTATAATATTCTGCCAAATCGGAATGTGTGTTCACTTCAAGAACAGTACTAAGGTGAGCAAGGATACAATTTCAAATCCGGTACCAAGGCTCCTAGCCGAGAACGCTGTCATGGTTCACAAACTTTGCTGCCAATAACATCTCCCCGCCCCGGTCATCATAAACTAAAGAGCCCAAATGTGTCATCACTTTAAATTATTGCTTAGCCTCCACATCACATCAGTTTTGCCTTCCAGATACTAATCTTCAGAGAGTGCTACGCTAAAGTCACCAAAGACAATCTCCTCAAAGTCTCAATCAGCAGGCACCCAGAATTAGAGTACCACAACATGGTTACAAAGTAATAGCCCAGGGACTGTCAGTTTACCAGAGATAAATTAAGAAAATATCCAGCAAGGCACCCACCACCCCACAAAAATCCTTGCTCCCCCTAGATGCCACCTAATTTGTGAATAATAAAGAACGCAAATTATTCAATTGTGGTGTTACTAACAGCCATATTCATCAACCTGAATTGCACTCGCAAATGGCCAGATTCTGAGAATCTGGCCATTTGCGAGTGCGATTTTTGCATTTGGGATTCATCATCCCAAATGCAAAAATCGCTATTTGCTAAATCGCATATTTGCGAGGAATTGGATTTAAGGAATCTCTAATAGAGATTCCTTAAATCCAATTCATCACCCTATTTGAAATTGCGAATTCGCAATATTTGGTCGCAATTTACCATGAAATCTGACTTCGTGGTAAATTGCGAAAAAAGAGTAAAAGGCACTTTAGTGCATTTTTTTCTTTTGCATGTTACACACACACATGTCCCCTGGACATGTGTGTGCGCAACACCTGTTCAAATGTGCATTTGAGGGGTGCTACAGGGTGTCCTTTGGACACCCCTGGCACCCTTCAAATCGCAATCTTATTTGCGATTAGCAAATTGCTAATCGCAAATAAGGAATACTCCCCATTCATTCCTATGGGCCTTTTGGCCCATAGGAATGAATGGGGAGTTTTTCCTTATTTGCAATTAGCAATTTGCTAATCGCAAATAAGGAATCAGTAGGAATCGCAAACATTTTTGCTAATCCTACATGAATCCCGTTTTGTGAGTCCTTAATAGCGAATCGCTATAATTCGCTATTAGGGCCTCGCAAAACGGGAGATTAATGAATATGGCTGTAAATCGGAAACACGTCTAATCTCCCTTTCCCTCATTCGAGAAGAAGTCGTAATCTTCTATTAAGAAATTTAAAATGCAACTTTTTCCTCAATTCTGAAATATTTTCCCTCCTAGCCCCTGCAACTTTGTCTAACCGCTATGCACTGTACACCACACAAGCTTGTCACTTACACACAACACCCACTAAATTGCACCTTGATCCCTCTACCTCATCATACCTATTATACAAATGCACTCAAAGACAAGCCATTTATCATCCTAACTACTAAAAAAGGCTCTAATAGCACTCATCACATAGTGATCCCATTTTGTGGAAGCATATTCAAACAGCCAAAACATGCAAGCAAACATTCTCCTTCAGCTAAAGATACTCAGCAAATCCAGGCTGCATCTTCCCAAGAAGCTGCATGTAATAATCATCGTTTTCCTTTCAGAGACAGAAATAATTACACAAACTGCAACTTCACAATAGTGGCATTTTAATAATTAGATGAGATTAATCCTATTATTTATTTAGCAATTTCTTTTACTGAATTTGTTTCAAACTAATTCGATGAAGCTATGATCTTGGAAAATGTCGACATTGTAGATTGTTCTATTTGTTTTCAGCTGCGAGTAATTAAACTAACTAGTTCTCGCTGTACTGAATAATTAGAATGCGATTAACCCTACTTAGGCTGTGCGGGGCTCTGCAGTGTACCAGTTAGTAAATTAGCGCTCTGCGGGTCTCATTTGAAACATAATAGCCGTGCCGCTGTTAGCTTGAAAGTGAGCACAGCTACCCTGGATGCTATTAAGCGTGCTACCTAATGAGTATATCACCCTGGAAAAAAGCAGACAAAACAGGTGAAATCTGACAAACTAAGACATCTGTAAAGTTTCACTGATTCCTGCGTTACAAATTAGAGCCAGGGAGGATTTTAAAACCATAAAAGGTCACGTCTTATTACAGAAGCTGGATTTCTGCTTCTTGTTAACCTTTAAAAAACCAGCGTGATTGAATGGTTCTGTCTGGACATTAGAAATCTTCTTCGGATAGAAAGCCTAACAAGGCAATATTATTTCATTATTAGAGGAACCTGGTACAATTCTGCTCTTTTTTCCTCCCAGTACATCTTTATTTTCATACTCGGGGGCTGAGATGCTGAAACAGTGACTGACCTTCACTGTCTAAAAAATTCACATCTCCACGTGATTTTTTGCTTTCTAATTGCGTATAGTACGAGATGAAGTAATAATTATTTGCTACTATGCCCATTACTTTATTTTTTTGTATGTCTGACAGCAATAAAGTCACTGTTGGTTTCACATTTATATTTAATTTCCATTATTTCAATGATGTTATAAAAATTATCGGATCAAGGCATAGTGTAATGAAATATTGTCAAAAGGATATATAAAATCATGTTTTTATGTAAAAAAGTAATTAATGACAACTATGAGACTGATTCACTTTTGAGTAAGCTTACTCTTATTCGGTATTCACAAACTACGATTCAATAGTAATTTAAATAGCTGAATTCTATGTCAGGTCCGGAGGCTCCGATTATGCTTTCTCATTTCTTTATTAGAAATGCTCAGCAGCCAATTAGAAAGAGTATGGAAAAAACAACACTACAATACCCATGAACACCCAGGGTATCATATGGTAAACCATAGAGTAGTCAGTATAAAACGCCCCACAAAGAATACCACATCCACTTTCTTTGCTACTCCGCAGTCAGTTAAGTACATTTCTCTTGTTACTGATTTGCTACATTGATTATTGCTCTTATATGACTTGCGCTTACTTGTACTTGCTGCATTGTTCGCACTTTGTTCGCGCATTGCCGCTGTGTGTTTGAGGCTGCCCGGCACTTTTCTGGGACGTTGCCGCTTCGCGCTGTTTTCTTCGGTTCTTTCCTTTGGTGGCCGTTCGGGGAGTGTGTGCTCCCCTCCCCGGTTCGGGCACTTCGCGCCTGCACCTGTTGCAGATAGTGGAGCTGGAGTTTAGGGCTGGGAAGCTTGCGCGCGGTGCACGTGAGCTTCTCTTCTTTTTGTGTACAGGCGGTCATTACCGCGCATGCGTGGTGGCCATGTTCTTTGTTTACCTCCGTTCTGACACGGAGTTCTAACGCCGGAGCAGCGTATTCTTAATGCTCTAGCCCACAGCCTGCACTTTTAGCCCCTGTTACGCCCAACAGTCACATTATTTACTCTTTTGGGCTGTATAATCATCATAGGCTTTGCCTAGAGTGGCTTGTTTTATTACCAAGCCCTCCATCCACTCTTTAATTTTATTCTGTCAGGATCAGCCTGTTTTCTGTTGGCTTGCTTTGGGGTTAGTCACTCCTTCTGATATTTGCCTTGGTGGGCATTATTGGTTACACTTTGTGTAATTATGGCAGAATACTTTGAGGAGGACAATTACTATTATGATGATGACGCCTCTGGCTCCATGGAGCAGGACCTAGTTGAGGCTTTGGACCAAGGCGTTCATCATTCTGTGAATAAAGCGCTGGTTCGCGCAATTGCTCCCTTGAAGCGTCATCTCTCTAACTATGCATTGCAACAGGTCTGGTTGCCTTCCACTTCTGGCCGTGCTTCCGTTCGGCTGGTAAATCCTCCAAGGAGGCTTTGGCCTCGCACGCTCAACAGACGGATTTGGATGAGACAATTTCCACTTCGTCTTCAGATCAGGATGGTCCCCCACCTTCTAAGAAAGCATGTAAGGAACATTTAGTTGATGCGCCTACGCATCCTAAACTTCTCACTTTCGAGCTATCGGATATTGTTCATCCCAGTTCCTCCTCTTGGCTTTCATCCCCGGCCGTGGCTGAATATGTTCAAGCACATATTCGTCAGCCATTTGAGAAGGAGGTTAGAGCTCGCCTTTGGTCAGAATGTCCAAAGCCTGACTTGGCAGACAAATTGGCCGACACTCCAGAGGTGGACCCTACTATGGTGACATACCTTAAAAAGTATATTAAGGACCCCAAAAAGGGCATTGACAGGGCATGGCGTTCCTGCCAAGATAAATTGTTGGATCTGCTGGGTCCTCTTACAATGATCTTGGATCTGGGATTTCAGGCCAAAGAATCCTCATCTCTTATCGATCCTGATGAGTTGATTGAATGGTCACCGAGGGCTATTTGTCATCTAGGGAATGCGGAATTGCGCGATGTCCTGCAAGCGTCGCCGCTCCATTCTACTCAAATTGGATCCCAAGTTTGCAGAACTGTCCTCGTTTGAATCCGGCCCGTTAGCTCAGGGCTTGTTGTTAGGCCAGCCATTCCTGAAGGAAGTGACGAAATTTGTTGTGACCTTAAGTGGGCTGGATAAGGCTCAAGCATCCCTTCGGAGAGCTTTTCATCTGGTTTTTGCAAGGGCCGGATGATACAGGGGACGATCGTTAGGCCGCGGTTCCCACCAGAATCCCCAAGGTGGATTCCAGTCCCAATGTGGTGCAGGTCAGGACTCTGGCTACAATAATAGAGCCTCCTTCTATCCCTCTTGTAAAGGGAGAGGTCAATACAAAAAAGGACGCTACGGTGGTGCCCAAGGAGGACATCATGATTCCAAAACTCCAGGTGAGATTGATTCCAGCTTCAGAGGTTGTCTTAGGGGGCAGGATTCAATTTTTTCTACCAAATTGGTGTCTGATCTCCAGCGATGCATGGGTGTTAGATACTGTTCAGGGTTACAGGATAGAGTTCTATCATCCCCTCCATCAGTCCCATCCACCTCCTCCCCTGGTTTTTTCCCTTCAAGAACAAGAGTTAATTTCTGCGGAAATCGATTCCCTTCTTCTGCAAAAAGGGGCCATCTTCGAACTTCCCACCATCCGCAGGGTTTCACAAGCACAGATTTCCTGGTCCAGAAAAAAGGGGGCGGGTCCCAGGTGGAACTCAAACTCAAAGACTTCAACGGAGGAGTGGTTTATCATCACTTCAAGATGGAAGACATCCATCTTCTGAGGGATCTTCTTTGGGAGGGGGACTGGATGGTCCGCCTCGATCTGAAAGATGCGTACTGATCGATTCCCATTTACGGTCCTCATCGTCGGTTCCTGTAAATCCAATGGCAGGGGAGTTGGTTCGAGTACAAGGTTCTCCCGTTTAGCCTCTCGTCGGCACCTTGGTGCTTCACAAAGCTTCTGAGGCCCATTGTAGAATCTCTGCCAGCCCGGGGTGTTCGTCTAATTATCTATCTGGATGACATTCCACTCATGGCAGATTGCCCTTGAACATTGATGACACACTTGGAATGGTCCATCACTCTTTTGCAATCTCTGGGTTTTCTGGTAAATCCTCAGAAATCGGCATTCCTTCCCTCTAAATCGAAAGAATTTCTGTGTTTCCAGATCAATTCCCTCTCTTGCCTGCTCCCCTTGCCCAATCAGAATATCCGTTCCATCAAGAGGGAGTTGAATTTAGTTTTATCCAAACAGAGTGTGTCGTTGAGGTCTATAGCTCGGATTGTCGGTCTGTTAGCTTCTTCGATTTAGGCAATTTTCCCGGGCCCTCTTCATTACTGGGCACTTCAGCGTCATCTCCAGAAAGGCCTTCGCTATTCAGATCTGATCCCTCTTTCAGAGGAAGCGAGGTGGGAGATGCTATGGTGGTTGGAGCACATGGAATCCTGGAATGGGAGAGCCCTGTTCGGAGCATCCCCGGAGGTGGTGATAGAGTCCGACGCCAGTCTGTGGGGATGGGGAGCCCGTTGCAGTCCATTGTTGACGGGAAGTCGGTGGTCCCAGGAAGAGTTGTCTCTCCATATAAATTGCGTGGAATTACTAGCGGGGTCCTTTGCGAACCGTTGTCTATCTCCGCGCCAGACCAACTGTTGCATACTCCTTCGCATGGACGATGTTTCGGCGGTTCGGTATGTCAACAAGTTGGGGGGATGAAGTCAAGGGTTTTGGCGGAAATCGCCAAGGATTGCTGGCACTTTTGTCTCCAGAGGAAGATCACAGTTATTGCAGAGTATCTTCCCGGTCGCAACAATCTGATTGTGGACTGAAACTCGCGACATCTTCGGGATTTCAGCGATTGGAGGCTTCACCCTTGAGTGTTCCGCTCTCTCTCCCGTGTTTGGGGTCGGTGCCAGATCGATCTGTTTGCATCCCATCTCAACACTCACCTTCCCCTGTTTTTCAGCTGGCGTCCGGATCCGGAAGACCTGGCCACGGATGCATTTCTGCAAACCTGGCCATCGATCCTGTGTTACGCCTTTCCCCCATTTATGATGATTCCCAGGATCCTGGCTCGCACAAAGCATTATCAGTCGGAGCTGATTCTGATCACTCCTCTGTGGAGGGCTTAAGCTTGGTTCCCAGTTCTCCTGGAAATGAGTTGTGCAGTGCCATTCCTTCTTCCCCAGCGGTGGAATTCTCTTGCTAGACCCTCTCGGCAATCCAAATCCCCTGATCGGATCAGGCCATCTCCTCCTAGTTGCATGGCGAATTTCAGGGATCGCTGGCAAGTTCCAGGCCTTTTTACGAGAAGCTACCAGATTTATTAGCGAGGCTTGGTCCCCCAACACACAAAAACGTTATGCAGGGGCTTGGAAGCAATGGTGTGGTTGGTGTGCTCAACGGGAGGTGGACCCCGCTTCAGCAGATGTCTCTCTGATTGTTAATTTTCTGGCTTCTATCGCCTCATCCGGTCTTGCTTATCGAACGGTTAATAATTTCTGTTCGGCCATTTCTGCAGGTCATATCACTATTGATGGCAAGCCTGCTGGAGAACATCCTTTGATTTCCAAATTGCTTAAGGGTATTCGGCTGGTGAAACCACCTTGTCCAAAATATGTTGCCTTATGGGACGTTTCAATTGTTTTGCGATTCTTGGAGGCCTGGCCGTCCAATTCTTCTTCATCCTGCAAGCAACTTTCAGTGAACTTGACTATGCTATTGTGTCTTGTTTCATGTAAACGCGCTTCTGATGTTCGTGCACTGGACCTGTCAGGTCGTAGTTTCACACCTAAGGGTGTTACTTTTGCTATCTCCAGATGCACTAAGTGTAATACATCTTCAGTTACTTATCCATCTTTTCCCAATAATCCGAAACTTTGTATGGTTCAATGTGTTAAGGATTATGAGGTGAGTACTGCTCCTTTTTGTCAAGATATGCAGGGTCAATTGTTAATTGCTCTACAGAAGCCTTTAAGTCCTGTGACCCCAGCTACATGGGCCCGTTGGGTCAGATGGTTCATGAATGAGGCTGGTATTGATGTTTCCATATTTGGTGCACATTCAGCACGTGGGGCTATGGCTTCTAAAGCTTTTTCTTTGGGAGTGACTCTGATTGATATCATGAAGACCGCTGATTGGTCGTCTGATTCTATGTTTAAGAATTTTTATTATAAGCCTATTGCAAATATTGCTTCTGTTGTGGTGGATCAGCTTTAAACAAGCATAATCGGAGCCTCCGGTCCTGACATAGAATTCAAAATTTGCAAACATACGTCACAAGAATTTTCAATTCTATTAAGGACACGGAGGCGAGGATTATTCCACCCGTATTTCTGCATTTCCCAACTGTTGACATGGTTATTGATTATTGCAAATTCCATATTGTACTTTGTTTCTTAATGTTCCTTGTTTTTCCCCACCCTTGTTTATTGATGCTTTTCTACACTGAAAGAATGTGTATTATGGTTTTATATCTTCTTTTCAGGTTCTGACCCTAAATAGAGGCTTCTGTCCAGTTCGATTTGGCCTACCTGACAGTTATCTTAGGCTTCCAGTTTGTCTACGGCTGCAAGCATCGGTCTTTCGTCTCAGTGGATTTCTGTTTGCCACTGGTTTAATCCTTCTTCGACCTTCATTTTGGACTGACCGTTTTTCTTTTTGGACTGTTCTTTAGCCGCCAAAGAAAAAGGATGTGGTATTCTCTGTGGGGCATTTTATACTGACTACTCTATGGTTTACCATGTGATACCTTGGGTGTTCATGGGTATTGTAGTTAGTGTTATTTCCATACTGTTTCTAATTGGCTGCTGAGCATTTCTAATAAAGAAATGAGAATGTATAATCCTCGCCTTCGTGTCCATCATAGAATTGAAAATTCTTGTCACGTATGATCGCAAACTTTGAATTGACTGTGCAGTTAGGGCTGAAAACACCACGCAAAAAAAAGAAAATAGGACTGTCATACAAACCACGATATCCATGTAAGTCTAGAAATTCGACTAAAAAATGTACACAGATTCCCTCTAGAAACTCGAATAACATTAAAGTTGAGGTTTAAGGTTTAAGTCCAGCAGGCTTTATATCCTATCAAGGCTCATTATTGCAGGGGTCATTATTGCAGGAAGTACTAGAAAACCTAAACGCATTTACAACCTAACTCTTAAGTCCTAGGAATTCCACTATAAAAAAAAAGCTGTCAGGCAGTCATTCTTAGGAGTTGCTCAAACATTATGAAACTACCACCCAAGCAAACTTAGATAAACGGAAATGTTGTAACTCGCCCTCAAATCGATCCATATCCCTTTTTCTCTTTTTCCTCTACCGTGTCCTTCTGGTTTTCTTATCCTTTAGCTCTGGTGTTAGTCCAGATGCAGTTATCACATCTCACCTACCACTTCCCAGGATCCATCTTATTTTTACCATGATAATAACATGTATTTGATCTTTGGACTGTATCTGTCTGAATCTGCTTTAGTGCACTATACAGGGAATCAATATATTTAGAAAATACGCCCCTTAAATAATTAGATACAGATTATATAGTTTGATGGTCCAATGAGCCTTTTATCCTTCCGTGATTTTTTAATAAGCATCTCTCACCTGGATAAAAAGCTCCCCGAGATGATACAATTCGTCAAATGCATGATATAAGCCCACGAAATATGATTTCGTTTTATTATAGATGCAAAACTGAAGTGTACTTTCAGGAAATTGTTATTTTAGGCCGAATACCAAAAACTGGCGAATCTGCTACCTTAAAACATGAATGCAGTTAATTAAAGACATCAACTAAAATCACCGTGTTATTTAGTGCAATGGTGGTATATGACATTATTTGTGCAGCTGCGTTATGCCCATCCAGTGCCTGCACCTCTTTCAGCGAGCTCTGTCTAACATTAGGGGTTTGTTTGGTTAGAATTCCTAGCGCATGGACTCCTTTAGAATGGAGGTGAAAGCTGAAAATTGATTTATTCAGCAGCGGTAAAAGGAAAAACACAGTAGATTGTCTCATCGCAACCTTCACCGATTAGTTTGTGGAAATCTAAACCTTCTTTTCTCTTCTGTGATGATAGTAAATCTGGAGGGTGACCTCAGACCTCCCTGAAAATTGAGCTGACCTGCTGTCATTGGTAGGTAAAGTAAGTCATAATAGAAGCTGAAAATCAATACTTTCTACTTTACTGGGTCAGGCGAAAGGCTTTTCTGTTCCAATGACAAAATGTTGTTTGGAGTTTGACAGATACTTTAATTCCCACATACGATTCATATGTTGGGGTGTTTTAGTGATTCTGATAAAACAGTTCTACTGCCATTCTGTGCTCATTTCATTGCTATATAATTGTTCTAATTCCCAGAAGTAAGGATTTTTCTTGTAAAAATAGAAAAGAAATACCTAGGCAAAGTCTGATATTGAAAATACCTAGCAGTTGGTAGAAACAAGAATGTTCATTGTAGGTCCAGGAGCGCGACATTTATGCCAGATATTCAGTATTACTTCTCATTATGTAAATAATTTGAATTTAAATTAATTGTATGTAAATTAATCTTCTGTTGACATGGAATTCTGACCTGGACCCAACTCTCCTGGGCCTCTGCTGGACCACTCTTTGGACTCCACAGTATTCTCAATGATTTAAAAAAGGTAACAGTTTATTTATTTTTCCTACTGTAGACATACACGATACATGATAGCTGGTGCACATTTTGTGGTCTATCTCTAATAGTGTTTAATTCTAGAGCCTAGTTTTGTGCAAAGGACTAATTATTGCATTCCATACCCATTATAGGTTGGCAAAGTCATGACTTGCAAGGAGAAAGGCCACCCAACCACATAATGGATTGCTGGGTGTGAAAACTGAGCCTAAGTGGGTTGGGAGGTGTTCAGGGTAGAGATCCCTTGCAGAGGGCGTCCGAAACAGTAACAAGGCAGATAAATAAAGACTCCGAGGATATACCAGAAAAGGCACTCACATTGGTCAATAGAACCGCATTGCTCTATTCTACTTTGAAATGTTAGACATAATTCAAAGTCCACAAAAAGACTTTCAACGAAGTCGTTCATGTGAAGTTGCAAAATATAAAGTGTGGTCAATGAAACAGACTGTACAAGATGGTGGTGTTAGGAATTTATGCATGTGTCTGGGCGCAAGTCCGGAGATTTATGATGTTAATTTATTATGAATACTCAGGAGTAGTGTAGGCTTAATTTACTGTGAAACCTTAGCTCAAAGGAAATAAACATTCAGGGAGCTTCTGAACGCAGGTAGGTAGGAGGAGTGAGGTAGTTCTTTAAAGAAAGTACTTTAAAGGCAGAGCCCTGTATGTGAAAATATTGAAAGAGTGAGGTCGTGCAACGTGGCCTCTGGATAACCAAGAGGTGAACAAAAGTATTCTGGTCAATATGTATGGAGAGAGTGTCTTCGAAGTTTGGGGATATGCCTTGTAAAAGCCATAAAGACCTGGGTTATGAACTTGTATTTGCTCGATATTTAGTGTGCACAAGTGTTCATTCTCCCTGGGCTTAGCACATCCCTAAAAATAGGATGCAGTTGTATAGGCGTTCATATATCATCTTACAGTTGAAATGAGGTCTCAAAATATCACTCTTTTTTAACAGCTGCTAAGGCTTTGACGGCACTTCCCTTGCAAGACTTTGAGAATATTTGTCAGTTACAATAAAAGTATTTAGAAGAGGAAAGACATTTAATTGTCTTACCATCCAATGACTCGATTTCAATGGCTATTTCAAAGACAGATAGCTTTCTTATAACATGATTACAGATCATTTCAGGTGAATCAATACTTTGTCGTGAAGGTAGCTGTTGATATTGGCGGGCAAAATGTTACAAAAGTAACCCAAAACCACATCTATCAGATGTCGAGAGGGAATTATATCTACACTTAGGCATACTACCTTACCATTTGCAAAATTAGTTTTGTGCGGTCAAGCATAACCACTAATAATGTATCAGAAAGCACAGAATTCCTAAATATTTTGAAAGTGCGACAAATTATTAAAAAGTACATAATCAATGTATCATATATTGGTGATTTTGGAAAAGGTAAGTGCTTCAAAAAATGTACTTTCTGATTGGTTATGCTATGTAACAGTCACAATTATTTTGAATAGCTCCATTTGACGAATGTCAGCTGCTGCAAACACTTTAGAAAGGTGGTATTTCTATCACCAAATACAATGTTAGTCAGTTTACCAATTCGACAGAAGAATTAATTGGAAATGTGAGGATTAACCCTGTGACTTGCACATTACATCAGATGTAAGTGATGAGCATTGAAGAGTGAGGCACCTAGAAAGTGCAAACAACACGTTATGTCATGTTACTAGTAATAATATTGCAAACATCTACCAATGTTGTGGCTGACCAGCTCTACCTAATTGCATTAAATCTGGCCTGTCTGAGGAGTCTTGAATATTTTAGTGTTGATCATGCTATGCCACATGCATTGGATCCAAGTGCACTGAAGTATTAGCTTTTGAACCGCCCCACCATTACTTATCAAAGGGCTGATTAAAATACATCTGGAGGAATGCCTTGAAATCATGGAATTCGGAAATGCAATAGTCTCTGAAAAGTTTTTCATGCATTCAGTGAATCGAATACTGTGATGCTTGTACTTTGGACAGATTAACAGAGTTATGGCATCTCCAAGAAGCTCAACACGTTGTACAGGAAATCCACAATTTCCTAACTTTGCATAAGTTCTACCTGTGTGGACACTTTATACTTCCCTTGTCACAATGTTGTGTAATGGAAATTATTGAATAAATCATAACATTATTTCTAACAATTTCAATGGAGACATTCATGTAATCCCACAACTTGTGATTTGCACAAATCTTTAAAATTCTGGAGGAGCTAAACACTTACCAAAATGCATTACCCTAGGTTGTAAGGATCAAGTTAAACCCTTCCATTTCACCATCTTCTACCAAATTAGGGGCTCTTGGCCGATCAAGTTTAGTAAACACACGTTCTCCTTTCATTTGAATCAACGATTCTTCAATTGACAAAAAGTGATATTTTTCTGTTAAGTATTGAAAAACATGACAGAAGCTCGGATCATGAGGACTGGTGACCTATGCAAGTATGGACTCATGCATAGGACTACATGATGGAACAATGCCACATCCCAAAAGGACAGTTCTTGGCCCATGTGCCATTAATATGAGCTGCAGCTTTAACCTGGGACAAAAAAACAACAGAACCCCCCTGGCCTGAAATAATACACCTAAAACGAGCTCTGGTTTGCAGAAAACGACCTGATGATTTCCCGATCTAATTTCCTTGTCACCTCACTGCATGCTATGTTTATCAGCTGCCTAGCTCCTACAACGTGGGTGCCACGCTTGAGAGGGACTTACCTCATGTTATTTGCTTATATATTTTTTCTCTCATGCTTGTTTCAATTAGTTTTATTTGACCAGATATTCCCTTCATAGTAAAGCTTGTGAGTGGAGAGTGGGGTTGCTGGGCCCTGGTGGCTGCCCCTATTGTCTGTCACCCATCTATTTTACTTCTTGTGCCGTGAATCACTGGGCTCACTGAATCGCCCCCTCCCTCACATGGAGGGATATTTAAACAGAGCTAGACTGCGTTCGCACCGCTGGCTCCCCAAAGACGCACCTAAGGCAAGCCCCTGCACACCAGTCCGCATCTGGATCCCGCTCAGCGCCAGCCCCACTGTCAGGTTTGACTCCAATTTGCTGCCTATTCAATGGTATTCTAGTTCGGCTTTAAATTCCATAGGTAAGACTATCAATTTTACTTGCTTAGATCTCAGCTCCATCGTTAAGGTCTATCAATGCGGTACTCTTCTCTCCTACTTGTTTTCACATACCTATATTAATAGAACCTCCGCTATGTCTGGTAAAGCTACTAACAGTTCCAACAGCATAGTATGCAGTGCGCTTATTAACGGCAGGTTGCTGGTGCAAACCACCATTGGATGGGCTGGGTTTCTTGAAAGCCAGCAGCTTGTTATGTCTTTCATTATTGAAACCAGGACCTATCCTTCTTCTGGACCAGATCTGGCAGAGGCTATCCCTCCTGGCTTTACTTGCCACACGTTAAATAGATTCCTTAAGAGGGGTGGCGGCCTAGCTATCATCTACCTCAATTCCATGTCAGCCACCTTTTGTACCGCACCTTCTTCTGTTTGCAAAACACTTTCTTTTTCCTTAAAACTGTATAAACATCAATCCTTTAATGGCATTTTATTGTATCACCCCTTGGGCCCTTGAAGCATGTTTACGTTGAAAGTAGGCTCTTTACTGGAAAAAAGGGCTCTGCACTTACAATTCAACCATGCTTGGTGATTTTAACTTCCACCTTGAATCCATGTCAGGTCCTGACGCAGAATGGCTTACTGATACAATGGATGGAGCTGGCCTTGTACAATTTAGTCAAGGTCACTCACATGTCGCTAGCCATTTCCTGGACAGCATTTTCTCCAACAACACTCTACTCAAGACTCAGGGTTCATTGGCTCTCACCTGGTCCGACAACTACACTGTAATATTTGAGTTCATTCTCTTGCCCAAATTTCAGGCCCATTATACTGCTCCCATGCCTCTGGAGACTCGTGCCTGGAACAGATTGAATCCAGACCAGCTAATTCACCTGCTTACCATGTCTCAGCCTGATTACTCAAAAGACGTAGACCAAGCTACCTCCAACTACACTAACTGGCTGCATCTTGACTCGTCTGCACTTGCTCCAGTGAAAGTAGTACACTCAGTGGTGAATCCCCTCTGCGCCATGATATACAGACAGGAAACAGAAACAACTCTGGAAACGTCAGGAACGTATGTCGAGAAAGGACTAAAGTTGTTAAGAAAGGGATTCATACAAGCTGTGTCCAATTCATTTTAGAGCCTTGCTTGTTAGAGAAAAATCAGCATACAACACTAAACAGTTTGAATCTGATAAAACGCTCCTAAAGAACAGTTCAGGACAGTAGCAAAACAGATTGCATCTCCTTTCAAGAACCAGGTCACTAGCAGTCAATCGCTTTGCAATTCCATAGCAAAGTTTTTTTTAAATAAAGTGGAACAGATATATAATGAATTCAAAATCTCTGAGGACAACACTGAAGAGGGAAACCTTCAGGCAGCATTAGACATAGAACAAATAGGACATATGGTACAGACTATCTTCTCCCCTCTCTTGACCAACCAAGTGTTATGCTTAATCCAAGCTGCTAAATCCAGCTCCCTGTTGGATCCATGTCACCCAGCTGTGATGAAACTAGTACCATGAATTATGGCCCACAATCTTGCCCTATTATTTAACCTGATGTTCATAACAGGCCAGTTTCCCAAGAAATGCAATGTGGCTTCTATTCTGCCTCTTATAAAAAAAAAAGCTTACGCCCAACAGATCTTAATGCCTTTTTGCTCCATCTCACGTCTCCCTGTGCCTGCCAAGCTAGTTGAAAAAGCCATAAATACCCAATTATCCTACTTTATTAAGGCTAATCAGCTGTTAGACACCACTCAGTATGGCTTCAGAAGTGGCCACAGTACTGAATCTGCTCTGATAAAAACCTCCGAAGAAATCCGAGAGGCATTAGAATCCGGTTGCAAAGCTGTGTTAGTCCTGTTAGACCTCTCAGCAGCATTTGATAGGTCAATCATGACCTTCTGATTGACTGTCTAGCCAAGATTGGACAGCACTGAATTTGGAGGGATCCTTCTTTATTAAATGAGAACAATCAGGAGCTCTTGACTCATTTGTCTCAGAACCATTTCCTTACCTTGCAGGGTCCCACATAGTACAACGTTTATGTTTCATCTTTAGCCTTGCTGATTAGATCCCACAGCTTTTCACGTACTTCTGACATGGGTGACAATCAAATTGTTGTGTCATTACATAACCATGAAAAAGACACAGGAAATAGATTTGACGACTGCATGTTGGCTGCCAGTACCTGGATTACCAACAACTGCTGAAACTTAATTCAGGGAAGACAGAAGTTATTCTCTTTGGAAATCAGACTTCCTTCTGGTCATCATCTTGGTGGCTGGAGAAATTAGTCACCTGTGAGAAAAGCCAAATACCTAGGTGTCCAAATGACAATAAACTCACCTGTGGTGATCAGATTAATTCAGTCACCCTGATGTCATAAATGCATGATCACAAGTTCATTATTCCTAACTACATATTAGTAAAAAAGAAAAATAGCCATGATTTGGAAAGAATCAGAAGCCCAAATTATCAAGGTATGGCTCAAAGATCGTAAAAGATACCCACAGGTTTTAGCCACTGGCCTCTTCCTTGAACATGTGGTGAGTAAAGATCTGATCACTTCACGCAATGGAAAAACTAACTGCCATTATACGAGATCAAATGGACAAGCCCGACATCCACATTATATCCACACCAGATACCAAAGGGGGCTCACCAGGAACAGACCATCCAACTAGTTGACTAAGTTTTCTTTTTGGTGTTGTATGTGTAGAAGGGTGATTAATCATGTAATCTCCGATCGAGATTGTAATTCATTTGTACTAATTGACTTGGGCAGGGGGCATGTGCCATGTTCTCCATTTTTATGTTTTCACACTGCTTCATCTGGAAATATACTGAGTGTGGTGTTCTTTTCTTGAAAAGGCAAAATAAAACCATTAACAAAAATCGTAAAAGATAGACTAATGCTGAATTTTTTACACTACCCCACCAAAAGAAGCAAAAGCGGGAGCGAGAAGTCACAAAAGACAATGGAGTCTATAGTAGTAGCAGCAGTTGAAACAAATAGGAGCAAACATCACCACTGAGCTCATCTACAAACTTGCTACATCTCACATAGACTAAAATATATGCCATAAGAACTTTGCAATTAGAAAACACCAAACAATAGAATGTTGCCGGAGGCAAACGGATCTCACTATACAAACATTAAAAACCAGAATGATAGATGACTGACTCAGAGATAGATATGTTACCCAGGAGATGTGCCACTCATCTATACCATGGATAACACACAATGATGATGAAGGAGTATTAAACACTATTAAGAAGATGGACTGATAATAATAAATCACACATGAGATAGCTGCAACTAGTTCACCATTTTTTTTTGTGTTTACTGGTTATACCACAACATCAAATGTTGCTCATTCGGTTATAGGCATGCTACGCAACAAAGTATTGAAATTTAATAAAGAACTATTAAAAAAAAAAAAAAAGTATTCCAAACTCAATGATCCCTAGAAGTTACTTCTACTTAAAAGCTGGCACCAGATATATAAGTAGAACTCTTGGACTCACTGGTTAGTTTACTCCTGGACCTCTAAAGTACACTTTGTGCTTTAGAAACAATGGGGCAGATTTACAAGCCCCTTGCACCTCTTTTGCGCCGCCGTTGCGTCACTTTTGTGACGCAGCAGCAGCGCAAAAGTTGCGCCATGGTGCGGGGTATTAACAACGTGACGCATCTGGGAGATGCGTCACGTTGTAAAGCCCTGTGCCATAAGGAGGCGTTCCTGCGCAGGGGGGGGGGGCGTTCCTGCACAGGAACGCCTCCTAAAAGTGGCTGAGTGAAATCTACAAGATTGCAGTCAATTTTAGGCCAGTGCTGCGTCAAAACCCTGCGCCTGCTTGAAGCAGGCGTAAGGCTTCAGGCAGCATTGAAAGAATAGGCCCCCCAGAGCATTGCTGGAGCTGCGTCGTGGTTGCGACGCAACTCCAGCAATGCGCCGCTTTTACGGCACAGATGCGTGACGCATCTGTGCCGTTTTGGCCCCATGGCGCACCGCATTGAAAATGCGGCGCGGTAAACAGACAGAATATCGATTCCAAAATATCGATTGGACAAAATATCGAGTAAAAAATATAGACTGGACAAAATATCGACTAGACAAAATATAGACAACAAAAATATCGAGTAATATCGACTAGAATAGCCAAAATATCGAATCAAAAATATAGACTAGACATAATATAGACTAGATAAAATATAGACAACAAAAATATCGAAAATAAGGTACGTTATTAATATTTAATAATATTTGTGTAATATAAATCTGTAGCGGGTTGTGGGTTTATAGGGGAATAGGGTGGGAAGTCATTTAATTATAAATAATTAATTATGTAAATTTAATCTAATTGTTAATTAAATAATAATTGGTAATTAATTAAAATATAATTGTTAATTAATTTAAAATGAATAATTGATAAATAATTAATTTTTAGTAATTGATTTTCTGTAGTGGGTTGTGTGTTTACAGGGGAATAGGGTGGGAAGTAATTTAATTATAATTAATTAATTATGAACATTTAATCTAATTGTTAATTAAATAATAATTGGCAATTAATTAAAATATAATTTGTAATTAATTAAAAATAAATAATTGATAAATAATTACATTTTTGTAATGTATTTTCTGTAGTGGGTTGTGTGTTTATAGGGGAATAGGGTGGGAAGTAATTTAATTTTAAATAAATAATTATGTAAATTATTTATATTTTTAAATTAATTAATAATTGGTAAATAATTAAAATATAATTGGTAATTAATTTAAAATTATTAATTGGGAATAGTAATTTTCACCCCTACGCTATCCAACACTTTCCCTACTGTTGCACCCACTGGAGTGGGAATAGTAATTTTTATCCCTACGCTATCCAACGTTTTCCCTACTGTAGCACCCACTGGAGTGGGAATAGTAATTTTTACCCCTACGCTATCCTACGCTTTCCCTACTGTAGCACCCACTGGAGTTGGAATAGTAATTTTTACCCCTACACTATCCAACGCTTTCCCTACTGTTGCACCCACTGGAGTGGGAATAGTAATTTTTATCCCTACGCTATCCAATGTTTTCCCTAATGTAGCACCCACTGGAGTGGGAATAGTAATTTTTACCCCTACGCTATCCTACGCTTTCCCTACTGTAGCACCCACTGGAGTGGGAATAGTAATTTTTACCCCTACGCTATCCAACGCTTTCCCTACTGTTGCACCCACTGGAGTGGGAATAGTAATTTTTATCTCTATGCTATCCAATGCTTTCCCTACTGTAGCACCCACTGGAGTGGGAATAGTAATTTTTACCCCTACGCTATCCAACGCTTTCCCTACTGTTGCACCCACTGGAGTGGGAATAGTACATTTTACCCCTACGCTATCCAACGCTTTCCATACTGTAGCACCCACTGGAGTGGAAATAGTAATTTTTACCCCTACGCTATCCAACGCTTTCCCTACTGTAGCAGCCACTGGAGTGGGAATAGTAATTTTTACCCCTATGCTATAAAGCGCTTTCCCTACTGTTGCACTCTTTGGAGTGGGAATAGTAATTTTTACCCCTACGCTATCCAACGCTTTCCCTACTGTTGCACCCACTGGAGTGGGAATAGTAATTTTTACCCCTACGCTATCCAACGCTTTCCCTACTGTTGCACCCACTGGATTGGGAATAGTAAATTTTACCCCTACGCTATCCAATGCTTTCCCTACTCTTGTACCCACTGAAGTGGGAATAGTAATTTTTACCCCTACGCTATCCAACGATCTCTTTAATGTAGCACCCACTGGAGTGGTTACATTAAATTTAAACCTTTTGCTATGCTATGGTAAATATATTCTATATGTTTTATTAATAACATGTATCTAAATATATATATGTATTATTATTATAAATTTTTAAAGTTACATTAATTATGTAATAATGTTACATTTATTTAATAATTTTAACAATGTTTATATTAAATATATTTAATATTATAATAGTTTTAACTTATTTTAAAGACATAAAAAAAATGATATTTTGACAGTCTACATTTTTAACACTCGATATTTTAAACTCGATATTTTTGTACTTACCTTAGTGAAGATAGAAAGTCGATATTATGTCCCTCGATATTTTGGCATCGATATTATGGGAACTCGATATTTTGGCAGTAGATATTATTTCAGTGATCCATGCGGCGCATCATGGGTGGCGGAGCTGCGGCGCACAATTACTGCCGCATTCCTGCTAATTTGCAGGGATGCGCCAGTAATTGTAAATCTGCCCCAACGTTCTGCTGCTACAGAGGACTGCCATGCTGTTTGAAGCCTGCCTGGGACCTTCAGCGGCCTGCCCTGCTGCTTGAGGACTGCCTTACTGATTGAACTCAGGACACCAGAATGCATCCAAGGGGTAGTTGGATGGCCTGTTTTGAGCTCAAGAGACAAAAAAAGGTTAAACAACTTAAACCCTGCACCTGCAACCTGCTTGAGATAGTGAGTCCTACCCTCCTAGTAGTGCCCACCCAGTCCTGGGCCATTGGAAGTGGTGCTAAAGGTGCCCAAACAGCCAAAACCCCGAATTGTCAGCAAAAAAGGGATATGAGAACCAAAAGGAGATCAGCACCTATCTGCTAGCTGATCTGTCCAAGGTGCACTGACAGTTGGCCTGACTTCACAGTAGTTCCAGCTACGTTCATCTCCAAGCAGCATGTCCTGTTCAGTGGCTCTTCACAGAAGGGATATCCAGCCTCGTGGAGCCCTTGTTTGCTACAGCCTGTAGCTTCGTTCTGCTGGAGATTTTTTATTCCCTTAGTAGCTCATTGTGATCATCTTTGCTGTCCCTTTTGCAAGCATATATATGTGTTCCTAGACCCGAGTATTTCATGTGTTTAATTTACATCAAATAAGCACATGTAATGTACTTGTAAGTCCCTGGTATAGTATATGTACTCAGGGCCTGTAAACTAAAAGCTGCTAGTAGGCCTGTAGCACTGATTGTCTCACCTCCTTAACTAGCAATTGCAGCAAAATCCATTTGGATTTGGCAAAATAAACTTTTTGGGGAGTCATAAACCTTGCTTTCTAAAACAAATGTCACCCCCAGGGTAAGAACTATTTAGCCTTAGGGCAGGGTTCTGTATATTTACAAAAGTTGGGCATATAGGCCTCGGTCAAAGTTTTTATCTTCTGACTCTCGAAGCTCTCCACCAGTCCAGATATGGTGAGGATTTGTCGGCTTGCCTTTCGATGTGCTCCTGGTCAAAACTATGGAAGTCAGACCTCTGGAACATTCCACTGAGATAAACCAGGAATCAAGGCCAACTCGTGGTTGAAGGTGGGCGGGCTTGACTCTCGCATTTGGGGCTGGTCAAGTTTGTTACCTTCGGCACTGAAACTTTTATGGAGCTTTTTCTTCCCGGGGTCCCAGAATGCTTTTCATCACGCCAGATTCAGTGAGGGTTCTCCGCCTTGGGTTATGACCAGCAACCAGTCAAACTCAGGAAGTCAGACCACTGGAGTTTTTCAGCAGGACAAACCTGATGGGCAGGCCAGCCGGCTCCAGGTTGAAGGTCACCTAATTGGCTGGCGAGGTCGAGTCGATCCAGTTGTGGAACATTTTTCCAAAGTTTCTCCAAACTTCAGGAACTTCTTCCTAAAGTTCCTTTGAGGGTCCCAAAGCATCAAAGAAAGAACTCAAAGGCTCTGGAAGCTCCAAGATGGTCCTTCAAAGTTTGGGACTTCCCACAATCCACTTGGACAAAACCCGTTCAAATCTACTGTTAGTTAAATTCTTTATTGTGTGATTAATAAGAGTCATTGTAATCAAAACACTTCACAATCACATAATATATAAAAACAGCAGAACTCAATAGATCAAATATTATTAATAAGTAAACCAATGCATTCATAAATATCCCATTAAACAAACATACACTGGATCATACAATAAGAAACAAATTAATTTTTAAAAATGTCAATGATTATTATAGCAAGATATTGCACAAATACATATTAAAGTGCCAACATGCATAAATGGTTAATCCATAGCTCAATAACAATGATAAAGTGCATCAATTATGTTAGACCCAGGGTCATTTTTAAAGGAATGTTTCCACAAATACTATAACAAGATAGAGCACCTAATTTTTGTTAAAGTGTCAATGTGTCATTGGTTAAAATTTCATGATTCCAGGATGCTAGTAAAGTGCAACAAGTATATCCGTCCCGAAATAGGTATAGTAGTTTCAGTAAGTATCTGCCCATTGCTCAATCCAGGGCTGCATATACTCTTTTGTTGGATTTATTCCTATTTGTAGATTTAAGAAAGTTTTTTTTTATAATAGCAGAGAAATATGCCGTCAAATAGGGCTGAATTTGTAATGACTGTTATGAATTAATCACATACCAAGCGTGCTTTTTCTCTGCTAATGCGGTTTTATCCAACTTAAGAGATTCAATTTGAATTAGTTTTTTTATAAGTAGCTTTTAATTAGACGGTGTCATTTCCTGAATGGTTACTTGCAGACCAATATCCCTTAAGCATGTTAAAATAAGGGATTTCCATTTTACAGTATGGATAGACTTATTTATATAAATCCAGCAGTAATTTCCCAGGGAGGCAGGGGCAGCAGAAAACGTAGAGTACATACATTTAAAAAATACTCCGACTGACACCAAACTCTGCCCTTGGAGACTGAACTCTAATTTAACTCCTGCTTGCCCTACTGGTAGCACTCCAGGCTGGGGATTCTTGGTGGTGATAATCCAGGTGAGCTCTGTTAACCTGCAGCTCGGAGGGACCGCAATGTTTAGACTTTTTGAAGCAAGTTAAATCCACATGGCTGTAGTTGCAGATTGCGCAGCAGGTGCAGTTAGTCCGAGTGAAGGGCCTAGTTGGTGCACATCAAACTTCTCAGCATGGACACTTTTTCTTTCTCTTGTTTCAAGCAGCAGATCTGAAAGACACTGCCCCTCTCAGATAGTATGCAGGGCCCGATTCACAGACAAAATCCTAAACTTACTACCATTTTGGTATTCACAGAAGACACTTACTCATTTTGGTATTCTCAGAAGTTAGGAGTCCTAACTTTAGGACTCCTAAATGCCTACTGTGAATACCAAAGGTCTTAAAGTTAGGATTTTTCTCAGTTTAGGAGTAGTAAAGTTAGGACAGTCCATCCCTAACTGCCAGGCCAGGTGTTAACTGGACTAGAAACAAACATCCTGGGACCAGTTTCGGGGTATCATCCAGGTTAGCTTGAATCTAGTGGCAGAGCAAGCAAGGGACTCCTTGTCTGGCCATACCATTGGTCACTTGGGGCAAACATAATAAACACAACAAATATGATGGTCTGACTGCTGAAACTTTTCAACAAATATTTTCATTTGTAACATAACATAACATAACATGTGTATTTATAAAGTGCACGTTCACCACTACGGGTATCTTGGCACTGAATAACAGATGCTTTTTGTTACCCAACTCAATGGTACTCATTTCGTCGACCTCAGATGGATGAAAGGCTGAGTGGACCCGCCGGGATTTGAACCTGTGACCATGAGGTCGCACACAGGCCCCAGCAGTAGACGCATTAGTCCACTGAGGCACCAGATCCGGCAGGGCCATGTGAAATTGGTGTTTTTATACATTGCATTTTCTGCAATCAAAGCACCAAAACTTGCATATGTGTGACAAAAGTCTAGAACAGTGATATACAAGCATGTTCTCTTTAACACCTTAATAAAATAGTGCACCCTGCTGTAGACAAAATGTATATGACCCAGCACAATAGTGGGCAAAACATCAAATGTGTTTCTACTAGTCCATCTACGTTACTTGCTCAACATTAAAATGCTTTTCACCACTTTCCTGAACATAACATTTATTATTTTTATTCAATCATATGCTATGAGTGAAGCTTCACAAGGAAACTCCCTCTATCCAGTAGTGCAAAAATGGACTGCCTTGAGCTGCATACTTTTACTTGTGCCAACCAGTGTGTCATCAAATGAGAGCCAGAGTGGTAGTTCATTTGCTAGATGTGCACTAGTGAGGGAAAACAGATTCTGTATCTTACCGAAAAAGGCACAGCGATAAAGGAAGGATCAAGAGTTGCACTGCAAATAGATGGTGCACAGTCGGTGGGGCCCCTCTAAAGAGAACCTTGACTAGATGGGAAGCGGATCCTATTGGCCTTTTCGAGACATCCCCTTGCAAGCTGGTGTATGCACTCACTGTCAGGTCTCACCTATGTTTCCGCAGGAACGTCATGGACATGAAGAAAGATCCACAACTTCCCTAATCACCTATTGCACCCAACAAGGTCAAAGTGACAATGGTAACCTGGGAAAGAAGGGAAACAAAACAAGGAGTGATAAGGGTCCCACGTCGAACCCCAGGCGGCAACAGAACCAGGCAGTGACAAGGCCTAAAAGCTGTAGATGGAGAGGAGAACAGAGAACTGGTAAGTATATAGAAAGGTTCACCTCATATTCCTATTCCTCTCTAAATGTACTATCCCATACCTTATGTTTCTCTTCTTCTAAATCATTCAAATAACTGAGGTTGACAGGCGTGTGTCTGGGTCCGAAAGAAAAAACAAGAAACTACTTAGTGAGAGGGAGACTTAAATAGAAAGAGAGAAACAGTAAATTGATACTTGTATAGCGCACTACTCACCGCAAGGATCTCAAGGCGCTTGTACGAATACCGCTGTGGAACCCATCCTGGCTTTCCCTGTGAGGCGTCTACTCCTGGGCACCCCCAAGGTGGAGGCCAGGCATCCTTAGCGTTGTGGGGGCCGTTGTGGAGATTAAGCAAGCTATTGTCCAAAGTTGCAGAGTGGGACTCCATGATTGGAATAGGCACCGAGGCGTGAATTATCAGGTCCGTGGAATTTTGTTTGAGCCCAAGACCCACCGGAGGCAGGGAATTGAACCCTGGTCCCGGGCTAGACCTCTGCATCAGGGTCTGCCACTCTAATCATTGAGCCACACTTCTCCACAGTAGAAAAAGTCCTATGCTAATCAGCCTACCTTGTTACAAGACTTTTTAGTGCATTGTATATTTCCCAAATTAAACATTTTCTAATGACTGAACAAAAAGATGTCACCTTATATTCAGGTATAAATAACCAATGTCCCTTTTTCTCCTTTGTAACAGGTATCTTACTCAGACAGAAAGAACGGATGACCACAGCGTCAGGATCACTGGATCAGACAAGTATTCAAATGGGCAAAGTAAATTGAACTGAATGTCAGCGCAAAGCACTGTTACTGTCTATTTCAGTACTACAGACTTTCTTTTATTCTTTTCCTTTTCAGGCACATAGTTGTTAAGGGAAAAACGGAGTTCAGCAAGCGGAGGATGTACACGGAACAGGAACTCTGAAAGGAAGATATCCGGGAAGGAGAACATCACCACTACGGAGCAGGACACGGACGAAGATCCAGACGCCCCGGAAGTGCAGAGTAGACCCGGAAGGTAAGTTGCACTCTCCCTTAACTGGAACATGAAGAGCTACTGCTCGGGGGTGGCTGCGCTTTGACCTGTCTGGTCGGCCGCCTCACTGGGATCGGCAACCCCGACACTCACTGCCCCTGCACACAGAAGAAGCTCTGCTCCCCTTTCAAAGCAGGCCACATTTCCACCTGCAGAATGAAAGACAAACCAGCAGTTTCAAACAGCATATCCAGAGTTCACTAATGTGCTGTCACCAGAGCAGACACAAGTCAGCTTCTGTGCTGAGGCAGCAGGTAGTGTACTGTAATGGGTCGCACTGTCCCACTATGAGCCTGGTGCATTCATTGAAAGGTGCACTATGGCACAACCACAAAACCATATGCGTAATGACGACCAAGTCTCTGCATGGGAAGTGCAAAAATGCAAAAAAGTGAATCCACACATTTGAGCGGTAAGAGAATTTCCAGCTCCCACAGTTGTTATGTAATCCATATCACTCAGATATTTCGCCTAATATGCTGCAAAAGTCCAATTATATTTTTGTACAGAACTATGTTCTGTGCCAAAGAACCTCTGTTTGAAGAGGACCACAGACAAACCACTGCTTCTCCTAATTTGATCTTGTTTTGAGCCCTACTAAGTGTGACTGAACACCTCCGCACCATTTTAGACTCTGGTGGAACGGCAGCACTGATCCTCCTTGATCTCAGTGCTGCCTTCGATACGGTGTCACACGAGGTTTTGCTGTTCAGGATAAAAGAGGTCGGTGTAACAGGGTTAGCCCTTGAATGGTTCAGAGACTTTCTTTCGGGCCGGTCATTTCGAGTCTCCACCCCCCCACCTCTCCAGGGAATGCCCCATTGAACAGGGCGTACCCCAGGGCTCGGCTCTCAGCCCCACCCTGTTAAATGTGTATGTTCAGCCCCTGGCTGAGGTGGCCAGAAGACACGGACTGTCGCTCGTATCCTACGCTGACGACACTCAGCTGGTGGTGGCACTAAACGATGAAAGTGGACTTACTACCCAAAAATTCCAACGCACCCTCGTGGACATCACAGAATGGATGACAGCGAACTACCTTCAGCTCAACGCCGGTAAAACCGAGGTGTTGGTGGTAGAAAAAAACACTAAAGCTTGGGGGGACAACTGGTGGCCAGCAGACCTAGGACAGCCACCGGAACCCAAGGACTGTGTCAAAAACTTGGGAGTCTGGGTAGACTCCGCCCTCAAATTCACTCAGCACACAAAAAAGTGGCAGCAACCTGCTTCGGTATTCTAAGGAATCTCAGACCCATCCTTGAATTCTTCGACAACCAAACCCGTCAGACAATAGTACAGGCAGCTATCCTCTCCAGATTGGATTATGCCAACTCCCTCCTCCTAGGGACTAACGTAGCTGAAAAAGCTAGACTTCAACGAGTACAGAACGCTGCCGCCAGGGCATTGGTGGGCATTCCCCGCCATGCGTCTGTAACCAGTACTCTCACCAAACCCCACTGGCTCCCAACGGAAAAACGAATTCAGTTCAAAACGCTGTGCCTAGCGTTTAAAATTCTAAAAATGGCCTCCCCACCTATGCTCAGCCCCCTTCTGTCTAACTACGTCCCTCGACGTACTTCACGCTCAGAAGTTCAAAATCTCGCTACAGTACCTCACATCAAACTATCCAGGATGGGCGGCCGCTCCTTCAAGTACCTGGCCGCAAAGCTTTGGAACAACCTCCCTGATCCTATCAGAGGGATACAGGACCTGCAGTCCTTTAGGAAAGCTATAAAAACTTACCTCTTCTGCTAAACTCCTCTCCCTTCCTTCCTCTTCTTCTGTCCACGCCTCTTACAGTAAGCGCCCGGACGCTTCTTGGCTGGGGCAGCTGCGCGCTATACAAGCTCATATAACATTAACATTAACATTAACATTAACATTCATCCATTTTAAGTCTGCAATGCAAGCCCCTGGCTAACACTGGTCTCATTACAAATGTAGATTTTGTCAGTGGTCTAAAGAGACTTTAATTGAAAATGATCTCTACATGGTTCAGAATGATCTCACATCTGTTAATATTCAGCAACTTCTCTTCAGCCCACCTCATGCTTAAGCACAGCTACACCAGACACAATAGAAGAACACCTCAAGTCACTCAACAAAAAATCACTTTCCAGATAGGTCACGCTGTAAACCCGTGCACTTCCAACCTAGCACTACATGCAGGGTAGCAATCTTCATATCCTTTAAAGTGCTTTAGTTTCAGTGGTATGATGCACTGTACAAATAAAAGAACAAACCAATGCTATAGAACAGAAGGAGGGCAAAAGTTGCATTAGATGTTGTAGAGAACATGATATTCTATAGGGCTTAAAAGAGGATGATGCCTCCATCTTGCTAATTCCAATTGATAACAGAAAATGTTTTTTATAGGGGCAACCATGTATGACCGTGGTTTTCAACCCCTTATTTAACTAGTGCAATTCTCATTCTTTAATGTGCTGACCTCAAAATGCATTGCTGTAAGGTTCAACGCACTAACCTAGCCAGCAAGCTCTCTAGTTTCCAACAGATAGTGACTCCACATACATTCTTCATGAACAATAACATTTTGAACATAAGCAGTGAGGTTTCCTTGTTGATTTTGAAAAATGGGGGCTTTGGTTTGTATGTATGTATAGGCATTTATATAGCGCTTCGACTGCTGCGAAACCCTTCCTGGCTTCCCTGAGAGATGGTCCCTTAATGGGTATCTCCAGGGTGAGACCAGGCATCCCCGGCGGTCTGGTGGGGCCGTTAGTGAAGATGAGGCAAGCTAATGCCCAGAGTTGCCGAGTGTGATCGCTGATCAGAGTGGGCACCGAGGCGAGAGAATTATCGAGTCCACTGACCCTGGTCCAGAAACCTGCTGCGCCGGGAATCGAACCCTGGTCCCGGGCCGTTCTCTGCTCTCGGGTCTGCCGCCTCTAACCAGTGAGCCACACTACTTCACTTGGTTTCACTTGGTTCCAATAATGGTTTTAGTAGTTTATGAAGAAAGCTGTGATTCTGGCATACAGTTTACTATTAATTCAGAGCCACTTACAACTGCATATTTTCAATTTTCTATTCTGATGTCCAAACTATTAAAAAGAATTGTTAAAAAAGTGTGTCACTTTTCACTGGTAATAAATCAATAGAAGAGAGGAATGATCTCGCTCTGTGCCTTAACTTGGACAGCTGACAAGCTCTTTGTGTTGGTGGGGATAGGAGAAGCCCACTTACTATGAGGAATAATATACTGCTACTACTTATAAAGGTAATCAACTTGCTTCCTTGTCCGGCAGTGTGGTAATGGAACTCTTTGTTGACTTGCAAAATGTTAATAATACACAATGAGAAGTTGTTTTTTCCAACTCTTCCAAGACAATAAAATGGTCTGTGTAATCTTCACCACTGTGACTTGGAGCTAGGTCTTCACACGTGGACACCTTTACCAAGGGTATCATCTGGTTCCATCTTTTTGATACGTTTAAAATTATATATCTACCAGCATGTTTCTCAGATGCTAAATACAAAGGGCCTTATTCATGAGAAGTGTTGCATCGCTGCGACAAAGCAGCAATGCAAAATTTCTTAGTGTGCCCTCCTTGCGACACCATGGATGCGCCGTATTTACAGTACAGTAACAGGAAAGTGGGGCACCCACTCTACCCTTGGAGGCTTGGGCAAAACAACTAGTAATAGGTAAAGATGCCTACAAGGGATTTCATTAAATATTCCCAGTCAAATCTATTCAAGATAATCATGTGTTGGTCTAGCCCCAACTGGTAGCTGACTATTGAACAATCAGAACATCAATGTTATTATTTAAAACATGAATATTCAACAATAGATAATTTTCAGACAAAGGTATGTCTTCTTTTCAATGAGAAACAATTTTAATATAAACAAAATTAGAAAGGGTACATTGGAATACAACAAAACACCATGATCGAGGATATATAAAAATTAAAACCTTAAAATCATAGGTGTAAACACCTACTCCAAATTATAATAAAGATAGAAATGCATCTGAGAACAACAGACAACGATTCCTGAAAAGCAACCAATGCTAAGGAAATAGATATGTATGTCAACGTTTTGGTCTTTTGTGGCAGCTTTGTCCATCAGACCATTGTCGAAGTGGATATCTTCTACCTCGCCCAGGTATGCTTACAAAGGAAGACCAGCAGTCGGAGGTAACTGAAACATAAAAAGATGTATTGTGCTAGAGCGGGTACACCACCTCACAGCTCCATGTGGCTATGAGAGAAGTGGACAACTTACAAAGTCATAGACAGCCTTATATACTTTTGTGCTCCATAAGCGTAGGTGGGGATTGATATGATAAATCAGCAGCTGTCAAGGATGATTAATGATCCCCAAACAATATCACGTACTGGTCAGGGCCAGTGGCTCTGGAAATATGTATACTTGGCTTGCTGAACACAAATATAAAGGTTACTCACTAAACCCCATCAGTCATCAATAATCTTGTGATACAAGTGAATAAAGCAGAACTATGCATAACTTGTGCCAAGTATAAACATGGGCGGGCTTGTGGTTACAGAGTCAGGCGCCCACTTGATTAGTCATCCGGATACAGAGCAAAGGTTACATCTCTTGTGTCAACAACGATTCATTACCATCAGCAGTCTTTTGTTAGCTGTAATACATTTGGAATTAGTTGGATAGGAAAGCTGAGCAAATGAGTCATTGACCTTTAAGCAACATACCCTGCTCTACTTGTGCGTCATAAAGTGAAGTACAAACATATGCTCTGGGGTCGACTGGTGTATTAACATTTCCTTGTGCCGATGAAGCGGCCACACCATATGTGCTGAGGTGGCAAGCAAAAGAGACTAATACAAAATGTTGGCTGGGAAACACAAAATGGAGGAGCTTTCGTCCATTACAAAAACTGTATTTCCACAATCGGCCCTTTGGACGCAAAGTCCAACATTTTGTTGAGGCCTTACGGTACATGTTCATAGGTATGGCGGGTGTTACTATAGTGGGCCTCACTGCGATCATTGATGTAATCAACCGTATTGTCGTCAGAAGGGTTATTATCCGAAATATCAATATCCATCAATTGTTGGGTTACAACATCCCTCATTATAAGAGCATTAGTAACAGTCACTGGGGGCATTGGGGGTGGTTTTAGTAATCGCCCCAAACACTGGCCACACATGGGCAGACAATTAATGAGAACACAGCACCCAATCACCACAAGGAAGATAGCCACTAGAAACATCCCTATCTTCCAGCCCCAAGCAGATAAGGCACTCCAAATGGAACCTACAGGATCCCAGGGGCAAACATCACTATGGGCCTGGGCCCCTATATCATATAGCCTTTTGATCGCTTGCCTAACCGATGTTGATGAGTCAGGAATATGCGTGCAGCAGGAAGACCCGATCACCCTACAGACTCCACCCCGTTCTACTAACATCATGTCTAGCACAATCCTGTTTTGGAGAGAAACTAATCTAAGAGCCTTAAGCTCAACTGAGATGTTCTCAATTATGCCTGCTGTCTCTTCTATAGTAGCTTCTAATAGACGGGACAACCTGCGTATGTTTCTGGAATTTATGGCAGGGCCATACCAAGGAACAAAGGCCTTTAGTACATCACCAGCTATCTCAGCTGCTGTATCTCCTTGATCAACACTCCTCCTACCCTTCAGAGTTCTGGATGCTTTATTCACTTCCGCAGTACTTTTTACAGACATTGCTGGCGTTACAAGACCCAGGTGACAACAGCCACCCCAATTCACTGGTAGCCATATATAGGGCCCTGGAGCCACAAATGAAATAAACTGAGTCACCGATATAGAGTGGAACAGTTATTTCCTGGGAAGACACTTCAAATGTCATATTGCAATTGGTACTATTCCCCATTTTGGCGGTACCGTTGCTCCTAATACATATACTCCCAAGCACACTACGCTGCCTCATTTTCAAAAAGGGTATCTCTCTGGTGTCCCTATAGAGCGGAGGTGTGCTATCATTTTTTCCCAAAAACAGTGGGGTGAATATGTTAGAAAATGGGAACGTTGCATTTGGTAAAATAACTTCAGAGCAATTCTCTGACTGGAGAATGTCTTTATCATAATGGGTGTACAAGGAGGCAGTTGATGTTCTAGTGGTAGAACGGGAATTTACTAAGCTGCTGAAGACCCCTATTAGCTCAACTTTCAGCATCGCAATGTGTAATGCATAACAAGACGCTTGAAATGGCAGGGGCACTTGGAGAAGGGGTACACCTTCGTCTACATAGGCTGGGAATTGCATACAGATCCAACAATTATTTTTATCAATTACTTGATGGGTCTGATGAAGTAAGGTAAGGAAAGAATTATGACCCATCTCCTCTCTGTGGTCCATATCCTCTGGTGGTACTGTAACTGAGGGGACAAAGTCAGAGGGAAGCTCAGATGGGAGCGGGGCAATTTTTGCAATAGGATTTTAGAGCTCTAGGAGATATAATAAACCGATGACCAAAGACATTATGCAGAATAACATACAAAATATGCATAGTTTGGAGTACCAGCGCCCCTTTTTGTTAAAGTTAAGAGTGGAATATGTATCCTCCATTTCTAGTAAAGGAAGATGTGTAGTTGTTCTTCCAAACGGAAATACCATTCGTTTTCAGAATTTTGAATTATACAATCTCACAAGTGCGGCAGTTCAACAGTGTTCGTTATAGGCCTCACTGTTACAGACCTTGCAATTGGTAGTATTAACACAAATTTGACCTCACACCCTCTCCTCCTCTGGGTCTCTGGGCTTCGGATGTATTCCTTTATTCTCTTTTCAGATCAGAGTCGGCAGTGTCCTTATTTTACTAACCTCACTGCACAAGTTAGTCCTTTAAAGTTGGCACTGTTCAGTGCGTGGCAGTTGGTGCTTGCTCCGTCCTAAGCACTCTTCATTTTCTTTGGGCGGAGATTGTATCCTGATGCAGCTTGTTGATCATCAATGCATGCAGGAATGCAGTCACCAGTCCTTTGGTCAGAACGGTCCTCTTCCGGGGGCAGTTTTGGCCAGAACGGTGGTTCTCTCTTCACATTTGATAGATGGATCCAATTCTTGTGTCCGTCACATCGAACCGCCGTCTGTGTGACTAATAAAACTTGCGCTGGCCCTTTCCACCTGGGCTGCAGACTGTTCTTCCTCACAAAGTTTTTGGTCAGGACCCAGTCCCCGGGTTTGATGTCGTGTACTTCTCCTTCCAGAGGTGGGGACCATGTGTCTCTGACCTGTTGGCGAATGGTAGACAGGGCAGAAGTTAGTTCTTTACAATAATCCAACAAAGCAGAATGCGTCAATTCTTGCAACTTTGGTGGAGAGGCAAACCCATATACATTTGCTGGTTTCCCCATAACGAGCTCATATGGAGAAAGTCTGTTTTTGGATGTAACAGTTGTCCTCATGGAGAACAAGGCTAAGGGCAATGCATCTACCCAGCTGAGAGTACTTGATGCACATATTGTTTGCAGTTTATTTTTCAATGTAGCGTTACAGCGTTCCAAAAGCCCTGCTGCTTTTGGATGATAAACTGAGTGGAACTTTTGCCTTATCCCCAACCCTTTACATACTAGGTCCATTATTTTATTTGAAATATGTACCCCGTTGTCGCTCCAGAGACTTCTGGCCAAGCCATAGCGGGAGAAGTACTCTTTCAACAACATTTTGGCTGTGCTCAATGCGGTGTTATCTTTTAAAGGGAATGCCTCCACCCAGTTACTGAAACTACATATAACGACCAAAACATATCTTTTGCCATTGGCAGGGGGCATTTCTATGTAATCCATCTGAAGGCATTCAAAGGGATATTAAGGCAATTAGAATTGACCAGGTGGTACTTGTATTCCCTTTCCCACATTATGGAGAGCACAGGTCATACAGTTCTTGGATAATTTTACAGCTGTTTTCCTAATGTTTTTGTTGACCCATATTTTTTCAATGGTATTTGTCATTCCATCAGCCCCCAAGTGTGCGGGACCATGAACCATGTGAAGCATGGGTAGGAGAAATCTGTCGCGCAGGACCCACTTTTTCAAATGTCCCAGTGTATGCATCCAAGCCCCAAAGTGCGTGTCAAAATAATATCCTTCCTTAACCCACTGCTTCCTCTCATCTTCACTTGCAAATTCTTGAATGTCCTTTATCTCTTTGTAGGGATCAATGTTTGTCTCCTCCTCATCAGTCTTTGACACTACATATGCTAAGGTGTACTCATTCAACGCAGTGTGTTTTGCTGTTTCATCGGCAAAGGCGTTTCCCTGACCTACATGGTCTGTGATTTTCTTGTGTGCACTACACTTCATGATGGCCAATTTAGTTGGTAATGCAAGGGCATTTAGTAATCTTGTGATCAAGGTGCCGTGCTGTATTTTCGCACCTCCAGATGTAATGTACCCCCTTTCGGCCCATAATCGGCCGAAGTTATGTGCCAGCCCCCATGCATATTGGCTATCGGTGTAAATGTTTACGGCTAACTTCTCTGAGAGCTCACATGCTCTGGTTAGGGCAGTTAACTTGGCTGCCTGAGCAGACATCTGTTGTATTTTACATGTTTCAACAACTGTTTTATTGGTTGTGATTGCATAGGCTGCAGAGGTAGTTCCATCTGGTCTCTTTAGACAAGAGCCATCCACAAATAGTGTTCCATCAACTTTTTGCATAGGTATGTCTGTCATATCTACTCGACCTTTCGTTTCAGTTTCAGTGACAATCATGCAATCATGTTGTACTTCATCCTGCTCCGAAGGGAGAGGCATTAGAGTAGCTGGGTTGATGGTGTTACTCCTCTGCAAGGTCACATTAGTGGCCATTAGTATTAGCTCATACTTAGTCAACCTAGCATTAGTTAAGTGCTTAGTTTTGGTTTTATTCAGCAGTATGTCTACTGAATGAGGTACGTAAACCATAACTGGATGTCCAAGTACAATAGAGTCTGCCTGTCTTACTGCAGCAGCCTCTGCAGCAATGTTTTTGAGGCAGTTTGGTAGGCCTCTCGCTACCGGATCCAATGTTGAGGAAAAATAGGCACATGGTCTATTCTTCTCTCCATTTTTCTGGGTTAGTACATCCATTGCGCATCCCTCTCTCTCATGTACGAACAGTGCAAAGTTCTTAGTGTAATCTGGTGTGCCCAAAGCAGGTGCATTACATAAAGCAGTTTTCAAAGCCACAAATCTATCTTGATGTTCTTTATCCCAAGGAACAGGATCAGTAATGGTTTGGCCAGATAAGAAAAATTTGGTGCCCATTGCCTACAAAAGGAGACCATTCCAAGAAATGCACGCACATCTTTCTGAGTTCTAGGTCTGGGAATGTTCTGCACTGTTTGTATTCTTTCAGATGATAATCTCCTCCAGGAGATGACCTAAGTAAGTTACCTCCTGTCGACAATATTGTAACTTAGCTGGCGAAACCTTGTGTCCATGCAGAGCAAGAAATGCTAGAACATCATGCGTAGCCTGCTTACAAATGTCTTCTGTCTCAGCTGTGATCAGTAAGTCGTCTACATATTGCAGTAATACTGTACCTGGTGGCAAAGCACAGTCATCTAGTTGTCTCTTTAATGCCTGGCTATAGATGCTAGGGCTTTCAGTATACCCCTGGGGAACACAACAGAATTTATATGATCGCCCTTGGAAACTAAAACTGAACAAATACTGGCTGTCTGGGTGTATGGGGATACTGAAGAAAGCGTTCTTCAGGTCTATGACAGTAAACCACTGGGCTGAAGGTGGTACAGATGAAAACATTGCTGTAATGTCAGGTACAACTGGGTATTGTGGTTCCACTATTTTGTTTATGGCTCTCAAATCAACAATCATCCTATATTTGACCTGTCCCGTTCCATCATCATGTTTAACCACAGGTAAAATGGGACTGTTACATGGACTGCTTGTAACTTCATGTATTATTGTACGTTGCAATAAGTCTGATATAACTAATCTAATACCCTCCTCACCTTCTTTTGATATTTTGTACTGGGGAATGCGAGGTAATCTGACATTTGGCTTAACTGTAATGTGCACTGGCTCAATATCCATTTCACCTACATCATTTGGTCCATGTGCCCATAATTTTGGATCAATATCCTGCAGTTCGGGTGGTATGTAATTTTTGTCTGAAACCATGTATTGTCTGGACACTCCTTGTTTCTTACAAGTCAGATAGACACCATCCGGCGTGCAGTATATAGTGGCATGCATCATTTTCAAAGCCTTTAAACCAAGCAAATTTAGCGAACACGTTATAGGACCAATTGTGAAATCCAATGGTCGCGAAATGGGGCCTGTGACAACAGCATTTGAAAATCCCACCAACTTATCTAATCTTTCCGAGAGAGGAACATGGGGGAGCAAGCGGTGGGAAATCGATGTATTAGTGGCACCAGTATCTAGAAGAAATTTTCTCTTGTCACCTTCAACTACCATTTTTACATATGGGCCTGAAGAATCCACTGGTATCTGCACTCGCTCCCTGTCCTCTCCTGGGCATCCCTATTGTGTCCAGTCCTCGTTGTCATCATATTGTGTATAATCTTGAGTGAAATACGCATTGTTCCTATTGTCAAAATAATTTGTCTGCTCAGTGTCACTGTAATTTCTTTGCTGTCCTCTACCTCTCCCCCTGTCTACACGGGGAGTTGAATTTCCTCTGTAAGTGTTTGCATTATTTCTCATAGTTTGACCCTGGCCCTGTAACAAAGGGCACTCGTTCTTCCAATGTCCCTCCTGATAGCAGTTAACACATTGATTGTATCCTAACCCTGCTCTCTGTTGCGCCGGAGCTGGAACAGCTCGACCAACCCCACGACTACGTCCACCTGCCCCCTGAAAATTTGTACGTCTTCTTGACCTTCCTCTGTCAGGAAAAGCTTGCTGCATTAATGCTTTTGTTTTTAATTCCTTCATTTGCTTATCCTTCTTTCCCTTTTCTGAGTTTCTCTTATTCTCATAATAGCAAGCCATTGTCAATAACTCAGCTGGATCTTTAGCAGTCAAGGTACTTTCATATGTTTTTATACTGTCCGATAAGTCAGGTAAAATGTTATTAACGAACTGGTTAGCAAAAATGCGCTTTCCTTGTAATGTTTGAATGTCCTGTCCACTATACCCTTTAAAAACCTCTTCTATTCTGCTGAAAAAATCAGTCACTTCCTCTCCCTCTTACTGTCTACAAGCGGTCATTTTATCCCAGTCTACTTTTTGTCTAGGCAAAATTTGCTGCATGCGTGCTATAATGTGTCCAGGTAAATCTTTTAAAACTTGTGGCACATCCTCTCCTGCTGCTCTAAGAGTATCCGCAGCCCTTATGGCTCCCCAGTTAATATTTGCCGAATCATGATCCCTAACTGGGCGCCATAGTTCCTGCGGTACCAAAAAATCATACAGAAGATCGACATCGTTCAATATCATAGGCGTCAAACTAAGAGCAGATTCAAGGTGTTCATAAAATACTTTTGGATTACTTCTAGGATCAGGCAACTCTTTCTTCAAGGCCAATAAATCAGCCCTAGTCCATGAAGTGTGCACATATTGTCGGATGGCGGGGTGAATTCCACCCCTTGGATCAGGAATTGGGTGTACTTCTTTCATAGGGAAAGCTGAGGTATCATGACTGTGTTCTGGACCGAAATGCTGGTGGATATATTTATTGGTGACGTTATGCATAATGATATCTAGCTCTTTGTGGTAGTGATAACAAGCATCAAACGCATCTTCGCATTCTGTGTTTGTTAATATGGATTGCTCGCTCTCCCTCCATAATTTGTGTAACCACACTGGTACCCTGAAAGAATCTGTACTATTCTCTAGCAAGAGTTGGCAGTATTCAAGCAATCTAGTCACCATACTATTAATAACAAGATTCTTAGCTCTCAGTTCCTTCATTCCTTCAAACGTTTCCCAGGCTCCTATTTTTGTTATTTCCCCAAGGTCCATCCATTTTCGTGCCATCTTTTTTATAGTTTCTTTTTCATTAAAGCCTAATCGGGTGTGTCTAATGTGCATGTCTGGTGTTCGTCTATTTGTCCTTGGTGATGTAAGCCACGAGGAATTGGGCCAAATGTTTGCTCTTTGTGTATTTACTGCAGGAGAATCACTTTGTGAAGCAAGTGGCGTCATTGATACTGGAAGTGTCACGCTGGAAAGTGTTGGGGCGGACGGTGTTGCTGGGGTGTTTCCTACAGATCCATATGCGCCCTGCGATCTATTAGTAGGAGAGGCTGTTTGTTGGGCCCGAGTCGGTACAACAGGGGCGGATGCTTGTTGGACCAGCACAGCAGGAGGGAGCACATGCTGTGTTTGTGGTGGGGCAACAATGTTAAGTTGTTGGCCCCCAATACCGGGACCTGGGGGAACAGGATTTTGGATATTATATGGGGGAGGCTTCTCTAACAAGTCCTCTAATACCTCATCAACAGGCGGGCAATTTCTTTTGTCTACTGCGACAAAACACTTTACTGTTTTCATCCGAAATTCTCTGTCATGCTGTTCAATATTTTCGTTTATCTTTATATTATTATATTCTGCTACCTTGGCCGTAGTTGTTTTGTTCTTTTCTCTTTCCCTGTCTTGTTTTTGTTTCATGGCCCTAGTTCGAGCAGATTTCTCCCATGTTTGAAATGTCTCAAACATAGCAGGTCGGACTTTTCGTTCCATCATACATTGCTGTAAATACTGTAATTTAGCTAAATCAAAAGTACCATCAATAGGAAACTGTAATTCCTCATCTTTTTTTGTGTACTCATGCCATATTCTATTGTATAGGCTCACTGATACTCCCTTTTTTATCATTAATATCCAACCAGGACTGTCTTCAACAGGGTTGGGGACGCTTTCGTCCAACCGGTAACCTGAACTTACACAACAGAACGTTTTAGAAATGCATTTCTTCATTGTTCCTATTATTTTTAGTTATAACTATCCTTTTACCCTTTTAACCACAACTTATTCAAAACTTAGTTACAAAACTTCTTTTTATCAAAACATGCAACAGAACAATCTCACCAATCTGTGGTGTGTCCTTTAAATCATCCGACTGTTGGTCTTCAGGACAACACGTCTGTTTCAGAAGGGATCAGCTCGTGGACCTCTGCCGGGGAATCCTGTGTCAAGAAGCCAGTCGGGACTTCAGATGGCAGCTGCTGCGGAGAAACACTGTCTCCTTCGTGCAGGGGCCCCTATGATCATTCGGTCCTCAGTCGCACCTCTAAACCACGGACACAGCTAGCCGTTGGATGTCCCATGGAGAGGTGCCACCAGAGTCGCTAGCTGTCGAAGTTGATTTCTTCTACCTCACCCAGGTATGCTTACAAAGGAAGACCAGCAGTCGGAGGTAACTGAAACATAAAAAGATGTATTGCGCTCAAGCGGGTACACCACCTCACAGCTCCATGTGGCTATGAGAGAAATGGACAACTTACAAAGTCATAGACAGCCTTATATACTTTTGTGCTCCATAAGCGTAGGTGGGGATGGATATGATAAATCAGCAGCTGTCAAGGATGATTAATGATCCCCAAACAATATCACGTACTGGTCAGGGCCAGTGACTCTGGAAATAGGTATACTTGGCTTGCTGAACACAAATATAAAGGTTACTCACTAAACCCCATCAGTCATCAATAATCTTGTGATACAAGTGAATAAAGCAGAACTATACATAACTTGTGCCAAGTATAAACATGGGCGGGCTTGTGGTTACAGAGTCAGGCGCCCACTTGATTAATCATCCGGATTCACAGCAAAGGTTGCATCTCTTGTGTCAACAACGATTCATTACCATCAGCAGTCTTTTGTTAGCTGTAATACATTTGGAATTAGTTGGATAGGAAAGCTGAGCAAATGAGTCATTGACCTTTAAGCAACATACCCTGCTCTACTTGTGCGTCATAAAGTGAAGTACAAACATATGCTCTGGGGTCGACTGGTGTATTAACATTTCCTTGTGCCGATGAAGCGGCCACACCATATGTTCTGAGGTGGCAAGCAAAAGAGACTTATACAAAATGGTGGCTGGGAATCACAAAATGGAGGAGATTTCGTCCATTACAAAAATTGTATTTCCACACCATCTTCAGGGCGAAGAGTGGATTGTTGTAGTGGTCCTTTCGATCTGGTCAGGCACTCAGTTTGAACCAGAATAATCATGATTTATTTAAAAAACTTTTTGGGTCACATACACCAGAGGGGCCTTATGAATAGGCCCCTGCATATATCACCACTAAAACAGAAAGGCAATAGTCGCAGTCCCAATAAGAATGTAAAAACACGCCCCTCAATGAAATCGAGCTTTAAGTAGATTAGTCGTGGCTGCAAACGCATTCCACTTTCTGTGTAGACAGCAATTTACAGTATTTACAGTATGGGGCATTATGTCATAAGGAGTGTCATGTGAAAGGGTCTGCGTCACCCTTACGCCCGCCATGAGGTTTTGACGCAATGACTTCCTAGAAGTGGCAACCTAAAATCCTATAGATTTCAATGTGCCACTTCTACAAGGCTTTGATGTGGGGGAACGCTCACCCTGCATACATTCTACCTGCATCAGGTAGAATGTAGGGCAAGAGTTTATGAAGTCTAATTGCATCACTTTGTAAATAGGGCCCAACGTGGTGCAATATTTATGCCACTGCAGCGTCACAAAAACTGACGTAACAGCGGCATAAATGTGACGCAGCGCTTTCTAAATAAGGCCCAACATCTCTAAATTGCTCTATTAGATGCTGGTATTTTTGGGAAAGAAAGTAAGACAAAGATGGCAAAATTGTGAACACATCTAAAATGTTTTGAATGTGTCACAGTACGCATTTTCACTTTCCCTAAATTACATTTTTGGATACACTCAATTATGATTCTGGAAGCTACCTGTCACACTTTACACTTTACTTGATTGTCTGAATTGAATGAATTCCTATTCAAAGTTTATTCACGAGCTTTCCTGTCGACAGATTCCAAGAATAAACAAGCATCAGGGGTATCTAGCCAGTGGCGTATTATGCATAAGTCTGAAATCTTCTCCAATGAACCACCAAAATAGAGCAAAACAATATAAAGACAGCATTCAGATAAGAATGGAACAGCTGGGACTGCCCGCCTACAAATACTGCAAATTAGGCATTTATACTCATGCGTCGACACAACTGACATTTCCCCATTTAACTTAGTTAAAATCGTAATGGACCAAGACAGCAAATGTGTTCTGTGAAGCAAGATTTCACCAATCTCTCTGCGGAACATACACCTTCAGTTTTGTTGCCTGTCTTTGGCAGCTTCTTCAGCCAACTTGCAGTTTTGCAGTTTCCAATTAAAACGCCATTAACTTTTATTTAATCAGCTCCATGCTCCTTCTTTGGAGTGAAAACTTCTAATTGACAAGGAGCGTTGGCATATATATTCATATTTCCCTGACACATCTAGATGTGAAATAAATGGATATACAGATGCGTTTTCCTTCTCTTCCTGTGGTAATGTAAGATTTTCATGGAACAAATACCAACTTGCTTTTTTGAGAACAGTGATCATTTTCTCGAATGGTAAAAAGACACAGGAGCACAAATCAGAAACATAATTAAAATAATGGAGTAACAATATGATTATTACATTGAATGATATGCTATTAATAGCGTAAACACGTAACCTTTTTCCATTGCAGAATAACCATTTTGTCTCACTATGAGTATCAGGGTTTATTATCAACCAACTCTATTGTACTCAACCAATGAAAGACTGAAGGAAGAAAGGCTGAGTCAGCCCTTCTGGGATTGAAACCAGAGACAAGCTGGTGGTGTCGGCTGGCCTACAGGGCAGCTAGGGAGTGGCCGACGGGCTGCTCTGACAGGCGCCCAGTGCAACAATCTTTTTCAGCCCCCTCTACTCCCATGACCTTCTCCTCAGATTTGCTGACAACCACCCAGCAAAAGGGCACCTCATCTGTCCATAGCCCCTCTCTTGCATACACTTCATTCGTTTTAAAGCTTTGGTAAAGGCTGGCTTTCATAATCCATTCAGCCATCCACTTTAAATACAGATCTGGACTTTTGAGTAGCCATATTAACCCTCTGCACTAATGTATGGCAAGTCAAAGCTGCCGCTAGAAAAAACTCAGGGGCATATTACGAAGCAATAGCAATATTTATCGCTATTGCTTGGTTAGAGTCAAAATTTTACCGCTGCGCTGCGGCGATTTTTACTGCAAATAAACCTTGGTATTACCAAGGTTTATCGCAAATGCGATAAAAATCGCCGCAAAGCATGAATATCGCTGAAAAGTCAGCGATATTCATGCATTACCGAGCTAATGCTCTTAGCCATGTTATCCACCTACCATTGGATAACATGGCTAAGAACTGCTCAGGGCAGGTGTTAGCTTTTGGAGATATTCATGCTTAGCGTGAATATCTCCAAAAGTTGGTAATAGGAGATAGCGATGTTAGCGACTGTTTTCAGTCGCTAACTTCTTGGCACGCCCACTTTGCATATCATTAGTGATAAATATCACTGAAATGCAAAGTGGGGCCCAAGATGGTCGCTATCTCCTACTAGCTGTCGCTAACTGGTGTTAGCGACAGCTAGGTAATAGGGAGATAATTTTATCTCCGCTTTCTTGGCTTTTAAAGCCAAAAAAGCGGAGATAAACCCCCTAGATAATATGCCCCTCAGTTTTCTCTCTCTAGTAGGAACATCAGTCACAAGTTATATTGACATTTTTATTGCTGCCTGAAATCTAGACACCAAGGAACTCTGCATTAGCTGATTTTAAGTTATTGCTAAGCACAGCACCCCCACCTGAGGTCAGTGCCGTGCAGGTCAGAGCCTAGTGCAACCGCACCAGTCCCACTGGCATAAAGCCGGCCCCGCTGACAGGTCAGTGTGTGGGCCATTGTTTTGGTTGTTTGTGGCCCTGTTTTATGATCTACTGGGCTGTTGATATCCTAGATATCAAAACAAACATTGCCTGCTGCATGCACAATTGCATGCATTCCTCCATACCATGTAAAACACATAAAAACTGTCCGATTTGCAACCATGGGCCATTTTATCAGCTTTCTTGATCACTAATCGGGGCCCAATTTATTTCACTGCCCGGTTCTATGTTATGCCCCAGTGGAGACCCTGCCTGCTAGTTCAAGACCAATATCAGTATAAATCTCTTAAATCGTTCCGGTTGTGGAATTCTCTCTTTCGGATAGGAGTCAGGACACTCCAAAGTCGGAGCCACCAGAATCCAAAGGAGCAGCCTCCATGTTTTCGACATGCACTCGCTCATTGATGAACGAGATTACATGCTGCTGATGGAGGTGCTCTAGTCATTACGTGGTGAGATGCCATTAGGTCCTTTGTGCAAGAAAGCCACGTGTATTATGCATGGAAACTTGAGTTAAACTGCTGACCTTACCTCAAATTAGTGGAGTGATTTCAAATCAGGTTTAAGTGCCTCTTTTTTTTGAAGTTTTAAGCATGATTTAGCCATACACTTCAGCACTGTCTTTATATGGTAATTATGTGTTTGCCATGCATATTTTGTTATATCTCAACTACAAACACAGTTGGGTAGCTTCGCAGGGGGGCACGGCCTATTGGGGATATGTAGAGGAGGAGGGGGGCACAGAGGAGGTTAAACCTAGTTAAAGGGGTGAGAAGTCAACCTATCTGAGGTAGTGTTCCTTGAAGAGGCGATTTTTGACTTTCTTCCAGAATTGCAGGAGAGTTGGTAGTCTTCTGATGTCGAGTAATTTTTATTGTTTTTCTTTCTTCTTCAGGTAACTGCATATAAAAAACACACAAACACCTCCAAATTAAAATGAATGCAAGTTAAACTAATCAAAGGGAAAATTCTCTTTTACTTTAAGAAACCTTAGTTAGTTAAAGTGATCACTGCAAAGTTTTTTGTGAGCGACAAGAGAGTGCAGTGAGGATTAGTGACTTGTTCATTTATATTGCTACGATGTCCCAGTCAGTGACAGAAAGCACTGTGAATGTCATTATTTTAAAATTGAATTATAAATATGATATAAAACAGTCAGCTTCACAATACTGTTTAAGATAAAACACACGCACAAAAAAATACACATTAATCATTCAGACTATATTTAGTGTAAATATTTTTATGAATGTCCATTAAAAGGGTGCACTCCTTTTAATGGACACATATATTAGCTCTAAAAAAAGTAAATAGCCCCAAGTGTCTCCCTTAATTAAAACCTACACGGGATCCAAAGCAGTCTTTAAATTTGGTGATTAACCAATTGCTCACCTTTATATTTCTTTCAGGTATTGAGCATTTTGGTGAGAAGGCATTTTTCTTTTTTCGTAGTTCCCTATTCCTCTCTCTGCTTTACAGCACTGGAACCCCCTCCGCAACCCCACGCCCATTCTGTGAGTGGTCTCTGGACCCCAGTTATGGCAGTCTTACTACGGGAAATAATTTGGGGGTCAGCATAATGGCCCATGTCACGATTTTTTCGCACTGATCAGGGCCCAAGCAACAGAGGGGAGAATGGGACTAAATCTACTTTTGTTGTCGTTTTTTTACACTAAGAAGCAGAAACACTGCTTTGGACATGTGGCCTAAACGTAATGGCCCTGTTGAGGGTGCAGAGTAGACAGTCTGCTTCTGAGAGCTGTACTTATCATTGGGGCTGCAGAGCCATTTGAGGCCCAGGGCATATTTGCAGTGCCAGAGTTGCTTTGGTCCTCGGAGCAATAGCCCAAGGGAGGGTAAAATTGAAGCAGAGGAGATACCATAATTTCGTCAACAGAGCGATGAGGATGATGAGAGGTGGGAGGGAAAGGGATGGTGTGAGATGGGAATCTTAGTTGCCTACAAAGGGCAGAGACGACAGCAAAGTAGAAGCTTTCATCACTAAAGCAGGTGCAGTGAAGCATTTACCAAGGAAGCCACTGCACCACAACTATGATTGTTTTACTATAGAAAGTGGGCATGAAGGCTCATTTACCTTGCTAGCTTCGGCCAGGTGGCACCTTTGGTGCAAAAGGGGAGCAACAAACAGTAGCTAATTATTTTTCAAAAAGCTGCTAAGCTTGTTTTGAGATTGAAGTGATGGTCACCCATGGCGAGGACGGAGTAAAAGAAGAGAAGATATCTAGCTTCTCAAGGCTACAGCCATCATTAGTATCATTAGTGCAGCAGTTGGGGTTGCATTGGGGCCCATAGCACTGTGCAAGTGTGCCTGTGTTTTTGCTAGGATTGTTTTTGTACAGGAAGGGATACCTTCCTGCACAAAAACAATCCTTAGAGGCATTTTTCCCGTTCTATGTGTGGTGCAGAATGCATTTTTAAATGATGGTGCATTGTGCAACATGGGTGAATTTAAACAGATGCCTAGCTTCCATGAAGAGTAATTTGAAGATGTTTTGGGGATGGATAACATCAAGGCCATTACATGTTGACGAAGGCAGCACCCTTACTGTGTCACCAGACAGGGGTGCCAAATTTCAACAAAAGACCAGAGAATGTAAGCAACTTAATTTAACATGGGTAGCACTGTGTGGATTGTGGGGATCAGTTAGCAGGGTTTCAGGAAGTCTTTGCAGATACTGGCTAGCATAGTATTTCTATTGTCAAAGCAAGGAAAGATAAGGGTTGATTTGTAAACTCAATTTCATGATTAAAATGTATGATTTTGATTTTTGTTTGCAGGGAAAGTTGAGTTTCTTTTGGCTGGAGTAAACGGTCCAGAAGAGGACCTGGGCAGAGTAGCGGAACAGCTGATGCACCGTTGATCCCAAATAGAAAGCATTCTGCTCACCCACAGGTAAGTCAAGTATACAAATATTATGTGATTGTTATTCTAGACAGGTGCTCGGCGCTACCTAATCATTCTTGTTGATGTTCGCTTGGGCTGATTATTTTGGAAGTAATGCAGAGACTCCTTTGTCCTGTCACTAAGATAGTAGATATTAGTGAGTTAGTGCCTCCTCTCACTTCTTTGAGCCTTTATTTTTTTGTAGCTCCTACAGTGTCAAGCAATTTCCCAGTGATGTATATGTAGGTGTCTATCTATACATTAAAAAATGCTGACTTAGTGAATTGGCCCGTCAAAGGGAGTTGAGAGATTGCGATGAGAAGCAAACATCATTCATTGCAATTTATTAGTAATTCCAAAATCTAGTTTAAGAAATTTGGAATAGGGTTAGATAGGTTTAGGAAATTTGGAATAAGACGGTCCACAATATTACTAGTCTAACTGATTTAGAGAAGTTCAAAGTTATTGCGATTGCCTTTTCCGGCCCATAGATATTTTAGGAGACATTATTTATTCACCACCAATCTCTTTTTGTCTTTATATGTCTTCCATCAGCATCCAGGGGCAAGAAGAGGGCTGAGGCTTGTGAGGGAGCTAGAGTTCCGCTACCAATGGCTCTGCTGGGCCTAGTAAGTCCTCATGTTGTTAACATTAATATTTATTTCCTTAACTTTTATCGCCCCTTATTTTGAATTATTTCTACCCATTTCCTAACTTTTTCCAAATCCTTTTCGATCTATCCAATTCTAAATTCTTGTTATCCCTCCATTATCCAATTTATTTATTTTATATCTTTCAAGTTTCTGTACTTTACTTCAAACTGTCTCCGTACTAGTCTGTCTGTAGCTTGCTTTCTTCTACTTTGTCAGTCACCTTTCCTTCTCCCCTTATATATTTTGTGGACTGCTTAGTGTTGGTACTGTAAGACTCAGTGAACTGAGTGGTCATGTACTACTACTGTGTCGTGAAGAATGCATGCCCAAGTAAGGTATTCCATGCATATTTGAGGAAGGCTTTCTATTACTTGCTTAATCTTAATGACTAAAACCAGTGTGGCCATGGTCACGTTGCACACACCAAAGTTCTGTATGTATTAGACGTTGGTGATGACCATGCACCATGGCTAGAAGGAAGTATGAGGACGGCCCAATGCAATTGCCAACCAAGACCAGATGTCCACTTTTGTATTTCTTTTAAAAACTCAGATTCATCAATAGTTCTGACACTCCATTACAAAAAGTTATTGTTTGTCTTTACTACCTGGCTTTTCAAAAAGTGCCACCAACAAAATGGCTATCCTGATATTTTTGATGGAAGATACTGTAAATGAATTGTCATGCTGTTTGTGTTCGTATTTTGCTATTAAAAAAATTAATAGGGGGAGTAGTATCTAGCATCTAAAAATTTTTTAATGTTTTTTCTAGCCACACCGGCCATCAGTACCGGGTCCAGCAGTGACGGTGCCAGCCAGGCAGACATGGCAATAGTACAAGGGGGCAAGCTAGTAGCAGTGCCAAGCAGTGATAAGTTATATTGCTTGCTTATTGACAATTAATAATATACTCACTACAAGGATGTACTGTTGACTTGTGAACAGTTGAACATACCCTCTTTATCAGATAGAGCGGGAGTTGAGTATTTAACCCCTTTACTGCTAAGGCAAAAATATTTTTTGAATTGAATTTCCATTGAAATCAATGGTAAGTGCATGACGAGTTACCCTTGTCATTAGCATCCAAGAGGTTAATGGTCTCCTCTATCTGCAACTCAGCAGACAAAGTTGTATAATGACCTTTCACTATGATGGGTTGATGAAAAAGGGAAAGAAGGATAAAAGGAGAAAGGATTGGTGAAATGTAATATGAGTGAAAGAGAAGGATGCGTGGGCAAAAGGATGCATATAGGTGGGTAATAGGATGTATGAGTGGGTGAAGGATGGATAAAAGGGCATACGGGTGAAAGGATGCCTGCCTGGGTAAATAGGTATGGGTAAAAGGATGCCTGCCTGGGTGGATGAAAGAAATCCTCGGGTGGGTTTGATGGGTGAAAGGATGCATGGATGGGTAACGTATGTTGGTGAAAGGTTTGTTGAGACTGAGCGCCATTTTTAGCTGGATGGGTATATGGATGGATGGTTTTTAATAGTGAAGACCTGATGAGAGAATGTAAAACTTAAATGGTAAGTAGCAAAACCAAGGATGAAGAATAATAATACTAGAATAGCAATGCAACGATTAATGGAAAAATAGTTGGAATGAAGAAGTAACAAGGGACTAGGGAAATCCTCTGGAGGGGCATTCTCCTTCTCACCTTCTTTACTTGCTTGGAATAGTTTTATCAAGGCTTTGAATCAAAGGGTTGAGGTTGTATTTCTGACTACTCCCTTGACTCACTGTAGTTTTCAAGCATGACACATATTATGTATCCTAATCACCCATCATCAATCACCTCCCTCCCTACCCATGGCATTTCACCAGTGACACCCATGATTGGTGACCTAATTGCTGCATGCTTTAATTTGGTGGCACTGTATTGTTATCTGTGGAATATGCCTCTGCTTCAGTTAGTGTGCCATTGACAAAGTCCATGGCAATGTGCTTCCCTTCAAGTGCCCACTCAGTCACTTCCTAAGTTTAAGTTTAAGTTTAAGTTTAAGTTTAAGTTTAAATTACTTCTAAAGCGCATGTACACCTGACGGTTTCATGGCACTGCGGTTCACTAAGCCTCAATTAGCAGGAAGGGGCCAGGAGACAGGAAGAGACTCATAGGGGGAAGGCTTGTGAGAAAAGAAAAGTTTTTAATGCTTTTCGGAACAGAGTATATTGGGTAAGGGACCTGAGTTGAAGCGGAAGTGAATTCCAGAAGGTGGGGCGATGGTGGAGAATTTGGAGCCTCCCCATTATTTCGACAAAACCGGGGGATAGCCAACAGGTGTTGGGAGGATGATCGTAACTCTCTGGCCGGGGTATAGAGCTTTATCTCAGAGGAGATAAAGGCAGGGGCGGATCCTGACTGAGCCTGAAAGATAATGCAACCCATCTTGAACAATGAACGTTCGCGAATAGGAAGCCAATGCAGGGATTTCAGAAGCGGGGTAACATGATGTGACTTGGCCAACTTATAGTCTAGTCGAGCGGCCTGGTTCTGCACCAGTTGAAGCCGTCGAACATTGTAGGCAGGCATACCACAGTATAATGCGCTACCGTAGTCTAATTTAGAGACGACCATAGCCAGTACAATGGGTTTTAGGGCAGGAAAAGAGAAGAAGCGGTATACCTTGCGGATGGTGCGGAGGGAAAGGAAAGAAGAGGACACCACCGAACTCACCTGGGAGTGCAAGGTGAGTTGATCATTGATCTTGAAACCGAGCGCTTTGACGTAAGGAGAGGGGGAAGCGGGGGAACCCAAGGAAGGGGGCCAAAAGAGAGAGGACCAGGGGCTGGCACAACCACCTGTCAAAACCAGTTCGGTTTTATCCGGGTTTAGTTTCAGGTGGTTGTGGCTCATCCAGTCCCGGATGAAAATCATAGTGGTTTGAAAGTTGGATATAGGATCAGGGGATGAAGAAAGATGGAAAATGAGCTGGAGGTCGTCCGCATAATTAAATATGGAGACCTCCATTTGTTGAAGAGCGAAAATAAGAGGGGCAATATAGAGATTGAAAAGTAGTGGGGAAAGGGAGGAACCCTGGGGAACCCCACATGGAACCTTACAGGGCTCAGCCGAGAACTCGCTCAGCCGCACTGCTTGGGTGCGGTCCCTTAGGAAGGAGGATAGCCAGACCAGGGCTACACCACCGACCCCGGCCGCCCCAACACGGGAGAGTAAGATGGAGTGGTCCACCGTGTCGAAGGCGGCGGACAGGTCGAGGAGGACCAGAGCCTGGGGAAGGTTGGTGTCCATACCTTCTCTAAGGTTGGACACCTAATAAATAACTCTTTTCCTAAGTTCTGTCCCAGTCTTCTTTAAAATTTGAAATAAACATTCTTTGCATGCACCACATTTTTCTGGCTAAGTGATATATTTTGTTGTGGCTTCCATATCGGATTACTTCTGTTCAAATGTTTCCCTTTCAATAATTGTCAAACAGTGATTCACTACGAGCCAAAGCTTAGGCACATGATGATGATCGATAAAATGTCTACCTACCCGGCCTAATCCCACTAACTTACCAGCAGTAGAGTAAGTTAATAATTTTTTTCTTTACTGCCAAGCAACTCTATTTTGTTAGAAACATTTTTTCAAAGTATAGTGACAGAGAGTGAGGCCAGGGAGTAAAGTCAGTGGGACTAAGAGTAAGTGAAACCACACTAACCCCAGGGGAATCCTGGAGAGGGAACTAAAGGCACTGGGTGCTAGGAGCAGGCTAGCCTCCAACACAAAATTTTCAACACAAATGGGGCACTCCCAGTACAGTGACGAAGGCACTCTAAAACTGAATTGTGAGTGTGGAAATCTCACAAAAAGTGAAGGACTGGCCTCACACACCACCGGGTGTCTTGCGTCATCATCAGCAGTCCCCGCCCCCTCTAGAAACTCTGTTTGGTGGAGAGTGGGCCTTCACCTGACCACAGGGAGGCACTTCTAACTGAGTGGTGTCCCGTGAAAAGTAAAAATCATTACAGTTACCAAATAAATGTTAGTAGGACGGGTAGCTATATGGGATTAAAAAGTTGGATGTGGGAATTTATTTTCCCCTCACCGTAGTGAAGGTGGTCAACTTGTTTCTGCCATTTGTCCCAGGTGGGTCCGTGGCATTGATTGGGGAGGAGAGTAGGATACACCAAGGTGCAAACACAGGAGATGCACCTTGAGGCAAGTCAGACAACAGGGGTCTCCCCTCCATTCTCCTTCAATGGGGCATATAGGGTATGTTCACCACGCAATTGGTAAGAACAGAGCCACTCTCATTGGTCCTAATGAATGCCATGGACCCATCTGGGCCAAATAGCAGAAACATGTTGACCACCTTCACTACGGTGAGGGGACAGTACATAGTGCCTTGGCTTCTGCAGATGGGATAGTCTGTGACAAACATGCCTAATACAATATCATGGTCCTTAATCTTTCCCCGGTACTGTAGTGCATCATTTTCCCCACAATCTACTTATGGCAGACAGAAGGATGTCTGTATGATTGATATTATAGTGTCCCTCGTTACATATCTCATTCATAGCATTCATCTGCCTTGTAGTCAGGGTAAAATTGAAAAGCATTTTCGTCCGAGAATGGCCATAGGAGTAAGATAATTGTCTATTACAGCTGCTACACCTGCAGACAGTAGCAAAGTAACACAAGTATGACTAGAGTGCCAGCTGAGCTAGCATGCCTCCATTAATTTAGCACAAGAGAGAGGAGAATAGTTACGTGTGTACTCCATAGTGCATAATATCTGAAAATCTAATCATATCAAAATTGAATGGCCCAAGAATACCAGCAAATGTACTGCTACTAAGTCACTACATTATGTGTTTTGCTCAGACCATTGTTTACAATTTATCTTTTACCTTTCTTGCTATAGCTAATCCTGCTGATCCTAACAGGCAGAGGATAGCAGCCTGGATGTGGCAGAGGGAACTGGAGGCCATAAAGAAACAATACCAGTGGCCGGTGGTCAATGAGGGGGAGGGGGAGGCAGCAGCAGCTGTAGATACACAGGGACCCAGCCAGACCCCAGTGCTTCCAGTTCACAGGCGCTGCAGTCCAAAAGCAGCCATCTGCTGCCGTTCCATCATTGCTGTCCTCCCTGATTTCCACGCATTTCAGCATTGTGTCATGAAGAGGCTGCTGTGCATGGAAACCAGGCAGGAACAGATGGATAGGCACCTGTAGAAGCTCCAAGCCCGCTGTAAATGCCCTCTTCTACTCCTTTGTTAATCCTTTTTTTGATGAATGGGACTTGTGGGGAGAGGGTGGAAATGTGGGCTTTGCAAAAAATCTGGATTGTTTATGGACAATTTCACTTTGGGACGTGCTCGGAATTTGAGACATTGGTTGGGGACGGGGAGAGGGTTGGGTGAGTTGTGGGTTTAGTTTATATTGTTAGGGGAATAAATATTTCATAGTTTTATATATTTGCCGCAGCCTGTTTTTAAAAGCTGCTGATAGTGCATAACAACAAATGAATTATGAGGTACCCACCCTTGTCCCACTACTGTCTCCTCCTATTCTCTGCAGACTACTAGTACACAAGAAGAGAGGCAATAGAGAAAATATAATACACTATGCTTTAAAAAAATACATTTTGAAGGGAGTACGTGAAGTCTGAGATATTACTAGATCCCTTTCCACTCTTATTTGGCAAATGTCTATGGTTTTTGCACCAGTTGAACTCAACTAATTCACAACTTGATTGTTGTTGTCTCTTTTATTTTAACCAGTTTGTCCAATCCAATAAGCTTTTATAAAATACAATCATGAATTTGAAAACAATATAAACAGTTTTTGACCAATTCAAAGTCAAAATAACAGTCTTTGACAAATTCACAGTCAAGTTAACAGCCTTGACAAATTCACAGGCAAGTTAACAGCTGACGCGTTTCGTCCCATTTAGGGACATCATCAGGGCTGTGAACAAAAAAATAAAAAATATATATAAACACATAATGAAGCTGAATACATTCTTATTCCATTTTTCCCAAAAAAACCTGTTCATATATACATTGATTGTCAATAGACACCACCCTATCCAATCGAGACAGTTAAAAAACAAATTTTGACATATAATTTAAGCTGGGATATATCATCACCATATACAAACCCCAATATTTATTGCGAAAACTCCTTCCGACATGGAGAACTTTTATTATTGGCTAAAATAGCATACAGACCGCTCCTCCTTCTCCCTCATCTGTATTGTAAACCATTGAAGACCAACCCCAGGGCGGAGTACTAGAAAAGGCTCACCTTTGATAAATTTCCGAGATATTTGATCATGAAATCTTCATATCAAAAGAATCCAAAATCTTACAATATAATGTCACTCTCCTTTAGTCCTTATATAAACAAAACATAATTCTAAATTTGCATCGGTTGTAACTATGTATATCTTTGCTGACCAACTTAGAAAGCCAAATTGAAATGAGTGCTCTATAAAATATCCTGGCTCCTTATCTTACCAAGTCTTATGCAATTTCGTTGGTCCTTCCTTTAAACAGTATGATTCTATTTTATAGCCCCAAATTTATCTAAAAGAAAATAAAAAATAACTACGTCTATTTCCAATGTTAAGACCTACCTTCTTACACCTTGCACTCTATTCGTCAATCTCATCGAGTCTTTCCAGAAATCATTATTTTATGCTGTTCTCCAATGATACGTTGTCTTTCTTTATTTTATAATTCAAAGTTCAGCATTGCATCATCGTCTCTGTAGTCCTCGCTCCCTGCCCGATAAATCCGGAATGCGTCAGAACCAGCATTCAAGATTTTTTTCTATCAAGGAATAGCCAATCCCTATTCCTTAAAAAAAACGAAAAAAAAAAAACCCGGTTTGCCAATTCAAACCACATAGTTCCCTTTATGGTCCGTTCACTAGTGGTCTAAGGAACACATCTAAATTTGCACCACAGGGGCCACAATTTAGGGCCATAGATTTATTTGTCAGAATGACTATGGAGGACAGGGACAATGCAAAAATATGACATCAAGATAATTTGACCATGGGTGAACGCTTGGCATTACGGGACCTAAAAAATGATAAGACTATAGTGATTTGTGAAGCAGACAAGGGGGGCAACATTGTGGTGATGGATAAATCCAAGTATCTTGAGGAAATTCAGAGACAGCTGACTGATTCCACATGCTACACTAAAATAGCTGGTAACCTTGTACGCGAGATCACTAGACAAATAAATGACAGATTATATCATTGGAAGGAGAAGGGATTAGGTAAGGTAAAACTTTATTGTTTAGTTAATTAAAACCATAACAAAAATGAACATGGAAGAAATTTTAACATTACAGTGAAATCAATAAAATTTCTGCATCGTACAGTTTAAATTGCAAAATTTAAAATGATGCTGGTAGGAGCTATATCCAATTGTTTGTCATTAAAATAGTTAATAAAACTGTGCATCTTATTTTAAAATATCAAGAACTTTCAGCCGCTTTTCAAAGGCTATCAAGAATTTTATAAATTTGCAATTAATTATTGGGTCAGTTGAGTCTAAGGCACCAATAATGGCAGATCTACAGGTGCGTAGATTTTGGCCTTAAAAATGTTCTTTAGAAAAAGTGTTCGCTCCTGGGTCAGTGATTTGCAGTGGCATATAATGTGGATTATATCTTCTTTTATAGTGCCACATAGTCGGCAGGTATTTGCTTCTGAGCGTTTCCAGACAGGTTCCTCAGCCACAGTTGGTAGTTTACCGAATCTCACTGCCATCAGCCTTTTTTTTATAAACACAGAGTATGTTGATGCAAGGTGGGTAGCCGGGATGAGATTGTTATAGCTGTTAATCACGGTCCAAGCGTGGGAGCGGGTGGCAAAGATGGCTTTATCCGTGATTAATGAATGGAATTTGGCCGCTTTTTTTAGGACCTGTTTAAAGGACGTGAATGGTAGGTTTTTTTCCCACAAGGTTACCATGCATGTTTGCTCCAAAGCGCCTGTCAGATATTTGTTTGCAGCAGAATTTTGGTGATTTTCTAATTCCTGCCATAACAAGCTGTCCATGGTGTTATTTGTAGAGTTCAATTTAATTCTATACCATACTCTAATGCTTGTGTAGAGTCTTCCGAGTGTCTCGTTCATCAGGCCAAATTCTAAATGCGTCTGGGCAGGAGAAGATGAGCGTGGAAGTTGCAAGACCTTCTTGTAGATTTTTGCAGTAAGGCTGTTTAAAGTAATATCATCCTTGCCCTGCATAGCTATGCTTGCATAGGATAGTGTTGGAAGTACTTTGGTTGCCATTACTGTTAGTAGAGGTTTCAGCGAGGAGCCTTGCAGCTTTTTTGTCAGTGAGCTAAGTGCGAAAATTAGTGCTCCGGCTCTCTGCTTCATATAGTTTTCTGGAGCGTTCAGAGTGAGCTTGTCATCGAGGTAGTATCCTAAGTATTTATAGTCTGTTACTCTTTCAAGCGATTTTCCCTCAAATGATATGTTAAGTTGCACAGTACGATGGTTGGTTATTGACATAGTTTTTGTCTTAGATAAATTCAGAGTAAGGTTATTTGCCTTCAGAAATTGTGATGTTACTGCCAGTAACCTGGACAGGCCCACTTTAGTTTGGCTCAAAAGAACAATGTCATCAGCGTAAGCCAAATGGGTAAGATGACGGTTGCCAAGTTTTGGTGCATGCGCATTACAGATGTTTAAAGTTCCTGAGAGGTCTGATATGAATAGATTAAAAAGCTGTGGTGCTAAGACGCAACCCTGTTTTAAGCCAATCGATGTGTATACTTTTCTTGATAGATGTGATCCATCCCCTAACTTGATTTGTGTCCAAGTATCTGTGTAGAATAGGAGTAGCCCCCTCAGTACATTCTCGGGAATGGCCCAGGCTTTCAGCTTCGCCCATAATAGCTTGCGGTCAACGTTATTGAAGGCCGCCTTCAGGTCGATAAAACAGAGATTCAGGTCCTGCTTCGAACGCTGGCATTTTTCCGCTATCATTGTTATTGTTAGTATATTAGACGTAGTTCCGATGCCCGCTCTAAAGCCAGTTTGATTTATTGGAATTATTGCTTTATCGTCTGCCTAATTTACCAGGTCTTTTTAAAGGAGAGAGGCAAAGTATTTGGCTTCGATGTCCTGGAGTGTTATTAGGCGGTAATTTAAAGGGTCTGCCCTGTCTCCTCCTTTGTGTATTGGGGTGATGATAGAGCCTTTCCAGCTTTCTGGGATGCGATTATACCTTTGAATGTCTGTAAAGAGCTCTTCAAGATGTTGTGCCCAAAGGTCTGGTGAATCCTTAAAGGCAATTTGTGGAATGCCATTCGGGCCCGTAGCTCCATTTCTTTTTCCCTTTCCGATGATGGCTATGATCTCGTCAGCAGTGTAATAGCCTTCTGTGGCTTCAGTGCATGAAGGAGAAGGTATTATTAGATGAAGCTGAGTACAACTACTTGAGCGTAACCCATCCCACCTCACCTTTTACCAAAGATTCACAAATCAAAAGTTGACCCACCGGGCAGGCCAATTGTTTCCAGCATTGGGGGTCCAACCGAACATGTGTCCAAATTTGTGGACAGTTTCTTAAAACCACTAGTGGTTAACATTCCTTCATATATTCGTGACACCATGGATATTTTAAATAAACTGCAGGACTTTAAATGGGAGAAAGACATGTTACTGGGGACATTTGATGTGGTAGGCTTATACACCTGCATCAATAACAATAAAGGCATGGAGGAATTGAGACACTTTTTGAGCAGTCGAAGTGCGAGCTTAAGACAACATTCCAATATGCTTGTAGAGATGAGTAATTTAATATTAACCAACAATGTCTTCTTATTTGAGGATAATTGGTATCACCAAACACGGGGGACGGGGATGGGATAAAGGTTTGCTCCCTCTTACGCCAACCTATTCATGGGATGGTTTGAGAGAGAGCATGCCTGGGGTCGCACAGCCACAAAATGGACTTCTTTGATACTTTTTGGGGCGATATTTATCGCAATATCATGGTAATTTGGAGAGGTTCTGGGGCAGACCTATATGAATACTTGGACTTTCTTAACAGCAATGACTTTAAAGTCACATTAACAATGAATTGGAGTGAGAAAGAAATTGAGTATCTAGATGTGGTATTGATGGCGGAGGCTGACAGGATCACTAGTAGATTATTCAGAAAAACCACGGCTACCAATTCTATATTACTGGCTGATAGTTTTCATCCCTCAACCGTAATTTCAGAAATACCGTACGGAGAAATGGTACGGGTACGAAGAAACTGTAGTGGTGAGGGAGACTTTAACAATGAAATAGGCAAACTACAGGAGAGGTTGGAAAATAGAGGTTACAATAGCAAAAAACTGAATGATGCAAGAGAGAGAATATCCAAACTGGACAGTGGGACAACTCTGACACAGAAAAAAAGATCAGAAACAGAACGGAAACTTACATTCGTGACAACTTATTGTTGTCAAAAAGACATGATAAGAAGAACTCTTGGCAAAAACTGGAGCCTCTTAAAGGGAGTACCAGGATTGAACAATTGGGTGGGAGACAAGCCTGTATTGACATTCAAAAGGGGTAAGATGATTACAGAGAGGGTCACTAGGAACTATGTTAGACCGATGAAACCAGTTTCACTAAACTGGTTACCATCATCCCAAAAAGGTTTTTACACTTGCGGATCTTGCAGTGTATGCGAAATAGGCATGAATAAAACTAAAGAATTTCAATACAACAGTAGCAAAAGATACTGGATAAATGACTTCATTAACTGCAAAAGTACTGGCGTTATTTACGCCATAGTCTGTAACTGTGGGATGGTGTATCTAGGTAGCACCAAACGGACTCTAAAAATAAGAATCCAAGAACACAGAAGAGCGGTAACCAATCAAGACATTAGATTGCTTCTTTCTTTCTGTACATATAGAGAAACACCATAGTGAAAATAAAAATTTCAGATTTCAAGGAATCCAAAAAGTGGAACAGAATTTCAGAGGAGGTGATTGGGAATTAAGAATTAGACAAGCAGAGGCTAGATGGATCTGTAGGTGTAGGACGGTCAGGGAAGGATTGAACATTGACTCTGAATTACACTATTTCTTAACATAATGTGATATAGTCGCGGTTTTTTGTTTGTTTTTTGTTTTTGTATTTTGCCTTGTATTTAGATATATTTCTACTGTGTAATTCTGACATGGAGGTACTGATTATTCAATTATCTTGGAGCTATAGCATGTTCTCGCCTTGATTTTTCTCGCAGAGGATATCATTTTTTACGAGATGATATGGAGGAGAGAGCTGACATTGAGGGCGCCCCATCCAGTTGAAGGACTGCCATTCAAGCCTTTAGATCTCAATGGATTGCAGATTACAAGGATTCAGAATATTCGTGGTAGAAAATATGTGGAATAGTATTCGGCAGAACTCATTAATATGCATTGCTTTATTCGGAAGATAGGACATTGTGTAGATCAATGTACATTGGGCGAGGTCTGATATGTATCGTATTTAAGAAAAGTGAGTATACAGTATGGTGTTAAGCATTGTACTCTGATATAATCACTAAGTTATGAGTAGTGAAATTGTGTATAGATACGCAAAAAATAGAAGGGGTTTTGATTTCAGACTGAAGTGTGTTTTTAATGTGGGCGACGAAAACCAGTTCACTTACATGAAATGTTTTTCCTTGGTTCACGTCACGAACGAGGGATAAGGCCCAGACAGGGAACCTTGTCAATACGGGGAATTGGGATTGGGAATAACCAAGAGGTTCTTGATTTTTAGCTCAAAGAACTTGGACCAATGCGGATTTGATTAACACGAACTTCGGGCCAATAGACTGTTTGTGGATGCACGGAAAGGCTATGGCGGGACGACGATCACAAAACAGGAAGTGTTGTAATGAGGACCGGAAAGAATCAATATGGGCGGGCATGAATGGAAACTGCTCGAGTTGAGATTCATTATCACAACGGGAAAGGAGCAGGGATTCGAAGGGTAAATGGAGAGGGTGAACCGCGGGGTTTTTGTAAAAGGAATAGGGATTGGGTTTGGCTATTCCTTGATAGAAAAGAAATCGAATGCTGGTTCTGATGCATTCTGGATTTATCGGGCCGGGAGCGAGGACTACAGGGACGATGATGCGATGTTGAACTTTGAATTAGGTAAGGTGCTTCAGATTTTGATTTAGATGATAGGAGGTCAGGCCAGGGTGGAGGATAAAGTAAGACTTTGGTGGAGAAGGATTGTAGATATATTCTTTTTTTTCCTTTGTTCTTTTTTTCCTAGTGAAATGGAAAATTAAGTAAGGCTATCAAGAGTGGACTAGACATTGAGGTCTGGACATAGAGATTGCATATGGATGATTGATGTTGCCGCTTGAAACTAACATTCATGGTAAGATGTGATGACAAAAGAGGAACAAGTTTCGGGGATATGGAAGAAACTATTATAAAATATTTTCTATGGTGATTAAATTTGAAACATCATCACTTTATTGTAGGTCAGCATATACAGAAAACTAAGATAAATTATCGCTATTTGGATATACAAAACAAAGGGCACATGCAGGCCTATGGCAAAAGTGGTCTGGCTGCCTACACAAAATGGCCACAAACTACATGGTCAAACAGCAAGTAAGGAGGCGTGGCCACAACACATGCAGACCTATGGAAAAAGCACACTTACTGCCTACAGAAGATGACTGCCAGCTACATAGTCACAAAAACAGCCTTACAAAAGTTACAAAAAAAGCCTTGGCCACATGGGGAACAAAGACAAATGGCGACCTATGGCAAACACACTCATACACTGGCCAGACAAAGGAGGCATGGTAAAGAACACAGCATTAATTCAGCAATATAAAAAATGGAACTAAACAGGGCAACACACATCCTCCAAAGGCATTACTCCACCTATACACAGTTTACAGGAAAAAAATAAAACGTGAAATATCACAACCGTTTTAATCCAATGACATCCATGGCCTAAATAATGTTTCAATTCAATAGATGCCACAGAAACAGTTGTCTCATGCACCCATTACTAGAACTGAGCCTACTGGTTGGCAGGCCCATTGGCAGACTAGACCACAAACTGAATTAAATCAATATTGCAAATGTATTATAAAACGTGAAGAAAATGTAGTGAACTGTGCAATATTTTTCCTTTATAAAAGAAGTAGAATTACTTGCAAAAACTTAACAGGCCACCCATCACAATAAATGTTTTAAAAATAATTATATCCAGGTGCATAGCCCCAATCAAACAAACAACACCACTTCTTCAACTTACTTGTGAAATCTCAAAAACAAAAGTCCTTAAATTCAAAGGTATTTGCAGCAGACGCAAAGAGTGATCCTTTCATCCTTAAATTCAAATGAAAAGTGACCAGGAGGACAAAGCACTGGGAGGAGCATGTTGGACAGGAACAAGAAGTTGGAGACTCTGGGGCACTTCTTTCCAGTTGGAAATAAAGTTTTTAAAAAAGTGGTCCTTGCATAAAAAACAACGCCAAAAGGTCCATTTGATGATTTTTTGGGCTCCATTCATCATTTCGGGAACATTTTGATGCTTCTCGAAGAGAGAATCTTCCCCAGAATTTAGCCATGGTGGATCCCACGTGTGTGTCTCAAAATATCCCCTGGAATTTGCTGGCATGCCAAAATGACATGTTATCGACCGCAAAATCTCGAGGAACCAGTTGGTGGGCTAGAAAATCTCATGGGGCTCCTGAATGGCTTTGAAAAACTTGTGGTCAATAGAGAGCACCTGGCAAGTCGCTCCTGCGCGTGCTAAAGGACATTACGAGCACGCTAACAAAATAATTTCCTCTCCATTGTGGAGTTCAGTGTTTATCAGTAACTCTACATTCTCCGTAGAACACGGAGTTGCTGAACTCCGCAAACTCTGCGATGAGAAGCAGAGTTTTACGACCAGGCCCACCCAGAAGCTCCTCAGATGGAACCTTAAGTAATAGGAAAATAGAGAATGTTCCCCGTTGTCAAGATCGAGTTTTGTGGTGTAGTTTGTGATTTCAGCATTCCTGGATAAAATATTAAGATGATAAGTGAATAGAGACCGGTATGTACTATAGTATTGACGCACTAAACATTAAGGGCCTCATTTATGAGGCCTTGCATCAGTTGTGCACTTCCAATGCTTCACCTTTTGTGACACATCGGCGGCGTTAAACATGCCTCCTTTTGCGCACTATTTACAAAGTGACGCATCTAAGCAGATGCGTCACTTTGTAAATCCCTGCGCTACATTATACCTGTGTCAGGTATAATGTATGCAGGGGGGCGTTCCCCGCAAAAAGCCTCGTAGAAGTGACACAGTGAAATCTATGAGATTTCACTGCGTCACTTCTAGGACGGCGTTGCGCCAAAATCTTGCGCCTGCCTCACAGCAGGCGTAAGACTGACGCAGGCCCTTTCACAGGGGGCTTGCCCCATGTGAAAGGACGTATTGCTGGAGTTCATCACTTTTTTGACACACTCCAGCAACGCGTCACTTTTGCGCTTACAGATACGTCAGAAATACTGATGTATCTGTAACTCCTTGAGACATGCTGCGTCATACATTAAATATGGAAAGGGGCGACCACTCGGTCCCCCCGAACGTATGGATGAGTGCCTCGATCCCCCCGGGAAGCCATTTTTGGGCGGGAGGCGCGTCTCGGCTGGTATGCCCGAAGCGGCGTAGCCGGGGCGCGCCTTTTCCCGCCCTAGAGTGGGCTGGCCTAGACACCGACGCAGCCAGCCACGCCCCCGGGGCGGGCAGGGGCGGGTTTTCGCCCGCCCTGAAGACGGATAAAAGAAGGCGCAAGACCAGAAGACGTCCTCTTGTTCTTGTGCTCCGAAGCTGCACCTCCTCGCTACACGTGAGCTCGGGACGGAACGAAGAGCCAATTTTGAGCGTTTTGATCTTTTTCTTTGTCTTCTAGATACTTCCTCGGAGAGATGCCCAAGAAAGGCGCAAAAAGAATGACGACCGATCAGATGGTGCGGGCCCTTTGCAAAGAAGTGTCCGACATAAAGAAACGGTTGGCGGAGCGAGATGGGGAGGAGGGTTCGGGCACCCCGCCGGCTGGAGGGAGACCTAAGAGGCCGAGAAAGGTTCCAGCCGGTGGGGCCGTCCCGGTTCCCTCTGCCCCGCTCGAGGCGCCGACCCCAGTACCGATGGAGGGGAATCCAATCCCCGTTGTCGTCACCCCGACATCCAAGGAAGACATGCCCCCCGAGCTGGCAGCACAGCTAGCAGCATGGTTGGGGGATAGTAGTGATGGCGCCACGGCTGCCGAAGCACAGGCGCTGATAAAAGGGCTTCGTGAGAAGAAAGAGGCAGCTAGAGTGGCTACGCCGTTGGCGGGGATAGACAAGCCGCAAACGGCAGAAGCTGCGTCCGGTGCAGGTAAGCGGCCATTGCCGATTGCAAGGGACGAGTCAGCACCCTCTCGTAGAGAGAGATTAGGACAACATGTGCCTTTAGCTATAAAGGAAAAGATCTGGGCGGGGGAGTACGTGAATATTTTTTCCCTGCTTGTTGATCATTATGATGTGGAACATGTAAAAAGTCAGAAGGACTTAATGCATCCGAGTGTTTGGCGCGCAAAGATGGCCGCCTTTAAGGTAAATGAGAACATTGGCAACTGGGGCAATGCATGGGGTATTTTCACATCAATTTTGGGGGAACGTAGGCCCGAGTTGCTTCCTGAGTTTCCCGTTTATCAATCACGAATTATGGGTTACTCGACAGCGTATCAAGGTAACCATTGGTTTTGTTATGACAATTTGTTCAGGAAAGAAAAGGAACATAACAAGGGTTTGACTTGGGATTGTTACGATTCTTTAACATGGGATAAGATGAAAGAATCGGGAATGTTAAGAATGCCATTGGTCGGGAGCACTGTTGTTGATTACTCCCGCCAAAATGTGGGGACGCCCTTTCGACCAAGTACGAGCACCGACGACCAGTCGAGGCCCGCAGGCAATACAGGGAGAAAGGGTTTCTGTTTTAATTTTAACAAGGGGAAGTGTACCAGGCCTCCGGGATCGTGTAAATTCAAACATGAGTGTAGTACGTGTGGGTCGTCCCATCCTGAGTCATCGTGCAGAGCCAGAACGAGTGAGAATGGGGGTAAGGGAGGCGCCAAACAGGTCTAAGCTAGGCCGAGGGGCGCCTTTACCAACCCCGATTGATACCTTGGCAATGATTCCCTGGCTCAGCGAATACCCGGATCGCACTTCTGCCGGGGTGCTGCGGAACGGTTTTACACATGGTTTCCGCATCCCGGTAGGGGACTTTCAGGGTGTAGGGATGTGCAAAAATCAACTTTCCGTTTTACAACATGCATCTGTAGTGCAAGAAAAAATTCAGAAAGAGGTTAGCCGGGGACGGGTCGCCGGCCCGTTTAGTGAGCCCCCGGTACCGGATTTCGTTTGTTCTCCGTTAGGGGTGGTCCCCAAGAAGGACCCGGGTGAGTTTCGTTTAATTCATAATCTATCTTCTCCATATGGTCTTTCGGTGAACGACGCAATTGAGCCAGAAGTTTGTTCGGTGCGATACGCATCTTTTGATGAGGCGGTAGCCATCTTGAATCGCCTGGGGCACGGGACGTTGATGGCGAAATCTGATATCGAGTCAGCGTTCCGGTTGCTTCCGGTACACCCAGACGATCAGCGTCTTCTGGGATTCAGGTTTCAGGGGTCATTTTACATGGATAGGTGTATGCCAATGGGATGCTCTATATCATGTGCTTACTTTGAGCAATTCAGTACTTTCCTGCAATGGGTGTTCACTAAGAAAACGGGTTTCCGAAATGTAATGCACTACCTTGACGATTTTCTGTTCCTTGGCCCCGCCGGTACTTCCGAATGTGCCCGGGCCTTAGCTGAATTCTGTGTGTTAATGGATCATCTTGGCGTGCCATTGGCACCAGGTAAAACTATGGGTCCCACGACTTGCCTCGAGTTTTTGGGGATCGAGTTGGACTCAAGGGAGGGGTGCTTCCGTTTACCAGCTAGCAAAGTGTCGAAATTCAGGGCAGCCCTCCAAGTATGTTTAAAGGCATCCAAAGTTACACTGCATCAGTTGCAACAGTTAGTGGGAAAGTTGAACTTTGCCTTGAGGGTGATACCAATGGCTCGCCCCTTTTCCCGCTCAATTGCCCAAGCGATGGTTGGCTTAAAGGAGGGTCATCATCGCACAAGGTTATCGGCCGAGGTCCGCCAGGACATGCGGATTTGGTTAGCATTCTTGGCGGACTTCAATGGCCGGGTCGTCTGGAACAAGCCAGCCGTCTCCTCTGAAGAGCTTGGGCTATGGACAGACTCAGCAGGAAGCGTAGGTTTTGGCGCCATCTTCGGCACAAAATGGTCGGCACAAAAGTGGCCCCTATGGTGGCACGAGAAGGGGCTGACAAGTAACATCGCTTTCCTCGAACTATTTCCCATTCTGGTGGCCCTGAGAACCTGGCCAGAAGGGTTCAGAGATCATTCTGTTGTGTTCTGGTCCGACAATATGACCGTGGTAGAATGCATCAATAGTCAGGCAGCCCGTTGTAAGTTGATTTTGAGGCTCCTCAAAGAAATTGTCTTACTGTGTATGCAACTGAACGTAGTATTCAGAGCAAAACATGTCCCAGGGGTGATGAATCAGGCTGCTGATGCACTGTCTCGTTTTCACATGCAGGCTTTCTCGGGTTTCCTTCCTTCAGCGGACCCGGAGCCGGCACCCTTCCCCGAAGCTCTCTGGTCTCTCGGTGCCCCGAACTTCGTCACCTCGTGGGAGAGAGTCTAGCACCCAGGACAAGGAAGGCATATGAAGGGGCGTTCCAGGCCTATTTAGCCTTTTTGGGGGCAGAGAGAGGAGGACTTTGGGGTCAGGAGGAGTTGGTAGTACTTTTTCTGATGTCCTTACGTAGGGCTGGGAAATCGGTGGCTACGGCCCAAAGGCATCGTGCCGCCATTTCCTTTGTTGCCAGGGCCCATGGCATCCTGGACCCAACAGCGTCTTTCACGGTACAAAAAGCGCTACGTGGGTGGCAACGTCTAGAGGGTCGCAGAGTAGATGTACGACGACCGATAGGTCTAGACAGGTTGTCCCAGTTACTGGTCACGCTCCCGAACACATGCTCGTCCCCGTTCGAGACCTGTTTGTTCCGGACTGCATTTACGCTGGCATTTCACGGGGCTATGAGAGTTAGTGAGCTGGTTGCAAGGAACAAACGGGACGTGACGGGGGGCTTGTGCAGGGAGCATGTCCAGATCAGGGGTGATGCGATGATTGTCTCCTTTCTCAGGTCCAAGACTGACCAAGATGGGAGAGGGGACTGCACGATCATCCGCAGGAACCTCGACTCATCCATGTGTCCGGTACAGTGCTTAGAAGATTACCTAGCACGAAGGGTGGCATCATGGGGAGGGACATTGTTGAGGCATGCAGACGCCACCCCGCTGACGAGGTTTCAGTTTCAACGGGTGCTTGCAATGGCCATTGCTGCAGCGGGCTTGGACCCGGGCGAATTTGGGACCCACTCCTTTCGTATAGGGGCTGCCACTGAAGCTACAGCCAGAGGTCTTAATGTAGAACAAGTGAAACGTGTGGGGCGCTGGTCCTCCAATTGTTATAAGAGGTACGTGCGATTGCACATGTTGTGAAACTGTAATCATGTACTCACGCCTCTTGTTTTTGTTTGTTTTCAGTTGCGCAAGCCTACGCGGCAGGGCAGACTGAGCAGTCGACCCAACACCAGGTCAGCGGTCGCACGTCACCGGCTGTGAGGAAGGAGGTTTGGGTCGTGGGCCACTCATACGTGAGACGGGCTGCAGACGTATTCAAAGCAGGTGACATGGTTCACGTACCTGAGGAATACGGGTACAGAGTGTCCTTCTACGGAAGGGGCGGTCTCTGTATTGACCAGTTTCAGGAATTTTTTGAGGGCTTGTTAGAGCGGATGAGGTCACCGCCGTCCATAGTCATAGTGCATTTGGGGGGCAATGATTTGGTCACCACCGGTAGACGACTTCTCCTGGAGGCTATGCTTTCCACGGTAAGTTGGTTAGCGAGGAGAGTTCCGGGGTGCCTAATCGCATGGTCTCATATGATCCCACGAAAAGTGTGGCGGGGGGCTATCTCGATCCCTGCTTTGAATCATTCGGTTAGAAAATTGAATAACAAAGTGAGTAGGTTGTTCCGTTCCAAGGCATTGCATTCGATCTCGCATAATTGTATTAATGATGACAGTATGTATCTGGGGGATGGTGTGCATTTGTCGAGGGCGGGGAATGAGTTACTCATAGGAGACTTCCTAGCCTGGTTAAAATCTTTGGAACATGACCTTTAGGTAGGAGTTTTGTGGGGGGTCCGGATAGCCGGTCAACTATCCGGACCTGTGGCGGTAAGGTCATGATCGGTGAGCACTAATTGGTAGATCCCTATGAGTGGGCGTCACCCAACACGGATGGGAGCGCTCGGGAGAGGTGGCCATTGGCCCCTCAGTGGGGAGGCGGTCCCGTCTAAGGGCGGGTCGCCGGAAGTAAAGGAAAGGCGGTCAAGGCCCCTTCCTTTGTAGGAGGGGTTACAGCCCCCTCCTGGGGAATTTCCCGGGGCTAGTGTCATCTGCGACGGCAGATGCGGTAAGTTGTGTGGGGTGGGGAGAGGTCAACGATACCTTCTAGATACCACACACAAGTGTTCGAACGACCTTTAAATGGCGTCGAGTCTTAAGTGCCCCCGTCAAGTCAAGGGAAATTGTTAGTAGTTGCACTTGTGGTAAGCCCCTGTGCCATCGCCCCTCCTAAGTGGGAGGGGTAAGTCTGGTTAGGGATCTTGACACCGGTTATGACCTTGCCGTTGGCCCTTAAACGTTAGGATGTACAATTTCAGTATTCTTAGAGAATGTTTTGTAGGATGCTAGTTCGGCTAGGAGAACCTCTGTATTAGAGATTATGTTAAGGTTAGCCAAACATCGTAATGTGATAATGAAATTGTACATAACATGAAAACGTTTAATGTTTTAATCTTTTGTTTTAATAAATACGGCCGGGATGGTCACTCCATCCCACATCCAAAAACTTTAAGAACAGTTTCCGGTTTCCCTTCCTTTTGGGGATTGTGTTGAGAGGGGGTGGCGGGTATCTCAGCCATATGGAAAGGGGCGACCACTCGGTCCCCCCGAACGTATGGATGAGTGCCTCGATCCCCCCGGGAAGCCATTTTTGGGCGGGAGGCGCGTCTCGGCTGGTATGCCCGAAGCGGCGTAGCCGGGGCGCGCCTTTTCCCGCCCTAGAGTGGGCTGGCCTAGACACCGACGCAGCCAGCCACGCCCCCGGGGCGGGCAGGGGCGGGTTTTCGCCCGCCCTGAAGACGGATAAAAGAAGGCGCAAGACCAGAAGACGTCCTCTTGTTCTTGTGCTCCGAAGCTGCACCTCCTCGCTACACGTGAGCTCGGGACGGAACGAAGAGCCAATTTTGACCCACCCACCAGCCCCTGAGGACAGCAAAGTTGTTGTGCAATAAAGTGAATTGATAAGTTTGTTTTTCCGTTTCGTTTACAGGCTATAACAGTAGCAGTTTGTAGTTAATAAAGATGGTGAATATCGTTTAGGTTGTTATGATTAAAGTGATTTGATGTGATGTTGCATTTTTAGCATGTTCCTTCGGTCGTAGCGACCAATGTTTTCATAGGTTGAAGAACTGTCGTATTTATTTTTTGGTAGGCGGTAAGGTCATGATCGGTGAGCACTAATTGGTAGATCCCTATGAGTGGGCGTCACCCAACACGGATGGGAGCGCTCGGGAGAGGTGGCCATTGGCCCCTCAGTGGGGAGGCGGTCCCGTCTAAGGGCGGGTCGCCGGAAGTAAAGGAAAGGCGGTCAAGGCCCCTTCCTTTGTAGGAGGGGTTACAGCCCCCTCCTGGGGAATTTCCCGGGGCTAGTGTCATCTGCGACGGCAGATGCGGTAAGTTGTGTGGGGTGGGGAGAGGTCAACGATACCTTCTAGATACCACACACAAGTGTTCGAACGACCTTTAAATGGCGTCGAGTCTTAAGTGCCCCCGTCAAGTCAAGGGAAATTGTTAGTAGTTGCACTTGTGGTAAGCCCCTGTGCCATCGCCCCTCCTAAGTGGGAGGGGTAAGTCTGGTTAGGGATCTTGACACCGGTTATGACCTTGCCGTTGGCCCTTAAACGTTAGGATGTACAATTTCAGTATTCTTAGAGAATGTTTTGTAGGATGCTAGTTCGGCTAGGAGAACCTCTGTATTAGAGATTATGTTAAGGTTAGCCAAACATCGTAATGTGATAATGAAATTGTACATAACATGAAAACGTTTAATGTTTTAATCTTTTGTTTTAATAAATACGGCCGGGATGGTCACTCCATCCCACATCCAAAAACTTTAAGAACAGTTTCCGGTTTCCCTTCCTTTTGGGGATTGTGTTGAGAGGGGGTGGCGGGTATCTCAGCCATATGACGCATCAGGTATGTCGCAAGGAGTCAGCACTGAGAAGTGACGCATCGCTGCTTTCAAGCAGCGTTGCGTCATTTCTTATAAATGAGGCCCTAAGATGGAAGATAAGAACAGAAATACAGCATCAGCCATAAAACCCGACAGCCTTTCCTCTATAAAGACAGATTAGCTATACAGATGAAAGTGCAGATGTGCATTGTAGTTCTCGGTAGGTATGCGTTTATCAACAATTTTACATACTGTAGTAGCTGTAAATAATTTGATGCCACTAAGTTCCAAAACAAACCATCATCTGAATACGATAGTCTATTCCTTCGTCTATATCAATTAAATTAGGTCACTTAAAACATTTTCTTTTTCATGAGACGGCATGTGAAAGACACAAGTCATCGTAACCACGAGGTAAAATCACCAAGACATTGTCCATGAGACAAACGTTTATTATATACTTTTCTTTCTATCGTTGCTTATTGACTTTCTGTGCTATATAACATTTCCTCTAAAAGGTCTTATACCCTTCTTTAATTATATTAAATATAATATGGCCACCCTATAAGGACACCTTAAACAGAGCTGTGCACGAAATATTCCTGTTTCTTCCCTTGGTGTGGGATGATATTTGAGGTCATTTACTGGCATGCCTATTTTTGCACTACAAAAGTTTTCCTTCTATGTAGACCACTTTGTAAGTGTGAAGCCCAATTTGTTCTCCTGACTTATCTTAAGTTTTTTACACTGTACAAATTGCTTTGTTTGCAGCAGTTACTTCACTCACAATGAAACAATATGTAATTTGAAGAACACATTTTTCTTTGTTGGAAACTTTGGCTGGCTTGCCAAATATCGATTGAAAACAGAGAACCAACGTCCATCTTCTCACTGTTTGGAAGTGGTCTTTTCATCAAATGAACAAATGTTTTCGAATTTCTGGCATTTCTTAGGGTTTCTGTCTCTCCTGGTGCTGTATGCTGCCAGCCACGTGATTTTCTCTTCATGCCCCAGGCATGCTTACGTTGTAAACACTTCCATGAGTATGAGAGAGCGGAAATTTGAATAGAAATTATGTATGGGGCATATTTACAAGCACATTGTGTAAACGTAGGAATGAAACGTATATCGTAATGTGAAGTGACACTTATAGCATATAGAAAACTGATATAATCCAAAGTAATATAGGAAATGTAACTGTATTCACTTTAGAACATGTATTAGATTTAGAAGGCCCGTATACGCAGTGGGCTGATGTGTAAAAATGCTTACGAAATGTAGAACGTGCAAAGTAGAATTCATGTACGTGTGAAAACGTTAAATGGAGAAGCGGCAAGAAATGTAACGTGGAGAAGTGCGCAGAAAGTATATACGACGATGTAACGAATAAGCATATAACCTCGTACTCTATGTAGTTATATTCTATGTAAAATGTATTCAAGTATAATCAAGACTTTGCTAAATACGAATATATAAATGTGTGCTAAAGGTTATACTGTGTAGAAGGTTTTTTTTGTAGAAATGTTAGAAGGGTTTAGGTCATTTGTGATTCTAACCTGACTGACCAAGGGTTAGCAGGAACACAGTCCGATGTATATAATTTAGCGGACTTACAGGAGTCGTAAATAGTTGATGTGGACGTGAGAGCCAAGAAGTCTAGCACTTGTTAGATTTAAGGTGACAACGCTGGACAAGGTTTATGGCCTGAACGTGATGAGAAGCGCTAAGAATTTGAGACTTGTTTTTGAATGACCATTCACAGGACCTAGAAGGTCAAAGAATAGCAGTTGTAAGTTAAAGTCTTGTTTAAGTTCATATGATTTCTGATCTAAAAGTGTCAATTGAAATTGCCAATAAGAAGATGAAGATGACATCTAAAGAAGAAAGGTCAACTTAACGGACGACGAAAGAGATGAAGTAATGGAAGAAGCCAGAAGCTGACATCATCGGGGAAAGTCCGTGGTGGGCGTCAAGGGGCGTTCCACCCACACTGTGATTGTGTATTTTAGGGACAGCACCCCGGGGAGAAGATAGCGAACAGCTCCGAGCAGATGCCATCATAGAAAGCTCAGAGTAGCAATTGGCAATTGGAGATTAGGAACAGTAAGGGAATTGCTCAAGAGAGAAGGCAAGGGTAGATGACTTGAGCAGATGCGCTGAGAGAGATCAGAGCGCAAAAGAGCAGTAGGCCGAGGACCCTTAAGAAGAGCGGATGGGTAGGCAGAGAGGGTACTGCTTCTTAAACTTAAGTTACCTTTAGAGGCTAAGAGAGTTTGAACTTCTTTGGGAGTCAAACTGCTGACACCTTTTTAGGTTAGGAACTAACGAAGTAGGGATGTCACATAGCCTAGAGTAGGGACAGATTTAACTTGATACTTTTTCTCTTTCTGTAGGTGACGCCAAGGAACCACTTCACATCGGAGCTTTAAATTGCTGAATGTGGAATTGATTTTGTATTCTTTGTATACTTTGATCCCGAGAGGATTGTATTTGCATTTAACTTTGATTTTTATATAAAACTTTCAAACTTTATCAGTTGTAAGTGGTTCTTCTGAGTGGCGTCCGTTAATGGGGTTTGTCTAAACCTATATAGGGGTTGTCTTTTACTCAATGACAGATACTATCGGTCCAAAATAGATGAATGAGATAAGTTATTAAATTGATCATAAATTGATATCAAAATCTCATTCCCCGCAGTTGGTAGCAGAGAAATGATGGTTATCTTCTTGAGGAAGACGACCTAGGCCAGGTTTAGTTTACCCCAAGGTCCCTAGTCATCGACGACCAGAAGAAGAATTGCAGTCGAAGACGGTGCTGACGGTGCGACGAGAGAAAAGCAGCAGAGTCGGTCGAGAGTGAGTATAAGGGTCATGCGTTGTAAGATTGCGGTATTTTATGTTGTTCCTGTGTTGTAATGTCAAGCGGAGTTGAATGCCTGTAGTGTGATTGAGGGAAGGTTGTGAGCGCGCGCAACCGGATGAAATCTTATGTCCAGAGGACTTAAGTGGTTCGGGTGTATCGAACACCCAGAGTAATTTGTCTACCATTGAAAGGGAGTCATGAGGTACCATTGATTTCCCGACAGACCGATGATAGGGGGAGCGTAAGAGTGAGTGAATGAGTAACGGACGCTGGTCGTACGTTTACTGTGTGTAAGTAACCTATCAGTTGAGGCGATCGTCTGACTGTGAGAGGGAAGACGTTTCGTCAGTTGAGGTGACAATTACAGTTAGACTGTGGCCGTACAGTCAGAGAAAAGTGATCGCTTGGACGGAAGTAGTCATTTTTCAGTGTATGAATGAAAACGCATATGAAATCGTGAGACGAGTTGAGAAAGAAGGAGAATTGCTGCAAGAGGAAACGAGTGACGTCAGCATAGAACCGCGCTGAGATTGGTTAGTTTGTCAGACGTCAGCGAAAGTCGCACTGAGATAGGCCGATTAGCGAGAACCGCGTAGGGATTGGTTGTTGGTTGTCAGTGGGACGTAAACAAGGAAGAGTAAAGGAAAATTGTGGATTATTCAAAATGAAGTGTTTTAAGAGTTTAAGAGCACTCTTTAGGAGAAATAGAAGAAACTTATATGCCGGAGAGGAAGCTCCACCAGAAGGCACACCAGCTTATTATATGGCAGTGAATGTAGGCCTGCACTCGATATTATGGATTTCCGAGTGGAATAAGCTAACTGAAGGGAATAAGGAACTGACGTTTCCGAGATTTGGAACGTTTAAACTAGACGTGTTGAACCAACTGAAAGCGACAATGCTTTCAACAAGACCTCTACCGAGGCCAACACAATTCGAAGCACTTAGTGTATGGTTTAGAACAGCACACGAAAAGAGCGTAAAGAGGCGCCAAGAAAGAGTGAGAAGATCGGTAAAAGCAGTGCAGGATGCCAAATGGGATGAGGAAGCTAAGAAATGGAGGGTGCAAAAGATAGAAGCAGACAAACTGTTCACCATGATAGAAGCCACAGGAGAAAAGAAACCTCTAGAAGAAGAAGAGGAAAGCGAGACAGAAGAAGATCTGATAGAGAGGCTATTGACAGATAGACCACCTCCGTACAGCGGAGGGGCCGCAAGTCCTATATTACCACAAGAGGACGGAGCTAGATGGGGGGAATATAAATCGATCCCAGTAACAGATTGGGATGCCAAGAAAGAGGAGGAAGTACCTCAATCTAGTTCCGAACAAAGAGTAGTGGGAAGATTCGTGGTCCAGAAAATGCCAGAAACACAACATGCAAGGTCTTACCAAATGCCAGATGCTCTACAAGTACCGGTTACCATAGGCCCTATTGTGTCAATCTACAACCCAGAAGGGGTCCAGCAGGAGGAACAGGCACGATGGGACAGGGACAGGGCAGAGATGGAGAATAGGGATCAGAGGCAGATATTAGCACCGATGAATCGGAGTACCCCATTAGATGCGGCAACAGGTCCCTGGGTAGAACAAGGGCGTCAAAGAGGGCCAATGGACTTAAGGGGACCAAACCCGAAGACCTTTAAGGAATTAAGGGAATACCTGAAGGATTGGGATACTGCCGAGGAGATTAGGAATAAAAGTGTAGAAACAGGAGCTGAATGGAGAGACCAAGATAACAGGATCCTCTCTCATTGTGGAGCTGGCGAAAGCAGCCCGGAGTGGGAGAGAGGGAGTCAGGAAAGCAGAGGAAATAATTGTCCTACTATTAGCGGCAATAGGCAAATGTGCGATGACAGGAGTACAGGGTGTGGCGAGGTGCCTCGCGTCACCTTTAGTGAAGGAGAACGAAGGACGCAGGAGTATTGTAACACTTTCAGGTGCACTCACCATACCCCGGGTGAAACAGTGCAACATTGGAATCACGGAAACATGGAGAGTCGCGAAGCGTCTCGACATGCATCCGGCGATAGTAGACAAATTCATGACAATGTAGGGAGTCGTGAAACGTCTCGCCATACTTCTGGTGATCAGGATCGAGATCGCGGGAGCATGGGGAGCCATGAAGGACCTTATCGTTTATTGAGCGACACCAGACAGCAAGCGAGTTACAGTGATGTTGAACAAAACGGCGGATCCTATCTCGTATCTGGAGAAACCGAGCCAAAACGACGCAATGTAGGGATGGGGGATGGAGTAATGTTCCACCACACCCCACGGGAAGATGGAAAAGCTTGGGATCTAGAGAGGTGGGAACAAAGAGATGGAAGGAAAACTCCTCATAACTCACCTGTGCTCAGGCGTAGGGCGCATAGTGGAGGTGAGAGGGGTATGAGCGAACCACCTAGGACTGACATACTGAGAGCTGAAATAAAAGCAAAACGGCTCGATGTAATGAGTTTGAAGTCAGACTTAGATGAAATAATTGACGGCACAGTGGCAATAGAAAGATTAGAATTGTACGCACCAGATGAAATATTGTTTATCTCCAAGGATGTTACTCGGAGAGCGAGGTCAGCTCATGAAAATTTATCGAATTTAGCAAATAGATATATGATAGACCTATCACGAACTAAAGCTTTACAGGGTAACCATAGGCTAACTTGCTCGGATCAGGATGAGCGTAGAACGATCGCGCTGAAGGTACACATAAGGGAATTGATTCAGAGTATTAGAATATGGAGAGATCTGGATAGATGGGAGGAAAGATGGTCTAAGAAGGGGTCCGTAAGAAGGAGTTCACTTACAAGGTCCCCGGATACAGACCTAATGCGAATGGAAGCTTTCCCTTTGCGAGAAATCGCGAACGGAAATTACGTTCATGTACCCTGGAGTAGGGGGGATTTGGCGGCATTTACCAATTCCTTCCCAAAGCTTAGAGAAAATCCCGTCGAGTGGTACAAGCAGGTAGAGAGGTTCGTGAAGATCTCGAAGGTACTGTGGATCGATTTGAACACATTGTTCGATATCGTAGTACCCGGAGACTTGTGGACAGCATGCAAGCTTAGTGTTGAATGGCCTACTTGTGAGCCTCCGAGAGACACACGGACGAATGGTCCATCAGTCAGAGTCATGGAGAAATACGAAAGAGTAATAACATGGCTAAAGGAGAAAGTGCCAGTGCAGGACATAGATTGGGTTAAGATAGATCGAACAACTCAAGAGCCCAAAGAGACAGTTCACGAGTTCTATGAGAGGCTACTGAAAGCATTTAAACAATACAGTGGGTTAGATGTAATGGATCCTAAGGACATAGGACAGTTTGTGTCGAAGTTTGTTCTAGGATTAAGACCAGACATAAGCCTGATGATACAACAGCATCTGATTTGTTGGCAGAACAAACCTTTAGATGAAATTCTTAGGTATGCAAGGTACTGTAGCGATGAGATAGATTCGAAGGCAAGGAAACTCAAGGAAAAGTTAATGCTGGTACAAATGCAAGCAGCTGGAAAGGGTGGACAGCGGCAACAGGGAATGGGAACGCAAGTAAAGAAGCAGAATAATCAGAGCAGAGATGAGGAAGAAAGACCGAGACTGAGAATGGATATCGCGACACTGAAAAAGACAACGAGGTGTCATCAGTGTAACGAAGTGGGACACTGGAGACGCGAGTGTCCTTACAGTGTTGAGACAGGGGAATTAGAACAAGAGGAGGAAGAGGTACAGAATAACGTGGTTAAGGGAGCCGCAGCCCCGAAGGGAAAGTTTGTCAAAGGGGGGACTCAGACTCCTCGAGCCCCGTTTCCTCAACCGCCTCGTATCACGAACGGAGGGAAAACCTATACACAGATGCCATTGTTTGTAGGAGGAGAAGAATGCTATTACGTTGATCCTCTTACAGGGCAACGAGTAAACAGGGAGGAAGACTGTACTCTAGGAGCAGCCCTGGAAGTAGATCAGAGAGGACCATACGTAGAGGCTGAAGTAGCTGGATGTCCTACAACCTTTTTGGTAGATACGGGTGCCACTCGATCTACGCTGAGATCAGCGGTAGTCCCAGGTCTGCCAATATCGGGAGAGACGATTCAGGTGGTAGGAGTCGCAAACAAGAGGATGACGAATCCTCTGACAGAACCAGTGTCAGTAAAAATAGGGAATTACAGTGACGAACATCAGTTTGTGATCTGTGATTCTAGCCCTGTGTGTTTGCTAGGAAGAGATCTATTGTGTAAACTGAATTTCACAATACATTGTACACCTGAAGGAGTAGAAGTACAGACAAATGATGAGGATACTGATTTTAAAATTGTAAACTCGCAAGAGTGCGTGGAACTATATCCTACCTTAACAGTGGAGGAACTTCCACAGGATTTGAGAGAGAAAGTGTCAGCTGAGGTGTGGGATTTTACTGGAGAAGAAATAGGACTGATTAAAGGAGTAGAACCAGTAAAAATCTTGGTAAGAGCTAATGCGGAATATCCAAGAACCCCACAATACAAGTTGACTCCAGAGACGATTGCAGGAATAAAGCCTGTGATCGAATCCATGATTAAACAGGGAATACTGAAGGAGATCGTGGGAAGTCCATGTAACTCCCCGATTATGGGTTTGCAGAAGCCTAGTGGAAAATACAGAATAGTGCAGGATCTTCGGAAGATTAATAACATTGTTGTCTCATGTTGTCCAGTGGTACCGAATCCATCAGTGATATTATTTCAGATACCGTTCCAAGCTGAATGGTTTACAGTGATAGATTTGTGCCAGGCTTTCTTTTCGATACCTTTAGATGAAGAGAGCCAGTATCTTTTCGCTTTTAAGCTGGAAGATCGCGTCTTAACATGGTGTCGTATCCCTCAGGGGTATACAGAAAGTCCATCGATCTTTAACCAGTTATTAAAACGAAATCTGGAAAGTCTAGTACTGCCCAAGAATTCAGTTCTAGTCCAGTACATAGACGACCTCCTAGTTGCGTCAGAAACTGAGGAAGCTTGCAGAGAAGACACCATAACCTTGTTAAATCACTTGGCCGAGAATGGACACAAGGTGTCTCCAAGTAAATTGCAATATTGCAAGACTGAAGTGCAATACTTGGGCCATAGGATTGAAAAGGGAAAGCGGAAGGTGTCTCCAGACAGAATAGAGGCGATCATGAAAATGAACGCGCCCACAACACAAAGAGAAGTCAGGATGTTTCTAGGTATGGTCGGTTATTGTCGGCAGTGGATAGCCAACTTCTCACTGAAGGCAAAACCGTTATTACAACTGACGCACAAAGGAGTGAGTGATCCGGTACCATGGGACAAAGATTGTTTGATGGCATTTTTGCAGCTGAGGGAGGACTTATGTCGTGCCCCGGCTTTAGGAATGCCTGATTATACAAAACCGTTCTTGCTTTACTGCTGCGAAAGAGAGGGATGCGCTTTAGCAGTTTTAGCTCAGATCCACGGAGATGCGCGCAGGCCAGTAGCGTATTTTTCGGCTACATTAGATCCAGTAGCCGCAGCGTTGCCCGGATGTCTCAAATCCGTAGCTGCAACGGGTGTCAGCATTGAACGATCTGAAAGCGTAGTCATGGGTCATCAGTTAGAGGTGTATGTACCACATTCGGTAGAACTGTTAATGACCAGGACTAAGACTCAGCATCTGACAAATAGCAGGCTCACACGCTACGAGCAATTCATACTGGCTGCCGAGAATGTGACCCTAAAAAGATGCTCCGTCTTGAATCCTGCAACTTTGATGCCACTTCCGAATGAGGTGGACGATGAAAACTGTACAGATCATGACTGCCTTGATGTGACTGAACTATGCACCAAACCGAGACCCGATATTGTGGATGAGCCATTGACTGACCCAGATGAAATTTTCTTTGTTGATGGTTCATGTGTAAGAGACAATATCGGTCAGCTGAGAGCAGCTTATGCAGTTTGCACAATTACGAGGGTAATAGAAGCCGCTTGCCTGGAAGGAGTACACTCCGCTCAGGTAGCTGAAATTGTTGCTTTGACTCGTGCTTGCTTAGCGGGCGACAAACTTCGAGTCACCATATACACCGATAGCCAGTATGGTTTCGGGGTAGTTCACGATTACGGGCAGTTATGGTCTCAAAGAGGTTACATGACCTCCTCGGGTTCTCCCATTAGGAATGGAGAATTCGTGAGACTTTTGTTAGAAGCATTACAAGGTCCAACAGCTATAGCAGTGGTTAAATGCGCTGCGCATACAAAGAATGTTGACTTTGTGTCACTAGGAAACCGCTATGCAGATGAGGTAGCGCGTTATTGCGCAGAACAGGGATATTCTCACACTGATGTAAAAGTGGGGGGAATCCAGGAAAGAACTGAATTAACAATGTTGTTAGACACTGTAGATACGTGGGATGAATTAAGAAGTGTTCAGGAAAATGCACCAGATGATGAGAAAAAGAGTTGGGAAACAGCTGGTTGCTCTAGAAGTGAGATGAATTTCTGGGTATCTGCAGATGGGAGAGCAGTTTTACCAAATGAACTTGTTAGTCCAATGGCAAGGAAATTGCATGGATCAGCACACATAGGAAGAGATGCTATGGTGAGAGTATTCAGACAAACGTGGTTTAACCCAAAGTTTAGAGTAGCGGCAGAAGCTGTGTGTCAGCGATGTACGATCTGTCAGCAACTAAATGTGGGCAAGAGAACACCAGTTACGTTGAGTCACATTGGGAGGTCTGGGGGGCCTTTCAATAGAATGCAGCTTGATTTTATAGAAATGCCTAAATGCAACAGACTCAGATACGTTTTAGTGATTGTTTGCATATTTTCTAGATGGGTTGAGGCTTACCCTACACGTAGGTGCGATACACTTACAGTAGCAAAATTGTTACTTAGAGAGTTAATACCGAGGTTTGGGGTGCCATCCTCTTTGGAATCGGACAGAGGAACTCATTTTAACAGCGAAATAGTGAAGATGCTATGTTCAGCTTTGAATATCGATCAGAAGTTACACTGCAGCTATCGACCAGAAGCTTCAGGGATCGTAGAGCAAATCAACAGCACGATAAAGTCCAGACTTGCCAAAGTTTGTTCAGCAACATCCCTGAGTTGGCCAGACGCACTTCCAGTGGTTCTTATGAGCATACGTAGCACACCGGATAGGAAAACAGGTCTCTCTCCTCATGAAGTGCTAATGGGGAGAGCCATGAGATTGCCATCGGTTCCGACTGCAGCTCTAGTGAACTTAACAGACGATTTGATCTTGGACTACTGTAAGGGACTATCTGATGCCGTTAATTCTGTGTCCCTCCAGGTCCAGGCTGCAGAGGTTCCATCAGCACAAGACTTGTGCCATGACCTGAGTCCGGGAGACTGGGTCCTGGTAAAGAAGCATGTCAGGAAGAACTGCTTAGACGTGCGCTGGAGAGGACCGTTTTAAGTTATACTTGTGACGAATACCGCAGTAAAGTGTGGAGGTCTGCCAAACTGGATACATGCCTCACACACCCGAAGAGTGCCAACACCTCTAGAAGAAACAGCTCCTCTCTCGGATGAGAATCCAGCGGAAAGCGGAGAAGCCATAGAGGGGGAAAGCCAAGCTGTGGAGGTGAGCGAAGAGACTGAGATTGAGACAGAACAGGACGACGAAGGTCAAGACACCAGTGGGACCGAAGTCGCCTCAGGAGAAGAAAGTAATTGGGAGTCCGACACAGATATTGGACAAACCGAGAGTGACCAAGAGACTGGTCCAAGAACAAGGAGCAGGAGGACAAAGAGAGACGAAGCCAGTTGGCCGGAGGGAAAGAAAAGGCCAAGCTCAGAAGAAAAGCAAGAAAGAACTCTTGTTCCGATTGCAGAAGAATCAGACCAGGAGGAGGAAACTACAGACTCAGGAACTGAAAGTCCAAGGAGATCGAGGAGGGTACGTGTGCCCTGCAGAAGGTACGCCACCCCAGAGTGGACTTATCTAGCAGATGTCTTGGGGACAGAAATCTGGGAGAGTGAAGAGAGTGAAAGTAATCGATCACGATCCATTTGTGGCAGTGGAGATATGGATGTTGACGCCTGGACTCGAGACTGAGGGATTATTGACTTTCACACTTCCCATACCCCCATATTTGAGTCAAATTCAAGATCTAGTGCTAAATAGATTACAATTTCCAACTTTTGGCCAGCAAATGCCAGAAGAAGAAGAAAAAGTCATTCGTTTTGAATTATTAGAAATTGTTGTGAAGGCTGCAGGTGCGAGAATAATTGTTGATGCATAAAAGACTTTGTGTATAAGCTATAAAGAAGAAGATAACCTAGCACCGAGTGGAAAGAAGAATAAAATTAGGGATTACATTTAGAGGACGGAGAAGGGTTAGGGTTGTCCGTTGCTAAAAGAGAAAAGACATTATTGCGAAAAAGAGACTTTGTTATTAAAAAAGCACTTTGAAGACTGAGAAAGCAAAGAAAGCAAACAAAGACTGGAAAAGAAAAACTTTTCGCAAAAGAAGGAGCTACGCTGTTTTGATAACATGGAGAACGGCAACCCAAACCGAAAAGCTAGATGTATAGTAGGTACACTTATAGCAGTAGTAATATTTCTCATAATTACGGTAGTGACAATATCATACATAATAGGACATGAAACAGATAAAGAAACAGCAAATGTACAGCCTGTAACGACTTTGAGACCTGCTCTTGTGGGAAAGAACGAAGAGAGCAACGTTATACGTGAAAAGGCGTTATTGACAGATGAAGCTCGTAGGTTACACATAGACGAGTCACAGGGAAACTTTAGGTCAAATGCATATGCTAAATTATTGTACGAGTATATTGATGCCATGGAAGCCAAAGATTGCTACGTTTGTATGCAATTGCCGGCTTCTGTAGACGAAGGCATTAGATATCATCATCTCCCATTGACTTATGGGATAACATGTAGTTTACTGCTTAGTATATTTTATGGTAGGGAAGGATTTGAGTACTACTTTTCAAATTATGATTCGGTACTGCCTGAAGTTCCGAATTATAAGCAAATGAATAAGTGGGACTATTATAAAAAGGAGGATAGATTAGCTAAATTCTTTCTTCCTTGGGATACACTAGATACATCATATGCACGCAGAAATAACCTAACTTGCAAGGTGACAGAGGTAGAGAAGAAGTTCATAGGACAAGTAGATGATAGATACAGAAGGCAGAAGATTCTAAAAATGTCAGGACAATGGAAAACGGATTGGACCGAAGAAGAGAAGGCACATAAAAAGAAAGGTAGCAATGGTCCAATAGCATTGGATAGAACGCAGAAAGGAAAGTTATGTTTAACTCGAAGCAAGACATATTATGAGAGTGTATTTGTAGGTGAAGTGAATTGCGAACATGCTTTTCGTTTAGAGTACTATACGAAAGATTTCATGAAAGGGATGCAAGCAATTCCGAATGTATATTTTGTATGTGGAAGAAATGCCTATGTAAAACTACCTGACAATTGGTATGGTTCATGTTACTTGGCAATTGTCTTCCCCAAAATATATCATGCAAAGGATGTAGCGATAATAGAAGGAAAAGCTTTGAGGAGAGCGAAAAGGGAAGTAGGAGATGCAGAAGTAGTAGGAGATGTATTTGGAGCAATGTTTCCTATGTTAGGTTTAATACTTAACGATGTTAAGATCAGGAGACTGGCTACAGTTGTGGATAGATTATCTGCAAGTACTGCAAGGTCATTAATGTTAGTAGAAGGTGAGATGCAGTCGATTAGAGCAATGGTTCTTCAGAACCGACTTGCTTTAGATGTACTGCTAGCAAAAGAAGGCGGAGTTTGCAAGGCTTTGAAGGTCCAGGAATGTTGTACTTATATTCCTGATAATTCAAAACCACTTGAGAAAGTTATACGGAACATTACACAGATTCATCAAGAGATCGAAGATTTAGCAAAAATAAATGTTTGGGAAAAAGTTGGTCATGGAGTAGGAAAGGTTGGGAGTTGGTTTGCCAACCTTGGGAAAAGCATAGTATGGTACATAATAAAGCCTGTATTGATAGTATTAATTTGTATAATCACATTGTTAGGTTTAGTAAAATTGTATAAATGGTATAGGTCGAACCAGTTACAACGAACAATGAGAGAGCAAGAAAGGAGATTAGCTGCTTTACAAGATCAACAGTATAAAAGTTTAAGAGCTCTCGAGACGATGAAAAGAGGGAATATTGTAACTAGTTCGGTTTAGAAATGTTATTCAAATTGCGTTTAGTGATGACTCCTAGAAGTCATCAAAGGGGGGACTGAGAGAGCGGAAATTTGAATAGAAATTATGTATGGGGCATATTTACAAGCACATTGTGTAAACGTAGGAATGAAACGTATATCGTAATGTGAAGTGACACTTATAGCATATAGAAAACTGATATAATCCAAAGTAATATAGGAAATGTAACTGTATTCACTTTAGAACATGTATTAGATTTAGAAGGCCCGTATACGCAGTGGGCTGATGTGTAAAAATGCTTACGAAATGTAGAACGTGCAAAGTAGAATTCATGTACGTGTGAAAACGTTAAATGGAGAAGCGGCAAGAAATGTAACGTGGAGAAGTGCGCAGAAAGTATATACGACGATGTAACGAATAAGCATATAACCTCGTACTCTATGTAGTTATATTCTATGTAAAATGTATTCAAGTATAATCAAGACTTTGCTAAATACGAATATATAAATGTGTGCTAAAGGTTATACTGTGTAGAAGGTTTTTTTTGTAGAAATGTTAGAAGGGTTTAGGTCATTTGTGATTCTAACCTGACTGACCAAGGGTTAGCAGGAACACAGTCCGATGTATATATTTTAGCGGACTTACAGGAGTCGTAAATAGTTGATGTGGACGTGAGAGCCAAGAAGTCTAGCACTTGTTAGATTTAAGGTGACAACGCTGGACAAGGTTTATGGCCTGAACGTGATGAGAAGCACTAAGAATTTGAGACTTGTTTTTGAATGACCATTCACAGGACCTAGAAAGTCAAAGAATAGCAGTTGTAAGTTAAAGTCTTGTTTAAGTTCATATGATTTCTGATCTAAAAGTGTCAATTGAAATTGCCAATAAGAAGATGAAGATGACATCCAAAGAAGAAAGGTCAACTTAACGGACGACGAAAGAGATGAAGTAATGGAAGAAGCCAGAAGCTGACATCATCGGGGAAAGTCCGTGGTGGGCGTCAAGGGGCGTTCCACCCACACTGTGATTGTGTATTTTAGGGACAGCACCCCGGGGAGAAGATAGCGAACAGCTCCGAGCAGATGCCATCATAGAAAGCTCAGAGTAGCAATTGGCAATTGGAGATTAGGAACAGTAAGGGAATTGCTCAAGAGAGAAGGCAAGGGTAGATGACTTGAGCAGATGCGCTGAGAGAGATCAGAGCGCAAAAGAGCAGTAGGCCGAGGACCCTTAAGAAGAGCGGATGGGTAGGCAGAGAGGGTACTGCTTCTTAAACTTAAGTTACCTTTAGAGGCTAAGAGAGTTTGAACTTCTTTGGGAGTCAAACTGCTGACACCTTTTTAGGTTAGGAACTAACGAAGTAGGGATGTCACATAGCCTAGAGTAGGGACAGATTTAACTTGATACTTTTTCTCTTTCTGTAGATGACGCCAAGGAACCACTTCACATCGGAGCTTTAAATTGCTGAATGTGGAATTGATTTTGTATTCTTTGTATACTTTGATCCCGAGAGGATTGTATTTGCATTTAACTTTGATTTTTATATAAAACTTTCAAACTTTATCAGTTGTAAGTGGTTCTTCTGAGTGGCGTCCGTTAATGGGGTTTGTCTAAACCTATATAGGGGTTGTCTTTTACTCAATGACAGATACTATCGGTCCAAAATAGATGAATGAGATAAGTTATTAAATTGATCATAAATTGATATCAAAATCTCATTCCCCGCAAGTAGTAATACTTATTTTCTCCTTTGTCACGCTTAAGGAAGGAATAATCGATGACTTTGTCAATAATACCATGGCATACCCTGACGAATACTTGTTCTTGCATTCAAAATGCATGTTTACTTTCTTCCTAATTTAACTTGGCTATTATTCTGTGCGAAACTAGGCAATCTGTACTTTCAATGCTCCGTGTCTGACAAATGAATAATCTCTAGGCAACTCAGGATGACTAGAATTAAACTGTTCTCTCAGATGAGACGGTTACATTGAAATTATGGTTTTGAAACAAACTTCAACGACCCTTAAACCGGCCGGATATTGTTGACTACCGAAATAAACAAGTGCCACGGCCATGAAAACCAAGGTTCTCTCTCCAGATGAGCAGTTCATGATCACAGCATTGTTTGACAGATGAAATCACAATTTGCATCACTATGGATATCAGATATCACTTTACTATTAACGTAAAAGATGACATCATGGGTACTACATCAATATTTTGTTTAGATATATCTTTTATTCAGTGAAATTATTGGTATATGTTAGAAATTGGATTTCTGGTTGGCTAAGGTATGCACGCACCTAAGCCAGGCAACCCCCCCCCCACTCTAGTCAGGGCAAGTAAGTTACACACCAAATAGAGCCTGTGCTCACCCACTGGTAGCTTGGTTCAGAGCAGTCAGTTTTATCCCCAGAGACAATGGGGCAGATTTATGAGGCCGTTGCGCCTCTTTGCGCCGCAATTGCGTCACTTTATTTGACGCAACTGCGGCGCAATCAATGCGCCCTATTTACAACGTGACGCATCTAGAAGATGCGTCACGTTGTAAAGCACTCCGCCATAAGGAGGCGTTCCTGCGCAGGGGGGGGCGTTCCTGCGCAGGAACGCCTCCTGAAAGTGGCTGAGTGAAATCTATGAGATTTCACTCAGTCACTTTCAGGGCAATGCTGCGTCAAAACCCTGCGCCTGCTTGAAGCAGGCGTAGGTCTTGATGCAGCATTAGTAGAATGGGGCACCCCCGAGTCTTGCTGGAGCTGTGTCGCGCTTGCGACGCAATTCCAGCAATGCGCCACATTTCCGGCACAGATGCGTCACGCATCTGGGCCGTTTTTGCACCATGGTGCGCCGCATTATAAATGCGGCGCACCATGGGTGGCGTAGCTGTGGCGCACTGTGGCGCACGTTAACTGGCTCATCCCTCGGGATGCGCCAGTTAACATAAATCTGTCCCTATGTGTAAAGCCTTTGAGCAACACACTCAGACCAGTAACACAATTAATAAACCACAAAAGAGACTCCAAACAGGATTATTTTAAAATAGATAGCACACTGTACATAACACATAGACCAAAATGGCATGACTCATGAATTACTTTACCGAGTAGGCAATTGTCAAACATTATATTTTTTTGGTAGGATACTTGGGTTTAATTAGTATTTCATGTTCAGCATGGATTATCACACATGTATAACAAAGGACAATGTAAAAATGGTGAATGTTTTATTGTTATTTGTAGTTTGCCTGAAGAAGGGCTCCCGAAGCCCGAATTGCATTGGGTCTGAACAACGAATACTGCTTTGGACATACCATGCGCTTGTTCGTGTTCTTGATAGATATCAGTATAGGATGGGCACATCTTGAACATTTGAAACTTTTGAAATAGCGTGACAACCTACGCGTAGATAAAGCAAATTTAAGTGCAAAGAGAGGAAAGTACCGGGTACATGGAGTAAAATGGATTACTTACTTAAGGCGTTGGACATTTCCTATTTACCTTTGCCACTGAGCTTGTGGCGATATCTCGTCCCATACAGCATGGTTCATTATCACTGTGCCATTAGGGCAAGGCACCTACCCAGTGAGCACGCACTCTTGGAAGATTTATGGACAAACATGGATGAATTGTGAATATAATGGTGTGCCTCCAATTACCTTCTTTGCACAAAAATCACACTGAGGCAATATTTGATAACATTTGTATGCTACAAGCATCATGAAGAATACCATTATTGTACATTCTATGCAGTAATTGTATTAAGTTTTCCTTATCTTGAACAATGTAAGGCATAAAACGACATACATCAACATATTTCAAACGATTTGTGCTGGTAATGTAAAAATAAATGGTCTACAACACACAAAATCCCCAATATCACCCTAAACACAGAGGGCCTGATTTATTATGTTTTACCATAGGGCAGCGCTGCAGGCCTTCCTTCTGCTCTGCCTTATGGCAAATATTAAGGCCAGGAATGTCCGCATCTGTCAGATTTGGTGCATTCCTGTCCTTTTCCCCTGCGCCGTGCCAATGGTCTGCCATGCCCCAACACAGGCACCTTTGCACCATGGTGAAAGGGTGCCTGCATTGGAGGGATGATTATTTCTGTGCAGGAAGGGAAACCGTCCTGCACAGAAAAAATCAGAAGAGGCTTTTTCCTCTTTCTATGTGTGCTGCAGAATGCCCCCTGCTTCTGCTTTTGCCCTCGGGTTCTGTTTGCGGCAGTTCTTGTCTTGTCTGTGGCGCCCCTCTGGTGTGGAAGGAGTGGGGCCAAGACAGAGGCTGTGACGGAGCCCTCGAGCCCCGAACCCTGAGCCCTGAGTCCCGAACGCTGAATTCCAGGCAACGATTTTACAAGGTCCTGAGGTGCAGAGGTGAGCCATGGGAGTAACCTAGTAAGTCTAGCAGCAGAGTACAAAGTTCCCCAGAGATGGTGTGTATGTGTGGAGAAGAGGGTGGGTATGGTCTATACCGTGACCGGAAGACTTCCCTAGTCGGAACTTGGAGAGCCTCATACACCCAGAGTAATCGGTGTGGAACACACCCTTACTGGAGGGTATCCAGTGTCATCATCGGCTCACTGCCCCTCGACAGACCGGCGCTGCAATGTCTGCCGGAGTCCCGGAAGGTACTCTTTTGGCGGGGTTCTTTAGTTCCTTGCCGATGGTGGGTGTGAGTGAGGGGATAGAGGAGTGTAGTCAGTGAAAACGTGAGTGAGGGTAAAAAGGGTAAAACAGTGCACACTGAACTTTATTAACGTGGCTGGTTCCCTGGTTAAAAGGGGTGAGAGGGGAACTAGAGACCGTAAAAGTGTACAGAACTCTAACTCAACCCCCTGGTGTGGTCAACATGTTTCTCGCCTGATGGCGATTCGTCAGGACCTAAATACAGTACTACACAAAAAGAAAAATGTATGAACACAATGTTCATACAGTATGTAGAAGGTAAATACAACCTCTCTCATTCGGAGGAAAAGAGGTCCTCGGGGTCCTGCTCTATTTAGGCGACCCTAGGGGGATTGGATAAGGCCTCGCAGCGTACTCCCGTGAGGCCAGCGCTATTTAGCCTTTTGCCGCAAACTCAAGACCTGGCTGTTCACTAGGCGGTAGGACTTGGAACTGTCAACTCCTCACCGTTTCCCATTTTCTCTGTGAGATATGATCTTGGTTACTCCTCATGGGGACAGTTATGTAATCTTAGCGCCGGGACACCTCCTTCGGAGGTAGCTGCGCGCTCTATAAGCTCCATAAATAAATAAATAAATAAATAAATAACCTTAGTTTTAGCGCTGGAGTGGCGGAACACCTACCCCTCACGCTCGCAGCACCTGGTCAGGGTGCGGAGCAGCTGGTAACCTAGTAAGTGCCACACAACCTATAAGGGCACCTATGACCTGAAGCAAGGTAGTGTGCAATTTGCGGCCAGCTAGCGTGTAAAGGCCAGTTCAAGCATGGGCACGAACGTTGAGGAGCAGCTGGTGGGCTCAGAGGACGGTAGGCGCTCACCCTGTGGCTGCTTCTCATGCTGTAGGACACCCAGAGAACCCTGTAGAACCTCAGAGCTGCATAAACATATGGCCGGGATGCCCGTCACCCCCTCCCAACACAATCCCCAAGGATGGGAAGTCGTACGCAGTTCTGAACTTTTGGAAGGCGGGAGGGAGTCACCCTCCCGGCCGTATTTATTAAAATATGAAACAAAATTTAAAACATTAAATAAAAGTTTCATAATCATGTACAATTTTCATTTATTACATTTCGATGAAGACATGTTCTTTGGCTAACCTTAACAAATCTCTAATACAAAGATTTCCTAGCCGAGTATAACATCCTGCAAATGCATACATTCTAAATTAAAATTGTACATCCTAGCATTAAGGGCCAACGGCAAGGTCTTAACCGGTGTCAGATCCCTACTACCAAAACTCTCGCCCTCACGGTGTGAGTGGCGGCCGCGCAGAGGACTGTACCCTCCTTGCCAACTCTAATTTCCCTTGTCTTGTTGGGGGCCCCCCTTTCCGCTCGACGCCATCTTAAAGGTTGTCCGAGCTCCCGTGTGAGGTATCTGTAGGAAGGAGAGCGTGGACTCCCCCCCCCATCCCCACACTCTCTATCATATCCGCCATCGCGGATAACCGGGCCCCGGGAAATTCGTAGGAGGGGCATATAGCCACCTCCTCCCCTGGAAGGGGCCTATGGCCGTCTCCCCTTAGGTGACCCATCCTTAGTGGGTGCTGCCTCCCAGTGGGAGGGGCCAATGGCCGCCTCCCCCCGGGCGCTCCCATCCATAGTGGGTGGCGCCCCCCTCTAGGGACCTTGAAATTACTGCTCACCAATCATGACCTTACCGCCACAGGCCGGATAGTTGACCGGCTATCCGGCCCCCCAAACTCCTCCTAAAGGTCATGCTTCCTCAAACCCCTTAGCCATGCTATGAAGTCTCCTATGAGTAAAACATTCCCCTCCCGGGACAGGTGAACCCCATCATTCAGATACATGTGATCACCCCGAATACACCCATGAGGAATGCAATGCAACTGCGCAGAGCGAAACAATCTACTAATTTTGTTGTTAACCTTCTTCACCGAATGGTTCAGTGCTGACACCGAAAGGCCCCCCCGCCATACCTTCCTGGGGATCATGTGGGACCAGGCAATCGTGCACCCCGGGATTCTTTTTGCCAACCAGCTAACGGCAGACAAAACTTGCTCGAGTAATACCCATCTACCCAGTGTCACCAAGTCATTGCCCCCCAGGTGTACTATGACTACAGATGGCGGTGACCTCTGCCGCCCTAAGAGACCCTCAACAAAAAAAATTCGAATTGGTCAATACAGAGCCCGCCCCTTCCGTGGAAGTCCACTCTGTACCCGTATTCCCCAGCTGCGCGAGTCGCGTCACCTGCTTTGAATACGTCCCCGGCCCGCCTCACGTATGAGTGGCCCACGACCCAAATCACTCTCTCCTTAGATGGTGATCCATGACCGCTGGTCCCCTGGTACTGGGTCGACTGCAAATTCCGCCCTGCATGACATGCTCGCGAAACTGTAAATCAAACAGAAGACAAGAAGCGTGAGTGCATGTAACTTGACTTCACAACATGTGCAATCGCACATACCTTTTGAAGCAATTTGAGGACCATCGTCTCAACTGTTTCACTTCCTCTGCACTCTGACCCCTGGCTGTAGCCTCAGTAGCAGCCCCTATCCTAAAGGAGTGGGTCCCAAAATCGCACGGGTCCATGCCCGCCGCAGCGATTGACAGTGCTAGCACCCTCTGGAACTGAAACCTCGTCAGTGGGGTGCCATCGATGTGCCTCAGCAAACTCCCCCCCCATGTATCCGCCCTCAGTGCCAAGTATTTCTCTATATACATTATCGGGCACGTGGGGGACCCTCGCACGCGCTGAACAACGACACTGTTTCCCATAGCTCTCTGGTCAGTCTTGGACCTAGCTATCGTGATTACCATCGAATCACCCCTACTTAGGATGTGATCCCTGCACAAGCCTCCCTCCACATCATTCTTATTCCTTGCGACCAGTTCGCTCACCCGCATAGCCCCATGGAACGCTAATGCGAATGCTGCCCGGAACAGGACTGCTTCGAATTGGGAGGAGCAGGTCGTGCCTAGTTTTGCCATGAGTAAGGACAATTTTTCTAAGCCAATCGGGCGCCTCACGTCTTGCTTGGGACCCTCGAGGCGCTGCCAGCCGCGAAAGGCTTTTTTTGCCAAAAAGGAACCTGTTGGGTCTTTGATGCCATGCACCTGCGCCATGAATGAGATGGCCGCCCTGTGTCTATTGGCCGATGCCGCTGTTCGGCCTTCCCTGTGCATTGCTACCAGGAACCCTAGGAAGGAATCCTCCTGACCCCAGTTCTGATTCCCTGTCGGACCCAAAAATGCACAATAGGAACGAAACGCTCCTTCGTATGCCTTCCTCGTCCTGGGGGCTAAGCTTGCTGCCACGAGGTCTTGTAATCCGGGGCACCGATTAGCCAGAGTGCCTCAGGGAATGGTGCCGCCGCTAGGTCCGCTGTAGGTAGATAACCCCTGAACGCCTGCATATGTGAACGAGAGAGTGCATCAGCCGCATGATTCAGTACACCTAGCACATGTTTCGCCCTGAACTGTACATTCAGCATCATGCAAAGCAGCACAACTTCCTTCAACAATCTCAAGATCCATTTGCAGCGTGCTGCCTGATTGTTAATGCATTCGACAACAGTCATATTATCAGACCAAAATACCACAGAGCGGTCTCTGAACTCGTCCGGCCATGCCTTCAGAGCAACAAAAATAGGAAATAGCTCGAGGAACCCTATGTTACCTGTGAGACCGCTGATGTGCCACCACGTCAGCCATGTTTGCGCCGACCATCGATTACCAAAGATGGCGCCAAACCCCACGCTCCCCGCTGAGTCAGTCCACAAACCCAACTCGTCCGAAGACGCTGGCGGCTTGTTCCACACTACTCGACCGTTGAAGTCCGCCAAAAATGCCAACCAAATGCGCATATCCTGACGAACCTCTGCCGACAGTCTCGTGCGGTGGTGTCCTTCCTTGAGACCAGCTATAGCTTGTGCAATAGAGCGTGAAAAGGGGCGAGCCATTGGTATCATTCTCAAGGCAAAGTTAAGCTGACCCACTGTTTGCTGTAACTGGTGCAGGGTCACTTTCTCTCTACTAAGGCAAAGTTCCAGGGAAGCCCTAAATTTGGCTACCTTTCCTAGTGGCAAACGGAAACATCCCTCCACAGAATCGAGCTAAATTCCCAGAAACTCCAGTGAAGTAGATGGTCCAACCGTCTTACCGGATGCCAATGGCACTCCAAACTCCCTCATGAGGATGCAAAAGTCCTGTAGCGCCTGCGCACATTTCGAGTCGCCGGCTGCTCCCAAGAACAGAAAGTCATCTAGATAATGCATAACATGCCTATGCCCTGTAGCCTCGGTAAATGCCCACTCTAAAAAACAGCTGAATTTTTCAAAATAAGCACAAGAAATGGAGCAACCCATCGGCATGCATTTATCCATGTAGTAACTCCCTTGGAATGCAAAACCTAGCAAACGCTGATCCTGTGGGTGTACCGGGAGCAACCGGAATGCTGATTCAATATCCGATTTCGCCATCAGCGCCCCGGGGCCCAGGCGATTTAACATGGTGATGGCATCATCGAATGATGCGTACCGCACCGAACACACTTCTGGGTCAATAGCATCGTTTACTGAGAAACCCCTTGGAGCAGACAGATTATGGATCATCCTAAACTCCCCCGGGTCCTTCTTGGGAACCACCCCCAATGGGGAACAGATGAAACCTGACACTGGCAGGCGCTGAAAAGGCCCAGCCACTCGGCCTAGGCTCACTTCCCTAGCAATTTTTCTCTCCACCACACCTGGATTATGCTGTGCCGAAAGCTGGTTTTTACAAAAAGATTCCCCACGAAAATCCCCCGCCGGGATGTGGAAGCCATATAAGAATCCCTTCCTCAACACCCCAGCAGAGACATAATCAGGGTATTTGTTTAACCAAGGAGTCATAGCCATGAGATCAACGGGAGTGGGCAATTGTACACAACGATCCACCTCAGTCTTGCTTGGACCCTCCTTTACCTCCCGACCCGCTATTTTTCGATCTGCATGAACTCTCCGGGTGTGAGGAATTCCCACAAGCCGCACACACATGCTTGAACCTACATGTACCTTGCTGTCTGTTACAGTTGCCTCTATTGAAGCCCCAACAGACCCCCCGCTTACCACCATTCCCGCCGGTTTTCGGCTGGTGATCTCCACCGGTGCCTGCTCGAAAGGGGACCGCGGGCTTTTGGCGGGAAACCCCCGACCCATTCCCACCTGGCGAGGATGTCCCTGCAGTCCCAGGCAGGAGCTGTTTATGCCAAGAAATTGAATCGAGGCAATCCCATGTCAGAGAGGAATCATACTCTTTTGCTTTACGAAATTTCATGTCGTAACCTTTCCATTCGTCCCCCTCATACATTTCATAAAAATCCATTATACGTGCCTGATAACAAGACAGTTCGGTCAATACCTCGGGCTTACATTCACCAATAATCACAGTAAACATTGCAAAAGCCTTCGCCCAATTCGTTATCGTCTCTTCCACCCTGAACTCCGCCATCTTGGTGCGCCAGACGCTCGGGTGCCACAAATCTTTCTGTGTTTTAGCATATTCCATCTCGCGATGGTCAGTCAACAATGAAAACATATTGATATACTTGTCTGCCCATATCAATTCTTTCGTGGCCATCGGGATATGTTGAACCACCCTCTCCCGCCTTGAGGGCAATGAGCCCTCCCCCGCCACTGGCAAAGCGAGCTTACCCGGTTCGGTCGTTGTTCCCGCCGTTTTCTCGCGCCCAGCTGCCGGTCCTTCCGGTGTCACCTGTGGGGAAACAAGAGGGAGATTCGCCTTCGCGGCATCTTGCGACTGCCGCAACTGCTGGATTAGTAATTTGGCCTCTTCGGCCGTGTCGTCGGGCGCCCTAGCACCCCCTGCCTTCTTATTGAGCCATGCGGCCAACTGGGTGGCCAATTCAGGAGGCATATCCCCATCGTTAGCGGGCGTAATCACAACCGGAATCGGTTGACCCGCGTCTGGGGTTGGTACTGGGTCATCAGCTGGTATGGCAGGGATGACCGGGGGCACCTCGGGGACAGGGACCTCCCCTGCAACCGCCCTCCTCTTGACCCGTTTCCCTCTACCCTCGGGGACGACTCCCGGCAATGCCGGGCCTATTACCTTCTTCGGGGGACCAGGCTTGTTCATTGCGGCCAGTTGCTTCTTGACCCCCGCCAAATCACGACCCAATGCTAGGACTTGTCCAAAGCTTCGTTCCATTCTCGACATTCTGTTCACCAACATGCAAAGCATCTTGTCTGTCTCGGAACCCTTTCCCGCCTTCTTGCCGGACATGGTTTCGGTTATTCCTCTGAGTCGATCAACACAGTCCTGGATCCTTCGCTGTAAAGTCACTGACAGAGAAACACAAGAATTACAAGTTCTCAAAATTGCTCCTTGTTCCGTCGAGGGCTCACGAGCAACGAGTGGGTGCAGCCTTCCAAGCACAGGAACAAGAGGACGCTTCTTCGGATTCCCGCTCTCTTTATTCTTCTTCGGGAGGGCGTGTACCCTCCCCTGGTACGCCTACTGGGCGTGGCCATCGGTGTAGGTGTCTAGGACAACCCCTCCTGGGCGGGAAAAGGCGCTCCCCGGCTACGCCGCTTCGGGCATACCAGCCGAGACACGCCCCCCGCCCAAAATGGTTTCCCGGGAGGATCGGGGCACCCAACCATACGTTCGGGGGGACCGAGTGGTCGCCCCTTTCCATTCTATTTGGAATCTACCCTGTGAATCTTTACATACTTTGAACTGCTTTCTTTATATCATCACGCATACCATGGCGCATAAGAAAATCTGCACTTACTAGCAGATCAAGTGAGGCAGCCACTAGGAATGCGCTCAGCTAAAGAAAGAACTTTGGGTACTCCAAAAAAACGTGCCTGAAAAAATCAAGCACCTAAAGTGCTAAAAAAGGCTAGAGCTAAATGTTGTGGTAAATGAAGACATAATGTAGATGGTAGCCAGGTAATTGATCCAAGTATGATGTTTATTAGTTGGTTTCAGTAAGATAAATATTAGGTCCCACCAGGAGCTTGATGGATGTTGCTCAGCCCTCACTCACCAACTGACATTCTCCACACACGCACCAGGCACACACACATACTATTCACTCTGACATCACGCACACCAACATTCCATGCAAACATCTCACTCATACTGGCTGAGCAACCTAAAGGAGATAAATCTAGTTACAACATATCTCCTTTTCTTCACAGAATTTAAACAGAATTGCTTGCAACATAAAGCAATAAAAACAATAAAGCGGACAGTTCATAATAGAAAAGAGAAGAAGAATAAGTAAAGCAAAGAAACAATGTAAAAGGATATACCGTAGAACATGGCACATATCCCCTTCCCTTGGGGAAATTAAAAAATTTTAAACACCTTTTAACAACTTTTGAAAATCCCAAATATACTAACGCACCAAAGCTAAAAAGCTAAACTAACAAATCATAAAACTTTGCTTGTCAAACACGCCTTACTACCTGCGCAATATAATAATGAATGTAACGCGACTTACTACCTGCGCCATTTAATAATGAATGTAACGCGACTTACTACCTGCGCCATGTAATAACGAATGTAGCGCGAGTTACTACCTGCGCCATTTAATAATGAATGTAACGCGACTTACTACCTGCGCCATGTAATAATGAATGTAACGCGACTTACTACCTGCGCCATGTAATAATGAATGTAACGCGAGTTACTACCTGCACCATTTAATAATGAATGTAACGCGACTTACTACCTGCGCCATGTAATAATGAATGTAACGCAACTTACTACCTGCGCCATTTAATAATGAATGTAACGCGAGTTACTACCTGCGCCATTTAATAATGAATGTAACGCTCAAACAAGATCCACAAAATCCCCTTGGCAATTCGATTTATTTTTTGAGAGGTCCAACAACTGCACTCATGTCAATGCAATTAGAACCAGAATCGAAAACTCTACAGACCCCAATCAAGCCAATTAGCAAGTCGAAAGAGAACTTAGTTTTACTTGATGAAGTTGATGTAGATTGGGTTTTGGATCAGATTAAAGATCAGCAAGTGCAAGATCTTGAAGGACAAAGTAAAGAACACACAGAGGAAATGGACTTATTGAAGCTAGTGAATCCTTTGTATCAAATATTCTCTCAAAAAACGAAATGTAGAGTGTTGGATGAAAATAGGATAGTAGTAATAACAAAGGAATGTAATCAAATTGATACCACCAAGAATGTGTACAATGGAGGAGTTCCTCTCCCACTAGAAGTCAAAGTTGATATTAGGGAAGAAAAGGATGATGTAGTCAACGAACATCCATTGGTTACTAAAGCAGTATACCCAAAGGACAATGAGAAGGAAAAAATGTACCATATATCAGGAACCCAACAAAAAGGCTCTACTGGAACAATTAACTCGGATTATGGCCCAACTGTGCAAATAAATGCTGGCGGAGAAAATATCACAGTACAAAGCTATGAAAACCGAGAACAATTAGAACAGGCCGCTATAAATCAATTAACGATATCAGTTATTTCAAATAAAACTCTAGGAGGCAATGATCAACCTGTATCTATAAATTAATTTACCATTAATAATACCAGTGTCCTAACACCAAAATATGTAACAGCATTTGCAGATAAAGAAAGTGGTCATGATGATATCAGTATCTCATCAACTTTTAAGGTAATAAACACAGACAAAAAAGCAAGACAATCAGGATGCAGGAACCATATGGGATATATTCTATCAAACATCAGTATTAACCTTTGAAGCACTATCAGCACAATCGAACAAAATGGACATTCAAATAAATATACTGGGAGTTATGGCCATTGCAGTAGCCAGGATTGAGAATAAACTGGCCGAGTTGAATAATCTCATAATAAAAGCACAAGGGGAAGCAGCGCCAAGTTATATCGAGTGCACATGTGCTCCCATAATTAACAAATTGGTAACTATTCCGGAGGTTGTGAATATAATCTTGGAGGATGTCAAAGATATGGTCTGCATAAGAAAAAAGGATTATTGTATAGAGGACGGACATCATCCTAATATAAGGGAATCTACACTAGTAGAAAAACAGGAGCAACTGGAAAAAATTGATACCGAGGACGTTAATATATCAGGCATGGCAATACAGTCGAATACAAACCAAGACACAAACAACACAAAAGGTAACAAAATATTGTCTGACTCACCACAAGAGTTGAATAAAGAAAGAGCAAATGATGACGACTCAGTAGCTTTTAAAATAACAAAAAGACAGTGAAAAAAGCTACTTAAAGCAAGAAATAAGGCAAAAAAGGAAAGTATGCCACAAATAGATATTAAATTGGATACTTCTAAAAATGAAAGAGGAACAATAATAGATACCAAATCAGATTCATTGCCCAACACAATTGAAGTAGGAGGAAAACGAAGGAAATAATCAATAGATGGTAATGTCAATAGGATGAAATCTACAAAAGCTACAAAAATTAGTGATGGAAAAGAAATATAATATGATATTTTTGCTAAACCTATGAATTCTTGTGGCAAACAAAACCTGGCCAGGTTAAATATAAGTACATTAGCTGAAAGCTCCAACCAAACACCTTGTGCTTCTGAATTGGAATTAAATAGGGTCCATGAAGAAGAAGTAAAATGTAAAATCAATGGAAACTGTTGTGTAATAAAAGACCTCACTTCTTGCGATATCCGTAGTGATCAAATCAAAAGTATGACCAATAAACGATGCCCCTGAACATACCGGAAATTAGAACAACAGTGCAAAAGCAGAATGATTTGCAAAATTATATAGGTCCATTGGTCCGGAAGTTAACAGAGCAAGACCAAAAAACTTCACCCAGCCTGGTTAGGAATACTAACCAAACAGAAGATAATCCAGCTAGGAATGAACTGGGGGCTGACAGACAATGATTAATTCTTGGAAAGTAAAAGAAATGATAGACGAAACGACGTACATAAAAACCCAAGATAATCTAGTAATTGAAAGAAGTGGTCAGAACAGGAAGATTACCTATGAGGAATATGGAAGAACTGAGATAAAAAAAAAGTGAAACAAGGCTCCCAAAAAATAAGCTCGCTCAAATTATCTTTAAACCACTTTATGAATCAAGAGGAACACACAATGTCCTAATTAGAGGAAATATCCTTCGGCTAATAAAAACTATAACAAAACTTAAAAAGATAACATCTGAAGATATTGAATGTGTAGGTTTCCAGCCTAATTCCGAAGGTAGACTTCCACTAACGTTAGTAACAGTGGCCACTGGGTGTATAGCACACTCAATCTTGAAAGAGCATGGAATCTTTCATAATTGGGGGATACTAATCAGCCAACCTCTTCCAAAGGTCTATCCAACACCTTTCTTAATTAAAGGAAGCCCGTCAAAAAAAATCACAGCCTGAAAAAACCGACTCTGTCTTTTACATATTAAAAAATTCCCTTGAAAAAAACAAATCTTGAAGATAAAAACTGGTCTAATATACTAAAGGGAGAAAACAGAAATGGAGTACATGGCAATAAAAAACATTGACAAATTTCATCACAGGTAGTATTACAAGAACAGACCATGGTGACTTCTACAATAAGGATTTGCTCATAGAACATAAATGGGATTTGTAAAAAACTAATTGATGCCCAAATACAAGGATTATCAAATCATAGTCAAATAGTATTATTGCAGGAAACATGGGCAACGGACCCATTTATGTTAAAACAATACAAGTGATATTTCAAATCTGCAATCAAATACCAAAAATGTGGTCGTCCTTGTAGTGGCCTGGCAATATTCGTACTGATTGATCTAAAAGCAAAACATTAGTAAATACTGACGAATAATTCAAATCTTCTTGCGGTAAAGCTACAATATAAATCTTGCAAATGTAGGACATACAAAACTCTAATTTTAATCAACATATATATACCTTCTAAACAGACCTTCAAGAAAGAGATGTGTGCCGCTCTTAATAATTTACTTTGGGAGCAAATCTTGGAAGAGCCCTTGGCTGATTATATAGTAACAGGTGATTTTAATATAAACTTGTTAATACACTTTGTGCTGGATGACTTTGTTCTGTCCCAAATTCAACAATGGGAAATCCCGGAACCAACAATGGAACCTAAGACAACTAATAAACAAAATAGAACGAATAGAAATTTTGTAATGGACATGGAAGAGCTGGGACTCAGAATATTAAACTGTAGATTCCCAATGGATAGTCCACCTGCTTGTTTATTTTACTCGTGTAATGGTAATTCACGCATTGATTACACAATGACATCATTGTGTACTTTCAACAAAGTGACATCCTACTGCTTGAATAAAGTCCCGGACAGCGACCATAGCCTTAAATTTACAGAGATAAAGCTATACTGTCCAAAATCTCAAAAGTATTTGACAATGCAAGGCCAGACCTGCATCATCAATTACAGCAAACTTATATGGAAACCAAAATAATGCGGATGAGATTATGGCAAAAGTGAAAAGTGTAGTCAAAGAATGTTTAACAGAAACAATGATGAGAACAGTAACGGACCAATGGGAAAAATTTACACAGAAAATAGTGAGTAATAATGAAAAAACATCATGTGTATAAAGAAAAAAAGCAGCCCAGAGTGAAACAAGAGAATCTAACATCTATCTCCCGTATACTGTAAGAAAAATTAGACGTACGCGAAATAGACTTAGGAAACAGTTAATTAAGTTTCTGTTCAAAAAAGGAAATACAGGTATTATTAAAAAATGCTAATTACAATCTGAGGAAATTAATTTGGAATGAAAAAAATTAAGCCAGACAAGAGCTGTGGACAAAAATCTTTCATGCAAGTACTTTAACAAATTCACGGGAGTTCTGGAGATTGATTAACAGTCTAGCTAGACCAAAAAAATCTGCTGTAGGATCTGTCTTATCTGAAGAACAATGGGTTATGTTTCTTATAAAACATCTTTACCCAGAAACTTCAGTATATAATCAATGCACCAATCAGGAAAAGAAGATAAAAGTTGACCTTGAAGGCGATTGTGAAATTTATATAACCAAATCTCAAGTGGCCAAGTTGATAAAGAAACAGAAGGATGTGGCCCGTGGTCCCAATGGTATTCCATTGGGACCACGGGCCCCATCTATCTACCAGGGGCCCCATCTATCTACCTAACCGATGTCTTTAATGAAGTGGTTTGGGGTGGATTAATCCCAAAATCGTGGAAAGGATCGCTAATAACACCTATCTTTAAGAAAGGAAATTGGCAAATGCCGTAAAACTATCGGCTAATTACCCTGCAAGATATGGATGCAAAATTGTTTGCTGGGATTCTATTAGTGATTTTACTGATTGGGCAAAGGAGAATCAGGTATTGCCCCCGAACCCAACAGGCTTTATTAAAGGCCTTGGAACATCCACAAATATACAAATATTATCAGTATTAATTGATAAGGCAACTTTAGTAAAACAGCGCTTATATCTGTGTTTCGTAGATTTTAAATCTGCTTTTGATTGTGTTGACAGAGAGATTTTGTGTGCTAAACCTAAAAAACAAGGATTTCCGGATACTTTGTTAAAAATGATTAAGCTTCTGCACTCTGAAACCTGGGTCAGGGTGAGGATTCGTGATGGAAGCATATTAACCAATGAAATTCCGTTATCTAGACGTCGTAAACAAGGGTGCGTTTTAGCCCCCTTACTTTTTCATTTATTTTTAGCTGATCTCTCTACTACGTTAAACTAAATTAATGCACATTCTCCAAGGTTAGCATACAAACAGATATCCAACTTGTTGTATGCAGATGATGGCATACTCTTAAGTCATACCAAAATTGGAATGCAACAATTAATTGATGGCATTTTTAAGTATTCAAAGGCAAACAGTATGGTAATAAATGAAGTTAGGACCAAAGTAGTGGTTATTACAAAAAATTTGCAACTTAAATTTAAACACAAATGGTTTTTGGATGACAAAGAATTGGAACAAGTTGTTGTCTATAAATACCTTGGTGTTATTTTTACCGATAATGGTAACTTCCTGCCACAAAAACTGGGTATTACAAGGAAAGCAAACACCCTTGTTGCGGCATTTAGAACTATTCAGAAAGCCATAGGAGACCTGTATTATCATCCTTTTTTAAAAATAATCGCCGCAAAACTACTCCCTACTTTAACATATGGTAGTGAGGCAATCAATGGGAAAGATGCTGAGATAATTAACACTGCAGTTGCTAAAACTTACAGAATCTTATTCTCCCTCCCAAAGAATGCCTTACAAGCTCAGGTGAGGTTGGAATTTGGGCTATATATTCAACTATATGCAAGGAAAGGCAAATACTGAAAGTATGGAATAGAATAACAAATGATCAGGATAACCGAATGTCTCAAGAAGTAAAAAATAACAGAAATGTACATGGCTGCTCCTATCTAAATACAGCAATAGAAGAATTTGGTATAACATCGATTTGGAACACCACAATTGCACAGGATAGCTTCAAAAAACAATAAATAAACTTACCAACCACCTTTCTTTGATAAAGGATAAAGATAAGATTGTAAAAAGAAACCATGCATGGCCAATTGTAAAAAGATTTAGGGGAAAAAAGGTGCAAAAATATCTGGAAACATCATGGTCCAAGAAAAATAAGCAGATCTTTATCAATGCTAGATTTGGTTGTTTGCCAGGATTATGTCACTTACTACCATGGAAGAGATCAGAAGAAAACAATCTTTGCAGGCTTTGTAAATCAGGACAAGAAAATATTATACATTTACGGTGTCTTTGCCCGGATTTGGAAAGTGAAAGAAAAACTACACTTAAGAGACTGCTTAATGAATAGACTAGTGTACGGACATATAGGCAAGCCCTGATTGCATGTTTAAACTCTGAAGATTTATCAATGAATTCAGCATTTGTGAAATTCCTATGTGCTGTAGAAAAAAAGTTCGAGGTTTTTACTTGATTTACTAATGGATTGAGCTAACATGTATGATATATAAACAAGTCTTTGGATATAATTCTGAATGATTGATTGTTTTATAATTTTAAGCCTTGTTGATATTTTAGCTATTTTTGTAAGATTTTAATTAATCAAACAAAATAAAAAATAAGCTTCAAACTTAAAACTTGACTCGCCCAATCCTGACAAGTGAACGGAAAACAAGGGTAAGCTGATTGGGCTGGGTGGACAAGGGGGACCCGTCACTTGCCAGCCAGCCCCTAGCTGTAGTGCAGGCCTCACCCATGGAACACACACTTTGAAGGTCAAGCAGCTCACTACTTTAGCTTCATGTCTCTCCTAGGAGTTGGTCTGACCATGGAGCCTAAATTCCACAGGGCCCGGATGGACCTTCCTCAGCTGGCGTAACACAGAGTGAAGTCTCTGTCAACTCCACTCTCTTTGCTTAGGTCTTCCCCGGTGACTGGGTCCCATCCGCGGGTGATGTTAGCATTACAATGCAACACAGGAACTCCTGACCAGGATTTCCTTCAGCGCGGCTGAGGAGTGGTGCAGTGAAAACACGAACCGGCTGTCCGGGAAAGAGAAAGCATGTACACACGTCTGATTAAGGTGACTGCAGTGCCAGGGGATGTGCCCCATCAACCACTTCCCCAGAAAAAAAGCTCTTACCACATCCTGCTCTTTTCGGACAAATGAGGGAAGCACACACTGAATTAGAGCCCCAGAGATAGACCACTCACTCCAAGGCTCTGGGAAAGTCAAGCACTCACAGCTCAGGATACACAAGTACAGTAAGAGATGGATGAAGTTTGTCAGCCTCAGTACCTCATGGCAGTCCCACTGCACAGGGACTCTGAGGGCGCAGAGGTCTTCTAGCAAGCCCCTGGAGAACACTAGGTGCGGAACACATATGGGGCTAGCAATTAGCAGGCCAGCACACAGGGCAGGTAGTCCTGATGGTGGTTCCTTCTAGAAAACAACAGACCTCTGGGAAACCAAAATCAGGTGGCAGTTGGAAGCAGGACAGCAAACAGAAAAGCAAACCAGTGAGGCCTTTATGCCACTTAGCAGTGCGACAAAAGAAGAGTAGTTCAGATGAGTCCTTTATGCAGCGCAGTAACCCCTATGAAAGAGGTTTGGTCCCAGTTCTAAAAGGGTTGTATAACCATGGGGTCAGAGCCCCTGTACTTATACTCAAAATGTCTTTTATCTAGGGGGGACTTCAAAAGAAACCTTACAAGTGCACAACACTCCCTTTCAATCTCAGCCCTAGCTCCAGACTTACAGTAGGGGATAACGAGCCCTTTGTGTGACGGCAGGACACAGCCCATACAGATGTAAGTGTGCCCAGCCTCCCTATCTCCCAGGAAGTCTATCAGTATGCAGATAGATGCAGATGCCTCTCTTGTGACACCAAGCTCTTCCTGTGTTGTGGCTGTCCGGAAAGTATGCACAAAGTGTAGCTGTCACCCAGGCCCGGACGAGGCTTGGAGTCAGGCTGCAAAGCACATGGAGTTATAAGCACAGGATAAAAGCCCACTTTCTAAAAGTTAACCCACAATGGTGGCTAGGCCCAATGGGAGGGAGGGTAGGCAGCGCCAAACTAGAGAAATCCAAAAAATGTGCCTATGCCTCCAATTTACAGTAATGCAAACACTGAATGTATGAAGATAAACCATAAGTTTATTAGTTTATCCCGACAAAACTTTTTGTCAATGAATCAATACATAAGTTACACAATTTGCTTTTTAAAGAGTAGACAAAGAGAAAACCATCAACTTCATTTCTAGCCGTATGGAAATCAGTCAGACAATGTGTATATATTTACAGTGAGAGAATTTAAAGCAAAAACATTGCACTAAATCGTACGTTCATGGACATTAATAAATCAAAAAAACTTTTCAACAAACAGATAAACACTTCACAGTTTGAGAATCATGAATGCAATAAAGTATAAGAGCAGGGGTGAATATTTCAAACAGAACACCTCCTAACTCATAAACTGGATTCGTTTGTGTGAATAATCAAAAAAAGCCCATTTTGTATATATGACTGACAAGAGCCATTGGTGTGGAGACAAATGCCTGGAGTCAAATACCGACGCATTTCAAATCCTGCCAGTTATTTACAGGATTTTCATCAGGGCGGGAATCTAGTCCATGGGAACTGTTTTACAAAGAAAATAAATGAATGAAGAGTTTGTTTTAGCAAACTTCATACTAGCGCCATATTACTTTAATGCAAAATAAAACCGCAAAGAAGTGCGGCATACCTTGAGAATGGTAGCCTATGTGGCTTCTATTTTGGAAATAGCGGTTTATGGCAGGCGGGTCTGGGCTGTAACAAGAACAAAAATGGTATCACCAATTTGAAAATGACAAAATGCACGCTAAAGGTAATGTAGCGGAAAAACTAATTTTACCTTGGGTCTTTAGAACCTTTAGTCAGAATGGCCGGTGGCAGAGTTATTTTTCAAATTAAAATCGCTGTGGGGACAGAAATGAAAAATAGCGATATTTTGAGTAGTTGTGCCAAAGCGGTGAAGAGACGGGCACAGAAGCGTCGCCACTCCAACGGGAACACTTACTTTTTAAATAGTTCAACACGGGCGCAGGGATCGGACCGGTGTTGCTGTGGAACGCTGTCCGTTCTATGGAATAGAAGGGAGAAGGAGGCTAGCTACGATGTGCTGAATCACGCAGTTAATAACTGTAGGCTAACACTCAATGACCGGTGAAAAGGGGGTCAATCGCTTACCAAAAGTCGCCGCGGAGGGCTCTGCTATGACTGCATCCTGAATTCTACCGGCACACAAAGAGTTTAGTTGTCCAAGGCACTGCCGGTGCTTGTGGCAATGAAAGCATGTGTGCGCTGACAACCAATGGGATGCGTCGCGGGTACTAATGCATTCTGGGAGCTGAAGTCCGAGAATGAAGTCAAGCTCGGTTAATTTCACTGAGAGTATTTAGACCCTTATTCACGCTATCAAATCGCAATATGAGGTATGCCTCCTTGCGCAACAGCATAGTTTCAACATCAGGGTAGCGTTTGGAGTCCAGCCACACAAGTGGTGTCCATTTAAAATCGTTTTCAGTGTGCTGATTATTTACAAAGTGTTCGACCATTGGTGCAGTCATTACTCGTTTCTTTATCCGAGATCGGTGTTGCGTGATGCGGGCATTGATGGCTTGACTTGTTTTGCCAATATAGACCTTGTCACAAGGACAGACTACTGCATAAACGATATTTTTTGTTTTACAATTTGTAAATGCATCATGTGTCCATTTGATGCCATGGTTAATGAAGGTGTCCCCTTCAATTGTAGAAGAACATGAAACACAGTTACCACATTTGTGGTGCCCACTGATTGGTTTGAGGTTCCACTGTGATATGAGGTCACTCTTGGGTGGCGGAATGTGGGTGTCTGCTTTAATGAGATGCTGTCCAATACTCGTGTTCTTCCTCATTGCAAAGATCGGTTTGGGCAGAGGATGCTCAATTGTTTCCAACAAATGCCAATTGTTTCGGATGATATTTTTAAATTGGTTCGTGTGTTGACCAAAGGTAGTCACACAAACCAATTGATCTGATTGCTTCTTTTCTTTTACCTGTAAGAGTGTCTCCCTTGGGGTAAACTTAGCCCTGTTTTTGGCATGTTTTAACAATTTTTTGGGATATCCTCTAACAGCCATCTCATTACAGAATCTTGTTGCGTGTGATTCAAAGTCCTGTAAACTAGTACAGTTACGTCTTATTCGAAGCAGTTGCCCATAAGGTAGACTGACGGCCTCTTTGCACAAAAAGCCAACCGACAGGAATACAATCCTGCACTATACCAGCTCACACCCACAAAGCCTTAAGGATAATCTACCTTACAGGTAAAAGAAAAGAAGCAATCAGATCAATTGGTTTGTGTGACTACCTTTGGTCAACACACGAACCAATTTAAAAATATCATCCGAAACAATTGGCATTTGTTGGAAACAATTGAGCATCCTCTGCCCAAACCGATCTTTGCAATGAGGAAGAACACGAGTATTGGACAGCATCTCATTAAAGCAGACACCCACATTCCGCCGCCCAAGAGTGACCTCATATCACAGTGGAACCTCAAACCAATCAGTGGGCACCACAAATGTGGTAACTGTGTTTCATGTTCTTCTACAATTGAAGGGGACACCTTCATTAACCATGGCATCAAATGGACACATGATGCATTTACAAATTGTAAAACAAAAAATATCGTTTATGCAGTGGTCTGTCCTTGTGACAAGGTCTATATTGGCAAAACAAGTCAAGCCATCAATGCCCGCATCACGCAACACCGATCTCGGATAAAGAAACGAGTAATGACTGCACCAATGGTCGAACACTTTGTAAATAATCAGCACACTGAAAACGATTTTAAATGGACACCACTTGTGTGGCTGGACTCCAAACGCTACCCTGATGTTGAAACTATGCTGTTGCGCAAGGAGGCATACCTCATATTGCGATTTGATAGCGTGAATAAGGGTCTAAATACTCTCAGTGAAATTAACCGAGCTTGACTTCATTCTCGGACTTCAGCTCCCAGAATGCATTAGTACCCGCGACGCATCCCATTGGTTGTCAGCGCACACATGCTTTCATTGCCACAAGCACCGGCAGTGCCTTGGACAACTAAACTCTTTGTGTGCCGGTAGAATTCAGGATGCAGTCATAGCAGAGCCCTCCGCGGCGACTTTTGGTAAGCGATTGACCCCCTTTTCACCGGTCATTGAGTGTTAGCCTACAGTTATTAACTGCGTGATTCAGCACATCGTAGCTAGCCTCCTTCTCCCTTCTATTCCATAGAACGGACAGCGTTCCACAGCAACGCCGGTCCGATCCCTGCGCCCGTGTTGAACTATTTAAAAAGTAAGTGTTCCCGTTGGAGTGGCGACGCTTCTGTGCCCGTCTCTTCACCGCTTTGGCACAACTACTCAAAATATCGCTATTTTTCATTTCTGTCCCCACAGCGATTTTAATTTGAAAAATAACTCTGCCACCGGCCATTCTGACTAAAGGTTCTAAAGACCCAAGGTAAAATTAGTTTTTCCGCTACATTACCTTTAGCGTGCATTTTGTCATTTTCAAATTGGTGATACCATTTTTGTTCTTGTTACAGCCCAGACCCGCCTGCCATAAACCGCTATTTCCAAAATAGAAGCCACATAGGCTACCATTCTCAAGGTATGCCGCACTTCTTTGCGGTTTTATTTTGCATTAAAGTAATATGGCGCTAGTATGAAGTTTGCTAAAACAAACTCTGCATTCATTTATTTTCTTTGTAAAACAGTTCCCATGGACTAGATTCCCGCCCTGATGAAAATCCTGTAAATAACTGGCAGGATTTGAAACGCGTCGGCATTTGACTCCAGGCATTTGTCTCCACACCAATGGCTCTTGTCAGTCATATATACAAAATGGGCTTTTTTTGATTATTCACACAAACGAATCCAGTTTATGAGTTAGGAGGTGTTCTGTTTGAAATATTCACCCCTGCTCTTATACTTTATTGCATTCATGATTCTCAAACTGTGAAGTGTTTATCTGTTTGTTGAAAAGTTTTTTTGATTTATTAATGTCCATGAACGTACGATTTAGTGCAATGTTTTTGCTTTAAATTCTCTCACTGTAAATATATACACATTGTCTGACTGATTTCCATACGGCTAGAAATGAAGTTGATGGTTTTCTCTTTGTCTACTCTTTAAAAAGCAAATTGTGTAACTTATGTATTGATTCATTGACAAAAAGTTTTGTCGGGATAAACTAATAAACTTATGGTTTATCTTCATACATTCAGTGTTTGCATTACTGTAAATTGGAGGCATAGGCACATTTTTTGGATTTCACTTTCTAAAAGTAGCATTTTTTTTATTTTTTCCTTCTTGCACATTTATTTATATGCACTCCAGGAATCTGTGTTCTATCTCAGGGTCTTGAATTGAAATTTTGGGTTTGCCATGCAATCTTTCATCTTTAGATAAAATTATTGCAATTGAGCTGGATAACAACATTTGTAATTTGGTGTCAAGGCCCCCTCTAGTGAATATGTGCTTTACAAACATACGCAGTGTGTTTCTCCCTCTATTCCTTCATTTATTCCTTTCGCATTCTTTTCTTATTTCCTCCTTCTTTAATCCATTACTTATTTTCTTAGTCCAGTGCTCCTCTTCCTGCCTGCATTTATGGCTGCCTTCTCTAATGTATTCCTTCCTTCTTCCTTTCCTTTCTTTTAAACAGCACTGAACAAGCACATTTTCTTCCATTTGCAAAGCAGCCTCAAGTCCTCAAATGACCTTTTCTAAAGCTGCATTTTGAGATTTACACACATTCTCTACTTTGAGTTCACTTTTAAGTTGTTGTCATAGGCTTTCTACATGTTATTTTATGTTATATTGATTTGTATAGCGCACTAATCACCCAGGAGGGTGTCCAGGGGTTTGGCAGGTGTGAGGTGCCTGAGGAGCTTTTGTGAATAGCCAGGCCTTCAGCTTCTTGCGAAACTCAAGAAGTGAGGAGGTGGCTCTGATTTGTTGACGCTTGTGGATGTGAGTGAAGCCAAAAAAGGAAGTGGGTGGAGCCACTGGATGAAGTGCGTGGAGCTGGGGAGGTGGGTGTGACCTCTATAATACTGTGAGCACCTGTACTTCATGATTTACAAATTAAGCACTGCCCAGAGCCCTAAAGCCAACAAAAAGATGGATAAAGAAGGCAATATCTTGGGGATAACCCTGCAAAAAGGGCAAGTTCAAACATTATACATTTTGTGACTTTGATGCCAGAGGTGAGTATTATGATTTTAGTTTTAAATAAAAAATTCTAACTTTTAATTAAATGTGTTTTTAATGATTTCTTGTGTTTTTTTTATTTTGTCAAGGTGTCAGGAACAGAAGAAACAGTAACCAACAATTAAGTAACACAACACATTTTCAGTTGCTTTTATGGTATAATCCTCACTCTGGATGATAAATCCTCACTGCACAGGACCATCAGTTGTGTAAAGCCCTGCGTAAAACCCTCCTTGGGTGAGTGACCACCACTCTGCATAGCCTTTGCTCGCAGTGTTCAGAATTCTCCCTTTGTGTTACCTTTTTTCTTATTTTAACTTTCTGAAGTATTTTTGTTTTTAAAACCAAACCTAGGGAGTCGAATTGTACCTGCAAATTTACAGATAGGGGGGACTGCACATTTACAGATAGGTGGACCCAAATCTGGAGCTGTGAATTTTGCAATAAAATATATTTTCGAGGGGGGGGGGCAGTATCTGTATCTGTCCCTCTGAAAAGATCACACCTTACACCTACATTATCCTGAGGTCATAGGATACGCCCCCATTGCCCTTATACCCGCACTATCATGTTTTCAGGATGCAGGCTTTAGTCCTAGGCCTTTTTAGTAGCTAGTGAAACAAAAAATGTCTGTTGCTGCTAGAGAATCAGATTGCCCAGACACCCAAACCATATAAAGACCCACAAGTCCCTCATTAGACAAAGAGAGAAAATGTTTCCCCTTCAAATAGGATTTTGTTACTATTAAAAATTATCCTTGCAAGATTTGAGAATCCAGATTCTTCATGGATCAGTGAATTAACAGTCAAAATATATAAAAATGCACTTTTCCCCTTAAGCCTTCAAGTCTAATTATTGAAATGACTAAAGCAATTCAGACTTACTCAAGCAAACTAAACCCCTAAGTGTTGGTCTAGTATCCTCTGAAATGTGGTATAACACTGCTCAATGTTTTTCCTCTAGTGGGGTGCAATGCTTTCTATTGGAATTAATCAGTGAAAAGTCAAACCTTTGACCCACCCATTACTATTCACATAGTAATGGATCTGCACAAAACATGCCATGCAAAAATTGTTGTATTTCTACAATTTGAGAAGAAAGCTTCATGCAAAGTATGTGAAAGTCTGTGCTCTGCGGCTAACCTGCAGTGCATGGCCAAAGGCCCTGCTCAATTAGGGTTGGACACAAAAAATGTGCAAGAAGTATATCATCAAAAAGCTCAAGAGTTCACTTAAAATTTTCTTGAAGGGATTTAATGTTTAAACTGCTCATAACACTGTAACACATGTTTAAAGAAAAACAGAAGCCACAGTTAAAGTAGTGTTTTGGATATAAAATAAAACGGAAATCCCTGAAATTGCCCAGTTAGGATGTATGTCGTTACAACGCATACTTTTACAACGCCTACCTTTACAACGCATTTTTTACAATGTAACATCCATTACAACGCATTCCATTACAACGCATGCATTTACAACAAATTTTTAAAAACTACCTTTACAACGCATTCTATTACATCGCATACTACCTTTACAACGCATACCATTACAACACATAACATTACATTGCATATAAGGTAAGTATTGGATAGTGTAGGGGTAATAATTAGTATTCGAACTCCAGGGGGGTGCAACAGTAGGGTAAGTGTTAGTTAGTGTAGGGGTAAAAATTACTTTTCTAACTCCAGGTGGTGCAACAGTAGGGTAAGTGTTGGATAGTGTAGGGGTAAAAATTACTATTCTAACTCCAGGAGGTGCAACAGTAGAGTAAGTGTTGGATAGTGTAGGGGTACTATGTGTTGTAATGCTATGCGTTGTAATGGTATGCGTTGTAATGACTGCATTGTAATGACATGCGTTGTAGTGGTGTGCGTTGTAGTGTCAGGCTTTGTAATGGTTGCGTTGTAAATGCATGCGTTGTAATGGATGTTGGGTTGTAAATCTTTCGTTGTAATGGTAGTGCGTTGTAAAAGTTGCGTTGTAAAGGTTGTTTCCCGCCCAGTTATGCGTATAAGGAGCATAACTTTTGAGCCTGCTATGAAAGCCATATTTCACCCACCAAATGCACTGATTTGTCCCTACATTATCCATACGAAAAAAAACCTGTAAAATAACAATCTAACATTATAATTGTACTACAGAATATAGAGGCCCAAAGTTTTGAGATGCAAGAATAATATGGACAAAATAAAGAAGACCAAAATGATGAAAGGTAAGTGCATGTAGAGGAAGGAGAGATTTACTATTCTTAGCTCCACATCAACTTACCTTTAAGATATATCAGTCGCCAAGGTATGTACATGCGGAATTAGGTATAAAAATCTATACGTACATACCTTTCAATATTTTGGATTCAATATGTTGTCCTTGATCTTTGTATATCTCAAGATTCTAGCTTAGATGTTCAGGGGCCATATGAACATTACTATAACAAAACGTATACTAAAACATTCTACTGTATCCATAGTGATGCTACTGAAAATGTGAATAAATAGTAGTGTGATAAGTAATGTCATTGCCATATGTTATATCATCTGTCACATTATGTGTGCGGTTGTATACAGTGCATTTGGTGCACAAATTACTATTGTCTTGGCAGTAAATTAATGCATAGGTGACAGTGGACAGGTCATTTTTCATCTCTTGCACCCACTTACTACGGTCTGAGAAATGGGTTATGGAGGCTGCCCCATTGAATCTATGGGGGGTTGAGTTTTCCCTGTTGATACACCTAGGAGCAGATCTACAAGAAAGTGCCCCAGTGTGGCACCCCAAGCCCTTTGGCTGTGCCACACTGCCGCACTTTCAAAGCACAGGAATGCAACATATTTACAATAATAGATCGCATTCCGGTGCTCTCCCCTGCGCTAGTGCACAAACAGCCGCCATGCGCCAGTGCAGGCACCCTCGCACCATGGTGCAAGGATGCCTGCGTCATGGGGAGATTGTTTTTGTGCAGGAAGGGGCACCTTCCTGCACAAAAAAAATCACTACAGGCAATTTCCTCTTTCAATGCGTACTGTAGAATGCTGCACGCATTGAAAGAGGAAAAAACGAGGAGAAATGAAAACATTTCTCCCTGTTGTGCCTCACTATGCAACCCCTAGGGTAGCGTAGCATTCTAACGCATTTCCAGGTTTACGATTCCTTGTAAATCTGAAAATGTGTCAGGTTCAATGGGTGTTGCATGTGAACACCCACAGCAACACACATGGATGCCCTTTTCATGCAAAGTGTTGCGTGTAAAGGGGTCCTATTTAATAGGACAGATAAAGTCACGCAGGGTGACTTTTCCTGTCCTTGTAAATATGGGTCATTGAAATGTGCTGCTGGTGCCTCACGAAAAGTGATGCAATAATGGCGCAGAGGGCATTTAAATCTGCCCCATGGTGTTTTCTTAGTGAGCAACAGATATTCAGTTTGTGGTGTCACTAATTATGATGGGCCCCACAAACTGTCAAAAAACTAAAGATGTAGGGGAATCTCAGGATAGAGGACACAATTGTGGAAGGGGTCAACTGTTCAAAGGGTCAGGAGATTTAATTCTTACAGCTCCACACTCCCTATTAGAACCAAACTAAGTACATATTTTCCTACAAAGAGAGTGTCATTCATCTAATCAGTTAAAATGTCTTCTTACTTAGTCCGTCTTTCTGTGGAAAGCTTACATGTGGCAGCCAAGACGTTTTTAATATGATACTTTAATAGGCACTCTGGATTTAAAGTTTTGACTCGCGACAACTGAAATATTGCCACTAAGACTAAGCTACAGCTTATTTATGACTGTGCAATTTGGGAGAGGAGTCTGTCGCCTGGAGACCAGCTTCTCAGTAATCTCCTTCAATGGGCTGCTACAAATACCTACCATATCTACTAAAAGCAGCAATAGTATATACAGCGGTGTACAACTAATTTAATGATGAGGGCCTTATTAAGATGCCGGTTGGACTGACGGTCAGAGAATCGTGTCCGCTGTCAGATTTTGACCGCCGAGGCCGTGAACTAACCTCTGCTCCATTACCATGCATGCAGGCCTAACCTCCAACAGCGGCGGTCGGAAAGCACTTTGCATGGAGTGCAGTATTTGTAAAGCACTCAGCATGGAGCAAGTGCTTGCAAATCTCTCCTCATGGAACACAGCAGTCCCTGAACTCCTGGAATGGAGCGCAGCGGTCACTAAGCTCTGGGCATTTACCATGGCGGCCGCAGTGCTTGTCCATTGGATTATTTAAAAACTACACAGCTGATGGCCATTGCTAAAGTGTAAACGCCTAAATTAAAAGTAGAAAGCACACCCCATCCCAGACCATGACCCTTTGCCATTAAACCCCAGCAGAGAGAGAGACACATCACATCATTTGGAGAGAAGGCACCCCTGAACACACAATTCCATTGCACACTCTCCAAATACATTTTATGCACTGATATCTTTGTCATACCGTGCTTTGATCATATTGACCGTTTCCTTCACTGTCACTCACTAATTTTTATGTGTGCACTATGTAACCTGCCAAAAATCCACATTTTTCTGGCACTGGGTTGTCAGTGATGGTGGATGAAAGTAGAGACACAAATCTTTGGATCGCAAGTCCAACAAACTCCTTTCACTGGAAGAAATTAAATGTGGGATAGGATAGTCAAAAACGTGAGTGCTGTTGGTACCACTCAGAACACAAAGGAGGAGACACGACTTGAAGATGAAGGTGACGAAACTGACCTCCAGGCACCAACTTGTAGCCCAGAAGACTAGCGGTGTTCTTCCCGAGCCACCATTAGAACTCACACCCTAGGAAGAGAAGGTGCACACCTGCTGCATTCAGAGGGAACAGAATACTTGAGGGATTAGTGTCTGGTAAGTAACACCTCAACACCATGCCCCGTTGAATATCCTGAAAGAATAGCCCAAAAGCAATAAACGGTTCAAGTCTAAGGATAACTAGAAGAACTAAAGATATATGCTATTTTAAGTAGGACCATCCGGACCTTATCATTACACTTAAAACCTAGATGAAATATAGGAGAAATATATAACCTCTTTGTGATACTAATTGTATGTATTTGTTTGCAGATTTGAAATGTTTTTAGATTTTACTTACCTGTCCTGATGAAGGTGTTTACAAAATAAGATCAAGACACCGAACGCGTCGACAAAAGGACTACTTTACCATTGATTGATATGTATACTTTGTATTGTATGTAACAAAAAATCTTTTTAAAATTATATTTTGTACTGTATGTGTATAAGGATCATGACATTTTGGCATTAAACTGCCAGTTTTTAATAAAATCGAAACAAAAATTTTAGTACTTTTGTGTTGAGGTATATATTTCATGTTCCACTCTAAATGTGTGATAAGGTCTAGAGTCTAACAGTAGTGGTTTGCACAGAAAGGAAAATCTTTTTGTATACAAACACCTCAACAACAGTCACAACATACCTATGTTTAACCCCTTTGATGCGGCCGCGATTCCCCTGGTGTGCTGTAAACAGCACGAACAGGGGCGGGCCGTGACGAACCCCAGCCGTCATCAGCACACGAGCACCGTAGTGCATGACGGCTGGGATTCGTCATGAGCATGGAAGGGGTTAAATGCAAACTTCACAGCTCTTGCCATAGTAATATCCATCTGATTTACAAACATGCATTAGCAAAAGAATCAGAGAAGTGTGATTATCATTAACGATCAGTAGCCTTCACATAAGATCACATGTACCTATCTCCATCACATCCCACATATAGGAATGCTGTCTGGAAGTGCAATAAAATCAAATCCCTATTGCCGGACCCTTTTTCATTTGTAAATGTCTGATAGAATGGGCCAGCACTACAACATTTTGCAAACCTGTATGTAACACAAATCCAGTTTAGCTATTGTAGGTAACTTTGGGAAGAAACTACTACAACAACTACAAGGCCCTGTACTTTCAAAGCTAAACAAGAAGCACCTATTTCTTTCCTCCATAATCACTTGTCAGTCATCTTCCAGCTGAAGTTCAGCTCACAAGCAGGTAGCCATTGGTAAAGTCTGAGGTATGGGAGACTGAAGTGACTACATCTACCATTAGGTCCTGTTGCTTCAAAACTAAACAAGATGTACTAGTGACGTTTGACCGTACTCTTGTCAGCCATGTTGCCACTAATGTTCAGCTCGCATGCAGGTAGCCATTCATGAAGTCTGAGGTATTGGACAGTGAAGTGACTATATCTACCATGAGACTCTGTTGCTTGACCCATAAACAAGAGGCACCAATGTCCTTCCTCCATACTCACATGTCAGCCATGTCCCCAATGATGTTCAGCTCACATGCAGATAGCCATTAGTAAAGTCTGAGGTATGGGAGATTGGAGTGACTACACCTACCATGAGGCCCTGTTGCTTGGGCTCTAAACAAGAGGCATGAGTGTCCTTCCTCCATACGCACTTGTCAGCAATGGCTCAATTGTTTCCCAGATCAAATGGGCTGAGCACACAACATACATTGCTCTGCTCAGACAGATGTATACCTACCAGCCTAAACTTTCCCTGGTCTCCATACATGAGAAGAACGAGGCAATGAGTGAAACCATATCAAGTGTAAGCAACAAATATCAAAAACATATCATGGTGACACTGATATGGTTTGCCTGGTGACCCAAAGATAATAGACAGGGCACATGAGTAACAATGCTAAAAAAACAACCAAGTTGTGTGCATGACTGTATTGTACACAATTAGGAATTGGATTTTAAATATACACACGTTACTCCTACACGCTGTTCTGTGAAAGCCATTTGGAGATGGCATGTCCATCCCTCATTTCTACAAGAAGCACATCTACACAGCAACATATCCGGCCAATGCCTTCTTATGGAAAGGATGTCTCGAAAATTTCTAGAAACGAGTAAAACACAAAGGGGAGAGCTCTCAATGTTAACCTACATCCCTAGTGTTCTTCACAGGCCTAAACTCACTGTGGTAATAATGATGTGAATGTACAAAACACACCTTCAACAATAACAATATACTCTTTCTTTAATTTATTTATGTGTATTTATGCTATTTATAAAGCGCTCTGCAACCCTACGGGCATCCTGGCGCTGTAAAAGTGCAACTGAAAAATGAGCATCATGGGGCAAGATGGGGGGTGAGCAATGTACTCCTGGGGCAGTTAAACTTTAGGGAAGAGCCATGTCTTTACCTTTTTCCGGAAAGGCATCAGTTCGCTTGTTTTCCTAATTGCAATAGGGAGGCATTTCCAGAGATTTAAACAGGCGGATCTGGCACAACATCTGCCTAGAGTGAAGACACCACCCAGACTCCACCTCCACCCCTGGATCAAGCCTTCAGTGATTCGTATCTCCTGGCAAAGTGGACGTGGAGGACCCACCTGGCCCATATGGTAGACCTGGGCAGACAACAACAGTGGGTCTTACCATGCCCCAAACTACATCTTCCACCCCAGCTGTAACATCTGTGTTGACCTCGGCCCCAACAGCCCCAACAGCCTGTGTTCCAAGCACATGAGGGTAAAGAATTTGTCTTTGAGAATGTAAAGAATGAGCGACAAACCTTCACCAATTGTAATCGCTGCAATGTGATCTATGCAACTCTGTACCCCTGTAATAAGATCTATGTGCGGCAGGCTACATAGAAGATTAAGCTACGAATTTCACAGCATCGCAGTAGGATCCGCTGCAAAACGGCTAATGCCCCACTCATTGAACATTTTGTGGATAGAGGACACAATGAGAACGATGTCCGTTGGACAGTGATCACCCAGGTCACCCTCCCACCAAGAGGAGGAGATCTCACAAGACTGCTCAATACAGAAGAACTAAAATGGATCCTGAGAACAGACAGCCTGAACACTGGACTCAATCTTCAGGAGGACTGGACCAATTTGGTCTAACCTAGGCTCATACAGGACTGTTTTGTTTTCCTAAGGCTGTACTTTATCTCCACCTTAAATATTTCTGACTGTATTGCACGAGTAAGGAATATATGGAGCAGCAACACTGAGGACTCTTAGTTGCTGCTGTGTCCTTTAAGGAATCTTTTCACAATATATTTAATATCACTATTCACCACCACTATTCACTGCATGGGCACCTCTCTTATTCTCTTCCACCTTGCTAGATTTGAACTCATCCGCAATTCCCCGTTCCAATATGGCCGCCAAAATCCCTATCCACCGACCTGACACGCAATCCCTCTTCCATTTCTACTATTATTGTCTGCACCAATATTAAGCCTGCCCTGCTTCAACCGCAGCACCAGCAAACTGCAGAACTCATTATCGAGCGGGAAGCGATAACGACTAAAGTCGCACTGGAACAAATTGGTGAGTCCCTGCGCCTGAGGAGAAACACACCAACCAAATTGAATTGGGGACATCTCCGAAGGCAGAGCAGGGGACCAGGAGGAAGAACTCCAGTCCCACAGAGAAATAAAAGACACAACAAACAACAAAGCTGAGGGAGGCCTAGGGACGAGTGGATGCCCCCTGGGATTTCTAGATCGAAAGTGGTGGTGTCTTACCCAAAGTACTTTTGAAGGACCACCTGCTAGCTATATACTGGGTGGGAAAGCCACCAAGGTGAAAGACAAGGGAACAAGGTGCAAGCCAATAAAATCCTGAACTATGTGCAGCCCTTCCCCCAGGGCCCAGAACCGCAGGAAATAAACACAGAGAAACCAGGGGTGGGTGCACCATGTCGCACAGAACAGGACCCATCCCTAGCAGATATACTGGCGGTGATCCAGACCACGTCAGACAAGATGGTGTACAGATTCAACGCTGTAGCTATTGACGTATACTCACTGTCATGTGTACTGTGTAAGGTATTTAACAGAGTAACTACCAATGAATGGAATATGGATATACTGCAAACGGAGGTCCGCTACCTTATGGAAACAGTTATTGATCTGCAAAAAAAGTGGTGAAACTCGATGACCGAGCAGAAGATTAAGAAGGAAGATCAAGGTTGAATAATTTATGATTTTTGGGGTTCCCTGAGAGAGCCATGGGGATTTCGTCTGAACTGTTCTTGGAGAACTGGATTGTCAATGACCTATCCCCAATATTATCCTTGAAGTTTTCTAATGTGGAGAGAGCCCATGGAGCACTGGTTCCTCCGCCTCCACCCAGCGTAGCGTCGCGGGCTATTATAGACCGATTTATTAATTACTGAGACAGAGACACTATCCTGCAAGCTACTCATACTAGAGGACCACTATTGTTTGTAGACCAGCTGATTGCAATTTACCCTGACTATACACAGCGAGTACAAGATCAACAGAAGACATTCCTGGAAGTTAAGCAATGCCTTCACGTATAGCCTCCTCTTCCCGGTCAAGCTGGGTGTTGAACATAATGGAAAAATCCAGTTCTTTTTCTCTGCGGCGGAAGTGAGTGACGGATTTGATGCCAGTGGTCAGCCATATGCCTGCCTGGTACACCCCACGGGATCATCCGGATCATCGGCGCTGAGCTGCCCAGCCTGGGGTCGAGGATGTCAGAATCAGAAGAACCATGTGATGGTGTTAGAAGCCCAGGACAAATCCATGTTTTCCCTGATGGAACATAGCAGGTTGCGAAGATCATTTCAGAATCAGAAGGAGCAACTCAGGACATAATCATAGACTCCAGTGTATCAAATGACACTATGTGCTGAATGCAGAGGGGCACAGCTGTATCTGAGTGGTCCAGATAAGTGCAATCTTGTTCATAACTGATGTGTGTATGGGGGATGAATCCATTGCATGAAATAATCTGCGGTTGACGGGCACCATTCCCCTCAGAGGTTGAGGCCTGAGGTTCCGTGACGATTTGAACCCGTGTTTTCAACATTGTCGTAAACTCATAATTTTGGTACTGATGAACCGCAAATGATCCATTTAGTATATCCTGGTGTTTTCGCTATGTTACAAGCAAGAGCACTCCTGTTATAACCACATTTCCGATACACCGATGGCATCCATTTTAGATCATGGCATCCATCTTGTTTCCTTGCCCTCACATAGTCAATGAACACGCAGTGACCTCTGATCATTTGATATCAATTAAGGACACGTAGGCTTTAGCCGACGATTCACCTCTCTTGTGACACGTGCACCTTAGGACAGAAACGCTGTGGCCGCATGACTCGACAGAAGCTGCCTCCTCTGCCCGAGGCCAGTCCTGCTATACTGGTTCTTGTGTTCGTTGGCCTGATCATGATTAGGTGGCCGAAGCTGGTAGCCTTGCCCATTTACGACCCACAAACATCTCTTATCCTGCTTTTCTATCTTCTGCACCTGGCTCTGCTCCTTTCCTTCTGGGCCTTTATTAGGGGGAGGTAACGAAATTTACGATGAGGCGGTCTGGCTCTTGAATGTAAAGATGACATGGGATTATGATGGAAAGGGGCGACCACTCGGTCCCCCCGAACGTATGGCGGAGTACCACGATCCCCCCGGGAAGCCATCTTGGGCGGGAGGCGAGTCTCGGCTGGTATGCCCGAAGCGGCGTAGCCGGGGCGCGCCTTTTCCCGCCCTAGAGTGGGTTGGCCTAGACACTGACGCGGCTGGCCACGCCCTTGGGGCAGGCAGGGGCGGGTTTACGCCCGCCCTGAAGACGGATAAAAGGAGAAGCAAGATCAGAAGGCATCCTCTTGTTCCTGTGCTCTGAAGCTGCACCTCCTCGCTGCACGTGAGCTCGAGACGGAACGAAGAGCCAATTTTGAGCGTTGTAATCGTTCTTGTTTGTTTTTCAGATACTCTGTTGGAGAATGCCGAAGAAGGCGGGAAAGCGCATGACTACTGACCAGATGCTGCGCGTTCTCATGAAAGAGGTGACCGACCTAAAGAGGCGAATGGATAAAGACGAGGAAGGGGGACCGAAACGTCCTTTGGCGGGAGCAGCCCCGGGAGGGAAAAACAAGAGGCCCAGGAGGGGAGCAGCTGGGGGAGACAACCCGGGTCCCAGTACCCCGCTCGAGGCACCCACTCCTGTGCCGGAGGAAGGGAATCCGATTCCCGTTGTGGTCACCCCCGTGTCCGGGGAAGATATGCCGCCCGAGCTGGCAGCACAATTAGCAGCGTGGTTGGGAAAAGGTAGCGAGGGCGCCACGGCTGTCGACGCACAGGAGCTGATGAAGCAACTGCGTGAGTCACGGGAAGCAGCGAAGGTGTCCACGCCGGCTGCCGCAGTAGAGAAGCCACAGGGGACGGGTTCAGTAGCAGAGGCAACGTCCGGTTCAGGTAAGCGGCCATTGCCGATTGCGAGGGATGAGTCAGCACCCTCTCGTAGGGAGAAGTTGGGTCAGCATGTTCCTTTGGCTATTAAAGAGAAGATATGGGCAGGGGAGTACGTAAACATCTTCTCGTTGCTTACTGATCACTATGAGATGGAGCATGTTAAGGGCCAGAAGGATCTCATGCATCCGAGTGTTTGGCGCGCAAAAATGGCCGCCTTTAAGGTAAATGAAAACATTGGCAATTGGGGCCAAGCGTGGGGGGTTTTTACATCGATCATGGGGGAACGAAGGCCCGATCTGCTTATCAGTCACGAATCATGGGGTACTCGGTATCACACGAGGGTAATCATTGGTTCTGCTATGATAACCTGTTTAGAAAGGCTAAAGAACATGATAAAAACTTAACGTGGGATTGTTATGATTCTGTGTCATGGTCCAAAATGAAGGATACTGGTATGTTAAAATTGCCATTAGTAGGGAGTAACGTTGGCGAATCCTCCCGCCAGTATGCGGGGACGCCCTTTCGATCAGGTGCGGGTACCGACAATTACTCGAGGCCTGCCGGCAATACAGGAAAAAGGGGGGTTTGTTGGAACTTCAACAGGGGTAAATGTACTAGGCCCCAGGGATCGTGCAAATTTAGACACGAATGTAGTGGGTGTGGGCAATCATCCCATCCTGAGTCCACGTGCAGAGCCAAACCGGGTGATAACGGGGGTAGAGGAGGCGCCAAACAGGTCTAACATAGTCCGAGGGGCGCCTTTACCTACCCCGATTGATACCTTGGCAATGATTCCTTGGCTCAGTGAATACCCGGATCGTACTTCTGCTGGGGTGTTGCGGAACGGGTTTTCTTATGGTTTCCGCATCCCAGTGGGGGACTTTCAAGGTGCAGAGAAATGTAAAAATCAGCTATCGGTCTTCCAGCATACGACCGTGGTACAGGATAAGATCAGGAAGGAGGTTACTCGAGGTCGAGTCGCCGGTCCGTTTAGTGTACCACCGGTTCCTAACTTTGTTTGTTCCCCTTTAGGTGTGGTCCCAAAGAAGGACCCGGGTGAGTTTCGGCTGATACATAATTTGTCAGCCCCACGTGGTCTTTCCGTAAACGAAGCGATAGACCCGGAAGTGTGTTCGGTGCGGTACGCATCCTTCGATGAGGCCGTAGCCATTTTGAATCGCCTGGGGCCCGGGGCGCTGATGGCAAAATCTGATATCGAGTCAGCGTTCCGGTTGCTCCCGGTACATCCAGACGATCAGCGTCTCCTAGGTTTCATGTTTCAGGGTCATTATTACATGGATAGGTGTATGCCGATGGGGTGCTCTATATCTTGTGCCTATTTCGAAAAATTCAGTAGTTTTCTACAATGGGTCTTCACAAGGAAGACGGGTTTCCAACGTGTGATGCATTACCTTGATGATTTTTTGTTCCTGGGGGCAGCCGGGGATCCGGAATGTGGGCAGGCTTTGGCGCAATTTTGTGTCTTGATGAATCAGTTTGGCGTGCCATTGGCACCAGGTAAGACTGTGGGGCCTTCCACTTGCCTCGAGTTTCTGGGGATCGAGTTAGACTCCGGAGAAGGTTGTTTTCGTTTACCAGCTGACAAGGTGTCAAAGTTCAGGACATCCCTGCAAATGTGTATAAGTGGACCTAAGGTTAAGCTGCATCAATTACAGCAGTTAGTTGGCCAGTTGAATTTTGCCTTGAAGGTTATACCAATGGCCCGCCCCTTTTCCCGTTCGATTGCTCAAGCCATGGTCGGCCTGAAGGAGGGCCATCATCGCACAAGGCTCTCGGCAGAGGTCCGCCAGGACATGCGCATTTGGTTGGCATTTCTGGCGGATTTCAATGGTCGAGTCGTCTGGAACAAATCAGCCATGTCCTCGGAGGAGCTGGGGCTGTGGACAGATTCGGCAGGGAGCATAGGTTTCGGTGCCATCTTCGGCACGAGATGGTCTGCACAAAAGTGGCCGACATGGTGGCATGACAGTGGACTGACAAGTAACATTGCTTTCCTGGAACTTTTCCCCATTTTAGTGGCCCTGAGAACTTGGCCCGAAGGGTTCAAAGATCACTCTGTGGTATTTTGGTCTGACAATATGACCGTGGTCGAGTGTATCAATAGTCAGGCAGCACGATGCAAATGGATTTTGAGACTGCTCAAGGAAATTGTTTTACTGTGTATGCAATTGAATGTGCTATTCAGAGCAAGACATGTCCCAGGGGTAATGAACCAGGCGGCTGATGCACTGTCTCGTTTTCGTATGCAGGCTTTCTGGGGTTTTCTTCCCACAGCGGACCCGGAGCCGGCACCCTTTCCCGAAGCTCTCTGGTCTCTCGGTGCCCCGAACTTCGTAACCTCGTGGGAGAGAGTTTAGCACCCAGGACGAGGAAGGCATATGAAGGGGCGTTCCGGTCCTATTTAGCCTTTTTGGGGACTGATAGAGAGGAGCTTTGGGGCCAGGAGGAGTGGGTGGTAAATTTTCTGATGTCCTTACATCGGGTCGGGAAATCGGTGGCCACGGCTCAGAGGCATCGGGCTGCCATTTCCTTTGTTGCTAGGGCTCATGGGATCCATGACCCGACAGCGTCTTTCGTTGTACAGAAAGCGCTACGGGGGTGGCAACGCCTTGAGGGTCGCAGAGTAGACGAGAGGCGCCCGATAGGTTTGGATAGGCTGGCCCAGTTATTATCCAGACTCCCTGCTACGTGTTCATCTCAGTTTGAGACAGTGTTATTCCGAGCCGCTTTTACGCTGGCATTCCATGGGGCTATGCGGGTAAGCGAACTAGTGGCGAGGAACAAGCAGGATGTGACAGGAGGATTGTGCCAGGAGCACGTCCAGATCAGAGGGGAGACAATGACGGTCTCATTTGTCAGGTCCAAGACCGATCAAAGTGGGATGGGTGACTGCGTAATCATACGCAGGATTCCCGGGTCCTCCATGTGCCCGGTAAAGTGTCTAGAAGATTATTTAGCACGAAGGGTGGCATCATGGGGGGGGACCTTGTTGAGACACGCTGACGCCACCCCACTGACAAAGTTTCAGTTTCAGCGGGTGCTTGCGATGTCGATTGCCGCTGCGGGCTTGAACCCGGGCGAGTTTGGGACCCATTCCTTTCGGATAGGGGCTGCTACAGAAGCTACAGCCAGGGGTCTGAATGTTGAACAAGTTAAACGGGTGGGGCGTTGGTCCTCCAATTCTTATAAAAGGTATGTGCGGTTGCACATGTTGTGAAGCTGTAACAATGTACTCACGCTTCTTGTTTTTGTTTGGTTTTCAGTTGCGCAAGCCTACGAGGCGGGGCGAGCTTTGCAGTCGACCCAACACCGGGCCAGCGGTCAGACATCACCGGCTGTGAAAAAGGAGGTGTGGGTCGTGGGCCACTCATACGTGAGACGTGCCGCAGACGTATTCAAGGCAGGTGATATGATTCACGTAGCTGGGGAATACGGGTACAGTGTGTCCTTCTACGGAAGAGGCGGTCTCTGTATTGACCAGTTTCAATCATTTTTTGAGGGTTTGCTAGGGCGGACGAGGTCACCGCCGTCTGTAGTCATAGTACATCTTGGGGGTAATGATTTGGTCACCACTGGTAGACGACTTCTTCTTGAGGCGATGCTTTCCACTGTAAGTTGGTTGGCGAGGAGAGTTCCAGGGTGCACAATTGCGTGGTCCCATATGATCCCACGAAAAGTGTGGCGAGGGGCTATTTCGGTTCCTGCTTTAAATCATTCTGTTAGAAAGCTTAATAACAAAGTGAGTAGGTTGTTCCGTTCCAAGACACTGCATTCTATTTAGCATGGGTGTATTAATGATGACAGTATGTATTTGGGGGATGGAGTGCATTTGTCTCGGGTGGGGAATGAGTTACTCATAGGGGACTTCTTAGCATGGCTAACAACGTTACACCATGACCTTTAGGTAGGAGTGTTGTGGGGGGGTCCGGATAGCCGGTCAACTATCCGGCCTGTGGCGGTAAGGTCATGATCGGTGAGCACTAATTGGAAGATCCCTATGAGTGGGCGTCACCCAGCACGGATGGGAGCGCTCGGGGGAGGTGGCCATTGGCCCCTCAACGGGGAGGCGGTCCCTTCTAAGGATGGGTCGCCGAAAGAAAAGGAAAGGCGGTCAAGGCCCCTTCCTGGGTAGGAGGGGTTACAGCCCCCTCCTGGGGAATTTCCCGGGGCCAGGACGTCTGCGACGGCAGATGTGGTAAGTTGTGTGGGGTTTGGGGGGGGGTCTACGCTACCTTCTAGATACCTCACACGAGTCCTCGTACGACCTCTAAGTGGCGTCGAGTTTTATTGGGGCCCCCGTCAAGTCAAGGGAAATTGGTAATTGCACTTGAGGTACGCCTCTGGGCCGCCCCTCACAAGTGAGGGCGATATTTCTGGGTTAGGGATCTTGACACCGGTTATGACCTTGCCGTTGGCCCTTAAACGTTAGGATGTACAATTTCAAAATTTCAAGTAAATGTTTTGTAGGATGTTAGTTCGGCTAGGAGAACCTTTGTATTAGAGAATCTGTTAAGGTTAGCCAAACATCGCAATGTGGTAATGAAATTGTACATAATATGAAACTGTTTATTTAATGTTTTAATTTTGTTTCATATTTTAATAAATACGGCCGGGAGGGTTACTCCCTCCCGTCTTCCAAAAAACTTCAGAACTGTTTCCGGTTTCCCATCCTTGGGGATTGTGTTGAGAGGGGGTGGCGGGTATCTCAGCCATATGGAACAGTGGGAAACCTCTCATTCGTAATGTTTTGACATCAGATATGGTTGACGATTCCTGTGTAACGCCAAATATTTATTGTTTAGGACATCATGTTTGAGAAACACACTAGTATGTGGAGAATGTTGCCCCCAGCCAAAAATTCTGTATTTAAGGAGCAACCACTAAATGCAATTCGAACAGTCTCCTAGATTCTGCCCGTGTGTAGTTTCTGTGACTTCTGTATCCCTGCAGTAATAAACCTTTGGTCTTTGACGCCACCATCGAGAAGCCCGTGTTTCTGTTTATTTGTGCACCGAAACAGGTAGAACTCAGGGGTCTTCGGGTGTTGTCCCTGACACCTCTGGACGGTACCGAAAAAGTCCAGAACTCCAGGCCCGAGTGGAAAGCTGGACGTTGAGGCCTTGCATCCTGTTGGTTACTTGGCCTCTGGTATAGCACTGACTGGGGAACGGTATACAACGCACCAAAAGATGGATCAGGAGAAATGTGTAAAATGTGAACTATGGTGCTATGGGTTCTTATTTTGTACAGTTTGAGGATTAATTGGGAGATCTGGTGCAAACGCAAGTCCTGGCTCTCCATGCAAGGGGGCACAGACTGGTAATGATGCCTAAGGGGATGGGAGAAGGGGGAGAAGGGGGATTAGGCAATGCTAGCTGCATTACGGAAAGGTTGGGGTTGTTTTATTGTTTCTGTGTCTGGGTGTCATGATCACATCACAGGATTCACCTACTGGGGTGGTGGAATGGTGGGTGGTTGAAATGGGAGACGAAAAGGCTTCACATAAAGGTAGGTTTTTATTGTTTTCCCCCATGATGAAGTTGCTCACCTGGAATGTCCAAGGCTTGGCAGCATGAGCACAACGGTGAGCATTTGCCTATCTCAAAAGACATAGACTGTCAATTGCATTCCCACAGGAGGCACACATGTGGGTTGACGCACTATCTTGCATAAGATGGAGATTGAGAGGTTATATGCAACCTCTTATTCAGGCTTTGAACAGGGCGCTCTCATATGGGTGGCACCTGGGGTACACTTTGCATCTTGTAACAGACCCTGAGAGAATAAATGTGATATTACACTGTAAATTGGAGGAACAGGAAATATGTTCTGTTAATGTATATGCTTCCAACTCTAACTGTCCTACCTTCTTTCCCCCACCTTGGCGGTGGAAACCCCATACTTAGGATCAGCAGTAATCATGATGAAGGAAGTAACCCGTTTAGGGCCACCTGGGTACTAACGACCACCTCTCAGCATTCTGTACTAAATGAAGAGTTGGTCGTACAATAAAGAATACAAACCAAGAACTGTTTATTCATATACACTCAGAGTGGAGCCCCATCTGCCCAGTCGCTAGGAGTGCTACAGAGGGAACTGAAATCGACAAACATAAATATACATGATGTACGTTTTGTAGTCAAGCGGAAATACGCCCACAGTTGAATTTTCCAAGCAGGTGCAGCTAAATAGGAAAATACAAAAAAAGGTTTCAAGTTCTTGTGTTTGATACAAACTAACATAATCCAAGGTCGTTCCATTATGGACCTGCCACCAGGCAAGTGGGAGAGGGCCTCTATCTAGTGGGAAAGGCATACGCCAATATGAACAGTGCACTCATTATTGAAACAAAACCTAAGCGAAGAAATGAAACTCAGAGGGGAGCATTTCTTGGAATTGGATGAGATCCATTTCGAAAAGCCTGAAATAGTGCCTGCAGACAAAATTGTGCAGCAAATGCTAACTTACATGAAGCACTGCGTAAGCACAAACAGCTTTGATTCTAACAGAACCTCCTTTTACAGAATAAAAGGAAACCAAACTATGAACAACAATAATAAATCACATAAATAAACAGTTATGAGCATACCATCGGCATCAGAAAGTGAAAAAGCAAAGAGGGAGGAATTCTTAAATATTCCCCCATCGATATTCATCAGATTCTCAATATCCTTTTAAATCATTATAGCGGCTATTGTGTCAAGAATTGATACCTTCCGTTTAGGTATGAGAATGATGGTACAGTAGGAGCAGCAGGAGAGAAGACACTGAATAAGAGCACAGCAGAGCACCAATATCACAATTAGATAAATCACTTGTTCAAGAATCCAACCCTAACTGCCAAAAAGAGACCAACTCTAATTCCCACTCTCCATTCCTTTGACATTTTCAAGGATATCTAAAATGTGCTTGGTAATGTTCTTTTCCATGTTCTTAATCCTGACTACACACTGATCACCCACTACCTCGCAAACACCACCACTCTTAGCTACAATACAATCAACTGCATATCTGGTCTGCTCTGAATAGATGTGCATACTCTTCAACTGAGTGGTGATGTCACGCAAGGCTGCTACTGTGGTATTAGATCAAATTTGCAGCTTACACACTGAATATTCACTAGCATTTTCACCCTTGGTCATATAAGTAACACCAAAGGTGAAAATAGAAGAAAGGATGTAACCAAAAGTGATCCTATTACTATAATTATTGACCTCTATATCGGTCACTCCCTCGCAGAATTCTTTCGTTAGAGTCCTTTTAACCCATTGTACATTAGGCTTGGCATGTTTACAAGGTACACCCAAGGGCAATACCATTCCAAGAGCTACATCATCTGTACCATTATGCACATTAGAATATGTCCCATTAGACAAAAAGAAAAACCCTGGATGTGCATAAATTGGTCCATCATAATCCACTGCTGCATACCTGGAATTGATTCCGAAAGTACTTGAATCTTCGTCATTTTTCAATGGGATCATATTTTTATGCAACACTTCCCGAGCAATTGATATATAGTGAAGTATCAGTGCTATTCATGATGGAGCAACAGGCAGTATAATAACCGGCCTCTCGGGTAACTATTAATTCCATGCAATGCCAACCCACCAATGTGACATTCTGTTTTTCCATATAAAAATTGTCACAATATGTATTGTTATCACAACCTGGATAACCCATTTCCAGTGGCTTTCTATGGTATAGACATGGCCCCGGATAACCAAAACCAAACACTCCTTTCACTTCTGTAAATTGAGGTGGCCGAGTATATGTATAATTTACGAGTGACAATGGATATGCAGTCATAGACTAGTGACAGATTGGCTGGGGTAGCAAGCTGTACCCTCCCTGAAAAACCTCTTATGTGTTTCTAAAAATATATTACACAGGGCTGTTATTTATTTTCGGCAAGATAACCTGACCCTTGTTGCACAAAGGTAGGTGTTCGAGCTACTGTGCCGCTTCACCAGACCAGGATCCAGTCCCCAGCAGTCACCACGATTTATCCAGGCGCTGTTCAATTTGAAAGATTTACCCGGACCCACAGAGACGCACTTCACAGACGCCTCTGCAATAGAATTTAATCGAAGACGCTGCCGTCTCCACCGGTACTCTTGGCATCTGCAATCCCGACAGTGCCACCCAGCACTTCATAAACACGGCAAACCTGTCCTGAAGACGATCCCAATTCAAGAGGATCGAAACGCTGTCGACTCCACAGCGCAAGTTTAGGCGTATTCCTTCCAAATGGCTCACGACAAAATGGAAAATAATAAATACAATTGATGTAAACTGTCATTCTTTGAGCCACCACTGTACATTATTTACACTTGTGTTCACTTTGCGCCATCCAAGCTGTTCACTCTGATCACTTGTGTCGTCACCAATATTCACTTGTGTATATTGCTATTCACCAAGTGCCTTCGGGTTGTCACATGATTCTTCTTATACAGTGCTGCTTTAACTGCATACCCTGATGTAATTCTGCTTGATATATATGGTGAATAACACCCCAAACAAAATCCAATTGAGTCTCTTTTTTTTTCTTGTTTCTGTAATGCTTCTAGCATACGTACATAACTGCCTTTGAATTGATACCTGTTGGGATATTGTCTTTTGAACCTACCTTCTTGCACAAAGGCACACTTTGATAATTTTTCAAAATCCATGACACCCCACAGACTATTATATCAGAAAGACAAAAAGAATAACACACAATATTCTGTGTTTCGTGTCCACAACACATTATGCTGTGCAACAAGAATCATTGGTTGTTCCTCTTCAGCAACCTTCCTACCAAAGGGATGCATAATGAATCAAAACACAAAAAGAAAATTCAAGAAAATATACAAGTTCCCAGTGTCCGTCACAGCCTCATTGATACAGGCTCCAATTGTACATCAATAAGTTGGCACTCTTGAGCACCGGCGGTGGAGCTTGCTTTGTCCTAAGCTTTTTTAATCCATCCCACGTCAATAAAAATGGCATGCCTCCAAGGTATACTTCTGCTGTCCCTAGCTAGTTCAAACAATAAAGACAAAGTGAACACAAAATTCTCCACTAATTTCAACTAATGCTGTTGGTACTGTAACTCAGTACTCCCCATCTTGCGCAGTCCATCCCTAATCTTTTATGTCCTTGGACTCAGTATCCCTTAGCAGAGGGTGCAAAGTGTAACTGGACACCCAGGCACCGTTTGATCAATAAACAAAGGCCCTTGAATAGCTCGTATTTCTGGTGGGACAACCTCATTCAAAACATTGTCGTTCACCTTATCTGTCTGCCTCCAGGTCAACTGTGCATCGCTGACGGGAAAAAAACCTGGGCTCCTGCTCACACTCAGTGTTGCCAACGCCCTTCTTGACCCACTGGTTGCAAGGCAACGGCAAAGGAATCCTCTGGCAGTGGGTGGCATGCACCCAGTTCTTTCAATCAGCAACCTTTACAGCTGTCCATATCACCAACAGAACCAGTCATGACCTTTCCAGTGTGGCTCCAAACTTTTTTTCTGCTGAAAGTTCCTGATGAGAATAAAATCTCTAAGCTGAATATAATGGCCAGGCCCCTCTGGTACAAAAGGTAGGGACTCTAGCACCTGTTGGTAAATAGAACCTAAACTTTCTGTTAACTGGTCAAGATAACCAAGCAACACAGGATATTAAATATATGAGTATTTACGAGGATGTGGGACGCTCCATTCGTCGGGTGTCCAAACATTACACAACCTCATAAGGTGAAAATCCTGTTCTAGAATGAGCTGTAGTTCTTGTTGACAGAAAAGCTAACAGTAGAGCATCTGGCCATTTCAACCCTGTTGTCTCCTGAATTTTCGCTAATTTCAGTTTGAGATTACCATTGTACTTCTCAAACAAACCCGCTGACTAAAGATGATTGGCAGCATGAAATTTCTGTTTAACATGCAAACCTTCAAAAACAATTTAATCACTTTCCAATTTAAAATGAATTAAGTTGTCAGTCCTGATAATTCAGGACAAGCCAAAACAAGGGAAGCACTCTTTAAGAAGTACTTTTGCAGTCGTAATGGCCGTATTATCTTTAGTGGGGTACACCTCGACCCATTTACTGAACGCACATACAACCACCAAAACATACTTAAGCTTATTACATCTCTCTAATTCAATATAATCCATTTGGGGGACTTCAAAAAGAAAAGTAGGTGGTGCAAAAATACCAGGTGATGTAGGGGTAACCTTCCCTGGGTTATGCATTATACGGACCATGCAGTATTTCACCAAATGTGCAGCTGTCTTGGAGATGTTATCATTATGTTAATACAAAATATATTCTAGCGTCTACAATCTGATGGAACGAAAGGAAACAGCAACCTAAACAAGAATCAAAGTGTGATGTGGAAAAAATACACAGAATCTTATGTGTGAGGATTCCCATCATACACCAAAACTGGTGATCAGCTTCATCATTTGGGTATCTTTTGTCTATAGGAGTGACAAATCTGCTCTATAGGAATCAGAGATTACAGGTGTCACAAAGGTATAGTAACCAAGATGAGCAAGATAGAGTGTATGGGAACAAATTTCAGTGCAGTGCAAGTGGTGAAGTGCCAGGTATAAAATTGGTGCGTAAACAGACTGTGAATTTTATTAGTGTCTGTCACGATCAAAGGTTAAAAACGTAAATGCTAGGACCAGTTTTAACAGATAGCTGTCCTAAGCAGAAGTGGTCAACCTGGCAACGGCTCAGGATAAAGGAGGCGGTAATGGTTGTTCACTGCATCATTCTTAAAAGGGAGGGATAGTAACGAGGCTGGATTCAGAGTGGCACATCTTTTGATTGCAATATGCTTAGCAAACAGTGTCATTTTATAGCCAGTAAGACGTGCACTGGTGAGGTGCTGTGTCTTTGTCTTATTCAAAAGTGTATCCACAGCATGGGGTACCATGAATGTAACATCAATATCGAGTCCACCTGATTGCCTGATCGAAGTGGCCACAGCCATGACTGCTCTCAGATAACTCAGGAGGGCTCTTGCGACAGGATCAAGCACAAACTTTTGTGTTAAAACAGAAAGTGCGCAACCAGCCATCTCATGAACATAGAGCACAAACGGTTTGTTATAATCTGGGTGCCAAGGATCAGAGCCAAACAAAGCACAGTTTTTATTTGCTCAAAATATCGCTGATATTCTGGCGTCCAAGGCAAAGGCTCATGCACTGCTTTCGTTGTTAATGCCAGCAAAGGTCAGATTAGTAACAAGGAGTTTGGGATCCACTGGTGAGAGTAGGAAGTAATACCAATAAAAGCACGTACATCTTTCTGAGTTTGTGGAATGGGCATTTTAACAATAGTATTGATATGCTCAGAGGTTAACCACTTACCTTCGACAGTAGGTGACTGGTGATTGGTGACTGAGATAGGTGACCTCCAGTAGACAATATTGACATTTCTAAAGAGAGACCTTATGTTCATGACGCGACATACTGCACTAATACATTACTTGAAGAAAGCAATAGTGAATCCAACTGACTTTAATGCCTAACTTTAAATATTAGGATTTTCCGTATAGCCTTGAGGAGCCCTACAGAATCTAAATCTTCTGCCGGGAAGTGTATATCCAAACAAATACCTACTGTCTGGGTGGATAGAAATACAAAAAAGTGTGTTTTTCAGATCAAAGACAGAAAGGAACTTAGCAGTAGATGGAATCATAGTTAAAAGCATAGTGCTATCAGGAACCACCAGAAACTGCGGAACTACAATTTTGTTAACCTCTCGCAAATCAATCACACAGCGGTAAACACCATCAACCGCATCAGGGGAGTCTCAGGGTGTCCTCTTAAGGACAGGGAGAATAGGAATTTTAAAAATTTTGGCAGACGTTTTCTCAACCACGCCGTTTTGTATCAAATTCTGAATAATCTGAAGAGCCTGTTCTCCTGCCTGAGGTATCTTATATGGAGGGATGCGAGGTAGAACAGCATTATCTTCAACTTGTTTAGAAACTGGTGGTATGTGCAGCAGACCCACATCTGTATCACCTGTGGCACATAATGTGGGTTGTAAACGAGCAAATTCAGCTGGAAGGGACACATCTTGACCCATAGTAATATAAACACCTGCAGGGAATCAATAAATAGTAGCATGCAATTTCTCCAACAGATCCAAACCCATCACATTTTCAACACAATTAGATGTCCCAAAAAATGGAGATTCCACAGTGAAACTACACAACAGTAAATGCAAGGGGTTGTAAATTGTGGCTTAAAACCTGTACACTTGAAAAACCTACTGAAACAATAATGTGGCCAGACAGAGCAGCCCGGGGACCATATGTTGAGAAACAGAACTCAGTGTTGCACCTGTGTCCACCATACATTCCTTAGTCGAGCCTTGCAAATACCCTGAGACATAAAGATGACCACACCAATGCCTTTTCTTCTTACAATACACACACTAATTCTGCCTCAAAGGTGTCGTTGAAGGCTGCCTACTACGTTGCAGTTGTCGAGAAGGACTGCCTAGTCTCCATTATTTCCCCTAAATGCTTGCTGCTACAACACCTTCATCTTTATAACCTAATGTTTCCTATCAGTTTTATCCGTTTCCTCCTGATCTCGATGTTCATAATATTGGGCCATATTCGGAATAACAGAGGGAGAAGAAATTAGCCACGCACTCTAAGATGCCTGCAAACTAGTCATTATTTCAGGAAGAAGATTATTAGCAAGCCTGTCAACAAACAAACAAACTCCTTCCTCAGTGGACATATCCTGTCCACTATAATCCAAAAATGTGTCTTCAAATCGAGTGAAGAAATTAGACACAATCTCATCCTTCTTCTGGCGACAAGCCGTCAATCTGTCCCAACTTACCTTCTTAGGTGGAATAAGTGTGTGCATATATGTAATAATACGACCAGGCAAAGCAAGTATCTCAGCCTGGGGCTTATCACCTGTCTTCCTTTCCTGATCACATCCTTTAATAACATCCCACGTACCGCCTAATTCTGCAACTTGATCTTGAGTATTCATCTGTCTACAAACGTCAACCGGAACAAGAAGACCAAAAAACATTTCAATATCAGCAAGAGTCATTAAAGTGTAAGAAGCAGCTTCTGTTAGTTCCTTATAGTAGGCTTTTGCTTTTTTCTGAGGATGTGGCAAAGAGTATATACCCATTGTTCCTCATTACCGACCACTTGTCCCGGTTCCAAGTCAGCAACATACGCATGCTCTCTAATGTCAAATAGTATTTGGGGAGCTTCTGATATAATGTGTGTATGCCACAGATCAATGTATGTAGCAGACATATGATGAAGGGCATGCTGTTGTAAGAAGGGCTAAAAATCATGTATAACTCACCAAATGTCCTCTACACTACAAACTGCATTACAAGCCCAGTACATGGCCTGACTCCCTATTGCCCTCTTCTCTTCCTCCCCTATTTCAGACCACTCCAATGGTCCCATACGTACCCTAAATCTCACCAAATCCTTATCATCAAACCCACATACAAGAGTATCTGTATCCAAATATGCTGGGGGATGTATAACTGCAGGAGGAGGGGTGATGGGAGTAGTAGGTAGAACTGTAGTCAATGGTTGCGCCATAGGAAAAAGAAAAGAGTGCACCAGAGTAGGGGGGTGTATGTCATAGAGGTCATAGTCATCACGGATCGCGAAGGGAGAGAAAGTGAAGAAGGTATGGTAACCACAGCAAAAGATACAACAGTTGTAGATACAGGGGCAACCTCAGCAGACTAGACAGGCTGCTGTGCCTACAAAGAGAAAACTGGGTATATCCTCTGCGGGGAAAGGAGGTAAAGGTGAAATATCTTACAACTCGTCTACAGAAGTATCATCATCCTCTTTGGCCACATAGGACTTAACAATTTGCAACCAAAATCTCCTATCTGTGCATTCTATTCCTGCCTCCTGCTTTTCTCTATCATGCTCCACAGCCTTCTGTGTAGGAGTCTGCATCCTCCCTTTCTGTGCGTTTTTCTCCATTTATAACCACCTTTTCTCAGCCTCCTACAACCAAGTTTGAAGAGAATCAAACATCAACTGTCTACTTTGTCTCTTCAACAACTGTTCTTGTAAAAAAAAAAACTGGGTAGATAAAGCAGAAATTCTCCTGGAGCAACTATTTCAAATAAACCTTCTACTCAAACAATTTACTGACACCAACCATATGTATCGATCAGTCTTACACATTCCTTATGCATATATGTAAATTAATGAAGGAACCCGGAAAAACAATTGTCAAGATATCCAACCACACATATAGCTTATCTCTATGAAAATTATTTTTATTAATACTCATAGAAACATTTTTTCACCTTTACAATTTCAGTGCAATACAATATCACAAGCGTATTTACACAAAATTATATTACAAATGTAAACAATATATTGAAATATTTTGAGAGACAGAAGACATGTTAAACATTAAAACATCATAAAAACGACTATCCCAATCGGAATCTATCAAACATGAATAAGGATGTCCACTATTCAATAGTTAAGTGGGACCCCAAAAGTTCCTTGGGTATAACTCTCAATCAACAGGGCGTTGACAAGTTTTGGTGGTGATTAGACAATTAATAAGTGGTTTCTCTTATGGTTGTCATGAATTCATTACACCTATTTAAAAACACACAAAAAATCTTTTAAAGTGGAAAATCATATATTAAAAAAAGCAATACTTTATAAAAAATAGTTTTTCCTAGTTATAAACTCGTCTGAGCATAGCTGAATTCCATGCCTTACAGGTCAAAACCACATAATTTGTAATGTTGCTATCCATTGTTCTAATCAAATCATCTAACAATTGTTTATGAGGGTCCAAACGATTATCTAGCCAAAATGCATTTCGTGCACACACTCATAGAAATGTTGTCATGCTTTCCTTCTATTATCTCATTCTTACAAATTTTTTGTGGTATAAAAGGGGGTACACAGACAAAATATCGATTTTTAAATATAGATATACAAAAATATCGAAGTTTAAATATTGATGGGACAAAATATCGAAGGTAAGTAATATCGACAGTCTTAATATCGATATTAGTATGATATCAGTAATATCGAAGTTGTAAATATCGATGTCAATAATATCGAAATTAATAACTTCGATGTTACTAATATCAATTTTTAAATAAATTTAGTGTATATTATATTGTATTTATTATGTTTTATTATTTATTTTTAATGTAATTTAATTAAATATTGTCTTTTACTACTGTAGCGGGTTGTGGGTTTATAGGGGAATAGGGTGGGAAGTAATTTAATTATGTTAAATTAATTATTAATTAGTAGGAATTATTAATTAATTAATTGAGAAATAATTTTTAATTATTTTTAATTAATTGATTAATTGATAAATATATTCTGTAGCGGGTTATGGGCTTATAGGGGAATAGGTTGGGAAGTAATTTAATAATAATTAATTAATTGGTATATGTTTGTACATATTTTAATTAATAATACATTGGTAATTAATTTCTATTAATTAGTTAATTAATTAATGTAATTTTGTACATATTTATAATTATGAATTAGTTATTAGGTAATTAGGTAATTAATTATTATTAATTATTTAATTTCATTAATTATAGTCATTTATTTTATATATAATTTATTGTTATTCTTAATTAATTAATTGGTAAAAATAATATTAATTATTAAATTAAATTAATTACAGCAAATGTGCTAATATATTTACTTTATTGTTATTGTTAATTAATAATTAATTGGTAATTAAATAATATTAATTAATTTTGGGTAAAGGAGTATTTTTAGGGTTCAGGGTCAGTTTTCAGTTTTTGGGTAAAGGGGTATTTTTAGGGTTCTGGGTCAGTTTTCAGTTTTTGGGTAAAGGGGTATTTTTAGGGTTCAGGGTCAGTTTTCAGTTCATGGGTAAAGGGGTATTTTTAGGGTTCAGGGTCAGTTTTCAGTTTTTGGGTAAAGGGGTATTTTTAGGGTTCATGGTCAGTTTTCAGTTTTTGGGTAAAGGGGTATTTTTAGGGTTCTGGATCAGTTTTCAGTTTTTGGGTAAAGGGGTATTTTTAGGGTTCAGGGTCAGTTTTCAGTTTTTGGGTAAAGGGGTATTTTTAGGGTTTAGGGTCAGTTTTCAGTTTTTGGGTAAAGGGGTATTTTTAGGGTTCAGGGTCAGTTTTCAGTTTTTGGGTAAAGGGGTATTTTTAGGGATAAGGGTCAGTTTTCAGTTTTTGGGTAAAGGGGTATTTTTAGGTTTCAGGGTCAGTTTTGGGTTTTTGGGGTACAGGGATATTTTTAGGGTTCAGGGTCAGTTTTGGGTTTTTGGGGTACAGGCGTACAGGGTAAAAACAAAAAAATATTACATTAAATCAAATAAATTACATGAAAAAAATTAAAATTACATTAAATTATTAAGTGTTTTATTTATTTTAAATGTATATGTATTAGTTTTAATTTTGTTTTAATATTTTTATTTAATATTTGTAAAATTATATGTATTTTAAAATTATTTTTACATTATTATTAATACATTTAAAAAAACGATATTTTTGATTCCGATATTTTTGTACTACGATATTATTATTTCGATATTTTTGTACTTACCTTAATGAAGATAGGATTCCGATATTTTTGCTGTCGATATTTTTGCTCCGATATTTTTGCATTTCGATATTTTGTCTGTCGATATTATGTCAGACATTCATAAAAGGGAATATATCTCCACCACAAAATCATGCTTGTCTGCAGGGAATGCATGATGTCATACTCCCCAGAGGAAAATCTGATTATGATTATGTCTGAGGGAGGGTCGGAAATTAAAACTAGAAGACCGTATGGGATTTGCAATGAAGGGTGGATGGTAGGTGAAATAAAATGAGCAGAAGGTCACAAGAGTCCTGGATTTCGGGTATGGTTCATGACGGTATGGTCAAGTCACTGTAGGTAGAGGGTTTCTGTTCCACAGGTAAAGTGGTCCTCCTCTCTAGTGGTGGCACCCCAGGATAATCGGAAAGACAGAAAAACCAAGTGGCGGTAAGTATCCTGGCCGGTTTTACTATTCTGAGCTACCCATCACCTTGGCCGGTGATAATTGTGCTATACAGTAGGGTCAGTTGTCTGGCAGGTGAGGGAGGGACATGCAGGGGTTAGGAAAAAGAGGTTGTGCTAGTACGATTTACTAGCGGAGTTTGTGAGCCTATTGTGGTAGAGGGTTTTAGGCCGATCAGATAACAGGGCTGGCTGGGGTGGCAGACTTTCCCTTTCCCCAACGTCAGTAAATAGTCCCCAAAGCAAACATAAAAGACAAAAATAAACAATTAGCCCTCCAAATTCACGGAATATATTGCACAAGATGGTCTTAAGGTATCCCAAAGGAGCTGTTGTTAGTCACAGCTCCGACAACTTACTGCTGCTCACCCTTTTTTATGTGCAAACCCGTCCCCATCCTTGGGTTCCCCTGAGACTGCTTACTCACCGCCAGAGCAGTAACTCTCCTGAGTTACGGTGGTAAGCTTGTGTCTCCTGGGGTGTCCACCAAAACTGGGGTGGCAGAGTGGGATAAAGAACGGTGATGGATTAAACCCAGATCAGTTGACTGGGGGTGAGTGCTTGTATTGTCAACGCTCTGTCCATCATTTCCTTTGGTTTTTCTTTGTTCGCCATAAGTTGGCAGGGTATGCTCAGACGTGAGTCCCTTGCTCACTTTGCCACTGGATTCAAGCAAGCCGGGCTGAAGACGGCTGAAATGCCAGAAACCGGTCCTCGGTAGCTTGTCTTCGGTCCAGGGAAGGCATGACATGGCAGATCGGGCTAGACTGTTCCCATGAGGCACAGGTTCAGGCTGATTTGCATATGGCCATGTCTGAACTGGGGTGGCAGAGTCGGCAAAAGAACGGTGATGGATTAAACCCAGATCAGTTGACTGGGGGTGAGTGCTTGTATTGTCAACGCTCCGTCCATCATTTACTTTGGTTTTTCCACCAGTCTTCACTCCATGTCTCCAGCTCCTCGGTTGTGGCACTGGCAGTAGGGTCAGTCCCACTGTCCTCCTTCTCCGGTTCATCAGGGTGTCTCTGTTCAATCCTGGCATCTTCCTGCTTGATTTCTACGGCGTCCGCACTCTCTCTGTCTCCTGCTCCGGCCTCTTTTCCCTACCTCCCTCAGCGGTGACTGCTCTCCACATCGTCCTGTATGGGAGAAGGCAGGAGGAGTCTGTTAACCCCTCCTTGGCTGTACCTGTCTCTTTCTTCCGTTGACCGCCAAGGTCCAGGATATGCCGCACCGGGTCCCCGTCCAGCCTCTCCCTGACAGATTAATCTACCAAAATATCCTATTCTGGTTCTTTAGAGTGATGAACATTAACATTTAATATTTCTCAATGCACCGGGGTCCTAAGCTAATCTATATATAGGACACCTAGCTCTCTTGGAATACAATAAGGAATATATATTTCTCTCATCCTCCTTATATTAACCAAACTATACTTATACTTCTGCCACAGGTTAAATAAATATAACCTACCATATTCCAGAACAGATTTACAAATCTCCAAATCTTCATAAGAAGTCGGATAAAGTATGCTTCATGGGCAGGACTGAAATAATTCCATATATTTATTCATGGGGTCCTTAATGTAAATGGAAAAGTGTGGAGTCTTTAGTATATAATTTTAACAAGTACCCTACTTTGCCAATTCAAACGTATAATTCTAAAGCAGGTTGGTAAGTATAAACTACATCCTTAGGTAGAAATCAGAGCTTCAGTGTATAAAGTCCCTAGCGCTTCATTTGAAACTCGAAGAGGATGCACATCAAAGGGGGAACCTCAATGTTTCCATATAGTTTCAAGTTTGTTTATTTATGGTAACGGAACTCAATTGAGGTCCACACAATAATTCAATAAAAAACAACAAAATTTCTTAAAAAAGGATGAAGAGAAATTTACATTATATTAAAATATCAATATAATGATAAGAAACATTTAAAGACATGAAACAATTTAAAACAAAACATTTCGTTCGGAGGGTTAAGCATTGCTTCAATAAAAGCAAAAGCAGTAAAAATACCCAATTGAAGGCACATAGGTCTTAACCATTTGCGTCTAAATGCCATAAGGACCGGACAAACAAAAAAAACATGGTACATATCCTGGGAATTAGAATTACAAAAATCACAGATATCTGAACCACCATACCATTTGGACAAAAGGCAATTCAGAGGAAGTAAAGTATACCTTAACAAAAGGATAAATCGCCTAACTCCATGAGGGAGATTCCAGCATATGTATGGCTGGGTTTTTTTTATTTCACAAAATTTACCAGTAGTGAACATTCCTCTCTTTGCTTTACTTGTCCCACTATCTACTCTAAAACTCAACTCCCAAGAGGCAGACTTTAAGGATAATTTTAATTGGGCTGCAGATAATGAAAAAAGGCCTTGTTCATCTAGCTGTAATAATGTAACAGCCTGTCGGAAATTCCTTACAATTGAAGAATAAGCATTAAAGGAACCCAACAGCTCATTTTTTATTAGGTACCTCAGTGTGCCAGGCATTCCTCCAGCTATATTAAAAACCCAACGCACCACACTCGTAGCTGCCTGAGCCCAAGAGCTACGCAGACCAAATTCTTGTCTTAACGAAGACGTAGAATTTGCAGTATTTACAGAAGCTAAGTTGTGTAATATTTTTCCTTCGGTAGAATCCCAAAAATTCCAACATGCCATATCTACTATTTCTAGTCCGTAGATTAGGGATGCGGGGATTTTTGCTCTGAAAACCTCGAGCAATATGGAAAAGTGCCTTCTACCTGTCGCCTTGTAGAGAGAGATAAGACTCTTCCCTTGAGCAAGAGCTTTCCTGCTATTGTTCTCAGTGTGGGTTTTTTCATTTAAATTACTCGTGACAATCTTTCCAAGAAAGGGATAGGATTTGACTACTTCTAGTCTTTCACGCCCAACGGACCAGTAATAATTTTCATATTTGGATTTTCTCCTTCCCCGGAAGCACATTATTTTGCTTTTTAAAATATTTATTTTTAAGAAATGAGCCTCAGCATAGGAGAACAGAGCTTGTAAACGGCCATTCAAACCTTTTGGGGTAAGGTCCAAAATTAAAATATCATCTGCGTACATTAAGCACGCTATTGGAGATCTCCCCAAAACTGGTGCAATACCATTACTAGATGATAATAGCGCCTTAGGGAGGTCAGCAATGTATAAAGAGAACAACAGGGGAGCCAAAAGGCAGCCCTGTTTAATTCCATTATTTGTGGGTATAACCCTGGATATTCCTCTCTCACCACCCATTAATACTCTGCACCAGGTGTCTGTGTGCAGTGCAATAACTAACTTTAATAAACTAGGGGGCATCTCTAATTTAATTAACTTACTCCAAAGCAGAGATCTGTCCACCTTATCAAAGGCCGTAGAGAAGTCAATAAAAGCCCCATATACACCTCCTCTACGAACTGTAACGTATTTTTCTACCAGGATTTGAAGAGCAGTAAGGTTGTCTAGGGTGCCATGTTGCTTCCTGAAGCCAGTCTGTTCTAACGGAAGTATTGCGGACGCAGATACCCAGTCATTTAAAGAATTCAATAAACATTTAGCAAAAACCTTGCCTATGGCATCCAAGAGGGCTATTTGTCTGTAATTTTGAGGTAAATCTCGAGCCCCCTTTTTGTAGAGAGGAATTAATAAACTCCCTTTCCAGGAATGCGGGACGGTGCCATTGGTAAAGCAAAATTTAAAGACTGGATATAAAATGTTCCCCCATAAAGTACTATGTGATTTTAACACTGAAATCGGAATTTCATCTGGGCCTAATGCACCAGAAGAGCGCAGAGCTTTAATTGCAGCGACAATTTCAAATTCAGAGGGAGGATCGTATGGGAACAAGTCCTCCTGCAGCTTACTGGAATCAAACTTCTCACCATTACTGCTATATAGATGCTGGATAAAGTCCACCCATGTCTGCGCATTAATAGATATCGGTGAGGGTCTGGATCTTACCCCACATCCTTCTCCAATTAATGACCAGAAGGTCTTTGCCTGCCCGCTCTTAGTTGCCTCACGAAGTTTAATCCAAAGGGCATCTTCTTTCTCCCGTTTTAATCTAGCCTTTATCCTTTTTCTCCTTCTTCTCAAAAGGGATATTCTTTGTCTACGTTCAGGAATAAAGGAGAGGTACTGGGCCCTAACCAATTTATTTATTTCTGTATTTAGATGACAAAGATCAGAGGAGATTTTAGGAATTATCTTTCCTGATGGAGGCTTTTGAACTTTAGATTTTAAGGTATATAGAAGGGACGCAAAACAAAGTAGCTCTCTACCTTCCCATAAGATTAAGTTCTCTTTACCTTATTCCTGAATAACTCCTAGGCACTATTAGATATTTTACCATTTAGGTCACATAATAATAAAATATGAGGGGGGAAAGTAGATTCCTGAAGATTTAATATGAAAGAACAAATCGTCTTAATACCAGAATTATAATTTATATCTGGAGGTAAATAGGCATTTATTATTACAAGTGATTTCTGGGGGGCATCCTTAGCAAAATTTATTAAGGTTATTGCCTGAAATAATTTGTTCGAATCTAAATAATTGGTATAATTCCAATTGACTTTATTTGACAAAAGACAGGCTAGCCCTCCCTTTGCACGGCCTCTCGTAGAGGGAGTAGCATTACTCTCCAATACATAATAATCTTTTACAACCGGGAAATTCCCTACCAGCCATGTTTCCTGCAAACAGATGATGTCTGCTTCTAAAGAATGCAAGAATAGCAACTTTTCGGTACTCTGGATTAACCCAGCAGTGTTCCACGATATTATTTTTAAATTATCGTTAAGAATCTGAATTCATTCTAGGTGTAAAACCAGATTTATCTGATAGAACAGCGGGCAACCAACTCCACCCCAGATCGGCGTCCTTTACCCTGGTTTGTTTTATAGATAGCGGATTATTTACTATCACCTGTCGCTCATTTTTTGATATGCGTATTTTTAACTCTTCGGTCACTGCAGAGAAACCATCTGAAGGACAGGATTTTATACCCTGATAGGTTAACATTTTTCAGGGTCTTTGGCTTTCTATTTTAACCGGAATAAAAGGATCGACATCGATTCCTCCTATTTGAAATTCTTCTGTCCATTGTAGGACGTGATTTGTTACCAATTTGGAATAAAATTTTACCCATGCTATCTTTCCATTCTCTGAGTTTATTAGTGTTATTACATCTAGATCTGCAGATTGGATCAATTTTAGGCTCTCTATTTCATGGAAACAGTTAACTAATGCAGATCTATTTAAGATAAGATCTGGATCGAAAATAGGTATAAAATCAAGGAAGAAGGTATCCACATTTTCTCTAGTCTTAGATACATATTCAGTTGCAACTACATCTGAGAAGGGAATAGCTAGAGGGTTAAGAATTAATTTTGGTTTGGGATCTATATTTGGAATAAAATTTTGATCATTCACCAATTTGATCTGCTCAACGAGGTGCTGTTGGTTTATGTGAGATAAAAATTCTTGTTGTATCTCTGTGGGGATCAACTTTGAAGGTCCCGCTGGCTCATGTAACGAATTAGAGTCCAAATCCACAGGATTGGAATTATCCAAAGAAGGCTCTTGTTCACATTCAAAAGTAATTTTCCTTTGCCTTTTTTTATAAAATCTACGGTTTGGTTTTCTTTTTTTGCATCGTTGTTTTTTAGATACTGTTATTTCAGGTTTTTTCTCCTTTAACGGAGAAACTTTATCCGGGAAAACAGGGAGGTTTAGTGTTTCTTTGTTTGTTTGGGGAATGAAAATGGGGAAGATAGGGGGTAAAGTGTTAGTCAAGTTATCCTCCGTAGGTGATAAGGCCTCGATCTCACGGCTAATAAGAGCTACACAATTACCGTTAATTGGATTCTCATTCCTATATACGGAAGATTCAGAAGGAACTGCAGTATGAGTGTTAGCTTTAACCAGGGGATCAGACGGTAAAGATACCTCAGGGGCTGTTTTTACATTTACTTCCTTATTTCCTTCCTTACTTGGATTTTTGGATGGAGTAATTATTTTTGGATGGGTGACACCTTCCAATCCTGTGTTATGACTCAACAGTGCCTTTAAAATCAGGGTTACTGTATCAAATAGGTTATCTGACCCATTAACTAATTTTTCCAAAAGCTGTAAAATAGATGAGATGAGCCGCTCTAGAGAGGATAAGGAGTTAGATATTACATTATCTTCTCGTGTATAAGAGTTTAGGGGGTCTTTATTTTGAATATGAGTGGGGCTAGGAAAAAAATTCATTTCAGGGGTGGAAAACTCAGAGTTTTTTGAGGGAGTACTGCTAAAGAGCTGTAACCTAGGAGTAGCTACAATATCCTGTGAGATAATGGAGTTCTGTGCTTTAATTAATCCTTTCTGGGACTCAAAGTTTATATCGGGAAGGGTGAAATCCTCTGGGGGAATATGCAGAGAGGAAGAAGTACCAGGATAGATTTTTTGATCTGCCTTTGAAGGAGAGGGAAGATTATGTACTACAGCCACAACAGGGAAAACAGAGGTGTTACCTAAATCTGCAACGTTTACAGCTTTATCTTGGGTTTCGGGAAGATGGGCGGGGTCTCCCTCTTGGTTCTTATAAAATATATCTTCTAAAGGGGGCAGGGCAATGATACCTGATAAGGTACTATCATTTTTAGTAACAGAGGGGTCTCTCACCTGTTCTTTACTGTTGATATTAATATTTTCAGTGAGGGCCCCCTCCCAGTCTACTTTATCTTTACCCTTATCCCATAAAGAGTATAGTTGACATTTACTTTTTAATTGTAAAGCTGACCCATCTCTGTTTCGCAAGGGGTTAGATTTGGTTTTGGAACAGGCTCTACCAACTAAAACTCTTCCTGATCTCAGTTTATTAGTAGTCATCTTGTCTAGAGGGACAATATACGATACCACCTTAAAAATAATAAGTTAGAAAACAAAAAAGTAAGAAGGAAACACAATATATTCCGCTAATTAGCAGTAAACATTAAACACTCTATCAGTCCTGAAACAAACAGACTAAAGCGAGTGGCCCAGCCCAGCCTCAATCGGTCTCTGTCGGTCACAGTCGGTCCCGCCCTTGTCCCGGGCTTCTCCCGGCGTCCTCCCGCGCACTACCGCGCAGCGGTGATGATGTTCTATTTTTGTATAGCGGGGAGAATTAGGGGGGTGTGGCCAACAGGGAGAGCGGCACCAGGTGTTTGTGGTGAGGTCAGCAGCAGAGACTCTTGGATCCTGTATTCCTGCTGCTGCTGCGCTCGCAGCCCTGCAGTGCAGAAGTCCTCACTAGGATTCAGCGAGACCTGCTCCCCTCACAGTGCACACCAAAACAAAACAAAGCGCCGCGGGACCCGTGAAGCAGGTCCGGCTAGGAGTAGCGCACTGTCGTGGAGATAACGCTTAGGAAGAGAGGCAATAGCGAGCTCCACTGGCGTCAAGAGTCCAATCCAGCACAACTCTCTCGTATGAAAAGATTATCCAGCGAAGGTAAACGACCAAAGTTCTTTTAGCGTTTGAAGGTGGGGCGTGGCCAACAGGGAGAGCGGCACCAGGTGTTTGTGGTGAGGTCAGCAGCAGAGACTCTTGGATCCTGTAGTCCTGCTGCTGCTGCGCTCGCAGCCCTGCTGTGCAGAAGTCCTCACTAGGATTCAGCGAGACCTGCTCCCCTCACAGTGCACACCAAAACAAAACAAAGTGCAGCGGGACCCGCGAAGCGGGTCCGGCTAGGAGTAGCACACTGTCGTGGAGATAACGCTTAGGAAGAGAGGCAATAGCGAGCTCCACTGGCGTCAAGAGTCCAATCCAGCACAACTCTCTCGTATGAAAAGATAATGTTTCCATATGTGTATTCATGGAAGTCCTCTATTTTGCCCTTAGCATATTCAAATCTATCTTATTTTACAACATACCTAAAAAATACAGGTCTTTTGTCTAACTTCTATCGAGATGCATCTATTTGACAGTCTCCAATATTTAAAAACTTCTCCTTATGATGCTTGATTCACTCTCCCACTTGGGCATTTTTTGTGGAAATCTGAAATAATATGGAATCCTGTTATGCATTCAGCACCACTATCTGAACACCTCCTACTATGGTAACGTGGCTCAACAGATTAATCGCTAAAAGTAGTAACCTTTTCTCACCTCGTTTCTACTTTTACTTAAGGAGAGGGAAAAGAGACAAACCCAAGTGTAAATAGCAATCATTCTATGTTAAACCGGTTAGCAAAAGTCTTTATCATCATAAATATATTGGTACCCATTGTAACTCCCAATGTGGGTTATATGTCTCTGGTGCTTTTATATTAGAGATGGGTAACCTGATTCTATTTAATTCGCCTATATCGGTTCCCGCCTGACATACAATACTCCTTAAGTGTACGGGTACAATACATATGGACATTGAATTTTCTTTATCATCATAAATATATTGGTACCCATTGTAACTCCCAATGTGGGTCAAATGCCTCTGGTGCTTGCATGCTAAAAAAGGGGGTAACTGGAGTCTGTATAGTTACAATTATACGTATTTTGGTTGCCGCCTAAATCACAATGTAGACTAACTAAACGGGTTCAATGAATACAGACATTTACTCCTTACTTGTTTGAGGGCTCTGATGTAGCCTATACAGCCGCTTTTCTTCTTCAATAAAACAATCGCTATCTGTCCCTCGTTGTCTCGTGGTTTAAATACGTTGTTTGTTGGCTCACACCTGGTGTGTGGCTAACTACATCATTACTTCATGACAGGTCAAAAAAAGGGATAATAACATCTCCCTTAAATCAGCAATAATTTTAAAGTGGCACCCCAGTGTGTGGCGCAACTAGTGGCCACCCCTATGTAATGTTACTGCATGGATGGGATGACGATTCTAGAAATTGAACCACCTTATTTCTATGTAGCGATACCCAGTCTAAATTCTAAACAAATGTATTAACACTTTTTTCCGTATAGCTATTGCCTTTATAACAACACTGTAGTCAAATTAATCAATGGTGCACCCCCATATAATTGTCTTTGATATAAAACAGGTCCATCACGGTGCACCCAGACCTATCCTGATAAAAAAGTGCTTGCTGTGGGGCCACAACCCGCTTTTCAAGATAACGGTTACCAGAGGGCTGACCATAGAAATATACCATTGCTCACGTTCTTTTCTTTTTATCAAAAGATTACCTCCTCTCCTATTGCCCTTGATTCTTTCCACAATGAACCACCTAAAGTCTGTACAGGTATGACCCTCTTCCCTAAAATAGTCATCCAAGGGGTCCCAATTAACTATTGAATAGTGGACATCCTTTTTCATGTTTGATTTATTCCAATTGGGATAACCGTTTTATGATGTTTTTAATGTTTTACATGTCTTCTATCTCTCAATATATTTTAATATATTGTTTATATTTTTATTATAATTTTGTGTAAATACGCTAAATGTGTGGTGGGATATCTCGATAATTATTTTTCAGTGTTCATCCATTAATTTACATATGTGCATGAGGAATGTGTAAGACTGATAGATACATATGGTTGGTTTGAGTAAATGGTTTGAGTAGAAGGTTTATTTAAAATAGTTGCTCCAAGAGAATTTCTGCTTTTTCTACCTTTGGTACCCTGTCTCTTGGTCAGTGGGGTCACTCCCTTTTGTTTACCATATATTTAGCACTACCAGATTGGTTGGGGAACAAAGTTAAGATCTTATAGAGGAAAGATGAAACATGGGGTAACATTTTACACCTAAAATAAACTTATAAGAACTGAGATGCATGCTGAGTTCCCTGTCGAATATGTAAAAGCCGAGGTGATCCCTATTGTGTTACAAATTAATAATGAACCTGGCTTATTCATTGAGAACCAAGAATTCTTGGAAACTTGGTCCCATATCGCCAATCGATGTAGTAGGGCTCTTGCTTATTATTGAAACTGCGCAAGAGATCATTATCCTAGATTAACAGGAAATTGAAGAACTTGAGCTGGAATTCAGAAATAATACTGTATTGGAAGATACTAAGAACAAATTGGAAGAACTCGAGGCTGAGGTTGAAGGATATAAGGAAATATTAAATGTTAATATTCGTCACTCTATAGAACCAGAATAGGATATTTTGGTAGTTTAATCAGAATCATATTTTCTAATGGGGAGTATGACATCATGCAATCCCTGCAGACAAGCATGATTTTGGGGTGGAGATATATTCCCTTTAATACCCCAATAAATAAGTACGAATGAGATAATAGAAGGAAAGCATGACAAGATTTGAATGAGTGTTTGAACAAAATGCATTTTGGCTAGATAATCGTTTGGACCCTCATAAACAATTGTTAGATGATTTGATTACAACAGTAGATAGTAATATTATGAATTATGTGGTTTTGACCTGTAAGGCACAGACTTCAGCTATGGTCAGATGAGGGTATAAGTAGGAAAAAATATTTTTTTATAAAGTATTGTGTTTTTTAATATATGATTTTCCAATTTAAAAGATTCTTTGTGTGTTTTTAAATAGGTGTAATGAATTCATGACAACCATAAGCGAGACTGCTTATTAATTGTCCTGAAGAAGGTGGTTGCAAAAACTGTCTAATCACCACCGAAACGCATCAACGCCCTGTTGGTTAAGAGTTATACCCAAGGAACTTTCGGGGTCCCACTTAACTATTGAATAATGGACATCCTTTTTCATGTTTGATTGATTTTGATTGGGAAAACAGTTTTTATGATGTTTGTAATGTTTCACATGTCTTCTGTCTCTCAAAATATTTTAATATATTGTTTATATTTGTAATATCATTTTGTGTAAATACGCTTGAGATATTATATTGCACTGAATTTTATAGGTATCAAAAAAATTCCATGAGTATCAATAAAAATCATTTTCATATAGATAAGTTATATCTGTGTTTGGATATCTCGACAATTGTTTTTCAGGGTTCATTCATTAATTCACATACATATATGCATGAGGACATTGTAAGACTGATAGATACCTATGGTTGGTTTGAGTAAATGGTTTGAGTAGAAGGTTTATTTAAAATAGTTGCTCTAAGAGAATTTCTGCTTTACCTACCTTTGGTACCCAGGCTCTTGCTCAGTGGGGTCACTCCCTTTTGTTTCCCTTGTTATAAAAACTATCTTGTGCTCATCAAAAGAATCTGTTAAAGGCCACTGTAACTCGGCATTGTCCCTCGTATATTTGTGCCATAATACACTAAACATAATAGGGCCAAGACCATGTTTCACATACATATCAAAATTAGGGCTGCCTTCAAGAGGTGCAGGTTGTGCTTCTTCCAATCGAGCATCTGCAAAACAATGACAACCCAAATTGCAAAACTTACTTAGACCAAGCATTATGAAACAAGGTTATTATTTTACCTGGCAAGGCGTTTGCAACCACTTTTTACCAGGACAGTCCTTAGACCATAACAAACTTAAACCACAATGGTACCATATCCAGATTCAATTGAAAAAAACTCACCTGATAGCAGTAGTACAAATGAACCGGCTCTCCACTGCCGACTCTTCAGACCAAATGATTAGATTCAAACGTTTTTCAGTTCAGGACTCCAGTCAGGATGACCACTGGGAGAGGCACCGTCCGCAGGACAGAAGAAGCAGCTGCGAGTAACAGACACTCTTCTTGCAGGGATCCCTGAGCCATCAGTCCAACCCAATGATGTCCTTGGTCTCTCCCTGGTCTGCGGAAGGGGGATGGATCAATCACCCGAGGGAGTTCGTGTTTGGGCACCAACTGAAGGGAGTAACTTTTTTAGGACCACCCGGGTCACTAATGACCACCTTTCAGCCTTCCGTACTAAATGAAGAGTCGGTCAGAAAGTAGAAAATACAAACCAAGAACTGTTTATTCATATACACACAGAGTCGAGCCCCATCTGCCCAGTCGCTATTAGTGCTAAAGAGAGAAAAGAAATCTACAAGCTTAAAGATACATTATGTATGTTTCATAGTCAAGCAGAAACATGCCCACAGTGAAATTTTCCAAACAGGTGCAGGTAAACAGTAAAGTACAAAAAAAAGGTTTCAGCTTCTTGTGTTTGACACAACCTAACATATTCCAAGGTCATTCCATCCTGGGCCCGCCACCAGACAAGTGGGAGAGGGCCTCTAACTAGTGGGAAAGTTATGCGCTAATATAAACAGTGCACTTATTACTGAAACAAAACCTAAGCAAAGAAACTAAACTCAGAGGGGAGCATTTCTTGGAATTGGATGAGATCAGTTTCGAACTGCCTGAAATCACACCTGTTGAGAAATCGGCACCGTGAATGCTACCTTACATGGAGCACTGCATAAGCATAAACAGCTTCTATTCTAACACTGCATCCTCAATGGAATGCTGGATCATGAGCCTCTCCAAATGAACACTAAACCTTGAATGACAGGGATCTTCCAAGACATTCTTCATGCATGCAGTTATGTGATATTTGGAGTATATGCTATCCTGTACAGAGGTCTTTCTCTTGTCACATCCCAGCGTCCAATACATTTAGTCGACTAGATTATCACTTCCTTTTGTTGGAATTGGCTCCTGAAGTAGAAGGGATAACATATTTGCCAAGGTATCTCCCGGATCATTTGCCTGTTCTCCTCAGTTTTGTGGAAAGACTAAACCAATGTTCAGAGCATATTGAATTCACTCATGTGATCAGTGAAAAGGAATTACCATTTTTAGATGTTTTGATAAACATTCAAGATTTGCAGATCAAAACCCCAGTACACAGAAAAGACACTGACGTAAACAACTCGCTACTGTATCAAAGCTTTCACCCGCAGAATCTTAAAAACAACTAACCTCTATCCCAATACATGCGGATTAAAAGAATTTGTTCACATGAGGATGAGTTAAAAAAGAATCTTAATTTGCAACAACAACGATACAAAGAAAGAGGATACCCGATGACGTCTTGAAGAAAGCAAGAGACAGGATTGAAGTTTACAGCAGGGATAACCTTTTGACCCAGAAACCTAAGAAATCACAGGACTGGCATGTGTTTGTATCGAAATTTTCTACTGCATCACAGAAACTGAAAACCATCATACACAAACACTGGGATCTTTTAAAGAATGAAGTTGATTTCAATGGGATTTTCACCAACAAGCCGATTTTTGCCTTTAAAAGATCAAAAAACTTAAAAGAGTTATTGATGACTCCTACAAGAGACACAGAAGTAATATACAGAGGTATGAAGAAATGTCAAAACTGCGTGCATTGTTCAAATGTGATTGAAGGCAAAGTGTTACATCATCCTCAAACAGGCAATGAACTGATCCTACATTACAATGGGGATTGCAACTCCAAGAATTTTATCTATTACATAAAGTGTCCCTGCGGAAAAATTTACACAGGAAAGACGGAAAGAAAACTTAAAACAAGGATCTCTGAACATAAGAGTACAATAAGAAACAAAAACATAAAGAGTAATTAAGCCAACATTGGGATGAAAACAATCACAGCATAGCCCAAATCAGGTTTTCCATTCTAGAGGTAGTGAAAACATACGAGGGGGTTGATCTAACCAGATCCCTCATCCAAAGAGAGATTCACTGGATAAAATATCTTGTCACACAAGAACCCAAAGGTTTAAATGAGAAAATTGATTTATCATGTTTTCTATGACACCTCTTTCGCCTAAATACTGTTCGAGATTGATGTCTGCACTTAAGTGTATTTTGCTGTATTATTCGACTACATGGTAACATTTGCTGTAATTTATTTAGTTCTGTTTTAGTTTAGTTCTGTTTTCTTTATTTCTTTTCTTTTATCACGTGTATAGCCATCACCTAAGTGATTCTTTCGGGTCTTATACTTCCTTTTTTAAAATATGGCGCCGTGGTTTGGTGTGCAGTAGCTCGTTTTTTAGTCCGCTTTCAGTGTTGAGTATTGGTCACCGCTTTAAGATCTGGGAGTGGTTGATTCTTGCAGTCAGCTGTTCCCATAGCGAGAGCGTTTGAACGAGAGAGGGAGACGTTTTTCTACACTCAGGAGTTACTAGAGAGGTGAGCTTCCGGCTCTTTGGTGTTGGGTCCAACAGATTTGATAACAAGTGATACAGGGTTATGGATCCTGGTGTATAGCTGATGTTATCCATGTATTTACAGGAGAAAAGTGACGATTGGGTGGTTTGGAGTTTTTTGGTTTGAGCACAGCGAATAGAGTGTTCAAGGTAAAAGATTTTTTCAGCGTTTCGTGATCTTTTGTTGGTTAGCCGATTCCATAGCAATAGAAAGATAGAGTTTGTCTTTTATGTCTCATTTTCTTGTAGAAGAGGAGATTTCCGGTTCTTTGTGACTTCAGTGAGTTTGTTTTCTTTGACATTTCCACACACACTGAGGTGTTGGTGAAGGGTATTTTGAATAGGAATGTTACCATATTTTACTTTTTTTGCATTGTAATATTATGAAGATTGTGATGCTATGTCGAGTTATATGAGTTCACTAACTGAAAATCATATTTAGTTTCACAGGCCCCCTACGAAGAGCTCCATTGAGCTCGAAATGCATTGGGCATAAAAAGAAAAAGGCGCCAGAAATCAAAGATTCAACATCTACCTATGTTTAATTGTATATATTTGTATTGAAATGCGATAAAAAAATTTTGATTATCATTGTAAAATGAAAGGATATATTTGTTGTTGAAACATGTTATAAATACAATTATTTTTGAAAATTCCATAAGTGTTCAAGTATTTATAAATGTGTAGCGGTTTCCCACCAAAGTAACAGTGCGCAGAGGTTAAGTGCTGTATACACTTAAGATAAGGTTTCTATAGTTAGGCACGGCTACGACAGACGTGCTACCTCAGCAGCACGCTTGGTTTAAATTTGGAGAAATTCAAAACCAGTTGAGAATTTCTGAGTTCTAAAGCAGAGTGCTCCTCTCATCCCCAATTCATTTTGAAACCACTAGTGTACCAAACGGATACAGCTGGATATAAAGTATGTCAATATGAATACAAGAAACTGTTACTTCAATTCAATTCAATTAAATAGAGACTTTATTTCGGTTTTGTTTCACACCATAAAAGTACACATAATTACATTGAAAATGTCATTCTTGAAAAATCATAATCACATAAAAAAGACATATTATACGTGTTTCAATAATGAGTTAGTAGACAAGATCAACAGTGAAGTGAAAATAATACTGGGTTTACAACATGATATAAGATATTCCAATAGATAAGCTCATCTTCCTTAAGTAGTATAAAATCACAGATCCAGGCAGTTTGACAGTTAATTTTAAAAATTCTATTACATGAAGAACACTGTCACTGTGCAAACGCTGTAAATACATAAGTGCTGGTCTTATTTGATTAAAATGTAGTTTTTTTAAAAGAGCAACAAGGTAACGTCTGCGCGGGTATTCATAAAACCTACATAAAAATATAAAATGCAGCATATCCTGTGGAGACTTCCCGTCGCAGCCACAGGGAGCAACAATTTTATTAAAAATATGCGACTTTGGTCTAATTAAAAGATGATGAAAAATATTAAACCTAAACCTCGTCAACAGAAATTTTTCATGAGAACTGAAGGTGCATGTTAAATATGGTTCCATAGTGTCACAGGTTTTTAGCATAACATATTTCCTAATATTAGGTTTCTTGAGCTCCTCCCCTTCTCTTTGGGCCATCCTGTCCATATGAAAAGCCTGCTTGATTGCTGCCACATCCCCCTTTACAAGCCCGCAAGGATTTTCAAACAAGTTCAAACATCCAAGCCTTAAAAAGCAAGATTTCAGGTGTTTTAGCCAGGGCACGCACATTGAATTATCCTGAGACACAAGGTCTTTCAAAATCAGGTGGGTAAGCGTTATATCTTGGTTTAACCACAATTTTACCCAACATATCAGTGGTCTTATGGCAAATATATCACATAGGTACTGTGTCCCCAATTCTTCGTGTACCGCCAGATTAGGTGTACTGGCTGGAACACAGAATAGGCGTTTTAGAAAATTGTTTTCAGTGACCTATAACTGTTCTCCATTTACGTATCCCCATAACTCGCTGCCATATACAGCGGTAGCTATCGATTTGGCATTATAAAGTTTCATCATTGCAGTATTTGGCTTCTTCCCCAATTTCGTTGCAAAATTAAAGATAGAGGCATTTACCCTTGTCATTTCCCCTTTCTTTCTAGCTAGGAGAGGACCCCAGCTAAGCTTTGTGTCAAATACGACACCAAGATATGAAAATGTTTGAGTAATGGGGATCAAAACATCATCTAGTTTAAAAATAAAATAATTTTTCGGTTGTCGGCCAACATGCATGATATATGATTTGGAATTGTTGACCAGTAGGTCTCTGTTATTCATAAAAATATTAAAAGCATTCAAAAGCGCCTGGAGACCCTTTTCCGTTCTAGAAATTAAAACCGCATCATCTGCGTATAAAAGAACAGGAATACCCCGCCTGCCAACTCTAGGGCAGTCTGATTGTACCTCCTGTAAAGCAGCATCTAAATCATTAATGAAAAAATTAAAAAGAAATGGGGCCAGAATGCAACCCTGGCGCCCTCCCTTTTTAATGTTAAAATTGCCAGTGGTGTCCCCATTTGCTGAGTACCTTACATTTGCACTGGTGTTACTGTGCATATCCACCAAAAAATCAACAATCCCTATGTCCACACCTTTCTCCCTCATGATCTGCCACAGCCTTCCCCTGTTAACACAATCGAAGGCCGATGACAGATCCATGAAGGCAAGGTGGACAGTTCCCTTCTGGACAACAGTATATTTACTCAGTATAATGAAAAGATTAAGGCACTGGGTTATGGTGGAACGGCCTCTACAGAAGTCATACTGGGAGATGGATATAATATTGTTGTCCGACGTCCAACTTGACATTCGCTGCAGTAGGATTCTCCCCATAATCTTGACCATGGAATCTATTAATGAGATTGGGCGATAACATAAGGGGCTGCCTTGTCTCCTTTCTTAAACACAGGGACAATTGTTGACAGACCCCAGGACAAAGGACAGCCCGCTATAGCAGCTGCATTAAATACAGCTACCAGAATAGGTGCCCAAAAACGTTGACAGATTTATACAGATCCGGAGGTATTCCGTCAGTTCCTGGGGCCTTCCTAGCTGTGAGTCCTTCTATGGCCTCCATTACTTCACCTATATCAAATTTAATGATGCCTCCCCTGTCATAAGGTGATTCATCAACTGTTACAGGGTCCACTGAATGGTACAGTTGTTTAAAATGAAGTTCCCACTCCTCCTTAGTTATACAGCAATCTAGACCATCACCCGGGTCTTCGGCCAGAAACGGTCTTTTAACTAACGGACAGAATTTAGAGCTACATTTTAAGGTGGAGGGGTCAAGTATCTCGTCCCAAGCCTCTTTTCTTAAGAACTCCTTATGCGGTGCAATAACAGACTTATATTCTTTCCGACGCAGTTTTACATCCTCCCGGTTTCTTGGATTAGCTGAGAGAGCTAACCTTAGGTTACGTGCTGCTTTGGAACAATCGTGATTAAACCACCTAGGTTCCCCCTTTCACCAAGTTCTTCGCGGGAACCATCATCAGTTCTGACACCTTTTCCGACAGGTTTTGATATGCAATAAGGACCTGTCTGGGATCTCCCCCCTCTTGTGTACAATTCCTAATATCCTCAGTACATTTATCCATAATATTTTTATATAGTAGGTCTGGGGTGACCATTGACTATTTAAGTCGCCTCCTCCCATCTGTTGTACACAGTCTACCAGAGCTAAAGTTCTGTTTTTTATTGTTAACCCAAGGTCCCTTCAGACGAATTATTAAAGGGTTATGATCGCTGAATTCACTATGCTCTATACTGAACGAATCCAAATAAGTCTGCATCGTCAATGAGACTAACATGTGATCAATAAAAGTGCCCCTTCCATGCCCTTTAAAAGTAGGAATATCAAAGCATTTTAAAGGGTCCCTGAGTGTCATACCCAGTGAAAGGTCCAAGTTGTTCATTAGGTCATTACAAAGTTCCCCATCCACTGTATGTTCCATATGTAAACCACCCATGCGCTTACAACGCACGTCTGTTAAACATTTCTTCAAGGGATCACAACACAGACGCACATTAAAATCACCCATGATCATGAGATTATGACTGAAATCCTTCATAGAAGTGGTAATAAAAGCATTCAGTACAGATATTTGATTAGACGCTGCACTGACATTAATCGCATTATAAAAATTCACCAAACCAGCCAGTCAGTTTTCTCCATTTAAAACTAAACCCATCACTCCAGAATACTGTGATTCAATTATACAAATTTTACAGGGGACTAAAATAGAAACAAAAATCACAAGTCCCCCCTTTGATCTGCCTCTTATTAATGGTGTAGCTGGCACGTAAAAGGCCTTATACCCTTTCCAAGAAAAGATCACACTCTACCGACCAAGTTTCTTGTAGACAGATGACCTTGAATTGCTTAGTATAGTTAACCCAGTTTTCATCAGCCATTTTAGCAGCCAAACCCGCAATATTCCACGAGACAACCAGACATCCAGGTACTATGTCCTGAGAGTTCTCTGCGGGTACAAGTTCACCTGAAGCCGCAGTGCCCTGAGCCACAGGTACCTCACGTCAATCCCACATCTCAAGGCCAGACAGAGCATCATACCTATTCTGTGTGTTGACATTGAACCCATGATGGTAGCAACCAGCACTAGTAATCCTGTTGTGGGTTTCAGCCGTGTTTCCAGGCCCGCATGGATTAACAATATTATATAAAAATTGTGTGTCCATAACCGGGGTTTGAGGTTCAAACACCCGCCTAAATATCCTTTGTTGGGGGGGGTTTGCACAGATGGGTGTAAAAGTACCCCAATGGTCGCACACATATACTGTTCTCATTATATATAAATGAAGATGCTCTTAAGAGGACAGTTGCCACATGTTGGGGGTGTTTAAAATTTACAACAATGCAATCCCCACTTCCCAGTTTTTTGGACGGGCCTACCCAGTTCACCCTCCTTACTGCCATTATCTGATCTGAGTAAGAAATAGGAAAACCATAGTTTTTGTTAGGGCAGGCGACTATCTTGTTTTTCAGTGAGGCGTGAGATTCATCATAGGGTGAGGCAGGATGGGTACCACAAGGTGGAACGTTAGTCAATACCGCCACAAACGGTGCACAGTCAGGTGGTAAGTTCAAATATCGAATACTCCTAGGGGGCCTTGGATCTAGTCCGCTCCTTGGAGCTGAATTGGGTTGTGTCAAAGCAGGTACTACTGGAGCTACTGGTGTACTTAGTACCTCATTCACAGTAGTAGCTGCTGCTACGGTATTACAAGTGTTCTGATTAACTTTAGCACTTGTCACCTCCTGCCCTCCTCCCCCAGCCTTAGCCCTTGCACTGGTGGCTGCAGCCAGGTGTGTAGACAGCAGGCCGCCAAGCCTAGCCACTTCCGTAACCAGGGTTTCTATCTGAGTAGTCAGTCGTTTAATCATCTTCTCTATTTTTGCTTCTAATTTTGCCTCTAGGTTTTTAATAAGCGATGCAAACTGCTCAGCATTTATATTAAGTCCACTTTCATTGTTTCCGGTGAACACAAAGGGGTTTATGACAGGGTCATTAGTTTATTTCCCATCCAAATCCCTTCTTTTTGTACAGTGTTTCCCCCCCCCGTTTTTGCTGTACTTTCCTGCAGGTTCGCATCGGCCTTATGACAGGCGGAGCTTCTCCTGATTCTTCGCTTGACAGGGCGTGTTGGTCTAAATGTACCTCAACACTCACCGTAGTGGGCATCGGAGTCGGCGGATCTACTCTAACGACTCCACTCGTATTTGCCTCAACCTCTGTAGTCACCCCTTGCGGAGACAACTCAGGCAAATCCTGTATCGGAGTCCCCTTCCCTAAAGATGCACACTGTTCGTTATTATTCTGGCTTACTTTCTTCACCATATAATTATCAATGCGGCCGGGGCCTGCAGCAGGGTTATCATTTTTGGTTTTAGACATCCTATATTTGGTTATAAAGCAGTATATAAGGTTGTCTAAGGACCACTACTCACTCACAAGAAATAAACAAAAATAAATAAAGAAATAAAGTCTCACGTAGGTAGTACACAGTAAAAGTCCAGATTAAAAGGTGTAGAGTCCCTTGCCCAGTCTCGTCTCCTCAGGCCTCCGAGGGCCACAGAGGGCCCGCCCTTTGCCCGGGCTTAGCCCGGCGACGCCTGCACGTGTCCCGTGCCGTGGGAGTTGTGGAGACCTCAAGTAGGCTGGCTGCGCCTACTGATGACGCCGGAACAAAGCGCCTGCTGGAGGGTTGCTGGGAGTGGTAGGCGGCCGGTAATTTTGAGCCGTTTCCCTCACGGCGGGCCAAAGGGGCAAGAGTCTGTGCCCTTGCTGTTGCTGCAGAAAGTATGGATCAGGTAAGCCGTTCCCCTCACGGTGTGTCCGATGACACCAGAGCCCTCAAGCGCGTCCCGCGCCGCGGGAGTCGTGGAGACCTCAAGTAGGCTGGCTGCGCCTACTGATGACGCCGCCACAAAGCGCCTGCTGGAGGGTTGCTGGGAGTTGTAGGCGGCCGGTAATTTTGAGCCCTTTCCCTCACGGCGGGCCAAAGGGGCAAGAGTCTGTGCCCTCGCTGTTGCTGCAGAAAGTATGGATCAGGTAAGCCGTTCCCCTCACGGCGTGTCCGATGACACCAGAGCCCTCAAGCGCGTGTACTATAACAAAATCAATGTGATACTGCTGTTGCACAAAATAAAAAATTAAATGCACATTACTATCAGTCAATCAGGGATGTATTGTGTTGATAACACAACCAAAGAATAAATCATTTGAAAAAAGCCCAATGCATTTCGGGAAGATCTTCAGGGGCACTGTAGGAATGAATAGAAATAAAACATATTGTCAACACTGTACATGAGAGCCAGAATTCATATATACATGTTCTTACTAGACACATAATGTTAACAAGATACCTGCTCCTATTACATCCTAAGGACATGATATAGTTGTCTCAATAAATGCCTTATGTGCTTGTCTCTAGGTCAAGCCGGAAATTAAATTCGAAAAACGAAACCGAAATTGGTGCCTTCAGAAGAAACCTCCACCAAGAGTATCCAAGTGTAAAATTGATGAGTATTCAATGTCAAATGTCTGTGTGAATAGTGCAGATACCTCAACCATGGATATCAGATCACTAAATTAACCACCACACCTTCCTTGCGCAGTTACACTCACTTCAAGATTCAGTTGTGTAGAGGCTGGTTTAAAGAAAAGCCTTGTTGAAAATCTATGGCACAGCGTTCTGTGTTTGCAAAAGATAAAAACAGACACTGGTAACAACGCTTAGTTTCACGGGGTTTCAATCTCTAATCAATATAAAAAAAACGAAATCAACTGTTGAAACAACTTACGAAAATAAACGTGGCTGTAAAAGCAAATGTCTTGTCATCAATGGTTTCATGTATCTGCTGAAAATGAAAATGAACATATAAATTGAATCAACATTTACTTTAAAAGTGTAATCTTGATTGTTTAATAATGACTCAAACAAGTAACAGTTTCTTGTATTCATATTGACATACTTTATATCCAGCTGTGCGTTTGGTATACCAGTGGTTTTTCCACCAGAAGTTGTTCTCTCAATTAGGCTGGCTGCCTGTCAACCAAACAGCACGCACACTTATTTAAGCAGTTTGATATACGGTGTACTCAGTATTAAGGAGGGTGTGCGCAGGTAATCTCCCTGTTTGCTCATGTCTGGCAATACCCATGTGGAGGCTTCGGGCAGAAGTATTGTTGGATCCCCCCATTGCTGCGGCATTCTAAGACGCTCAATATTTATGAGGTGGTCTTTAGAGGGGTCTGCATACAGACAGCATATGAGGTGCTGCGGATATATGAATGCAGGAGCCAAACCTGGTGGATTGGTCCTATGACTGGTCAGTTTTACAATGGATGGGAGTGGGGTGTGTGGCGCTTAAATGGGTTTAATTGCTTTATATGGCCCCCAACACCCGAATTCGTGCTGGGAGCATGGTGTCATAAGCATTCCCATTGGGACGAGGCACCCATCAGGGTTGCTCATTTTCCCTGCTCATATTTTCTGTGGCTATGGAACCCTTGGTGACTCCCCTGAGAGAACAGCTGAGTGCATAGGGGAAATCCCTAGGGAATACTAATCATGTAGTTTTCTTATATGCCAACGACACCCTTGCATATGCCCGGCAGCCGATGCAGTCAATACCTGTTCTTCTCGGAGTACTGCAGCAACTTTGGGATTTATCCAGCCTCTGTATGAATCGCGGGAAGTCCAAACTGGAATTGGTGGGGAGATTAGCAGAGAGACTTAGGGACATGCTGCCAGAGGTAGGGCTCCCTTGAGTGACCACCAAGCCTAAATACCTGGGGATCAGATTAGCACGCACGCCCTCCTTGTATCTGGCACTCAACATAGGGAAAGTAGTGACTGGTATCCATATTTCTATCTGGAGGGAATTGCTTCTATCGGTCATGGGCAGAATTGCAATCACAAAAATTATCATCCTGCCCGATGCCTTTACATGCTACAATACTGATTGTATAAAACTCCCTATTAACTCTTTAAAATATTGACTGCATTATTGATAAAACTACTCTGTGGTGACACAAGTAAATGTGTTTGTTTGACTACATTGCAGAGGGATTGGTGTCATTACAACGCATACATTTACAACGACCTACCATTACAACAGAACTTTTACAACACAAAAACTTTTACAACGCATGTATTTACAACGCATGTATTTACAACGCAGGTACCTTTACAACGCATACCATTACAAGGTAAGTATTGGTAAATATATATTAATTTTATAATCGTAAATTAATTGAAAAAAATATAATTTAATGTAATTTAATTTAATTTAATTTTATTTAATTAATTTAATTTAAATTTCATTTTAATTTATTTTTACCCTGTACCCCAAAAACCCAAAACTGACCCTCAACCCCAAAAATACCCCTTTACCCAAAAAATAAAAACTAACCCTGAACCCCAAAAATACCCCTTTACCCAAAAACTAAAAACTGACCCTGAACCCCAAAAAAAACCCTTTACCCAAAAACTAAAAACTGACCCTGAACCCCAAAAAAAACCCTTTACCCAAAAACTAAAAACTGACCCTGAACCCCAAAAATACTCCTTTACCCAAAAACTAAAAACTGACCCTGAACCCCAAAAATACTCCTTTACCCAAAAACTAAAAACTGACCCTGAACCCTAAAAATACCCCTTTACCCAAAAACTAAAAACTGACCCTGAACCCCAAAAATACCCCTTTACACAAAAACTAAAAACTGACCCTGAACCCCAAAAATACCCCTTTACCCAAAAACTAATAACTGACCCTGAACCCCCAAAAAACCCTTTACCCAAAAACTAAAAACTGACCCTGAACCCCAAAAATACCCCTTTACCCAAAAACTAAAAACGGGCCCTGAACCCCAAAAATACCCCTTTACCCAAAAACTAAAAACTGACCCTGAACCCCAAAAATACCCCTTTGCCCAAAAACTAAAAACCGACCCTGAACCCTAAAAATACCCCTTTACCCAAAAACTAAAAACTGACCCTGAACCCCAAAAATACCCCTTTACCCAAAAACTAAAAACTGACCCTGAACCCCAAAAATGCCCCTTTACCCAAAAACTAAAAACTGACCCTGAACCCCAAAAATACCCCTTTACCCAAAAACTAAAAACTGACCCTAAACCCCAAAAATACCCCTTTACCCAAAAACCCCAAACTGACCCTGAACCCTAAAAATACCCCTTTACCCCAAACATATAACATTTAAAAAATAATTATATACTTACCAATACTTACGTTGTAATGGTATGCGTTGTAAAGGTACCTGCGTTGTAAAAAAATGCGTTGTAAATACATGCGTTGTAAAAGTTTTTGCGTTGTAAAAGTTCCGTTGTAATGGTATGCCGTTGTAAAAGTTGCGTTGTAAGTGATGTTTCCCTTGCAGAGAGCATCAGAAAATGGGAGATTGGATGTACTCTGTTTGGAATTTTATTATATGGCCTCCCAGCTTCAGCACTCAATCCATTGGATAGACGACCACGATAACTAGGAAAAATTACTGCTAGGAGGCACGCATGGGGATAGTTTCATACCAGCACTCCTGATGTTCAGTGTGAGGGTTCCCTCATTTTGCCCCTACAATATACATGTGACAGAGGTGCGGGAGACGACAGTAGAAAGGTGATGTGACGGCCACCATATGCCACAGATATGCCACTATGGGTGGTACAGCCCTTCTGCAAAATAGCTGAATCTATGTCGGAACTGAGATAGAAGGAGGGCAGTTTGCTTACAATGGCAGACCTGTATGAAAATGGTCAATTTATAACCAGAAGGCTGCAAAGACCTCCCTTGGAATGGGGAGGGAGAAGTTTCTGTAATATTAAAAGATCTCGCAGAGTTGTGGCCATCCTTCCCAGAGGAACCCCCTACCATCAAAGTACTGCAAACGATGCTTTATATGGCTCAAGGATGGTGCTTTATTTCTCACTTATACCGGGTGATCCAGAGTAACCTCCCAGGTAGGGTTCTTCTGGTGCAAACAAGGTTGGATGACACAGTAGGAGAACTCCTGACAGAGCAGGAATGGGTGAAAATCTATGAGGGAGTTAAGAGGGTGAGTTGAATGAGGAGTTCAAATTGGTTCAATAAAACTTTGTGCATCAAACCTACCTCACCCCAAGACAATTATGCAGAATATGTCCAGATCATTCAAAGGAACGTCCCCACTGTGTAAAGAGATGGGGTGACATTACTAAAGTTGGTGTGGACATGTCTAGTTTTAACCGCATACTTGGAAGATATATTAATGAACCTGAAGGACGCCACGGGATGGACGGTGCCCAGATAGATTTGCACGGTATTGCTGGAGTTGCTACCTACTCCCAAAAATAGGAAACGAAGCAGACCGTTCATCATTCTGGGGTTGGAGTAAGAAAAACGACTAATTGCCATAGAATGGTTAAGCCGCACTTCTCTGCAGATTGAGGCACGGACGAGGGATGTTTGAGACGGGCAACTGTGGAAACGGTTCACATGAAACAAGTCTGCCGGGACAACAAACATGACGAGGATCTAAAGGCCTGGGCGGCTTTGACAATGGACTTGCGGGCCCTGCCACGCCTGAGACACCTGAGAAGGTGTAATGTTGAAGACGAGACTGATGTTAAACAAAGGTAGAGACTATTAGATGGAAAATGTGGACACCAGGAACTACTAGACACTTCCCGGACATAATGGAAATGGATAGGCACTGACACTCTGACACAAGGGGAGAGAAAGAGGTGTGGAGGAGGGGAGGTGGGGAGTTCTGTGGTTTATATTGGCATAAGATGTATGGGAGAGTGTCCCGAGAGCCAACATTTGCTGATTAATGAATGTAATCAGCTAGATGTTGTCTGCTATCATGGTCGAATAGGCAAAGAGCATGTGGAAATTGTCCCATTGTCACCTTTTTTCCTGCACTTAACAAAATCTTGTTAAGACTTGTAAATGCCAAAAAAATTCTATTTAAAAAAACTATCTTAAGGGTGGTGCAAACTGGATTCCCCTAAATTAAAGAAGCTTCCTAACATCTAAAAACATCAGAATGTTCCACCCCACAATCTTCATTATTGGTGTGTTTGCATTATCCAGTAAAATTGGAATTGTTTTTCTAAAGGAAAGTAAAGATGCTGAATAATTAGGATGGTTCGATAGAGGGTAAAGTCGCCCTTTCTAGACAGACGGCTTATTCCCAAAACGGATATTTTTCATTATTTCCTCCATAAGTCGATCATGATTGAAAATCCTTATGCGTATTTTCAAAGTGATGCAAATAGGTTGATCAATACTTTAAATGGTTAATTTTAGCATTACAATTAACCAGAATAAGACAATGAGCATATTTATGAGCCCCTTGCACCATAGCAGTGTCACTTTTTGTTATGCTCCGGCAGTGAAAATCCCGAAATCATATCATAAGGCAATGCAAAGCCACTATGCGTGGCTTTGAGAAGCCTCATGGATATGGAGTAAGACAAGAAAGTCCAATCACTGCCTTGCCTTACTCTGCCTTCAGGAGGCATTCCATGAGCCGTGTGGTGGGTTTTCCTATGCAGTAGCCATGGATTTAGACACTTCCTCAGATTTACCAGAGCAGGTAAACCTGAGAAAGCAGAAAAACCTTACACCTCCCGAGGTGAGGTGCAATGAGGAGTAATAACTTTATTTCTCCTTGTTATTTCCTCTTTACATGGGCCACATGAATCATGCATTTTGTCGGTCACAAACGGCCTGATTCTGCAAATTGGGCCGTTTGTGACTGGCAAAATGTTTTTTGATATGTATGAATTCCAGTTTGTGATTCAGTAACATGTTACCGAATCAAAATTTGGATTTTGAACACATACTCATTCAGTATTAGGAAGGAATGTGTTTAGAACGTCCCTTCCTAATACCGCTGTTGTATGTAGAAATATTTCACAAGAGAAATGTCCTCGCCCCTTCCCAATTGTGAATGTTTGTAAAAATATTTTTAAAGTGCAGACAGTGGTCCCACTGACCAATGCTTGCTCTTAAAAAAATTTAAAGAAAACTTTTTAAAATGCAACCCATTTTCCTTTAAGGAAAATGGGCTGCATTGAAAAAAAAGAATGCTTTATTTAAAAGCTGTCACAAACATGGTGGCCTGCTGACACCGGCAAACCACCATGTCTGTGATTTGAGTGATTCCTAATAGGTCGCAAATTGTGACATACCTCATTAATGTTAATGAGGTAGGTTGATTTGCAACCCATTAAGAAATGCTAAATAAAACTAATTGAGTTTCACACATTCAAATAGCGATGACCCAATTGCAATTCACAGAGATTCGCAATTAAGTAATCGCTAATTGAGATTCTGATCCATATGGCCCTTTGTGTACCGCATTCTGCAGCTCACACAGAAAGATGAAAACACCTCTTAGGATTGTTTCAAAAACAATCCTGATGAGAATACCCTCACCCATGCACCATGATGCCTGCGTTGGTGCTAATCTTCCAAAATGCCACCAGTGCAGGTAAAATGAACATCATTGCACTGTTTTGCATTAGTAATGTGCATCCATGCCTCTGTCAAATACCCATAAATCAGTGCCCAATTGTCATCATGTTTCACTGATACACACTTTCACAGACTGGACAGATATTTTTCCTGTGTGTGCTCACTCTGAGCCTTTGCTCTACAAGTTAATGATTGACCCTTTGACTACCTACCTATTCTTGTGCTTTTGTGTTAAGATGCCCTCTCTTGAACCGGTGGACTACCTAACCATTCCGAGCATGCGTGGTACTTTTACACCCCTGAATCAGTGCATTACATGCATTCTGTGTGATATCCTCCTATTCCCGGGCCTCTGTACTACCTTCTTGCCAATAGCTGAATATGTATTCCAAAGTTACAGTATAGTAAAGATTGCAAATGTAATACAACAAACTTGGTATACGGCAATATATGTTGTACAATTCCATATACAGCACACAAGTTGCAAAAGAACAGTGTCACACAGGTGAAAATTATACAAAAATAGTATTCTTGTAAAGTGATGAAGCGGCAGCCGACACGTGTTTCGTTACTTGGTAACTTTTTCAAGGCTTTCGGTGAGAAATCCAGTCGATGTATTTGAATTTTTGCAGACTCCTGGGTCCCCTAAGTAAGTGACTTTGTCTCATTTATTTTGTTGAGTACAATTCCTCAATGATACGAGTCAATGCAGTATACAATCAAATGATGAGAGATTTCTTAGTCCAATGTCCAAGATAGAAAGGGCTGCATCAAACTAAGTAAAGATCCTGAATAATTAGGATGGTTTGATAGAAGGGTAAAATAGTCCTTTCTAGACAGACAGCTTCCTCCCAGAACAGATATTTTTCATGATTTCGTCCATAAGTCGATCGTGATTGAAAATCCTTATGTGTATTTTCGAAGAGTTGCAAACAGGTTGATCAATTCTTTAAGTGGTTCATTTTAGCGTTACAATTAACCAGAATAAGACAAATAGTAAGGGAAGCTGGAGGCGCTCTGATAAGGTCGCTTAATATTGGAGAAAGCTCTTCGTTTCTGAAAGCCATTCTGGGTGGTCGCCTCCAGCTTCCCTTACTTTTTGCCTTATTCCTATATCCTCATTGGCTCCAAGTGTAAGCAAAATAGACCAGAGAATCGAGTGATCAACCAAATCAAAAGCTCTGCTGAGGTCAGCAAAACATAAGTAGAGGGATCCTGGCTTGGTCTTAGTGTATTTCCTGATGAGCAGGTGAAGGATCACATACTGCTCCACCATCAGCAACCCCCTCCTACATCTATATTTGGTCCCCCACAGGATAGAATTGTCCTCTGTCCTCTGTCTATTGCTCTAATCTCTGTAGGAGAACCCTGACCCTCAACTTAGCTGAGTAATCCAGGATGGAGATGGAGGGGTAACACTTCAATTCGGATTTCCCCCTTCTTAAAGATAGGATAGATGATTGAATTGGAAGGCTCACTGGGATTTTGCCACTAGCAGCTGCATTAAACACTCTGGTCATAATTGGGTCCCATAGTTTGCCCATTGCCCTGAATATGTTGACTGGGACTCCATCAGGGTTGGGAGCCTTACCCCCAGCACTATCCTCTAGTTAAAGCAGAATCTCATACATGGTGATGTTCATGTGCCTACAACTTGATTGGTTAGCATTCTCGCCAACTTCCGGGAAAGCATTATCCTTAAGGGAATCGAAAATTCCTCAAAAATGGTCAACCATGCGTGTTGAGAAACAAATTAGGTAAATTCTGGTGCTGTATAGTTTTTTTAAAAAGGGACATTAACCACATTCAAAACAGAGTAATGTCATTGCTCTCAGCTGCCTGGGCCAGATTTGACCATGCCTCCTCTCTAAGCACACTTTTCCTGTGAGAGAATACCACATTATAATTCGTTCTAAGTTGCTTAATGACTAAATAGTCATTGGGCGAACCATGCAAGGCAATCCGCAGGGATTTCGTTGACTGAGTAAATGGAAGATGAAGCCAACCATGTCCCTTTGTAATTCTTTGTCTAGAAGGACATATGAGTAAACATTAAGGGATCTGAAAATATTTCCAAAAGCATGCAATAACCTGCCAATGTCCACCTCAGTACCCAGGCAATATTTAAACTCAAGTGCACTCATGGTTAACAATTTCTGCATTACGTGGGGAGGATCAACCCCTGTCCATTTGATGCAAATGCCATTGGGCCTAACTGGGGTAATATTAGGAATACAAGACATTTCTATAGCGCTTTAAGCCTGAAGAGGCTTAAATAAAACTAATGGGTTATAGTCCCTCGCAGCACTTGGGATGACTCTGACATTGAGAACCTGTTCAATAGAGATGGAGGATTTAAGAAAAGGTCAATGGTAAATCGGGCATCTCTACCAATAAAGAAAGGGATGTGTTCATTACACTCGGTATTTCCACTTTCCAAAAGTAGGAGGTCATACTTAAAAATAAGTGACTTCAGAGATGTACCATGAGCATTATGTGGTAAGAATGAGATTTCTGTACCTATTGCATCAATTACACCACTCACACGACTTACTTAAAAGTGACATTTTTGTATATTAAAATCTCTAGCCCACAAGATGAGCCAATTACAGAGAATTGGGTGCAAAAATGCATCAAAGCCTACATCAAGTGCAAAGACGACCTTGATTAAGGAAGAGTCACACACATTTGCCCTTATTATGATGGCAGTCAGTTGGACTGCTGATCACCATAGTTTTGGGCAGGTGACCGTTCGACAATGAGTCGGCGTTCCCACCAGTCCGATTAGGATAGGACCACTGCGCAGGAGGTTGTGAAATACTTTTTTCTACTGCAGTTGTGCTGCAGCCCAGAAAAGGGGCCACAGCACAAACCACAGTAGAAAAAATACACTTTGTGCACCTCTATGAACAGTGGGCCAGGCACAATGTGGTCCCTGGCACAGAGTGCATGGCTGTGTGTGGGAGTACAACATGTGCACAGCATGCCAAATAGAAGTTGCACACAGGGGACAGGGCCTTGCTTGGGGCCCCCAAAGTCAGTTTCCATCTGCTTTTTCATGACCACTACCAACGGCCTGACAGTGACAGTCCGCCTGCCATCGTAATGAGGCCCATTGTTATAGAAATGAACAACAGCTAAATCAGGTCTGCCCTTAAATGATAAGCATACAAAATGATATTAAGGTGATACAATATCTGATCATCTAATGGTAAAGTGTAACAAATTAGAAATTAAAATCTATAGTCCACCTTTAGCCTGACGTGCCAGTGATGATATTGCTGCAGTAAAAAGGGATCGGCCAGTTCTACTTAAGTTGGATCCACATGCCAAGTTTCCTGGAGAAATATTACATCAGAAACCTAAGTAATATATTGAAAATCCAAGGAATTGAGTTTGACCTGAAGCCCCAAAAATATGCCCTGAAGTAAGATGACAAGATCCCTTCATAGCCTAGGTCTATAGGAGGCTGACGAGATAAATCAGGGCAGCTGGGTAACCCTGAATGTGCATGCTTAGGTGGAGAGTGAGGATTAATAGGAGTAGGTACAGTAGATACAGCTGTAGGTACTAGATCAGGGCATGGGTGAAAATGGCTTGGGTAGTACAAATGTCCCCACAGCTAGATAAAGGGGATTCTTCAATGGTCTATAGTCCCGCAGACCGCTTAAAGCCTGAAACCTATTGGAAAAGGAAATTAGAGGTAGTGGTAAATGGGAGAAAACCTGTTGTATGACAGATCACAAGGTACTAGTGGGGTTCGGTGCAGATGGTGATAAAAATAGCCCAGAGTAGATCTTTAGGTACTTGTGGGGCTCTGTGCAGATGGTGATATAAATAGCTCAGAGGAAGGAGATGAATATTCCCACAAGTTGGTGTAAGAAATGTAGACTTGGGCAAAGCATCTCCTGTAAAGCTTGGTTGGTTTGCTCCACCCAACCCTTCTTGTCAATAATATGTGATCAGCTTTCAAAATCAGAAAAGCAAACTTGGATTGAAGCGAATAAAGAACTTTGGGGCATATTACCAAGCAATAGCGATAATTATCGCTATTGCTTGGTTAGAGACAAAAATTTACCGCTGAGCTGCAGCGATTTTTACCGCAAATAAACCTTGGTATTACCAAGGTTTATCGCAAATGCGATAAAAATCGCCGCAATGCATGAATATCGCTGAAAAGTCCGCGATATTCATGCATTACCGAGCTAATGCTCTTAGCCATGTTATCCATCTCCCATTGGATAACATGGCTAAGAACTGCTCAGTTTTTTTTTTTTGAAGACAACAAGGGTTCCCTGTATGAAAATTAACAATCAACCCCTAGGTCAGGGAATAAATCAATGGAGAAAACTACCTAGGCAGTAATTCTGAATTTAAACACACAATACGAAAAGGACCAACACTGAGAGTGAACAGCTTCCAATTAAAAACATAAGTTTATTACAGTCACATAAACAATAGCTAAAAAATACATTTCATAAAAAGTTGAATTTACATCAATCATAACATAAAAATTCTTGAACATAGAAGAGTGAGTTGTGTGTCGACGCGTCGACACACAACTCACTCTTCTATGTTCAAGAATTTTTATGTTATGATTGATGTAAATTCAACTTTTTATGAAATGTATTTTTTAGCTATTGTTTATGTGACTGTAATAAACTTATGTTTTTAATTGGAAGCTGTTCACTCTCAGTGTTGGTCCTTTTCGTATTGTGTGTTTAAATTCAGAATTACTGCCTAGGTAGTTTTCTCCATTAAGAACTGCTCAAGGCAGGTGTTAGCTTTTGGAGATATTCGCACTTAGCGCGAATATCTCCAAAAGTTGGTCATAGGAGATAGCGATGTTAGCGACTGTTTTCAGTCGCTAACATCTTGGCATGCCCACTTTGCATGTCATTAGTGATAAATATCACTGACATGCAAAGTGGGGCCCAAGATGGCCGCTATCTCCTACTAGCTGTCGCTAACTGGTGTTAGCGACAGCTAGGTAATAGGGAGATAATTTTATCTCCGCTTTCTTGGCTTTTAAAGCCAAAAAAGCGGAGATAAACCCCCTTGATAATATGCCCCTTTGTTCTTTAACTGGGCAGGTGATTCTATCGAGTCCATAACTGCCAATTTAGGTCAACAAGCAGAAGATAAATTGATTGTCACTAAGGTCCTGATTATGATGTTGGACAGACCAGAGTCCTTCTCTGGACTCTGATGGGCGCAGACATATTTGCTGCATTGGCCTGGTGCGATCTTTTAAAGCACATGCCTGGCACTGAATAGGCTTGTGAGTTGCTTGCGCAACTTCTAACAGCTCCCCCTGGGCCTTGGCTTTTCACGGCTACATGAGTAGCCCTGAAAAGGTATGTCAGACCTGCCACCTGCAGTGTCTGAGCGCAGTTGTTAGCTGCCATGTCAACTTGGCAAGTGCACCCGCTTGCCAGGCCCTGACCTGCCCCTTTCTTACATGTAAGACATCCCTATGGTAGGCCCAAGGTACCCCCCTGGGCAGGGTGCAGTATATGTGAAAGGCAGGACATGCACTGGTGTGTGTGACATGTCCTGATAGTGAAATACTGCCAATTTCATTTTTCACTATTGAAAGGCTATCTTTCCGCATAGGATAGACTGGAAAATGCTTTGTAACATCTTACAAGTATAACTTCCAATTGGGACAAGATAGAGAAATAAAGTTTAGGCTCTCTGAACTGAATTTAATAATATATCTTTTAGTAAGGATGATTTTTAAATTGTGTGTTTGAAAATGCCACTTTTAGAAAGTACAAGACAAAAATAGGTGATAACATGCACTCGTTTTTCTCAATGTAGACAATGGGCCGGATTCACAGAACTAACTTAAGACAAAATCCTAAACAAATTACCATTTTTGTATTCACAGAAGACACTTACTCATTTTGGCATTCACAGAAGACACTTACTCATTTTGCCCTCTGTGAATACCAAAATAGTAGTCAATTTAGGATTTTGTCTTAAATTAGTTCTGTGGATCGGGTCCTAAGTGTTTAAGGATGCTCTAACGCAAATGTTTGCGTGCAAGTTTGAAACGTGCTCTGCCCCAGTAGCATAAGAATGCGATATCAGAAGTGTCTGGAGCATCGTCATGCCCCATGTTCAGGCTGCACAGCTGTGCAAAAGGATTGCAAGAATCAACAAACAGGACTCAGTATTTCAAGCATGATCTTTATATTTATCCACTTTCTCCATGCGTTGGAATACATGCCACACCACATTGAGATATATTAATGTTGTAGCCTAACATAGCCTAATGAATAATGGAATAAGCCTCTAATACCTTAGAATTGACGAAAACTAGGGAGATGAGAGGAAACCTGGTCAACAAAGGTTCCTGGAGGATTAGACCCCATGGAAGTGCACTATCAATCAAAGAGTGATTCCTAAATCTATATAATTAAACTGGAAAGTGACACTTTTTAAAAATAAAGTGTATCCTGAAGAAGGTGGTGTCAACCGATGTAAGTCCACTGAAACGCTGTGTCAACAACTTGTTTTTACTGTATTGTTTTATTATTATTCAAAATTTGGATTTATGTTTATGTTTTTGCTTTATAGACTTGAAGTTAGAGGTACCATTTGAATATTGTTGTATTTACACAAGTAATAAAATGCTATGTGCTATGCACAATTCAGTATGAGCAAAATTAAGTTGATTTAAAAAGAAAGGACTACTATGTATAGGAGTGGACAATCCAGCGCAATACCTCTTACGGCCTCTTCTTAACAAAGATTCTATGAATTGTTCTGATTTTTAGACAGATGTTATTGCTGCTTACTATTGGTAATAAAGGAGGAAATATTTTTACAAAAAAAGGCTTACAGTTTGGGTAAATTGGATGTGAGTATGTGGAAAGCATGATGTGGAAGGAGTGAACTAAATATTAATAATAGCACAGGGGACATTTTTTTATTGGTATAGAAATAGAAATAGAAAGAGGAACCTAGGTAGCACTACCATATTCACGAGGGCTCTAAGTCCCAAGAGGGAAAATGGCAACCTGATCCAGCGATTCACATCATCCTTCAATTTGTATATCGCTTTCCCACAGTTATATAATATGATTACAACCAGATCTGTGTGGATCTGTATCCTTAGGTTTTGCACAGATTCTGTTGTCCTTCACAGGGAAAAATCTAGAGTCAGTGGTGTCATGGATGAGGTGAGTGGAAAAATAATGGACTTATCCCAGTTCAATCAATCAATCAATCAATCAATCAATCAATCAATCAGTCAATCAATCATTTCATTTGTAGAGCGTGCTACATACCCGTGAGGGTCTCAAGGCACTGGGGGGGCGGGGGGCTGCTACTGATCGAAAAGTCAGGTTCACCTTGAGGCCTGAAATACCCCCCAACGATACCAACTCCCTCAGTATAGGCGAGAGATTCCTCCCTGGGTTACTTACATATCAGTGTATCATCAGCGTACACTGATATGACAAGCTTGTAGCCAGGAAAACGCTGCCCTCTATATCCATGGCATTCTCATATTGTTCATGCCAGCGGTTCCGCCACCAGCGCATATAGTAAAGGCCGGGCAGCCTTAAAGAGTGCTTCTTGTGATTGCAATGTGGGAATGTGACCACTGTACCTATACGAATATGTACCACCTGCTTATTATACAATGTCATGACTAGTCGTAAAAACATGCCCCCCACTCCAGTCCACTTCAAGACCGCCTGCATGAACCCCCCACTCAACTGAGTCAAACACTTTTTCAGCATCCAAGAAAACTGCTCCTGCTTTACCATTGGGGTCCAACTGTTGTTTTGAACCACACAACGTTTTGAGATTGATATGCAAATTCTGGCCCAGAGCAAAACCGGATTGCTCCAGACCCACTACCCCCCGTAGAATCAGGGCTAATGTGTTGGCCAGTACTTTAGCAAACAGCTTAGTGTCGACATTTAATAGGGGCAACAGTCTGTATGACGAACATCGGTTAGGTTGTTTGCCAGGCTTCAGAAGTGCCACGATCAGGGCCTAACATATGGGGGATGGGTGCATCACCTCAGACTGCACCATTTCTTCCTACACTGTAACTAGGTGGGGTATAAGGAGATCCTGCTTGGCCTTATAAAAGGCTGCCATGAGACCATCGGTACTTGGCGCCATCCCAGGCTGAACGCCTACCATTGTGGCTCGTACTTCCGTTGGCTCTAATGGTGCCATCATGTGTTCTCAATGTTCTGGGATGAGCCAGGCAAGTTGTATGTGCTCTAGGTAATCTGCTGTGGCTATGTCATGAGATTGGAGCACTTGTGCGTGCGCCAATCTCATGTTGTGGTTGTTTCATATGTGGTCTGGGTCGCAGTGATTTCATGACCACTCTTCTCTGTGGTGGATCCTTTAACTAGGGCCTGGCAGAGGTACGTTGGGCTCCACTCTAGTTAGGACCGTCTCACTCCCCACACTGCCCTCAGTATTCACCATCCTGGGAGCCCTCCCAGTATTTGTTGGCAGTGCAGGATAGTTTGACTGCCTCTGCGAGCTTCTGCTGCTGCTCTCTGTTGGCCCAGTGCCAGGCCATCTTCCCCAGCTCTGTGGCTCTCTGGAGCAGCCCAAATTGTCACCGCCAGCCTCTCTCCACTAGAACTCACTTTTCGCATTCCGGCCCAGCTTTCACCTCTCTGTGGGCCATCAGGTTCCATACGTCAGTATGAGAATCACGGTCCCCTAAGCCTCCAAGAGCCTCATTGTTGCCGCACTGCTGGTCACTTCCCCAACAGGCAGAAATATTCACAGAGCCGCAACCTCTTCCCCGACTCTGAGGCTCATCAGTGCGGCTCGAATCTTCACCGCAGTTCAGTCACCGATGGACCTCAATCTCCACCCTCAGACCCTGTGCCTGCCTCTCCATCAGCCAGCGGGGCTCACTCATCAGCTCTATAGTCACCCCACGCCCACCCCAGGCATGTTGCCGCTGCACAGAGGGTCGCTTCCTTGACAGAAAGAATGGCCAAGCAGCCACGGCGTCTCTGGGTAGGCCATGATTAAGTGCTCTTGAGGTCCGCTTCTCTGTTTTGCTACTTCAGCACTTCATTAAGGTCTGATTTTGTTCGCTCAGGCCTCCGCTGAGTGCATTGGGTCTGTACTCAGGTTATACATTACAATTCACAGTGTTTTATTGTGAATGTATGACGTTACCCCGCATCCCATCTCTCCTCATACCATTACTCTGCAATGTTAACAACGCAAATGCGCAAGTGTGAATTCAGCAAGTGGCTCCATGATAATAACTCCTCCCACTCACTCACCACCTGCTGCCTGGCCCTGCTGAACTTTAACCTACTCAGATATTTTTCCATGAAATTAATTCTAGTCCAATGGTAAGTAAAGACTGTGTCTAATTCAATTCTTGTATCTGACCCACGCTCCATCGTGGTCAGCCATAGCGTTTGACTGTACCCTGGTCCTAGTTAATTTAGACTTTTGTCTCATTTACACTTACGTTTGGTCGTAACTTAAGACCAAAACTTAAGTTTAACTACGACAAAAGTCTATCTTTACTACTCGTAAAAGCCCCTTAGTAAATACCAAAAGTCGTAAAGTTGGACTTTCGTCTCAGTTTACCTTTGTGTATCGGCCCCAAAGCACTGGTTAGCAATGGTAAAGTGCACAGTCTTAAGGCCAACAAATAAGATATTCAACAAATATAGGCAGGGAGAAGGCAAAATGTTTAGCGGAAGATCACCCTAAGGTTGACAGATCTAACAACCACTTTTGATTAAAAACTTTCTACATGGCCAGTCTCAATCGAGCCTCCCCCCCCCCCCCCACTTTGCCTGTCTCCCAAATGGGTAAGAGGGGCACTGGACCATAAAACAGTCAAATATAATTTTCAGGGAAGCAGATTCAAGCTTCCAGATACTAAAAACTAGATCTAAAGAAAGTAAAAAAACACATTTAAATAAAAGTATAATGATATTGTTGCGTGCTTATCTAGGTTCCTGATCGATACTGTGACCTTATGCCCCTATTCGGCTATAAATCCATTTATTCCCTATATTGGCATAACCGTTCAAGTACGATTTTCTGAAAAGTCATCTCTGGCCTCACACGAACAGAGCCACATTCCAGCATGACTCTCTGCTACTTCCTTTGCGACCAATTAGTGCAATGACAGAGCAGCAGTCACTATCTGATATTCCTAGATAACACTCCGAGTTGTTCAACAAGATAAAAACTTAGCAAACCCGGAAATCCCCGCTTGCTATGTTTTGATTAGTAATGGAACTCTAATGAGCAACTGATAACTGTCACTTCCTAGTGACATCTTTAATTGACGTCTTATGTCCAGCAAACTTGCGTCAAACCCGACACCTGTCAGGTATAAATATTACCAACATTGCCTTAAGCAAAGCAAAGCTGTGAGCTGTTAGCTGTGAGCTACTGTTGCTGATGCCAGCTGCCTGCATGACCCTGTGTTGGTAAAAACTAGCACTCTGTCGCTGCAGCCTGCTATCCTGTGGTGGTGAAGCTGCTGATTACCATTATCGCCGCTACAGCGCGACCTATGGTGCAGTACGCTTGAGGAGCCGTGCAGCCGTCCTCTGCGAAGACATCCAGCCCAGCTGCCCGCGGACGCTGTCACCCCTCCTTCCTCGACGCGCTGAGAGAAGCTGCTGCATTTCTCGTGCAGAGAAATCCAGTCCCGGCGCTTCCAGTTTACCCTCGCAGGTGACTTGGATATCGAGAGAGACCCCTGAAGGAGATACCAATCCTCCATCATTCTATTCAGAGGTATGGTGTTGACTAAACCCTTAGACGAGAATTCTTGAAACAAACCTTGGCAAAACCAACTTAACTTAAGCTACTTACTTACTCCCCCTTCTCACGTGTTAGGCTTAGGTCAGGCACACTGGGGTAGGCTTAGTTAGAAGCACCAGTTGAGTATGTTAGCCTAATGTATATATGACTGTATATATGTTTTATTACTTTTAAACCATTGTATGGCTAAGAAACCATATCAATGCTTTTACAGTTCTATTTCGCAATACTTATCTTACTGTACGTACTTTTTATAATAACAGTTATTGCAATTGTGGCAATACATTTCTCTTGTATGAGAAGAAAGACTGTTCAATAAATGTTAACCCTTTATTGATAAACGCCCGTCTCTCTATTCTCTACATACTGTGAAAGTAAACTGCACTAGACTGACTGAGTGAAATCTGTGTCTATTGTTTCACACGACCCTAGAGATCGACTCTTGATCTGAGGAGCAAAGTTGTCATGTTGCACGGTTGTTGGAAAACTGAATCCCTTCTTGTCTGTGCCAAGGAAGCTGATCACTTCCTATGCAGAGAAGAAAGTTTCCAGTGACCTCTGAGCTAGTTGGTAACACAACCCAATTAAGTTTAGCATAGTCAGTGGAGGCCTGGAATATAAGCAGTTCCACGTCGATACTACTGTTTATGTTATTCCAATGCGCAGGGCCTAGTGGGAAACTAGGAACTACACTACATGGCGCCCAACGTTTTGGTAAGGCGATAAACTAACGCAAGACTTGTAGAGTAACTCAGTCGTGCATATTTCACACCCCTTTCTCCCGTAAATACTCCAATAGACGTCTGGAGTGGGTGAAAGGTTAAAATCCGCCCGACCTTAGTAGGAAGAGATTCCTATGTAAAGCTCTGGTTTATTCAACGTTGAAGGATACAGTGTTCCAAAATATTGTGCATCTAATCTTTGTCTCCTTGGAGACCTACTCTGCAAACCTCGCATTTTTACAATTCCAGAAAACGGAACCTCTGGGGCCGCAGCAGATGCGACTCAGCAAGGTCCCGAATACACAGACCCGGGTGCTATTATCATCCCGGTCCAGTTAAGAAGATCTATAACTTTAAAACTTATAGAAAACGGACTGCCACCTCAAGGTGGTACAGTAATTTTCGTGATAGAGGCTCACGAGTATCGGCAGACAGAGGTATTCTATTCATGGATAAACTTTCCAGCGGTAAACGCTATAACACAAGAGTTTCACTATTACAAAATAGAGGAACCTCCGGATGAGTACGCCCCTTTCGAGGAGGTTGAAATTCCACTTAAATTTCAAGAGCACCTGCTCTGGTTTAATGGCGCCCTAAAACACAATGATCACATAACCAGGCTCGGTCCACTAGGTAGACCAGGAGCCACGTGGCCGGTTCTAGCCAGCTACACACCACATCCTGACATTATAAGAATGTCTAGAGAAGAGCTGTTAGCACAGCTAAACACATTAATAAAAATACATAGGCAATTAGTCCAATATGTAATACGGACTGCAACAGTCCAGCCAGCTGTTAATACGCCACAGCTGACCCCTCATCAGGGGAACACAAATAAAATTACACCACAGAACATACAGTCATGTCTTGGTAAAACACCCGTAAAACGGGAACAAATTCCTTTCTGGTTAGCCCAGAAAATCACTCAAATAGAGGCAGTATTTCCTGATACTACCCCTATTGAGAAACACAGAATCTTGACCATCTGCCTTCCTATGGGAATCGCACCACACGTGGAGGACTGTGACACTTGGGGTACAGTCTTTGCTTCCATTTACACAAAAACACACGGTGTTCCGTCTATGGCGGTAATACCAGAAGTGCTAAAACAGATTCAAAATGAATTCGGTCCAGAACCCGCTTTAAATCTAGGTATGAAATTACTGAAAGACTTCAAGCAGGTCACGGCTATATTATTAGCCAACATAAAGGGAGAAGCAGCATCTGTGGCGATTCGCCAGAAGTTGAGGGAAACAGATATAAAAGATCCTGTTGAACTTGCAAAAATCATAGAAAAATGCTATGAAGAATTAGGTAGAGACAGCTTGGGTGGAAAACCAGTGAAGCCCCAACTGCTCGAAAATCCTGAAAAATTATTTATTAAAAATAATTCAAATACTCCTAAAAAGAGCTGGGATGGAAATAAACAATCCACTCCCAAGGAAAAAGTTTTCCAGTCCAGAGGAAGGTCTCCTCGACGGAGGGAAAGAACTCCGACTCGAGAACGCCAGTCTCCCCAACGGGAGCCCTCTGAGAAAAGATATAACCTTAGAAATAGGGATAATATAAAAAAACCTGATAGATATCAAAGTATTGATACACGTCCCTCTCGATCTTTTCCACAGAATTCGGAAAGAAGAGGACGGTCAGACCCAGGAGAGCACACCAAGTCCAAAGACAAGGAACCTGCTCAAAATAAGAAATCTCAATTTCAGAAAAAGAAGGTAGCCAGTATTAGAGTAATCAACCATGCCGAAAATACTGAGGACACAGTTGAAAAACGGGGAGTGGGCATTGACAATGTTGGACAGTGCAGCAGAGATCAGTATAGCGCGCAAGATCTTGATGAGTCATCTGGAGACAGTGGACACGAATGAATACATTCAGGTTGAAACTGCCGACGCCAGACTTAGCGAGCCCCATAAAATATACGAAATAACATTGCGTATAGAGGGTGATAAGACTAGGAAAATTAAGGGTCTATTTTGGGATAACCTCTCAAAAGGCTATGATATTCTGTTAGCAGAAAAAGATTGGCCCCCGGAGTTTGTCAGGGAGTGCCCTCGTGGCGAAGAAGTGATTATGCCTGCCTTCTCGAATCACATTCCGATTCACAAAAAATACACATATGCAAGGAAATGGGCAGTAGCCCAGGCACCTGCATTGTATAAAAATCATGTAGGATGGGATGAGGATTCACCGCCTCACAAAATCCAGCTAAAAAGTGAACCAACTGCCCAACGGCAGTATCCCATAAAGCAAGAAGCTAAAAAACAAGTCAGGGAGATCTTAGATCAACTTGAGTACCAGGGGGTGATTGAAACATGCACCTCTCAAATGAACAATCCTTTGTTTCCTGTCTCCAAGCCAGACAATTCATATCGTCTAGTTTTGGACTACAGACATCTTAATACATGTTGCAAAACCTTTGCAGTACAAAACTCGCATAGTGCAGCCCTAATGAATAACATAGTTAGGAAAAAATATAAAACGACATTAGACATTTCTAATGGTTTCTTTTGTCAAAACATTGCACCAGAAAGCAGATACTTGACCGCTTTCTCCGCATTTGGGTCGCAGAAAAAATTCTGTCGACTCCCACAGGGGTTCAAGAACAGCCCAGGACTATTCTCAGCCAGGGTAACAGAGTTACTACAAATCTATGATGATGAAGCATTATCTTACGTAGATGATATTTATCTCACAGACGACGACTTGGATACTCACTTGAAAAGAGTGAACACCATTATACTTGGGTTCGCAGCAGAGGGTTACAAATTCAACTTTAAAAAGTCCCGAATTGCCCATCTGACAGTACTATTTTTAGGGTACGAATTATCAAGTGAAGGGAAAAGCCTAGCGGACAACTTCTTAGAGAAGTGCGCTGTACTCCAAGCTCCAAAAACGCTGAAGAATTTACAATCCATACTAGGTTTTCTGAATTTCGGAAGAACTTACATACTAAATTACGCAGAGAAGGTTAAACCTCTCTACGAACTAATAAAACCTGATTTAAAACAAATCAATTGGACTCAAAAACACACAGAAATTTTGAGATCACTGCAAACAGACATGTTAGCAAAAACAAAATTAGATACACGTGACAACACGATCGATCTTGTAATCCGAGTCATCCCAGGAAGATGCGGATTCACGTACCTAACCTCTAATGAGGGAGAAAAGGTACCTATTTCAATTAAATCTCACTTGTACACACAAGCAGAAAAAACATTCAGTCACACAGAAAGAACTGTGAACGCAGTGCAAATCGCATTAGCAAATGAACGAGAACTAGCACACGGCAAACGGATTAATATCCTTACAGCGGAATCCGCCTTCGAGGCGCTATTCAGCCCAGTAAACCTGCCTACAGTGTCACTGGACCCGAAATGGATACAGTGCATAGATTCTCTAGGAGCGGAAGATGTGAAATACTATTTCGCCCCGCAATACAAAGAACTGAATGATTTAGAATATGAAGAAGAATATCCTCTGCCAATCGAAATCCTGCCTCTCCCACAATACGCATGTATAATCTATACAGATAGCTTTGTACAGCATTTCAACGTAGAGAGCAAATCCTACAATGCAGCGTGTGCGATCATTAAAGGTCGTTGGCTGTGCGGTAAATACAGACCGAAAGTAACAAAAACCGAATCAGTAAAGTACTGTTCGGCTCAAAGAACTGAAATCAGATCTTTAAAGATGGCGCTCGAAAATGCAGAACGCGAATTCCCCACAATTATAGTGTGCGATTCTCATTTTTGCGTCAATTCTTACAATAACAAACTGCAGAGTTGGATCGAAAACGACTACAAAGATGACACAGGTGCCACAATAGAGCATAAAAAGCTCTGGAACGAGGTAGCTCTTTTACACAAAGAACTACAAAAGACTCACGTGATTCACGCACAGAGTCTTCAGCGTGATGGCGTTCACGTTGCAGGGAATTCATTGGCTAATACAGCCACCGCGGAAGCAACTAACCCGGCTTCCGTAGCCACAAAAAAGCGTACAGATAAGTACATAGACGGGGAAACCATGCTGGCAGTAAAAACGACCGTAAAAGGCGACTGTGCAGCACTACCCGTAAACTATCCACTCAATTATGCATACATAATCGATGCAAACTCCGTTCCTTTTGCTCGAATCCCTGGAGTGGGGGACAGAGTAATTCCAAACAGGAGCAGGAGGGGCTTCCTCTTACTGGAAGCACACATGGGGTTGGGTCTGAAACACGAAACACTCAAAGCCTCTCTGAAAGAATTGCAATCAGAGTACTGGTGGCCAGGAATGAGTATAGATATTCAATGTTTTGCTCAAAATTGTGAAGACTGCAACAGAGATCGCAGTAATGAACAGGCCAGTGTAGTTTCAGGATCCCTCCTAGACAGCATAAGGCGGTCTATCTGCGCAATCAAAGAAGAGAAGCGCGTCCCAGTGTACAACGTTTAAGACGAAAAGCACTTAAATAATGAGGCCCCCAGCGCTCGGCTGACGCTAGAACGGTTATAAAAGATTAGCGAGTCCATATCGGCACATACGCAAGTACCACGTTCCATTCTGACCAGGGTCCTGCTTTCAGCTCTCGAGCCTAGAAGGAGGCCATGGCCAGCATGGGAATTGGGTTGCGGTATTCTTGTCCGTCGCACAAGTGTGGTAGAAAGAAAAAACCGGGACATAAAGCAATCTATAACAGCGAAGGTATTAGGTTCAGGCGCTGGGTGGGTCAAACATTTAATAAGTGTCCAGACTAGTCTTAACAACATGCCAAGAAATTCTCTAAAAGGTTTCAGCCCATACGAACTATTGTTCGGAATTAGAATGAACGTTCAGGACCTCGATAGTCAGATGTCAGTGGTACAAGAAGAAACAAAGCAGTTTGAAGTAAAAGACCGTTTGGCTGTTTTACAGGAACTGAATGAAACAAGAAAATCATTAAGCAACATAAAGTTAAAGCAACAGCCAAGTACCACTGACGAGGCACCACCCGCAACAGCCCCAGCAAGGCCTGTCTGGATTCCAAAGATTGGGGATCTAGTCAGAGAAAAGATCGCGGTGAAGAAGGAATTTGGGCCTTCTTACAGAAAAGCAGTACCTGTCTTAGCAGTCACCGGGACAAGATCAGTTGTGCTACCGCCCCTTGCTAGTAAAAAGGAGAACAGAGTCGTGTCTATCGATCTGGTAAAACCACAAGCATGTGGCCTATAATCAACAGTAGGCCCAGTGGACTCCCAAGAAACAACAGAATACCCAAACTTGCAACAATCCAAGAGGTTCAAACTGAAAGACTAATCACATTCGATCAGCCTGCAGTGCACAATGAAGGACTATGCAATAATGCCATGGAACTCGTGCCTCTTGAAACACAGATTGAAACAGTTCGTCAAGAAACAACACCAGTCTACAATGATGTGGCATCAGAAAGTGCTACCGAGAGACAGATTGAAAGAACAATCCCATCAATTGACAGAACTGCCTCTGGTTATTTCATCAACTTCGACAACTTCTCTGAAGATTTAAGTGACCCCGAAGTGATGCCAGAAACAAAAAAGTCTTTTAAAGAAAAAGCAACGGAACTCTTTCATCAACTGAAGGAAATCTACCTTGTTTCCCCTTGGCTAGAGTTCTGGTTCGGTCTAGGTGTATTTTTCTTCCTGCTTTGGCTCATCATGGTACTATGTTTGGGAAAATTCATTGAAGGAAAATATATTACAATGGACACAGCAAGTCAGAACATCAACCTAGTCCTGAAACCACACAGATCATCCCACGTGAAGAAAAGAGAACTGTCAACAGTAAATGTCACAGCAATTCCAATACCTGGTGGGGTAGTATGGGAGAAAACAGACTATGAGATCTATGGTCCGGTCGAAATCCTGAAGTATCCTCATCAACTAAAGGTTTCCTTAAGTGACTTTGTGACACCAAGTACATTCTCTGATGATTGGGACTTTAACAGTATTAATGACATGATGTCTGATTTAGTAATGTCAGCTAGATTCACAGATCATGATTATTTACAAGGTTCATCTAGTTATGAGCAGTTATTCTGTTACACCCACTATGGGGATCATTACTTGCATAAATCTGCACAGCCTAGAAATGTTTTTATGTATAATCAATGGGAACATTGTGCTACACCACCTAAAAGCAGTTCTAAAGCATTTTTTGAGAAATTCAAATACTTCTCAGGGTTTAACACAAGTAATGCAGAAACGTTTTATTACAAACTGTTAGATAAAACAGGAATGAAAACAATGCTGACAAATTCTAAATTGATATATTCAGAAGCATTTTATGACAAAATGATGACAATTGGTTTTGATTATTGGAAAAATAATATTGAAACGAAAACAATTTGGGGTACAAAAGATTGGCAGGTGCAAGGCATAGAAGCACTATTTAGAACCTGCATGATACCAGAACAAATGTTATTTTTAAATGACACTGTACACCAAACATCTTGTCTTGGCCTAGCCAAGAACAAAGACCTTAAAACACCGTCTATACCGAAGCCAATACCTGAAAATGCAACAGCTGATATTGAGTTAGACGTGTCACACATTTTACATTTCAACAGAACACATCCTGATTGGAACAAGTGGTTAATCTGGCCTACAGACACAAATAGCTGTCAAGATAGATTCCTGAATAAAACACAGGGGTTAAAAATGACCAGATTAGACCCTAGATACTCCCAGAGACAACATCCAGGGATTATAACAACATACAGTGTAGGGAAACTCTGCCTAGAATGGCTAACTACATCCACACTGGCTGAAATTAAGCAACACTTGTCTTTGTTAAAAGATGGTGCTGATTTGCGCGACTTCATTCTTGGACCACGCAAACAGCGTCAAAAGCGTTTCATAGCGACCAGTATCTATGCTGCTTACAACGAGGCTTGGAAAGTAAAGCAAATTGAAACTGCTGAAAAAATACGAGAAATTGATCGTATTAATTTGGAGAAATCACTTTCTGTAGTAGACAATGGGTTAATGACTCTGTCTTCCAGAATATATTCTTTGGACAATATTGTATCCTCTGCCTTTGATGTGATAGACAGAGATTTGCTAATGTTACAACATGGCCAGTCTCAATTACGCTCTATTATAGAACTAGGCTGGACGCTGCAAAATCTTCGTTCAGGCTATGTGCCTTGGCGTTTAATCAACACAACGTCATTATTTTCCATTTTTAACCTTACTGATAAACAGATCAGTTTGGCGCAGAAAGGAGCAGACTATACAATCTTGAGCATCGAGAAACTCGAGAGATTACCATTGACAATGTCAGGGAGTCCTGTCATTGAATGGATAATACATGGAATTATCACAATTCCGATAACAACTTTCCGATTTCATAAATGCCTTGAGTACATACCTGCTGGCCAGTATGAACAATTGGGTAAGGGATATGTAAAATCCGAATGGAAATTACCATACACTCATTCTTGCTATAGTGACAGTGACAAAAATGTATTTCTTAGTGGTGACAACTGTAAACACTCACTAAGCGGTATACTTTTGTGTCAGGGTATTAATTTACACGGAGCATGTGATGGAAATTCAAACAACCTCTCATGCCACCAGCTAGTCACACCTGCAACTCAGATAGAGCCCTTCTTTATGCAACTCGCAAACGGGAGTTACATTCTTAGAACGGATCACAGGTGCTGTGGCCTCGCGCCAGGGAAAAGTTATCTAGTACAAGTAACGTCCATGGTCAAATGTTGTATGCAAGCATTGTTCCCGAGCGGGCCTCCAGACATAGTGACTCCTCTCTGGCCTCGTCTGAATCTCTATTCTATACGAATTGATACATTAAGCAAAATGAAATCTGTGCTTTTACAGACAACAGTGCCTATAACGTCATCTAAAGAGACGTATGATCTTCTAGTCGCAAGGACGGCTACTGAGGTCCATGACCTTTTATCAACAAATTGCCCCGTGCATTTCGTAGAAATGTTTAGCCAACTCCCTAACATGTCTAGTGCAACAAGCATCCCAGGCATATTTAAGACAGTCTTTACGGGACTGCTAACACCCTTCCAGGCAATTTTGGGAATCTTTCCTAATTTTGTGCACTCCATCTTTGGCGGCATTCCACTATTTTTGGGACTCATCGCAGGGATTCTATTTTTGACCATCCTGCTACGTTATGGCAAGCCTCGGCTCAGACATAGCTCCCATGGGAATGGAAGAGACAATCCTAGCAATGCACTAAAGGGACAGGATAACTAACGTCCTCGGATTGGCCAGGCTAAGAGATCTAAACATGACCTGGTTCCTTTCATTCAGACCAATATGGCAAAATTGCATTTTACCTGTGCTACGGTGTATGCTTTGCGGCGAGGAATGCGTGTTGGACATCTGTCTTTCACTTCCATCAGCAGTACCAATGGACGTCGATACTTTGCTAAGTCCAATAACGGCTCACGCATTGTGTTGTCCCCAGCGGCTACCAATCCTGATGACGGCATTCGTGGAGACTCCTGTACTACAGCCAAGTGGTAACAGTGGAGCGAGTGACAAAAGCAACATCATCCAGGTACAACGTTCTGTGAGCATTGCTGGTCCTGCCTTCGATGACAGCAATCATTCTCACACCTGCCAAGTTACAGCGCTATCTAATTTGGTTGAACTATCACCTGATTTTGTAGACCAATTCTTTGCGAGCCTGTCTGATACGATGTTCTCACCCATAGAGAAACAATAACTTTTTGAAAAGCTTTCCGACACACAGCGTTCCCATGAACTCTGAATTCGGCCTTCAGTTTTGTTCAACAAATACTGCCAGGAGCTTTGGAAAATCTATTTTCTTTGAATTGGACAATTTTTTAAAAAATATTGACCCTCTTTTTTTCGCACGAACAATTCTTTGCTTAACGTAAAAACTATTCTTAGAGAACAGAAGCTTCACACTTCTATTTCTAAACACATCTAGAGACATAACAACATAACACCAGCCTCTAGCACACATGTTATTACAATGCATTTTTATGTGATGATTTATCTCGCCTTTCTTCTGTCAGAGATACTTCATGTGTAATTCCTTATGCATGATCGTTCATTGATTTCAAATGCAATAATTTTTTTGAATGATTACTATGCTTTAAAAAACGTACAGTACCTAAATTCCATGTATTACAAGTACGCCTATTTCGAATGCATTTATGTATTTTGGGGTGGGCAATGTTACACATGCATCTAATTGCTTAGTTTTAGTAATTTTGATGGACATGTATACGTGGAGTGGGTGTTGCGTGCTTATCTAGGTTCCTGATCGATACTGTGACCTTATGCCCCTATTCGGCTATAAATCCATTTATTCCCTATATTGGCATAACCGTTCAAGTACGATTTTCTGAAAAGTCATCTCTGGCCTCACACGAACAGAGCCACATTCCAGCATGACTCTCTGCTACTTCCTTTGCGACCAATTAGTGCAATGACAGAGCAGCAGTCACTATCTGATATTCCTAGATAACACTCCGAGTTCTTCAACAAGATAAAAACTTAGCAAACCTGGAAATCCCCGCTTGCTATGTTTTGATTAGTAATGGAACTCTAATGAGCAACTGATAACTGTTACTTCCTAGTGACATCTTTAATTGACGTCTTATGTCCAGCAAACTTGCGTCAAACCCGACACCTGTCAGGTATAAATATTACCAACGTTGCCTTAAGCAAAGCGAAGCTGTGAGCTGTTAGCTGTGAGCTACTGTTGCTGATGCCAGCTGCCTGCATGACCCTGTGTTGGTAAAAACTAGCACTCTGTCGCTGCAGCCTGCTATCCTGTGGTGGTGAAGCTGCTGATTACCATTATCGCCGCTACAGCGCGACCTATGGTGCAGTACGCTTGAGGAGCCGTGCAGCCGTCCTCTGCGAAGACATCCAGCCCAGCTGCCCGCGGACGCTGTCACCCCTCCTTCCTCGACGCGCTGAGAGAAGCCGCTGCATTTCTCATGCAGAGAAATCCAGTCCCGGCGCTTCCAGTTTACCCTCGCAGGTGACTGGGATATCGAGAGAGACCCCTGAAGGAGATACCAATCCTCCATCATTCTATTCAGAGGTATGGTGTTGACTAAACCCTTAGACGAGAATTCTTGAAACAAACCTTGGCAAAACCAACTTAACTTAAGCTACTTACTTACTCCCCCTTCTCACGTGTTAGGCTTAGGTCAGGCACACTGGGGTAGGCTTAGTTAGAAGCACCAGTTGAGTATGTTAGCCTAATGTATATATGACTGTATATATGTTTTATTACTTTTAAACCATTGTATGGCTAAGAAACCATATCAATGCTTTTACAGTTCTATTTCGCAATACTTATCTTACTGTACGTACTTTTTATAATAACAGTTATTGCAATTGTGGCAATACATTTCTCTTGTATGAGAAGAAAGACTGTTCAATAAATGTTAACCCTTTATTGATAAACGCCCGTCTCTCTATTCTCTACATACTGTGAAAGTAAACTGCACTAGACTGACTGAGTGAAATCTGTGTCTATTGTTTCACACGACCCTAGAGATCGACTCTTGATCTGAGGAGCAAAGTTGTCATGTTGCACGGTTGTTGGAAAACTGAATCCCTTCTTGTCTGTGCCAAGGAAGCTGATCACTTCCTATGCAGAGAAGAAAGTTTCCAGTGACCTCTGAGCTAGTTGGTAACACAACCCAATTAAGTTTAGCATAGTCAGTGGAGGCCTGGAATATAAGCAGTTCCACGTCGATACTACTGTTTATGTTATTCCAATGCGCAGGGCCTAATGGGAAACTAGGAACTACACTACAATATTCCTCATAACAAAATGTTAATCATATCAATTTTGAAAAACAAATCTAACCATAAAATTAAACACAAGTCACCACTTTGAACCCTAATCTTACTTCTCGTGGATCCACCCATCCTTTCGTTCATTTAAATAGTAATCCTTGTGTCCATCTATCCATCCAAATGGATAATACTTGCCTAAGCTCACAAATCTTTTTTTTTTAGATCGCCATGACAAACATTTGTAAACATTTTAGTAAAATGCTCTGCTCATGTACACGGACTCTATGAGGGTCTGTTCATTGTTGTAGATCTAATTAGCGGATATTACCATAGAAAGACAAACCAGTTTATGAATGGTGCATGAAGCATTTGCAATGAACCTTTCAGAGTTTATGGATTCATCTGGCAATTATACGAGCCAAATAAGTAGAATGAAGATAATACGTGCATACCTTTCCCAAACACATGAGTTATACATTCTGCTTCAGTAAAACAGTCATTATTTTACTCAGATAATTAAATGAATCCCCTGCTTTGCAGACCATATTCATTTTACCATCCCTCACCTCACAATCTAATAGACTCTGTCTTATTAGTGCCCTTGATGTATGTCAGTACAGGAGGATGAAGTCATTGGAAAGGCCAAAAATGTACTTTGTATTCCAAAAACTATCGTTATGTTTGAGAAAAACGCTGTATAAAATATTATATCCTATTCATAGTTTAAATGGTACCAGGAATAGCAGCAATGGAAGTAGAATCCTATTGTTCTGTATTTTGTCATTTCGATTTAGTTCCCAAAAAGACTCCATAATCTAGTAAAAAAAACAAGTAATTGTAGTAGCAAATGCCTCTCCAAAGAGCTCACATATATTGTGCCTAATGACACCTCAGGAACTACAAGAGATACGTGAGTAAAGTGCCCAATTAATCCTAAAGCATCACACATGTATAATGCTCCTTGAGCCCCAAATTAAAAAAAGTGTACAAAATCTTATGCCTGACAAAAGACTGTATGTGTACAATATCTAATGACTCCTGAAGGAGAACGCACACATAATTAATCCAAAGGAGTATCAGTGGATAGTATTCAATGATTCTTAACAGAGCATTTGTGTGTAGTGTCAACTGACTCCAATGAAAATGCAAATGTTTAGGTATCAGTAGTGCAGAAACTGCAGTGGCACAAGGGATTGAAAGACTTGAAGGTGCTTCAATGTTTTACTATCCTTTACTGCCACAGTGGATGGAAGGGTTCCATTTTCTTTACTTCTAAAAGGGCCCATTGTATCTTTGCTTTTCGTAGGTACACTGGCCCACATGCATCAAGCATTTTTGTAGTCGCAAACGGTGCGATTACGTAAAATCGGCCGTTTGCGAATGCAAAAGTGCTTTTTTGGGATGCATGAAGCAATTTTAGAATTCGTAACATTGTTGCAAGTTCTAAAATTGCGGGTGCTTTTAAGAAGTCGCAGAGGTTGAACCACTCGGTAAATTTGGAAAAAGTGTTTAAAATGCTGCAAATGTTTTTTTTTCTACATTCATGTTTCACACACACATGTCCTTAGGACATGTGTGTGTGAAACATGATGCGAAAAATACATTTCAGGGGTGCATGGGGGGGGTCCTTTGGACCCCCCGCTGCACCCATGAAATTTTCAAAGTGCCACTCGCAATTTGCTGATGCCTTCCCATTGACTCCTATGGGCCTTTTGGCCCATAGGAATCAATAGGAATTGCGAAAATGCACTTAAGAATTCGGTATTCATTTGGGATTCGGTAAAAATTGCGATTTTTACCGAATCCCAAATGAATACCAAAAACAATGATGCATAGCATTTTGCACTTCTTAATTTGCGATTCCTTATTTTTCGCAAATTAGGAAGTGCAAAATGTAACAATGATGCATGTGGGCCATAGTATCCATGACTCACAAATGAGTGCACCTGTTTCATTTCCAGTGACTCCCAATTGAGATCATGCATACAGAGCCTAATGAATCTCAATGGAGCACATGTTCATGGTGTCCAATGACATCAAAAGGCTACAGTAGAACAGTACCCACTGACTCCAACTTCCATACTTGTACATAATGTCAAAGGGGGGGCAGGGGAAGGGGCATGGCTGGCAGCCAGCATGATGGCAGCATCTTGAAAGAGCTCCGGCGGTCAAGCTGTATAGATCCCTGTTAATCTGTTCATTAATTCAACTACCACACTGTTCATTGGAGAAAAGAATACCAGTCGATGCCCCAGATAGATCGATTACTTTCTTGATCCCAGCTTTGGATCGTTTTAGGATGAGGGGCTCGTGTGACTATGGAAGCGAGGTGCGGCCTAGCCAGAGGTGGATCGTGCTGCTGATTGCAGCCCAGTGAGGTGTCGAGTGAGTCGGAGTCACCTCACGGGCTGTGAGGGATGACTGCCGCAAGAGAGACAGAGAGAGTGCTGAGGAGCCGCTCCGTCATGAGCCTCGGTTGAGCTGTGCTCATGACGGAGCGGTTCCGTCATGGCCCGCTCGGCGCGCCTGCGCGGCGCAAATTTCGCACCTGCGCGGCGCGTTCTATTGAGCGGGCGCGTTCGTGACGGAACCTCTCTGTCACGAGCACAGCTCAACCGGGGCTCGTGACGGAGCGGCTCCTTCACCAGCATGCGAGCGCTGCTCGACCCCCCCCGCCCCTTAGCGCTGCGACGGAATTCCCGCCGCAGCGAAGGGGTTAAGAAAATTAAGAATATTGTCGTAAGATTTTTTCTTGATGTAAGGGAGGGGTCAGTTGAAAGAGTAATACTGACTTCAAAAAGTGCTGCGCTGGTATTGGACAAAGCAGTGGGTGTGTATTAAGAGCAGATTGTAAAGGGAGGGTCAGTAGAACAAGTAGAAATTGATGTCACGAAGTGTCGCATTGGAATTGGCTAGAAGCGGGAGTGATCAAAGACTGGATTGGTTGATTGGTGTGAGTCGGTTGATATTGGTTAAGACAGTGGTGACATAGTGCGCTGTAATTTGTGGATTGGTGTGAGTCGCGCTGGTATAGGACATAGATTAGCAAATAGGGAAAGGAGAATTACAGAGAAGTTTTGTTGGTTCGTTTGTTGAAATACTAGTTAAAGTGTCCGAAAATGGGTTTGCTAAAGATAATAAAGAGTTTATTCATGATGGAGCGAGGGTACCATACATGTGTTTGTTTAGGGAACTGGAGAAAATATATGAAGGATGATGGAATGCTAGCTCTCCCTGAGTTTGGTACGTTTAGTGTGAGGATTTTACAAAATTTAAGAGATAGGATGAACTCATTGTAGACAAATCCACGACTTACACAGTATGAAGCCTTTGAGCGAGAGAAAGATAGAGGTGGTAGAAGATATAGAGGGTTTTTCCCAAGCTATCCATTTGAGAGGCGAGAAGATCAAATGAAAAGATGGAGAAGAGGTTTGATACCTTGACCCTGGTCCAGGTTCAGCACTCTCCCCAGCAGCTCGGCACTTTGCCACTTCGTCAGAGCCCTCTCTTTACCTGGGTTCGTGCCGGCAGCTCGCCGCAGACGCACATGCAACCAGACTCCTGCCCCGCCTGGTTTCTCCCCTCGCCCCACTAGTACTTGTTTTTCACTGTCCTTGTCCTGTTTTGGGGATGTAATTAATTCTATTTGGGTAATTTTACTTTTTTTGTTCTCCCACCTTCCTGCCGCTGCTGCCCCTGCGGCCCCTCTCCCCTACACAGCCCCGCTCCTACCTCCCCACCACGAGTCCCGCCCCCCCTTACTTAATGGTGGCTGCTGCGGGGGAAAGCATGTGATACCTTGACCCCGGTCCAGGTTCAGCACTCTCCCCAGCAGCTCCGCACTTGGCCGGTTTATCAGAGTCCTCTCTTCACCTGGGTTCACGCCGGCAGCACACCGCAGTTGCAGAGGCGATGCAGGTTCCTTCTCCAACTGGTGTCCCCACCCACCCCCTGTTCACTGGTTCCAGTTTGTTCACTGTCCCCATCTTGTTTTGAGGATTTAATTAATTCTATTTGTGTAATTTTACTTATTTTATTGCAGTCCTGCTCACTTTATTTTTGGTCAATATCCCGCCTTACCGCTGCTGCTGCCTCTGCCGCCCCATCTCCTACACAGCCCCCACTCCCACCTCCACCTCAAGTTCCGTCTCCTCCCTTACTTAATAGCAGCTGCCCACAGCGGTGAGCCGCAAGCGCACTGAAGGCGCGCCAAAAGCAAGTTCTTCTGCGCCTGTCCGCGACCCATCAACAGCCAGCGCCAGGAACCCTGGATCTCCGGAACCCCGCTGATACATCTCCACCGCCCTCCATGTACTCAACCCCAGAAGACTCAATTGCTGCCAAAAACCCACAACGAACACCACCCAAGGACTATTCTCCTGCAAACACTGCCGGCAATCCAATCCTTCACCACTGACTGCGCCCCCAAGGCCACCGAAAACCCACTGGACGCCTGCACCATCGGAGCCCTGACTTGCATCCTACACAACAGGTGCTCCCTACACAGACAACCCACAGAGATCTGGGATCTCTCGCTCGATGTTGCCTTCCTCACCGAAACCTGGATCAACGCCACCTCCCGCCCGACATCACCACCGCCATCCCTGATGGATACAAGATCCAGAGAAAAGACGCCCCCACCACCGTGAAGGAGGACTTGCCATCGCCCACAAGCCCTCCCTTTGACTCTCCACCTCAAACATGTGCAACCCCCACTCCAACACCAAACAACTCCACTTCAAGACCCAGAGCAACCCTAGGACCATGCTACAGGGCACCCTCACCTACAAAGCCCCCGGACCATGCACCCATTCCACAACCACCATCACTGACCTTGTCCCACCCCATGCCATTGCTTCCAGGGACTACATCCTACTCAGAGACCTCAGATTCTACCTCGTCAACAGCAGCAACTCCAACTCCATCACCCTCCTCGGCAACCTCTCCAACCTCGGACTGAAGCGGCTCGTCACCCCCCCCACACACAGAGCCATACACACCCTCGACCCCATCTTCGCACGAGGGACAAACATCCATTTCAGCCATACCAGGGAGCATCCCTGGTCGAACCACCACTGCGTACACTTCATATTCAACACATCCAACTGACCCAGACCCCCACATGCCCGCTTAGAAGAAACTGGAGCAAGATCAGAGAGGAGCACCTCAATGCCACCCTCCTCCTACACCCACCTGGCCCCACGACTGACGCCAACTCCGCAGCCCAGGAACTTCACCTCTGAATCTCCAGCTGCGCCGACAAGCTTGCACCCCTCCACCACCCCGGCAAGCAATGCCCCCTGAAAGCAGCTTGGTTCGCCATCAATCTCCAAGCAGCCAGGGGCTCCTGCAGATGCCTCGAGAAAACCTGGTGAAACCGGAAAACCACGGAACACCTGAACAGCTACTGGAGTGCCCTGAAGGAATACCACCAGCGTTTAAGAGAAACCAAGCAAACTTTCATCAGGAGCAAAATCCACACCAATGCATCCAATGCTAAAGAACTCTTCAACGTCATACAGAAATTCACCAAAACCCCCCAGCAAAGCCACAGACATCACACCATCTTAGGAACTCTGCAACAAACTCAGCCCCTACTTCCATCTGAAAATCAAGGCCTTTTACGACAACTTCATTGAACAGATGTAGGACACGACCACACGCTCCACCACAACCGTCAAAGAGCTGATCATCACCACCTGGAATCCTGCCACTGTCGAGCACACCACTGTGACCTTGAAGAACATCCACTCAGGAGCCCCCCTGGAACCCTGCCACTGCACATCTACCACAGGGCCACCACCATCATCGCACCCAAACTACGACGCACCATTAAATGCCTCTTTTGAATCCAGAATTTTACCCAACTACTGGAAGCAGGCGGAAGTCAAACCTCTCCTCAAGAAGCCCACGGCCGACCCGATAGGCCTAAAAAAGTACTGGCCCATCTCTCTCCTCCCCTTTGCTGACAAAGTCACTGAGAGACTCGTAAACACTCAACTGACCACCATCATCGAAGAAAAGGCCATCTTGGACGCCTTCCAGTCTCGGTTCTGCAGCAACCACAGCACTGAGGTGGAACTCTTTGCTGCCACAGACAACATCCACATGCTACTAGACCAGGGACACACAGCAGCCCTGATCCTACTTGACATCTTTGCAGCCTTCGGCACCAGCTCATATCGCACCCACACAGCCAGGCTCCACGACGCAGGGATTTGAGGAATCTCCCTCTCCTGGATCCGATCCTTTCTCTCTGGCAGACCCTAGAGGATGAGACTCTCTCCTTTCCTCTCCAAACCCACTCAAATCAACTGTGGAGTTCCTCAAGGATCATCGCTCAGCCCCACGCTCTTCAACATCTACATGGCCCCCTCACAGTCATCGTCAGACAACACAGGCTCAGCATGGCATCTTAGGTTGACGACACCCAGCTCATCCTCTCCCTCATGAAGAACCCCAAAGACACCAGGCTCTGTTTCCAGGAAGGAATGAGAGACATAGCTTCCTGGATGAAAAGCAGCTGCCTGAAGCTCAACTTGGAGAAGACTGAGGTCATCATCCTCAGACTCTCTTCCTCCACCAGGGACAACACCTGGTGGCCCGCTGCCCTCGGGATTTCATCCACCCCTACAGACCAGGTGCTTAATAAACGCCCTGATTGATTGATTGATTGATTGATTGATTGATTGATTGATTGATTGATTGATTTAAGAGCGGTAGTGAATGAGGGTATATATCCAGTTTTTTTTTTATGTTTGAAAGCTTTATTAAAGAAAAACAGATATTACAATAAGGTGACATCGGCAAAATACTAGAAAAAGGACATATGATGGGATAAATGAAACAGAAGCAGTCAATATCACAATGAAAAACAAAGCATTTTGAATTATTTGAGGGGGGGGAGGGAAAGAAAACATGTTATTATCATAGAAGATGGATAAATGAAAATAAAAATAAAATGGATGTCAATCAAAAAGTACAGTAGAAAACATCATATTTAGCAATTATTTGAATGAAAAACTTGTAACAAAGGAAGCAAGTATAAAGTTAAAAATCACAATAGCAAAATTGAAAGATATCATAAACTACAGGCAAGAGCATATGTGTTCAGGGGGGTTTGAAATTATCCGAGGAAAGTGGAGAATAAATCTTTTTGGCAGATTGATCTAAGTATAGAGTAAGAGGTAACCAGTAAAGTTCAACATTTCGGGAGGGTTTGCAAGAGGAAGCAAAGGCAACATCAAGTCTGTGTGATTGACAAACAAAATTCCACCAACAATTTAGAGACACTTTGCTCAAGGATTTCCAATTAGAGACAATATGTTGTAATGCAAGAGCTAGCATAAGATCAAAAAGACCGCAAGAATGTGGAGGGAGATCCAAATCTTCTGAAAGGCTACCAAGAAATACAAGGGAGGTAGAGAAGTGAATAGAGATGTTAAAAATACGAGAGAGGCGGGAGAATATCTGAGACCAAAAAATACGAGTCGAAGGACAGAAAAAGAAGAGGTGTAAAAGATCTGCAGAGGGGGCATTACAGGTCCAGCAATTAGATACAGCATTGGGTTGAAAGCGAGAAATAGAAAGAGGAGAAAGGTATAGTCTGTGGTAAAAGAAAAATAGGGATTGAGTAAGAGAGGCAGTACGGGAAATCTTCAAGGATCTGGCCCATATTTTGTCCCAAAGAGAAGTCGGCCATGAAGAGTGTAAATCCGTTTCCCAAGACAATTCCAATTTTGATTTGAGACGGTCCGGATTGGGGGCTGAGAAGTACCGGTAAATGATGGAAGCTTTAGGAATAGTAGAAAGGACGGTGAGTAGAGAGGAAGACGAAGTTGATAGGTTTTCAGAAGGAAGAGAATAGTAACGATCTAGAATGGTTTCCATAAGGATAAGGAATTTCTTTGCAAAAGAAGGAGGGCAGTGGAATTGAGAACGAAGTTTAGGAAATGAGCAAGGGGATGAACCATCAAAAAGATGATGTACCCAAATGATACCTTTCGCTCTCCATGAGGGCCAAGCAATAGGTCTGTTATTTATTAATATGAGTGAATTGTACCATATAGGCGAAAGAAGGAAGGATTCCTGTGACACCGAGGTAGGGGAGACTAAAGGTCGTAGAAGAGAAGAAGTATGTTTGAATAAAAGGGGATTAAGGCATGGGGCTTTAGAAGTGAAGCGAATTACCTCTTGTAAAGAGTATGGAAGCAATAACTCCTGTTCAACAGAAAGCCAGAGGGGAGAAAAAGGGGAGGGTTCCTGAGATAACCAGTGGGAGGCTTGTCGAAGTGAGAAGGACTTATGGTAAAGGCGAAAGTCTGGAAAGTTGGTTCCACCATTGAGCTTAGATTTACGTAGGTGTAAAAGAGATATGCAAGCTTTTTTCTGCTTCCAAAGAAATTTGGACAATACAGAATCAATGCGAGGGAAATATGAGAATGGGATGCGGACTGGAAGCATGGATAATAAGTAGATCAAAATGGGGGCAATCATCATCCTGATGGAGTCAAGACGGCCCCACCAGGAAAGAAATAGTGGGTTCCAAGAGGTGAGTAATGAATCTATTCTAGAGATGACTGCATTCATGTTGAGTTGACTAGAAGAAGAAATAGAGCTAGAAAAAAGAACACCAAGGTATTTGATTTTTGTAGAATTCCAGGCAAAGCCAGTGGCTGTGAAAAAGTGGGGAAGACAAAATTTGGTTAAGGGAAGAATCTCTGTTTTGTCAGAATTTATTTTGTAACCTGAGACTAAAGAAAATTTCTGAAATTCATTTAATAAAGAGGGGACAGAGGTGGTCGGGTCTGAAATAAATAAAAGAATATCGTCAGCATATGCAGACAATTTAAGATGTTGTTTACCATATGGGAAACCAGAGATAGATGGATTATTGCGTATGGAAGTAAGGAAGGGTTCAAGCGCCAAAATAAACAAAAGAGGTGATAAAGGGCAGCCCTGACGAACTCCACGTTGGAGTATGAATGGGGAAGTGAGTTGACCATTGACAAGAACAGAGGCTTTGGGCATAGAATATATCAAAGAAATATAAGATATAAATTTAGGTATGAAACCATGCCATTTTAAGGAGGCCATGAGAAAGGACCAGTCAACCCGATCAAAAGCTTTCTCAGCGTCTACTGAAATGGCTGCAAGGGGGATTGATAGTGAAGGGGCTTTACTTAAGACATTAAGGAAGAGCCTAGAGTTATCCGATGTTAAGCGGCCCTTAACGAAGCCACATTGTTCTTTCCCTATAAGATGTGGTAGGAGCGGGTCAAGGCGAAGAGCTAGTAATTTCGCAAAAAATTTATAGTCCACATTAACTAGAGATATAGGTCGATAGTTTTTACAAAACTTAGGGTCTCTACCATCTTTAGGGATAAGGCAGATGGTAGCATCCTGAAATGAGCCTTGGGCTGATCCTGTAGAACAAAAAGATTGAAAAAGAGATAGAAGTTTAGGTAAGAGGAGGTCTGAAAAGTGTAGATAGAATTCAACTGGAAAGCCGTCGGGTCCTGGAGTTTTGCCTTTAGTGAGGGAGGATAGAGCAGAGGATAACTCCGAAAGAGTGAGATCAGAATCAACGGCCGAAAAATTAAGGTGGGAAGTATCTGGTTGAGGTATGTTGTCAAAATAAGATTGAATAAGCTCTGGGGTGGGAGGATTTTCCGGAGTATATAAAGTCTCATAAAAAGAGTGAAATTGTTCTAAAATTTCGGCGTTGGTATGAAGAAGAGTATTAGAGGGGGAGTAAATAGAGTCAATATTAGTTCGTTCTTTACGGGATTTTAAATAGTTAGCTAATAATTTGCCTGATTTATTGCGACCGCCATAGTAACGTGCACTGCTCCGGAGGAGAAAAGAAGAAGCAGAGTCTGTAGTAAGCTTGTTAAAGGCAATCTTAGCTTTAAGTAATTCAGGAGACATAATCTTAGTAAGGAAGTATAAAATTGATGTTCCAGCGACTTAATGTGTGCGAGGGTAACTTTACGTTTTTGAAGGAATTTTTTCTTCTTTTTAGAGACAAAATCAATAATAAAACCTCGGGCAGTGGCCTTGAAAGAGTCCCAAAGAACATGAGGGGGGGTATCAGGTGTATAGTTGAGGTGAAAAAATTCAGAGGCAAAAGAACGAAAAGAGGAGGAAAAAAGAGGATCAGCAAGAAGAGAAGGGTTAAAACGCCAGCGAGAAGATTTAGGAGTAGGAGGAAGAAGGTCAAAGACAGTGATAATAGGAGCATGATCAGAGATAACTATAGATTCAATAGAGGAGGATATAAGGTGTTGAGAAAGAGATGAAGATAGAAAAATGTAGTCCAAACGGGAGAAAGAAGCATGAGGAGGAGAGAAAAAGGAGAAATCTATAACATCTGGGTGAGTGAGTCTCCATGAGTCCACCAGATGAGTTTGAGTGATAGTGTCAAGGAATTGCTTATGTGGCTTGTGAAGGGAAAAACGAACAGAGGATTTACGGTCCAAAAATGGGTCAACGATCTGATTACAATCTCCACCTAATATGAAAGAATCATCTTTATATTGGATACACTTTGCTGTAATGGAGGGCCAAAAAGAGGAGTTAAAACATGTAGGACCATAAATATTGAATACCGTAATTGGGATATTATTAATTATTAGTTTAGCTAAAACCCAGCGCCCCTCATCATCCTTTTCTTCTAGAATTACTTTACACTGAAGGCGTTTATGAATCAAAATCAAATAGCCACCCCATTCTTTTTTTGAGAAGCAGGAGAAAATAAAACAGTTTTAAAGATTCAATATCTGAGAGGTGGGTTTCTTGAATAAGAACAATATCGGGGTTGTAAGAGGAAAGATGGGAGAGTACTCTTTGCCTTTTGATAGGGTGATTAAATCCTTTCACATTCCATGAAACAACTTTGAAGGTGAAAACTTATTAAACTGATCAAAATCGAAAAATGCAAAAACATACTGTACATGTAATAATTCAAACTGTAGAGAGATAGTAGCCATAAAGCTCATCAAAAAGGTAGAAGGAAGAACAGGTAGAAAATGAAGAAGAAAAAGAAAAAGGGAGAGGGAGAGGGGAAGGAACAGGGAAAGATGATCAGTGGGGAAGGAAGAAGGAAGAAAAGAGAGAAGGCATAGAAGACAGTGCAAATCCAAAAGGATGACTGTATTAAACATACCTGGAAAGGGAAGTATACACAAAGGGAAGGTGGGGAGGTGGTGATGCGTTACAAGATGGACGGACCAGGATCAGGAGCAGAACCACATCGAAACCGCACAAAAGAAACATGGGATGGGACAAGATGGTGAGAGGAGTATCCGATACATATCCGTCTGGGGAAAAAAAGGAAAAATTGTTAACAAACAGAACATGTGACGTAAAAGTATAGGTCCAGAGGTTAGAAAAAAGAAAGTAGAAATATATAGGAGATGCAAGAGAAAGATAAACAGAGAAAAGATACGCAAAATGAGACTGGGAGGAGAGGAGTTGAGATAAGAAGAATGGAGAAGGACATGAAGTCAAAGACAATCCACTAGAAGAACAAGCATGCAGACAATAAAACTCCAATTTCAGCCACTGTTCGAGGCAGAGGAGGAGGCGTCCATCCCTTCTTCACTGTGTAGAAGAAGAAAATGTCTTAATTCTCCAGGTTCCTGAAATGACCAAGTCTTGTTTCGATAGGTGACTCTGAGAGTACAAGGGTGAAACAAGCCATATCTTGCTCCCAGGGAGCGCAGAGAAGGATGCATAGCCAGAAATTCTTTACGTCTGGATGCAGTGGCATTAGAAACATCCTGAGATAAATATACTCGTCGACCTTGCCAAGTCACTTGTTTTTTATTCCTCGCAGCTGAGAGAATCAATAGGAGATCTGTGTATTTCAGAAATAGGATGATGACTCCACGAGGTTTTGAGGAAGAATCCGTTCTGGCACCCAGTCTATGAGCTCTTTGTATACTAATGGAGGTTGAAGGTGGTAAGTCCAGAAGTTTTGGTAGGAAAGTGGTAAAGAAAGACACTGGATTGTCCCCCTCAAGATTTTCCGGCAAATTGTAAATACGGAGGTTGTTCCTCCTATTGCGATTTTCCAAATCTTCTGTGTGCTTTTGCAGTGAGAGGACAGTTTTTTCTAAGGTATCTATACGTTGCGTGTTGGATTGAATCTCAGGGAGGTGTTGTTCAACAGTAGAAAGTCGGGCATCCATATTTTCCCACTTATCCTTTAAAAGCTGCATGTCTGTACTTGTTTTTTCAATAAATGGACGCAGCGCTCGCAGCTCCTCCAGAATTTGGTCAGTAGGAGAAGTTGAAGGATTGTCTTCTGGCGTAGAAGAATTTTGCTTAAGGCGTTTGCCTGCTGGAGCAGGTGGGGAAGACTTACTGGTAGTTGCATGAGCCAATGATGATTTTTGAGAAGTCATTCTTGTAGAGGAATTGGCTTTATTTGTACCAGAAGAAGAAGCCCCCGATGCACTCACCGATGGTGTAAAGACAAATTGAGGTTTACGTAATCTGACCATAGAAATGAGTGTTCGTGCCACTAAGTAATCTCAATTCCCTGAGAGACAACTGAAGGTGTGCTTGAAATGTTCCAGTAATATCTCCGAAGAGAGGGTGAAGCACCAGAAAGAGAACTTATATGATAGAGCGTCAGGGAATTAGAGCGGAATACTCAGTGAGTACAAAAGAGAAGATGACTAAAACGGGAGTATGTGGAAGGGCATCCTGAAATACCTGAGGCGCAGGAGAATGAGCGGAAAGTCTCAGAGAAAGTTGTTAGTATAGCGCCATTAGGAAGAGCATTTAGGAGGAAAAATATTTCAGGACTTTGAGCATGTTAGAATATAAAAACGCAGCTGTCAGGGGTGAAGCGCTATGAAAAGTGCGCAATGGTCGTGTCCTCCAATGTAGAATAAGAGGAGAGAAAAATGCTGGAAAAGAGTCTTTCACATTACAGGTATTGCTCACCCCTGAAATGAAGTCAGCGTCGTGAAGGTCGTTGGTGTCGAGTGACACGTCGTGTGCGGTAAAGCCTGGCAGCAGAGGCTCCGAGATTCGGGAGAGCCTCAAAATGGCGGCTCCGTGAGGGGCCGGGAAAACATTGCAGAGAGGAGCGAAAACGGCACCACAAGCGCTGCAAAGCCGCTCCGCCGACTCCGCCAACGTTCCGCAAGGCAAATCCAGCGACGGAGCTCAGGAACGGTCCCGTTCACATCGGGAAAACACGCCGTGAGGTGCTCGATGCGGCGTAGCTCCGTAACTAGCCGGCCATCTTGCGCGGCATCCAAGCCACGCCCCCCTATATATCCAGTTTTAACAGAAGGGAGTCAAACAGGAGCAAAGTTCAAGGAGAAGAAACATATAAAAACGTCCAGGGAAGGTTTGAATGAATGGGATGATGAAATATTAGAAGAAGACATGGCAAAAAGGCCTCCAATATATAAAGAAAATTCAGGAGAGGTAACTCCGAGTGCGTGCAAATAGTAAATGTAACCCCATTAACTCTTCAAGTCACTGAAATAGCTAGAATAATAAGAGAAAATGAAGTGAGTTTGTTGAATAAAGCTAGATTCGAACAAGTGCAGAAATTAAATCAATTGAACTTGAATGCAGAAGCTTTGACGGTACCAGTGACCATTGGTCCTGTGGTTCCACTGTTTGGAGAAAATACGACATTACAAAAGGTACCAACATTGACAGTCCCAAGAACTAATGCAAGGAGTGAAATAGCTTCAGTAACAAATGATAATGGACAAGATGTACAAAACACCACACTGTTAGATCTACCGGTCGGTGATTTATTGGCTGAGACCCCGAGGAGAAGTATCCAATTAGATCCAAGAAAAATAGGGCCAAATACCACTCCAGTAGCAGGAAGTTCGACAGGTCCCTCTGCAGAGGAATTAATAGAAATGATGTAGCCAAAAGCCCAACCTTAGTATAAATATGAGTCAATTAAAAGTAGATTTAGAAGAAATGATCATTGGAACAATACGTTCAGATAGACTAGGAACTTATAGCGATGAAGAGCTACTGTTTTTGTGTAAAAGTATTACTTGGAGAGCTAAGAATTTTCATGAGACATTATCTGAAGTAGCTAGCGAGGTTGGTGGGGACATAGAAAAATCTAAAGTTTTGCAGAAAACATATAGAATGGCTTTTAGTGGCAAAGAAGTAGATAGTTTGAATGTGTCAGGAAAAAGGTTACAGATAAAAGAATTAATGAATATTTTGAAGAGGTGGGGAACTATTCAGCAATGGATGAGTAAATGTATGAAAATGAAAGAACAGCTGGTAAGGGAACTTCCATGTGTCCGTTAAAGGAAAACGAGCAAGCAGAAAGAGTATGTCCTTTTAGAGAGGTCCCAGGTGGTGGACATGTACATGTACCTTGGTCTATACAGGATATATTGTCCTTCATCAATGATTTTCCCAGATTGCTAGAGAAACCTGTTGAATGGTATAAACAAGTGGACAGATTCATAAAGGTTTCAAATGTGTTGTTGAAAGATTTAGATGGTCTTTTTGAAATAGTAGTTCCGGCTGATTTGTGGACAGAGTGTAAAATTACTGTTGACTAGTCAAAAGATGAATATCCCAGAGATGCAAAAACAGGTGCACCATCTGAAGAAGTGATGAAAAAGTATCATCAGGTCATTACTTTCTTGAAAGGAAAAAGTTCCCCATAGGAAACAGATTGGGATAAGATTGATAGGCTGACCCAGGAGCCCAAACAGTCAGTACACACATATTAAAAAAGATTACTACAGTTGTTTGAGCAGTATAGTGGGTTTGAGTATATCAGAGTCAAATATATGGGACATTTTGTGTATCGCTTTGTATATATATATATTGAAACCTGAGATTAGTGCAATGATACAGCAGCATATGCTTTGATGGCAGAGCAAATCAATAGATGAAATTCTGAGATATGCAAAGTACTGTAGTGATGACATTGATTCAAGGCTTAAAAAGTTAAAGGAGAAAATGACGTGGGTTCAAGTGAAGATGTCAGAACAGCAACAAGAAAACAGTAGTGAGTAACAAGGTCAGAATCTGGTTGGTCAGGTAAACAGTGAAAAATGTAATTTGAGTATGGAAGAAGCTATAAAGAAGTCTCCTTATGTGTGAGGAAATATTGGACATTGGAAGAATGAGTGTAGATCTAGACAAAAGGGCAATGAAGCAAATCAAAATTGAAATCCACAGATGCAGAATTAAGTGGTTTAAAATCCACAGCTGCAGGTAGTTACTCCACAGTTACAGGTGCAACAGCCTTCTATAACTCGTAATTTGAATGCTCTTATGCAGATGTACAGTGCAAGTTCTGGATTCCACAGAGAAGAGCAGTTTTGTAAGAATCAACTTGTTTTGCAGTATTTGGTGCGGTGCAGTGAGAGTGATTCAGCTTCATCTAAATGATGGTGCCTGAGGAGGGAGGAAGAGTGCGTACTTGGTGCATCTTTAGAGGTAGATCAGTCAGGGCCATTTATTGATGGAAAGGTAGAAGGTAAAGATATCACCTTCTTGTTGGACACTGGTGCTACCCATTCCACTGTGAGAGCTGCAGAAATCCCAAACCTACCCATCTCTGTAGAAACTATACAAGTTGTAGGTCTTGCAAATAAACATATTAGAACTCCTGTCACAGTACTTATAGAATTTCATATTGGGAATTTCAAAGACATGCATTAGTTTGTAGTACGTGATTCCAGTCCTGTTAATCTTTTGGGCAGGGATTTGTTGTGCAAAATGAATTGCACTATTAATTGTACCCCTGATGGTGTTGCATTTAAGACTCCTGATGAGGATGTTAAGTTTAAAATTATGATGGCCCAATGAGAGAGTGAAGCAAGTGAATTATATTCAGTACAGACTGAGAAGGATCTGCCTGAAGAATTGAAAAGTACAGTGAGATCAGAAGTGTGGGATTTCACAGAAAAGGAAATTGGGATGATGCAAAATGTAGATCCCATTCAGATTACAGTTAAATATGGCGCTATATATCCCAATACTCACAGTGCAAAATGAGTGCAGACATGAATGCTGGAGTCACACCAGGGATCGACCAAATGAATGAACAAGGAATTCTAACAGAAATGATGTGCAGTGCCTGTAACTCAGCTATTGCTGGAATTAGAAAACACAACAGAAAATATAGAATAGTGCAGTATTTGAGAAAGGTGAATAAAATTGAACTGCCATGTTGCCCAGCAGTGCCAAATCCAGCGGTAATCCTTTGCCAAAGTCCTTGTGACGCAGTATAGTACACTGTTATTGATCTGTGTCAAGCATTTTTCTCCATTCCTTTGTACCCAGAAAGTTAATATATGTTTGCTTTCCGGTTCAGAAACAGTGTTTTTGGCATGGTGCCGAGTTTCTCAAGGGTACAGTGAGAGTCCTTTGATCTTTAGTCAGATTTTGAAAAAAATTTTGGGAAACTTTGGTTATGCCTGGAAATTTGAATTTGGTTCAGTACATTGATGACCTTCTGGTGGCATCAAAGACACAAAAAGCATGTGTAGCAGACACAATTGCTTTACTGAACCATTTAGCAGAAAGAGGACAAAGTGTCACCCTCTAAATTGCAATACTATAGACAAGAATTTCAGCACTTAGGTCACAGAACTAAGAAAGGGGTCGGAAAGGTGACTCCTGAAAGATTCAGTATCATCAAGAGAATGAATCCACCCAGAAATCAAAAAGAAGTGCAAATGTGTTCGGGAATGGTTGGATATTGTAGACAGTGGATTTGTGGTTTCTCATTGAATGAAAAACCTCTACAGAGGTTGACTTGAAAGGATGTGAAGGATCCAATTGTTTTGAATGAAGAAAGTATGGAGTCTTTTTCAAAATTGCGGAACAGTCTTTGTTAAGCACCTGGTTTGGTAATGCCGGAATATTCTGAAGACTTTGCATTGTACTGTTGTGAGAGAGATGGATGTGCACTTGCAGTCTTAACTCAGAAACATGGAACAGCATGACGTCAAGTGGCACACTTTTCTACTACTTTGGAATCAATGGCTGCGGCATTGCCAGGCTGCTTAAAAGTAGTAGCAGCCACTTGTGTAAGTTTGCAACAAAGTGAAGCAATTGTGATGGGATATCCAGTAAAGGTATACATGCCACATTCTGTTGAGATCCTTTTAACTCGCAAACGGACTCAACATATGACTTTTAATCTGCTGACTAAAGATTTGAACGAGTTATTCTCTGTGCTGAAAATGTGACTGTAGTGAGGTGTACTACTGTAAACCCTGCTACTTCATTACAAAATTAAAGTTGTGAGGAAGTGAGAGAGGAAGCAGAAAATGACTGTCTGGATGTGACAGAACACTGTACTATGCCTCGTCCTGACATTGAAGATGAGCCTTTGGATGAACCAGATTGTGAATTGTTTGTTGATGGATCATGATTAAGGAATGAAACGGGTGCGTTGTGTGCTGGTTATACTGCCTGTACCCTATCTGGAGCATTAGAAGCATCCTGCCTGAAAGGAGTATACTCTGCTCAGGTCACATTATTAATTGCTCTGGCAAGAGCATGCAAATTGGCAAAAGGTCTAAAAGTAATAATTTACACTGATAGTACAATTTTGGTGTCATATATGACTTCGGTCAGTTTTGGATGCAGAGAGGATTTTTGACTACCTCCGGTTCACCAATTCGAAATGGAAAAACTGTAAAGGAAATATTGGAAGCTTTGCAGTTACCAAAAAAGATTGCAGTTGTAAAATGTGCTGCACATCAATCAGGAGATGACAATGTGACAAAGGGCAACAGATAAGTGGATCAATTAGTGAACTACTGTACACAGAGGATATTGGCCATAAACAGATCAATTGAAAGAATCAATACAGAATGCCACCTTATGTTCACAACCTCGTTTGAGACTTGGGATGAGGTAAGACAAATGCAGGAAGAGGTCAGTGATAAAGAAAAAGAAGGGTGGAGGAGAATGGGTTGTTTGAAATATGCGGAGGAAGGGGTATTGGTCTTCTTAGATGTAAGACCAGTACTACCAGATTCTTTACTTTCCCACATGGCCAGGATGTACAATGAAATTACCCATATTGGAAGAGATGCTTTGATTAGACTCTTCTGGCATACATGGCACAATCCAAAATTCAGGGTCAATGCAGAAAGTTTATGTCAAAGATGTGCCATATGCCAAACACAAAATCTAGGAAGGAAGACAGTTGTAAGTTGGTGTGTAAATGGGAAAGCAGGAGGTCCTTTCACCCATCTTCAAGTTGATTTCATCTAACTACCATTGTGTAATGGGCTGAAATATTTTCTTGTCATTGTTTGCTTTTTTTTCCTCGCTGAGTAGAGGCCTATCCAATAAGAAGGAATGACAGTCTCACTGTGGCAAAACTGAGAATTGATCCCTAGGTCTGGTTTTCCAGTCACTTTGGAATCATATAGAGGACTTCATTTTAATAATAAAACAATTTGAATGATTTGAGCAGCATTACACACTGAGCAGAAGCTGCATTATGCCTGCTGACCAGAAGCATCTGGTATTGTTGAAAATCCAGATTAGGGAAGGTATGTGCACCCACAACACTGAAGTGGCCTGATGCTTTAGCCCTTGTATTGATGAGTCTTAGAAGTATTCCTGACAAAAGGACTAGATTAAGTCCCCTTGAGGTGATAATGGGAAGAGCCATGACACAAGCATACATACCTGCGAACAAACTGATGAATATGCCTGATGATCGTGTGCTAGACTATTGAAAAGGATTGGATGACCTGATGCGTTCAGTATCCAGCCAGGTTGGAGGGGATGCCACAAAGACACAGCGGGATAAAGCACATGATCTGAATCCTGGTGAGTGGGTCCTAGTCAAGAAACACATAGGGAAAACGTGCCTAGAACCACGTTGGAGCGGCCCGTACCAGATTATATTGGTGACGACCTCAGCAGTGAAGTGTTTCGGCTTGCCGAACAGGATACATGCTACCCATACTCGCCAAGTGCCAAGTCCAATTGAAAGACCTGAAGAACAGCAACTGGTAAATCGAAATCAAAACCCAGCAGCGGAAGTGTGGGAAGCTGAAGAATCTGAAGTGAAGGATTCTAACAAAAGTTTTGATGACGAACAGCCAAGCACAAGTCAAGTAGAGTGGGCACCAGATACCGGGATAGAAAAGACTGCTGTTGAGTCAGAAGAAGGTGAGGTCACCAACAAACCAGAGGGAAATGAAGCAGCTGATTGAGACTGAAATATGAGAAACAGCTGATGAGATAGAAGTAGAATCAGAAGACGAGGGAATTGCAGATGAACCAGAAGAAGGTGAACTAACTGGTGAATCAGAAACAAGTGTTGAGTCATCAAAAATAGAATTCCAAAAGAATGGCGAGGGACAGATAAAAAAAGACAAAAAAGGAGGAACAGTGATCAAGACACAGAAGGTGAAAAGGTAGTACTGAAAAATAGACCTAGAAAGGAAGACAATTGGTCAAGTGGTGCAAGAAGACTAAAGTATAGAATAGTGAGGAGAAGACCAGAGAAAAGTAACAAAATATCAAGTCAAACAGAGTCAGTAAAAACAAGAAGAAAGGCAACAAGGAAATAGAAAGGAACCCAAATTTAATGCAGAAAGTACAAGGCTCCCAAATGGACCTATCTTATCTTGGGTGAAGAAACAACAGTAGTGATTCTGAAAAAGAAGATGAGCACAAACTGAGACCACCTTAAAAAGAACTCTAAAGAATTAGGGTGCCATTTGTCCATTGGAGTTGAATATTATACTCAAGAAAAACCCAAAGATTCAAAAATAAAAGAAAGGAGTTAAAGAAGAAAGCCTAGAAGTGAAGGATTACACATAATTCTTTTTTGAGAAACATTTTGTATTTTTGTATAGAATATAGTCCATATAGATTTACAGTTTTTGATTAGAACATTTTCAGACTTTAGAATGTTTTTTTTCCTAGTACATTTAAAATGGCATACACAGAAGTGACTGGACAACCAAAACCTAGTCTAAAACGTGGATGTATTAAAGCTTGCTTATGTAGTATTTTCCTATTAACACTTAAATGGATAGTGTTCATTGTTGTCATACCAAACCTTAATGTAAATAACAATGAAAATAATACTAATGAAGTGCCAATTGAAGGTATGAAAGATGTTTCTAAAACAAATACAAATATTATCATAGAACATTGGATGGAAGCATTTTCCACCATTACAAATCAATTAGTGGTTTTTCATTACATGTATTTGCAAAGTTGCCATATGAAAATACTGACATAATGAATGTGAGTGATTGTTACGTCTGCATGCAATTACCTTCGTTTGTCTCGGAAGGTGTGACCTATCACCACCTTTCATTAACATAGGGTGTGTCATGTAGCATCCCCAGCAGCCTATTTTACATGGCTGGTAAGTTAGAGTATCAATATACTGACATAAATTTAGTTTTTTCAGAAGTTCCAATTGTAAGGGATCTAAATAAAGTAGTAAGTGGTAAAGACACACACTATATAAGAGAATTCTTCCATATTACTAAAACCTTAGATGTAGAATATGCTTACAAGAGTAACTTAACTTGAAGCTTACATTTTGAAGAGAAGTTATTCTTGGAAATGGTAGAAAATTGAAGAGCAAATTTCCAAGAGAAGGCTGATAAACATAAATCACAGGCATCATCGTGGGTTTTTAGGGAAGGGTGAGACATATGCTACGATGTCCCTGGATTGGTGACAGAAAGGGAAGCTGTGTTTATATAATCAACGACTAATTACACCATCTATTTAATTTGCCCGAGTCAATGTCAGCATACCTTCCAAATTACTGGAGGATGGGGATTAAAGTGTGGAACTGATCCAGTTTTCCCGGGTGCATATTATGTGTGTGGTAAAAAAGCATATTATAGGTTACCTGCACATTGGTATGGAAGCTGTTATTTTGGGGCTGTTTTCCCAAAAGTATTTCACATGGACCGAAAGAGCAATAGTGCCAATGAAGCAAACCAAGCACTAATACGTAGTAAAAGTGCACGTTTTTCAGAAACAGTGGGTGATTTTCTTGGTGCACTGATACCCTCAGGTGGAGTTGTTTTGAATTCACACCAAATTTGAAAATTATCCACAGTGGTTGACCGTTTATCAACAGATACTGCAGGTGGTTTCTTGATGATTGATACCGAAATGGTGGCAATCAGAACAATGGTTTTACAAAATCGACTTGCCCTTGACATTCATTTAGCAAAAGAGGGTGGAGTCTATGGTATGTTGAGGGTTCAACACTGCTGTACTTATATCCCAGATAAAAGTAAAGGGATAGAAGGATATATAAGAAACATTACAAAATTGAATAATGACTCAACCCAACTGTAGGTTGACGGTGTATGGGAGAGACTTGGTAAGAGTTTCTCTGCGGTAAGCACATGTTTTTCTACATTTGGAAGTAGTCAATTAGGAAAGTGTATAATGCCAATACTTTCAGTAGCAATAATAGTTTTAGTAATATTAACAGTGTATTAGTGTTGTAAATGCATAAGAGCAAAAAAGGTGAAAAAGATCAAAAAAACAAAAGTAAGGGAATAAAGAGAAAGCAAGAAGAAATAGAACATGAGGAAATAAATGAAGAATACTATGATATGATGAAAAAGCTAGATGAGGGTGCCATAAAAGAAGAAAGAGAAAGTGAATTTTAGATAAAAAAGGTGGCACTCGGTATGGTGAGTATTTATGATGGCTCATTAAAAGCCATCAGAGGGGGGATTGATGGAGCAGGATTTCGCTTAAAGAATCCTGCTCAATTGAACACCCCTATAATATGTACTAACAGTAAGTAGTGCCTAAACGACTAATGTGCACATTTACACTACACATGGGAAGCTTGCTTTACAAATATGCACAAATTAATCAGACATAATGTGTAAAGAACCGTAAATGCAATAATCTTGTGTTTAGAATGTATTAACCCCTTCGATGCTGATGACGGAGCGGTTCCGTCATCAGCATCGGTTGGGCTGTGCTGATGACGGAACCACTCCGTCATCAGTACAGCCCTGGGGGAGAGCGCTGGCGCTCCCCCCCCTGTGCAGCGATCTTGGGGTTTTTTGCTGGGGTGGCATCGGAAGACTTTCCGCTGCCACCCCCTGGCCCCCCCACGCTTCCTGGTGACGTCAGCGCGCACAGCGCGCGCCGACGTCATCAGGAAGCGCTGGACGCGCTGGAAGCCATTTGTTTCCAGCGCGTCCAGGAACAAGGTCGGTGTTTGGTGCTCCGGTGGGGCGGGGGGGCCATTTCTCGGTGCCTTGAGGCATCAGGGGGGAGGAAACACTGTTTCCTCTCCCCTGATGTCCCAATGCTGGGCATTACTGGTTCAGGATCGCGCACAGCGTCGCGATCCTGCACCAGTAATGCCCCCACTAGACACCAGGGATGTTTTTTGTTGGAAAGGAAGCGACCCCTTGGGCAAGGGTCGCTTCCAGGGGGAATTATGTTATAATTCAGACTTTTCTGCCCCCCCTGGGTCGACATCGCTCGTTTTAGCGAGCGATCTCGACCCAGGGGGGGCAGAAAAGCCCACTAGACACCAGGGATTGTTTACGTTACGTTTACGTTTGAAAAGGAAGCGACCCCTTGGGCAAGGGTCGCTTCCAGGGGCAAATATTTTGAAATTCAGACTTTTCTGCCCCCCCTGGGTCGACATCGCTCGTTTTAGCGAGCGATCTCGACCCAGGGGGGGCAGAAAAGCCCACTAGACACCAGGGATTTATGTATAATTGTAAAGGAAGCGACCCCTTGGGGAAGGGTCGCTTCCAGGGGCAATATTTTTATAATTCAGACTTTTCTGCCCCCCCTGGGTCGACATCGCTCATTTTAGCGAGCGATCTCGACCCAGGGGGGGCAGAAAAGCCCACTAGACACCAGGGATTTATGTATAATTGTAAAGGAAGCGACCCCTTGGGGAAGGGTCGCTTCCAGGGGCAATATTTTTATAATTCAGACTTTTCTGCCCCCCCTGGGTCGACATCGCTCGTTTTAGCGAGCGATCTCGACCCAGGGGGGGCAGAAAAGCCCACTAGACACCAGGGATTTATGTATAATTGTAAAGGAAGCGACCCCTTGGGCAAGGGTCGCTTCCAGGGGCAGTTATTTTGTCATTCAGACTTTTCTGCCCCCCCTGGGTCGACATCGCTCGTTTTAGCGAGCGATCTCGACCCAGGGGGGGCAGAAAAGCCCACTAGACACCATGGATTTATGTATAGTTGTAAAGGAAGCGACCCCTTGGGGAAGGGTCGCTTCCTAGGGCCATCATTTTTCAATGCAGACTTTTCTGCCCCCCCCTGGGTGCAGATCGCCCATGTTAGTGCGTTATCTGGACCCAGGGGGGGCAGAAAAGCCCACTAGACACCAGGGATTTATTTCTAATTGTAAAGGAAGCGACCCCCTTGGGGAAGGGTCGCTTCCTAGTGGCCCATAATTTTTTGTAGACTTGTCTGCCCCCCCCTGGGGGCAGATCACCCATTTTTTGGGCCACATCTGGACCCAGGGGGGGTAGAAAAGCCCACTAGACACCAGGGATTTTAGTATATTTATAACGGAAGCGACCCCTTGGGCAAGGGTCGCTTCCAGGGGTTTATAATGATTTATAATCTTCCCCCCTTGGGGACAGACACCCCATTTGTGACATACCCTGTGACATAGCCTGTTGTAATGTGTGTTGTTTTTTTTTCTCTTTAGAGTGTTGCAGTGTGCGGTTCCGTTACTGGTTGTTCTGCTGTTTCTGTAGTTGTATGTGTTTGGTAAGAGACCTCTTTTTTGTTCAATTGTACTGTGATTGTATTTTTTTGAAAAGTGTGTAGTAAAATACGAGTATGTTTGGTTTCTGATTGTAAAACATGTTTTGCATTTGTTTTTGATGTGTCCTTCTGTAGATGTAAGTGTGTTTTTTTCTTCTTTCTAGTGGGATATCGTTGCCCCTTTGCTGTGTCTTTGCAGAGTAGGTGCTGGTGAGTGTAGTTGTGTCTTGTAAGTGAATTGTATATATTTTCTAAATTAGTTTTTTTTTGGAAAAGGCTTACATTTTTCATCTTACTTTGCGCAGTGTTGGGGTTGTTGTTGTTTGTGCAGACTCCTTTATTTGTAAGGATAATGGCTAGCCGCCGGATTACTGCTCAGCAAGTTGTTGGATTGCTTTTTGATTCTTCCTCTGACCATGGTCCAGAGTCTGACTCTGATTCTGAACCAGAGGTGGGAGGTGAAGATTCAGGTAGTGAGTTTTCTCTACACATGGCTTCATCTGATGATGAAGACACTCTGAGTGCTGATGAAGCTACTTTTGGTGTGGATGATGTGCCTGTGGTTGCGGAGGACATTGCTGCGCCTGTGGTTGCAGAGGACATTGTTGTGTCTGTGGTTGCGGAGGACATTCCTGTGCCAATAGTGCGGCAAGAGACATCTGGGCTGCAGCCTGGGGTTGCTAGTATTCCTGTTGGTGCAGTAAGACGAGAGGCAGCTGGGCGGCAGCCTGCAGCTGCAAGACTTGATGTTGAAAGTTCTGACCTCTGGGTTGCACCAGGCATGGTGCAGCCGGCATTGCCTGAATTTACTGGTGTTCCAGGGTGTAGGGTGAACACAGAAAACTTTTTGCCTATTGATTTTTTCAAGTTGTTTATGGATGATGTGTTTGCGGCAGAGATTGTAGAGCAGACTAATTTGTATGCTGAAAATTTTTTGAGGGTGAACAGTGCCAGCCTTAAGCCCCACGCTAGAGCTACCCGGTGGACTCCCACAAATTTGGAGGAGATGAAAAAGTTTTTGGGTTTAACTTTTTTGATGGGCTTGCTTAGGAAACCATCAATGGCTTCATATTGGTCTACTAGTCCCTTGATGGCTACAGCTATATTTCCGGCAGTCATGAGTCGTGATCGGTATTTGCTTCTGCTTCGGATGATGCATTTTGTTGACAATAGTCTTGCTTTGCCACGAGATCACCCTGATTGTGACCGTCTTTTCAAGATTCGGCCTGTCATTGATCATTTCGTTGATCGATTTTCTGAGATCTTTTATCCTGGGAAAGAAATTGCAGTGGACGAGTCTTTGCTGTTGTTCAAAGGTCGCTTGGTATTTCGGCAATACATTCCTAGTAAGAGGGCACGCTATGGAATCAAACTGTATATGCTGTGTGACAGTGAGACTGGATATGTCTCTAATTTCAGGGTGTACACTGGTAAGGAATCCAGGATTAACCCCCCTGGTTGTCCGTCGACTTTTGGAGTGACTGAGAAAATTGTGTGGGAACTTGGTCGTGGATTGTTTAACAAAGGCCATCATTTGTATGTCGATAACTTCTACACTGGTGTGCGGTTGTTCAGGGAATTGGGCAAAGTGGACACTGTTGCTTGTGGCACAATCCGCTCAAACCGTAAAGGTTTCCCAAAAGAACTTGTGTGTCAGAAGCTTGCTCGGGGACAGTGTAGTGCATTGCGTTGTGAGGAGCTTCTAGCTGTGAAGTTTTCAGACAGGAGAGATGTCTACATGTTGACTACAATACATGATGAAAGCACTGAACCGGTGACTGTTTGGGGTCAGGTTGCAGAAGTGCGCAAACCTGTGTGCATAATGCACTACAATAAGTACATGGGTGGTGTTGACAGAGTAGATCAGAGGTTGGAACCGTATGCTGCTCTTCGTAAGGCTTACATTTGGTACAAGAAGTTGGCTATCCATCTTTTCCACTTGGCAACCTTTAATGCTTTTGTTGTGTTCCAGAAATCTTGTCCCCAGTCAAAGATTACTTTTGAAAAGTTTCAGGAGTCTGTAATAGGCAGCCTTGTTTTAGTTGAACATGCAAGTGTTCCTAGAGTTGGAGTGGTGGAGGATATTGCCAGATTGAAAGATCGCCATTTTCCTGGTCAAATTCCTCCTACAACCTCAAAAGACTTTCCCAGTCGGAGATGTAGAGTCTGTTGGCGAAGAGGTTTGCGGAAGGAGGTTCGTATGTACTGCCCTGACTGCCCTTCAAACCCCGGGCTGTGTGTACCTGCTTGTTATAGATTGTACCACACGCAAAATAATTTTTGGGAGTATCAATGAGTGGTAAAGTGAACTGGTTGGTCTTATTGTTCAGTTTCAAAGTTTGCATTTGTGTAGTCTTTTTAGTGTAGTTGTTGAGTTAGTAGATTTGTATCAATTTGCAATTTGTTTTTGTTTTTCTTTCATTTTCAAAAAAAACTAAAGTATGATGTTGGTTTGCGTGTAGTGTCCTTGTCTGACGGTGTGCATGGTTTGGCGCTTGGCTGCCGGTGTCTGTGGACTGGTGCTTGTCTGGCGGTGTCTGTGGACTGGTGCTTGTCTGGCGGTGTGCGTGGTCTGGTGTTTTGTTGGCCATGTGCGTGCTCTTGCGCTTGCCTGGTGTTGTGTTTGGATTTGTCCTTGGCTGGTGGTGTGCGTGGAGTGGTGCTTGGCTGGTGGTGTGCGTGGAGTGGCGCTTGGCTGGTGGTGTGCGTGGAGTGATACTTGGCTGTCTGTGCACGAAGTGGTGCTTGGCTGGCGGTGTGTGTGGAGTTGCGCTTGGCTGGTGGTGTGTGTGGAGTGACGCTTGGCTGGTGGTGTGTGTGGAGTGGCGCTTGGCTGGTGGTGTGCGTGGAGTGCTACTTGGCTGTCTGTGCACGGAGTGGTGCTTGTCTGGTGGTGTGTGTGGAGTGGTACTTGCCTGTCGGTGTGCGCTGAGTGGTGTTTGGCTGGCGGTGTGCATGGTCTGGTGCTTGGATGGTGGTGCGCGTGGAGTGGCGCTTGGCTGGCGGTGTGTGTGGAGTGGTACTTGGCTGTCTGTGCACGGAGTGGTGCTTGGCTGGCGTTGTGTGTGGAGTGCCCCTTGGCTTGCAGTGTGCATGGTGTGTTGCTTGGCTGGTGGTGTGTGTGGAGTGGTACTTGGCTGTCGGTGTGCGCTGAGTGGTGTTTGGCTAGTGGTGTGCATGGTCTGGTGCTTGGGTGGTGGTGGTGTCGGTGGACTGGCGCTCGGCTGGCGGTGTGTGAGTAGTTACTTTGGTCACTACACACACTGCTAGGTGAGTGACACTCCACGCAGTCCATCATTTTGTGTTGTTGAAATTTCAGAAATGTGGGCGTGTGAAAGTGATGGGCCCTTGAATGGCGCTGTCTGCTGGTGGGAGTGTTGAAATGTGATGGGTCCGCGGCTGGCGGTGTGAATGTTTTGTATGTGTCACACGTACGAAAGGTGTATGAATGGCCTGTAAAGAGGTTGGTGCCTTGACGTGGCTTTACAGCTCACGAGCTGTGAGTCAGTGGTTCAGTTTATCATACTTTCAATTATACGCAGTGTATTTCATTTTTTTGAAATTACTTGCAAATACAATTGTATGTACAGAATCATCACTCACCCTCGTGCCAAATCCAACCAGAATGTGTGTGTGCTTGCGGATTTGATGGCTGTGCAGTAATGTTTGTCTTTTATCTCTTTCTGAAGTAGGGTGTACCTTGTCCCTTATTGTGATTGTTGTAATGTGTTGCTGTTCTTTCCGGATGGTGTCAATGGTCTGGTTTGTATCAGGTATGAAAGGCGCGTGAATGGCCTGTAAAACGGTTGGTGCCTTGTCGTGGCTTTACAGCTCACAAGTTGCGAGTCACTGGTTCGGTTTTTATGCATTTATTTATTGACAGAGCATTTCATTTTTTGAAATATCTTGTTAATTAAATTTTATGTACTGAACCATCACTCGCCCTCGTGCCAAATCCAACCTGTATGTGTGTGTCTTTGAGGAATAGTTAGCCGTGCCTTGAATGTTTGACTTTTGAGTAACTCTGTTACGGTGTACATTATAGCCATAAATAACTTACTAAATTTAGTTATTATTGTTAAACCATGGAAGTATATGGTCATGTCTTTCTGGTGAATTCTATTGTTGATTTTTATCCAGAATCTCCTGCAAACTTGAAATTGTCTGTCACAATTTCCTTGAATCACACGCTCTCAAATTGAAAACTTAATTCTCCACTGTACGATTTGGACCGTTTCCTGTTGCAGCCACTATGCCTACCCACGCAAGTGAGGTACCATTTTTATCGGGAGACCTGGGGGAACGCTGGGTGGAAGGAAATTTGTGTGTGCCCAGTGATGCCACGCTTTCCCATGCAAAAAAGTGTGAAAAAAATGATTTTTTTTAGCTAAAATTGAGGTTTGCAAGGGATTCTGGGTAAAGGAACGTTGGAGGATCCATGCAAGCCATACCTCCTTGGAAGCCCCCGGGTGTCTACTTTTCAGAAATGTGTGGGTTTGGTAGGTTTCCCTAGATGGCCGTCTAGCACGGGGCCAAAAACCCAGGTAACCCCTCTTGCAAAAGCTGGTGGTATTGAATGTCAATCCCACCAGCTTTTGAAAGAGGGGTTACCTGGGTTTTTGGCCCCGTGCGAGACGGCCATGTAGGAAAACCTACCAAACCCACACATTTATGAAAAGTAGACACCCGGGGGCTTCCAAGGAGGTATGGCTTGCGTGGATCCTCCAACGTTCCTTTACCCAGAATCCCTTGCAAACCTCAATTTTTGCAGAAAAAGTAAGTTTTTTCACACTTTTTTGTGTGGGAAAGCGTGGCGTCACTGGGCTCACACAAATTTCCTCCCACCCAGCGTTCCCCCAGGTCTCCCGATAAAAATGGTACCTCACTTGCGTGGGTAGGCATAGTGGCTGCAACAGGAAACGGTCCAAATCGTACGGTGGAGAAATTGCAATACCCAAATGCAAAACAACCTTGATTTTGGGGGGGGGGGGGGCACCTGAGTCTTTGGCCCGGGGCTCGGTGGTATTCTTTGGAAACTACCAAACCCAAACAGTTCTGAAAAGTAGACACCCGGGGGAGTCCAGGGAGATATGGCATGCGTAGGTCCCCCAATGTTTTCCTACCCAGAACTCCTTGCAAACCTTAAAATTAGGTAAAAATATCACTTTTCCAAACTTTTTTGCGTGGGATCTCCGTGCCGGCAAAAATGTCCTACCACCCAGCGTTCCCCTTGTTCTCCCGAGTAAAAGGATACCTCACTTGTGTGGGTGGGCTAAAGGCCTGTGACTAAGGCAGGGGGGCTTAATTTGTTACACTGAAATACTACTTTTTTCAACATTCGTTTTTGGCCTGTTCTGCTTTGGGGCACCCACACAAGTGAGGTATCCTTTTACTCGGGAGAACAAGGGGAGCGCTGGGTGGTAGGACATTTTTGCCGGCACGGTGATTCCACGCAAAAAAGTTTGAAAAAGTGATTATTTTACCTAATTTTAAGGTTTGCAAGGTGTTCTGGGTAGGAAAACGTTCGGGGACCCACGCATGCCATACCTCCCTGGACTCCCCCGGGGGTCTACTTTTCAGAACTGTTTGGGTTTTGTACTTTCCAAAGAATACCACCGAGCCCCGGGCCAAAAACTCAGGTGCCCCCCCCCCAAAATCAAGGTTGTTTCGCAATTTGGGATTGTAAATTCACCACCGTACAATTTGAACCATTTCCTTTCGCAGCCACTATGCCTACCCACGCAAGTGAGGTACCATTTTTCTCGGGAGACCTGGGGGAACGCTGGGTGGGAGGAAATTTGTGTGAGCCCAGTGACGCCACGCTTTCCCACACAAAAAAGTGTGAAAAAACTGACTTTTTCTGCAAAAATTGAGGTTTGCAAGGGATTCTGGGTAAAGGAACGTTGGAGGATCCACGCAAGCCATACCTCCTTGGAAGCCCCCGGGTGTCTACTTTTCATAAATGTGTGGGTTTGGTAGGTTTTCCTACATGGCCGTCTCGCACGGGGCCAAAAACCCAGGTAACCCCTCTTTCAAAAGCTGGTGGGATTGACATTCAATACCACCAGCTTTTGCAAGAGGGGTTACCTGGGTTTTTGGCCCCGTGCGAGACGGCCATGTCGGGAAACCTACCAAACCCACACATTTCTGAAAAGTAGACACCCGGGGGCTTCCAAGGAGGTATGGCTTGCGTGGATTCTCCAACGTTCCTTTACCCGGAATCCCTTGCAAACCTCAATTTTTGATGGAAAAATCAGTTTTTACACACTTTTTTTGTGTGGGAAAGCGTGGCGTCACTGGGCTCACACAAATTTCCTCCCACCCAGCGTTCCCCCAGGTCTCCCGATAAAAATGGTACCTCACTTGCGTGGGTAGGCATAGTGGCTGCAACAGGAAACGGTCCAAATCGTACGGTGGAGAAATTGCAATACCCAAATGCAAAACAACCTTGATTTTGGGGGGGGGGCACCTGAGTCTTTGGCCCGGGGCTCGGTGGTATTCTTTGGAAACTACCAAACCCAAACAGTTCTGAAAAGTAGACACCCGGGGGAGTCCAGGGAGATATGGCATGCGTAGGTCCCCCAATGTTTTCCTACCCAGAACTCCTTGCAAACCTTAAAATTAGGTAAAAATATCACTTTTCCAAACTTTTTTTGCGTGGGATCTCCGTGCCGGCAAAAATGTCCTACCACCCAGCGTTCCCCTTGTTCTCCCGAGTAAAAGGATACCTCACTTGTGTGGGTGGGCTAAAGGCCTGTGACTAAGGCAGGGGGGCTTAATTTGTTACACTGAAATACTACTTTTTTCAACATTCGTTTTTGGCCTGTTCTGCTTTGGGGCACCCACACAAGTGAGGTATCCTTTTACTCGGGAGAACAAGGGGAGCGCTGGGTGGTAGGACATTTTTGCCGGCACGGTGATTCCACGCAAAAAAGTTTGAAAAAGTGATTATTTTACCTAATTTTAAGGTTTGCAAGGTGTTCTGGGTAGGAAAACGTTCGAGGACCCACGCATGCCATACCTCCCTGGACTCCCCCGGGGGTCTACTTTTCAGAACTGTTTGGGTTTTGTACTTTCCAAAGAATACCACCGAGCCCCGGGCCAAAAACTCAGGTGCCCCCCCCCCAAAATCAAGGTTATACGCAATTTGGGATTGTAAATTCACCACCGTACAATTTGAACCATTTCCTTTCGCAGCCACTATGCCTACCCACGCAAGTGAGGTACCATTTTTCTCGGGAGACCTGTGGGAACGCTGGGTGGGAGGAAATTTGTGTGAGCCCAGTGACGCCACGCTTTCCCACACAAAAAAGTGTGAAAAAACTGACTTTTTCTGCAAAAATTGAGGTTTGCAAGGGATTCTGGGTAAAGGAACGTTGGAGGATCCACGCAAGCCATACCTCCTTGGAAGCCCCCGGGTGTCTACTTTTCATAAATGTGTGGGTTTGGTAGGTTTTCCTACATGGCCGTCTCGCACGGGGCCAAAAACCCAGGTAACCCCTCTTTCAAAAGCTGGTGGGATTGACATTCAATACCACCAGCTTTTGCAAGAGGGGTTACCTGGGTTTTTGGCCCCGTGCGAGACGGCCATGTAGGAAAACCTACCAAACCCACACATTTATGAAAAGTAGACACCCGGGGGCTTCCAAGGAGGTATGGCTTGCGTGGATCCTCCAACGTTCCTTTACCCAGAATCCCTTGCAAACCTCAATTTTTGCAGAAAAAGTCAGTTTTTTCACACTTTTTTGTGTGGGAAAGCGTGGCGTCACTGGGCTCACACAAATTTCCTCCCACCCAGCGTTCCCCCAGGTCTCCCGATAAAAATGGTACCTCACTTGCATGGGTAGGCATAGTGGCTGCAACAGGAAACGGTCCAAATCGTACGGTGGAGAAATTGCAATACCCAAATGCAAAACAACCTTGATTTTGGGGGGGGGGGGCACCTGAGTCTTTGGCCCGGGGCTCGGTGGTATTCTTTGGAAACTACCAAACCCAAACAGTTCTGAAAAGTAGACACCCGGGGGAGTCCAGGGAGATATGGCATGCGTAGGTCCCCCAATGTTTTCCTACCCAGAACTCCTTGCAAACCTTAAAATTAGGTAAAAATATCACTTTTCCAAACTTTTTTGCGTGGGATCTCGGTGCCGGCAAAAATGTCCTACCACCCAGCGTTCCCCTTGTTCTCCCGAGTAAAAGGATACCTCACTTGTGTGGGTGGGCTAAAGGCCTGTGACTAAGGCAGGGGGGCTTAATTTGTTACACTGAAATACTACTTTTTTCAACATTCGTTTTTGGCCTGTTCTGCTTTGGGGTACCCACACAAGTGAGGTATCCTTTTACTCGGGAGAACAAGGGGAGCGCTGGGTGGTAGGACATTTTTGCCGGCACGGTGATTCCACGCAAAAAAGTTTGAAAAAGTGATTATTTTACCTAATTTTAAGGTTTGCAAGGTGTTCTGGGTAGGAAAACGTTCGGGGACCCACGCATGCCATACCTCCCTGGACTCCCCCGGGGGTCTACTTTTCAGAACTGTTTGGGTTTTGTACTTTCCAAAGAATACCACCGAGCCCCGGGCCAAAAACTCAGGTGCCCCCCCCCCAAAATCAAGGTTGTTTCGCAATTTGGGATTGTAAATTCACCACCGTACAATTTGAACCATTTCCTTTCGCAGCCACTATGCCTACCCACGCAAGTGAGGTACCATTTTTCTCGGGAGACCTGGGGGAACGCTGGGTGGGAGGAAATTTGTGTTAGCCCAGTGACGCCACGCTTTCCCACACAAAAAAGTGTGAAAAAACTGACTTTTTCTGCAAAAATTGAGGTTTGCAAGGGATTCTGGGTAAAGGAACGTTGGAGGATCCACGCAAGCCATACCTCCTTGGAAGCCCCCGGGTGTCTACTTTTCATAAATGTGTGGGTTTGGTAGGTTTTCCTACATGGCCGTCTCGCACGGGGCCAAAAACCCAGGTAACCCCTCTTTCAAAAGCTGGTGGGATTGACATTCAATACCACCAGCTTTTGCAAGAGGGGTTACCTGGGTTTTTGGCCCCGTGCGAGACGGCCATGTCGGGAAACCTACCAAACCCACACATTTCTGAAAAGTAGACACCCGGGGGCTTCCAAGGAGGTATGGCTTGCGTGGATTCTCCAACGTTCCTTTACCCGGAATCCCTTGCAAACCTCAATTTTTGATGGAAAAATCAGTTTTTACACACTTTTTTTGTGTGGGAAAGCGTGGCGTCACTGGGCTCACACAAATTTCCTCCCACCCAGCGTTCTCCCAGGTCTCCCGATAAAAATGGTACCTCACTTGCGTGGGTAGGCATAGTGGCTGCAACAGGAAACGGTCCAAATCGTACGGTGGAGAAATTGCAATACCCAAATGCAAAACAACCTTGATTTTGGGGGGGGGGGCACCTGAGTCTTTGGCCCGGGGCTCGGTGGTATTCTTTGGAAACTAACAAACCCAAACAGTTCTGAAAAGTAGACACCCGGGGGAGTCCAGGGAGATATGGCATGCGTAGGTCCCCCAATGTTTTCCTACCCAGAACTCCTTGCAAACCTTAAAATTAGGTAAAAATATCACTTTTCCAAACTTTTTTGCGTGGGATCTCCGTGCCGGCAAAAATGTCCTACCACCCAGCGTTCCCCTTGTTCTCCCGAGTAAAAGGATACCTCACTTGTGTGGGTGGGCTAAAGGCCTGTGACTAAGGCAGGGGGGCTTAATTTGTTACACTGAAATACTACTTTTTTCAACATTCGTTTTTGGCCTGTTCTGCTTTGGGGCACCCACACAAGTGAGGTATCCTTTTACTCGGGAGAACAAGGGGAGCGCTGGGTGGTAGGACATTTTTGCCGGCACGGTGATTCCACGCAAAAAAGTTTGAAAAAGTGATTATTTTACCTAATTTTAAGGTTTGCAAGGTGTTCTGGGTAGGAAAACGTTCGGGGACCCACGCATGCCATACCTCCCTGGACTCCCCCGGGGGTCTACTTTTCAGAACTGTTTGGGTTTTGTACTTTCCAAAGAATACCACCGAGCCCCGGGCCAAAAACTCAGGTGCCCCCCCCCCAAATCAAGGTTGTTTCGCAATTTGGGATTGTAAATTCACCACCGTACAATTTGAACCATTTCCTTTCGCAGCCACTATGCCTACCCACGCAAGTGAGGTACCATTTTTCTCGGGAGACCTGGGGGAACGCTGGGTGGGAGGAAATTTGTGTGAGCCCAGTGACGCCACGCTTTCCCACACAAAAAAGTGTGAAAAAACTGACTTTTTCTGCAAAAATTGAGGTTTGCAAGGGATTCTGGGTAAAGGAACGTTGGAGGATCCACGCAAGCCATACCTCCTTGGAAGCCCCCGGGTGTCTACTTTTCATAAATGTGTGGGTTTGGTAGGTTTTCCTACATGGCCGTCTCGCACGGGGCCAAAAACCCAGGTAACCCCTCTTTCAAAAGCTGGTGGGATTGACATTCAATACCACCAGCTTTTGCAAGAGGGGTTACCTGGGTTTTTGGCCCCGTGCGAGACGGCCATGTCGGGAAACCTACCAAACCCACACATTTCTGAAAAGTAGACACCCGGGGGCTTCCAAGGAGGTATGGCTTGCGTGGATTCTCCAACGTTCCTTTACCCGGAATCCCTTGCAAACCTCAATTTTTGATGGAAAAATCAGTTTTTACACACTTTTTTTGTGTGGGAAAGCGTGGCGTCACTGGGCTCACACAAATTTCCTCCCACCCAGCGTTCCCCCAGGTCTCCCGATAAAAATGGTACCTCACTTGCGTGGGTAGGCATAGTGGCTGCAACAGGAAACGGTCCAAATCGTACGGTGGAGACATTACAATAACCAATAGCAAGATTACCTTCTTTTTTGGGGGGGGGGACTGAGTTTTTGGACCGGGGCTCGGCGGGCATCTTTGGAAACTACCAAACCCAAACAGTTCTGAAAACTAGACACCCGGGGGAGTCCAGGGAGGTATGGCATGCGTGGGTCCCCCAATGTTTTCCTACCCAGAAATCCCTGCAAACCACAAGTTTAGGTTAAAAAAACAGTTTTCCATACATTTTTGCGTGGGATCGCCGTGTCCGCACAAATGTCCTACCACCCTGCGTTCCCCTTGTTCTCCCGAGTAAAATGATACCTCACTTGTGTGGGTGGGCCAAAGGCCTGTGACTAAGGCAGGGGGGCTTAATTTGTTACACTGAAATACTACTTTTTTCAACATTCGTTTTTGGCCTGTTCTGCTTTGGGGCACCCACATAAGTGAGGTATCCTTTTACTCGGGAGAACAAGGGGAGCGCTGGGTGGTAGGACATTTTTGCCGGCACGGTGATTCCACGCAAAAAAGTTTGAAAAAGTGATTATTTTACCTAATTTTAAGGTTTGCAAGGTGTTCTGGGTAGGAAAACGTTCAGGGACCCACGCATGCCATACCTCCCTGGACTCCCCCGGGGGTCTACTTTTCAGAACTGTTTGGGTTTTGTACTTTCCAAAGAATACCACCGAGCCCCGGGCCAAAAACTCAGGTGCCCCCCCCCCCCAAATCAAGGTTGTTTTGCAATTTGGGATTGTAAATTCACCACCGTAAAATTTGAACCATTTCCTTTCGCAGCCACTATGCCTACCCACGCAATTGAGGTACCATTTTTCTCGGGAGACCTGGGGGAACGCTGGGTGGGTGGAAATTTGTTGATGCACGCAGATTCCGGAACTTTCCACCACAGAAATGTGAGGAAAATGCGTTTTTTTTTCCAATTTCTTAGCTTTGCAAGGGATTCTGGGTAAGAGAACCTGGGGGTAGGCAGTCGAGTGACCCCATCCTAAATTCCCCTGGGTGTCTACGTTTCAAAAATGTATAGGTTTGCTAGGTTTCCCTAGGTGCCGGCAGAGCTAGGGTTCAAAAACAAAAGGTAGTCTCTTTGCCCAAAACGTGCACAATTTCACTGAAAAATTGAGTTGTGACCACGTTGCGTTTTGCACTGTTTCCTGTCGCAGCCACTATGCCTACCCAGGCAAGTGAGGTACCATTTTTCTCGGGAGACCTAGGGGAACGCTGGGTGGGTGGAAATTTGTTGATCCACGCAGATTCCGGAACTTTCCACCACAGAAATGTGAGGAAAATGCGTTTTTTTTTCCAATTTCTTAGCTTTGCAAGGGATTCTGGGTAAGAGAACCTGGGGGTAGGCAGTTGAGTGACCCCATCCTGAATTCCCCTGGGTGTCTACTTTTCAAAAATGTATAGGTTTGCTAGGTTTCCCTAGGTGCCGGCAGAGCTAGGGTTCAAAAACAAAAGGTAGTCTCTTTGCCCAAAACGTGCACAATTTCACTGAAAAATTGAGTTGTGACCACGTTGCGTTTTGCACTGTTTCCTGTCGCAGCCACTATGCCTACCCAGGCAAGTGAGGTACCATTTTTCTCGGGAGACCTGGGGGAACGCTGGGTGTGTGGAAATTTGTTGATCCACGCAGATTCCGGAACTTTCCACCACAGAAATGTGAGGAAAATGCGTTTTTTTTTCCAATTTCGTAGCTTTGCAAGGGATTCTGGGTAAGAGAACCTGGGGGTAGGCAGTCGAGTGACCCCATCCTGAATTCCCCTGGGTGTCTACTTTTCAAAAATGTATAGGTTTGCTAGGTTTCCCTAGGTGCCGGCAGAGCTAGGGTTCAAAAACAAAAGGTAGTCTCTTTGCCCAAAACGTGCACAATTTCACTGAAAAATTGAGTTGTGACCACGTTGCGTTTTGCACTGTTTCCTGTCGCAGCCACTATGCCTACCCAGGCAAGTGAGGTACCATTTTTCTCGGGAGACCTGGGGGAACGCTGGGTGGGTGGAAATTTGTTGATCCACGCAGATTCCGGAACTTTCCACCACAGAAATGTGAGGAAAATGCGTTTTTTTTTCCAATTTCTAAGCTTTGCAAGGGATTCTGGGTAAGAGAACCTGGGGGTAGGCAGTCGAGTGACCCCATCCTGAATTCCCCTGGGTGTCTACTTTTCAAAAATGTATAGGTTTGCTAGGTTTCCCTAGGTGCCGGCAGAGCTAGGGTTCAAAAACAAAAGGTAGTCTCTTTGCCCAAAACGTGCACAATTTCACTGAAAAATTGAGTTGTGACCACGTTGCGTTTTGCACTGTTTCCTGTCGCAGCCACTATGCCTACCCAGGCAAGTGAGGTACCATTTTTCTCGGGAGACCTGGGGGAACGCTGGGTGGGTGGAAATTTGTTGATCCACGCAGATTCCGGAACTTTCCACCACAGAAATGTGAGGAAAATGCGTTTTTTTTTCCAATTTCTTAGCTTTGCAAGGGATTCTGGGTAAGAGAACCTGGGGGTAGGCAGTCGAGTGACCCCATCCTGAATTCCCCTGGGTGTCTACTTTTCACAAATGTATAGGTTTGCTAGGTTTCCCTAGGTGCCGGCAGAGCTAGGGTTCAAAAACAAAAGGTAGTCTCTTTGCCCAAAACGTGAACAATTTCACTGAAAAATTGAGTTGTGACCACGTTGCGTTTTGCACTGTTTCCTGTCGCAGCCACTATGCCTACCCAGGCAAGTGAGGTACCATTTTTCTCGGGAGACCTGGGGGAACGCTGGGTGGGTGGAAATTTGTTGATCCACGCAGATTCCGGAACTTTCCACCACAGAAATGTGAGGAAAATGCGTTTTTTTTTCCAATTTCTTAGCTTTGCAAGGGATTCTGGGTAAGAGAACCTGGGGGTAGGCAGTCGAGTGACCCCATCCTGAATTCCCCTGGGTGTCTACTTTTCACAAATGTATAGGTTTGCTAGGTTTCCCTAGGTGCCGGCAGAGCTAGGGTTCAAAAACTAAAGGTAGTCTCTTTGCCCAAAACATGCACAATTTCACTGAAAAATTGAGTTGTGACCACGTTGCGTTTTGCACTATTTCCTGTCGCAGCCACTATGCCTACCCAGGCAAGTGAGGTACCATTTTTCTCGGGAGACCTGGGGGAACGCTGGGTGGGTGGAAATTTGTTGATCCACGCAGATTCCGGAACTTTCCACCACAGAAATGTGAGGAAAATGCGTTTTTTTTCCAATTTCTTAGCTTTGCAAGGGATTCTGGGTAAGAGAACCTGGGGGTAGGCAGTCGAGTGACCCCATCCTGAATTCCCCTGGGTGTCTACTTTTCAAAAATGTATAGGTTTGCTAGGTTTCCCTAGGTGCCGGCAGAGCTAGGGTTCAAAAACAAAAGGTAGTCTCTTTGCCCAAAACGTGCACAATTTCACTGAAAAATTGAGTTGTGACCACGTTGCGTTTTGCACTGTTTCCTGTCGCAGCCACTATGCCTACCCAGGCAAGTGAGGTACCATTTTTCTCGGGACACCTGGGGGAACGCTGGGTGGGTGGAAATTTGTTGATCCACGCAGATTCCGGAACTTTCCACCACAGAAATGTGAGGAAAATGCGTTTTTTTTCCAATTTCTTAGCTTTGCAAGGGATTCTGGGTAAGAGAACCTGGGGGTAGGCAGTCGAGTGACCCCATCCTGAATTCCCCTGGGTGTCTACTTTTCAAAAATGTATAGGTTTGCTAGGTTTCCCTAGGTGCCGACAGAGCTAGGGTTCAAAAACAAAAGGTAGTCTCTTTGCCCAAAACGTGCACAATTTCACTGAAAAATTGAGTTGTGACCACGTTGCGTTTTGCACTGTTTCCTGTCGCAGCCACTATGCCTACCCAGGCAAGTGAGGTACCATTTTTCTCGGGAGACCTGGGGGAACGCTGGGTGGGTGGAAATTTGTTGATCCACGCAGATTCCGGAACTTTCCACCACAGAAATGTGAGGAAAATGCGTTTTTTTTCAAATTTCTTAGCTTTGCAAGGGATTCTGGGTAAGAGAACCTGGGGGTAGGTAGTCGACTGACCCCATCCTGAATTCCCCTGGGTATCTACTTTTCAAAAATGTATAGGTTTGCTAGGTTTCCCTAAGTGCTGGCAGAGCTAGGGCTCAAAAACAAAAGGTAGTCTCTTTGACCAAAGAGCGCAAGATTTCACTGGGAAATTGAGGTGCGACCACGTTGCGTTTTGCGCTGTTTCGTGTCGCAGCCACTATGCCTACCCACGCAAGTGAGGTACCATTGTTTTCGGGAGACCTGGGGGAACACTGGGTGGGTGGAAATTTGTTGATCCAAGCAGATTCCAGAACTTTCCTCCACAGAAATGTGAGGAAAATGTGTTTTTTTTGTCAAATTCGTAGGTTTGCAAGGGATTCTGGGTAACAAGACCTGGTGGTAGGCAGTCAAGTCACCCCATCCTGAATTCCCCTGGGTGTCTACTTTTCAAAAATGTATAGGTTTGCTAGGTTTCTCTAGGTGCCGGCAGAGCCAGGGTGCAAAAACTACAGGTAGGCACTTTGCTAAAAAAGGGTCAATTTGTAACTGCAAAATTTAGGTGTCACCACTTTGCATTTTGCGCCGTTTCCTGTCGCAGGCACAAGGGCGACCCACACAAGTGAGGTACCGTTTTTATCGGGAGACTTGGGGTAATTCAGATTTGTAAATCAACTGTTATTACCAATTGAGCTTTTGCGCAGTTCTCCCTTTCAATGAAAGACATTGTGTAAAAAAAAAATAATTTTGAAAAATGACCAATAATTCTCATGCTAGTATGAGTATTCCCAATTTTGAAAATTAGCAATAATATACTGTTTCTGAACTCTATATTTTGTACCCAATTCAGAAATACATAGGTGTCTTTCATACAGATTTTTCCATGTATACATTTTCCAAGACAAAGTGCTCTATACCCAGTAAATGAAAAAATACCATTGCAAGTTTCTGCTCAGTTTTTGGATCTGGGTTCGTCGGTTTCTTGGTGAAACTACAAGTCCTATATATCCCCACAACCAGGAAGGTCTAACGGATGTAACGGTATATTGCTTTCTAAGACCTGTCAAAACTAGAAAAAGTTATAGGTGAAAACGTTGAGACAAAAGGCTGTTTTTTTCAACAAATTTTCAATTATTCCAATATTTAACTGTTAGTTTCTATAAAGAAACCTTCATGGATTTAGACAAATGACCCCTTTCTGAATTTAGAATTTTGCCTACTTTTTGAAAATGTACAGCTTTCTAGGATCCATTATTGCTTTCAAACTCATTTCTACCATTAACTGGAAGGAGGTGGAAAGCTCTAAAAATAGCAAAAATAGGCTATGTCCCAGAAAAATGCCAAAACTGTGTGAAAATGTCGGTTCTCTGACAAAAGACTGTCATTTCCTAAAAGCTGAGAAAATGGAGATTTCAGCCCCACAAACCCTTTTTTGATAACATTTTCAGGGAAAAACCCAGAGGCTTTCATTTGCAGGCCGTTTTTCCCATTTTTCTGAAAAAAACAAAAAAATCACTATATTTTGGTTAATTTCTGGGACCCCTCCAAGGTAATCCACAAACCCTGGGCACCTTTAGAATCCACATGATGTTGGAAGAAAAGGACGCAAATTTGGCGTGGATACCTTATGTGGTCAAAAAGTTACAAGGGCCTAAGCGCGCACTACCCCAAATCGCCAAAAAAGGGCTTAGCACAGGAGGGGAAAAGGCCTAGCAGCGAAGGGGTTAAAGAGTTTTGCATGGCAAGGCCACATGTGTAATTTGTAAAATGCATGGTGTTTAATGCTTTAAACTCACGAATATTGCTGTTGTCTGCTTAAGCTACGCTAGTCTGACACGTTAATAATGAATTATTGCAAAATTGGGTGGTAAACAGTGCCAATTGTGTTATTGTTTCACTAATAAATGCCTATTTCCTGTTTTTTTTGTGGTAAATGAGTCCTCCATGTCCATAACTGGACCGAACTAGAGGGAGGGTAGATTTGTGCGCGAGCAAGAACCATGTGACCACGTAACTGAAATGCTGTGCTAAGCTGAAAGAGCCTGACCTGGTGAAGGACAAATATGTTGACTGCCAGACAAGCCAGTGTCACCTTGAGCAACGGAACCAGTAGTCGCTAATAACACTTTTTGTAACATGAGTATTCATGAGAGAGAGGATGGGAAAATTGATTTGAACAATGGTACATTTGAAAGAAGGGTGACTTTATGATGGGGGTGACATCCCACCCCTAGAAACCAATCTATCACTTACTTACAAAATGTGAAGATTGCAACTATTGTGGGATGGACATATAATTGTAAAGTATAAGAATAGGTGCTTTGGGGGTGTGGTTCTTGGGTGATGGCATCGGGAGAGAGAAAGCGTTGGTTGAGGTGTCCGAGAGAGAGGGTTGCGACGCGGTTCATCAGTTTTGCTGAGATGCCTTGCTGTTCCAGTCCTGTCCCTGTCCTGATTTCTAGAATCTTTGATCCTTTACTCTTAGTTCAGGGGGTCCTCACTACTAGCTATGCCTAGGTGGTGGGGTTTCACCTTTACAGATCCATTGGGTTTGTATTTAAATCAACATTTCAGAAATATAATTGCTGTAATTATATTTTTTTTCTGTGCTTTAGTCTCTTCCTCTATCCCTCCGAAATTGATGGCTAATGTCAATATATTTTATTTTTGCATCTAATGCCTCTTCATTTATCCACTCCTTGCAATGTATATTTGAGATGCTATCTTCATTATTGCTGCGATTAGTTTGTTACTCTCTCATGAGGTTTCCAATATTTTGCTTTGACCATTTAATTATTACTAGATAAAATTGCTGAATTGTACCAAGAGTATGTGGTTCTTCTAGTCAAATATTGAATGTTAATGTTTTTTGGTTGTTGTTTTTTTAAAATTTTATTTACCATCAACTCTTCAGCTACTTGGTTCATTGACCAAGTAGATGAAAAGTTGATCACATATGTTAAATATATAAGTTAATAAAGGATGCTTACATATAAGTTTTAGAAATAAATAAAGTTGGAGAAAGATTTATAACTCGATCCCAGCACACCAGGGATTTGGGTGAATGTGTATGGGCCAAAGTAGTGTTAAGATATTGAGTAATTATCCCTGATCAATTTATTGGGTTTGCGCTGGATCAGTAGTGACAGAGGTATTTCAATACTAGGGTACATATGTTACCAAGGACCCTGTGGTTCTTCATGAGTGTAATTTAGAGCCTTAGAGCTTTAGGAAGATGTACAGCATTAGAGGACATTGCCCTTGTCCCTGTTGGGCAAGGCTTCCCTCTGTAAAATGATGGCAATGCCCTGCTTTTTATATATTCTACAAAATACACCACATGTAGTCTCACATACTTATTTTTGAGTGGTAAAAGTGGAGGTCTGAACTCTCCTTTGGGATTGAGGGAACCATGTATAGCTTTACAAAAAATTATGACAGGCTAGTATGATGGAGGGATTGCACTCCTGGCACTGCAATATTATTATTGGGCGGCACAACTTACAGTTGTCAACCATTGAGTCTACTTAGGACAGAATGAACCAGCCTGTAGAATGGACAGGCATAATATGCAGTCTGGGGCCCACCTCAGAGCCCTTTATGTTTGGGAAACAAGGTGCACCAAAAGCTAACCCAAGAGACCATTAAATATGGCATACAGCAACAGCAGTACTGGGTTGGCGAGATAAAATTATCTGAGTCGCTGCTCTGTGGGACTCAGCACAGCTGAGACTACTAGCAAAATGGGAAAGTAATGTCCTTTGATGATCTCCAGAGAGACTACAAGTTAGCATCAGAGGAGACCTTCCGCTATCTCCAGAATTGGCATGCACTACAGAAGGCCATTCCAAAGGGGACAGACATCCGAGATTCCTCTCCGCTGGAAGATAGGTTACTAGGTGGGTATATGCAGAGGTAAGCCATATCCCTAACTTCCCAGAAAATATTGTATACCTCCCCTGACACCTTGCCGAAGGTACGGGATAAGTGGATGAGAGACCTGGGGCAATTGGAGATGATGAGCGGCAAGAGGCATTGGAGTCCCCTAGGGAAGGGGCCATATGATTTCAATTCAGGTTATTTCAGCTAAAAATATTACATAGGACATACTATATATGCACAACATTGGTTGAAATGGGTAGACTGGATTCAACACTATGTACTTGGTGTTGTGGCCAAGAGGGCACGTTTTGCACATATGGTGGGACTGCCCGGAGATTTAGGAATACTGGAGAGCGGTTATGTCCTGTATGTTGACACTGTGTGGGAAAATTGTAGAGGCTTCACCTCAGTGGTGTCTACTGAATATTTCGGAAACAACAGACTTAATGGCAGGGGGACGATTGTGGGTCATGCTGGGCCTCATGAAAGCTAAGCGTGATATAGCAAGAGGATGGAGGGAGGCTCCAAGTCCCACAGTTAGTAATTGGAAAAGCAATATGGATTGGTGCATGCAGGCAGAGAAGGTGGTTTACAAGGGTAGACGATGTCCACATAAATGGACCAAGGTCTGGGGATGTTGGAACAAAAGTACGGGAATGCTCTGTGTGCCTCTCAGTCGGAGGAGAACTGAGGATGAGAACATTTTGCCATAGGGTCTGAGTGGAGGGAAAGGGACAAATTGAAGGTCAATGCAGAAGAAAACAACATGACACCTGTGATGCCATGTTATCCGAGACCTGATGCCAACTGTGATGAACAACGCTGTCATAGGCTTTTGATTAAAAAAAACTGTCAACTATGCATATGTCTCCGAAAGAAATGTAAATATATAAGCCTCATTAGGATGTCAGTCGGACCGCTACTGACAGGCCATTGGTGGCGGGCCTCCTGACATCCAGCAGAGCCGTCTGACTGCTGCATAATGATGCAGTGAGTTGGACCGCTTCAGTGGGAGGGACCGACCAATGCTTTTGATGGGCTCTAGGAGCACATAGTGCAGTCGGTCGGATTGTATTTACTACAATAGGGGCAAGCACAAAGTGTCCAAAGACTCCTAAAAGAGTTTTTGTGTGTTGTGTGCAATGACTCCTAAATAAAAATGCATTTATAGTGCCTATTCACTTCAAAGGGAGAACACAGGTATAATTTACAATGATTCTTAAAGCATCACTCATTTACGGCCTGATTATGAGTTTGGCGGTCCTTGGACTGCCAAACTCATTGTGGCATGGTGGTGGCCGCCCCTATTACAAATTTGGTGGTCGGACCACCATTGAACTACCACAACTGCTGGTGGTGTTGTTGCGGTCCGGGGATTACAATATGCTGGTGGTGCTGCTGCACTACCATGTATAGTACGAGTTTCCTAACTGCTAGCAGTCTCATGGAGGTTCTAATTCTGTGAAATTCCTTGTGGTCACGATACAAAAGGGACCCTACAGGGCCCCCCTTGCCCCATCCATGTTGATGCAAGCAGGGAGGCACATGCTGTCCCCACTGTGTGCATGCACTCCCAGTTCCAGCACATAATCGAATTCACAGTTCATGCAGTGCTGAAACGTGCTGTGGCGGTCTGGCATTGATTCAGCATTAAGGCTCACATTTGAGCCTTTTTAATGCACTGCCGCTGGACCACCATCAAGTATTTCCACCAGACCACCATTTTACTCATAATCTGGTGGGTGGGCAGTGGCTTGTGTGGAGGTGTGGGAGCGGGGCGGTGGCATGATGGCCCACTCCCACACTGCCAAACTCACAATCGATCCCGTACTCTCTTATGACGCCAAAAGGAGATTGTGTGCATAGTAATCAATACCTTTCAAACAAGCATGCATATGTAGTGTCCAAGCTCTCCTAATGGAGCGCAGGTGTGTATTATTCAATGATTCCTAAAAAACAACCTGTGAAAAATTGTGTCATTGATTGAGGGGGTGAAACCTTTCTCATGCAGCAACCACCATTCTTCTCAGGGTGCAGTTCTAGGCAACCGTAAATTAACCTGTGCTGAACCCTCAGGTAGCCTGGTATAAAACAGTCAACAGTCAAGCTTAAATTAGAGCCAATGTGTAAACTATTTATGCAGCGCACAAACAGTGATTAAGTGAAAACAGAACACCAGAAAAATTGCAAACCAATTTAGAAAATCGAGAAATGTTTAAAGAATAAAATGCATGAAATGAAACCAGAATAGCTAAAATTCAATCAGTAGAAGTGGACATATTAAATTTCAAAATTCTATGCACATATTGGGAGCTATGTACAAAGAAGTGGCCGAGTGAGGCGTTAGACGTCATGGCTTAACGCCTGACTCCGCCACTTCAGAAATGCAAGGCTGCACCATATTTACAACTATATGGTGCAGCCTAGCATTTCCCCCAGTGATGCCCGCCAATGCAGGCATAAAGGGTGTCTGCTTGCAGGGGAGGATTGTTTATGTGTAGGAAGGTGTCCATTCCTGCATATAAACAATCCTGAATGTGATTTTGTCACATGAAAGTCACAAAATGGCTTTTTTAAAAGATTGTTTATGTGCAAGAAGGTGAACCTTTCTGTACATAAACAATCCATGGCATTTTGATTTTTCCATGTGTGCCACCCAAGGCGGTAAACATGGAAAAAGCAAAAAAGAGGGAGAAATAATGCACCTCTCCTACTTTTGCCAAGTTAAGAACAGGTTTTCCCATGTCTTAATTTTGGCGCTGCTTCCTATGTACGTTGCCCTTGTACATAGGGGGCCGTGTCAAAATGAATGTTTTTTGCAGTGGAACGCCCACCTCAACACACACTGCCCACTCCTTTCACGCTAACCACAGTGGGAAAGGGGTCTTTTTTGCAAGGCAGCTTTAAACCTTGTTAAGTGACTTAACGCTGCCTTGTAATTAAGGCTAAATCCCCATCGCCACCAGGTCGATAAAATGACATTGTGATGGTGATAGGGGCTTTTACATGTGCCCCATAGTGTCTAAAAGCACAAAGCACCATTCATGGTCAGCTGGGTGTGCTAGATTGAGGAAAATCCACAAGTTTAAACTGAGCATGGTGAAGCTTGGGCCAGATAACGGGATCAGGTTAGGCTTGCTGAAAAAGTTACCTTCGCAAGTCAGGCAGAAAAACGCCATAGAGGAAGACAAAAAGAGCAGGGGTAAAATCATTGTAGCGTGAAGAGCAGGCCTTGTGCTGTGAACTATCGTTGCTGTAGCATTAAGATTCAGTCGGGTGAAACCACTAACCCTGTTGCGTTAGGGTCGAAACGTCATCAACCCCTGAATTGGCCTACACCCTATCTTGATCCCCCATACCCGAATCACAGATGGATTTAAGTTGTGATGAGAACTGAATGAAATGTTCTGAATTTGAATTTGTGTACAGGGGTAGGCCGCAATACTTTAGGGATACCATTTAAGCTGAATACCTTATGTTTTAACATACTCAAATTACCTGATGCCTCTTGATGAAACTCATCTCCCTTTTCTAACCTTCACATGAGCACTTACTTTCACACCCCCTTCTTCTTGATAATAACCGTATGGATAATACAAATTGCATATTATGCCTTTGAATATATGATGTATTACTTGTTGTGAGGTAATAGAATTTTCAGGTAGCCAATGTGTCCCCCACTCGCACCCTATCCCCATGCACCCATGTTCCATGTATGTTGTGTAACTTCTGTTCTGTACATGCTAGACAGACGCAAATACATTTGCGTCCATCCTTAACATGTAAGCTATCCAACCATACCAAGAAGTCTTGTTAATTATGTTCCTAGGTATACGGTGCCACCGTCTTTACATGGTGCACTTCTGAAATTCGCACACGTTTTCTCCATGTTTCCTGGCCCAGTCGAGCTAGGCCCTTAAACAAGGCCTCTCTGCCTCATCTCTCCTGTCACAGAAAGCTGTACGCATCCCTGACCCCTGCCTTACTTCCTGCCAGCGCAGCGGTGCCCGGCTCGGCCTGGACTGCCTGCCAAATTCATGTTTTGCCTACAGTTATCTGCTCAGCCTCCTCGAAAACACATTCCAGTCTAGTGAATTAGGTAAACAGCTTCCCGGCTGCAGAGCAAAGGGCCTGGCCTTTTCTGTCCTCCTTGCAAGTGATTTACTGGCTCCGTTACCATGGTAGGCTCATGGCTCCGCACGTTGCACCCAGACACGTATGCACGCACTAGCTTTCAGTATTGGATGCCCCCTGCCCGAGAGACCTTTTACTTCAGACACTACATCCTCCAAACATGAGATATCAGATATGCTATAGGTACAGGTTGCCCTGACACTCCAGACACCAGTCTCCTCCACTACTGCTAAAGTCAAAGCCCCCAGTTTCACGTCATGCTAGTTGCGCGCGCATCCAGGTTAAGGGTTTCTGCTGATTTTGCAACTTTCCTCTATGCATCCACCCACATGTGACGTATCTTGTGATGTTTCTCTGACATGTACAGTACACGCCCATGTGTACGCCTCTTCTCACGCCTCCTCTTACGCACATGTGTTCTTATCTCGCTCTTTTCACCTGTTACGCCTCCTGTATTGGATTCAATTATGTTACTTTACTATATATAATGTGTAATGTTAATAAAACGTTGACTTGTCCTTCCCGAACCCTAGTGGTGACGGAACATGATATCCAACCTCGAGGTTCATTCATTGTTCATTGTCCATTAAAGCCCGTATGACTCAGATACCACGGACTCTGCCTCTCATTTGAATGAGCTGTCTTGTAATGATAATTATGCGGAAAAATGATTAGGTAAATTTATTTACCACATAATTTGGCGCCCGAATAGGGACCCCCCCTTCCCCACTCGCCGGTGAAGTCACGCGGCTTTCGACCCCTTCTACAACCCCGACGGAAACCGTGCACGTTTGCGGGGTTTCCCGCTATCTTCCCTCGGGTCCACGAGGGAGACGGAGACTGCGGTCCGGCGTCCAGACGAGGCGGTGAGGAATGCGGAGGATCCCAACCAGAGCCCTAGTCGAGAGAGCAAGGTCCGAGGTGTCCGGAGGCCCACCTGTTCCGAAGCTCCGAAGCGCATGCGTGGTAGCGTGATGCGTGCCAGTCCGATGTCGTAGCAGTCCAGTCCAGTCCAGAGTCCAGTCCAGTTTCCGAGGCCTTCAGTTTCTTGCTTCCCGGTGAGTACCATTGTTGGGAACGCATCTAGACAGGTTCATTGGTTTGTGCCTGGTAAAGACAGAGTTGGGTACACGATTCTGGTCCTGACGTGTTCACTTAGGTGGATACGGTCCGACGTGTCTCTTTATGAGACCGGTCTGTACTGTTGTAGCAGTGCATCTAGTTATCCAGTTTTATCTCGAGAGTTTTACTGTGTTTTCTGTGTTACAGGTAATTTCAGTCCGACATGTTTTAATGTGTTTTAATGTTGTGGTATGAATGATTGTTTACTGTACATTACTGTGTATTTTGTGTTCACGTCCGAATCACCCTAGTCATGCCGCTGTTTTCAAAGTTACGTCAGATAGGTACTAGGAAAGGGATGCTTGAAGAAGCAGTTCCTGCCCCGCCTAGGGACACTCCAGGATATTTTATGTACCACAAACATGGCTTAGATGCTGTGTTGTATTTAGACTTATGGGTGGACTACACTAAGAATCTGGAAGAGAAGTATAGATGGCCTGTCTCAGGGACATGGGATGCCGAATGCATCATGAGAGTAGAAGAAGCGTTATGGAAAAAGAAAGCCAGACAATCTCAGAAAGATGCCATAGAATTGTGGCGCAAAGAATCGCATAGAAGAACAAAAAAAGCAATCAGAAAAGCCGAGAAAAATAGAGAAGAATCCGAAAAAGCCAAAGAAAAAGAGTTACTAGAAGAAGGAGAACAGGTCAGATCAGAACAATTAGACCGCCAAAGAAATGCACTCATTACAGGCATGTATCCAGTCCTGGCCGAGGGCCTGCCTAAAGCGACCCCGGAAGTACCCCGTAACTTGCCACCTCCATTGGTTCCGATTACAGTACGTCACAAAAAGACCGCAGCAGACATTTTCCTTTCTTCCTATTTAGATGATGTAGCTCCCGCATATACCAATGTACCTGTACAACCTGCTAATATTGTACCGCAGCATGTTCCGGCTGATCAAGCCACGACCCCTCCACGCCAAGACTTACTTCCCCCACCTGTTGTCACTTCCCCTTCTATTGCTGCTGCTACTGGTCCCCCTACTATTGGTCCTCTTAACCCTTTTGCTACAGATGCGACTCAGAGTCAGTCGTCCCCGTTACATGTACCTTTCCCACACGCAATGACGTCATGGTTCTGCTTCAGGAGGTGCTTCAGGAGGCCTCCCTCACACCCCGCCTCAGTTACATCGAATGACAATGAGAGAATTAGCTACACAGCGTACTCCGAAAGCGATGCCCCATGAAAAACTTAATATTGCAGAATGTAAACATGATAAACAGAATTGTATAGATGCTATGTCCAGAAAAATCCGTAAAGAAATAGTAGCGATACATACCAGACAGAAAGCCGAAAAGGAAGCCGAGTCGGACAAGAACGACTCCTCGGAGGAGGAGGAGGTAGAAACAGAGACTACCACAGAGATTGAGGATAGAGTAGCGTACGTAGGTAGAGTGAAACTCCCTAAACAGTATACTCTTGATAGACCTTTCGACAGACCCATTCGTCTAGAAAACAAGAAACGTTATCTTTCCCCGATACCAGAGCAATGTTCCCTTGAACATATATTCCAAGTCACTGATAAAATACTGAAAGAAAGAATAGGATATCATGAGCTTACTACTTTACGTGATCAGGAACTAGCCCGGTCCGCAGTCCATTGGGCCGGGGATGACAGTATATATAGTGATGATTTAGTAGTGCAAACATTTTTAAGCCTTATTCCAGAAGAACAGCGACTAGCTGGTATATACATGACCCAACATCTCATTACACAGTACGAAAACCACCAATCTGATCCAGGTCCATTGTATAATCTATTGCAAGACTTACTCCTGAGAAGATGGAGAGGCCTAGGTACCGATTTAATTGATATCATTCTAGAACAACGTCATAAATACAGAACTTTCCTGACTCCACGTCTTGTTTCCGTTCCACCCCCAGTAAGACAACCATATCATATAGACAGACAGAATCCCTTACGAGAAGTACATCCTATCCGAAAGCCAGATGATACGCTTGAACGCGTATTCGTATATACTCCTTTGACTAAAATGGAATTATTGGAAATGAAGAAAATTGTACCTTGTCACGATAAAGATCCTGCAGGTTTCCACCGTGAATTAAAAGACATGTTACTTATGGGCGATTACACGTATTCCGACATTCTTAAAATGCTAAAAGTATTATTGCCAGCAGGGATTTACGAAAAACTGAAAGAAAAGGAATGGGAGGTGGGAGATAAAAAGATTGTTTGGACTTAATTAGAAGACGAAGAAAAGACACGTACCCCAGGTTTGGGTCTTGGGGACAAAACTAAAGCATTGCCAGGATTGTTAGTACAGGTTTTGCCTAGATTATTGACAGTTAAAAAGGAAGATTGGGATGCAATCTCAGCCTGCAAACAGAAACAAGACGAAGACACTAGTGATTTTTATTCAAGATTCGAGAAATGTTTTATTATTAATAGTGGCCTGAAAACAAGTAGCGAGTCATTCCCACACCTTTTCGTGACCAAACTAGTCGAGAATTCCTTACCCCAGGTTAAGAACAGAGTATTGAAAGTCGAAAGTACATGGCAAGCTAATACGCCTTCCCAAATGTTACAAATGTTACAGTATCACCAGAATAGAATTAGAGAGGAACACGATCATGAACAGAGACGTATGAAAGACACTAAAATGAAAGTACTAGTTGCCCAGTCTGTTCCAGCAGATGGTCAGAAGAGGGGTAACACGCAGAACTCACAGATTAATCATCCTACAGGTCCTGTTAAAGGAAACTGCAATTATTGCAAGCAGCCAGGTCACTTCATAAATGAATGTGCCGTCCTCAGACACAATATTGCTACAGGCAAAACGAAAGAAAGACCACGTCCACCTAGACCAGATCACGTTCAACAGAATTTTCAAAAGAATCCGCAACCTCCTCCACAGAATGCACAGCAACAGACAGTAGCTGTACCCCAACCTCAACCCATTGCCGCAACACAACATGTCACACAGCAAATGTATCAGTATGCACAATCCGAGTACCCAGATTATCAGCAGTACACATGAAACAGCCTAGAGAGGGAGGTTGGCTTGCTCCTTATCGAGGTTCCTGTAGATCAAGATGGTCCCTATGTACATAGTCAGGTGTTAGGGAAAAACAGAAATTTTTTGATTGACACGGGGGCGAGCAGAACTACCATTAGTCATGACGAGGTCCCAGGGGCACCCCTCTCAGGCTCACTGAATGTTTCCCTTGGTTTTTCAGGAAAGCCTATTGTTAACGAAGTATCACAGCCAGTTCCCCTTGCAGTTGGTCCATTATCCCGTACTACAGATTTATTGCTTACGAAATCATGTCCTGAAAACTTACTTGGTATCAAAACACTGAAAGCTCTAGGAGCTGTTATATGTTGTTCCCCAGAAGGAGTGAGATTATTCCTTCGTGATTTCAAGGGCCATTATGTGTTGAGAGATTTTGATGTCAGATTGAAAGATGTTCCACAGCATTTATGGGCGCAAGGTCCAACTGATGTAGGTTGTATGCATATTACTCCCTATCGTGTCACACTCAAGCAAGGTGTTGTACTGCCCCGAATCCGGCAATACAAATTGCCTCCCGAGGCTGTAGCAGCCTTACAGAAAATTATTGACGAACTCATTGCCCAGGGAGTGGTTGTAGAAACCGACTCCAATGTATGTAATTCTCCTATCATTCCGATTCTTAAACGAACTGACCCAAATGCCCCTCCAGTTTATCGTTTGGTGATCGATCTTCGAGAGCTGAACAAATGCATTGTACCACAGTACCCAGTGGTCCCAGACATTTCATCCCTATTGACTGCCATTGATTCCGAAGCAGCGTTCTTTACTGTAATTGACCTCAAGAACGCCTTCTTTAGCGTCCCCATTCATCCTGACAGCCAATACTTATTTGGATTCTGTTTAAATGGCCGAAGCTTTAAATTTGCACGTGCACCTCAAGGGTTCACGGAAAGTCCGAGTATTTACAGCCAAGCACTGAAAAGACAACTAGACAGCATTCACATGCCTACTGACACTGCTCTACTACAGTATGTCGATGATCTACTGATCACAGCACGGACCGAACGTGACTGCGAGCACGTGTCACTGACAGTCTTGTATTTCCTTGCCGAAAAGGGGCACAAGGTATCCCCTTCGAAGCTCCAATTCTGTGCCCAGCAAGTGGTATACCTTGGGCACTTGCTGTCCAAGAGGGGTAGACAGTTGACACCAGATCGTATCCAGTTAATTGCACATCTGCCACTACCCAAGACACAAAAGGAAGTACAGGCCTTTATTGGCCTCACTTCGTACTGCAGACAATGGATTCCCCAGTATGCATTTCTAGCCAAGCCACTCATACAGTTGACAACACAGGAGGCAGCGACTTCGACTGTCCTCCCTTGGACTCAGGAACATACACAAGCTTTTAATGACTTGAAGAAAGCCTTATGTCAAGCACCAGTTTTAGCGACACCATGTTACAGCAAACCTTTTACACTTTTTGTCACGGAACGCGATGGCACAGCGTTGTCCGTTCTCACACAAGATCAAGCAGGACACCATAAGCCTTGTGCTTATTTTTCTAGTACATTGGATCCAGTAGCCCAGGCTCTGCCTGCGTGCTTGAAGTCAGTTGCAGCAACAAGCTCTAGCTATCAGACAAAGCGATTCAATAGTGTTAGGACATCCTTTGACAGTACAGGTTCCACATTCCGTGGAAGTACTTCTGAACCGTACACAGACTCAGCACCTGACCATAGCACGGTTGACAGGTTATGAATTGACACTGTTCCAGCCACACATAGAACTCAGACGCTGCAACATACTCAATCCTGCCACATTGTTACCCTCGAGTACTCCAGATCCGACACCACATGACTGTGTTGATGTCATCAATACAGTAACGAAGCCAAGACAAGACTTGACAGACATTGATTGCATTACCCAATCCAGACCTGACACTTTATGTGGATGGTTCATGTATGAGAGTGGCCGCCTATGCAGTAAACCACTGAAACTGAAGTCATAGAAACACACCGTATTGACACATTATCTGCTCAAGCTGCAGAGCTCATTGCTCTGACCCAAGCATGTATACTGGCCAAGAACAAGAAAGTCAACATATACACGGATTCACAGTATGCATTCGGATGCGTTCACGACTTCGGAGTCCTTTGGGAAGAGAGAGGTTTTTTAACTTCTCATGGTACCAAGATTCAGCATGGTCCCCTTATTCAAGCTCTGTTAGAAGCAATACATTTGCCGACAGCCATAGCCATTATGAAGTGTAAAGCACATACCAAAGTCACCGACATTATTTCCCAGGGTAACGACCTGGCAGATCGTACAGCCAAATTCACAGCTCAGACAGTCATTCCGACTGACATGACAAAGACTGATCCGACTGCACTGACACATTGCCTGACAGTTAAGGATCCCATTCTAGATGTACTCGACATACAGACACATGCCACACCAGACGAAATCAAGAAATGGACTGAACAATGAGGGATCCGAACAGATCAGGGATGGATGACGAAGGGACGAGCCACATGGTTCCTCCCCGACTCTATGGTTCAAATCATTATTAACACAGCACATAGTCCAGCACACTTAGGAGAGAAAGCTATGTTAGACAGTTTACAGAATCTCTGGTACAACAAACATTTACGAGCAGCCGCAAAACAGAAAGTGTGTACTTGCATGATCTGTTGTCAGTTCAATCCAGGAAAAGGTGTCCCCGTGGAACAGGGTGGATTTCATCCTCCTGACCATCCTTTTGAAGTCCTCCAGATGGATTATATCCAGATGGACCGATGCCGAGGATTCAAGTACGTCCTCGTAGTCGTGTGTGCTCTTTCCCGATGGACAGAAGCATATCCAGTCCCCGATTACACTGCTGCAACCACGGCCAAACAGCTGGTACGTGAGTTTTTCCCGCGGTACGGTTTGCCCCGTGTCGTATACTCTGATAATGGACAGCCATTCTCGTCCGAGCTCATGAAGCAGGTGTCACTCCTGTTAGGTTACCAGTGGAAGTTCCATTGTGTCCGACATCCTGAAGCCGCAGGTCTCGTTGAGAGACATAATCAGACCCTGAAAACACGCCTAGCCAAAATATGTGCCAAGAAAGGTGTAGATTGGATAGTTGCCTTGCCAGTTGCACTCTTTTACATGCAAATGGTAGCTCATTCTAGGACAGGGCTATCCCCGTATGAGGTGGTCTTTGGAAGGCCTCCTAATATGTGGGGGACGCCTATGCCCCGTAGAATCACAGATGTTGACAGTACTATGCTGACGGATTACTTGGCTGCATTGATGTCTGCACTACAATCTTGTCGTTTACAGGTCGCGGCTGCCTTTCCGGACAACACCCAAGTAAAGCCACACGAAGTCCGTCCAGGAGACCTTGTCCTCGTCAGGAATTTTGACCGGAAGAGTCCGCTGAAACCCAGATGGAAGCAGCCGAAATTGGTTTTGTTATCTACAAGGACTGCAGTTAAGGTGGAGGGGAGGAAGGGATGGCTGCATTCGAGCAATGTTAAAAGAATTCACGGACTATTGCCAGACTCTCCCTTTAAGGACTGCCCACTTCCAGAGACTGTTTCTAAACTCCCCCTGCTAGAGAAAACTCCCCAAGAGGAGTATCGCACAAAGTTGAGGTCTAGTAAGTCAGACAGTTTAATTGTTTAAGTCCCCTCCTGGGTGAAGCGGTTAGACAGGTTCCTGACATGAATAAGATAGACCCCACTAGTGAGAGAGATAGACAGGAGATCAAGAAACGAAAATATTGTAAGAATCTCCGAAGTCATTGTGTTCTAACATTACTTATTATGTTTTTTCTGAGTCTTACGATAATCTACACAAGCTGGATGTTACATATGTTCTTTCCTATTGCACATTCTTTTTCTAATGACACTACAGAGCACACGTTTAGTGAACTGCCCCCACATGAGCTTTCCTATCGTTTAGCCATGCGCAACAATACATTCATCCGTATGTTACACCATTCACACCAGACCAGCAATGCCACTAATTGCTGGATATGTGGCCGACTCCCTCCCTATCAGAACTACAAGGGAGCTCTGCCCCTCTTTCCTTATCCGTTCACACATAATGGTTCCTGTGGTGCATGGTTTACTTTAATGTCTTCCCTAGATAGTAGGTCCCAGGTTTCCCGAGGCAATTGGATATGGGGGAACCTGAATACAGTCATGAATAGAATATGTTTCCCAGACCAGGAAGGTCTTCCCCAAAGGACAGGAACCAATCTAGAAAATGAAGTGTATGGATTAGGTAATTTTACACTTAACCTCATGATCCTGAACGTGCAGTCTGAGACTAATTCGGACTTGCCGTCTATTACAGTTTTACCAGTAAAAGGTGAATTATGCGTCAGAAAGAATGGTTCAGTACATCTAGGACATAGTGATTGTGATACTGTTGTCGAATTCAGTGATAAGGGAAAGTCTACTTTCAAAGCCTCCCGCCATTCTTATTTCATATGTGGTCAGACAGCCTATGTACGTCTGCCATTGGATTGGGATGGGACGTGCTATATTGTGTTCCTGTTGCCACCTGTTTTCCTAGCCCCATCTGATTATCACAGGAATTCCCGCCTTGTTCACATCAGACAAAAGAGAGGTCTCCCAATAAGCGATCAGACTGAAACTACATGGGAACAATACACAGACTTCAATAAGGGATTCTTCCCTTATTTAGGCACTGTCTCCAATAGTAAACTTATACGCAAATTGACCAGAATCCTTGAAGCAGTAGTGAACGAAACTACTTCTGCCCTAGGTAACTTAACAGAAGAGCAGTCTGATATGAGACTTGTTGTTCTTCAGAACCGCCTTGTCCTTGACGTCATCCTGGCCGATAGGGGCGGGGCTTGTAGAGTCATCGGATCCAGTTGTTGAATGTTTATTCCAAATAACGTGCCATCCGTGTATAAGGCCATAACTCGGCTTCATGAAATAGCTCACCTGATACACCAGAATCCAGGCTCCTGGACTTGGTCCGGTTGGTTCTGGAGTGTAGTATCTGCCTGGGGATGGAAATTGTTGTCATTCCTAGGAATAATATTGGGCATAGTATTCAGTTGTTGTCTCTGTCTGCAATGTGGGCCAGCGATTTGCGGCTTGTGCGCCACAGCTTGTATTCCCCATCCAAGTTCACGTTCCTGTTCCCGAATCAAGAAAGATGAACAAATGATGCTTTATGAACAGATAGATGGTCTCATGAATATAGATATATCCTAAAGGGTGTAGTAGGGTCCAAGGAGGGAATGAGGTAATAGAATTTTCAGGTAGCCAATGTGTCCCCCACTCGCACCCTATCCCCATGCACCCATGTTCCATGTATGTCGTGTAACTTCTGTTCTGTACATGCTAGACAGACGCAAATACATTTGCGTCCATCCTTAACATGTTAGCTATCCAACCATACCAAGAAGTCTCGTTAATTATGTTCCTAGGTATACGGTGCCACCGTCTTTACATGGTGCACTTCTGAAATTCGCACACGTTTTCTCCATGTTTCCTGGCCCAGTCGAGCTAGGCCCTTAAACGAGGCCTCCCTGCCTCATCTCTCCTGTCACAGAAAGCTGTACGCATCCCTGACCCCTGCCTTACTTCCTGCCAGCGCAGCTGTGCCCGGCTCGGCCTGGACTGCCTGCCAAATTCATGTTTTGCCTACAGTTATCTGCTCAGCCTCCTCGAAAACACATTCCAGTCTAGTGAATTAGGTAAACAGCTTCCCGGCTGCAGAGCAAAGGGCCCGGCCTTTTCTGTCCTCCTTGCAAGTGATTTACTGGCTCCGTTACCATGGTAGGCTCATGGCTCCGCACGTTGCACCCAGACACGTATGCACGCACTAGCTTTCAGTATTGGATGCCCCCTGCCCGAGAGACCTTTTACTTCAGACACTACATCCTCAAAACATGAGATATCAGATATGCTATAGGTACAGGTTGCCCTGACACTCCAGACACCAGTCTCCTCCACTAGTGCTAAAGTCAAAGCCCCCAGTTTCACGTCATGCTAGTTGCGCGCGCATCCAGGTTAAGGGTTTCTGCTGATTTTGCAACTTTCCTCTATGCATCCACCCACATGTGACGTATCTTGTGATGTTTCTCTGACATGTACAGTACACGCCCATGTGTACGCCTCTTCTCACGCCTCCTCTTACGCACATGTGTTCTTATCTCGCTCTTTTCACCTGTTACGCCTCCTGTATTGGATTCAATTATGTTACTTTACTATATATAATGTGTAATGTTAATAAAACATTGACTGTCCCTTCCCGAACCCTAGTGGTGACGGAACATGATATCCAACCTCGAGGTTCATTCATTGTTCATTGTCCATTAAAGCCCGTATGACTCAGATACCACGGACTCTGCCTCTCATTTGAATGAGCTGTCTTGTAATGATAATTATGCGGAAAAATGATTAGATAAATGTATTTACCACAGTTGGATGGATATTCATCGTAAATGAATAAATTGAACTTTGCTAGTCATTTTGAAGTGGCCTGTATTTTATGTTTTGAATACATTCTCTGCTTTCACCCTAATGTGCCTATAAGTATTAGTTACATAAGTATACTCATTTACTGGTATAGAATTGAGTATAGATAAGGAGTGTCTAGGACCACCGTTTTCTATATCGAGTTTGGAGGTGAAGCATCCTTTCTCACATGTGGATAGTGGTTTGAAAGATATGATCTGCACTAACTTAGTACAGTTCCATGAATAGCATTATTTACTTGCATGTTTAGTATTATATGGTGATCGATCATTTTAAAGGCTTTTGAGAGATCCAACAGTAAAAGGAGACATGATCTACCTTTGTCAAAGATGTAGAAAAGATGTGGTGCTTGACCTCTAAACGCACCCCTTTTCTTTTTGGAATACTAAAATATGCAGATGACACCCACATTTAGATACAATTGGGCTGCCAATTGAATGTACTATTATAACTTTGGCACCAGAATTAAAATAGTATATTCCATACTCCTTTCCATAAATATGCACTCATTTTTTAAGAATTAGACGTTAAAAGCTGGCTACAGAACATAAAGTTAAAACTCACAAAGTTCTCATCATTCATCTGCACAAGAGGTGACATCTCTGGTTTTCCCCTTAATCCATCTGCACAGGATGTTACATCGCCAGTTTCTAGCCAAACCTGTCTTCGCTTAGTGGTGGTTGCAGTGCATTCATGACTAGTGGGTGCACTGCTTGGGTGACAAGGGCACACAAAGGCAAGCCTCTCAGTGCTCACCTGTGCCCTGCCCATGCCCAGTGGCAGGACCCCTGGTTCTCCTCTGACTCTTATTCCAATGACTATTCCATCATGACCCATGTGCTCTGATCCCCCAATCACATCTCACAGTGCCGCTGCCATGCCTCAGCACCCAAGACTGAAGACACATTTTTCCTTAGCTAATTGCCATTTCACATGCACCTTCTTGCCCCCACCTGACTCCCCAACCTAGACACACCTAACACACTCAACCCACACACACCTGATGCACATTACACCGCACCTTTGTCTGTCCTTCAGAGTTCTCAACACTCGCTTTCTCACTAAACACACCCCTGAAAGTTTGGATCTGATACATGACAATTCACTAGATCGGCCCTTACTTACCAACAACAGGCTGACTCCCTAGTCTGTACCCCTCATCACCAAAGACATCCCCTCCAAAAAACAAGACAACAGAACAGGACATGGTAAAACAAACCGGATGTGAAATAACTATCATCTTCAATTCAATGCCTCAAGATCTCAGAAACGTCTTGGATTTATGAACTCCTACAGCCTCAACACAATTACAAAAACCTCTTTAAATTCATCTTCAACTTCAACCACTGGATAACCAACTGTGCAGACACCCTGGCTCCTCTCAGAGCCAACAAAGCCACAAGAACCAGAACACAAGTTTGTTGCTACATGGAAAAGCTCAGGCTCCCCAACTACCACTGCAAACAACTTTAACTCAGATGGAGACAAAGACAGGATGACACTGACAACATTACCTAGAAACCTATCCATAGACATTACCATCAGCAAATCAGAGACACCAAATACTACACACTCACTCACCTCATGAAAAGTAGCACATCTCAAGCAGCAAGCTCCATCATGGCAACTCCATCTCTGGACCTCTGAACCCAGCTGTCTCTATTTTTCAGCAACAAAATTACATGCATCTAAAGCAACTTCAAGCGGCAACCGGACCCTTCCACCCTCAAAGGCCATCAGCCCTTCTTAACCAGCACCCTGGCCACGTGGCCTACCATCACCTCTAAAGAAACCCCAAACACCATGCAGATCATACATGCTTGCACACCCTCAGACCCCTCACCACACCAAAGCGTAATCAAAATACAAGACTGCAAATGCACGTCCCTCACCCCGATTCTGAATGAGTCAGTCATCACAGCAACCTAATGGAACCCTGGAAACATGGTACTACCCATGTTTCACAGAACCTAACCAGCAGACCTGAAGAGCCTAGCCAGCCGGATGTATGACGTTACAACGCATACTTTTACAACGCATACCTTTACAACGCATTTTTTAAAAATGCAACATCAATTACAATGCATACCATTACAACACTTGCCATTACAATACATTTTTAAAAACTACCTTTACAACGCATTCCATTACAATGCATACTACCTTTACAACGCGTACCATTACAACGCATATCATTACATTGCATTTATGGTAAGTATTAGATAGTATAGGGGTAAAAATTACTATTCAAACTCCAGGGGGGTGCAACAGTAGGGTAAGTGTTGGATAGTGTAGGGGTAAAAATTACTATTCTAACTCCAGGGGGTGCAACAGTAGGGTAAGTGTTGGATAGTGTAGGGGTAAAAATTACAATTCTAACTCCAGGGGGTGCAACAGTAGGGTAAGTGTTGGATAGTGTAAGGGTACTTTGCGTTGTGATGGTATACGTTGTAATGCTATGCGTTGTAATGACTGCGTTGTACTGAAATGCGTTGTAGTGGTATGCATTGTAGTTTCATGCGTTGTAATGGTTGCGTTGTAATGGCATGCGATGTAATGGATCTTGCGTTGTAAAAGTTTTGTTGTAATGGTAGTGTGTTGTAAAAGTTGCATTGTAAAGGTTGTTTCCCAGCCAGCCCATCTCCCTGTTACCCTACCAAGCAAAAGTCATGGAAAATATTATAAACAAACACCTATCCACCCACTTTACTGATAACTGCCTTCTGGATACCACTCAATCTGGATTCAGGCCCAATCACAAAGCAGATACTGCCCTCATTGCCACAAACAACAGCATTCAGCTGAATATGGATATAGGTGACACCACTGCCCTCATCCTACTGGACCTTTTCATAGCCTTCAACACAAGCTCCTACCTTATCTTCATACATGGATTGCATAAAGTTTGTATTCAAGGATTAGAACTTCTCTGGATTTGCTCCATTCTTCGGATGCTGTCAATCTCACCCATCACCCTGAAACCCAAAGAGATCCACTGACTCCCAACCACAAACAAGCACTTTTCAGACTCCACACATGTACAAAGCCTTACACAACATTGTGACCATTTACCTCAACAACCGCATAAACTACCAGACACCTCCCCTCAGTCATACTCCTATGTTCATATACCCCTTACACGTGCAGAAATGGATCCTGTGATTGTTTCATCTCCAGGCTTATTCCGAAAGCATATAAAAAGACCTGCCTCTGCACATCAGAGCCATCTCCTAAGTTCTTGAATTCTGCATGAAACTGATGACCTATCTCTTCACCTAGTCCTAGCCCAGGTTCCGTCCATACATGTCCTGCTTCACTGCCAGAAAATCCTCCCTGGTGAGTCATGCCCTATACATATAAACATAACATAACATAATTCCAGAAGACTGTTTTCCTCATTCCCATTTTAAACATTTAACATGTCTATGCCAATGGACTGGAACAAACACTGAAACGATTTGCATAGAAGCTAAACTAAAATCTCCTTGGTCAAATGTGGCCTGCCCTGTACACCAAGCGGATCAGGGACGGTGAGGACAGGCTGCCGGAGGGACCGGTGCACCATTGGTTGCTCGCCGTAGGACACCGCGAGACCGGAGGAGAGACGGGCCGTGAGCTGTGGCCCACGGCCCGCACACTGAGGTGAGGAGCATTAGGTGAGTTGGTGGGGGTAGGGGGAAGCATGAGCTGCTGGTCTCTGCAGCTGGCGACCCCCCTCCCTGTGGCAGCGCTGCTAGCTGCCAACCGCTGCCTTGTCCCTCGATTTGGACACCTGCCGCTTCTGATTGATTGCGTGGGCTGGAGATCCTTGTGGTGGAGGGCGCAGCTGAACCCGGTGAGGCCCGTGATTGCCCCTCTGCATGGATATCCTTTTTTTTGCGGTGGTCCCAGCAACTATTCCAGGGTCTCTGGGCCCATACACAGCTGGGTGTCAACCGAGTGATACTGGACCATCCCAAGATGGGCAAACCTGATACACGGCAAACAAAACTCCTGTTGAAGGAAAAAAAACTCACGCCAAACAGAGCTGGAGCAGCGTGGGGGTCAGGACCTGGACTCCTCCGCAGGAGCGACTAGTAGGGATGATGACCTAAAGCAGATTTTGGTGGATATAAAAACCAGCCTAAGAGCGATTGACGCTAAACTAGATGGAATGGCGCTGCATCTGGACAGAATAAGGGAGAGGGTCGACAAACACGGGAACAACCTAACCCAACTTGAAACCAGTGTCTCAGACATTGACGATAATCAAACTGCAACCAGCGAGCAGCTGCTTGCATGGACAGGGTCCTACCCATCATTAAAGCTAAAAATGAGGATTTGGAAGCCCAGTCTATGCGCAATAACTTGCGCAGCGTAGGTCTTCTGGAGTCCACAACCATCAACAAAATGGAGAACTAAATCACGTCAAGGCTCCAGGAACTTTTTGGTGCTCCTCTTTCCCCTGTGTGTGTCATGGAGCAGGTGCACTGGTTTCTTGCGCCACGGCCACCTCTGGGTCACCCTATAGATGCGCGCCTCCTCAGCTACAAGTACAGGGATGTAGTGCTGTGCCTCTCGATGGATCGCGGAAAGTTGCAGTTCCGAGGCAACGTGATTTCCTTCTATCAGGATTTCACTATTGCAATACAGGCAGCTCAGAAGGAATTCCTGCCAACTAAAAGAATTTTGGAAAAAGGAGGAGACTAAATATGCCTCTTGTACCCCGCCAAATTAAGAATTGAACATGCAGGAAAGACACATTGTTTTACCGGTGCAAAGGCAGCCCATAAATTTGCTAAAAACCTGGGGGCATATTAGCAAGAATCTCATTAAAATTATCGCCGATTTAGCAGCAGGAAACGGCGATACTGGGATTGCTAATATGCGTTATAGAATTCCTATAGAAGTCCATTTTAGATGTGCAAGACATCTAACCTGGGCTTCTATTGGAATTCTATTGCACATATTAGCAAGCCCATTATCACAGTTTTAGGGGCAGTTTCCTGTTGCTAAAATGGCGATAATTTTAACGAGGTTCTTGCTAATATGCCCCCTGGTCCTGAAGGTGGTCGGGGGAACCCCACACCATGAGGAAGAGGCGTCGCTGGATTACAATGACTAGTGATATCTATTTGTGTAATTAACTCTGGATCTTACTTGAGCTGCAGCCTTTCTGCATGGTTCCCTGTGGCTGCCATTAGCGGGCATATGTGATTAATGATTATCTCAAGTTGATTGCAATTTGCTTTTTTTCCCTTGATGTTTAACACTATAAGCAACAGTTTTTGGTTCAGCCACCCAGCCTAGATCTGACTGGGATGTTCGCTTGGCTTTCCTTTTGCTCCCTCTGGGAGGATTCCTATGTCTGTGGGATTGAACTCGAATTGCTTGTACCTGGTATGCAAGTATTGTTGCAACTGGTGGGGTTCAGGGTGGGTGAGGGTACCTCAACCGAGTTCGGGGGTTGGGGAGGGTGGTGGCAGGTTCTTGTTTCACAGTGTGTTGCTGTTATGTTTGTTAGAACATGCACATGACCTAACACAAGCCATTTTCCTCATCCTTTCCCCCTCTCTCCTTCCAGTGGAAGAATGAGGACTCTGCACTCACTCTTGTTAGCATACTCTGAAAGCATACTCGACAACCACTGCATCACAAAGCTGTCCATACATGCACCACAGACACTAGACACTAGACCAGCTACTTCCACTGAACCACAACATGACCACTGGCCTTAAATGCCTTACCTGGAATGTTCGTAGCCTAAATGACACTAGAAAAGCTGACCTCATGCATGCATATCTCGTATGACCCCATGTTGCAATATGCTTCTAGCAGGAGATTCACCTCACCCCTCCACTACTACTCGCCTACGGGTTCAATGGTGCACAGAGACATGTGTCTCTTGCTACTCTAACTATGCTCATGGAGTTGCCATATTGATACATAAAAACTTGCCATTGAAACTCCCACAAGCCAACTTGGATCCAGAAGGTCACTTTGTACTCCTAGCAGGCACACTACTTCAACACCCAATCATACCTGCTTGCATATATGGTCCCAATAATGATTGCCCTGAGTTTGCTAGTGAGGTATGGAGGCACATTGTAAACCTGGGTCCAGGGGTGATAGTCTGGGGCAGGATTTTAATGTTGTTCTGGACCCAGATATGGATAGGTCCGGAGCACATTGCTGTACGCACCCCAAGGCAGCAACACACTTTAATACAAGACCAGAACCTAATTGCGCTTGGCGATCTCCACACAGCATGCTCAGGGAGGGCACATGCATTATGTCTGCTTTGGGAGCATGGTCACGCATTGACTATTAGCTTGTCACTAGGGAAAACCTGACATGGACCACTAGTACCTCGACACGCCCACGCACACTCTCAGACCATTCCACTGTACTACTAGAGTTGGCGCTGCCTCTTGCGATCCTGCAAGCCTTCTCTTGACACCTGCCAGCTGGCGCTCTATAAGACCAGGTATTTCCCTCAGAGATACGGACCGCGATTATTGATTATTTCGCATTGAACACTGGCTCAGTCGAGTCCCCATCTGTACTCTGGGAGGCCTTCAATGTTGTTGTCTTGGGATCGGCAGTGTGAAACAAGCGGTATTCTTGAGAGCTATATGTTCACAACTCACGTGCCTGGAGTCTGAGCTGTGAACACTGGAGCTTGATCATTTCCAGACTAATGATAGGGACATCCTGGTGAAAATACGGGACACATCAGACAATTATGAGGAGGCAGACCGTGAGGTAAATTTTTTGGGCAGAGAAACAAAAGCTCGTGGATACGGTGAGGGAGAGCGGCCAGGCAAGACCTTAATACAACACATCAGGCCATATAAAGTGCATGACTACATAGTAGACTTAGTTGATGAACAACTCAAACATCACACTAACCCCGCTGAAATACTGAACACAATGACCACTTTTTAATCTGACCGGTACTCAACCAAATCACAATCAAACTCTGATCATACTAAAGAGTATCTGGAAACTATACAGTTGGTGTGGTTAGATGATTCACACCGCAATACTAGACTCTCCGTTCACAGAAGAAGAGGTTTAGCAAGTTATCCGTTGTCTCCCGAACTATAAGGCACCTGGTCTGGATGGCCTCACATTCTTTTATAAGGAATTTGCTTCTATACTGATCCCACATCTTCTTGCTATGTATCAGGCATCTGTGAAGGTAGGTGAGCTCCCTCCATCTTTTCAAGAGGTGGCCATAGTCACAGTTCCAAAGCCTTAGAAACCCGCCACATCTTCTAGCTCCTACAGACCCCTCTCGATGATTAATGTAGATAACAAGATTTTAGAAAAACGAATTGCAAATCCTCTTGCCCCACTACTCCCTTTCATGATTCATTCAGATCAGTAAGGGTTTGTGCTGGACCACGCCACAGCACATAATCTCTGGACTGTGTTCACAGTCATGCATGTTGTAGATTCAAATCTACAGGTGATCATGCCCTGCTTGATGCCACTGAGGGGTTTGATTCTTTGGAGTGGCCAATCCTATTCCAACTGCTACAACATATGGGCCTTAACCAGAAACTGCTGCCCTCATCAAACTACTATATACTTCCCCTACTGCTAGGCTGCATGTGAATAGGTTATTGTCTGATCCCTTCTTAAATCTCTTGCCACACAAGATAGGGGTGTCACCTGTCACCCTTCCTATTTGCACTCGCCATCAAACCACTGGCAGCTAGACTACGTCAGGACCACGCTAATTGAGGAATACAGTTTCATGAGCGTGTAATCCTAGTCTCCATGTATGCAGATGACATCACACTATATATCTGACACCAACAGGACAAAATCCGACCCAACCATCAGGGAAGTTTTCTGCTTTTGGGGGCTATCAGACATAGCCATAAACGGGGCTAAGTCCGCTATATTCCCTCTGACTGAGAGTACGGCACCATTTAAATCCGAGTTGCATTTGCAGTGGGCAACAGAGCCTGTGAGACACCTGGGGGGTTGGATTAGTCGTGACATGAGCGAACTCTGGTAGGCCAATTATGGTAGAGCCATGTCCTGGGTAGAAGAGAGAATCCTGACCTTGACACGTCTCCCATTGTCATTGACAGGCCGACTCGCTATCGCCAAAATGGTCGTGTTACCCAAATTTTTATATCTATTTCTTAATCTTTTGATGCCGCTCACACATCAATTCTTTAAACTATTACAGTCCAATTTGATCTCCCTGGCATGGACAGGAAAGCAGCCCAGAATAGCATGGGAAACTCTCACACTGCCCTTCAGTCAGGGTGGTTTAAACGCACAAGGCATGCAGTTATGTGCTGTATGCTCACAGGCCCAATATTTGTACTTTTGGTTGTACCCAGTCAAGTTTCAGCTGCACACTGCAGTAGAAACAGACTTGGTTGCCCCAGGCCCAACAGCAACAGCACTCTATCAGACCTAAAAATGTACACGTACTGTAGCGGACATGGTAGAGTGCCTGAGATGGGCGTGGGATGGTCTGCGGCAACAAGCAGCCCTTGACTACTTATCGGTTCCTTATATAGCTATAGCATTCAGCCCTGCACTGCCTACAATGATGGATGATGGAATGTGTAGATGAGCCAAGAAATATCTCCTTTTTAGACCTGTAACCGAATGATCAATTCTTAGCAGCACCTGCATCAACTGATATCTCCAAACCTAGCATAATGGACACTCTCCTTTACATTCAACTTAAGGCTGTGTGCCTCGCACTCACCGCCACCTTTCGAGCTCCTCCCCCGATGCTAAATGCACTAGAACACATACTTTTTCACACTTTGCACCATAGGCTTGTCACCAGACGCTACAAGGTGATATAAGATAAAGCACACATATGTGCCCCGTTGCTCAGGCTCAACGGAGACGAGTCAAAGACCCCCTGTGACTGATGAACAATGGTCACATTGCTGAGCACAGACCGCAGCCCTGTTACCCAGCTACAGACTGCGTCTTATACATTTTAAGTTTTTCAATAGGCTGTACCACACTGCCTTACATCTCAAGTGGTTGGGATTGCGTTAATGGGTAGTATTTAGATTGAGTAAGGAGTTTCTAGGGTTTAAGGTTGGGTAGAGTTTAGGAGTAGAAAGCACTTTTGTCAGTTCAGGATAGATAGTGTTTGGGGGTAGTAAGAAGCTTTTACAGTTCAGGCATAGGTAATGTTCAAGAGTAGTTAGGGGTGTTTATGGTTAGGACCTGGGCAGTATTTAGGAGTAGTAGGAAGAGTTTAGAGTTCAGGGAATGGTAGTGTTTATTGTTAGTAAGAGTTTTAGTCTAAAACCCTTACTAACCATAAACACTACCAATCCCTAAACTCTAAAATCTTCCTTCTACTCCTAAATACTATCTATCTCCTAGCCATAAACTAAAGCTGGGCGGAGTATGAGGAGTGGTGCTCCACGTTAGAGTTCAGGAATGGGTAATGTTTAGGGTTTGTAAGAGGATTTTAAGGTTCAGGGTTGGAGAATGTTAAGGCATAATAAGGGTTCTTTAGGGTTTGGGCATTGATAGTTTTTATGGGTAGTAGGACATTTTTACGACAGAAGGAGGGGTAGTGTTTAGGAGTAGACAAGGAATTTGAAGGAGCAGGGAAAGTAATATTAAATGAATTAATAATAATTAAAATAAGCAAAATGAAAATAATTAAGCCAAATATATTTTTTATTAATGTTAATGCTTTTAAATTCAATTACACTTTAATACATACATAAATACTTCACCATTTGCATATGTTAATTTTGCAATATATATATAACGTAATTAGACATATAAAAGTTGAAACATATGTACACATACACACACTGGGTTTAAAATAATATTTAACGTACTCACCTGCAAAGGCATTCACCATGTAAAATTATGTTATTGTAGTGGCATTCCCCTTGTAATGACTAGGATGCAATGACGTTCGAAGTACAGACCTGTACAGTAACAACAGTTGGGTGGGGGAATCACTAACTCAGCGTGCCCAGACTGCTTAGGACATATTTCTTTCATTTCTAAATATGTTGTTTGAGAGGTAACCGATACTGAAAGAGCATGTGAACACAGGAAATACCACCATTGCATACCGTCCACTCACCCTCATCTTTAAGGTGTGATGCTCCCGTCAATGATATGCCCCATCATAAATGAAGACTTCAATGGAGTCAATTTATTTGCAAACCTACATCACTCTCCTAAAATGGTTTATTTCATGTATCACTCTATCAATTATAGAATTTCACCCTCGTTCGCTAGCCAACAGATATGCATTCTACGTAACGAGTCGGAATGAATAGCAAAAGTAGAGTTGCAAATTTCCTTCTCTCTACAATGAAATGTGTTGCTTTTATTTAATGTATGCAATAAAATGTCTACATCTTAATATAATTCATACAACTAGAGGGTAGAAACACGATCACTGTAATATTAAATCAAGAAACGCATTTAATATGAAATAATGAAAACAGTGGCATGAGTTTCAAATGATGACAACCCAAATAAATTATGACTTCCACGAAAATATTCTGAAAGGACATATCATAATCCGGCAGAGAAGGAGAATTTACGACTACATTATATGGAGTAAAAAGATTCAGTCTAGCCGGTGAGACACTCTCCCATTCTAAATCCAAAATGTCACTATAAATTAGTTACTGTCTTCGCTGAAATAAGAGATTCTTGCTGTAGGTGAACTATTAAATATGTATCCTCTAACTTTATACATGACACTTTGCAATGAAAAAATGTCGGATCCAACTTTTCAATTTCTGTGTTGTTCCAGGTGACAGAAATTTCTATGAAAGTGATAGCCTGGGGATAGTATAGTCCTCGCAAACGGTTCATTTTACATCCTAATAGCGCGAGGTGATTTCATTAATCTAACTGGAGTATTCGGGATGTGTTCGTGTCCTGATCTCAATTTTACCTTACCTTTGCACTCTTTCTGTTGTACAACTATTTGGATTTCAAAAAGCAAGGCAATTTCTCCCTAACAAAGTAGAGGTGATCTCGAGACATCAGTGGAACTTTCTTTTTTCTTGAGTACATAGATATATCTCTGAAATCATTCTTTCTTTACAAAAAAGGGGCAATGATTTTCGTGTATGACGTATTTGGATGGACAGGGTTTTTTGGCTAAGAAACAGTTATCCCTGTTCAGTGTCTTATTACTTGATAGTGTGAAAAGCAGTAGCATGCAAAACATTCTGCACGTTCATACATACATTCATACATCTTCTGTTTGGTAAAAAAATACTAAAACCCGCAGACACTCCTTGCTGTTTGTCCCGAACTCCCACGCCTAGAGAGCTGCAGGCCTAACTGACACAAAAAATATAAAGGCCACAACCTGTCTGAGATGAGAGCATGGGCAGGGACTCCAAAACCCACAGTGTTCTTCCATATGATTCTCCATACACGCCCTTTGACCAGAGACTGCCAACTGCTTATGACTAACAGATGAAATTAGACCATTTGCTTTTTGATTTAGGAGTGGTTAAAGGGGTTGGCCACGCGGCCCCCTTCCCAAAATGTTAATAAAAAAATAATAAATAACAAAGGCTGGCCCCGGGGGATGGGGTCCCCGGGCCATAAGTGGCCTGAGGAGTTGGACAACGCAGCCCCCCTACAAAAGAATAATAAATTAAAAAAAAGGACATGCCCCTGGGGATGGTCTTTCCGGGGCCGATTAAGGCTTCGGGAGGGAGGCCACACGGCCTCCTTCCAAATTTCTTTTTAAATAGGGGCAGACCCTAGGGGATGGGGTCCCCAGGGTCAATAAATTAGAAAAAGAAGGGGGGCCACAGAGCCGCCCTTCTTAAAAAAAAAAAAAGACTGGCATCGCGCCAGAGGCCATGCCCCCTCCTTGTAGCACTCTGCAAACGCGCCCCTTGGCGCATTTGCAGATGGGGAATGAATTCCCCTTGAATACTGGGGGTCCCTGAGGGCCAAATACCCACCAGGAACCTCCAGTATGCGCCAGGGCGTTGCATTGCAGAGAGGTGTTCTGAGGCCATGCCCCTTTTTACACCTCTCTGCAGCGCAGCTCTGTGGCGCTTAATGAAGGAAGCTTGTGGGCTAGTTGCACCCCAGGGACCCTCAGGATTCAAGGGGAGGTAATCCCCCAACTTAAAACGCGCCAGGGAGCGCGTTTCACAGTGGTAAAGGGAGGGGGTGGGGCCTGAGGTGACATATGTGCAAACACGCCCTGTGGCGCATTTTAAGTTGAAGAATTAATTCCTCTTCAATCCGGAAAGTCCCTGGGGGCCAACTAGCCCACCAGGTACCTCCAGTAAGCTCCACAGAGCTGCGTTACAGAGTGTTGTAAAAAGGGGCGTGGCCTCTGAACACCTCTCTTCAACACAGCTCTCTGGCGCATACTGGAGGTACCTGGTGGGCTAGTTGGACCCCAGGGACCTTCAGGATTGAGGAGGAATTAATTCTACTATTTAAAATGCGCCACAGAGCGTGTTTGCAGACAAGTCACCTCAGGCCACACCCCCTTCCTTCACCATTGTGCAAACACACCATGTGGCTCGTTTTAAGTTGGGGAAATTATTTCAATCCTGAGGTACCCTGGGGGGCAACTAGCCCACCAGGTGGTTCCAGTAAGCGCCACTGTGCTGCATTGCAGAGAGGTGGTCTAGGCCATGCCCCTTTTTACATCTCTCTGCAACGCAGCTCTGTGGCGCTAACTGGATGTACCTAGTGATCTAGTTGGACCCTAGGTACCCTCAGGATTCAAGGGGACTTAATCACCCAACTTATAAAGGCCTCATGGTGTGTTTGCACAGTGGTGAAGGGAGGGGACGGGCCTGAGGTGACGTGTGCAAACACAACCTATGGCGCATTTTAAGAGTTACTTTTAATCCCCCTGCCCTGTTATATACTAGGGGATTACAGATGATGTAGTGTAGTTCCTATATTTCCAATAGGCTCTGCGCATTGGAATAACATAAACGATAGTTTAGACGTAGGACTGAGGTCGACTAGGTCTCTATTGAATATGTTAGACTTAATTATGAATGCCAGCTAGCTCAGAGGTCGCTAGAAACTTTCTCGAGTGAATAGGAATGAGTTAACTTTCCTAAATAGACAAGAAGGGATTAGCTTCTGACAACCGCATACACATGGCAACTTTGCTCCCTCCAGAATAAGGAGTATATCTCCAGAGTCGTGTGAAACAATAGATAGCTATTTCACTCAGTCAATCGTGCATGCTTAGTTTCACCAGAGTGCAGAGAAATAGACAGACGGACGTTTTCAATAAAAGTTGTTATTTATTGAGCAGTCTTCTTTCTCATGCAAGAGAAGTGAATTGCCACAATTACAATACTTGTACAGTACAGTAAAAGGAGTATTATGAAATAATACTGTAAAAGCATTTATATGATTTCTGAGCCATATGATACTTAAAACGGATAAAATATATACAATACATACAATGATAAAAGTTGACTAAACATACTCAACTGGTGCTTCTAAAGTATGCCTACCCTGGTGTACCTAACCTAAGCCTAGTACGTGGGAAGGAGTAAGTGAGCTGCAGTTTAAGTTAAGTTAGTTTTGCCAAGAATCTGAATCAAAAATTCTCTAAGGATCTGATCAGCTCCGTGCATTGGTTTTAGAATGAAGGAGGTCTTGTATCTCTTTCTCAGGACTCGATCTCCCAGCAACCCGCAAGGGTGACTGGAAACACTAGAGCTGGAGAAAAGACAGCGTCTCTCTCAGTGCGTCAAATGGGAGGGTCGGCTTCCTTTGGCACTCGCATCAGCTAGGCTTTGGGTAAGTAGATAGCCGCTCTGCTCCCAACCACTGTGTCTTTGCTTAAGGCAAATGCTGGTATATCTGTATACCTGGAAGGTGCCGAGTTTGACGTAAGGTTGGACATAAGACGTCACTAAGAACTGTCACTAAGAACTGGCAGTTCTTTCAGGACTCTCAGGATTTCTAGGACAAATCAAAACAGAAGCAGGGGGAATTCCCGGGCTGCTGGAGGCTTGGTTTGTTTAAAGAATGCGTTGTACTTTCTAGGAGTCTGCGGAAGTAGCCTTGCCGTATTTGGACTGCATTGGCTTTGACTGAATATGGATATGATTCTTATGCCTTTATAAGGATATGATTTGTTATAACCACACAAGGGCATGAATCGGGAATATTTAATTTGGGTCCTAGATACATTCACAACAATGAGGTCATGCAAATCACAGGGAAACCACAATGCATAGTGTTCCCTAGTGTATGTAGGTGTTTTCACTGTATTCTAAGTGTCTTTTAACATAGCACTGGCTCTAGGACTGGTTAGTCTGACTCAGTTACCACCAGTATCCATCTAAAAAAGTTGGGAGAACAGGATGATTTTGCAACAAGGCTTCTTTCTGCTTCTTTCTGCTTTTCTATTTTTTTTTTTTGTCTGCACATTTTCCTTCTTCCTACATCTTCTTTGTCTCTTTCGGCATTTCTTTTTTTTCTTTCTGTGCATTTATTCTTCTTTCTTCACATGTCCTATCTCTGTAGGCATAGTTAGAAATTAGCATTTAAAAAACCTTATAAATTCACTGAAAAAAACCATAGGTTTCAGGCATGTTATAGTTAGGAATTAGCATTTAAAAAACCTTGGAAATTCACTGAAAAAACATAGGTTTCAGGGGCGTTATAGTTAGCAGGACATTTCACTCGTACAACACCATTGAACTTCCCCTGTTATAGTCAGTTCGGCTAGCGATAACTTGCGCGCCCGCAATGCACTGCTGATGACTTCACATATTACATCACTCATGACATGGTCAGTGACATCACTCATGACATCACTGATAACATCTCAAATAACATCACTGATTATATCATCCTTGTGATAGAGTGGCAGACCTCCTCTCACCCTAATATAACCTTTGATACATACATACAAAAATAGAAACTAACATTTTCAAAACAATGGACATGCCAATACCAGTTACAGCAACCTATTCAGTAATTCTAAAATCTACATACACATCCACTCATTCACCAAGAGTCCTATATAGTCACTCATACATGCACTCACTCATCATATGTACTCATACACCTATACATCCTGCTACACACCGCCACTCTTTCATAGAGTTACTCACACACATAGTCACTCATGCTAATAAAGAATCAAACATCCATTTACTTGCATATACAGTTATACACACACCACCACACTTACTTCTACAGACACTGACACATACTTACTCTTTTGAACAATCACTTATAGAAACACATACTTATTCATACAGGAACTCTTCCAATCTATCACTCTCTGATATACTCACTTATATACACCAATACTCACATATACTAGTTTAAAATATATGTAGTTACTTATAAAGACACTATTGAGACAGTCATTCACTCACTACCATACACATACACACACTCACCACCCATACAGTCCTGCACACATACTATCTTCAACACATACAAATAGTGACTCACTCATTCATGCATGAATGCAATAAGTAAAACCCCTCCACTGAACCACACAGACACTCAGACACTTATACTAATACTCAAAAAACCAAGTAATAACCCATATAGACACTCATGTAGCTACTCACCAACCCAAGCAGCCACTTATACACAAAGTAAGAGATTGATACAGATATTTATATATTTAAACATTACTCACTAACCCATGTCTTCACTAAGATACACTTAATCAGTCAATTATACAATCAATTTTTCATTAAAAATCATCCATTTAGTTACTTATATACCCATTTATTCTTCCATCAACCTTGAGATATACATATATAAAACAAATTTAATTTTCAGAAAAACACACATTCACTAGATGATGTCATCAGTGATGTCATTTGAGATTTCATCAGTGATGTCATGAGTGATGTCACATGTGACATTATCAGCAGTGCATTGCGGGTGCGCAAGTTGTAGTTAGCTGAACTAATTATAAAGGGGGAATTTCAATGATTTTGTACAAGTGAAATATCCAGCTAAATTTAACTCCCCTGAAACCTATGTTTTTTCAGTGAATAAATATGAAACCATAGGTTTTAGGGGTGTTATAGTCAGCTGGACATTTCACTCATACAAAACCATTGAAATTCCCCCATTATAGTTAGTTGTACTAACTGTAACTCTCGCGCCCGCAATCCACTGGTGATGATGTCACATATTACATCATTCATGACATGGTCAGTGAAATCACTGATGACATCACTGATGACATCTCAAATGACATCACTGATGACATCATCAAGTGAATGTGGTTTGGTTCCATATGTCAATTTGTATTATATATATATACCATTCTGCATTGAAGACTGAGTGGATGTATAAGTGTCTGGAAGGAGGCTTTAGTAGCAGTGTGATTAACTGTTTACTTGTCGAATTTATAGTGTCTCACTAAATATATTGGATAGTGAATAAACTGTGTGACTATCTATATTATTTTCTCAGTTGTTGTGTAAACTGCTGCATCAATTAGTTACTAGCTACGTAAAAGTGTATATTAGTTATTGATTAGTTAACTGATTATTTGTATGGGAGAGTGAATGTGTGCATGGTTCGGTTGTGTGTGTGTGACTGACCAAAGATACGTCAATATTGATTCAGTAGCTATATGACGTTAAGACTACATAATATAATCATTTTTGGGCGAATAAATATGTATAAAGATGTGCTGATGAGCAAAAATATCTCTTAATGGTACATGTCCAACAAACTAGAATAATAAAAGGCAGTGTATGTGACATTTGTTCTATATAAATAAGTATACATAAGACTCAGTGATTGCATGAGTGACTGTATGGATATCTATATACTTGCAATAGTGATTTTATATCACACTAAGTATGAGTTACTATCAATAAGAATAAAAGAAGTGGCTGAGTAAATATAAGTATGATCCATTGTTTGCATAAGTGAGTAGGACGACTGCATAAGTGAATAGAATGTGTCCTGGTGTATAATGTCAATATAGGTGTTTAAGTATATTTGATAGTGTTCTATTGATCATTGACAGCATGTATTAGTGAATCTATAGGTAATGGACTACATGTTTGTGTAGATCTAGGATTGACTGAGTGGGTTTTCAGATACTTGTATTGGTGTGTCAATGGAGTCAATTATGGTACTCTGTATTTTTCAGTGAGTGATGAACGATTATAATAGTGTATGATGAGGTGTATCTGATTGTTACATGGATGATGTCATCAGTGATGTCATTTGAGATGTCATCAGTGATGTCATCAGTAATGTCACTGACCATGTCATGAATGATGTAATATGTGACATCATCACCAGTGGATTGCAGGTAGATACTTGTATTGGTGTGGCAATAGATTCAAATATGGTACTCTGTATTTTTCAGTGAGTGATGAAAGATTATAAAAGTGTATGATGAGGTGTATCTGATTGTTACATGGATGATGTCATCAGTGATGTCATTTGAGATGCCATCAGTGATGTCATCATTGATGTCACTGACCATGTCATGAATGATGTAATATGTGACATCATCACCAGTGGTTTGCAGGTGCGAGAGTTACAGTTAATACAACTACTATAACGGAGGAATTTCATTGGTTTTGTATGAGTGAAATGTCCAGATAACTATAACACCCCTAAAACCTATGGTTTTTTCAGTGAATTTCTAAGGTTTTTTAAATGCTAATTCCTAACTATAACCTGCTTGAAACCTATGGTGTTTTCATTGAATTTCAAAGATTTGTTTAATTGCTAATTCCTGAATATAACCTGCCTGAAACCTATGGTTTTTTCAGTGAATTTCAAAGGTTTTTAAATGACTATTCCTACTTATAATGTTGACCACTTCCCCATATTTTCAACACGTAACCAAATATGCAATGCTACCTAAAAAATCAGGCAATAGTTCCACTTACCACTAACAAATTAACATCAACATTTAAGTACTGTAAGAATATCGAATATGTACTGCGTGAATTACATTCAACTCACATCTATGTTTAAAGAGCAATATGTGATAGAGTTTCTAATTATACAGTTCCCACACCCAACAAAATCAGAATACCTAGAGCCACGATCACCACAACCATCCCCACGGACCCGTCACCCTACTACCTCAGAGGCAGCGCAAAACAGGACAACAAACTTTTTCAAAATAATATATCCCCTTATCAGTACACTAGCCTAATCTACAGAGATGTGTATGTATCCTGGAAAGAGCTCGAACAGCAAAAACTTTTTTTTACCGTAGAAATCAAAAACTTCAGTGTGTACATATACCATTGATACGTGTAGTGTACTGAATAGTGGACGCAACCATATTATCTCAGACACCAGGGAATAAAACTGTCATGTAGCTGTTTTCACACCCCCCCTTTGAAACAGAAGTGGACTGGGCTAGTTCAACGTCAACAACGTCAACGTATGACTATAAATAATTAGGCCACGCCTTGGGCGTGGTTAACTTCTGCAAAGACAAGAGACTCCACCGCAGCGAAGGTCCTCACCCTGCCACGTGGCTGCTGCCATGAGCACATGCCTCCTCGATACAGGCCCATTCCGAACTCAACGCCACAGCACATCAGACTTATGTCTGTATCGACTTCTGCCTTCGATCTCCATTTTGGAAGCAGGGTTCACAACTTGAATTCAGATTTGCATCTGTACTACCGACAGTGTTGAAATTAGCCTTGCTTTATTTAAGGTACAGACAATTGGATTCTATGTCTTCCGATTTTGTATAAGGATGTGACAAAAAGCATTCATCTAAAACTGTGCTGACTACAGCCTTTTAATCCACACTGCGGACAACAGGGTTCACAACTTGAATTCAGCTTTGCATCAATACTACAGACAGCATTGAATCCAGCCTTGTTTTATTTAAGGCAGAGACAATTGTACTGTGTCCTCAGATTCTGTTAACTGTGACAAAATACCATTCATTGATCTTTGTGTTAACTACTGCCTTCAATCTACACTGCGTACAACAGGGTTCACAACTTGAATTCAACTTTGGATCTACACTAGGCACAGCATTGTCGTCATCCTTCGTTTATGTAAGGGATAGACAATTTTCTTAAAGTATGAAAAGTAGGACATTCAGCCTTCATTTATTTAATGCAGAAACAATTCTACTATATGTCTTCAGATTTTGTTTACATAAGTGACAAAAAGCATTTATACATGTCTTTTTCAACAACTGACTTCAATCTACACTGCGTACAACAGGGTTCACAGCTTGAATTCTGCTTTCCATCTACACTACACACAGCATTCAAGTTAGCTTTGATTTATGTAAGACAGAGACAATTTATTGTTAATGGATGCCACAAAAACATTCCTCAATGTCTGTACAAAGTACTGCCTTCCAATGTACTCTGCGATCAACAGAGTTCACTACTTGATACCAGAAGCGGAGAAGCACCACAAGCAACATGTATTCAGTCTCGATTTATTTAAGGCAGAGACAATTGTACTGTGTCCTCAGATTCTGTTAACTGTGACAAAATAGCATTCATCGATGTTTGTGTCGACTACTGACTTCAATCTACACTGCGTACAACAGGGTTCACAACTTGAATTCAGCTTTCCATCTACACTACGGATAGAATTCAAGTTATCCTTGATTTATGTAAGGCAAAGACTATTTTGTTGAAGGATGCCACAAAAAACATTCCTCAATGAATGTAGCGAGTTCTGTTTTCAAATGTACAGTTCGATCAAAAGAGTTTATGGCTTGATACCAGTGACGCATAAGCACTACAGACAACATAAAATTCAGTCTGGATTTATTTAATGCAGAATAACACTACTGTGTTGTCAGATTTAGTTAAAGTATGTAACAAAAAAAGGATTCCTCGATGTCTGTGTCAACTACAGCCTTCCATGTACTCTGCGGACAGCAGGGTTCACAAATTGAAGTCACCTTTGCATATATACTATGGACAGTAAGGAATTCAACCTTGATTAATTTAATGCAGAGACAATTGTATTGTATGTGTTCAGATTGTTTCAGATAGAATGATGATTGTACATGAGGCATTCCACTAGACAAGAGACATTATACAAATGGAACTCCCCCGAACCACGAATCATCACAGGGGACGCACACTCTGAGTTCTTTCAGTACCACTAACTCACTGTACCACAAGTCCTTTTCCCATAGCCGTATTAAAGCAGAATTCACTAGGCAAAAAAACATTGCTCCCAGTTCAGGCCCCCTGCATTACGCATTATCGCAGGATACGTACAAGCTAAGCGCCAAAGATACTACTAACTCAGTACACCATAAATCATCGGAAAAAAGAGTGAAGTTTTATGTCAGCAATGAGGCATGCTATCACTTTTAAATGGAATCCATGCAGAATACAATAAAAAAAGACATTACTCCAATTACTGTGCCCCCCTCCCCAGATCACGCATCATCAATGAATATGTACACGCTAAACACCAAAGGTACTAGAAACTCAGTGCATTAAAAATGATTATCACGTGGCCTTACTAAGGCACCATTCACAACACAAAAACATTACTTTCAGTACAGCCTGCCCAGACCCCGCATTATCACATGCTCCACAGAACCTTCTTGTTTTAGATACCACTAACTCAGAGTAAACCAAACTAAGTATAACACCTATCAAACCCTACGCAATATCCACTTATTATGCTTCCTTGATAAACCTATTTATATGACTTATAGATTTAGTTGAATAATAATATACATCCTGCATACATGTTCTATCTTCCACTTTAATCATAATTGCACATGATGCACTCCACCCTAAGATGTACACTACGGACAGCAGGATTTATAACTTGAATTCACCTTTGCATCTACACTTTATACAGTAGGAAATTCAACCTTGATTTATTTAATGCAGAGAAAATTATACAGTATGTATTCAGATTTTGTTAAAATAAGTGAAAAAAGCATTGTTTTATAACTGTACTGACTACTAGCTTCCATGTACACTGTGCACAGTAGGGTTCACAACTTGAATTTACCTTTTCATGTACAGTAAAAACAGCATTAAATTCAGCCTCGATTAATTTAAAGCAGAGGAAAAAATAGTGCTGTTTCACTGCTAGTATGCGCAGGCACCTTCAATCGTTGCATTCTGTGAACTATGATAATAAAGAATGTAGAAAATTGTGGCAAAATGTACCCCCACCACCGGCAATACCAAGTACCTCTGGGACATCACCTTCAACATCACCACCTGACATACGTCCCCATTTCGAGAAAGTTAGAATGCACTACATGAAATGCAATAATTTAGTTTGTTATGGGGTCAATCAGTAGACCTAGTTACAGAGTAGTTGATAATCATCGATGCTAGTATTCTTTTTTCCCCCTCAAAGTTCATATAGTCCAGTATGCAACAGTGAATGGTTTGAGTGCATTCCGCTCAGACCACGCATCATCGCAGGGTGAACACACAATAAACACCACACTTACCGCTAACTCAGTACACAGTAAATAATCGCCATGTGCCCTTGTTAAGGGAAAAATTCAATAGTCAAAACACATTTTTACCAGTGCTGTCTGCCTGAACCACACATCATTGCAGGCTCCACACAAACCACACCTACTTCAGTGCGCCATAAATCATGAACCCTTTACAATAGAATGTTCTCTATATTATTTCACACACAATGTTCCTACCTTTGTACAACAGAAGTCATGAACCATTATGATTTAATATCTGTATATGATATCATGATTTCTATTCTACTTGTTACCAACAACAACGTAATAAAATGGAGTCAAGCACACGTCCCCGTACCCACTTCAACTATCTAGCTGTGTCTGTGTATTTATTGTGTTTGAAAATTGCTGCTCCTCCGCCCTACCACATTATATTTTGCTATAAATAGCGTATGCAACCAACGTACCGGTGACAGTCAGTTTGGGCTATTCCTCTTTTTAAAAAAAAAGGTATATTTCTATAGCACAAAATCAACCCAAAACTATACCAGCTATTTACATGAGCACCATATTTACAATACATTTTCAGGCACGCGTACATTATGTCATTACTCTACAATAATAGGAAGTGCACACAACTCTGAGACTCGAACACTGATTTCCAGCATCAAGTTGTACAGTGACCTGAATGACAAAAGAAGTATATATATTAGCTGCCCTTCATGTGCAAAAAACTACAACTTAAACTTTTCACAGCCCTGTATTACTACAGCTACAACACTCCACTGAATGTAAAATTAACATGAATAATCGCAGAAATACGTCATGTCTACCATATTTTATGTATGCAACTATGAAGGAATATAGAGTCAGTGATACCCCGTACCTTCCATGTTGGCCAAGTTGTAGAACTTTACAGATATAATGACACATTTGCTTTTAAGACCCGGGTGACATCAGCACTACAAAACGGACACCAGAATAACTTAATTTCTCATATAGCTCATGACGGGACCACGCCCATAGATCTGGAATCATGCTTCAGAGCCTCGTGCAGCACTAGCGTACGTCAGGCCAGCCCACTCCACTTATGCTACCAGGAAAACACAAAAGCGAAACATGGCCCAGATTTCCATTGTAGTGATTTCTTAGTTTTAGGTCTAGTTGTCAGAACGGCACACACACTCCCTCATAGCTGGTATACAACCACACCACACCCATCCAACGGATCCGTCACTACACACGTGACCGTACCTATAAAAAATACGGGTCGCACATGCTGTACTCCATTGAAGAGTTGCTCCCATCGCAAGCGCTGGTGGTTTGCCTCATGTAGGCCTGAACCACCGAACAGTGGGCCCACCACCAGATGCATGGCCTCTTTGGTTATTGAGATAGTGGTACCAGAAGGACTGAGCGGTAGAAGAACCTGCGATGAGGATGATGGGAGCACAAGTATGTCGATAGCCATAGAGATATCAAGACTCAGTACCATATGTGAGGCTGTAGCAGACTGGATTCAAAAAAGCAAAGCAGCGATTTAGACGAACGAATATTCTTTGCAGTCACTCTCTCACTTCCTCTCTACTTTGATAAAAAAAATGACGCACAATGTTAACTTCCTTTTTATCTTTCATGTTGTGTTTCAAAAATTGGCGCCCCCCCAACACCTCTAAAACTTAATTTTCGAGGATTCTGAGATGATTCGGGGCCATCGTAACAACTTCTGAGAAGTGCGCTTCGACACGTAGTGCACCCTTTTTGAATTAAGTCAATGGCACAAGGCGAGCAAAGAAACTTGTTTCCGAAACAACAGCAAGTCATCTGTGAAAGGAGAGAATGAGTAGTGTGCAGCAGCTTTACCACGTAGGAATGTACAATTACCTCCGGCCAGTGAGAATAGATAGGTTATAACAGTTTAAAGGGCAGATGTACGAGCCCCTTGCACCACTTCTGTGTATCGACTGGCTGGGTCTTTGGATGGTGATCGGAGGCAGGACCCCCGGCTTCTTGGGGACATGTATCATCTAGAATGGCCTGAAGAAATCACCCTGAAGGAGGTCGAGTCTGCAATAGCAAGACTAATACCAAACAAGGCCCCTGGCCTAGATAAAATCCCGGGGGATTTATTCCGATCCCAACCCAAAATATGGGCACCGTATCTGCTTGTTTTATTTAACCCCATGCATGCTATCCAGATTCCCCCCCCTGTGCTGGGCCCCAATGCAAACGGCCATGGTCATGACGGAACGGTTCCGTCATGAGCTCAGCTCAACCGATGCCCATGACGGAACCGTTCTGTCATGAGCATCGAAAGGGTTAATGCAATTCTTAGGGGGATCGACCCACCAGATACTTGGCTCGGTGCCGAGATCGTCCCCATTTTTAAGAAAGGTTGCCCTTTAACACCATCAAATTATAGGCCCATTAGTTTCATAGACACCACACAGAAACTAATGGGCAGGATCATTCTAGATAGGATCCAGGGGTGGATGGAAGAAAATGAGATACTAACCACACTCCAGGCCGGGTTTAGGACGGGTATTTCCACTGTGCATCAAATATTTTGGCTGCAGGTCTTATTCTGGAAGACGATGAGAATGGAGGGTGACAGCCTCTATCTCATCTTCGTTGACCTGCAGGCCGCCTTTGATCTAGTTCCAAGGGAAAAACTATAGAAAGTCTTAGCAGAACTAGGTCTCCCATCCTATCTATTGAACACCCTAATTAGGCTTCATACTAGCAACTATGCCCAAGTTAGGTGTGGGAGGCACGGGGATCTCTCTGCATGTTTCCCTGGTTCAAAGGGTGTACGCAAAGGGTGCGTCATGGCGCCAACACTATTTTGTCTTTACATCAATGGCCTTGTCGATCATTTAATTGGTGTAAATGACAATGATGCACCTAGGCTGGCCACCAGGCAGGTGCCCGCTCTGATATTTGCAGATGACACCTTGTTGTTATCTAAAACATCATCGGGCATCCAGCGAATCCTGGATGGCTTTTCAGCATTCTGTGCTTCACGGGGATTGGAGATTAACTCGGATAAGACCAAGTTCATGATTTTCAATCCCCAAAAGTAGACACATGAAAGATACCGATCACAAGCAAGAATGGCCTCAACGTACGGTGCAGAACTTTGGGGCCACAAAAATATATCTAATCTACTGAGGGTTGAGCAGGGCTTTATGACGAGCCTTTTGGGGTTGCCACCTAGCACACTACTCATTCCTCTACGACTTGACCTGGGGCTGGAACCTATAGAAGAATTAGTATCAGCACGGCCCTTGCTGTATTGGAAGAGACTTTGGTCAGTGCCTGAACTAGCTCCATATAAAGAGGAATTTATAGAGGTCTGGGCTCTTCTAAAAAGCAAGAACATTCCGTGGCTGCACCACATCAAGTCTCTTAGTATTCGGATTGGTTTGCCTGAGCCTTGGGAGACCCCGGAGGTGTGTTGCCCAGGGATATCCAAATTGGAACTCAAAAATCAGCTGAGGCAGCAGTACTCATTAGCCTTACAGAGTTCAGGTTACCCAGGAAGACTTTCAGCAGAGTTCCTCCTGGTGAAATCTGAATTGCGAGCGGAAGAATTCTTAAATGTAATCTATCCACCCCTTGCGAGGAAGCTCTACATCCGGTTAAGGTACGGCAGTCTACCACTTAGAACATTTACTTGCAAATGGGCAAAATCAAAAAATATTGCCTGCCCGGCATGTAATTATGTGTGAAGATGTTTGCCATGTAATGTTTTTTTGCCCTGCGTAAGAAGTTATAAGGAAATGCTGGCTGATTCCGAGATGCAGGAATCTAGGGTTCAGATATTGTACTCAGGCATGTAGGGTTTTAACATATGACACTCACCCCCCCATCGTTTGTGCTGTATCCCGCTTTCTATTTGGCATGTGGCGTAGAAGGAAAAGTTCTGGATACATTCTTGTGTTCAATTATGTCCAATTATGAATTTTAACTTTTTAAGTCTTGATAACTATCTAGTTTAATCCATTTTTAATACTGACTTGTCATTTATTTATTGTTTTATTGATTGTGCGTTTGTGTATGTATTTTACTTGCACTTTTATTGTCTATGACCGAAATAAAGTTATGTAATGAAATGAATGAAAAAAATAAACCAAAAATATACGTGTTCATTTGTATGTACTATGCTATTACTAACTCTATATGCTATCTTTCAGATCTCTAAACTGGAGGGTGCACTATAAAGCCGCACATCCTTGGACACACAACGGAGGCAAAAGGTGAGCTACGAGTATTTTCTCCAGTATTACCTGCTCCATCTATAACTTTCTCTCTCTCACACTTTTAATGTAGTTTTTTCTGTCTTTCTCTCGATCACTTTATCTCACATTGTTTCTCTTTCTCTTTTAAAGTTATGGACGCTGCTGTCCACTCTGACGTGTAGAATCAAAGTTAAGTTCAAGTTGTGAACTCTGTTGGTCACAGTGTTTACAGAAGGTAAGCAGAGCGGCCTAGATATAAAATCCCTCTGATTAAATGCATTAGAATTAAAAGACCTTATCTACAAGCCCCTTGCGACACTTTGGTGTCACTTTCAACATGAGAAAAGTAACACAAAAGTGGCGCAAGTGTCTTGTAAATAACCCCTAAAGAATATTGTCCTGCATAATGACTTGATCTCTCACCTAATTCTGTCTCATCTCTGAATCATTTTGAAGACCTGTTGATCTGTAATGTAAATCTGTTGTAGTAGGCACTTCCATACAGACACCGCTTGAAAGTGGGCCTATAAGACAAGTGAAATGTATCAGGCACACTGCAGCCATAAAAATAAGAAAATATTGCCAAGTGTTACCTTATACGTGTCATTTGTATGTACTATGCTATTACTAACTCTATATACTATCTTTCAGATCACTAAACTGGAGGATGCACTATAAACCAGCACCTGCTTGGACACACAATGGAGGCAAAAGGTGAGCTACGAGTATTTTCTCCAGTATTAACTGCTCAATCTATAACTTTCTCTCTCTCACGTTTTAATGTCATTTTCTCTCTTTCTCTTTCTTACTCGCTCTCACATCGTTTCTCTTTGTCTTTTAAAGTTATGTACGCTGCTGTCCACTCTGCCGAATACAGCCTTAGCTGAGTTCAAGTTGTGAACTCTGTTTGCCACAGTGTTTACACAAGGTAAGCAGAACAGCCTAGATATACAATACTTCCGATTAATTGCATTAGAAATAAAAGAGATTATTTACAAGCCCCTTGCTCCACTTTTGTGTCACTTTCAACATGAGAAAAGTAACACACAAGTGACGCAGGAGTCTTGTAAATAAGAATAAGAGGCGAGGAACATGGCGGCGGCAGGCTAGCGGCTGCTGCGAGGCTCCGATCCTGAAGCCCTAGTACGAGTCAGCACGGGTCTCTTTCCTCTTTTTTTAACGGGATTATGATGGATTGCAATGCAGGTTGTGCAGGTGAGTGAGAAAGTCGCATTTGCGTCCTTTTCGGACGTACGGCAACGTAGCTTGCTCTTGTCTTTTCCCCACGCTCTCGGACCGAGAGTGACTGCAGAACGAACGTAGAGAACGCGAGCGCAAAGCAAGAGCGCTGAAGCAGGAGGCTCTAGGACCCGCACGGCAGGCTGGATGAGAGAGCAACGCGATTGGGCTTGTGAGCGGCGGTACGCCAGGGAGCCGGTTACCGGACAGCTGTATCGCGTTACAGGTGAAGTGCTATTGTCGGTATTAGGAGGGGGACCCCGGCGTATTGAGAATGGATGTCGAGGCAGCGTGGTACGAACACAGGCAGAAGAGACTACAGAGCGCATAAGACCTAGGGTAAGCTGCTACAGTATCAGGCTCCGTACGAGAGCAGCCCTATGGTATCGGTCCACTTTGTTCATAAGTCGCGAACATTTACCACGTTTTCTCCCTGTGTCTGTAGCTTGTTGTGACTCCGTTGTTTGTATGGATACGGTCAGGGGAGTTCCTGCAACACAGCAATCTACCTTGGGAGTCATAAGTGCCTCCAGAAAGGGTGATATAGCGGAGGAGCTCATATCAGCAAATGTGCCTGAACAACCCCCCAAGGTGGGAGTAACTATTGGTGAGCAAAAGAGTGCTGTCAAAAATAGATACCAGCTTCGCTCTAGACAGGAACTTAAGACAAAAGGAGTCCTAAATACTGCTGACTTGGTCGTGGCTGGCAGTAAAGGTCCAGAGCCAATTTCACCTGGCAAACAAAGTAGAAAAGGGGGTGTGAAGAGGGGTAAAGCTAAGGGCTTAAAACAATCCAAATTGCTTAAGGGTACTCCGTCACTTAAGAGTTACTTCAAGATAATGGAGCATGCAGTGTCTACCAAAACAAACAGCATAGAAATAAATGGAGGAGAAGGAAGCTCAAATGAAATCTTTCAAGAGTTGGTGAAGCCCACTGCCGACATTTCTGCCGATATTCCTGTCGTAATAGATATGTCAAATAAATCGAACAAACCGAACAAGCTGACCCAGGTAGCAGTCTCCCCGCTTTTAGCCTCCTTCCCCTTGAGTAATAAATATGGGGCTTTGGAATCAGCTAACATCTCTGAGATAACTGCTGAAGCTGAAGCTGTCTCTGTCTCTGTAACTGAAGTAACTGAAGTAATTGCTCAGTCTCCAGTCAGTCATATAAGGGACATCAACCAAGTAACTAGTCATGGAAGTGGAAGTGAGCTGGCACAAAATACTACACAGGACACTGAACCCCAACTTCTTCACACAGTGTCGGCGCCAAACCAAGGAAGTAATGACTCTCCTTTTTTCCCGACCGAGGAAGAAGGGGCTTGTGGAAGCAGTGATTTGACAGATAAAAGTCTTGGCTCCTTACTACAGTCTCTAAGAGGAGATTTACTAAGTAGATTCGAGACTTCTGAGAAAAATCAACAGCGTCTGCATGATAGATTCGACCTTTTAGAGACAAAAATTGAGGGTATCAGTACTAGAACGAGTACACTGGAAGGGAAGGTTTCATCACTTTCAGAGACCTCTAACATAAATTCTAAAGATATAGAAGCCTTGAAAGCCCAGAACCGATCTCTGGCTATGGATCTGGAGAGATTGGAAACCCAATCCCGTCGAAATAACTTGAGGATCCTAAAAATTCCGGAAGGGGCCGAGGTGGAAGATATAAAAGGATTTGTCTGCAGACTACTACGTGAAGATATCCTCAAAGACCGTCCGGATATTGATCTAGAAGCAGAAATACAGAGTACATAGAGACCCATATAGGTTGCATCCAGACAGAAAGGCTCCCAGGAAGATTTTGGTATATTTCCAAACTTATAGCGTGAAAGAATTGATTCTTAATAGATGTTTATCACTCACTTCTCTACATTTCCGAGCTAACCCATATCACATCAGATCTGATATTGGTGGTAAAACTGCTCAAAGGCAGTGGGAGTTAGGGTCCAGAATGCCAGAATTACGTTCCATGGGGGCTAATGTACAAATGAAATTTCCAGCACTTCTTAAAATTATGTGGAACAATAAAATGTACACGTGCCAGTTTTCAGAGGAAGTAGATGCAGTCCTTGATAGAATGAAGGCCCAGAAGGAATAGCATAATAGAGATGGCTTAGTTGTTCCATTTTCTCAAATCTATCCTTTCCACATTCAGCGGAGGTTAGAGAATGTCTGTGAGTGGGGTGGGGAAAAGGGGGATAAAAAAAAAAATATATATATATATATATACTAAATAAAACTTAAAAAAAAAAAAAAAAGAATACTAAATAAAGCTAAAAAAAATAAATAAAATCAATTCATATATTTAGTTAAGAGTTTGCACGAATAAATTGGTAAGACAGGGAAATGAGACCCGTACTTATTCTTTTTCTTTACTTTTGAGTGGGGCAATCAGGATTGAAGGGCCCCCTAGGGCGTATCTTCGCCAATCAGGAGGGAGGGGTTCCTCGAGGGGTGGGTGGGTGGGCGGTTCAGGGGAAGGGGTAAAAAACAACTAAAAATGTCCTCATGCACCATAAATAAGTATTTTCCTTTTGTCAATTATTATTGTTATAAGGTACTACGCTCTGTTATCAGCCACAACCAAAAATTAAAATTTGCGTATGACTCAAGCTAACCATACTATAATCCTTTCCTGGAATGTGAATGGCTTAGGGAGTTATAAGAAACAATTTAATGTATCTCACTTCTTAGAAAATGCTGGAGCGTCACTAATCTTTTTGCAGGAAACTCACCTGGAAGCAAATGAATGTAGAGATATTTTTATAAAACATAAGTGGGTTCAGGATATTTTTTGCTCCAATCAATCGGGCACTACGAGAGGGGTGGCAATTATTATCTGTGCCAATAAAGGAATAGTTGTTCATGATTGGGCTACAGATCAGTCAGGGAGGTGGTTGGCTGTAGTGGTATCAGTGGGTACTGCTAAACTTTTATGCGGGGTTTATTATGGCCCAAATGAAGACAACCCTTATTTCCTTAAAAAATTAGCAAGCTATTTATTACAATTTTCTATTCCTATAGTGCTAGGGGGAGATTTTAACCTGTTATTGGATGCAGAACTAGACCGCACTTCAAAGGCCAGATACAATTGCCCAAAGAAATCGACCCTTACTCTGAAAAATATTATCAAGGAGTATACGTTATGTGATGTCTGGAGAGTTAAACACGGTTCCCAGAGAGAGTATTCGTTTTATAGCAAAAAATACCATCAGTTCTCCAGGATAGATTATTTCTTGCTCGATAGAGCGATGTTATCAAATACACTTTCTATTGCGTATATTCCGAATGGATTATCGGACCACTCTGTGGTCAAGTTGTGCATTAACATTCAAAAAAGAAATCCTTTAGAATATAGGTGGACCTTGGATAGGACTATTCTACTGAAAGCAGATTTTATTACTAGAACTAAGGAAAGTATAGCAGAGTTTTTCTTATTTAATAATGACTCAGCTCCAGATCGGATTATATGGGACGCTTTAAAATCTTTTTTTAGAGGTATATACGGTTCCCAAATGGCTCTGAACAGAAAGTTAATTAAAGAAAAGGATGTAAATGATCTTAATTTAATCAAAATAAAAGAGCAGCAACTTCTCTATGCCATCTCTAACGATCAAACAGAGATATTAAGGTTGGAAAAAGAACTAGAAGACCTACAAACTAACCACAGGTTAAGCTCTGAAAAAATACTAAGAGACAAGTGGGAGGTAAGCAAATTGCGTAATTTTGAATATGGGGAAAAATGCGGATCATTGCTAGCCGTGAAAGCCAGGTCTGAGAGGTCTAGAAACAACATTAAAACCTTAATAGAATGAGGAACTGGCGCTGTTTTGTCAGAAGATGAAGATATCAAAGAGGAGGCCAGATCTTTCTATGAAGATCTTTACCGTGGAAAAGTGAATAGCTCAGCCGACGAATTAGAAAATCTGGACATCCTGAGAAATTTAACACAATTGAGCAATGAAGATATATCCTTTCTGGGAAAAGAAATTACTGAGGGGGAAATTAGATCTCAACTGGAGAAAATGGCAAGAAAGAAAGCAGCAGGTCCTGATGGGCTCCCGATAGAAATCTACAAGGACAACTTGGATGAATTTATAGTTCCAATGCAGAAACTATTCAATGAAATCTTCATCCAGGGCCAGCAAATTCCGCCTTCTTGGCTGGATGCAACCATTTCATTAATTGCGAAGCCGAATAAAGACCCACAAAGAATAGAATCATATCGGCCTATATCTTTACTGAACTCGGACTTAAAATTTTTTTCAGGTATCTTAGCAAACAGACTCGCTAAGGTTATAAAAACTATTATACACCCGGACCAACGCGGATTTATCCCGGGCAGACAATTAAAGGAACTCACATTTCAAGCAATCGGAGCCATTGACTACGCAATTCAAAATAAAAAACCACTGGCCATAGTCGCAATAGACGCTGCTAAAGCTTTTGATCAAGTAAATTGGCAATACTTATGGTTAACGATGAAGAAATTTGGTTTCCCCGAAATTTACGTTAAAAGTGTGGAGTCTTTATACAGAGGTCCTAGAGCCAAGATTCTGGTTAACGGAGGACTGTCAGAATGGTTCAACGTTGGTAGAGGAACAAGGCAAGGATGCCCCTTGTCTCCACTGTTGTTTGATGTCTACATTGAGCCTTTTGTCTGTTCCTTAAGGCAAGATTCTATTATTTCTTCGTTTAAAATTGGTGAATTATCAATCAGGGCAGCGTTGTATGCAGACGATCTTCTTTTGTACACTTCAAACCCCCTCGCAGCAATTCCTAGGTTATTTATGCTCGAGGAGAGCTTTGGTTCTGTCTCAGGCTATAGTATTAACAAAGAGAAAACTGAGGTAATGTGTTGGAACAATTTACTCCCTATCCCAGAAGCTAAGTGTAAGATGAGATATTTAGGCATTCATTTAACCCAGAATATAGACGATATTCCAAAGGCTAGCTGGGAAATTGTGGTAAAGGAGATCAAAAAACTTCTGTCCAAGTGGAACACTCTGCCTTTAAACATTTATGGCAGAGTTAATCTTGTCAAAATGATCATCTTACTTAAGGTAACGTTTCTGTTTAATTCTATTCCCTTAGTTTTCAGTAGAAAAGATATTCTCAATTTGCAAGGCAGAATAGGGTCTTTTATTTGGGCAACAAAATCTCCAAGGATAGCATGGAAGAAGCTAAGGAGAGGATTAAAATTAGGCGGTTTAGCTCTCCCTGACCTATTATTTTACTGTTATGCCTTCCAGCTTAAAAACTTTAGGATATTAGCTAATAAATTGGATTTTACTTCAAACAGTTTACTGTTCCAGGCTATGCTGCAGGATCTCCCTTATGGTACCGATTATTTTCTGTTTAAATTTGGCGACAAAAAGTTCTTTAAAAAAGTCAGGCTGAAAGTTTTAAAGGCTGCTCTACACTATTGGTCGCAGGTATCTAAGCTGTTGTGTATTCAGTACTACCACCAATACTCCCCAATTTGGGACTCACCTGGTACCCCGGATTGTTTGATGGACCAACTGGCTCTCCCTTTAAAAAGAGCAGGTCTCCTGAAATGGGGGGACCTACGGGATGCATCGAAAGTTCTAAAATGGGAATTCCTAGTGGGCGTAACTGGAGGGACGCTCACGAGGTTTAAGTTTTATCAACTTTCGGCTTGGTGGGGAAGTCAAAACTGGGATACAAACGATGAGAACTCGTTTTTAGAGTTATTTAGTAATTCTAGAGAATTGAAAAGGGAGACGGCACAATGGTATAATATATTATTGAATAATAAAGATAACTTGGAAACAGAGATTGTGAATATATGGGACCCTTCCTCAGTTCAGATAGCCGAGGAATTAGAGAAATTATGGATAGATTCTTTCTCATTATCTCAAAAAATAATTAAACCTTCTAACTTAAGAAGAAATCACCTATACACATTGCACAGAGTGTATTGGACCCCAGCGAAACTTTCTAGGATCTCTGGGGTGCAATATGTTTGCCCAAGGTGTAATCTAATGAGCGCAAATGATATCCACATGTTTTTCGAATGTCCTAACATAGGTAATTTTTGGGAACAACTGTGTAAGTTTTTGGAAGAGGTACTGTCGGTCCCTATCCAATGTACATCTAGATTAGTTTTTTTCGGCCTATTACCTGATTATTTGTTCAACAGTAACTTGTCACAGTTTATTTTTTATGTAATAGTCATCGCTAGAAGAGAGATCTGCAAAGCATGGAAGTCTGTATCCCCCCCGAAGTTTGCAGATTGTCTTAAAAATATTGTGGCGGTGAGTAAACTTGATATCTTATGCGGGGGGGATGATAAGTCTGTCAATTTGTGGTCAGCATTGACTGCCTGGATCGAAAAATAAGTCAATAGTCCAATGATTATGCCAGAGGTAAGTGGTCCTGTCCTTCCTTAGCAGCAAGTACCATTACGAAAGGAAGTTGGACGGGTAACGACCATTCCTCTGGGCAATCTTCTACAGCTATCCACAAACACAAGGGCTGGAAAGGACAGTTTGTGACAGTGGCTTGAAGAGCGCCTATTTTTAGAGCATTCATTAACTGTATGAGGACAAAAAAAATTTTTTATAAAAAAAAAAAAAAAAAAAAGAATAAGAATATTGTCCTGCATAATGACTTGATGTCTCACTTAATTTTGTCTCATCTCTGAATCATTTTAAAGACCTGTTGATCTGTAATGTAAATCTGATGCAGTAGGCACTTCCATGCAGACACCACTTGAACGCGGACCTGTAAGACAAGTAAAATGTATCAGGCACACTGCACAGGTAAAAATAAGAAAATATCGTAAAGTGTTACCTTAACTTGTAATGTTTGACCTCATTTACTCACACCGATCTAACTTTAAACACTAATTTTCTTTTTTGTTTTGCAGATTACCTACCGTACTTCTATTGGAGTCCATATCACATTTTGTTTATCATATTGTTTTGTTAAAGTTATGTTTCTAGTTATTTATTGTATTGTTATCTTTAAGTTACAATTCCAGTTATTTATTGTTGTTTTAATAAAAGTTCATTTTAAAAAAGTATATACGTCTTTTATTTGGGGGGGTGGCGGTCCCCAATAGAAATTATATTTATAATTTGAAATATAATTCTGAGGCTAACTCTTTACCAGATCTTTACCAGAGTCTATAGCTACGACGAACGGTTCCTATGGAAGAGTTTTAAAACTCCTGCACAGTAACTTTTTCCATTAGCAACATAGTGTGCTGAACTTCTAACCTCTGCACTCATGTAAGTGTTCCATGAACTGTTACTATGGTACCAGGCAGAAAGCCGTTTGTGGGTAGGTTTGTAAGGTACTGGCTGTACAAAAACCATTATATTTACCCTGGATCCTCTACATAACAGAAAGAAAAGCAAAGTAAAACAAAACACTGTGTACCAGATTTACAACTCCTTGCACCAATTTCGCGTCCAAAGCCCCCCCCTACAAAATCAGAAGTGTGTGGGCCTCAACAATGCCCCTCAAGCCCCGGGAACCACCACCTCTCAGGGATTTGTGTATTGTGGGAGGCAGGCTGCGTGGCCCTCCGCCTGGTGCCCTCCAGGGCCCTGGGGACTGCCACACCGAGGGCCAGTTCCTACAGTGTCCCGGGATGCCTACCCCCGGGACACTGCTGTTTGCTATGATAGGGCGAGAGTCTTGCGCCTTCTGCCTTCCCATAGCAGCCTTAGTTTGCATTTTCAAAGACAGAGAGGTGTAATCTGTTCTCACTTTCAAAATACTAAGCAGGTTGCATTTCCATATGCAAGTTAGCATCTCCCCTTGCGGAAAAGCAATGCTAGCTCCCCAAGAACGCAGGAAGCCGATGGGACCATGGGGGCATGGTGGCTCCCCTCATGGTCCCCAACATTTTTTATAAGACCCTGGGGAAATGCCCCAGAAGTATTAGAAAGTACTGAAAGGGGCTATTTTTTAACGGAAAAAGTCAAAGTTGCACACCCAGCGCAGCGCTCAGTGGGGCCCCCTGGCGTGCACGCGCTGGATGCACGACTCATAATCTGTTGGCTGCGTGACTCCAGCTCCTTTGCTGCACAAGCTCTGCACATTTGAGAGCCGGCATTACTTTTGAACTTCAGGAGCTACTAACATGAGGCTCCTCATGTGGAAAAGCAATCTTATTTAGAATTTGAAAGAGAGAACAGATTTCCTTGCTATGGAAGGGTGGGATGGGCACCCCGGGACACTGCAATACAAAAAAGCCCCTGGGAGTGGTGGTCCCTGGGGCTTTGGAGACCTTAAAGCCCCCCTCTCCAGCCATAACGGGGCTCTCACGTGCACCAGGAGGGGTGATAGTCCCCGCGGCTTCGAGGACCTTCGACCCCCCCACCATTTTTTTTTTTTGCCCTGGGGAGTGACGATGCCCAAGGCTGGGGGGCCCCTCTGCACCTCACATAAAATTTAATAATTTTGCACCCGGTATGTAACCCCCGGAGACAAATTATTAATAAAAACTCTGGGGCATATTAGCAAGGCAGGCGATATGATATTATCGCCGCTTTTGTGGCCGTTTTTGGCCGCAAAGCGGCAATAATTTAGGTGCCCTATTAGCAAGCTGTTCCTAACATCAGTTAGCGACAGCTTTTAGGTGATAATGAGCAGTTTGGGGCCCACTTTGCATATCATGACATGCAAAGTGGGTGTACCCAACCTGTTAGCGGCTGAAAGCTGACGCTAACATCGCTATTGCCTATTATCAACGCCTGCTCAGACCACTTCTTAACCTGTATATCCAATGGGAGGTGGATATTCCGGTTAAGACCCTATTGACGTTAATTCCTATCGCTGGATATTTTATTGCATTTTAGATAAACGTTGCTAATAGCACGTTATCTCTGCGATAAAATTTGGCGATGCACAGTGATAGAAAAATTGTCGCTACGCTTATTTAGCGATAAATATCGCTAGTTGTTGATAAAATGCCCCTTTATTTTATTTTATTTATTTTACGGCACAGTCCATGCACCCTACACGTACCTGCCGGGTTTAAAAAAAAATGTGGGCCCTGGGGGTCATTCTGGGACCCCCTAAGCAGGTCTAGAGGGTAAGATAATTTCTACCCTGCCCCCTTGCTCCGTTTTGCACACTGAATTCCTCAGCCTCGCTTTTACCGACCCACAAAAGGGCTGCCAACATTTCCTGGTTTCGAATGTTTACAACCACTTGCAGCCAATAAGCATTCAGCGTGTGATCGGGACGGTGTGCTTCTGGTACAGTGACAATCCTCCCATCCTCCACGGATCCTCCGCGCCCATAGATATATAAATGACTTTAACTGTAATTTTATCAGGAACTACTAAACATATTGACACCATATAAGCAAAAGGCACAAGTCGGAACTGTGGTCTACCTCTTTGCCAAATTTGGCGTAATTCCGTTCAGCCGTTCGGGCTGTAGCTGTGGCTAAAGGTCCTATGGGAAATTGCATGGGGAAAACACGTTTTGGGACCCCCTTTTTTTCCCGGCACCCACTTGACCAATCACCCCAAAACTTTCATGATAGGAGCGGACTAGAGCTGGCCAAATGTTTACAAAATTAGTCACTTCAGCAGCTGTCTGGAAACTATTGCGGTGGGGGCTTAGGAAAAGGGAGGTCCTAAAACAGATTTTCCCCATGCAAATTCCCACAGGGATGTTAGACACAACTACAGCCCGAACCGTTGAACAGAATTACACCAAATTTAACAGAAGGCTAGATCTTTCTCCAGAAAGAGGGCTTTTTGCATCTGCTGTGAATCCAGGGGGATCCACGTGGCATCAGGAATGCCGTGATTAGCTAGCCACAACGTGAGAGCAAAGTTGTAGCCCCCCATCTAGTGCATCAGTACACTGTTCCAGGGGAGATAAAAATAAAAGTGATAGAAGGGGCCAAGGTAGAGGTACACTTACCCCAGGGGACTGATGGAGGGGTCTGTGAGGGACCCCTCACGGGGAGACGAGGATTCCGGTGGATTCTGCCCAGATCATCATGGATTCAGGTGGATCCAGACCCTAATTAAAAAAAAAACATTTTCCCACTCACAGACTCATACACCTACTCACACTCACTCGCTCACACACCCACACAACCACTCACATACCCATACAGCCACTCACACACCCACTCACTCACAAACCCACTCACACACCCATATAGCCACTCACACACTAACTCAGGGATCCAAAAACCACTCATGCAACCACTTACATACCCACACAGCCACTCACAGACCAACACAGCTACTCATACACCCACAGACCCATACAGCCACTCATACACCCAAACAGTCACTCACACACCCTCACACAGGCAGTGATACACTGATAGAAATTACAATGGCATATGTTTCTATTGAATGTATTGTTGTTTTAGTATTGAATGTGTACAATATAACTAGCACACCCCTTATTTGTCTGATGATTCATGATAGATTCATGGATCCATAAAATCAATTTAAGTAACAGACTTGGTGCATTGCATTTATAGAAAAACTACATATTTTACCTTACCTCCATTTATTTTTAAATATATAATAAGAATGAATCTGTGAATAAAATGAATTTACAAATGTGTGTAAATATATATTAGTAAATTGAATGTATGGGTCAAATTGTAGGACAATTTATATTACAAAAAAACTGTGAATTTCACCGAAAAACTAAGTTACAGGGACATTATAGTTACAAAATAAATTTCAAAATCCTTAGAAATTATTTGAAAAAACAAGGGTTACAGAAATATTATAGTTAGGTTCAGATATTACACACAAAAACAATTGAAATTCAACAATTATAGACATTGTTTTCAGAAGTAACTACAGATCGTGCCTTAAGGTAACTATAACTCACACACTTGCCATGCACTGCTAATTATCCAACATATTAAGTCAGATATGAATATTATATGACATAATTTATAATAATGCAAGTTTTGCAGTGACATTATTGAGGAGAAAAATGTGCATGGCTGGGTGCAAGCTATAGTTACCTTAGTGCATGAGTCATACTTGTAGACATGTAGTGCAATAACCTGCTACTTAGTAAATGCATTGTTATTACAATATATATAAATATATTCCTATATTCAGGGAAGGTAGAAATGTGGAAACAACGAACAGTTCTATCATGTTTCTCCGTAGTATATTTCCTAAATCCTAGACCCTACTCTTATCACTGCACTGAAAGCATTAACTAACTGTGCCTAATGGGAAAATATTTGAATTGTTGCCCTGCATACCTTGTCCCATCCTGTTTATCAGACTTTCAGGTGGAGCAGGCAGCAGGAGGAGGTAATGGCTGTTTTCAATGAGAATATAAGGGGGCAGGATGCACACTAAAGTTCTCAATTAAAGAATGTTCTCTGGAAGCGCAGATTGGCTGTACTCAGCTTCTTTTTTATCTGTGCAAAAAGAACAGCAACCAGCAGTCTGTCTTCTGATCTCTTTATGGATACTTCTGAAGGAAAGGTCTGTATATCACAAATGATCAGGTATCAGTGTTTGTATGGCAAAACAATCATTGAAATGTAAGCCAGTGGAAACATATAGCCCGAACCTGTGTTCATAATTTGAGTCACCTCTCTGCAAATATTGTTATGGCTTGGTGTTGTAGTGTAATTACTTTATTCCAAATAGGCTCTGCGCATTGGAATAATATATCCTATAGATTTGACGTAGGACTGATGTCGACTAGGTCTCTATCGAATATATTAGACTTAATTGTGAGTGCCAGCTAGCTCAGAGGTCACTAGAAATGTTCTCGAATAAACAAGAAGGGATTCGTTTCTGACAACCGCATACACATGACAACTTTGTTTCCCCAAGAATAAATGTATCTTCAGAGTCGTGGAAACAATAGATAGATATTTTTGCTCAGTCAATTGTGCATGCTTCATTTCATCATAGGTGCAGAGAAAATAGAGAGACGGGCGTTTTCAATAAAAGGATTTATTGAACAGTCTTCTTTCTCTTGCAAGTAAAGTGAACTGCTACAATCATAATACTGCCTGCAAAGTATAATGGGTACAGCAAGAAGAGTATTATAAAATAATACTATAAAAGCATTGTATGGTTTCTAAACCATAGATAAATACATACATAAATAACAAAGGCTAAAAGTACTCAACTGGTGCTTCTAAAATACGCCTACCCCAATGTAACTAACCTAAGTCTTGTACAAGGGAAGAAGTAAGTGTGGTGTAGCATAGGTTTAGTTTCTTTGCCAAGAATCTATCCAATATTTCTCTTAGGGTCTAATCAGCTCAGTATCTTAGTTTTAGAATGAAAGAGGTCTGGTATCTCTGTCTCGGGACTCGATTTCCCAACACCCCGCAAGGGGAACTTGGAAACACTGGAGCTGGATTCTCAGCGAGAGAAAGGACAGCTTCTCGATCAGTGCGTAAGCTGGTAGGTCGGCTTCCTTCGGCACTTTCTGTAGGGAGCTGCGTCGGGCAAGAAGATAGTCAAGCTGCTGCGAACCACTGTGTCCTTGCTAGAGCAAGTGTAGGCATATTTATACCTTGAAGGTGCCTAGTTTGACGTAAAGTCGGGCATGATAACGTCATCAAAGAACCCCAAGGGAATGGTAGTTCTTTGAATACTCCTTGAGTTGAGGTTCCGTGACAATCGTAAGTGGTGTTTTCGACTCGTTCGAATATGGACGAGTTTGGTATCTATTAACTGCAAATGACGAGTTTAGTGGGTGTACGCGTTTTCGCTATGCTGACCTGAACCGTTCATTTTGTTCGTGGGTTTCTTCATCTGAACGCACGGGTTCCATTTTAGATATGGCAGCCATTTTGTCTCTTGCCCTCAAGTAGCCAGCGAACGGACGCTGTCCGCTTTGTGACCCTGGGATTCCCAAGCTCTTCCGGAAGACATGTGTTCCTTTGAGGGTGTTTTTATGACGAGGGGAATGACACTGCAAAGGCAGATGGCCTCGCTCAAGGCTCATCTTGCCGCGCCAGTCTATTGTTTCAGCCGTGCATTCATTAGGCATGTCTCCTTTGATTCCTGCAATCGTGTTTCCGATATCACCCCCTTACACTCTTTTCAATCTGTTGACTATCTTTGTCTTCCACTGCACCTGTTTCTGACTCGTTTACAGCCGGAATGGAATGCACTAATGGTGGGAAGATGTACTTTTACAATTGGGAACCGGCGATGCTACTGTAATTATGTTCCGGGACCCTGAATACATGAAAGCGACCCCCTATGAAATTTACTGTGGGAACTGAGTTGTAACCTTTTGTTCGCCATGTTGTGCTATGACAGAAATATGTATAAAAGGAGCGATCCACAGATACAATTTGAAGCAGTCTCCTAGAACCTACATACGTTGTACTTCTTGTGACTTCTGTGTTCCCTGCAGTAAACAAACCTCGATCTTTGACGCCGAAGGAAGTGTCCCGTGTCTCTGTCATTTGTACCCCGGAACAGGTAACCCACGAAGGTTTCAGGTGTTGTCCCCTGGCACCGCTGGGTCTTACGAAAACCCAGTCCTTCAGTTGGCGCCCAACGTAGGGCGACATCAGCGGTACCGGTCCAAAGCCCGACGATCGTGAGGAACTTCGTGTGAAATCTCCGAGGGAAGGTGCACCCCGCTTCATCGATCCTGTTGTCGAAACAAGTGACCCAAAGACTTTTCCCGCGAAGATCCCCCGCCTCCTGACGGCTGCGACGGACTGATGCCCTGACTGTCGACCTGTTTTGGCGCCTGGCGTAGACCTTTGTACAGCGAGACGATTGACAGGCCTTCCTGGTGACGCCATTGTTCTTTCAGTTAAGTATTTGTGGGTCGCTCCCAGAGTCCTTAGTTGTTGTTGGTGCTTGGTTGTTTGCATGGTTCCATTGCATTTGTGGTTCTTAGTACTTGGTTCTTAGTTGTTTTATTTTTGACGATTGCAGTCGCCAAAGACCAAGGGCCTTACATTTTTGTGAGGATATCGTAAATCGATAACCCTTGAAGTTTGTGAAACTCGGTTAGTGTGCACGATGCCTGGCCGTAGTACTTTGTTTAGTTGCTTTAAAGGTTGTGGTGCGGATTCCCGATTGGAGGATTCATGTCCGATACCTCCAGTTGGAACTCCAGTCTATGAGTTATATAGTCGCCATGGTGTGGGTCCTATCGCATATAATGAGTGCTGGGTCCGTTACACTAAAGATGACGGTGTCCTTAGTTGGCCACCTCATGGTAGTTTCGAAAAAGCAATTTTGGATAATCTAGAAGCAAAATTGTTCAAAAAGAAAGCAAGGCCGGCCATGTTCGATTCCTTTCGGTTATGGCGTAAAGAGGCCAAGCAGAAAGAAATCAAACAGTTTAAACGTAATAAGAGGGAAGGTATCGTTACGACAATGAGAAATGCAGAGCAGTTCCAGCAAGACAAAGACGAGAAGGAAAAGGAAGTTTTTGATAGATTACAACGTATGGCGGTGGATAAGTGTTGTCCCGCTCTACCATTGAGTACTGATAAGAAGGGAGAGGAAGCAGTTGAGGATCCTTTGTTGTCCTACCTACTGAAGTCACCACCTCCATATGCACAGGATACTACAGCACCTGTGGTTCCCCCTGTTCCTCAACCTGTCGTTCCGGCGGCTGCTGGTCAGCCTGTTGTTGGTCCTGTTCTTGCAAATCCTCCTGTCCCTATTCCTCTACCTGCTCCTGTTCCTACTGCTCCACTGCCTATACCTTCTCAACTTGCTGTACCAGCTACTTCTGCTCTTGTGGTTACTCCTACTGCTCCTGTGTTTAGTCCTCATGTTGTTGCTCCTGTACTTTTCTCCTCTTCTCCGTCTGTTCGAAGACGCATTCCTAATGCTGTTGCTAATCTTTACTCTCCTTTTGGACCGCTTCTTGGGTCCGACGTTTCTGATGTTCCCCAACGACGAAGTCAGCTTCCTGGTGGTAAGGAATGCGATACGTTAATAAGGATGGCACGTAATTGGATTAGATATCTGCTTTAAAATTCCCGGCGCATAGTTTTTGAGACTTTCTCTCAATTCAATGAGCCAACACAGAGATTTGTGTTTGATGAAATGTGCAAATTTTTATGTGAAGCGATATCAAATGATGAGGTAAACGAAGTACCGATCGACGTAACTGAACTTCGGCTTCAGTTTTCGAGTGGTATAATTGTGGGTAGCAATGTTCGACGTGCTATAGAACATCTTCTATCCTTTCGTCCCACTGTGATACCTCGAGCATTGTTTAAAGATGAATCTAAGGAGTGGATGGCGACTCCTGGTCAGTATCCCATACGTCAAAGAATCATTACACTAATGAAGACACTTATGCCAGCCATGAAAGTTAATTGGGATAAATTGTCTGCGTGTAAGCAAAAGAAGGACGAGAGTGTCTCCGATTTCTTTACGAGATTTGAGGAGGCATTCATTGATCACAGTGGTCAGGATATGAGGTCGGAGGTTGTTCGTAGATAAACTTGTATCGAATTTGTTGCCTGACCTTAGCAACAAATTGAAAAATTCCGAGAGCTCGTGGGCTGTTTCTACCTCCGCTCAGATATTGGCCACGGCTCAGTATTACGAAAATAGGGAGAAGGAGGAAAATGATTGTGCGGATAAAAAGACAAAAGATCTGAAAACAAAAGTTCTGTTACAGCAAGCGTATCCTCCACGCTCAAATCAAAACGATTCTCAACAGCGGAATAGATCGCAATCGCAATCCGCTAGGCCACAATCGCGGAATGACTCCTCTTCGCAGAGACCTATGCTTGGATACAATCAATGCGCCTACTGTAGAGGTGTGGGTCATTTAAAGTTTGATTGCCCGGTTTGGCGCGACTGAAATAATGGTGGTTCATCTAGAGGAGGTCGTAGTGGTCCTCAGCAGGCCTCGCGAGGTAGAGGTCGTGGTGTTACTCAGAATCAAAATGAGCGTTCTAACAATTCATCTGATTCCAACAATTGTTTTGATCAGCGTGGTTCATCGTCAGGTAGATCTGCACAGTACCATGTGGATGATTTTTATATCGAGCAGGGTATTGATGACGGTAATTACTAGGATAGCCACCGACAAAGAGAGGGAGTAGTATCAGTTTCGGTTGATCAGAGAGGGCCTTACGTCGCAGTTGCCACATCGGGCGTAGTTGAGCCTTTTCTGTTGGACACTGGTGCAGCGAAAAATTCCATCATGCATTCGAAACTCCCTGGCGCACCCTTGTCTGGCTTAACGAATGTTTCCGTTGGATTCTATGGCGCCCCTGTTAGCAATCCGGTCTCTAGTCCTTTGCCCCTTACAATTGGGCCTTGTGAGCTGAAAGCTCCTTGGATTTTGACTACTAGTTGTGGTGAGAATCTTTTGGGCCTGGATTTGTTGAAACGTTTATATGCGACTTTGTATTGTTCTCCTGCGGGAGTGGAGCTTACGTTGGGTCAAAGAGTGATCTCTCCCATGTACTTGTCATCTGATAAGCTCCCACCGGAATTGAGTTCTCTTCCTGCATCTTTGTGGGCAACAGGTCCCAATGACGTGGGCCTGCTTGACATCTCTCCTTATGTTGTTCATTTGAGATCGAATGTGCGATTGCCATGTATTCCCCAGTATCGTATCTCCCTTGATGGTGAACGAGCGTTGTTAGCGATCATCTATGATCTCATCGAGAAAGATGTTATCGAGGAGACTCGGGGAAACGTGTGTAATAGTCCTGTGTTACCTATTCTGAAACGCACTGATTCATCTAAGCCTCCTGTTTATCGTTTTGTTATTGATTTACCGGAGGTGAACAAAATTGTGATTCCTCAGTTTCCTGTGGTGCCTGACATTACGGCTTTACTGACTCTGATTCCAGCATCTGCTTCTTGGTTCTCAGTGATCGATCTGAAGAATGCTTTCTTTAGCATTCCGATTGCTGAGGAAAGCAGAGATCTATTCGGTTTCTCATTAGGAGGTCGCAGCTTTAGGTTTAAACGCGCTCCTCAGGGCTACTGTGAGAGCCCATCGATATACAGCCAAGCCCTGAAGAGTCAACTAGACGCGTTTGTGTTACCGGCTGGTGCGGCTTTAATTCAATATGTTGATGACTTATTGGTGGCTGCTGATACAAAAACATCTGCAAAATTGCTACGGTATCGTTGTTACAGCATCTCTGTGACTTACATCACAAGGTGTCACCTTCTAAACTGCAATATTGTTGTCAAGAAGTAACCTATCTAGGTCACTTATTGTCAAAGGAGGGAAGAAGGTTGACCCCAGAGAGAATTGCAGCGATTGCTCGAATGAATGTGCCAACAACTCAGAGAGATGTGCGTGCCTTTCTAGGTATCACGTCATATTGCAGGCAATGGATTCCAAATTTTTCATTGCTAGCAAAATCCATTGGTAGCCATCACGTGCAAGGATGTTCCAACTCCTTTGCCATGGACTGAAGAGTGTCAGAAAAGTTTTTCTGAATTGCGTGATGCGTTGTGTTCGGCTCCTGTGTTAGGTACTCCTGACTACAGTAAGCCGTTTACACTATACGTTCACGAGAGAGAGGGTTGTGCGTTAAGTGTTCTGACGCAGCAATTTGGTGGTAAGCAGCGTCCATGTGCATATTTTTCCTCGACTTTGGACCCAGTAGCCAGAGCTTTGCCGAGTTGTCTAAGAGCGACAGCAGCGGCTGCGGTGTCCATCCGACAATCTGCAGGATTGGTCATGGATAATATGCTTACGGTGATGGTTCCACATGCAGTTGACACTCTCTTAAATCGTACGAAAACTCAACACTTGACGAGCGCAAGGTTGTCCGGTTACGAGTTGACGCTTTTGGCAAGTCATATTCAAATAAAGCACTGTAATGTCCTAAACCCGGCGACGTTGTTGCCAACCAATATGGAATCAGATGACGTACCACCACATGATTGCTATTTGCGAACTGAGGAAGAAACGAAGGGTCGTGTTGACCTAAAAAACACTCCATTGGCAGACCCCGATGGTACCTTGTATGTTGATGGTTCGTGTTTTAAGTTGCCGAATGGTGATGTGACGACTGTGTATGCTGTGGTAACATTGAGTACGTTTGTGGAAACTGCGAGGTTGAATCAGAATTCTGCCCAGGCGGCAGAGTTGATTGCGTTGACGAGAGCGTGTGTTTTGTCAAAGGGAAAGCGAGTGAATGTATTTACTGATAGTCAATATGCTTTTGGCGTTGCACATAGCTTTGGTCGATTTTGGCAAGAGAGAGGCTTTATGACATCGCATGGCACGAAGATCCAACATGGACAGCTCGTGAACGATCTTTTAGACGCACTTACATTGCCTAAGCAGGTGGCGATTATTAAATGCAGTGCGCATCGTAAGGTGACGGATGATGTTGGCCGTGGTAACGCGTTTGCGGATGAGATTGCTAAAGAGACAGCTAGAAATCTTGCAACTAGAATGGAAAGGTGCGACCACTCGGTCCCCCCGAACGTATGGTTGGGTGCCCCGATCCTCCCGGGAAACCATTTTGGGCGGGGGCGTGTCTCGGCTGGTATGCCCGAAGCAGGCCTCTTTCCCGCCCAAGAGGGGTTGTCCTAGACACCTACACCGATGACCACGCCCAGTAGGCGTACCGGAGGAGGGTACACGCCCTCCCACAGAAGAATAAATAGAGCGGGAATCCGAAGAAGCATCCTCTTGTTCCTGTGCTCTGAAGGCTGCACCCACTCGTTGCTCGTGAGCCCTCGACGGAACAAGCAGCAATTTTGAGAACTTGTAATCTTGTTGTTTTTCTTTCAGTTACTCGAAGGCGAAGAGTCCAGGACCTCGTTGCTCGTCTAAGGAGCCGATAAATCGAAACCATGGCTGGCAAGAAAGCAGGAAAGGGTTCCGAGACGGATAAGGTGCTACGACTGTTGATGAACCGAATGGCTGGCATGGAGCGGAAACCCGTCGATCGGTCGAGGCCTGGTGGACGTCAAAAAGCAACTGGCTGCACTGAGCAATCCTGGTAACCCTAAGAAGGTAATAGGCCCGGCCTTGCCGGGAATCGTCCCCGAGGGTGGAAGGAGGGGGGTCAAAAAGAGGGCAGTTTCAGGGGAGGTTCCGGTCCCTGCGCTGCCCCCGGCCACCCCGGTCACACCAGCTGACGGCCCGGTACCAATGCCAGACGCGGGTCAACCGATCCCGGTTGTGATTACCCCCGCTAACGAGGAGGATATGCCTCCTGAATTGGCCACCCAGTTGGCCGCATGGCTCAATAAGAAAGCAGGGGGTGCCAAGGCGCCCGGAGACACGGCCGAAGAGGCCAAGTTACATACAGCAGTTGCGGCAGTCGCGAGATGCCGCGAAGGCGAATCTTCCTCTTGTTTCCCCACAGGTGACACCGGTAGGACCGGCAGTGGGTCTCGAGAAAACGGCGGGAACAACGACCGAACTGGGTAAGCTCGCTTTGCCAATGGCGGGGGAGGGCTCATTACCCTCAAGGCGGGAGAGGGTGGCACAGCACATCCCTATGGCCACAAAAGAGTTGATATGGGGAGACAAGTATGTCAATATGTCTTCGTTATTAACTGACCATCGCGAGATGGAATATTCCAAAACCCAGAAAGATTTGTGGCACCCGAGCGTGTGGCGCGCCAAGATGGCGGAGTTCAGGGTGGATGAAACGATAACGAATTGGGCGAAGGCCTTTGCAATATTTACTGCAGTTATGGGGGAACGTAAACCCGAAGTATTACCTGAACTGTCTTGCTATCAAACTCGTATTATGGATTTCTATGCAATGTATGAGGGTGAGGAATGGAAAGGTTACGACATGAAATTCCGAAAAGCAAAAGAATATGATGCCTCTCTGACATGGGACTGCCTCGACTCGGTCTCATGGCATAAGCAGCTCCTGCCGGGGGCGGCAGGTACATCCTCGCCGGGTGGGAGTGGGTCAGGGGTTTCCCACCAAAAGCCCGCGGTGCCCTTTCGAGCAGGCGCCGGTGGCGATCACCAGCCGAAAACCGGCAGGAATGGTGGAAAGCGGGGGGTCTGTTGGGGCTTCAATCGAGGCAACTGTAACAGACCGCAAGGAACATGTAGGTTCAAGCATGTGTGTGCGGGCTGTGGGAATTCCTCACACCCGGAGAGTTCATGTAGATCGAAAAATACCGGGGCGGGAGGAAAGGGAGGGTCCAAGCAGGAGTGAGGTAGATCGTTGTGACCAATTGCCTACACCCGTTGATCTCATGGCTATGACTCCTTGGTTAAACAAATACCCTGATTATGTCTCCGCTGGGGTGTTGAGGAAGGGATTCTTGCACGGCTTCCACATCCCGGCGGGGGATTTTCGAGGGGACTCCTTTTGTAAAAACCAGTTATCGGCGCAACATAATCCAAGTGTGGTAGAGAGGAAAATTGTGAAAGAAGTCAGCTTGGGGCGAGTGGCAGGGCCTTTTCATCGCCCACCGGTGGCGGATTTCATCTGTTCCCCGTTAGGGGTGGTCCCGAAGAAAGACCCGGGGGAGTTTAGGCTTATCCATAACCTGTCCGCTCCAAGGGGTTCCTCGGTGAACAAGGCCATTGACCCAGAAGTCTGTTCGGTGCGGTACGCATCATTCGATGATGCCGTTGCCATGTTAAATCGCCTGGGCCCCGGGGCGCTGATGGCGAAATCGGATATCGAATCGGCGTTCCGGTTGCTCCCGGTACACCCACAGGATCAGCGCTTGCTAGGTTTTGCATTCCAAGGGAGTTATTACATGGATAAATGCATGCCGATGGGTTGCTCCATTTCTTGTGCCTATTTTGAAAAGTTCAGCTGCTTTCTAGAGTGGGCCTTCACCGAGGCCACAGGGCATAGGCATGTTATGCATTATCTAGATGACTTCCTGTTCTTAGGAGCGGCCGGCGACACAAAATGTGCGCAGGCGCTACAGGACTTTTGCATCCTCATGAGGGAGTTTGGAGTCCCGTTGGCACCAGGTAAGACGGTTGGACCATCTACTTCACTGGAGTTTCTGGGGATTGAGCTCGATTCTGTGGAGGGATGTTTTCGTTTGCCAGTGGGAAAGGTAGCCAAATTAAGGATTTCCCTGAAGCTATGCCTTAGTAAGGAGAAAGTGACCCTGCACCAGTTACAGCAAACAGTGCGTCAGCTAAACATTGCCTTGAGAGTTATACCAATGGCGCGCCCCTTCTCACGCTCTATTGCACAGGCTATGGTTGGTCTCAAAGAAGGACACCACCGTACGAGACTGTCTGCAGAGGTTCGCCAGGATATGCGCATTTGGTTGGCATTTCTGGCGGACTTCAACGGTCGAGTAGTATGGAGCAAGCCGCCAGCGTCTTCAGACGAGCTAGGTTTGTGGACTGACTCGGCGGGGAGCGTGGGATTTGGCGCCATTTTTGGTAAACGATGGTCGGCGCAAACATGGCCGGCGTGGTGGCACTCCAGCGGTCTCACAAGTAACATTGGGTTCCTGGAGCTATTCCCTATTTTTGTTGCTCTGATGGCATGACCAGACGAGTTCAGAGACCGCTCTGTGGTATTTTGGTCTGATAATATGTCTGTTGTCGAATGCATTAACCAACAGGCAGCACGCTGCAAATGGATCTTGAGATTGTTGAAAGAAGTTGTGCTGCGTTGCATGAGATTGAATGTACAGTTCAGGGCGAAACATGTGCCGGGCGTACTGAATCATGCGGCTCATGCACTCTCTCGTTCACATATGCAGGCGTTCAGGGGTTATCTACCTACAGCGGACCTAGTGGCGGCACCATTCCCCGAAGCACTTTGGCTAATCGGTGCCCCGGATTACAAGACCTCGTGGCAGCAAGCTTAGCCCCCAGGACGAGGAAAGCATACGAAGGAGCGTTTCGTTCCTATTGCACATTTTTGGGTCCGACAGGGAATCAGAACTGGAGTCAGGAGGAATCCTTCCTGGGGTTCTTGGTAGCACTACACAGAGAAGGCCGATCAGCGGCAACGGCCAATAGGCATAGGGCGGCCATTTCATTCATGGCGCAGGTGCATGGCATAAAAGACCCAACTGGTTCCTTTTTTGGTGAAAAAAGCCCTTCGCGGCTGGCAGCGCCTCGAGGGTCGCAAACAAGATGAGAGGTGCCCGATTGGCTTAGAAAGGTTGTCCATACTCATGGCGAAACTAGTCGAGACATGCTCTTCCCAGTACGAAGCAGTTCTGTTCCGGGCAGCTTTCGCATTAGCGTTCCATGGGGCTATGCGGGTGAGCGAACTGGTCGCAAGGAATAAGAAAGACGTTGAGGGAGGCTTGTGCAGGGATCACATCCTAATTGGGGGTGATTCGATGGTGGTCACGATAGCCAGGTCCAAGACCGACCAGGGGGCTACGGGAAATAGTGTTGTTGTGCAGCGCGTGCGAGGGTCCCCCACGTGCCCGATAATGTGTACAGAGGAATACTTGGCACTAAGGGCGGATACATGGGGGGGGAGTTTGCTGAGGCACAATGATGGCACCCCACTGACGAGGTTTCAGTTCCAGAGGGTGCTAGCACTGACAATCGCTGATGCGGGCATGGACCCGGGCGATTTCGGGACCCACTCCTTTAGGATAGGGGCTGCTACTGAGGCTACAGCCAGGGGTCAGAGTGCGGATGAAGTGAAACAGTTGGGACGATGGTCCTCGAATTGCTTCAGAAGGTATGTGCGATTGCACATGTTGTAAAGTCAATTGACATGCACTCACGCTTCTTGTCTTTTGTTTGAATTACAGTTTCGCGAGCCTGTCACGCGGGCGGAATTGGCAGTCGACCCAGTACCAGGAGACCAGCGGTCATGGATCACCGTCTAGAGAGAGAGTGGTATGGGTCGTGGGCCACTCATACGTGAGGCGCGCCGGGGACGTATTCAAAGCAGGTGACGCGACTCGCGCAGCTGGGGAATACGGGTACAGAGTGACCTTCCATGGGAAGGGTGGGCTCTGTTTTGACCAATTCGAGTCATTTGTTGAGGGTCTCTTAGGGCGGCAAAGGTCACCGCCATCTGTAGTCATAGTACACCTGGGGGGGCAATGACTTGGTGACTCTGGGTAGACAAGTGTTGTTTGAACAAGTTTTGTCTGCTGTTAGCTGGTTGGCAAAAAGAATCCCGGGGTGCACGATTGCCTGGTCCCACATGATTCCCAGGAAAGTATGGCGGGGGGGCCTTTCGGTGTCTGCACTGAACCATTCGGTGAAGAGGGTAAACAATAAACTTGGTAGATTGTTTCGCTCTGCGCAGTTGCATAGCATTCCTCATGGGTGTATTCGGGGTGATCACATGTATCTGACTGATGGGGTTCACCTGTCCCGGGAGGGGAATGATTTACTCATATGAGACTTCATAGCATGGCTAAGGGGTTTAAGGAAGCATGACCTTTAGGAGGAGTTGGGGGGGCCGGATAGTCGGTCAACTATCCGGCCTGTGGCGGTAAGGTCATGATCAGTGAGCAGTAATTTCAAGGTCCCTAGAGGGGGGCGCCACCCAGTATGGATGGGAGCGCCCGGGGGGAGGCGGCCATTGGCCCCTCCCAGGGGAGGAGGCGGCTATATGCCCCTCCTACTAATTTCCCGGGGGCCGGATATCCGCGACGGCGGATAGAGAGTGTGGGGATGGGGGGGAGTCCACGCTGTCCTTCCTACAGATACCTCACACGGGAACTCAGACGACCTTTAAGATGGCGTCGAGTGCAAAGGGGGCCCCCACCACGACAAGGGAAATTACAGTTGGCAATGAGGGTACAGTCCTCTGCGCATGCGCCACTCACACCGTGAGGGCGAGAGTTTGGTAGTAGGGATCTGACACCGGTTAAGACCTTGCCGTTGGCCCTTAATGCTAGGATGTACAATTTTAATTTAGAATGTATGCATTTGCAGGATGTTAGACTCGGCTAGGAAACCTTTGTATTAGAGATTTGTTAAGGTTAGCCAAAGAACATGTCTTCATCGAAATGTAATAAATGTAAAATTGTACATGATTATGAAACTTTTATTTAATGTTTTAAATTTTGTTTCATATTTTAATAAATACGGCCGGGAGGGTGACTCCCTCCCGCCTTCCAAAAGTTCAAGCCTGCGTCCGACTTCCCATCCTTGGGGATTGTGTTGGGAGGGGGTGACGGGCATCCCGGCCATATGGAAAGGGGCGACCACTCGGTCCCCCCGAACGTATGGTTGGGTGCCCCGATCCTCCCGGGAAACCATTTTGGGCGGGGGCGTGTCTCGGCTGGTATGCCCGAAGCGGCGTAGCTGGGGCGCACCTCTTTCCCGCCCAAGAGGGGTTGTCCTAGACACCTACACCGATGACCACGCCCAGTAGGCGTACCGGAGGAGGGTACACGCCCTCCCACAGAAGAATAAATAGAGCGGGAATCCGAAGAAGCGTCCTCTTGTTCCTGTGCTCTGAAGGCTGCACCCACTCGTTGCTCGTGAGCCCTCGACGGAACAAGCAGCAATTTTGACCCACCCACCAGCCCCTTATGGCAATGTTTGTTTTGTAATAAAGTTTTGCTGAGATAGGCCTTTTTTCCTTTGTAGAAAAGTAAAGGAATGTTTAAAGTTAAGGATGTGACTTCGGCCGGTAGGATAATGTTTTTTCCTTGTAGGAGTGAGCAGTCGATGACACATTAAGGCAATGTCTGAATTTTTCCTTCCTTAGTAGGTGAACAACTGTCGTATTTATTTTTTGGTCGGGCGGTAAGGTCATGATCGGTGAGCAGTAATTTCAAGGTCCCTAGAGGGGGCGCCACCCAGTATGGATGGGAGCGCCCGGGGGGAGGCGGCCATTGGCCCCTCCCACAGGGAGGCAGCACCCACTAAGGATGGGTCGCCTAAGGGGAGACGGCCATAGGCCCCTCCCAGGGGAGGAGGCGGCTATATGCCCCTCCTACTAATTTCCCGGGGGCCGGATATCCGCGACGGCGGATAGAGAGTGTGGGGATGGGGGGGAGTCCACGCTGTCCTTCCTACAGATACCTCACACGGGAACTCGGACGACCTTTAAGATGGCGTCGAGTGCAAAGGGGGCCCCCACCACGACAAGGGAAATTACAGTTGGCAATGAGGGTACAGTCCTCTGCGCATGCGCCACTCACACCGTGAGGGCGAGAGTTTGGTAGTAGGGATCTGACACCGGTTAAGACCTTGCCGTTGGCCCTTAATGCTAGGATGTACAATTTTAATTTAGAATGTATGCATTTGCAGGATGTTAGACTCGGCTAGGAAACCTTTGTATTAGAGATCTGTTAAGGTTAGCCAAAGAACATGTCTTCATCGAAATGTAATAAATGTAAAATTGTACATGATTATGAAACTTTTATTTAATGTTTTAAATTTTGTTTCATATTTTATTAAATACGGCCGGGAGGGTGACTCCCTCCCGCCTTCCAAAAGTTCAAGCCTGCGTCCGACTTCCCATCCTTGGGGATTGTGTTGGGAGGGGGTGACGGGCATCCCGGCCATATGTATGTGACGGGTCCAGTAAGGTGGCCTACAGAGACTGGTATGTGTGAGGACACTGTTGAGAGTGTGAAAGTGATTCAGAAGGAAGCCACCGAAACTGAAAAGACTAAGTGGAAGGAGAGCACAGGAAAGTTGGATGCGAATGGATGTTGGATTGATTTGTCGGAAAATCAGAGATGGATGTTGCCGGATGCATATGTGCTAGCGGTTGTGACTATGGCGCACGGCTTGTCACATATTAGCGCGAAAGGTATCTGCAAATTGTTGTCCCCTGTATGGAAGAATGATGGTATTGCTAAGTGTGCTGAGAGAGTGGTTAAGAATTGTATGGTATGTATGATGTACAATCCTGGCAAGGGCACTCCTACCCCACCTGACCACTTTGCTCCTCCTACATGTCCCTTTGAGGTTATCCAACTGGACTTCATCCATATGGAGCGATGTAACAACCTGAAGTACATTTTAGTTGTGGTTTGCGCATTCTCCCGATGGATCGAAGCCTGTCCTCTCAAAGACAATACTGCCCTGTCCACAGCAAAAGTCCTACTGAAGGAATACTTTCCTCGGTATGGAATGCCACGAATTGTATGGTCTGATAATGGAAGTGAGTTTGTGGGAAGTGTGATGAAGAGTGTGTGTAAGGGCCTTGGAATTACACAAAAATTCCATAGCGCCAATCATCCCCAGTCGGCAGGTTTGGTTGAAGGGTACAATGATACTCTAAAATTGAAACTCGCAAAGATTCAGGCTACAACTGGTTTGTCGTGGCCTGATGCCTTGCCTCTGGCTCTTTTGTCGACCAGGACGACTGTACACTCTCGAGTAGGGCTCAGCCCATATGAGATTGTGTTCAGCCGTCCGGCAAATATTTGGGGGGTTCCTAGACCCAGGTCTTTCGACAGTCTTGAATACCCAATGTTGATTGATTATCTTCATGATCTGACTGCTAAACTGAGGTTAATTCATCAACAGGTCTTTGAAGCACTGCCGGCACAGACAGAGGGTCCTGGACATCGGCTCCAACCAGGAGACTGGGTGGTGACCAGGAATTTTGGCCGGAAGCGAAACCTGGAGCCGAGGTTTGTGGGACCCTTCCAGGTTCTACTCGCCACGAGAACTGCAGTTCGTCTGGAAGGCCGCAAACACTGGGTGCATGCCACCCACACAAAGAAGGTACCAATACCTTTACCAGCGGACTCGTGGGTGAGGACCGGTATCGCAGCATCGGAAACAGAAATTCCGGTGCAATTTGTGCCGTTCAGTGACGCTCAGCCTGTGGGAGATACTTCAGTGCAATCAGAAAACTTTGTTGAACCTTCATCATTGGGAAACTCAAAACTTGAACTATCGTCTGACCGACAGGACTCTGTTTCGCAACCTGAACAATTATTTGAAGAACAGACTCGTCCTGGAAGAAGCAGATATTTTCTTTGTTCTCATACCAAAGACTAATAAAAATCTTTTTGCTTTTTTCCCCTTTTTGAAATTCGCGTCACCCCCTCATTATCATCTTGAACATTTTGAACAATTGCAGCCTCTATTAATCCTTGAGTTCTTTTCCACGTGTGTGTTTTTCCACAGCTAGGAGATTTTTTATTATAATTGAATGTTTGATTAAAGAACCTTACATCCGGGTTGACCGTAGGGCCGTGCGGGTACTTCCTTCTGTTTAGCAGGTTCCTGACACTAGGTCGGTACTTTTGTCGATTCCTAGGAACTCCTGGGGATTGATAATCGCTACTCAGAACGAAGTGCGTCAAGAACGTTGCGGACGGTTTTTAGAGGATGGAATTCTCAAAGTTGTCGGAGGTGGAGAAGACTCTTGCGCGAAGATCAGTACTGCACAGGATTGTACGTACCAAATGCTTTCTGTTTCAGGTGTTCCTACTGTTCCTAACTGTTTCCATGTTATTGGTGGGTGGAGTATATATTGGAATACAAACATTATTGCCTTCTGCTTCACCTACTCTTTCCTCTGAACCAAAACCTACTCCCACTGTTTCTCCTCATTCTTTTCATCCTCTACCTCAACACAAGCAGGTTAGACGTGCGGAATTCATGAACAACTCCTTCATCCAGCTTCTTCATAAACATCAGTTGGTGATGAACACTACCAATTGTTGGGTGTGTGGTTTAATGCCACATACCATGGATAGGGGAATTCCGTACTTGGTCCTTCCTTACAGTTCCCAGGGTTCAGCTTGAGCATTCCAAACTATGTTTCGTAGCGCACTAGATTCCTACCCCCATCGAGAGCCACGCACTGCAGATCATGGTCCTGGCCCGTACCACAAGCCTTTGGCAAGAGCGATTGCCGATTTAGATAGGGATATCTTTGACGCATCGCTCATCCCAGAGGAAGAGGTGCGAGCATACAGAGATCTGAGTGAGGCTGAGTATAGCATGTCAGTGGGTGATCGGCAGCTTAAAAGCTCGTCTCCGATCTGGATCGTACCCCATCTCGGTAATTTCTGTTTGAAAGGTCTTGGCCGAAGCCCGCGAGCTCAGCTTGGGAGGAGTGCCTGTACTGAAACATATGTTTTACCAATGGCCTCTTCCCCTGTTCTTTTGACTGCCAAGGGTACATACTTTGTCTGTTATGACCGCGCATATTCATGGTTGCCTCGTGACTTCTCAGGCACCTGTTATATTGCGAATCTGTTGCCACCGACCTTCACCGTTGGGTCGGATTATCACAAGACCAGAATTGTGAGAGGTGTAATTAGCGAAGAAGACACTGCCGGTCAAGAAGCAGGAGACTTCTTTAAGGGTTTCTTGCCGTTTTGGGGACCTATGATCAATAGTAGGAACCTGAGACAGTTGACTCGAGTGGTGGAATCAACTGCTAATATCACTGCAAGTGCCCTTGGTAATATAACAGCAGAGCTTCAGGCGGACAGGCTTATGACGTTACAAAACCGTATGGTTTTAGATGTCGTTCTTGCAGATAGAGGTGGTGTATGTAAGGTGATCCATTCGAGTTGCTGCATTTTCATTCCTGACAACGCTCCAACTGTCTATCAAGCCATCTCGAAGTTACATAAAATCTCCGAGTCCATACACGTGGACGTAGGTGATTGGACGCTACTAGGATGGTTTTGGGGCCTGATGTCGACGTGGGGTTGGAAAATTCTGATAATCATTGGGGTTGTTGTAGCATTTCTATTCACGTGTTGTCTTTGTGTACAGTGTGGTCCTGCATTATGTGGCCTCTGTGCCACAACGTGTATAAGACGGCCACCTGTTACCAAGGAAGCATTGATGGATAGAATGATGTTGCAGCAACATCTGGATGGTCTGATGAATATCGAGATCGATTCTGATATCGACTAGTGCTTGCCTACATGAGGGCAAAAGGAGCATCTGAGGTTCCGTGACAATCGTAAGTGGTGTTTTCGACTCGTTCGAATATGGACGAATTTGGTATCTATGAACTGCAAATGACGAGTTTAGTGGGTGTACGCGTTTTCGCTATGCTGACCTGAACCGTTCATTTTGTTTGTGGGTTTCTTCATCTGAACCCACGGGTTCCATTTTAGATATGGCAGCCATTTTGTCTCTTGCCCTCAAGTAGCCAGCGAACAGACGCTGTCCGCTTTGTGACCCTGGGATTCCCAAGCTCTTCCGGAAGACATGTGTTCCTTTGAGGGTGTTTTTATGACGAGGGGAATGACACTGCAAAGGCAGATGGCCTCGCTCAAGGCTCATCTTGCCGCGCCGGTCTATTGTTTCAGCCGTGCATTCATTAGGCATGTCTCCTTTGATTCCTGCAATCGTGTTTCCGATATCACCCCCTTACACTCTTTTCAATCTGTTGACTATCTTTGTCTTCCTCTGCACCTGTTTCTGACTCGTTCGAATGCACTAATGGTGGGAAGATGTACTTTTACAATTGGGAACCGGCGATGCTACTGTAATTATGTTCCGGGACCCTGAATACATGAAAGCGACCCCCTATGAAATTTACTGTGGGAACTGAGTTGTAACCTTTTGTTCGCCATGTTGTGCTATGACAGAAATATGTATAAAAGGAGCGATCCACAGATACAATTTGAAGCAGTCTCCTAGAACCTACATATGTTGTACTTCTTGTGACTTCTGTGTTCCCTGCAGTAAATAAACCTCGATCTTTGACGCCGAAGGAAGTGTCCCGTGTCTCTGTCATTTGTACGCCAGAACAGGTAACCCACAAAGGTTTCAGGTGTTGTCCCCTGGCACCGCTGGGTCTTACGAAAACCCAGTCCTTCAGAGTTCTTGGACAAATCAATATTCGAGCAAGGGAATGTCCCTGACTGCTTAAGCCGATTTTTCCAAGAAATCGTTGTGGCTTTTTGGAACGGGTGGAAGAAGCCATGCCTGTATTTGGACTGCATGGGCTATGTCTAAATATGGCTATGATTTTTATGCCTGTATAAGGGCAATGTGAATTGTATCTATAGAACGCCAGGAATCGGTAAATTTCGCTCGGGTCCTAAAACGCCATTTAACACCCACTCCACTTTATTATGTTCAACATCACTAAATTCTAAGCATTTAAAAACATATCTAAAGCATGATGTATGAAAATCCCACCCAAAATACATAAAATGCATTCAAAATGGTTGTACATGAAAATTAGCATTTGTGCTGCACGCATTTTGAAAGCAATGTTTTCATTCAAAGTATATAGTTTGACATTGGAAATGCTATCAGAATGAGACATGAAATTACATTTGATGACATGGCTCTTAAATACAGAAGAAAAAAGTCGAGACCATTCCATGACAGAATATAATAATAATAATAATAAAATAACATTTATAAAGCGCATGGTTACGCCATCTTGGCGTGTCCCCGCGCTAAGTGAGAGGGAGGGCAGTTACCGCAGCAGAGGGCCATACCGTGCTAAGCTGTAAACAAGTATGTTTTGAGCAGCTTTCTAAATTTAGCTTCTGACCTTTCTAGCCTTAGTTTTAGAGGAAGTTCATTCTATTTCTGAGCCGCCAGAACCCGGAAAGAGCGGCCTCCCATTTTAGCCATCTTTACCTTTGGGATAACCAGCTGGCCAGACCATGTGGATCTAAGAGACCTACTTGGAACATACCTGGTGACCAAGTCTTTCAGATATGCCGGGCCTGCATTCTGGGAAATATGATAAAGGTCCCTGACTTTCTTCAGGGCAAGATTCAGTGACCCCCTTATGACCCCCTTATGAGAAATGCCAGGCTCCATCCAAATTATGTGGCAGCTACAAGCCGGGAAGCGGGACAGTTTAGTCCGGTAGGGAGCGTCCTCGAAACAAGAGAGTATGCCCTAGCGTCCTGCTCACTGAGGTGCCTGCGCCCAACATAATTTGGATGGAGCCTGGCATTTCTCCTAATAGTACCACATAAACACGAGGATAAGCTACTCTTCCCTCACCACATTGATAGAGTAGGGAACTCCCCCTCTTTAGCATCCCCACACATAAGGGGGTCACTGAATCTTGCCCTGAAGAAAGTCTGGGACCTTTATGGCCATACAAGGACTGAAACATGTCGGCACTTCACTAGGGTCATAGGACCATAAAAATCCTAATAGACCCTACTTTTACTTATTTTTTAACAACCCAACCAGACCCATGAATAAAGGGATACCAGGGGTCTGATTGAGGTATTTTATATTCTGAGAAATACGATAAAGGTCCCTGACTTTCTTCAGGGCAAGATTCAGTGACCTTCTTATGACCCCCTTATGAGAAATGCCAGGCTCCATCCAAATTATTTGGCAGCCACAAGCCGGGAAGTGGGACAGTTTATTCCGGTAGGGAGCGTCCTCGAAACAAGAGAGTATGCCATAGCGTCCTGCTCACTGAGGTGCCTGTGCCCAACATAATTTGGATGGAGCCTGGCATTTCTCACTAATAGTACCACATAAACACGAGGAGAAGCTACTCTTCCCTCGCCACATTGACAGAGTAGGGAACTCCCCCTCTTTAGCATCCCCACACATAAGGGTGTCACTGAATCTTGCCCTGAAGAAAGTCTGGGACCTTTATGGCCATACAAGGACTGAAACATGTTGGCACTTCAATAGGGTCATAGGACCATAAAAATCCTAATAGACCCTACTTTTACTTTTTTTTTAACAACCCAACAACCCAACCCAACCAGACCCATGAATAAAGGGATACAAGGGGTCTGATTGAGGTATTTTTATATACACTCCTTTGCCTTCACTATCATAAGAGCTTCCCAACACTGTGGTTGAGCCCACCCCGACCTGTAGGAGTCGGGGTGACCCAATGATGAAGCATGACACCACTAGGGTGTGTGAGGGTAACTAAACACAATTAGTGTTGCCCCCCTCCATACACATAGATATGGTTAGCATATCAAACACATCCCTAGTCAGTTAGTGTTTAATCCCACCCTACACATAGGTCCCCTTTTTTCCTATGTGCGCTACCTACATTGAACTATCTGTTCTCTCAATAGGTTGCCTTTGGAGTATTTTTTGTTGTAAAGTATTTGCTGGGAGGACGTACTCCATATACCCTCTTAAATCCCCCAGGACCTCTGGATTAAATAACAGTGGTCCTTTGTTTTGCAGGACTATAAGCTTGTTCACCCCCAATTGTGGGTTGTGCTGATCCGTCTGTATAAATTATACATTCATACTGTTCTAGAGGCAGAATTTCATTGGGCAGAGGACATTCTTGTTCATATTGTAGAAATTCTTGAGTTTTCAAATAGGGTTTAAAAACGTATTCAACGTCTGTTGCAGCAAGAGAGTTAACCCATTGTATCCATCTTGGATGTAAAGCCTTTGCATTTGAAATGCTTGCTTTTGTCACTGCCTCTAAGGCAGGTACAGGAGTAACAACCATAATGCGTTTTCCCTGTGCGAGGGCTCTCTCTTTTGCTACTGCAGTTTGAACCGCTGTCAGAATTTTTTCTGTAGAAGTAAATTTCATTTCAGCTTGTGTATACAAGTGTGATTTATAAGCAATTGGTACTTTTTCACCTTCATTAAAGGTTAAGTACGTGAATCCGCATCTTCCTGTGGTGATTCTCATTTAAAAGTTGCGTACGTTTACGCCTGTCTGTAAATGTGTTGTTGCTAACATGTCCGTCTGGACTTAACGCAAAATTAGTAGTTTTAAAATCAGGTTTGAATAATTCGTAGAGAGGTTTAACCCTTTCTGCGTAGTTTAGAATGTATGTTCTACCTGGAATTGACTGTAAGTTTTTCAGCGTTTTATAGATTGGAGCAGCAAACACTTTTCTAAAAAGTTGGCTGCCAGGCTTTTGCCTTCACTTAATAACTCATATCCTAGAAAAAGGAAATTGAGGTGGGCAATCCTTGATTTTTTAAAGTTGAATTTGTACCCTTCAGAGGCAAATCCAAGTATACTGGTATTCACTCTGTTCAATTGCCTATCCAAGTCATCATCTGTTAGCTAGATGTCATCAACATATGATTTCAGGTGCAATATTTTGACTGAAGAAACCGTTAGAAATATCTAATGTGGTTTTATATTCTTTACGCACAATGTTATTCATCAGTGCTGCACTGTGTGCATTTTGTACTGCTAATGTTTTGCAACAAGAGTTTAAATGTCTTTAGTCCAAAACTAGACGATATGTATTGTCTGGTTTGGAGACAGGAAACAAAGGATTGTTCATTGATGAGGTGCATGTTTCAATCACCCCTTGGTATTCAAGTTGATCTAATATCTCCCTGACCTGTTTTCTAGCTTCTTGCTTTACTGGATACTGCCTCTGTGCAGTTGGTTGAATTTTTAACTCGATTGTATGGTGAGGGGAATCCCCATACCATCCTACACAATTTTTATATAATGCTGGAGCCTGGGCTACAGCCCATTTTCTGGCATAGGTGTTTTTCAAATGAATTGGAATATGATTGGAGAAGGCTGGCATAATGATGTCTTCATCATGTGGGCACTCCCTGAGAAATTTTGGTGGCCAGTCTTTTTCAGTTAGAAGATTATCATAACCCTTAGAGAGCTTCTCCCAAAAGAGTGCTCTTATTTTCCTAGTTATGTCCCCCTCCATCTGGAGCGCAACTTCATATAACTTATGGGGTACACTGACCCTCAACTTGGATGTACTCATTCAAGTCCACTGTCTCCAGATGATCCTACAATATCTTTCGAACTATGATGACTTCTGCTGCGCTGTCCAGCATTGTCTGGGCCCACTCCCCGTTCTTGAGTTGTGTCCTCAAGATCCTCTGCATGTCTGATTATTAGACCTGCTACCTTCTTTTTGGAGAAATGTTTTCTTATTTTTTGGAACGTCTTGATCGTCTTTGGACTTCACGCATTCTTCCATGTGTTCTGACCATCCTCTTCTTTCCGATTTCTGTGAGGAAGTCTGAAAGATACGAGAGAAACGTGTAGTAGTATCTTGATATCTATCAGGTTTTTTCAAATTATACCTGTTCCTGAGGTTATACCTCTTTTCAGATGGGTCCTTTTGAGGAGACCTACCTCGGGATTGAGAACGTTTCTCTTTAGAAGTTTGTTTGGTGTTCTTCCACTTCTTTTTAGGAGTAGTGAGAGTGTTTTTAATAAAGACCTTTTCAGGATTTTCTGTTAGTTGGGGTTTGACTGGTTTCCCACTCAAACTATCTCTACCTAGTTCTTCATGGGATTTTTCAATTATTCTGGCCAATTCATATGGTTGCTCAGTTACATCAATTTCTCTTATTTTTTGGCGGATCGCCAAGGATGCTGCTTCACCTTTAATATTGATTCAGAAAAGGGGGTGGTGATGAACAGAGTGTCTGAATTAAGCAGACCACTCTTACCCAGTCCAAAGATCAGGGCTTGATCCATCACCGTTTTTTAGCTCACTGCACCATCCCAGCTCAGAACTTGGCTATATGCAAATTAGTCTGACCCTGGCCCAGTGCATCATGGGAACAGGGCAGACCAAACTACCAAGCCAATTCTTATACTGGGAAGGAAACAAGTTACCGGGGACCGGTTTCTGGCATTTCAGCTGTCTTCGGCCCGGCTTGCTTGAATCCTGATGGTGCAATGAGCTAGGGACTCACATCTGAGTATACCCTTCCACGCTTATGGTGGACAAAAATGATTCAGAAAAGGGGGTGGTGATGAACAGAGTGTCTGAATTAAGCAGACCGCTCTTACCCAGTCCAAAGATCAGGGCTTGATCCATCACCGTTTTTTAGCTCACTGCACCATCCCAGCTCAGAACTTGGCTATATGCAAATTAGTCCGACCCTGGCCCAGTGCATCATGGGAACAGGGCAGACAAAACTACCAAGCCAATTCTTATACTGGGAAGGAAACAAGCTACCGGGGGACCAGTTTCTGGCATTTCAGCCGTCTTCGGCCCGGCTTGCTTGAATCCTGATGGTGCAATGAGCTAGGGACTCACATCTGAGTATACCCTTCCACACTTATGGTGGACAGAAATGATTCAGAAAAGGGGGTGGTGATGAACAGAGTGTCTGAATTAAGCAGACCACTCTTACCCAGTCCAAAGATCAGGGCTTAATCCATCATCGTTTTTTAGCTCACTGCACCATCCCAGCTCAGAACTTGGCTATATGCAAATTAGTCTGACCCTGGCCCAGTGCATCATGGGAACAGGGCAGACCAAACTACCAAGCCAATTCTTATACTGGGAAGGAAACAAGCTACCGGGGACCGGTTTCTGGCATTTCAGCCGTCTTTGGCCTGGCTTGCTTGAATCCTGATGGTGCAATGAGCTATGGACTCACATCTGAGTATACCCTTCCACGCTTATGGTGGACAAAAATGATTCAGAAAAGGGGGTGGTGATGAACAGAGTGTCTGAATTAAGCAGACCACTCTTACCCAGTCCAAAGATCAGGGCTTGATCCATCACCGTTTTTTAGCTCACTGCACCATCCCAGCTCAGAACTTGGCTATATGCAAATTAGTCTGACCCTGGCCCAGTGCATCATGGGAACAGGGCAGACCAAACTACCAAGCCAATTCTTATACTGGGAAGGAAACAAGCTACCGGGGACCGGTTTCTGGCATTTCATCCGTCTTCGGCCCGGCTTGCTTGAATCCTGATGGTGCAATGAGCTGGGGACTCACATCTGAGTATACCCTTCCACGCTTATGGTGGACAAAAATGATTCAGAAAAGGGGGTGGTGATGAACAGAGTGTCTGAATTAAGCAGACCACTCTTACCCAGTCCAAAGATCAGGGCTTGATCCATCACCGTTTTTTAGCTCACTGCACCATCCCAGCTCAGAACTTGGCTATATGCAAATTAGTCTGACCCTGGCCCAGTGCATCATGGGAACAGGACAGACCAAACTACCAAGCCAATTCTTATACTGGGAAGGAAACAAGCTACCGGGGACCGGTTTCTGGCATTTCAGCCGTCTTCGGCCCGGCTTGCTTGAATCCTGATGGTGCAATGAGCTAGGGACTCACATCTGAGTATACCCTTCCACGCTTATGGTGGACAAAAATGATTCAGAAAAGGGGGTGGTGATGAACAGAGTGTCTGAATTAAGCAGACCACTCTTACCCAGTCCAAAGATCAGGGCTTGATCCATCACCGTTTTTTAGCTCACTGCACCATCCCAGCTCAGAACTTGGCTATATGCAAATTAGTCTGACCCTGGCCCAGTGCATCATGGGAACAGGGCAGACCAAACTACCAAGCCAATTCTTATACTGGGAAGGAAACAAGCTACCGGGGACCGGTTTCTGGCAATTCAGCTGTCTTCGCCCGGCTTGCTTGAATCCTGATGGTGCAATGAGCTAGGGACTCACATCTGAGTATACCCTTCCACTCTTATGGTGGACAAAAGTGATTCAGAAAAGGGGGTGGTGATGAACAGAGTGTCTGAATTAAGCAGACCACTCTTACCCAGTCCAAAGATCAGGGCTTGATCCATCACCGTTTTTTAGCTCACTGCACCATCCCAGCTCAGAACTTGACTATATGCAAATTAGTCTGACCCTGGTCCAGTGCATCATGGAAACAGGGCAGACAAACTATCAAGCCAATTCTTATACTGGGAAGGAAACAAGCAACCGGGGACCGGTTTCTGGCATTTCAGCCGTCTTCGGCCCGGCTTGCTTGAATCCTGATGTTGCAATGAGCTAGGGACTCACATCTGAGTATACCCTTCCACGCTTATGGTGGACAAAAATGATTCAGAAAAGGGGGTGGTGATGAACAGAGTGTCTGAATTAAGCAGACCATTCTTACCCAGTCCAAAGATCAGGGCTTGATCCATCACCGTTTTTTAGCTCACTGCACCATCCCAGCTCAGAACTTGGCTATATGCAAATTAGTCTGACCCTGGCCCAGTGCATCATGGGAACAGGGCAGACCAAACTACCAAGCCAATTCTTATACTGGGAAGGAAACAAGCGACCGGGGACCGGTTTCTGGCATTTCAGCCATCTTCGGCCCGGCTTGCTTGAATCCTGATGGTGCAATGAGCTATGGACTCACATCTGAGTATACCCTTCCACGCTTATGGTGGACAAAAATGATTCAGAAAAGGGGGTGGTGATGAACAGAGTGTCTGAATTAAGCAGACCACTCTTACCCAGTCCAAAGATCAGGGCTTGATCCATCACCGTTTTTTAGCTCACTGCACCATCCCAGCTCAGAACTTGGCTATATGCAAATTAGTCCGACCCTGGCCCAGTGCATCATGGGAACAGGGCAGACAAAACTACCAAGCCAATTCTTATACTGGGAAGGAAACAAGCTACCGGGGACCAGTTTCTGGCATTTCAGCCGTCTTCGGCCCGGCTTGCTTGAATCCTGATGGTGCAATGAGCTAGGGACTCACATCTGAGTATACCCTTCCACACTTATGGTGGACAGAAATGATTCAGAAAAGGGGGTGGTGATGAACAGAGTGTCTGAATTAAGCAGACCACTCTTACCCAGTCCAAAGATCAGGGCTTGATCCATCACCGTTTTTTAGCTCACTGCACCATCCCAGCTCAGAACTTGGCTATATGCAAATTAGTCTGACCCTGGCCCAGTGCATCATGGGAACAGGGCAGACCAAACTACCAAGCCAATTCTTATACTGGGAAGGAAACAAGCTACCGGGGACCGGTTTCTGGCATTTCAGCCGTCTTCGGCCTGGCTTGCTTGAATCCTGATGGTGCAATGAGCTATGGACTCACATCTGAGTATACCCTTCCACGCTTATGGTGGACAAAAATGATTCAGAAAAGGGGGTGGTGATGAACAGAGTGTCTGAATTAAGCAGACCACTCTTACCCAGTCCAAAGATCAGGGCTTGATCCATCACCGTTTTTTAGCTCACTGCACCATCCCAGCTCAGAACTTGGCTATATGCAAATTAGTCTGACCCTGGCCCAGTGCATCATGGGAACAGGGCAGACCAAACTACCAAGCCAATTCTTATACTGGGAAGGAAACAAGCTACCGGGGACCGGTTTCTGGCATTTCAGCCGTCTTCGGCCCGGCTTGCTTGAATCCTGATGGTGCAATGAGCTGGGGACTCACATCTGAGTATACCCTTCCACGCTTATGGTGGACAAAAATGATTCAGAAAAGGGGGTGGTGATGAACAGAGTGTCTGAATTAAGCAGACCACTCTTACCCAGTCCAAAGATCAGGGCTTGATCCATCACCGTTTTTTAGCTCACTGCACCATCCCAGCTCAGAACTTGGCTATATGCAAATTAGTCTGACCCTGGCCCAGTGCATCATGGGAACAGGGCAGACCAAACTACCAAGCCAATTCTTATACTGGGAAGGAAACAAGCTACCGGGGACCGGTTTCTGGCATTTCAGCCGTCTTCGGCCCGGCTTGCTTGAATCCTGATGGTGCAATGAGCTAGGGACTCACATCTGAGTATACCCTTCCACGCTTATGGTGGACAAAAATGATTCAGAAAAGGGGGTGGTGATGAACAGAGTGTCTGAATTAAGCAGACCACTCTTACCCAGTCCAAAGATCAGGGCTTGATCCATCACCGTTTTTTAGCTCACTGCACCATCCCAGCTCAGAACTTGGCTATATGCAAATTAGTCTGACCCTGGCCCAGTGCATCATGGAAACAGGGCAGACCAAACTACCAAGCCAATTCTTATACTGGGAAGGAAACAAGCTACCGGGGACTGGTTTCTGGCATTTCAGCCATCTTCGGCCCGGCTTGCTTGAATCCTGATGGTGCAATGAGCTAGGGACTCACATCTGAGTATACCCTTCCACGCTAATGGTGGACAAAAATGATTCAGAAAAGGGGGTGGTGATGAACAGAGTGTCTGAATTAAGCAGACCACTCTTACCCAGTTCAAAGATCAGGGCTTGATCCATCACCGTTTTTTAGCTCACTGCACCATCCCAGCTCAGAACTTGGCTATATGCAAATTAGTCTGACCCTGGCCCAGTGCATCATGGGAACAGGGCAGACCAAACTACCAAGCCAATTCTTATACTGGGAAGGAAACAAGCTACCGGAGACCGGTTTCTGGCATTTCAGCCGTCTTCGGCCCGGCTTGCTTGAATCCTGATGGTGCAATGAGCTATGGACTCACATCTGAGTATACCCTTCCACGCTTATGGTGGACAAAAATGATTCAGAAAAGGGGGTGGTGATGAACAGAGTGTCTGAATTAAGCAGACCACTCTTACCCAGTCCAAAGATCAGGGCTTGATCCATCACCGTTTTTTAGCTCACTGCACCATCCCAGCTCAGAACTTGGCTATATGCAAATTAGTCTGACCCTGGCCCAGTGCATCATGGGAACAGGGCAGACCAAACTACCAAGCCAATTCTTATACTGGGAAGGAAACAAGCTACCGGGGACCGGTTTCTGGCATTTCAGCCGTCTTTGGCCCCGCTTGCTTGAATCCTGATGGTGCAATGAGCTAGGGACTCACATCTGAGTATACCCTTCCACGCTTATGGTGGACAAAAATGATTCAGAAAAGGGGGTGGTGATGAACAGAGTGTCTGAATTAAGCAGACCACTCTTACCCAGTCCAAAGATCAGGGCTTGATCCATCACCGTTTTTTAGCTCACTGCACCATCCCAGCTCAGAACTTGGCTATATGCAAATTAGTCTGACCCTGGCCCAGTGCATCATGGGAACAGGGCAGACGAAACTACCAAGCCAATTCTTATACTGGGAAGGAAACAAGCTACCGGGGACCGGTTTCTGGCATTTCAGCCGTCTTCGGCCCGGCTTGCTTGAATCCTGATGGTGCAATGAGCTAGGGACTCACATCTGAGTATACCCTTCCACGCTTATGGTGGACAAAAATGATTCAGAAAAGGGGGTGGTGATGAACAGAGTGTCTGAATTAAGCAGACCACTCTTACCCAGTCCAAAGATCAGGGCTTGATCCATCACCGTTTTTTAGCTCACTGCACCATCCCAGCTCAGAACTTGGCTATATGCAAATTAGTCTGACCCTGGCCCAGTGCATCATGGAAACAGGGCAGACCAAACTACCAAGCCAATTCTTATACTGGGAAGGAAACAAGCTACCGGGGACCGGTTTCTGGCATTTCAGCCGTCTTCGGCCCAGCTTGCTTGAATCCTGATGGTGCAATGAGCTAGGGACTCACATCTGGGTATACCCTTCCACGCTAATGGTGGACAAAAATGATTCAGAAAAGGGGGTGGTGATGAACAGAGTGTCTGAATTAAGCAGACCACTCTTACCCAGTCCAAAGATCAGGGCTTGATCCGTCACCGTTTTTAGCTCACTGCACCATCCCAGCTCAGAACTTGGCTATATGCAAATTAGTCTGACCCTGGCCCAGTGCATCATGGGAACAGGGCAGACCAAACTTCCAAGCCAATTCTTATACTGGGAAGGAAACAAGCTACCGGGGATTTGCATATAGCCAGGTTCTGAGCTGGGATGGTGCAGTGAGATAGATAACGGTGATGGATCAAGCCCTGATCTTTGGACTGGGTAAGAGTGGTCTGCTTAATTCAGACACTCTGTTCATCACCACCCCCTTTTCTGAATCGTTTTTGGCCACTATAGGTGTGGGAGGGTATACTCAGACATGAGTCCCTTTCTCACTGCACCATCAGGATTCAAGCAAGCCGGGCCGAAGAAGGCTGAAATGCCAGAAACCGGTCCCCGGTAGCTGGTCTCCTTTCTGGTGAAGAATTGGCTCGGTAGTTTAGTCTGCCCTGTTCCTATGATGCACTGGGCCAGGGACAGACTGATTTGCATATAGCCAGGTTATGAGCTGGGATGGTGCAGTGAGATAAATAACGGTGATGGATCAAGCCCTGATCTTTCGACTGGGTAAGAGTGGTCTGCTTAATTCAGACACTCTGTTCATCACCACCCCCTTTTGTGAATCACCTTTAATATTAGCTAATATAATAGCTGAGACCTTTGAAATCTTTCAGTATTTTCATACCCAGATTCAAAACAGACTCTGCTCCGTATTCATTTTCAATCTGTTTCAGGGCGTCTGGTATCACCGCCATAGCAATGTCACCTACCTGAAGCGGATTCTTTGGGGCACCTACGGATCGACTTTACCTGTGTGTGTAGTCGCAGAATCGCTGGATATCCTCAGTGCTGGAGAGGAGCAGCGGATCCTTAAATGGCGGCTGGCGCGATCCCGGGTACGCGTCGATCGGAGGCTGCTCCTGGAACGTAGGGCTGCCGGCCGCTAGCTGACTCTTAGCGGAGCCTCCCGCTCACATTTCTGGGCGGGGGTGCAAAATTCACCCCAGGTGTGGCGGCGGCTCCCCCTCGCACCATCATCCCTGCAACATCCCTGGACCTAAGATGGCGGCTGCCAGTGACATGTGACATGGAAGTAAGGATTAGCTCTACGCGTGGCCTGCTCAAGACTTGCCACGGTCTCCTGCAGTTTCCCCCTCTAATTTCTTCGCCTGCTTCTCGGTTGACCCCCGGGTTGGGATGGTGTTCTTTTATCTTTGCCAGCAGGTTCCAGCAATACCGGCCTGACCTGCCTTCAGCCCTGAACAGCCCTTGGTGGAGCAGCTTCTAAGGGGTGGGCCATGCTTTGGGGGACCCTGGCCTCGTGCCCCACAATGCCAGTGCTTGCTCTTGAATGGCACAGGTACCCTGATCAGATCCACTGCCCCTGCCGGACGGCTGCTGCCTGTGGTTTAACTCGGCCGATGTTACACCTCACCGGTCCCTGCCTGCTACTGGGTGCTTACAAGACCGGTCTCCTCTCACTCTCTTCATCGTGAGGCAGTTTTGTGAGGTATCCCTCACCTTTGAGCTGACCCCTTGCCTGAGAGCCTGCCAGCATATCCTTTACCTTCTCAAGCGTTTGGGATTGTGTTTGCTGCAGGTCTGTCCCTACAGTCACCTTCTCAAGGCCCTGCTTGGTCCACGCCCAATGCTGCCAAAGAAGATGACGTGCAGGAAGACAGGCACGGTTTCAGACTTTTTCACCCTATAAAAAGTACAATGAAATGCTAAAAGAATGAAGGGAACAAGGATTATTCGAATGGGAGGAATATGGCAATTTGGGATGCAAGCATGCAAAAACACCCATACTTCATATTTTACCGAAACTGCACTAAATCCAAGTACCCCTTAAGGAAGAAGCATTGTTTCCTCGATAGGTTCACATTTGGAGATTATTTTAAAATACATTTACTTCTTTTTAAGACCATTTGTTATCAGCCTACCCACATACTTATGTGACACTATGCATTTCTTGAAAATGATTGATGGTTTGTTATTGGAAAGTGATTTTCTACTGGTCACACTAACACATACTAATATTGATTGTTTTTTTTATTTGTAAATAGTATTCACAATCACAAGTTTTTTATTTGTATACTTTATTTTTGTTTTGTCATTTGTGCAAACAGGAACTCGCATCATCTGGGAATAATGGTTTAACTAGCTGCAAGGCTCTTAATCACACTAAGAAAAGAGAAATGTGATATTTTTTTAGACAATATTGTGTTGGAGTACTTCCATGGGGACTTGCTTTGCGCCGTGCTTTGCGTGTCTTTTCATGGGGTACTGGGAGAAGAAAGTAGTTTACAGATCATCAATGTACAAGGAGAAAGTGATAAAATGGGTCAGGTACATTGATGATATTTTTGTAGTGTGGTCTGGCACAGAAATAGAGGCACAGAGTTTTGTAGAAGATTTAAACACCAATGACTATAATCTGAAATTCACCAGTCAATGGGCGGAAGACAGTTTGGACTTCGTTGATCTAAGGTTAAAAGTGGAAAAGTAACCGATTAGAGAGTATCCTTTTTAGGAAAACCACAGCAGGCAACAGTCTGCTACACACACGCAGCTGCCATCAGAGCTCACTCATACAGAGTATTCCAGTAGGGGAGCTTCTTAGGGCGAAAAGAAACTGCAGCACAGCCCTAAGCTTTGCTGAAGAGGAAAAAATCATGACTGCGAGATTTATAGCTAGAGGCTACACACAGAAAACCATAGAGAGAGCAAAAAAGATAGTCTCAGAAAGAAGTAGAGACTCACTGCTAGAGGAAAAAGTGAAAAGGGAGGATGAGATGGAAAACATCAAGACACACTTCATTACTACCTATAGCAGTCAGGCCTTCGTGGTAAAACGTAGCCTAAAGAAATTCTGGCCGGTTCTCCAGACAGACCCAGAGATTGCGGAATATGTTGAAACATATCCCCAAATAACTTTAAAAAAATCTAAGTCATTAAAAGATGAGCTGTGTAGTGCAATGGAACTAGTGAAAGAAAAACCGATGGGGATACTAGGATTTTTTCCCTGCAGAAGCTGAAAAGCATGTAAATATAGTAAAAATTGCAAGGAAGTAAGACTATCACCAAAGACTGAACCCTTCAAAATACAGGAACACACCTTGTGTAAAACCGAGTTTGCCGTGTATGCTTTGTTTTGCCCCTGTGAGAAGGACTATATAGGCAGTACTATACACAAGGCTAAAATCTGAATTTTGGAACATTTGAGGGCTATTAAGAATTGTGATAAGGTATATCCGATAGCAAGACATTTTCAGACAGAACATAACCAAAACACAAATCTTTTGAGGTTCTGTGTATTGGATATGGTAAAATACGACGAGAGAGGAGAAAATAGAATACAACAACTTCGGAGACTAGAGTCAAGATTCATCATTAAATATCAGACGGTGGCCCCGATAGGCCATAACTGTGATGAAGAGTTAGAACACATCTAAGATAGGGGGCCAAATATGAAAAACCAACATCAGTAACTCTGTGTCATTGTTCTGTATAAGAATACGGGAATATGCGAGTACATTTTTGAGCAATGTGAAGATTTAATGATTTTTTGCAGACCCGAATAAATATTATGTGATTGTAAAGTGAAATCAACAAAATTAATGTATGGGAATTCATGTTCTGTTATCAGAGAAGTCACCTTAGTTGTAGAACCGTAGTGGTGTCTGTGACTTAGGGCATGTTTTTATTATGAAGGAGTATTGTCTCACAATAACCGAAAGGTTGTTTTTTAAAATCAAGTAAGGTGTTGTGGTGAAACATATGAGGTAATTTGTATTGTTTATGTATTTTCATAGATGCTAACGAAGAACACAAGATGAAGAGAGTAATGAGATTATGACAGCCTTCATTAGGGAAGAATAATGATGAGAGTTGCATACTTTAAATGAACTTTAAAAATTAAATTCATTGGGTATTATGACGGCAAGCCCACTTGGGCAGAATACACTCAAACAAATTGGAACTGGCATTTGTATAGATAGCCCACTGGGGCAGGACACCTAAAGGCTCTATTTGTGTAAATAGATATATGTGTAAACCAATTGTGTTATTACCGGCGGTAAGCTGGATAAAGTTTTGTTGAAAGTTTTGTGAAAAGAACTTCTACGAAAACTACCGAATGAATATTATAAGCAAAATTAATGGCGAACGAGAACTCATAATTCCATATTTAAGTTAAAAAAGATATTGAAGGGCTGTTGAACAATTTGAATGAGGAAATATTTATGTTCGCGTTTGATCTATTCACTATATGATTTAGCAGCGGCCTATCTAGAATGAAACACTGTCACTCATGAGCAAGGGAGGAGAGTTCCCGAAACGCGTTGATTTTTGGTTGCCTTTACACTGCAATAAAGGCTATTTTTCCAGCAAGAAGTGTTTGTGTGTTTTTTGACAGGAGTAAAAAGGTCAAGAGTTTGAATTGATATATATATATATATATACATATATATATATATATATATATATATATATATATATATATATATATATATATATATATATTCACTGAAAAAACCATAGGTTATAGACCATATATAGTTAGGGATTAGCATTTACAAAACCTTATTTTACTCACACAAAACCATTGAAATTCGCATATATAGTTAGTTGCACTAACTTTATATCGCGCACCCGCAATCCACTGCTGATGATGTCACATATTACATCATTCATGACATGGTCAGTGACATCACTGATGACATCACTGATGACAACTCAAATGACTTCACTGACAACATCACTGATGACATCATTCGTATGATAATACGATGAACCTCTTCAGACTCTAATATAACCTTAGATACACTCAGTGTAAACAGATACTCACAGACTGTCACTCATCCATGGAGTTACTCATACACTTAGTCAGTCATGCAAAGAATCAATCACACCTCCATTTCCTCAACTATACAGTTATACACACCTTACGTATTCAAACATATTCTAACACATATTTACTCTCTTATACAATCACTGATACAAGTTTTCAATGATCCATGCAGCCACTCACACATTCACTGGCTCTTATTCACAGTAATTTATATATGTCAACTCTCACATGTACTGTGTTTTACATATGTACTTACTTTGACATGTAGCACTGAGATATCCATTCACTCACCAATACACTCATGCACACAGTCAACCACCCATACAGCTGTTTCCACATGCAGTTTTGAACCCATACATCTAGCGAATCAACTGTTCATACAGCTATGCACAGAGTCACACACCTCCCAGCCACCCACACACACACTCACTCTCCCATACAAATACTTGGGCAACCAATCAATAACCCATATAGTTAATCATATAGCTACTGATCAACACATGCAGCAGTTTACAGAACAGCAGATATAATGATGCACAAATTAAGACAGTTTAGTCACTAACCCATGCTCTCAGTGAGACACATTTAATCACTCTCTCATACAGTCAGTCATGCACCTACTAAATCCTTCATCCAGACACTTATACATCCACTAATTCTTCAATATGTAAGACATATTTTAACTTTACAGAAACATACAGTCACTGGATGATGTCATCAGTGATGTCATCAGTGATGTCACTGACCATGTCATGAATGATGTAATATGTGACATGATCAGCAGTGGATTGCGGGTGCGCGATATATAGTTAGTGCAACTAACTATATATGCGAATTTCAATGGTTTTGTGTGAGTAAAATAAGGTTTTGTAAATGCTAATCCCTAACTATATATGGTCTATAACCTATGGTTTTTTCAGTGAATTTTTAAGGTTTTGTAAATGCTAATTCCTAACTATATATGGTCTATAACCTATGGTTTTTTCAGTGAATTTCAATGGTTTTTTAATAGCAAATTTCAAAAGCTGTAAAATTTATTCTTATTCTAATTCAAAAATATATTTTATATTTTTGTAATATATATTTTTTTTATATTTTCTTTAATTATTTGTTTTTGTTTCGCTGCCGGTCCGCGAACTGGGCAGCTTCCCGTTAGCTTCATTTTGTTCCGCGATCCGGTCCGCGAACCGGTCAACGTTCCGTTAGCGCAACTACTGCGTTAGAAAGCAACATCGTGACGCGTCGCGTAAGCGCAACGTATCACGTTACCACGTAATGCGTCTTATGACGCGCCGCGTTAGCGCACCCGGAAGCGCTCCGGAACGCGAACCGAGGAGCGAAGCGCAGCGCCCCGGAAGCGATCTGGGGCGCGGCGCGGAGCGCGTAACGTAAGCATAACAGGTCATGTGACTTGTTTATAAAACTTTTCATTGGTTCATTTTACTTTTGGTTTCCTAATGATGGAAGGCTTGGTCATATGACCTAAAAATAACACTTTTCATTGGTTTAGAACATTTTTTTTCCCAAATGATGAAAGCCCCACCTTTTTTTCTGACTCTGACTTTCATTTTTATGAGAGAAAGACCTTTTTTCAATACCATAGAAATGGCTTCAATGATTGCTGCAGCTGGTGGAGACCAAAACCACCACCACAACCTCCTAGGAAGAGAGGACCACCTCCTCAGGTCATCCTACAACAAGAGGAGGAAGAAGAGGAAGAAGAGGAAGAGGAGCAAGGGACAGGGAGGTTTTTACCTGAAGAGCCTAGGAGGTCCCATGTTAAAGAGAGTTATATTTGGCAATTTTTTTCAATACCCCGGAACAAAAAAAGGTAAATGCCCGGTATGTTACCTGCCTGATTTGTAGAGATGAACTGTCCAGAGGAACAGACAAGAAATACAGTTATGGTAATTATACCATGCATCGCCATATGGAAAGGTGGCACCCTATAAATTACAGTGCTGCACAACTACGTGATCTGGTGGATAACCCCCGACCTGTGGCCAGTACATCCACCAATGAAGAGGCAGTGACGGGACCAGAGGCGAGGGAGATGGTCCCAAATATTCAAATGAAATTTGGCAGTGTGAAGCATGTATGCATTTTTTGTGGACAACTCATTTGCTTCAGAGAGAGCAGAATAAACTTAATTAATAAAGCAATTGACAATCACAAATGTGCAAAACGCCCCAGGAAATAAATTATCTTTTTTTTTTCCTGTTGAGCCCTTCATAATGAATCATTTTTGTTTCTCCCCCCCATCAAAAAAACAAAAAAAATATAAAACCGTTCAAAAAATACAAAAATAAATGTTCAGAAAAATTATAAAAAAAATATAAAACAACAAAAATAATAAAAATAAAGTTCTTTTCAGAACTACCTCCCCTTTATAAGAAATTGCTAGAAGGTTTAGCACTCTGACAACCTCTATTTCTTTTGGTTCGCATCCCGGTTTGCGCGCCGGTACGCGAACCGGGAGCGAACTCAAAAAAAAAAAAAAAAAAAAAAGAAGAGTAAGTAAACTGAGAGTAATGTTAAAAGAAAGACAGTTAGAGGGAGTAACACAGAGATACTGTTTAAAGAGGGACTGAGAACAGGAGTGGAAAGAGTAGAGTAAAAAAAATAAAAGAAAAAGAAATGAGGGAAGTAGCAAAGGCAGGAAACTGAGGGTTAAAGAAATGAAGCAGTGGAACTAATAAAAGTTAAATGTAAAAGAGATGTAACAGAATGAGTACTAAACACTTACCTTATAATTATCGTTAACTTAGTCACGTGTTATTTTTATACTTTCAATCTGTGAATGAGAGAACAAAAATTTTAAAATTGATAGAAAGTAGTAAAAGATGAGTGAGCATGAGACAAGATGAGTACATATTAAAAATCACAATTCAAAGTACAGAATTATTTATACATATTAAATGGTTTATTTTTGCTGTTATCAGAATATATCAAATTTCACTGATAACAGTGAGTTGAAGGTATTCATCATATAACAGCGGGGGAAAAAAAACACAATCAAAATGATTGTGTTTAAAAATCCATATAATATTATCAATCAGAAATCAGAACTCCTCAAAAGTAACTTACTTTCCATGACGTCAAAGGATGTCCTATGAACAGCTTATACTCTGTTGTGCTGTTATTATTTTCTGCCCACCACTTTCTGAAAGATAAGGTCTATCGTTTTAAGAAAAATTAGACATACAAAGCATTTTAAAATAGCACACTAAATTACAACAACACCTAGAATCATTATAATCCAGTTACCTACCCTAAATTCTCACTTCTGAAAACAAGTCAAAAGGCAACATTGCTTCATAGTCAAATAGTAATCATTGCCGAAAGACCAGCCTTTTTTACATTTCAAATAAGCTGTGTAATATCCTGATGTTGTCAAAGGACCATCATGTCATATAATAGCTGCAGTTACAAATGTTCTTGTGGATACCCTGCCGGGGTATCTCACAGGGGAATACCAGGACGGGTTCCCTAAGCAAGCGCCGGGAAACCCACTGCGGGTAGCTGTGCGCTATATAAGCTCAAATACATTTACATTTACATTTAAATGGTTTATTTTTGCTGTTCTCAGAAACGTAAAAAGCATGTCTTTTTCTTAAAAAACGATTTTCTGGTCATAATTTGAAAACACAGCACACCTCCTATGTACAAGCACACCCTGTCAGTACTAATAGTTCACATTATCTATAATTATAATTTGTCAAAGAAGCAAAATCGTTTTTGAAAAAAATAATGAAAACACTTGACAAAACATTTTAAATGTACAGCTAAATTCCTTATTTTCTCAATATACTATACTACTCTTTATCTAAATTAAATGATTTTTTTTCTTACCTTAGCAAATGCTTTTTGAATTTCAAAACAGTCTCAGAAACACACCAATTTTTCTTTAGCAGAACAAAAGGTATGCACTCCAGAGGCTGGAACCAACAAAGGCACTGAAATGCCGATATTCATCACACATATCTCTCATGTCACCCAATCAAAACTCTTCCCTCACTTTTTTCAAATCAACACCCTTCCCCCCTCTGCCCTTTCTGGCCTTTTTCCATAGCAACTACCTCCTGCCAGACCTCTCATGTTTACAAGTTCACACAACAATGTTTCAAATGAACTCTGAACTCTCAGTACACCTGCTAATCCACTGCAATGTTTCTTAAAATCATGTTTTCTTAACCATTCAAATTACATGTTTCAAAGAACACATCCATGCACCCTAACTTTCTGTTTTCAGCAATGGAAATCCACCAATCACTGCTACTGAATCATTAGCACACAAACTTCACATTTTTTTTTCTTTACAAACTCCTACTGTTTCAACTGCCATTTTATTCCCACACTTCATCTGACTGCAGCAGAACCTCCTCTTGCCATGTTTTCTGTCTGGATTGTTGGACATAGTTACATTCACTGGGCTCACAGGTATGCTGAAAACAGAAATTTACACAACCTCAATTTACAAATTGTGGAAATCAAATGGATTGGCCAAAGAGGATTGAGATGTCACCAATTGATACCATTGGTGAAAACCTTTTTACATTTGCCAAATCCTGACCTCATATTAGTGCACTGTGGAGGAAATGATTTGGGCACTTTGACTGGGGTAGGTCTGGAAATGCTCTTAAAGGACACCTTTGAGCAATTAATGGCACTTTTCCCTCAAACTGCCTTGGTATATTCCAATATATGCCAAAGACAGAAATGGAGGTGGTCCAATCAAATTTCTCCACAAATTGAGAAAGCGAGGAAGCATGTAGATAAGTTTGTTTCAGCTTATATGAGAGACCATGGAATGGGTGCCATCTACAACAATAACTTGCGTTATTACAAGCAAGATATCTACAGAGGAGATGGTGTGCACTTCTCAGATGAGGGCAACAGAGTTTTCATACAAAATTTAAGACTGTGTATTGGTACCTACTTATAAGTACCTAGAACTTACACAGAACCTGAAAGCTCTTTTCAGAGCTACCTTAACTATAATTACTCTTTTTAAATTTCGAATGTACCTTTTTTCACTAATTTTCACTTATGTTCGCTTCCCGGTTCGCTACCCGGTTCGCGTACCGGCAGCTAACCGCGTGAAAAATTCAAAAAATGTTTTTTTTTCCGACATATATGAGCCTCCTCAGCCACCCTCAGAAAACCTAGGGGGTCCGGATACATCTCCCATGCCCCTTATACTCATTTCCCCACATTGTTTTTTCGCCATCTTGTGATTAAATTTGACTGAAACACAAAATGGCGAACTCCCGTTACGCTACCTGTAAGCTACCCGGTTCGCGTACCTGGACGCGCCTCTACGGCGAAAAATCACAATTTTTTTTTATTTTTTGCCCTGCGGGGCACTTTAATATCCCCCTCATCAATCCTAGGGGGTCAGGAGTGGTCTACCTTGACCCCTTTCATTAAATTCCCCCTTCGTTTTTCTCCACCTCTTGTAGTGTAGTGTAGTGTGGCTCACTGGTTAGAGGCGGCAGACCCGAGAGCAGAGAACGGCCCGGGACCAGGGTTCGATTCCCGGCGCGGCAGGTTTCTGGACCAGGGTCAGCGGACTCGATAATTCTCTCGCCTCGGTGCCCACTCTGATCAGCGATCACACTCGGCAACTCTGGGCATTAGCTTGCCTCATCTTCACTAACGGCCCTACCAGACCGCCTGGGATGCCTGGTCTCACCCTGGAGATACCCATTAAGGGACCATCTCTCAGGGAAGCCAGGAAGGGTTTCGCAGCGGTCGAAGCGCCTTGGGACCCTCCGGGTAAGTAGTGCGCTATATAAATGCCTATACATTACATTACATTACATTACGTCTCTCGATCCTACCGAGAGACAGGATGGCGGCCCGCCCGGACTGTTTAGAATGTTGACAGACAACGGAGAGCCAATCAGCTTCGCTTCGCGAAGTTCCGTTACGCGTCAGGTACGCGAACCGGAGCGCTAACTGGAGCGCTGTTACAGATATATCTGTTTTTTAAAACGTTAATTTCTCAAAATCCACTGGAGCACATATATTGAGACATAGCAAAGGCACGTCGGGCAAACCATATCTACAATTCTGCCAAGTTTTGTGTAAATCCATTCAGCCGTTCGAGCTAAATGTGATTCCAACCGCCCTATGGAAAAATGAATGGGAAAAACATGTTTTGGGACCCCCCTTTTTTCTCGGCCCCCCCCTTGACGAAACCCCCCAAATTTTCAGGGGCTGCTCAGAAACAAAATGTGCCATTTTCCTGAAAATCTCAGCCAATTCCGTCCACAAACGCCAAAGTTATTCAACATAGAATTTTCAGAAATCCCATGGGAAAAAAATCCTAACTATTTATACCTACTGGCCCCGCCAGTAGGTAATATATATATATATATATATTACCTACTGGCGGTCGCCAGTAGGTATATATAGTTAGAATTTTTTCTCTATGGGATTTTTGAAAATTCTATGTCTAATAACTTTGGCGTTTGTGGACGGAATTGGCTGAAATTTTCAGGAAAATGGAACATTTTGTTTCTGAGCAGCCCCATACAATTTGGGGGGGTTTCATCAAGGGGGGGGCCGAGAAAAAAGGGGGGGCCCAAAACACGTTTTTCCCATGTTAATTTCCATAGGGCGGTTGGCCTCACTTTTAGCTCGAACGGCTGAATGGATTTGCACGAAACTTGGCAAAATTGTAGGGACTGTTAGCCCGATGTGCCTTTGCTAGGTCTCAATATATGTGCTCCAGTGGATTTTGAGTAATTTAGGTTCAAAAAAAGATATGATCTGATTGGCTGTCAGCACTTCATCCAAGAAGTGTTGGCAGCCATCTTGGGACCAATATACATGATAGCACCTCATTAAAAAGCATTGTAGTTAATAGAGGGTTTTGGGACTTTAGTTACATTATAAATCATTTGTTGATGGTACCATACTCGTTTTAGGAATTGTGGTGGGTTCTAAGGTGATTTTACCATGTGAAAAAACCTTCTGCTGTGATATCATGAATATTGTTTGAAAGAAAACTAATATCCCGTGATTTTCCCACAGTGGTTTGGAAGGGGATCTATAAGCTAAACTGAAAGCATATTTTCTGTAAATTCACATTATCTTTCTCAGTCATGTGAAAATGAAGTCTGACATTCTCAGTAAAACCTGTACATCCAACAAGGACAGAGACTGTCAGTTGATTCCTTTGTTCTCTACTGCAGCCTCCTAAAGTGTTCTAAAGAACAACTAGAGCGCTAACAGTCCTACGTATTACAAAGGTATAGCACACCTGGAGCCATCGTGATGGGAATAAAGTGGTAACTCTTAAAACATTTAATTTAAAAAGGAACAAAATGAGGGGGTATATTATGCAATAGAAGGTATTATTAGTGCTGCAGAAAGAAAAATGAGGGCACATTTTGAGTGACTTTTCAAATCCTCTTCTAATTCATTAAAAAATTCTGACATGCAGTCTCCCAAAATGGCCACCAGAGACAAAAGAGCCCAAATGTAGCCCAAATATCACCCAGATGTAGCCCAAGTATAGCCCAATGACAGAATGTCCCAGAGTGTTCTAAAGAACAACTAGAGCGCTAACAGTCCTACTTATTACAAAGGTATGGCACACCTGAAGCCATCTTGATTGGAATAAAGTGGTAACTCTTAAAACATTTAATTTAAAAAGGAACAAAATGAGGGGGTATATTTTGCCATATGAATTATGATTAGCGCTGCAGAAAGAAAAATTAGGGCACATTTTGAGTGACTTCTCAAACCCTCTTCAATTTCATTAGCCCAAATATCACCCAGATGTACCCCAAGTATAGCCCAATGACAGAATGTCCCAGAGTGATCTAAAGAACAACTAGAGCGCTAACAGTCTTACTTATGACAAAAGTATGGCACACCAGAAGCCATCTTGATTGGAATGAAGTGGTAAGTCTGAAAACACTCAATTTAAAAAGGAACAACATGAGGGGGTTAATTTTGCCATAGAAAGTATGATTAGTGCTTCAGAAAGAAAAATTAGTGATCATTTTGAGTGACTTCTCATATCCTCTTCTATTTCATTAAAAAAATTCTGACATGCAGCACTTTGAATACCAGCAGCAGACGTCCCTGGTGAGCAGTAGCTTTACTACAGTGATCTAATGTGCAACTAGAGTGCTAACATTCAGAATTTATGGCAAATGTGTGACACATCTGAATGCCTTCTTGATGGAACCAAAGTAAACAAGCATTGAAAATGCAATAGATCTCGCCCTCGTTTAAGTTAAAGCCATTCTGTTTGTAATGAGGTGGCTTTTTAGCTTTGCTTTTATTAGTGTTTTTTCAACTTTCATGTAAATAACATGCATCTGTATGCATATAAGTATACGTATGCATGCATTTATGTTTGTATTTATATAGATATACAGATGATATATGTTTATATATGTATGTATATATATATATTCACTGAAAAAAAAATAGGTTATAGACCATATATAGTTAGGAATTAGCATTTACAAAACCTTGAAAATTCACTGAAAAAACCATAGGTTACAGACCATATATAGTTAGGAATTAGCATTTACAAAACCTTGAAAATTCACTGAAAAAACCATAGGTTATAGACCATATATAGTTAGGAATTCGCATTTACAAAACCTTATTTTACTCACACAAAACCATTGAAATTCCATATATAGTTAGTTGCACTAACTATATATCGCGCACCCGCAATCCACTGCTGATGATGTCACATATTACATCATTCATGACATGGTCAGTGACATCACTGATGACATCACTGATGACATCTCACATGACATCACTGATGACATCACTGATGACAACATCTAGTGACTGTATGTTTCTGTAAAGTTAAAATATGTCTTACATATTGAAGAATGAGTGGATGTATAAGTGTCTGTATGAAGGATTTAGTAGGTGCATGACTGACTGTATGAGTGAGTGATTAAATGTGTCTCACTGAGTGCATGGGTTAGTGACTAAACTGTCTTAATTTGTGCATCATTATGTCTGTTGTTCTGTAAACTGTTGCATGTGTTGATAAGTAGCTATATGAGTAACTATATGGGTTATTGATTGGTTGCCCAAGTATTTGTATGGGAGACTGAGTGTGTGTGTGGGTGGCTGGGAGGTGTATGACTCTGTGCATAGATGTGTGAGCAGTTGATTCACTAGATGTATGGTTTCAAAAGTGCATGTGGAAACAGCTGTATGGGCGGTTGACTGTGTGCATGAGTGTATTGGTGAGTGAATGGATATCTCAGTGCTACATGTCAAAGTAAGTACATATGTAAAACACAGTACATGTGAGAGTTGACATATATAAATAACTGTGCATAAGAGCCAGTGAATGTGTGAGTGGCTGTATGGATCATTGTGAACTTGTATCAGGGATTGTATAAGAGAGTAAATATGTGTTAGTATATGTTTGAATAAGTAAAGTTTGTATAACTGTATAGTTGAGGAAATGGAGGTGTGATTGATTCTTTGCATGACTGACTAGGTGTGTGAGTAACTCCATGGATGAGTGACAGTCTGTGAGTGTCTGTTTACACTGATTGTATCTAAGGTTATATTAGAGTCTGAAGAGGTTCATCGTATTATCACATGAATGATATCATCAGTGATGTGATCAGTAATGTCAAATGAGATGTCATCAGTGATGTCATCAGTGATGTCATTTGAGATGTCATCAGTGATGTCATCAGTGATGTCACTGACCATGTCATGAATGATGTAATATGTGACATCATCAGCAGTGGATTGCGGGTGCGCGATATATAGTTAGTGCAACTAACTATATATGGAATTTCAATGGTTTTGTGTGAGTAAAATAAGGTTTTGTAAATGTGAATTCCTAACTATATATGGTCTATAACCTATGGTTTTTTCAGTGAATATATATATATATATATATATATATATATATATATATATATATATATATATATATATATATATATATATATATATTTATATATATATATATCCTTGTCTGATGCTCTAACTTTCTATTAAAGTATCTGTGAGCCCACTTGGGCGGGAAGTTTTGTTCGCGGACAACCTCAACCGATGGTTCATGTGCATTATGACATGACATAGATGTTAATGACCTGAAACATTATTGGTTTGAATTATTATGCACTAGCACTTTATCATTCCATCATTAACAATGTTACCATCCTTGCAGCCATTAAGATTGCCCATTACAATATGGCACTCACTAATTTTGAACAGGAATATGCAAGACCACTTTCCTTGTCTATGCACTTGTCTATGCATATGGAAATGAGATACGACTTGCCGTACCGTGAACGTGAACATGTTGTAAAGGCGAACTTCGTCGGTAGGAGACCATCTGTTATGAAATAAACAGATTAAGCATCTTGGAGTGTCCGTGGCTTTTTTTTTCTGCAATAGAGAAGAGTTTTTGGCTATAATTACGGAATTCAGGATTCTGCTATGAACAGCCTCGCAGTAAAGCCCCAGACTAACAGATGTATGTGAGCGATATATATATATAAATATATATATATATATATACATTCACTGAAAAAAACATAGGTTTGACACACATTATAGTTAGGAATTAGCATTTTAAAAACCTTGAAAATTCACTGAAAAAAACATAGGTTTCATACTTGTTATAGTTAGCTGGACATTTCACTCATACAAAACCTTTGAAATTCTGCCGTTATAGTTAGTTCAGCTAACTATAACTCGCGTGCCCACAATGCACTGCTGATGACGTCACATATACCATCACTCATCACATGGTCAGTGACATCACTCATGACATTTCAAATGACATCATTGATGACATCACTGATGACATCATCCAGTGAATGTTTTTTTTTCTGAAATGTAAATATGTTTTCTATATGTGTATCACAAGGTCGATGGAAGAAGGAATAGAGAAATAAATGTCCTATGGTTTTTTCAGTGAATTTTCAAGGGTTTTTAAATGCTAATTCCTAACTATAACGTGTTTCAAACCTATGGTTTTTTCAGTGATTTTGCAAGTTTTTTTAAATGCTAATTCCTAACTATACTATGGCTGAAACCTATGTTTTTTTCAGTGAATACATATATGCACTGGAAAACTAAACACCCACTTCCTTTACAAAGAAATGGAAAGTTTGCATTTCTGCAACCTCTCTAATTTTTCACCTTAGTCATCTTCCACTCAATTAACACAATAACCACAAATACACACACCTACTTGCTACCATTCTTCGCTGAGCTTATCAATTATTCTTCTTTAATTCAAATTCGCAGTGCAGGCCATTTATTCAGCCTTCTTGGTAACTACTACCCATGAATAGCAGTGGTTAATTTGCACACTTCCGTCCTTTCTTGCGTCTTTTCTACCACACACTGGGGCAGGTTTACAAGCCCATTGTGCCACTTTTGCATCATTTTTCCCACGAGCTTGTAAATGTGCCGAACTGTGTGTACTTTATGCACTAGCTTTCTTTCTTAGATGTAGTACTAGTTTCTCTTGCTCCCACTGCAGAATCCAACACCCTATATGTGTAATGACCTGGAAATTCAAAGATCCACTTCACTGACAATGCAGGTAGTTTGCGTCTCTCCAGCCTTTCTTATTTTTCATGTTTTTCATCTTCCACTCAATCTACACATCATCCACACATACTCACATCTAATTACTACATTCCTTAGCTGTTATTATCAGCTATTCTGTTATTTTATATTCATATTCAAAGTGCAAGTCCTTTATCAAGCCTTTTTGTTATAACTACTGTTCCAGGAATTCTGCTCATACACAGAACTATGCATAAATACTTAGGACCTCAGTGAATAACGGTGTACCAAAACCCACCTTACTACACAAACCCCCTACCAGACTAGCAATCAGTCGCTCATTGGTTCTTCGCCCTAGAGCAAAAACACCAATAACTAGTCAACCCAGAACATGCGACTTAAACTATATGAAGTAAACTGGATAACAAGAGCACTCTTTCATTATAGTCTTACACCAGTCCAAAACAAGAAATAAATAAAGACATGTGCAACTTTGAAATGTTTATTTCTTACGCCATAATCTCATTCACAGTACCTTAGATAATACAACTAAACATATTATCAGAAACAAGGTTGTCAGCATTGTCACTATTCTATCAAATACAAACGGAAAAAGCATCCTATAATGTTAAAGGTAAACAAATTTAAAATATACCTACATTTCACCCTCCCTACCTAACAGATAAGTTTATAACTACAGAGAGTCTCATAGGATTACATGGGCAGACCCATACCTCTGGTAGTCAGCAGTAGTGTATCACATTCAGTGCTCCACAAACTGTCAAGATACAAATGTTCTCCAACTGTGTGTTACTTTGCCTCCACAATACATTATGAAACGTGCAAGTATCAGAGGTAGCCCCAGCTGCCTATGTGTTATTTTGTATATGTGTATTTTGTATATGACATTTATAAAGCGCAACTATCGCTCCGAAAGGAGCATTCTGGCGCGACAGAACTTTAATGTACATTGGTGGAATTATACGGCAGCCATTAGAAAGGGGTCTGATAGACTGAAGATCCAACTTTTCAGTTGTTTTCTGAAAGCTGACTTGCTCTACAAGTCTGAGATTCTTGGGCATTGCATTCCAAGCCTTGGAAGCCAGAATAGTCAGAGTTTTTCCTCCCTTAGTTTTATAATGGATTCTGAGTACCACCACCAAGTTGCCCCCTGATGACTTCAGTTTTCTGGGTGGATTGTAACAAGTGAATCTCCTGGCAAGATACCTCTGACCTGAGTGATTAAGAGCTCTAAATGTTATCTTCAGAATTTTGAACAAGATCTTTTTATGCAAGGGTAACCAGTGTAAGTTCTTGAGGGCCTGTGAAGCAGAGGCGCATCTCGGTAGTTTCAGTACCAGTCTAGCCGCAGCATGTTGCACGCTCTGCAGTTTCTTCAGCGTTGCCTTTTTCCCCCCGGCCATCAATCTATTACAATAGTCTAGCCAGGAGAGTATTAACCCCTTGCATGCTGATGACAGAACGGTTCCGTCATCAGCGTCGGTTGAGCTGTGCTGATGACGGAACCGTTCCGTCATGACTCCGCCCGCGCAAGGCGGAGTCAGCACAGGCGGGGAATACGCCCCGCACGCAAGGGGTTAAAGCAACTGCCACCGCCTTCCTGGAGTCCATTGGGAGGAAGTCAAAGAACTTCTTTAGTGAATTAATAATGCCAAAGCAACTCCCTGCCTCATTTCTCACATGCTGGTCAAAGGTGAGAGAGGAGTCAAATATGACTCCCAGGTTTCTGGCTGATTCAACAGCCTGGGGCGGGATAGGAGAGCCATCTGGCCACCATTTGCTGGGACAGAAATGCACATTTTTCCCTAAGGGAAGAATCTCTGTCTTATTTGTTTTGCATTTTAAGTGTTTTTTTCCCATCCATTGAAATACTTCTGTCAGGCAGTTCTTTAAATTCTGTTCTGCCTCGTTCGAGTTCTTTTCTAGGGGCACAATTAATTGGGTGTCATGGGCATATGAAGTAACATGTTACTTCAGTTATGGCTAGTTGTGGCTCGAACGTGCGAGGATCATACTAAATAAAAGACACAGTATTCAAAATAACCTTGATGTTCCATGCTCTCACTATACACACAAAACTAGCAAGGCAGTTTACAAATTTAGCATACTAAATTATTCTCATATAAACCAAAATACTCAGCTTTCTCTAAACAATATCACAAGTACGTGTCGTGTGCAAAGCAGAGCAGGAAAGCAAAAATAGCATGTAAGCTTCTAATAAACCCATGCTAACTTAACAGGGTGTGAGTGCAAGGCTCAGCCCCACAGCACCCTTCCTTGATCGAAGCATGTGATATAAACGTGGGAGAATTAGAAACGCAGAGTCCAAGCCTAAAAAGCAGAGTCAAATTCACATTTCCCAAAAAAAGTTATTCGCTCTTTGATAGAAAGCAGTAGTTAAATAATAAAGAATACGTAGAAAAATCAAAGAGTCTTAATCCAAGAGGAAGTCATTGTTCTCATCTGCAAACATTTCAGCCATCCCATTCAATAGTGGGAATGAACATACATGTTTCTCAATAACCGGAGCCTCTATCACCATCAGAGGAAAACTCGTGTCATCTTCAATGTAACTGCGTGCCAAGAAGTTCTATGCCGCTGCAAAAACATTCCAACGTCCCATTATTCCATGTATCGCTGCTAAGGCCATAATCCTGCTGCCTGAACAGAGCAATTCATGAGCAAATAAGGGGCTCATCAGCTGATCATAATCTGCGTCGGGAGACACCGTACCGCAGAGACACAAATCCAGGGCCCAGTCAAAATCGCAGCTCAGACAATAGAAGACAGGTTGAACACATGTGAAAAAGGAAAATCAAAACGATAATCCATAAGCTGCACTCAATGTAGCCAGAGGCAGTGCTCCATAATAACTAAGCATTCGGTTGTGGACCAGCAACAACAGGGACATATTCTCATCTGCTGCAAGATGTGCATCCATATTTAAGTGAACAAATTAATACAAGCACACCGGCAACTAATGTGAGCATTAAGGATAATCCAGCAAAGATGATGGAAAAAATCGAATGAAAAAACACTGACAAGACACCAAATATACTTTCTACAGAAGGCCACTGCTTCTAACTTTAAAAAAGTAAGGTAACTCCGTAGTCAAGGACACATTAAAGATACTCTAAATTAACTCCCCAAAATTTAAGAGCACGTCTGTATTTAATAAATCATGCACTTCTGTGCTGGTGTTTGCTACATGAAGGACAAATGTTTCTGTAGCAGATATAACAGCGACCTCTTTTTGAGACAATAGCACTCTTATACGACTCATTTGGTTGACTCTGCTTTCAAGGTCGAAATCGACAGCCAGATGGAAACATCCAGCTTCCCATGCAGAGGAGTTAATACAACTTTTTTTTAATCAAACCACATGCTCAGTTACCGTAATCATGTAAGGGATGCCTGCTAACATTGCACAACAATCTCCTTTATTTCAAAGTAAATAACTCCCGTTTCCAGTAAATGTTATGTTATGTTATGTTATCTGTTTTGTAAAGCGCAAACAGCTGCCCCAGCAACGGGGTGTCCCGGCGCTAGAACGTTGTTATGATAGCCGGTGTCAGACTACCTTTCCAAACTCAGTCCAAATTAGGGGCATCTTGTTTACAAGAGCCCTTCAATTGTATGTGTCTACAAATTAAGGAGTGATCTGCTGCTATTGCGCAATCCTCGCCATTCAGATAGACTTCTTTTCCCTCCCTCAGGCACCTATATGTAAATGGTAATAACCAAGCTTCATGGACATAAGCGCTGCCTAAACATCCATATCTGCCTATAGCATAGTATTTCATGCAAACCTCAAATTTAAACAGGTTAAAAAATAACGTTATGATACTGTGGATGAGCCACACACCTGAATTGGATCTCCAATGAGTGACCACTTCTAACCATTCTCATAGCGCGCCCTGTGCTCTGATTTGACAGTGAGAGTGATCGCACCATAGTTTATACTGCTAATTATTCTCAGCATACGCTACGAATATGCTTTGACGTTACATTACGTTACGTTACGTTAGTGAAAAGTATAGCTCACTGGTTAGAGGAGGCAGACCCTGAAGCAGAGGTCAGACCCGGGACCAGGGTTCAATTCCCGACGCGGCAGGGTCTTGAGCCCAAATGTCCATGGACTCGATAATTCTCGCTTCGGTGCCTACTCGAATCACGGGTTCACACTCTGCAACTCTGGGCATTAGCTTGCTTAATCTCCACTACAGCCCACCGCGGCGGGATCCCTGGCTTTCACCTTGGGAATGCCCAGTACGGGTTATCTCACAGGGAAAAAGCCAGGACGGGTTCCCAAAGCAAGCGCCAAGATGCCTCACGGTGATTTGAGCGCTATAAAAGAAGACATAACATAACATCAAACCTTCCATGTGATGTCATGTACGGCGCGCATACGCGAAACACGCGAATGTTTTTAATTGTTTAAAATCATATATTCATGTATTTAATGAAGTTAATAACAAAAGACTTAATCTAGGATAATTATGAAATCATTTTTTTAAAACTTTTAAAAATCCTATATTACTTCTATATTGTATGAGTGGAGCTGTATGGCTCTCCGCCTGCTGCCCGGCCGAGACTCCAACACGCCCAGACCCATGTCATAAGCACTCGTGATAGTCACCACAAAACCATTAGCACGCATATCGATTTACCACACATGCTTTTACAACTAGTATGCATGTACCACGCATAATAAAAGCATAATCTTAATATTTTTTTCTTGACGAACACGCGTTCTAATGGCTGCGGCTTACGTCCTTCAAATTAGTTTCTAGGTATATGTGTGACCAAGTCTGATAAGATCAGAGGCCAAGGACAAATACCGTGGTGTCTGTGGCAGGAAATCTCATCGATCACAGAAAAAATATGCGCAGGGGTAAAATGAAAGTAACGGGTATAATAAAAATAATGGAGGAAAACTACTAAAATGGCTGTTGAACGGAGTATGTAATCAACGTTTGGTGCCTCAACACTACATTTCAAATAAATATACATACAATATGTTTATTAATATATTACAAAAGTATAGCACCAGATGACACACACAACCCAGGAAAACAAAGCTGCAAATGTAATACCTAAAATCAGGAGAGGTTTGCTTGGCGAACTTGAAGAAAAAGAAAAAAAAGTGCACTTGCAAACAAGGCTGTGCATGCGTAGAGAGTACAACTGATGCAGGAAAAAAAACAGAAAGTTTTACATACTGTCATAGAAATATAGCTCTAAAAATTGCCCCCAGAATTTGCCCCTATACCTAATGAATAAAACGGACTTTTAGTTTTTTTTCCCTTTTCCACCGCGTACGAGTACCATACACGTACACCGCGATTGTTTATTTAAGAAAAAATGTACCCTAAAAATCCATGTACGACCCCCTGAGCAAGCCTATAGATGTTTCTACCCTGCCCCCTTTCCTTATTTCTCAACTTTGTTTTACTGTTTTCTTGTGACTCCGTTCCACCTAGGCACAAGCTGGCTGCCAACACTTCCTGGTTTTGAGTGTTGACAGACAGTTGACTGCTAATCAGCATGCAGCTCGCGCTCATAATTGCAGGGATCTCCGTCCGCGTGTAGAACTCTGTCTCTAGATATCGCTATGATTTTACTTGTCATTCTTTCAGAAACTGCTGAATGGATATACACCATTTAACAAAAAGCACAATCTGCGAACCGAACTCTACCTCTCTGCCAAATTTGGCGTAATTCCTTTCAACAGTTCGGGTTGCAGCCCTGGTTAAAGGTCCCTATGGAAAATTGCATGGGGAAAACACGTTTTGGGACCCCCTTTTTTCATGCCCCCCCCCTTGACGAATCACCCCCAAACTTTCAGGGAAGGAGCGAAACCGAGCAGGCCATTTTCTTGGAGAAATTCGCGAAGATTCGTCCACCGGTCCCAAAGTTATTCCAAATAGAATGTTGTGGATTTCCTATGGAAAGTAGGTCCTAACTATAACTACCTACTGGCGATAATATATATATATATCCAGTTGAAGACTAAGCATAGTCGAAACACGTAGGCCGTCCTGCTGCTTAATGCACGTGGTGTGTGTGAAATAAAGAAACTTGAAACTAAGCTGCTGTGGTGCCGTGACTTCTGTGGTGGCTACGTGAGCCCAGGGGATCCGAGGTTATATATATATATATATATATATGAAAGCTCTCTCCCTCCCGGTCCCGGGTGGAAATAAAGACAGCACACTCGGGAATTCTCATTGGTAGCAATCCTTTACTCGCACAGACGCGTTTCGGAAGCAACGCTTCCTTCCTCAATGTTTGTTACACCGCAATGCGCGATCTGGCGCCATTTTATTTCAAAATAACAAACGACACATGTTGGTAAACATAGAGAGAGGACTGACGCGTGAGCGCCATCTTGCTAGTACATATAATTCCTGCATTAGCATGACTGAAATTAAATAACACATTTCATTTGTGGTTTCTAATGTCATGACATTAGAAACCACAAATGAAATGTGTTATTTAATTTCAGTCATGCTAATGCAGGAATTATATGTACTAGCAAGATGGCGCTCACGCGTCAGTCCTCTCTCTATGTTTACCAACATGTGTCGTTTGTTATTTTGAAATAAAATGGCGCCAGATCGCGCATTGCGGTGTAACAAACATTGAGGAAGGAAGCGTTGCTTCCGAAACGCGTCTGTGCGAGTAAAGGATTGCTACCAATGAGAATTCCCGAGTGTGCTGTCTTTATTTCCACCCGGGACCGGGAGGGAGAGAGCTTTCATATTCCAAGCGCGAAGCTCTGACGCGCTTAGACTAGCACCCTCTGCAAGAGTGCCCCGAAATTTGGAGCAGTGAGCCTGGATTGAATACACGGAGTGCACCGCCAACGCTTGAGGAGAGGAATCGAGTGAGAATATCGTCCCGAGGTTCTTTTTCTACACGGACAGACAACACTCAGCGGCACCCGACTGAATCAGGGTAAGCCGAGATATCTTCTGCCCGTTATCTTGAACCTTAAAGAGATACTTCGAAACGACGAAAGCGTTGGCTTCAGCGTAGGGATTCTCAACGGAACTGTAGCAACAAGCGTGGTAACCCGGGAGCGGGAGACCCAACAATTTAAAAACAACAGCATGTTTAACATCTCGCAACGTCGTGATTTGGCGACAGGAATGTTTAAAAATAAGAATCCGGACATTACCGCTCAACCGGCGATTAAAACTAAGACGACAAGTGCTCCTAGCCAGTTGGCTATACAGTTTGCCAAACTAGAGAAATTATACGAGCGGGAGCTTCGGAAGTGGTGGGAGGGCACATCACTCCAGGGTTATATAGAAGTGAAAAGGGTGCCAAGAGGATTGCGGATATTCACTATTCCCGCATACGAACACCCCGACCCACAGCTTCTTGAAACCTGGGCAGCACACATTGCCAAATCCTGCGAGGGGATGCTAGAAATCCTAGTTCAATTCGCTTGGAGCGACAGAGATAAGGTCCTCAAAGAAATTGAAACCATGGAGGCAGAACTAGCGACCAACGAGGATAAGGAACAACAGGACCAGCTGAGAGCCCAGATGAAGAAACGCCTGGAAAAATATGAGCACAAAATACGTACACGTAAACAAGAGAAATTTGACAGAGACGAAAGGGACTATGCTATGGGTCGAGTCCTGACGTTCTCTAAAAAGTACGACCAAACACTGAAGGACCTATTAAGAAACAAAGCTGCAGGTGCGGCTGCACCGACAAATGTTGAGACATCGGAATCTGAGGTCACGGAAGGTGAACTGTCTGGAGACGATACCGGAACCCTGCCGCAAACTGAGGATACCCCTTTTCAAACGGAGGTACAAGTGATGCGTCTAAACTGGCTGAGGGGGGGGAAGAACAAACCCCCAGAAAACGAAGAAGAAAAACCAGACGGGGCGGTCGTAAGTGGCAGAGGAAGAGGAAGAGCGACGGATGTGGTGCCCCGCACACGCAAAACACGAGCCAAAAGGGGATCCAGATGGTAGGCTCTGATACCACAAATGACAATCTCACCATCATTAATCTTTCTGAAAGGGCGCTCTCACCATCAGAGGAATCAGTCCTCAAACTGGGACTAACCTTTTGCCCTGACAGTAACCTCGAGTATACCCAGACCAGGATTGATTTGTTTCAATTCATCAGAAGACTTCGCCTGCATAAATTCTTCAAAACTAAACCAACAGCGGATGAAGCCAAAATAATCCGATCCCGGTATAAAGACACTGACCTATTGAAAGTGAATGAATTGACCACTCTGGAACTATTGGAAGAATTACGTCTGGAAAGCACAGCAGACACGATACCCGTACCATCGGACAGCCTGACCCAGAGACTAAGGGCTGTGGATATCGAACAAGAGGCCCCCACGAGCGGTCTGAAATTAAAATCTAGGTTTGTTCCTCCAACACAAACCGACATGATAGACACTTTCTCAGAGCTGGTAATAAGGGATCTTAGGAGAATGCGCACACATAAAAAACCCTGTGGACGTCAGAACAACTTAACTGCTAAACAACGAATGGCCATAAAAACACTGGCCGATGACACATCAATAATCTGTAAACCTTCAGATAAAGGAGGCAATGTTGTTATTCTTTCACGAGTAGAGTACGTCCAAGAGGCCATGCGTCAACTGCAGGATAAGTCTTGTTATGAATTGACTACCAAGCAAAGATACCAGTCCAGTATTGAAGAACTGCATGGACTACTTAAAAAGTGGCATGATAAACAGATGCTTGACACCGAAGAGTATCTCTTCTTGAAAACAACACACCCTATTACCCCTACCTTTTTTTACTTGCCCAAAGTACATAAGAGGATGGATAAACCACCTGGGCGCCCGATCATTTCATCTATGGGCAGCCTAACCGAGAATCTATCTAAATTTCTGGACTATTTCCTGTTTGAAATGGTTTTGGGTTTAAAGTCCTATATCCGAGACACTGCTGATTTTATTCAGAAGATCGAATCAATTGAATGGCAACCAGGCTATTGTCTATTGACCCTTGACATCACAAGTCTCTACACGAGCATCGAACATGCACAAGGAATGAAGGCGATCCAGTATTTCCTAGGGAAGAGACCGATGAAATATGCCCAGCATAATGTTATGTTGATGGAGCTAATTGCATTCTGCTTATCTAACAACATCTTTTTATTTCAGGATGATTTGTTTAGACAGCTCTCCGGTACCGCCATGGGTTCCTGCTTCGCCCCCAGCTACGCGAATTTATTCGTGGGCTGGTGGGAGGAGCAGGAGGCCTGGGGCCCCGACAGAGAACAGTGGTCGAGCTGTATCGTTTCATGGTATCGTTATATTGACGATTTGTGCATAGTTTGGAATGGTTCGGTAGAGACTGCCTGGGAATATGTCAAAGTGTTAAATGATAACAACTGCAACCTTATTTTCACTGGTCATGTAAGTGTAAGTGAGGCGGTATATTTAGATCTAAAGATTGAAGTTATCGACAACAGCATTCAAACTTCTCTCTATAGGAAGCCCACAGCAGGAAATAGTACGCTACATGCGTCAAGTAATCATCCCCAGAAACTCATCAAGAGTATACCTTATGGTGAGCTTCTACGGTTGAAACGGAACTGTTCCACCAATGACGATTTTGAGCTGGCAGCTCAGGAAAGTATTGATAGATTCGAGGCCAGGGGGTATAACAAGCAAATGTTATGTAATACCTTAGACAGAGTAAGGACACAACCCAGACAAACTTTGTTTGTTAAGAAACAAAAACCCACTACTGACACAGAAAAATTCAGGATGATAACATCATATTCCCAAGACTGCCAACAACTGAGGAACATCCTGAAAAGACATTGGCACATATTGCAAAAAGATAATATCATTGGGAATGATATACCTGTAAATCCCTTAATAACTTTTAGAAGGGCACGTTCGTTGAGGGATACTTTGGTACATAGTCATCTGTCACCAATCCCCACACGTACAGGGAAATTAAGAGATGCAAAAGGGTTCTTCCCATGTGGACGATGTAAGGCCTGTGCCAATAGTAAAAGGGTCTACTCTTACGAACTCGTGGGTTGTAGAAAGACAAAGAGGATTAATCAATTCCTTACCTGTACTTCCCCATTTGCAGTCTATTGCCTCCTCTGCCCTTGCGGGCTTAGATATATAGGCAGTACTATAAACCCGGTGAAATTGCGTATTTTAGAACATATGCGAGCCATAGTAAACAGAGATTTCACATACCCTGTCGCAAGACATTTCTCCATCAAACATAAGAGCGACAGGACTCTGTTACAGTACTTTTGCTTGGACGCAATTTCTGATAACATAAGGGGAGGGGACAAACTACAGAAACTTCGTAGGTTAGAATCACGTTACATTATAGACTGCCAGACCAAGGCCCCCTTGGGATTGAACTGTGGGGAGGAACTGACTGTGCATTTAGGGAGCTAAATGTCAATATTGCAGTATCTCTAGTATGGACATCCTTGTTATCATAGCTTAAGGATTTTGGTTTCCATAACATGTGTTCTTCTGTGAATAATGGTGCTTTAGAATGAATTGAGAGCTTTTTTCACTAACATGGCACCATGTACTTGATAATTGTTCAGTATTTTCGGTAACTTCTGGATTATGGTTTAATATTAAGCAACTTTTTTAATATTTCGATAATTATCATTCAACACTGTTTGGTACAAATCTGTATAGGGGGCCAATGGCAATTTAAATGGCAACCTTCGAGTTGCCACAAGCCGATCCACGGCGAGATCACAGTCCATTGCCCATCGTATTAAGGAGAGGGTTACCTGCCGATCCACGGCAATATCACGATGTAAATTCCTCGTTATAAATATGAGAGGTTTTTTAAATAATGTTTTATTGACATTAGAAACCACAAATGAAATATGTTATTTAATTTCAGTCATGCTAATGCAGGAATTATATGTACTAGCAAGATGGCGCTCACGCGTCAGTCCTCTCTCTATGTTTACCAACATGTGTCGTTTGTTATTTTGAAATAAAATGGCGCCAGATCGCGCATTGCGGTGTAACAAACATTGAGGAAGGAAGCGTTGCTTCCGAAACGCGTCTGTGCGAGTAAAGGATTGCTACCAATGAGAATTCCCGAGTGTGCTGTCTTTATTTCCACCCGGGACCGGGAGGGAGAGAGCTTTCATATTCCAAGCGCGAAGCTCTGACGCGCTTAGACTAGCACCCGCTGCAAGAGTGCCCCGAAATTTGGAGCAGTGAGCCTGGATATATATATATATATATATATATATATATATATATATATATATATATATATATATATATATATATATATATATATATATATATATATATACATATATATATATATATATATTCCAGGACAATCCGATATAGGCGCTGATAAGATCCAGACAGCAAGTACGGACACAGACCCAAAAGTAAGTGCAAAATTGATTTATTCCTCGGTGTTCCTAGTCGTCATGACGTGTTTCGCGCTTCTACGAGCGCTTGATCACATGACACAGCTCTTGCAGGACATTGGTTTAAATACATTTAAAACAGTCGGTCACATGTATTAGCCTACGATAGAAACAGAAGAGTTTTGTAGTTTTCAAGTGCACACTATAAATACATTATCCAAACGTTTCCAAAATACATCAATAGATTGCTGTAAATATAACGTAGCTAAAAACATGTGCAAAATAGTTGTATAGATAAATAGTTTAAAACCATGTCCTGATAAAAAACGGTGAATAGTGCAATAGGGGTGTGCAAAAAATGGAGATTATTTACATACAATTGTAAACAAAGCAGCGCTACAAATTTAGTTAGTTGCCTTTGGGCAGAGAAGAACCCCTTAGTTTGGCAATGGAGCCCCATTGCTCTCTGTAAGTTTTTTGGGGGTTATTTGACAACTTAATGTCTATGTGTGCAACAAATCTTAAGGTGTGGGGGTTTAGCAGCAAAGTTGAAATATCGGTTTGAATACCAGTAGAGACCCAGGATGTTTCAAACGCTCCCTCTCTGACTGTGGTGGTATGATTTTAGAATGACGGTATACATACCAGGAAGATTAATCCTCCCATGACACATAAGTCAAACCCGTTCTAGGTAGTATATTATTGAATATATGCGGAAGTCCGCATTGTGGATTTGAAATCATAAACTTTTACATCCTCACAATACAACCTATGAATATGCATATCTAGATATGTGTCAACAAACAGAACCTCATAAATACGCCAATCCATTAAAACCTTAAAATGGTTACATAAAGGCTAAAAAAATGAAATTCATTGTTACAATACATACACCTCATGGTAAAAATATGCATGGACAAGTAAAAATTTAAAAGTTTGAATAAATACATATTAAATATAAGTCAATAAATATTTATCTGAAAAGTGCCACTAAAAAAGGTATTAAATTCAGTGTATTCCGAGTTGGTATTATTGTTATTGTCATTTTCATTTTATAATCAGTTTCAGTCAGTTGAAATCCTAAGGGGGTGACCCATTACAAGCATGTATACAAATCCTCTGTGATGTTAAGTCCAAAGGGGTGCTTGGTATTGAGATCAAGCATGTAGCGGGTCTCTAAGCGGCGCAGTTTATCCTCCCTATTGCCCCCTCGTCGACTTGCTGGCACACAGTCTATTACAAAGTATTTCAACTCCTGACTTTTGGAGCTATGTTAATGTTAATGTTAATGTTAGTTGGGATTTGTTAAGCGCTCGTACGCCCGGAGGCTTCATGGCGCTGCAGAAGGAACCAGGCAAGGCAGTCAAAGAATAAAGCAGTGCTATCAGTAGTAAGCTTGAGAAAACAGCCAGGTTTTCAAAGATTGTCTAAAACTGAGGATGTTGTCATTCTGCTTTATATGGAGAGGAAGGGAATTCCAAAGAACAGCGGCTTGGTGGTCAAAACAGCTACCTCCAAGGCGCTTCCTTTTGAAAGGAGGTACAGTCAGAAGTGATTTATAGGTGGAACGAAGGTGACGGGAGGGGCAGTATTTTTTGAATAGATCTCTGATAAATGAAGGGCCAGAATCATTCAGGGACCTGAACAGAATGCACCCAGCCTTGAAGGCCACACGTTGCTCAACTGGCAACCAATGTAGCTGCTTGAGGCCAGGTCTGATGGATTGCCTCCTAGATATATTCAGAAGGAGCCTGGCGGCTTGATTCTGAACAAGCTGGAGGCGTTTAAGCTCACCAATTTGGAGGCCGAGGTAGAGGCTGTTAGAGAAGTCCAGCCTGGACAGAACCAAGGAAAGGACGATCTGTGTGAGGGCTGCTGAAGAAAAGAAACGAGCAATTTTTTTTATTTTCTTTAGTTGAAAAATGCTGGAGGATACCACCGCTCCAACCTGTCTTTTTAGCGAGAGATCCTCGCTGATGAAAATACCTAGGCTTTTGACCGCGGAAGACTTAGTAGGAGGCGCTCCCATGTTAGTGGGCCAGAAGTTGGAATTCCAGCTAAGTGGGCTCTGTCCGGGCAGGACCAGCTCAGTCTTGCCCGGGTTGAGCTTCAGATGATTGCAGCTCATCCAACTCAATATGTGGGACATAGTTCTTTGGAATTCGCCCACTGAGTCCATGGTGTTGAGAGGGAAGATGAGCTGCAAATCATCCGCATAGTTAAAGATGGTTACATTAGCATTCCGAAGGGAGTGCAAGAGAGGGCGTAGGTAGACATTAAAAAGAAGGGGAGATAACGAGGAACCTTGTGGTACCCCGCAGGTGGTAGGTATAGTGGGAGCAGAGAAGGAGCCCAGTCTGACCGATTGTGTGCGGCCCGAGATGAAAGAGCGGATCCAGCTCAATGCGGGGCCCCTGAGACCTGCCTGCTCGACACGGTCGACCAAGATGGTGTGGTCGACCGTGTCGAACGCAGCAGAGAGGTCCAATAGCACAAGCGCCTGATGGATTCCTGCATCTGCATTCCGCCTCAAAGTATTTAACACCGAGAGGATGACCGCCTCGGTGGAGTGGCAAGGACGAAACCCTGCTTGATTCGGTGCCAAATACTCAGATTTTTCCAAGAAGCTGGAGATAGTTTCACAAACATGTGACTCCAGCAGTTTGGCACAGTATGGCAACAACAATATGGGTCTATAGTTGATGGGATCTAGCGGGTTGGCTCCAGCCTTTTTTATGAGGGGAACGAGAAGAGCTTTTTTCAGGTTGCATGGAACTTTGCCCTGTACGAGTGACCCATTCAATAAAGAAAGTAAGCACCCAGGAAGATTGGTGCCCACTTCTCTCAAGATGTGAGGGGGGCAAATGTCATCAGGGGAGCCAGTTTTAACTTTGGTTAATAGTTTAAGTAACTTGATATTATCTATGAGAGGGTAAGAATCTAAAGTGGCAGGATTGTACCAAGTGTCAGCAAACAAAAGAGGGGGCTGAGTAGTAGGAATACTTTGCTTGATCATGCAAATGTTATCAAAGAAAAAAGAATTAAGTGTGTTGCAAAGCTCTTGGGTAGGAACCATAGGAAGAGAAGTTCTGTCGCTAGAGCTGAGATTTTCCACAATATTGAACAGCTCTTTTGATTTATTTTGGGCCTTAAGAATTTTATCCGAAAAGTAATCAGTTTTGCTTTTAAGGATGAGATTTTGGTATTCTCTGCGGACCTTGCAGAAGTTGGCTCTGTCATGTTCTAAATAGGCTACGCGCCATTTACGCTCCATTTGACGAACTTTAAGTTTAAGGGCTTTTAGGTGAGGTGTAAACCACCTGTGAGCATCATTGGGGCGAGAGCGGGAGAAGTTAACACAGGGGGCATGAATTTCAGCTGCCTGAAGTAGCCATTCGGAGAAAACCTCTTCTGATTTCTCTATGTCCAGATCGAGTGAAGGGCAAGTAGAGGTTAGCAATTGGAGAAAGGCCGGGATGTCAACCTTCTTCCACATTCTTGCCTTCCCACCTTGTTGAGGCAGAGGTTTGCTATTTTTTGCAATGGTCATGGTGAAATTAATCAGAGAATGGTCCGACCAAATGCAAGGCAGGATGGAGTTAACTGCCAAAGAGATGTTTTGAGACCAAATTTGGTCAAGGCTATGACCTTTCTCGTGTGTGGGAAGGTGAATGTGTTGGATGAGATTAAGATCAGAGAGAGTGTCCTTCAATGTGGCTGCCTGAGAGTCAGACTCCACCGAATCCAGCCAGAGATTAAAATCACCCAGCAATACAATTTTGTCATGGGAGATAATAAGGGGGGCAAGTTGTTCCGATAGGGATGCAGCAAAAGTAGGCATATTTTGAGGGGGGCGATAGATGAGGATCACGAGCAAAGATCCAGTGTCCACATCCATTTTAAAAATTACATTATCTGATCCTGTCAGATCAAAGGATGGTAGGAGAGAGACTTTAAGGTTTTTGCGAATAATCGCAGCGACCCCTCCGCCCCTCTTACCAGCTGGCCTATCGACATGCAGTATATAATACTCAGCGGGAACTGCCGCCAAGATGTCAGGTAGGGATGCATCATTAAGCCAAGTCTCAGATAGACATAGAAGGTCTGGTTGTTCGGCCTGAAGCAGAAGAAAGATGTCCAGGTGGTGTTTTACCATGGACCTAGTGTTTAAATATAAACATTTTAAAGTAGTCTGAGGCACATGTGGGGATAAGGGAGTGGATCGTGGTGAGGGCTTACAGGCTTTAGTGAGCATAAAATCAGGTTGTAGAATACCATACATGGCGGCGCGCTTTAAGATGTGAGCGGGCGGGGAGGAGGTAGCGCTGTCAGAGGGTCTTAATGACAGCAGCGATGCTGAGGAGTAATTATATATATGACCAGGGGGTCTGGCCCCGAGCCCCGGTCTGCCGCGGACGGGCGCAGACGGGCTTGACTTATGCGCGACTTCGGCGCGCATTCGTCGCGCCCGCTGTGCTCGTCCGCTGCGCTCCTGAATACACATTGTTTATATGGCCTGCCTCCCGTGATAGCTAGACCGCTAAGTGTGGTCCGGCTACACCAAAGATGGCGGCACGTCTCACCCTCCACACAAACGGCACCAGCCGCGATGGAACGGGGCGGACAACAGAAAGAACAACAATTCAGCTAATAGGTAAGCGCACGATGCTTGAATGATTTAAAAAAGATTTAAAATGACAATAGCAATACTCCGTCGCGCTAGCACCTAAAATGCACTAGAGCGAGCAACCGCTTCTGAAGAGTGACTACGCTGCAGAGAATGGTCAGCAGGTTCACGAGGGCCAGGCTGCTGCCACCAGCCGAGCATTTGTTTAGAAGTGTCTTGTCACAGGATATGTATTGTCCTGATTACAAATTGCTCGCAAATGTTGAAGAATCCTTTTGTGTATGGGGAGTTTTGTGCTGCCCACGTAGAGCAGATAGCAAGAACATGACAAGACATACACAGCAAACTCCATTTTGCAAGTGAGTACTTTGTCTATTTTGTGTTCCTTTAAGTCAAATGGTGAGAGGTAACTGGTTTTGTTTACCGCTTGTTGACAGGCTTTACATACTTTGCAATTAAAGAACCCAGCATGGGTCTGAAACCAGTTAGTGGATTCTAGGACTTCAGGACTGGTTTTAACCAATTCGTCCTTCATAGATTGCCCCCTGCAGTATGTTACTGAAGGTCTTTTGGGGAGACTTTTCCCAATTACAGGGTCGCTTTCAACTACAGCCAATTTCTGTTAATAATTGACTCAATCTTTTTATGCTGGGTGTTGTATTGCATAATAATTCAAATTCTGGTTTAAGTTCTGTGCTGTTCTCAGTGGGTGATGTTACATCTGAATCCCCAGTCAAAAAAGCCAATCTATTTTTCTGCCCTGATTTGGATATGGCTGCATTAACCACACATTCTGAGTAGCCCCTCTCCATGAATTGCTAATGGTGGCTGTAAATTGTAGGTTCAGGTTATTAGTATTTATGGCTAGCACACATCGTTCTGCTGACTCCTGACCTTCCTTCCAAATCACAAACAGGTCATCTATGTACCGTAACCAAGTTACTACATGCAATTCCATAGATTCTACGTGTTCAGCCTTGAGGACCAGCTCCTCCCACCAGCCCATGTGGAGACAAGCGTAGCTGGGGGAGAAACTGGCCCCCATGGCAACACCCTGTAGTTGTCTATACATTAAGTTATTAAACATAAATACATTGTTATTTAAACAGAAGTTGACCATATTTACTAACATGCATCTTTGTTTGGTCATGTTCGATAGAGATTTCTGTAGGTAAAAGTCAAGAGCTCTCAAGCCATCTGCATGTACTATGCTTGTATAGAGTGAGCAGATGTCCAAAGCTATTAATAAATAGTCATTTTGCCATGCAATGTCTTTTATCTTATACAAGAAGTCACTGGTATCACTTACATAAGAGGGTAGCTCTTTGACTAGACGTTGCTGGAAAAAGTCGACATATTGTGACATATGTTCCAAGCATCCATTTCTGGCTGAAATTATTGGACGCCTTGGGGGATTTTCTCTATCCTTGTGCAGTTTTGGCAAAAAGTAAATAGTTTGCACCACTGGGTAATCATTTTTCTGAAATTTATATTCCACTTTTGTTATCAGACCATCTGATTTCCATTTCCAAAGTTTTCTGTCACAGGTGGCATACATTAGTTTCAGTTCTGTTCCAGTAAACCTAGTGTAGCATTGCTTATTGTTTATTGTGCAAAGGCTTCTTTTGAGTACATGTCCCTGCGCATTAGAACAATGTTGCTTCCCTTATCTGAGGCTCGAATAATTACTTTTTTGTTTATTTGTAGTTTTGTCATCAGGGTTCTGTAGTCAGCCGACTCCTTGTTGTACTTTCTTTTACCCCTGTGCACTTTAATATTGAGATCTTTAAGTTGACAGGTTACTTGCTCGTGAAACAAATCAATGACATCTTTAAGCATAACTGGATTGAAAGTCGATTTTTCTCGAAATGGCGTTAAAGGTAATTTGGTCTGGGAGGTTGATGCCAGAGTCTCAGTTGGAATAGATGCAGCAAGGTTTTCTGCTATCACATCGTCATTAATAGATCCTGCTACCCAAAGCTCATTTATTTCTTCCATTAGTTGTTCTGTCGCTTGAGAGCATTCAACGGCCCTTAAGTTGGTACTGGACTCACCTAGTGTTGCATTTTTGCCATGTTTGTTAAGGATGAAATATTTCTTGAGTTTGAGCTTACGTGTACTTCTAAAGAAATCAAGTCTGGTGGTTGCATAATTGAAAACTTTCCTGGGGCAGTATGTTAAACCCAGACTCAGTATTTCGTTTTCATTTTGGTCCAGGTTAATGTCTGATAAGTTGACGACGGTTTTGTCCATATCTATAGCTATCATTGCTTTCCCCGTCCCCATCCTCCTCTCTTCTTGCGAGTTTGACCTACGTTTCCTGGCTTTCCTCCGTTCTCGCCGCTTCCAGTTTTTGTTGTGTTGTAATTTTGTTGCTTTGTCCGAGGATGCAATGTTTGCATTCTGTCCTTCATCCAAGGTATTTTTCGGGCCTGCCGCCCTAGCTTGCTCATTCATTTCAGATTCACTGCCTGGATTAGAGCTTCCGTCAGAGACACATGACCCAGATGAGACAGGTTCTGATCGTATGGTTTTAGGCTTGGCGGCCGATTGCTTGCCGGTTTGTCTACTTTTTCTCAACGCCTCACACTTTTTGGAAAAGGTAAAAATTTGCCCTGTCTCATAGTCCGTTTTGTCACGAAAGAACTTGAAGGTTTTTCTGGTTTTTATTTTGTCCTCCTCTTTTTTAAGCCTAGCGCACATCTCTTTTCGCAGTTATATATATATATATATATATATGTGTGTGTGTGTTTTAAATGTAGTATTTTAAACTTTTAATACGTGTTTTTAAAGATACTAAAATTATCTATATATAAAATTCAACATACTTGCCTATTTCTGATGATACATTATATATATGATTATATATTTTTGTAGTTACTTTTTTTACTTTCATACAAATGTATTAAAGCCAATCTTTGTGATATTGATTTATTTTTTTATATTTTGTATTGTGATATTCTGTTACAAAACCATCTGACTACTTCCTCTATCTACATCCTGGACAAGGAGAGAAAGTGGCAAAAAATGTGGTGGCTCCTTTTTGGAGGGCAGGGAGAAAAAAATAACACTTATCTCTGCATGGTTGCCGTCTCTCCTCCGTCGTCTCTCCTCTGCTGCTCTTCCAGACTCCCGGAAGCAGAAACCACATTAACTCCCCAAAGACAATTACGATGCTGCTGTAACGAGCATGAGAGCAGCGTCATGAATGGTCTGAGCGGCCTGACACAGATCTCAGACAGAGAGTGGGAACCTGTTCATGCTATCTGCCCAGGCTGTGCAATACAGCCAAGTGGAGAACATAGTAAGTGTGCATGACTGTTTGGCCGGCCCAAGATGGATGCTAAACCATCATGCACACTAAAGTGTACATATTACCTTCTCCCCCTGCTCTGGCAATCCAGCCTCTCCCCACTCTAACCTGGATAGCACTGAAAAATAAAATCATAATAATATTATGTTATCATTTTATTTTTATTTTTTGCACTGCTGAAAAGCAGTGGAGCGAAGCTCCTCCCCCTTAGCGGAGGAGCCACTGGTGATACAAGCATGGACTTAGGTAGACGTCAAGGAATCACTGCCACTTCCACACACATACCCAGTACAAAAGGGGCTGGTGATGGACGGAGCATCTGAACCAATCAAACACTCACACCCAGTCAACAGATCTGGCTGTCTGAACTGGGGTGGCAGAGTAGGCTAAAGAAAGGTGATGGATTAAACCCAGATCTGTTGACTGGGTGGTAGTGTTTGATTGGTTTAGATGCTCCATCCATCACCACCCCCTATTGTACCACTTCCACACATGTAAGCACATCTTTCATGACACTCTGACCACAAGCTGGACACACTAGAAGACCAAGATAGTCTTTCATCTTTCCAAGGTTGGCACATTGGGTGCCATAATAATAAGTAATACTAACACCTGTTATTCATAGTTCTTACATATGTGGCAGGAAGGTTTACTTAAAAAAATATTTAATGTTTAACGCCTTAACCGCTGTGCTTTTTCCGTCATGGTGCGGGCGGTCTAAAGGGTGGGTGGGGCTGCGTCGGCCGTGCACAGCACTGGGGAGGGAGTCCTCGGGACGCCCAACGGCCGATGGCAGCAGAGAAAGGGTTAAGTCAACTCCAGCCATAACAACATTCCAATATTGCTATAAACACAGTCCCGGGCACACGTTAGTGGGTAAATGCACTGTTTAGTACAGTCTCTTGCATCAAGAATGTTATCATACAAGGTCAATGCAAGTTGTTTAGAGTCTCTTCATATTGTTTAATCTTTATGAACACAACCATCCATCGTTTATCTGCTATGATTTTTGGTTTCTATTGAACGGCAATGTTTGTGAAACAAATTTGAAGCTGGTACCTCAGCTACATACATGAATATAGATACCGCCAATTGTGTTGTGCTTGGCTTGTCGGATTAAAGGTAAATCTAAGCGTGGTGTTATCAAAATATCATGTAAAAAAAAACCCCATCTACAAAATTTACTGCATGAGGGCCATTAGAACATGTCACCAGATAATGGTAGATACACCCACATGTGCGATATTGCAACTGTAAAACGAATGTAAATATCGCATCTTGATCCAGCAGTCGCGCAATTGAACGCTGAAACAGGTCGCTTAGCAGCGTAGAAACTAGGAAGGCCACGTCATCACTGCGTTATGCGTGTGACGTAGGATTGCCTAGCAACGAGGCAACGTCCTCGAGGAGAATGCGGAAATGAGAATATCAGCGTTCCCGCATTCGGAGCCCGATTCTGACACGAACGGACTGTAGCTGACTTGAATTCCCGTATAAACTACTAGAACCGTTGTTATGGTGAGTACAGTCAACTCGGCGAGTAATAGTGCCTTGATAGACGAACAGCCATAATGCGCGAATACTCATCGGTTCGCTTTTCTAAATTCCAGATGGCGAAAAGTATTTGAAGGAGAACCTTTCGCATCTCGGATAAAGATATTTAGGGACCTCCTAAAAACGTATGGAGAAAACCTGATGGTGAGTCTGGCACAAACTTTTCCACAAGCAGCCTGGAAATTGATCGTAAGCACAAAATATAATAGTCCCTGACCCCCTTTTGAATTTTAAATTACAGATCATCAGAAATAGTCAACAGATTGACACAACATTAAAAGGGAACGCCCAAAACAACAGGACTGATTCAGTATGAGAGGCAGATGCCTGATCTTAATTGGTGAGTTAATACCATCACAGAGGTTAAATTAAAATATCTAAGAGTCTATATTAGAACTCAATTTTACTTACCCCTTACAATCTCACCATGTTACACAGATTAAACAGCCAAGAAGAGGAGTTCCCAAGCAGCACCGCTCCATGGTGTCTAATCAAAGAATGGACCCAGGCTGGAGTCAAAGTAACTGGTAATTTGTGATTCCCAACCCCAAATGGAAGTTTTTATCCTTTTAACATAAACTTTGTGCAAAATCCAAACCTGATGGTTTTATTCTAATTAACCTACAGGCGCTATATCACTTCCCCTGTCCCCGTCCTGAAGAAGACCCGCCAAGACCCACAATTAAGGCGTCAGAAGGGTCGAAACGTCAACAAAATACCCTAAGGACCAATCATCCAAATACGGCGTAGCATAAGCTAATCAATATAGCGTGTTGGATTTGAGAATTTGTGAATGAGAGATTGGCTTTCTAGTTGTTGTTTCCTGCCCCTAAAACTCCCCATTCACATGTATATAAGTCACTTTTTGTCACTTAGTCACAATATTTCACTTTATGTCACAATTTGCACTTATTTGAATCGATGCGCCGTACTTGTAAATAATCTCTATGCATAATTTAAGGAGTCAGTCGAAAACAAAAAGATAAATCATGAATGAGAAATAATTCATGGAATAAAAACATGTCCTGACCCTTCCTTTGTTTGGTTTGCACATAATGATTTAATCTTGAGTCATAATAAGTATTAATATTATGTTATCAGAAGAAATGTTTTGAGATATATACAGTATTTGAAGCAATCCTGCATACACCCGACAGGACCATTGTTGATATTATCATTGAATTGCCCAGGTTCTGAGGGATACTGGGTTACCCCATAAGAAGTTTTCTCAACGGCCGACGGCAGCAGGGAAAGGGTTAAGTCAACTCCAGCCATAACAACATTCCAATATTGATATAAACACAGTCCCGGGCACACGTTAGTGGGTAAATGCACTGTTTAGTACAGTCTCCTGCATCAAGAATGTTATCATACAAGGTCAATGCAAGTTGTTTAGAGTCTCTTCATATTGTTTAATCTTTATGAACACATCCAGCCATCATGTATCTGCTATGCTTTTTGGTTTCTATTGAACGGCAATGTTTGTGAAACAAATTTGCACCCTCTCCTTTTTTTTAAATGCATTTGTACTTCTGAAATGTAGGGGAAACCTGGTGGGAGGTGAAAGAAGAACTACGACATCCAATTTTAAATCATCTCTCTTATCTCTGCTTAGTCAGGAAGCAGTCTCGGGGGCTGGACATCTCGTGAATCTGCTTTCTGGTACTTGCCAGTGTTTATTTGCTTTTCTTCTACCACTTTTGTGTATTCTTCTTTTAAGAACTAAATGGCAGGAAGCAAAACTTAGCCATATTATAAACAAGTTCACAGCTATACTTTTCATCAAGCCCACGTAGCAACAAAATTCAATGCAGCGTGTTTTTCTTTTGCATAACACTTTAATCATGGCAATTATTGTGAGGTTAAATAAAGTGTACCCTGCAGCTCTCAGTGAGAAGAACTTTAGATTACATGGTTGCAAGTCATCCCCACACTACTCGATCAAATTAAACAACAAAACCATTTTTATATGGAAACGCGATGAGCAATTTGACCTTTAAGATGGTTGTTGGGATGAATGTTAACCAGGCCGTTGAGACTGAGAAAAAAATTAGAAGGTGAAAACATAAAAGAAGCATTGAAATCATACGAAATTTCAGTTACAATAAAAATACAATATTCGAATTCCAATTTAGCAGAGGTTAAGATTTAAAATAGTATTTGAGTAGAAATAGGAAAATTACTTGAACGCATGAAAGTGTTCACTACATAAAACTCGATTTTTATTATCTAAGATCATTACACTTCATGGCTTTGAATAACCTAAATCGAGTTATTTAAAGAAATTATTCTGCAATGTAATAAAATGTTGACAGAACTGCCAGCAATATAGTCAAATGGAGCAAGCCACTGTCTTTCCAGTGCGAGTAATTGATGGTTATTAAAAATACATTAAATACAAACATAAGCTATGTATGTGGGGAACTTTAAAAGTAAAGTGAAGTCTCAAAGATTCCACTATTTAATAAAACGGAGGGTTACTTTAATTATCAAAGGGTATTCTTTCTTTTATGTGCGGTATTTGTACAGTGCAGGCACAACCAAGGCGGACATGCCTGTGTCGGACGAACAAGGCAAGATGATTATCAAAAACATAGACCATGTAGATATGTGAGAAATTGGGTTGTTGGTTGAATGGGGAGTGGCCCACTATTCAAGCAACAGCCACAGTCTCTTTCAGGGTGAGCCAACAAAGTCACTAAATTAACCTGTATTTAGTCTTTTGGTAGCTTGGTACAAAATCCTCCAGGCTTAACTTAGAGCCACTGTGTGTTTTTTTGCAGCACACAAACAGAAAAAAAGTGAAAACACAACACAAGAAAAAGCCCACCCCAATTTAGAAAAATAAACTAAACTTTAATAAATTATTTGACACACAAATGACAAAAATCTAATCAGTAGAACTGGAGTTATGGATTTTTAATGTTTTAGGCAAACAAAATAGCTCATAAATGATCAAAGAGCCAAACACGGACATCTAGTCCAGTGAGACAAGGCCAAGGTAAAAAAATATAACTGACCGCTATGGACTGTGAATTGGATACAAAAATTGGATTGGGCCCAGTTGGCACTTACCTTTGAACTTAGAAGAAAACCTTTCTGAGAAGGTGAAATTCAGCATTGTACAAGGACGAGGTGACATCATCTGGGACCTGTTCTGCGAAATCTCAGTGAAGATTTCTACTTTCTGACTAAGGGGCTCATTACGATGGTGATCGGATGAGTGTCTGACCACAATCAAAGCAGGTTGGAGACTGCACAGGATTTGCTGCTGTGAAGAAGAATGTTACAAAAAACAAATGATGGAAGGAATGCTGACAGTGCAAATATTCTCCCCCAGTCAAAAGATCTGGGTTAAATCCATCGTTCTTTTTCCCACTACGCCACTCCAGTTTAGACCCAGCCATGTGCAAATCCGTCTTGACCCTGTGCTCCATGGGAACAGTCCAGACAGAACTGCCAGACCAGGTTCTCCCTGGATTGGAAACACGCATCCTGGGACCAGTTTCACGGTATGGCACCCTTCTTCAGCCAGGCTAGCTTGAATCCAGTGGCACAGTGAGCAAGGGACCCATGTCTAGGCATACCCATCCCACTTAGGGCAAAAAGTGTTACAGCAAACATATGATTGACGGAATGCTGACAATGCAAACATTCTCCCCAGTCAGAAAATCTGGGTTAAATCCATTGTTCTTTTGCCCACTACGCCACCCCAGTATGGACTCAGACATATGCAAATCAGTCTTGACCCTGTGCCCCATGGGAACAGTCCAGACCGAACTGCCAGACCAGGTCCTCCCTGGATCGGAAACATGCATTCTGGGGACAGTTGCAGGGCATGTCACCCTTCTTCAGCCAGCCTAGCTTGAATCCAGTGGCACAGCGAGCAAGGGACCCACATCTGGGCATACCCATCCCACCTAGGGCAAAAATTGTTATAGCAAACAAATGATGGACAGAATTCTGACAATGCAAACATTCTTCCCAGTCAAAAGATCTTGATTAAATCCATTGTTCTTTTGCCCACTATGCCACCCCACTTTGGACCCAGCCATATGCAAATCAGTCTTGACCCTGTGCTCCATGGGAACAGTCCAGACAGAACTGCCAGGCCAGGTCTTCCCTGGATCAAAAACAAGCATCTTGGGACCTGTTCCAGGGTATGTCACCCTTCTTCATCAGAATGCTGACAATGCAAACATTCTCCCTCAGTCAAAAGATCTGGGTTAAATCCATCATTCTTTTGCCCACTATGCTACCCCAGTTTGGACCCAGCCATACGCAAATCAGACTTGACCCTGTGCCCCATGGGAACAGTCCAGACTGAACTGCCAGGCAAAGAATGTAGCAGGGACTACAGTGAAGTCAGGTTCATGTTAATGTATCTTGGGTAGATAGACAAGCAGATATGTCCCAGTCTTACCTTGGTTCTTGGAGCAGGATTTTTGTCAGGACTGGAGGGGCACTGTTTAGGGGTTATGACACACTCAGGCAGGGTCCAGGTGCGAGATGAAGGTCTTTGAATAATTTTCAGTCCCTTAGGTTCTGATCAGTAGCCAGCACTAGCTTTTGGATTCACTCTAATAATTCTGGGTTCAACCAGTGGAGCAGGACTAAAGCAACAAGGCAGGCCCCTGAGAGTTCAAGGCAGGCTCCAGGTAGCAAAGCTGTCCTTCTAGGTGCAGCAAAGCAGTCTTGTGGAGTACACAGAAGGACACAGCAGCAGGCTGTCCTGGAAGAGTCCTTCTGCTGGTCCAGAAAGCAACTGAAGAGTGGGACTAAGGGTCCTATTTTTAAACCTAGTGCCTTCTTTGAAGTAGGAGATGATTCTAGAGGATTTAATCTGAAGTGCTCCAAGCTGGCTGCATAAATAATTCAGGGGTGACAAATCCTTTGTGTGAAAGCAAAGAACAGCCCATTAAGTTGCATTTGAGCTGTGCTTAGCTCCACCGTCCCATTCTGCCATTTTATGGCCCATCCAGGCACACCTAATCAATGTATAGTGTGGCCGCCTCTGAGGTCTACAGACAGTCCAACTGCCAACTACACCTAGTCATTTGGCCTAGGACAGGCTTCAGCCACCAGATAGTTAGGGCAAGAACATGCCAACTTCCTAAAAGTTGCATTTTCAAAATTATAACTTAAAATTCGACTTTGCCATTAAAGAGGATTTGTAATTAAGGATTCTCAGACACCATGCACAACATGTTTATGTATTCCAAATCAAAAGTTAGCACCTATTAAATGTAATAATACAACCCTATGTTATCCTATGGGAGAGGTAGGCCGCATAGTTGCGAAAAACACATTTGGGAGTTTTACACTACCAGGACATGTAAAATTTAAAAGTACATGTCCAACCTCTTAATTGCAATTCACCCTGCCCTATTTTCTAACTAGGACCTGCCTTAGGGGTGACTTTTATTCTGTAAAATGAGAGTTTGGCAAGGGGATCATATTGTTCTGTTGAATTAACAGTTCAAAACTGCATTCAGGCTGCAATGGCAAACCTGGGAATATTTTAAGGGGATACTAAGTGGGTGACACAATATCTGATGCAGGCCCACTAGTAGCATTTTATTTGCAGGCCCTGGGTATATGGTATACCACTCAACAAAAGACTTATAGGTAAATTAAATATGACAATCAGGTGTAAGCCAATTGCGTGATGTTTTAGAGAGTGAGCACAAGCACTTTAGCACTGGTTAGAAGTGGTAAAGTACGCTGTGCCCTAAGGCCAACCAAATGAACAGAGTTTGTCCTGAGTCTTTGTGCAAAAACTGAACAAGTGTTACACATGGGAGCTCTTTGTTGACATTTTAGATTTCCAGACTGTTATCGAATATGCTTCTTGTTGTGCACATTCCACCAGTGCTATGTATTGTGCAGCTAGGAAATCAGGTTTCCTCAGCAGAAGAGTTTTGTGGATCACACAGTAAATGTTGTATTGGGGTATGTAAAGGTGCGAGAAATAAGGCTAATACTTAAATGTGGAATGAATGTGATCAAGCTTACATTGGTTAGCAATTATACGAGAGTCGCCTATTCTACATGATCACCTTGGATTTCCTTTTTTTTCTTGTATTATGACTCTGTACTGAAACACTGCTATTCAGGGCCACATTGTATGTGCTCTGACATAAAATAGTACTTTCAAAATGGGTTTCACACAACTAGTTTACTTAACATTCAAAATATGGCCATGATAGATGGTGCCCAAATTTCACAGGTGGCATGGAAGTATTTACATCACTTATATACAATACAAAAATATATGTCTGTGAGGAGCACCACTGTATTTTGGTTTGGGTGCAATCTATAAACACTGCACTGAATCATGGCATGGAACAGCTCCTTTGCAATGTATGCAGCCTGTTTTTAGATTTTATAAAGGTACCCTTAAACCCACTGGGCTCTGTAATTAAGATGTAAGAAAATGACACACTACATATTTGGAATAATGCACCCTTACCATAAATGAATGTCTATAAGCTCTTTTCACTGTGAAGGTTTTTTTCTACTTAGTTTTAAAAATCTAATGATGAAACCAGATTTTGATTACCTTAGTTGAAATGTAATTTTATAAAAATTTACTTTGTTCCCTATGAGGGAAAACTGGCAATACACATTCCTGGCTCTGGCTAATTTTAACATTATTGCTCTCCAGATGACAATAGCTAGGTCTTTGTGCCCAAGAAGCATGGCGTTGTCAGCAACTGGCCACATAACTGGGATTAGCCCCCTGGGAGGGTTCTGCTACAGTTGGCAGTAAAAAGGACAGCCTTCACTCTAAGGGTAATTTAGAATGTGATGAAAAGAGTACTCCTTCACAAATGTGAACGAGTAATCTGCCCACAAAAATGATGATTCGCTTGCTCTATTTGCATGTTGTAATGCCTGTTGCTTACCATCATTTCAGCCCCCCTTTGCCCCTACAATGGAAAGCTTCCTCCATCTGCCTGACAGAGTAAGAGTTGTCAAAGGAAGTGCACAACACCCCACCCTTTTTAGGGTGTACTTTGAAATGCCTGTTTTTCTGTCCTTCATTGGTTAGCCAGAACAAGATAATGACCCCAACACCCTGAGAAAGAACTTCCTGGGTGACAATGTCATTTCTTTTTGTTTTCAATAACAAACGGTCATTTTTGGGGTTTGCTTTTGAAACAAAAAAGTTCATAAAAGTTTGGTGAGTGGCCCTCAAAGCCAACCAAAGCTTTTGAACCTTGGCAAGACCCTCCCTGATTGCATTCATGTCATGGTACAGAGATCACTATTGGACAAGCATTGATCTCTAAATTGTGAATGGTAGTCCGTTAAGGTGTTGTACATAATGACCTACACTACCTTGAAGTTCTAATTTGGGAGAGGATGTAGCCTTACAGCTCGAGAGGTTGACCTCAAAACTGAAAAACCGGGTTTGAGTCTCGGCATCAACGCTCAACATCCTGTGATTCTGGGCAAATCACTTAATCTCCCTGAGCCTAACAAAAATGAATGTGTCTTTATGATACCTGATATCTTCGGTATAGTTTGCGCTATATACAAATCTTTTAAAAAAAAACTGAGAGCCATCAACAACATTCTAGATCAGTCCCTATATCTTTAAACATGAAGATACTATATAGGGCTGACTAGATCTGTTCCGATTAATTTGTAGAGTAGCCCTAGACTTTCTGGCTTCAGTTAGAAAAAATTCTTTGACCTAACAGAGACATGAGCGATTATCTAAATAGTGGATAGCTTAGGAGAAGCCACATACTGTTTTCTTGAAGAAAAGATGAGCCATTTTGGGGTCAGAGCTTCTGTCAATTTTAACAGTCAATTAGAGAGGAGATGCTGCAAAAGGAGGAGTTCTAAAGATGAGAACAGGATTGTGTAGGTAAATATCTAAATTCACTGCTCAGTGCACTGGATAAGATGGGCACCTCACAACAGCTTCCTCAGAACATTGTTGGACCTGGTAGTACTAAATCTAAAGAAGCAGATCTTACTGTAAGAAGGGAGACTAATGGATCCCGCTCCCTGCTTGTAGCTTGGCGGCTACATGAACAAAGGAAATCTGACAAACTCATGACTCAAGGAGAGTGCAGCTGACCACAATGGATCCAACCTTGTCGGAAGGAGAGACATTTGGCAGTAAGAAACATTCCCAGTGGCCCTGTGGACTTCAGAAGTGACCTCAAGAAACGTTTTCAGCAGTTAGAGAAAAATGGAACAAAAATTATTTTTCAACCAGCAGAGGATCGGAAAAGGTGCTGAGGCTTACACAAGGATTGTATAGAATAGATGGACAAGCAAAGCAGTTTTATTGCACTAGGAGATGGTTAATGTTCTGATAACAGGTTCAGTGGGACCTTGTGTTGAAATAATCCTGCTTTTATGGATGCTGACCAGCCATAGCTTCCAGCCTTGCTGTGCTGGGGAATTTTGGAAGCAAAAGAAATTGAGCAAAGCCAAAGGTAGAATCTTGGGCTGAGGCAAGGTGGAAATTCTATCCCTGCAGCAATGTGACTTAGACTGCTATGAAATCCAGCCTTGTCCTTCTCAGAGCTTTTAGCAACACCGCTAGTGTCAGTGGCAGTGCAGCAATGTTCTATTCAAATTAAAGTGACCCTCTCAAAATGAAGCCTTGCATGTTTCCCTATTTCCGATTCTGACATCAAAAATGAAGACTATTTTAGGAGGTGGAAAATTTTAAGGGAAGATCAACTTGGAAAATTCAACCACAACTTCATCTTAGGTACTACAAGTTGTTATTTCACAATTGATTTTCACTTTTATAAATGCTTTTTTGACATTGCTACATTTTAGGGTGCCTTTTGCCCTCAGTTGGCAAAGATTTATATCTTGAGTTACCCTTATCTGATTTGTTATTTTTTGGTGTCTTCTCATTTTATTCTCTTTTTCTAAATTGGTTTGATAATTTTATGTGCATGTTTTTATGATTTGAAAAATGTTTGTACTGCTTTAACATACCATACATTTCTCTGAAGAATTGCCCACTGGTTATGCAATATGTGCAAGGGATTGAGAAGTATTTAACTGAGCTAAGCAGGCTGTCTTTATTATGTTCATATAGGCTGTCCATTTTCAAACTAATAACTGACTTTCAGCTGCATAGAAAACTGCTTAAATCGGTGTCAAAGGTCATTATGGCAGACTAGTCAGTAAAGAGTTTAAAATGTCAATGTTCTACTATGGTTGGAAGTATTTTACATTCAAACTTCTTACAGAATTCTATTTCTGCTGCCCCCACATGACATTATTATTTGATACCTAATACATTGTTTCTCTCACTTCCTGCATTATAATCGCTGCAATCATTTTCTCCACAGTGTCATGACTTAGTATGTCAAACAGTTAATACAGTATACTACTTTCAACTTTACTATATTCCTTTTTATACTGTGATATAAGAAGTTGCTCCTTAAGAAAAAAACAGTTTGGGATGGTTATGAGAAATTTAGAATGTAGGTATATTTTGTGATTTATTTTCTTAAACCACCAAGGATAAGTACTATCTGGGTATTTATCCATCTGTTATATCTTCTCCAAAACCTAACTGCATGTTATTCTTAGGCACAGCTAGCTTGATCTATTCCTAGCCCTCTTTCGTAATGTGGTTGTGTGCCATCCTTTCCAGGAAAAGGATCTTTTCTTCCAATTTTACACTTAACCTATGATCTCTAGCACGAATGTTCTCAGATATACATTTTTCTTTATTCTAATTACTGCGTTAAAGGTTTCCCATGCCATGGCCATGGAAATAGTTGTTCCTCAATTTTTTATCCAATATGTACTCTAGATTGCATACAAGTACTTAACAAAATACCAGTCTGCATTCCAAGTGTCTGCTATATGTTTTGGGCCATCCTGGATTCCTTTTAAAATTTCAAGAGCGACGTTGTGTGGAAAAAAATCTAACTGATGATTTTCAACTAGAAGCAGTCTCATACACTTATTATTATTGCCTTAGTTATTTACACCACCTACTCAGACATATGCTTGCATGGGGTCACAGTTAGAAAGAGGTCAACGTTGACTGTACTTGTAAATTCAGAATGTGATAAAGTTGCCATCTCCTGATTGAAACAGACAGGTTTTACCTGCCATAATTTAAGGAGTACAAATGGATGGTAAACTTGCACAATAATCTGCATTTTGTTTAATAAATAGCTTCATCCACTAATACCTCTGGCTTTGTATATATCTGCGGTACAAAAGGGGGTGGTAATGGACGGAGCATCTGAACCAATCAAACACTCACACCTAGTCAAAAGATCTGGGTTTAATCAATCACCGTTCTTTAGCCCACTCTGCCACCCCAGTTGAGACATGGCTATATGCAAATCAGTCTGACCTTGTGCCTCATGGGAACAGTCCAGCCTGAACTGCCAAGCCATGCCTTCCCTGGACCGGAAACAAGCTTCCGAGGACCGGTTTCTGGCATTCCAGCTGTCTTCAGCCCGGCTTGCTTGAATCCAGTGGCAAAGTGAGCAAGGGACTCACGTCTGAGCATACCCTGCCACACTTATGATGGCCAAAAGTGGTACAAAAGGGGGTGGTAATGGACGGAGCATCTGAACCAATCAAACACTCACACCCAGTCAAAAGATCTGGGTTTAATCCATCACTGTTCTTTAGCCCACTCTGCCACCCCAGTTCAGAAATACCCATATGCAAATCAGTCTGACCCTGTGCCTCATGGGAACAGTCCAGCCTGAACTGTATATATCTGGACTACACTATTGGCATTACCTTGCTAGCCCCCTACAGATTTTTTTATTAATCTTGCTAAGGTCCTAGTTAGGCTTCTCATGTTTTCTTGACACCAAATTCTTCACACAGAATTGTACTTTTCTCTCAGTGTCTTCCCTTAACTCCAGCAAAGTGATATATTGGCGGTTAAGTTAGTGTTGGGCCTATTCTTTAGCTTAAATAATAGATTACATATTGATTTAGGTGCTCTGCTTTCACTCAAGAGGAAAACCATACTTGGCATTGCTGTGTCCGCCTGCACTCTTGTTCCCCCGGCTGTGCACTGGTCTCCCTCCCGCCGCCGCTGTAGTCCACCCCGCGGCCGCAGAGCGGAGGGAGACTACACTTCCCAGCCTGCCTTGTGACCCGGAAGCCATCATCGGGGTCACCGCGCCCGGAGGCGCTAGAAATTGACAGCACTCTCGGTGGAGCGGGTGCTCTGCTTTCACTCAAGAGGAAAACCATACCTGGCATTGCTGTGTCCGCCTGCACTCTTGTTCCCCCGGCTGTGCACTGGTCTCCCTCCCGCCGCCGCTGTAGTCCACCCCGTGGCCGCAGAGCGGAGGGAGACTACACTTCCCAGCCTGCCCTGCGACCCGGAAGCCATCATCGGGGTCACCGCGCCCGGAGGCGCTAGAAATTGACAGCACTCTCGGTGGAGCGGGTGCTCTGCTTTCACTCAAGAGGAAAACCATACCTGGCATTGCTGTGTCCGCCTGCACTCTTGTTCCCCCGGCTGTGCACTGGTCTCCCTCCCACCGCCGCTGTGGTCCACCCCGCGGCCGCAGAGCAGAGGGAGACTACACTTCCCAGCCTGCCCTGCGACCCGGAAGCCATCATTGGGGTCACAGCGCCCGGAGAAGCTAGAAATTGACAGCAATCTCCGCGTCGCGGGACGCGAGCGGGACGCCCGGACGAAGGGCGGACAGTCTAAGACAGTCCAAGACTGGCCACGACTGGACTGGCCCAGGACTCTTGCAAATTTGTGCTGTGAGGTAATTGGCCTTTCGAGTCTACTGACTGTCTCAGGGATAAAGGGTTAATACACTGATATCTGCAAGTCGCACTAGCTTATTATATTTTTTCTGGATTTTTCTAGCCTTGTAAATGTCGAAACAAAAGACCCCTATTGCTCCCGCCAACACCATGGACAACTATTTAGTGCAGGTGGTGGCAAAAATAAATAATGAACAGAGGTCCTCCTTAGGACTTAGTACCTCACCAACATGTTCCAAAAGAGAGAAACTGGGTTTGACTGTAATGGATTCTGATATAACAAATGTCATAGAACTATCTACACATCATAATAATGATAGTCCATTGTTAAATGTCTCCACGGTTTCCATGGTTTCAAATTTAGACACAAATGTAGACATAGTGGGGGATGATCTAAATGTTTCCCAACATGACCAAGAGATATTTGAGGAATGTATCTCCCCAACAACGCCTGTCCCTGCGCCAAGAGCAGCCAGAGGAGCCACTAAGATTCCCCCTAAAAGAGAAGCACTGCGCTCTAGCAGGAAAAGACCAGCAACCCCCCCTAATAAAAGTGTCATAGAAGGAAAAGGGGGAGATGAAAATGGAAGTATAGGATGGGACGATGCCATTATAAATAAGCTCATGGGTCTACTGGACACTAAGTTAACTCAGATAATTAAACCTCTTCTGTCTAAAATTGATCACCTCACTGATAAAGTCAACAAATTGGAGACCCTTCTAAAAACTACTAATGATAGCGTGGGGGAAATACCGAATCTGGTAATAGGTAAATTCGACGAAAAACAATCGATGGGAAATATACCAGGGGGAACAGTAGACATACTAGCTCCTATCCAGCCAACTTGGAAAGGTGATAGCACGCAAGCGCGCTATGCTGCTGTGATCTTAGCGTACAGCGCTGCCCAGTTTATAAATGTACCGCTTATTGTATTTTGTTTCATTTAATTTTATTTCCCCCTGTTTTTAATAATATTCCGCTGTGCCCACACACTTGCACTGTAATTGTGCCCCCACCGCGTTTTGAGCGGAGTCTGTTGCTTTCTTGCTGCCTTCTCGCTGGCGCCTGGTCGCCATCTTGGGGGTGGCTAGTGTAGAACGTGCCACTTGCTTGAGCGCTCTAGCGCTTCTCAGGAGCCCAGGTGAGCCAATACTTAAGGCGAGTATTTCTTTTGCTCTGCCGTGGAAAGGTGATAGCACGTACGCGCGCTATGCCGCTGTGATCTTAGCGTACAGCGCTGCCCAGTTTTTAAATTTACCGCTTATTGTATTTTGTTTCATTTAATTTTATTTCCCCCTGTTTTTAATAATATTCTGCTGTGCCCACACACTTGCACTGTAATTGTGCCCCCACCGCGTTTTGAGCGGAGTCTGTTGCTTTCTTGCTGCCTTCTCGCTGGCGCCTGGTCGCCATCTTGGGGGTTGCTAGTGTAGAACGTGCCACTTGCTTGAGCGCTCTAGCGCTTCTCAGGAGCCCAGGTGAGCCGATACTTAAGGCGAGTATTTCTTTTGCTCGGCCTTGGAAAGGTGATAGCACGCACGCGCGCTATGCTGCTGTGATCTTAGCGTACAGCGCTGCCCAGTTTTTAAATTTACCGCTTATTGTATTTTGTTTCATTTAATTTTATTTCCCCTGTTTTTAATAATATTCCGCTGTGCCCACACACTTGCACTGTAATTGTGCCCCCACCGCGTTTTGAGCGGAGTCTGTTGCTTTCTTGCTGCCTTCTCGCTGGCGCCTGGTCGGCATCTTGGGGGTGGCTAGTGTAGAACATGCCACTTGCTTGAGCGCTCTAGCGCTTCTCAGGAACCCAGGTGAGCCGATACTTAAAGCTCGCCCCATTCGCGCATCGGTGACGCGCAGCGGTAGCGCCTGACTCGCACCTGAGTCAAGCCAGAGTCTGCTCGTCTGCGCTCGTCCGCGCAAGGGAGACGCTGGACACGGCAGGACTCTTTCGGGTTGCAATCATGATTTATCAGTATTCCAGCCAGGCTCTTCATCTGATAAGACTAGGTATGCCCTCCTGCTCGCACTTGGCCCAGCATCCCCTATGTGGCCCCAACACCTGCCCATGCGGATGGTGGGACCTACCGCCACCGACTATGGCCCCTAGCCAGATCTTGTTGCAGCGTAAGAAGAAACCTGCACCTCTCAATGCCGTCAAACTTTGGCACCATAACGTCAGATCTCTGTCGAAACATCATCGAGATATTTATGAACTTATCTCCCTTGAAGGTCCTGATATCTTCTTCATGACGGAGACCTGGCTGGGTGATGAGGATTCGGCCATTATTAATTTGGCCCTTCCCCCGGGCTACGCATTTTACACTCTAAATCGCAAGGGGAGAGGTGGAGGCATTGCAGTGGCTTTTAAAACCTGCTTCACCTGCATATGGAAGCCCATGGACTTGGTTGGCGCCGAATGTGCCCATTTTTCCATCTGCATTAGTCAGCACCAATCCTTTTCAGGTCTTTTGATTTACCGCCCTCCGGGGAGCGATAGTGCCTTCAGGAGAGCCCTTCCTGAGTTGGTCAGCTCTCTCTCTCTGCTCTCTTCCAACTTCACCATCATCGGCGATCTAAATTTACACTTCGATGCCATTGAGATACCAGCGGTTAGAGGTCTGTTGGACGACCTTGTAGCTGTACAGCTACTCCAACTGGTCCATCATCCGACCCACGAGGGAGGCCACATCCTTGACCCGGTCTTTTCAAACCTTCAATTGGCCGAGGTCTCCCCCCCTAGACCTATGGGATGGAGCGATCACCATCTTATTGAGCTTTCTGTCACTATGGTGACACAATCCACTGGGAAGCCGGATAAAACTTCTTTCAGAGGGCCCTGGAAAAAGCTCAAATTGGAGGATTTCCAACGTCTCCTGCTCACCACCCCTTTGGCTCACTCGGATGACGTGGCAACCGGGTATTCCATCTTTTGCGCTTGGATTGTTAAAGTCCTTGACGTATTAATCCCAGCCGGCTGGAGTAGGAACCGACACTCTCAGCCCAATCCCTGGTACACGGAGGCACTCAGGTGTATTAAAGCTACCTGCCGACAGGCTGAAAGAGCATGGAGGAAGAACTATGATAAAGACCTGAAGGTATGCTACCTGGCCAAGGTAAAGATATATCACAGAGCTGTCTGCCGGGCCCGAGCTGATTACTATGCACGGGAGTTCCAGGCGAGCTCGAACCCGTCCAAACTGGTTTTTAAAGTCTTGAAGGAGCTCACAGTAAGCAGACTTCCAATTACTGAGATCTGTTCTCTTGCCCACTGTGAGTCGTTAGCCAGCTTCTTTGTGGAAAAAGTGAATGCCATCTACCGCTCTTTTCCCAAAGTTGACTTTGACAGTACAACCTCGACACTACGTACTTCTCAATGCTTGACCTCTTTTCCTATACCATCGGAGCAGGAATTCAATCTCCTAACAGCCAAGGTCAAGTCTGGCTCACCAGACGATCCTTTGAGACCAGCCCAGTATATGGACTCGGCATCTTTTTGCCTTCCCCCTATCCGCCAACTGGTGGAGCAATCCCTCACCATCAGTTCAGTTCCACCTAGTTGGATCCGTCGAAGCCGGAGAGTTATCGACCTATCTCCCTTCTTCCCTGGGTGGCAAAGATTACAGAGGCCCATGTTAACAACATCTTAACAAACCATCTGGAATCAGCACACCTATTAGATCCTACACAGAATGGTTTTAGATCCGGACATAGTACAGAGATGGCACTCTTATTCATGGTCGAACATCTCCGCTCTGTACTAGATGCAGGTCAAACGGCGGCACTGGTCCTTTAGGACCTTAGTGCCGCCTTTGACACTGTATCCCACACCATTCTTATTCGAAGGCTCGGTGAGGCTGGTATTTCAGGCAGGGCGTTGGACTGGTTTCAATCGTTCCTTTCGGAACAAACCTTTCAGGTGGTAATGCCACCGTTTAGATCCAAGTCCCATGCCATCACTGAGGGAGTTCCACAGGGCTCGGCGTTGAGCCCCACTCTCTTCAACCTATACGTTCAACCTTTGGCGGAGGTTGCGAAGAGTTGGGGTCTCACTATGGTATCATACGCCGATGATACCCAGTTGGCGGTGGCTCTCAACGGGGACTCCGATCTACCGGCGTCGAACTTTGCGGACGGTCTGAGGGCTGTTGCTAGCTGGCTTACATCCAACTGTCTTCAACTCAACGCCCTCAAGACTGAGGTGATGGTGTTGGGGAAACATCCCGACCGTTGGGGTGCCAGCTGGTGGCCTAAGGAGCTGGGACCTCCCCCTAAACCGGTCTCCGAACTTAAAAACCTTGGCGTCTGGCTGGATTCCAAGCTAACCTTCTCGTACCACACTAAGAAGGTGGCATCCACGTGCTTTGGCATATTTTTTGATGCCTCTACACGCCAGATGGTAATCCAAGCCAGCGTCCTATCGAGGCTTGACTACGCGAGCTCATTGCTCTTGGGCGCCAACCAGGTGGAAGTCCTGCGACTTCAACGGGTACAGAACGCGGCAGCGAGAGCCCTGGTAGGCCTGCCACGCTTCTGTTCAGCCCATAGCACAATTTTCAACCTGCACTGGCTCCCAGTAATCAGGCGGATAGAGTTTAAGGCCCTCTGTTTTGCTTTTAAAATTCTTAAATGTGATACCCCCATCATCCTTCAGCACCTTCTGTCCCTGTACATCCCATCGCGCAGTCTTCGTTCTGCTAGACAAAATTTGGCACTGGTCCCCCGCTTTCAGAGATGTAGACTGGGTGGCCGATCATTCACGGTCTTGGCTTCAAAATCATGGAATGCACTTCCAGCTCACATCCGCACCCTGGATGACCTTTTTACTTTTAGAAAAGCTGTTAAAACCCATTTCTTTCCTCTGCCTTATTAATTAATTATTTCCTACCTTTTTCCGTGTTTGTTATGTTACCTTCACCAGCTATAGCGCCGGGACGCCCCTTAGCTGGGGCAGCTGTGCACTCAAAAAATTCTAATAACATAACATACCATAACATTAAATCCTAGCATGCAACCAAACAATCCTATAGTTGTGGGCCCCCCAGTAATCCCTGGGAATACCATAGATTCTGACTTTAATCTAGAAACAAGCCCTTTGGAGCTAATTGTAGAAGCCTCACCCCTCATTCTTGTTCTTGCCAACGTACCACCACTGAATATAGGCCAGATTGAGTCACCAGACTCCCTATTAAACAAAGCACTTCAATGGTTGAGCAATAATATGCACATTTCTCCCTGGGGCAAACAAAAGCTGTCAGAAGACTTGCTAACAGCAAGACGGGTGAATTGGATAGGGAATAAACCTAAGAAATTTGCAGGGGACTGTGTTGTACTAAACTTTAAGGGCCCTGAAGTACTACCGGACATCCTGCTCAACATATTCCCTCCCAAACGCAGAACAGCAGAAATATTACCACTCACGTTGGACTTCTTCTATAGCAGAAGAGGACTCGTGGCGAAGCCAAGTATAATAAGGACTAAGTGGTCAGTTGTGGGAATGGAAGGGCTAGGGATGGTCCTACCTGTGATTGGGGGCTGGATTTGGAAAACCGTTTTTCGGCTTTATCCAATCTAAACGAATGCGATTGACTCGCAAGGTGTAAATATTTGTCTCCCAAACCGCAGAGAATACAAACTAATAGAATGGCAGATAACATGGCATGCACACAATTTAATAAGCAGAAAATAGGATACAGGGAATTTCGAATCTCAATTTCTGGAGAGCTAGACAAAGAACCAGAGGGTTTAAATAAAAATAGGGAAGTGGCAGGTAGTGAGGCAGCATTGGAGGGTGGAAAAATAATAATTGCTGACCCTGATGTAAATGTAAATAATGTGGAGAAGGGCCAGACAATGCCATATCGAGAAATATCATCTCTGTTCCTCGTCTCATGGAATATAGCAGGCATAGCAAATAAGATAGCTACACCAGAATGGGTTAATTTTATTGACCAACATGACATTATCATGTTACAAGAAACTTGGTCACTAAACCCAGTTTTTCACCGGGGGTATTTAAATTTCCATATACCAGCAACTAGAAATCGCCTAGGACGCCCCTCTGGAGGCTTATTAATCTGGATCCGCCAGTCGCTGAATTGCTCTATAACGCAAAGATCTGTACCATGTAATGACATCCTAGCACTTAACGTTAGATGGGAAAATGGTCAAGAACTTGCCCTGTTTAATGTTTATGCCAGAGGGGTGGGTGGCGGTAAATCCTCAGAAGTAGTAACTATTCTAGAACAGAATATTGAAATATTAACACTCCAATCTCACATTATTGTGGGTGGGGATTTTAATACCACCTTTGAACCCTTGGGTGAAGAGGATAGGATTCTGTACAAGGAGGAGGACACCAAGTGGGGAATACCCCAGTTGGAGGTGCCTGCTATTAAAAAATGGAGTGCTGTGGCAAATCAGCTAAAGAGTCTCTGCTTAGCGAGAGGACTGAGAGCGGTAAATGGGCGTTCGCCCTCTGATCTAAAAGGGAACAATACGTTTGACAACGGCCGAGCAGCTAGTAGAATTGATTATTTGTTAATAGATGTAAGGGCCTGGAACAAATTGATAGACATGGTTGTGGAAGTAAGATTGGAAAGTGATCACAATCCCCTACGCATGACCCTTTATTCCTATCATGAGACCATAGAACCTACCAATAAAAATGAACGGGTGACGCAAGATGTTGTATGTTCAAACAATCAACGCCACCTGAAATGGAGAATGCTGATAGAAGATGTAGCAAAACTAGAGGTCCTTAAAAAAATTGTGATAGACGAAGTAAACAACATCAAGTCCCACTATGGGAAGCCTAACTTCCAGGACTATATGATGGAGGTCCATAAAAACCTCTTCTGCAAACTCCAAAGCTTCTTCATTAAAACGGTACATTCAAATAGAGTCAAAAGAGAACAACCAAGACAAGGATGGTATGACAAGAGGTGTAGATTGGCACAACTTAATTTAAGCACTGAATTGAGAATGGGCGATGCCATAGCAGTCAGGAAGGCGAGAGATAGCTATAGACAGACCCAAAAACAAGCCAGGAAACGTTGGGACGAGGAATGCTGGCGCGAACTGAAACAGGCTTGCGCAGCCAAGGATTCTAAGTTATTCTGGGCAACAGTAAAATGGGACAGGGGAGGGACAGCCGCGCAACCACAAAACTATGTTCCTAAAAATAAATGGACTGAGTATTTCCAACCGCAGTATGCCCGAAATCCAGCGCATACTTCCGACCCCCCCCCTCCAGCCGTCTTTTTCAAACATCAAAAATTTAATGAAAAAGATGTCAGCATGGCTTTGGATTGCGTTGCGGGGGGAAAAGCCCGGGGTATGGACGGAATCCCGGCAGATGTGTTCCTATCTGACCGGAACTCATGGTGTACTTATTTTAAATGGTTGGCTAATGCAGTGGCTAGGGGAGGGGAAGTGCCCGCTTCATGGCAGGGAGCGGAAATCATCCCTATATTTAAAAAAGGCGACAAAACCCTGGCTAAAAACTATAGACCCATCAGTCTTATTGATACAGCACAAAAACTTATGGGGCGCTTAGTTCAGAACAAACTGCAACAATGGATTGATGAAAAAAACATACTGTCATCCTATCAAGCAGGGTTTCGCCCCTTGACTAGTAGTGTTGACCAAGTCTTTTACTTCATAGCTATCTATTGGAGAAATGTTACACTAAAAAAGGGGACATTGTATGCTGTTTTTGTGGATTTAAAAGCTGCTTTTGACCTGGTCCCAAGAGAAAAACTGTGGCAGACCTTGGCTGATGTAGGCTTAAGCCAGGAACTCCTCACCCTGCTAGTGCGCCTCCATGAAAACAACTTTGCCAAAATTAGGTGGGGCAAGCAGGGAGAAGTAACTGAGCCCTTCCCGGTGGAGCGAGGGGTAAGGCAAGGGTGTGTCCTGGCCCCAACACTATTTTCAATCTATATAAATGGTATTGTTGATTATTTAAAGAAATCTCCAAGTGACGCCCCAACTATAGCAGGTTCTCATGTCCCCGTCTTAATGTTTGCGGACGACACGCTCTTACTTTCACGCACACCGAGCGGTCTCCAAAAAGTGGTTGATGCCTTTGGTGAATTTTGCGATAGTAGGGGCCTTGAATTGAATACCACCAAGACTAAATTCATGTGCCTTAACCATCAGTCCACTTTCAAAGGTGTAATAACGTACAAAGGCACCCCGCTTGAGAAAGTTGATGCCTTTTCCTATCTAGGCATTATTTTGCAGGGCGTTATGAAATGGAAATCGCATATCAATACGGCAGTACTGAAGTTCTGCCAGCTTGCAGGCGTAGTTGCCCTAAAACATAGAGCCTCGCTGACAAAACCAATAAATTGCGCCCTTGAAATCTATAATATGAAAGTATTGAGCGCCTGCTTATATGGTTCCGAACTTTGGGGGTTTTCAAATCTAGGAGAGCTGGGGCGGGCAGAAAATAGATTTTTGCGAGGACTTGTAATGGCTCCACAAAGCACACCCATAATCCCACTAAAACTGGATCTTGGCAGAAAAAAATATTGAGGATATAGCTAGGCTACGGCCACTTCTATATTGGAGACGTTTGATGGTGACCCCAGAGCTAAGCCACTATGCTACAGCCTTGTCAGATGTTGTCAAATGTGATCGTTTTCATTGTATTGTATGGCTAAAAGAACTACGGGGCCTACTTGCAAAGTTAAAACTGGAACATCTATGGGGTAACAAGGATGTGGCTAGTTTTCCATCGAAAACAAAATTGAAAGAATTGTATTGGGAGATGGTGTATCTAACAATGTATTGCAAAGGATCTGCACCAAATTTGTCATCTCGCTTTTTGGACATAAAAATGTTTCCGTCATGTGAACCATACTGGGATATAATTGAACGCCCACATGACAGGAAACTATATTTACAATTTCGTGTTGGAACACTACCAGTGAATGCTTTTAAGAAGCATTGGTCCCCACCGCGGGATGAACAATGTTATCATTGTAAGGACCAAATAGAGCACATCTCCCATCTGCTGTTTTGTTGCCCATTATATGCCAGCCCAAGGCGCAAGTGGCTAAAGCCAGTTTGCTCAAACATTGGCACCCGCAGCCAATCGACAGCACTTAGAATATTAGGATCTGACTGCTCCACACCATTTGTAGTTGCTGTAGCAAAATTTCTGGCTTGGGCCTGGGTAATCCGCACTCGCACTTTATTGCTAAATGTAACAAATTGAAATATGGTTGCCATGTCCTAATTGCTTTGCCACTTGAAATGCCTTTTTATAATAATTTTTATGAATTAACACCATTGATGCTAGTGTTATTTTCCTCCTGTGCTGATATTCTCTGAATACCATTGTTCACGACGAGCTCAGCTCGTCATGAGTGTATGGAGGTGTACATCATGACGAGCTGAGCTCGTCATGAGCGTCGAAGGAGTTAAGGACAAATTTTTATTATGTATAGTATTCGACTGTCATTGTTTAATATGTGTTTTAAAAAAGTATTTTTAGCTATAGTATTTATTGTAATAGGGTTAGGATGGATGCTTTTATGACAAATGTCGAATAAAGCTTTGAAACTTGAACTTGAACTTGGTTCTCCATGCTGTTTGTCTATACCCTCACTACCAGTCATCGAGAATACCTATTTCAGGTGAAGGTTGCTAGAGCTTGATGTTGTCTGAGTTTAATCATCTGAGTGGGTTCAAGAAGAGCCTCTGAACTGTGCACTGTGCAAACAATGAAATAGTTCTTTACCCTGTAGCCCTTCCACACTGAAAACCCCTACGTTCAGCAACTTCCATTTCTACTATATCCCAATAAAACATTAAAACTATAATGTTAACAGAAAACCAGCTAACCAATGCAAACCTGATGACAGGTCACTAATATTCAGGCTGTGTGGGGATCCAGAGTAGCGGCACCAACCTCAATTCAACTCTTTAAGCAGGATTGGCCCGTCTGTAGTTTTTCCTTAACCCAGTTACTGACTTTCCGCTACAATCTGTTGGCTGGCTGGCTGCGGCTGAGCTATAACAAATAGTATGGCCTCATCCTTAATTAGGCTGGTTTGGCACTTCAGTTCAATGGAATGTCTGACATAACTACCAGTAGAATCAAAAATTCCCATGGCGAGATTGCTATGGTACTGTTTTATTTAGGTTGGTATCTTTTGCTCACAATTTTTAGATGACTTAGAACTGTGACCATTTTTAGTATAATATGCCAATAGAATGTTAAATTGTTTTTACTGTGCATTGTTTATGTTTATGTTTTTAATACACAAATACATTTGGTATCATTTTTATACATACATATATGTTTTGTCATACTTGTTTAATAGTAATGTCCAATATTAACATTTGGGCCTGATTTGTTAGCAATCTCGCCAAGGGAATTTTTGATTCTACTGTTGAAAAGTACCCTATTCCCCTGGTGCAGGGGGTCTCTCTCTGTTATATCTGACATAACTACCACCCAGTGGATCAATTGCACATGTAGACAATCTATATCATGGCAGTGATGTGCCCAATCTGAAGTTTGACAACAATCAAATGCCAAAGGGACTTCATATTACTGATAGTGTCAGGTTGGGACACAGACTGCCTCTTCTTCATGAAGCAAGGTGGTACACTCTATTGTGGGTTAGGTAGTCTAGTCAAGATCAATGTATTTCATGCTGGTTCCTTTCAGTCATATCAGTTGTGATACCAATGTAGCTTGATCTGCAGAAATCCTGCTGACATGTGTTATGACTTTTTTCATAATTTCCCTTATCAATCTCTCTCATGTAGCCATATGGTCTCTCTTTTGTGCATTTACTGTCTTCGCCCAACACAATATTGCCATTTTATAGTCTGTAAATATTTGCCTTCTCTCTTAATAGGTGGGTTTTTAGCCTAGCCAGGAGTATGGTACCTCAGCCTCCTGAAGCATTTTTAATGAGCTGCTGGAACCATGAAATTGGCCCACCATGGCGGGCGGATATCATCAAAGGGCCAACCGCCATGCATCCGACAGACTCCTTGATGAGGGGAATCATATCCCTACAATAAAGGTAGTGCCTATGAGGCACCGCTGTAGGGATTATGATGTCCCTTTCTGCCCACCTTTTGATGGTGGTAAACCCGCCATAAAAAGGCAGGCAGAAAGGGACTTTTGGGGCATGTAGCAGCCCCTCCCCCTTTCCCCCTGGCCCTAAGCTGTGGGTATTGGGAGGCACCTATGGTGCCCCCTATATCCCTGCACCATGTGACAGACAATGCAATAACCGGAATACCTATATTAGGCAACATCCGATTACCAAACTGCCAATTATGCATTTAATTCGCAACCACATCCAGCATAAATAAAGAGACCTAACCCACATACGAGGCACTCTCAACGGAGCCGCGTATAGGGCAGTCAGGGGGCATTTCTCTCGCAGACCTCGTGAGTATATTTACCAACAAGCTTGAACTACTGAGTCTACGACAATGTAAGTACTGGTGATATCATTGATTTTGCATTGTTTATAGGTAGCAAACTGGCACGAGCAACCCCTACGTTTTCCGAGGGCTCATGAGGCTACGGATTCTATAAAAACACAGTATGTCTATGTTTCTTTCATGTTTCTGGTGCCTTTCACTGCACTAACCAAAGATTCTTGTTCCTCTGATTATACAAAGATGTAGTTGGTGCCTTTCACTGCATTAACTAAAGATTCTTGTTCCTCTGACCACACAGAGATGGCGTCCTGTTGAGCCAAAAGCCTCACTCTTATAGGCTTGCTAGTTTTTAGAGTGTGTGCTTTTTGTTTAATGTGTGTTTGTCTTGTCTGTATCCTTTTTCATAACAGGCACGATTTCACATATAGCATGACAATTTTTGTCTAGAGATCAGAGCTGCACAATTTTGATTATACCCACAGGTCACTTTGCTTCTGGATGCTAAGGAGTGGACCACCACAAAAAAAAATGTTGTCTCCTTCTTTTACAGGTCGGCTATTAAGCAAATTTGTAGGTACATTGCATAACTTGCACCATATTTCACTTTTTGTAAATAACATTTTCAAAAGTAGAAAAACGTGAGTAAGGTGGGGATTTGTGTACCCCAGTCCTGAAGAAGGAGTTCCGATCTGAAACATGTTGACACACACACACACAGGAGGTGATGCACATTGTCCAGCATACCATACATCCGTCTCTTTCACCCTTTTAGTAGCGCCTGCCCGGGACCCATTAAAGTTTTTTGTTCACCCCACGAGCCAGGCACAGGCACTTTTTAACATCACTTTCCGATAACCTCAACACCTACACACATATTAATCTAAAACCCTCACACACACCACACATAGTTGTTTATTAGTGCTCCCGCGTAGACGTAGATCGCAGCACGCCGCATCCCGTAGAGGGGTGTGAAGACCCCAATGATGAAGCATGACACCAAGGGGCCTGTTGGTGTGTGAGGGGTATTTTAACAACTTGGGTGATCCCAACCATCGTAGGGAACCCTCTCCATTCTATAAGGTGGATTCATCTTGTTTATATAGACAATGCACAGTGCCTGCCATGTTGTGCATGGATATGTCAGGGTCTCCATTTTGCATTGTAGCCGGTATACCAGCCAGCAACACTCACTGCAATGCAAAAGATAGGCTTTGCGACTTCTGTGGTGATAGTTGCATAGTAATGCCTCTGTCGAGACTGGCGATAGCCTGTCGGGTGGTCCCTTGTTCGATAGGGTGGCAGGCGAACGTAAGTTATCTTAATCAGCCCCTTTGTTTTGTCATCTTGCTACACAATAGTAAAGCTTGTATACATTGGTAGGGTGGATCTTCATTTGCTTGATCTTTTTTTCTCTTGTGCAGTCATAGTGTTGAGTTTCTACTTCTATAATAAAGGTACTTGGACTAAACTATTGAGTTGTAAATATTGTGAAAAAGAGATATCAGAAAAAAAATAATGTGATAAAAATATCATTATGGCGAGATATCGTTGCCAAGAATATCGATCTTTCAGGTAAGTAATATCATTGTTCGAATATCATTGTTTTTAATATTGTTTGCAACATTATCATGGACGTCATTTGGGGTAGTCAGGGGTTGCAACTGTGACCTCAAGCTTGCTCACTGCTACTCCTGGTACTTCCTTAGTGACCTTGGCCTCAGAGTAGACAACATTTTTGCCTCCTCTGAGTCCATGGATTGCAAAGGAAGTGCCAGGAGTAGCAGGTAGCCAGCTAGAGGTAACATCTGTAACTCCTGACTACCCTTAAATGACATCCATGAACAATATAGTTGGAAAAAATATTTGTTTTTCAATTATCTTAATGCATTTTAGTTCACGTGTTAATGTTATGTATCATTAATATTTGTATAATTAATAATATTACTTTTAAAAATATTTTGTCATTTTAAGTGATTTATAACTTTGTATTTTATTCCTGATAGCAATTTATAGTGCTGTAGCGGGTTCCTAGGTTTACAGGGGTACAGAGTAGGAAGTTTGTTTATTAATTTATTATTAAATATTTAATTTATTATTAATTTTGCAAATTGTGTAATAATTATATTTGTTAGTTATATTTAAGGTGCGGGCAGCTGGATGTGCAAAGATATAGAATGGGAAGTCTAACACTTCCGGTAGCACGAGAAGCACCATGCCGCCAGCGTATTTGCTGTTTGCTGCGTGGCGAGGAGTTGTATAAGTGCTCCGAATCTGTCACTTACCAGTTTATTATCGTTGTCTACTGACAGCATTATTTGAATGACGCCACAGCCGGGACGAAAGTAAAACCGGCGGAGAGAAACTTTGAAATTCTAGCCATCTGTCCAATAGCTCTAAAGAAGTCTTGGGTTACACCCTGACAAAACATGTGTTGGCTGGGCATCTGAAGAGCAAATAAACTATACGGAAGGAACACGTCAAATCAACCATTGTTACTTTAATGGTTAACAATATAGAAAAGGTAAAAATGCCCAAAAAAACTATAATAAAAAAACTGATAAAAAAACAGAGAAAGAAAGAAATAAAAAAACGGTGAAATTAGCTCATTCATTGCATGTGAATATATATATATGTGGTGTAATATGCAAAGCGCATCATGTGATCAAGGCACTTGGAGTGCCGAAACGCGTTATGCAACCAGCACTGATGGTGGACTCAAATGTAAAAAGAAAAATCTGGACCTTACCTGTGGCCCGTGCTCTGTGTTGTTCAAAGGAGATGCAAGGAGTTGACTGGATATATATATCATGTGATCAAGGTCCAGGTCGGACCGAAACACGTTGTGGCGGCATAATGATGCAGGGCGGAAAACTTTAAATAAATGAAGAAAACGCACAAAGAAATTGGGTCAGTTTTGCCTATCTGAGTCCGTGTTTGCTACTGGATTCCCGAAGGATAGAGTACTGCAATATATATATATATATATATATATATATATATATATATATATATATATATATATATATATATATATATATATATATATATATATATATATATATATATATATATATATATATATATATATATATATATATATATATGTATATATGTATATATGTATATATATATATATATATATACATTTTATATATATATTACCTACTGGCGGTCGCCAGTAGGTAGTTATAGTTAGGATTTTTTTCAATGCGAAATCTCAAAATTCTATTGTGAATAACTTTGGCGCTGGTTGCCGAATCTGCCTGAAAATGTCCTCAACTTTGCCTCGCGGAACTCTGGTCCTTCCCTGAAAGTTTCAGGGGGATTCGTCAAGCGGAGGCCGAGATAAAAGGGTGGTCCCAGAACGTGTTTTCCCCATGTTAATTTCCATAGGGCGGTCAACCTCACTTTTAGCCCGAACGGCTGAATGGATTTCCACCAAACTTGGCAAAATTGTAGGGACTGGTAGCCTGATGTGCCTTTGCTATGTCTCAAGATATGTGCTCCAGTGGTTTTTACGAAAATTAACTTTGAAAAAATATATATTGGGCTACATTGGGCTATATATATGTTAGAGCCCAAATGTAGCCCAATGTAGCCCAATGTAGCCCAAAGATGGCCACCAGAAACAAAAAAAAACAAATGTAGCCCAAATATCAGCCAGATGTAGCCCAACTATAGCCCAATGACAGAATGTCCCAGAGTGTTCTGAAGAACAACTAGAACGCTAACAGTCTTACTTATGACAAACGTATGGCACACCTGAAGTCATCACATTTAATTTGCAAAGGAACAAAATGAGGGGGTTCATTTTGCCATAGAAATTATGAATAGTGCTGAAGAAAGAAAAAATTAGGGCACATTTTGAGTGACTTCTCAAATCCTCTTATATTTCATTAAAACAATTCTGATATGCAGTCTCCCAAGATGGCCACCAGAGACAAAAGAGCCCAAATGTAGCCCAAATATCAGCCAGATGTAGCCCAGCTATAGCCCAATGACAGAATGTCCCAGAGTGTTCTAAAGAACAACTATAACGCTAACAGTCTTACTTATGATAAAAGTATGGCACACCTGAAGTCTTCTTGATTGGAATAAAGTGGTAACACTTAATACATTTAATTTGAAAAGGAACAAAATGAGGGGTTTCATTTTGCCATAGAAATTTTATATATATATCCTTCAACATCTCAGGGCCATCGTCAATTCTGATGAGAATTATCCGGTTGCACGCCATTTTGGTTTAGTCCATCAGAAAAATGTGAATGATTTAAAATACTTCATTATTGATGGAATCCCTAAAAACATCAGAGGTGGAAATAGAGAGAAATTACTTAGGCAGCTGGAAAGCAAGTACATTCCGCTTTTAGATACTAGAATTCCCAATGGGTTAAACACAGGGGAGGACCTTCACTGTTTTCTGTAATTTCTGTTGGGAAATTGGGTTGTAAAGATGAAGAGTGGCAGTCTTTGATTTAGGTTGCAGGTTTGAACCCCCTTAACACATTTTATCCCTGTGTATCCTTTTTCATTTACATGATGGAGTTCTTATGAGAAGGTTGAAATAGAACTCTCTCTTCAATGAATGAATATGTACTGCTTTGTAATGTGTAGTGTTTTGCTACAATTCACCTCGTTTTGAAGTTGGGCTTTGGGATATAATTGCCATTTTTCATAATGTTTATGAATCATTCGTTCGAAGATCCTGATGTTTTGAGCAGTATTGAATAATATATAATGTATCAGAATCCAAGTGTGGGGATGAAATGGGCACTACGCCATAAGTCTTGGTTTCCCTCAGAGTGTTTCTGATTTACAGTCATCATTCCATGAGTCTGGCAATTCCAACTGTTTAAAATGGGATATAGGTAGTTGACTTATTTAATTTTGGTATCATTGCATGTAAAACCTCATAATAGGCGTAACGTGTCTTTTGATCGCTTTTGTCCTCCCCCCCCGCTTTTTGTATTATCAGCCAATGACCAATGAGGTATATTAGAGGCAGGGATCTGTCTCTTTGTCATGGCTGACCTCGCACTTTGCACTTTGCACTTTGCACGCGTGTTTGCACAAATTGATCATGGATTTTTTAGCACTTGCACTTTAGTAACACCTAAGGGCGGTAGACACTATATGTATGCATCTAAAACATCTTGATATTAATTTTATTCTATAGACCCTCGATTCTTGATTAGGGTACTGACATGAGCATGAAATTTATGTTGTAAATAATGTTTGCCCTTTCATGATTTTATTAACATTCAACCTCCAAAATTAATTTAAATAAATAGGTTGTGTATAATATGCAAATTCAACATTTACTGACTAAATTTACATGTTTTACAATGGTCAACATGGGGTCTGTTTTTTAACAGGATACTTTGTAAACTTTATATGTTTTTAGTGTCTATGAATGTATACGCCCCCTTCGTGTTAATTGTGCACCCTATTTATTCACTGTTATTGGTTCTGTCTGGCATGTGATCAAGGCTACCGTGACGTAGCCGAAACGCGTCATGCAGGCAACTACGAGAGAATAAACTACCTTTGAATTGCAACTTTAGCGCTGTGGAGTGGTCTGTACCTGTGGCTTTCTTTGTTTATGGAGTGCTTTTCCTCGAGTAAGAACTGAGCAGGAACTTGAATCATATCTCTCTCTATATATATATATATATATATATATATATATATATATATATATATATATATATATATTCACAGTCTCTTTCTTCAAAAAAATGCACACTCAGAGGTAAGGAAAGTTAGCCAGAACTTTTAATACCGCAACACCGCTACGCGTTTCGACACCGTGGTGGTGTCTTTATCACGCCATGTTATGCCGTATTAGCCACCGTGTATACATAGTATTGACCTGAACATAAACATAGAAGAGGGGTTATCTTTCCCTTCGTACATTCGCCGCCATATTAGAATGGTCAAATGTTTGTATCTTTCTCCCCTCGGCAATGTTGCCACATGCATTAATAAAAAGCATTTATACAGTGTTTCATCTATCGCCATTCACGCGACTAGAATACATATACATTTTTACGCTAATCACACATTTGCTTTTTATATTTACTGCGGAGAAACGCGGATGTCTTAGATTTCTACTAATTAAGCATCCAGTGTAGACAGTATAGACACCTCGGACCTGAGTTTCTAACCTGCTATGTTGATTTCTTTGACATGATTTCGTTATGCATTAACGCTGATTCTTTAAATGTTTATGCTTTCGGACTAGTGCCTACGAGATTTAAAGACATCAACTTGGTCCATTTTATGCGGTGGACAAACAGTTGAAGGAATCAATTTTACACCAAATGGATTACTGAGTCCCCATCACCATAGTTCATTCTGGTCAATCACAAAATGAGAAAAAAAGCAAAAACAGTGTTCCCAATTCATATAACCAGTGCACGTGAATCCAATAGAGGTACAGGAAGATCGTGAGCCCTTTTCTGCCGTTTACCCGAGACAATGAAGGATGTCTTCCTGTCCATCTGTAAAATTAATCATAAAAATATAAAGTATTACTATTTAAAACCTTCTATCAGTAGAACTGAACTCATTCTGTCATGATCTTCTACAGCTCGCTTGCACAGTTACATATTCACCATGAAAAGGGGAATGATATAGGGACATCTGGATACTTATCATTAATCTGGATGTAAGTGTGTTACTAGCTCCTCATCCAAGTTATGTTCTCCGGGGTACTTGTCTCTAATTCTATTATCCATTTGGATTCCTTCTTTCTCAATTGTAACTCCCTATTACCACCTCTCTTGTTAACCATTATGTGTTCTATTGCAAAATAGCTTAACAGAAAGTTATTAGATCCATGTTTTTCATGAAAATGTCTTGCGATTGGGTACTGAAAGTCTAGGTTAGTGATGGCGCTCAAGTGTTCCTGCACCCGTTTTTTCACCATACATGTAGTACTGCCTGCATACCTTAATTTGCAGGTACACTCAAGGATGTAAATTACATAGGTGGTACTGCAAGTGAGAAATTGACTGATACTTTTATTCTTATTTGTCCCTGGTGTTGTGAATTCTCTCACCATTTTGCTTGTTGTACACGCTCTACAATGGCCACATGGATAAAATCCTTTCAGATTGTGAGTGGTTCCTGTCCTATTTTCTGTGATGTCACTTCTTACCAACATATCACGTAAGCTTCTGCCCCTGCGATTTGTAATTGATGGTTTCTCTCCTACCATCTTACCTATGACAGTGTCAGTTTGTAATATTTTCCAGTTTTTTCTTAAGATTTGTTGTACTTTCCCTGACTCATTGTTATATGTAGTGATCAAGCGGGTTACCATAGTTTTTTCATTTTCCTTTTCCTTGTCTTGTAGGGCAGTGTCTCTTGTTATTTCGGGTACGTTGGTGCTTGCTTTCGTTAATACCCACTCAGGGTACCCTCTCTCCCTGAATCTTTGTACCATACGGATCTGTTCCAACTCAAAAAGGTCTTGTGTGCTGCAGTTCCTCCTTGCCCTCAGTAGCTCACCATATGGAATGCTCCATTTCAGCACCTCCGGGTGAGCACTGAGGGCATGAAGGAGGCTGTTCCCAGCAGTCTCCTTTCTATGGAGGCTAGTTACTAGTTCTCCATTCTGTACCATCACAGTGGTGTCCAGAAACTCTACCCTTGAACACCACTGTGATGGTACAGAATGGAGAACTAGTAACTAGCCTCCAGCTACTGAGGGCAAGGAGGAACTGCAGCACACAAGACCTTTTTGAGTTGGAACAGATCCGTATGGTACAAAGATTCAGGGAGAGAGGGTACCCATCAACCTTTAGATATACATATATAAAAAATATTTATTTTTCATAAAGATACACATTCACTGGATGATATCATCAGTGATGTCATTTGAGATGTCTTCAGTGATGTCATGAGTGATGTCACTGACCATGTCATGAGTGATGTATTATGTGACGTCATCAGCAGTGCATTGCACACGCAAGTTATAGTGAGTCCAACTAACTATAACGTGGGAATTTCAATGGTTTTATGCGAGTAAAATTTCCACCTAACTATAACTGGTGTGAAACCTATGTTTTTTCAGTGAATACATATATATATATATATTCACTGACAAAAACATAGGTTTCACACACGTTATAGTTAGAAGTTAGCATTTAAAAAACCTTTGAAAATCACTGAAAAAACCATAGGTTTCACACCACTTACAGTTAGCTGGACAAATTGACTCATACAAAACCATTGAAATTCCCCCGTTATAGTTAGTCGTACTCACTATAACTCGCGCGCCCGCAATCCACTGCTGATGATGTCACATATTACATCATTCATGAAATGGTTAGTGACATCACTGATGACATCTCAAATGACATCACTGATGACATCACTGATGACATCATACAGTAAATGTGGTTTGGTTTGATATTTAAATATGTATTAAAAACACACTAGTTTGCATTGAAGAATATGCAGATTTATAAATATTAATGTCTGGATGGTGGATATAGTAACAGTGTCATTGATTGTTTCCTTGACTATTTTGTAGAGTTTAACTATATATAATATGTAGTTACTAAACTGTGTGAATGTATTTATTGTTTTGTCTTTATTGCTATCTAAAAGACTATATGTGTTAATGGTTTTTAACTGAGTATTTGTATGGGTAAATGAATGTCTATGTGATTTGGTGGGGGGTGTGTAATTGCCCCAAAATGTGTGAATAGTTCATTCAGTAGGTAAATGAGGTTAGGACTACATTTTATCACAGTTGTTTCAGTGAGTGTATATGTTTATGGGTGTTTTTGTGTTATTATACAAATGTTCTATATTTTTAACAATACTTTACATTTTAATTTTGATTTATGTATTATTATTTACAATTTTTAATTTTTTTAATAATTCTGGCCTTTTTTTGTGTTATAAAGGTGCGCGCACGGTTGTTCGAACGCATGTGTGCATGGTGTTCGCATGCATACGCGCACGTTGCACGCACGAACGTTGCACGCACGCACGTTGCACACACGCCGCAAAAAAAATTCATTCCAAAAAGTCATTTCTGTAAATGTAATGTACATAAAAACCCAAGACATTCTGTGACATAACTATAAAGATAGTTTTTTGACTTTTAAGAAGCATATATTAGCTTTAAAAGCATTTACGAAAATCGGGTAAAACTTGATTCATATGCGACTCGTGCGTGCCCCGGTCGCGAGACGTGCGCACACCCTGCGCGCACGTAAAGTCATGTGACTTGAAAACAACACTTTTGATTGGTTTATTGTAGTTTCTTTTCCAAATCTTCAAAAACCCCACCCACGTCCCTCACAATCTGTTTCACTTTCCTGGGAGAAGCATCTACAGTGTTTTCTTCGTGCTTTGAAAATGGCAGAACAGCAATCTTCAGACTCTGATGTGGAGTTTTTGCCTAAACAGCCTAAACAAAAGAAAACAAAAGAGTCTTTTGTATGGAAGTTTTTTACTTACCCAGAAGGCCAAAAAAAGGTAAATGCCCCCAAGGTTACTTGTAAAATCTGTGGCACCCTCCTTTCAAGAGGAGATGCCACCAAACATTATTCGTTCAGATTGTGAGTATGACTCGTCATCTCAAAAATCTACATCCCAACAACTATGGTCAGGCATCTACACAACACATCAGGGACAATCCTGCAGCTGCTGTCCCCAGCACATCTTCTTCGGGCGCATCTCCATCTTCAACTGCTCCAGATATCTGGACGGATTTTGCGGACTTACACATACGTTGCAACTATTGCAACAAAGTTTTATGCTATGGAGAGCAAAGGATTGATTTTATCGTCGCAAAGAAGAGGCAGCACAGATGCTCCCGCCGTAAAAAAATATTTTATTATTTTTGTTCCTGTTGAGCAGTTATTGGTTACCTGTTTACTTTTTTGTTACAGAAAATCCACAACAAATATAAAATTGTTCAAAATACACAAACAAAATTTAAAACAAAAAAACTGTTCTTCTAAGAACTAACTTCCCTTCTCCAAGAAGAGCTATATTTCTTATATACTGTGTCATACTTTTTTTAATGAATGTGTATAAATGAATGACTGAAATGACTAAGTGAAGGGGAGGAGGGGACTGAGGGAAAGAGTGAGGAACGGAGAGTATGGTGAGTGAGGAAAGGGGAGTCAAAGAGTGACTGAAAGAAGGGGACCAAGGGTAGTGGAGTGAGGTAAGGGGCGTGAAAGAGTAAGGGAAGGGCAGTAATGAAAGAAGAGTGAGGGGGAGTGAGAGAAGGGGAGCGGGGGACAGAGACAGGGAAGGGGAGTAAGGGACAGAGAGGGGGAAGTAGAGCAGGGTAAGGGGAGTGAAGGGAAGGGAAGTGGAGTGACGGTGAGGGAAGTGGTATGAGGATGAGAAAAAGGGGGTAAGGGAAAGTGAGAGAATGGGAGTGAGGGAGACAGAAGGGGAGTGAGTGGATGGAGGTAGTTAGGGAAGGGGAGTGAGGGAAGGAGAGCAAGGGGGACTGAGGGAAAGGGAGCGGGAAAGGGAAGGGGTGTGAGATACAGACAGGAGGAAGTGGAGTGGAGGAAGGGGTATGAGGGTGAGGGAAGGGGAATGAGGGAGAAGGAAGAAAATTAAGAGAAAGGGAAAGTGAGTGAGAGAGAGGAGGAGTGATAGAAAGAGAGAGGAAAGGAGATTAAGGGTAAGGGAGAGAGAGGGAGAGAGTGAGAGAGAGGGAGAGCAAGGAACTGAGAAGGAGTGAGGCAGTTAGAGTGAGTGAGACAGAGGGAGACAGGGAGAGAAACATGGAGGAAAAAAAGTGAGGGAGGGAGTGAACGAAGGGGAGTAAGTGAGAAGGAGTGAGGGAGTAAGGACAAAGGAGTGAAGGCAGGGGAGTGAGGGAAGGGGGGTGAGGGAAAAGTAGTGAGAGTGAGTGAAAGGCAGTAACAGTGAGAGAAGGGGTATGAGGGTGACGAAAAGGGAACGAGAGAGAAGGAAGGAGATTAAGAGAGAGGAGAGGGGACTGAGGAATAAAGTAGAAGCGAAGGAAACAGAAAGGGAATGAGAGGAAGGGTGAGGGAGGGAGAGGGAGAGAGTAAGAGAGAAAGAGAGGGAGAGCGAGTGACTGAGAGGGAGTGAGGCAGTTAGACTGAGTGAGACAGAGGGAGAGAGGGAGAGAGAAATGGGGTGAAGGGGAGTGAGGGAGTAAAGGAAGGGGAGTAAGCAAAAGGGAGTGAGGAAAGGGGACTGACTGATGGAGTGAGGGAAAGAGAGTGAGGGGGAGTGAGGGAATGGGAGCAGGAGAAAGGGAATGGGAGTGAGGCACAGAGCGGAGAACATAAAGTGGGGGAAGAGGAGTGAGATTGAGTGAAGGGCAGTGACAGTGAGGGAAGGGATATGAGGGTAAGGGAAGGGGAGTGAGGAAAAAAGAAGCATATTGATGTCACTGACGGTACACAGACAAAATATCGATTTTTAAATATCGATATGCAAAAATATCGAAGTTTAAATATCGAAATACAAAAATATCGAAGGTAAGTAATATCAACAGTCTAAATATCGATATTGGTATGATATCAGTAATATCGAAGTTGTAAATATCGATGTTAATAATATCGAAATTAATAACTTTGATGTTACTAATATCAATTTTTAAATAAATTTAGTGTATATTATATTGTATTTATTATGTTTTATTATTTTTTTTAATGTTATTTTATTAAATATTGTCTTTTACTACTGTAGCGGGTTGTGGGTTTATAGGGGAATAGGGTGGGAAGTAATTTAATTATGTTAAATTAATTATTAATTAGTAGGAATTATTAATTAATTAATTGAGAATTATTTTTTAATTATTTTTAATTAATTTATTAATTGATAAATATGTTCTGTAGCGGGTTATGGGTTTATAGGGGAATAGGGTGGGAAGTAATTTAATAATAATTAATTAATTGATATATGTTTGTACATATTTTAATTAATAATTAATTGGTAATTAATTTCTATTAATTAGTTAATTAATTATTATAATTTTTTTTACATATTTATAATTAATAATTAGTTGGTAATTAATTATTAATAATTATTTAATTACATTTATTATAGTATTTTTTTATATATAATTTATTGTTATTCTTAATTAATTAATTGTGCAAAATAATATTAATTATTAAATTAAATTAATTACAGCAAATGTGCTAATATATTTACTTTATTGTTATTGTTAATTAATAATTAATTGGTAATTAAATAATATTAATTAATTTTGGGTACAGGGGTATTTTTAGGGTTCAGGGTCAGTTTTCAGTTCATGGGTACAGGGGTATTTTTAGGGTTCAGGGTCAGTTTTCAGTTTTTGGGTAAAGGGGTATTTTTAGGGTTCAGGGTCAGTTTTCAGTTCATGGGTACAGGGGTATTTTTAGGGTTCAGAGTCAGTTTTCAGTTTTTGGGTAAAGGGGTATTTTTAGGGTTCAGGGTCAGTTTTCAGTTCATGGGTACAGGGGTATTTTTAGGGTTCAGGGTCAGTTTTCAGTTCATGGGTAAAGGGGTATTTTTAGGGTTTAGGGTCAGTTTGGGGTTTTTGGGGTACAGGGATATTTTTAGGGTTCAGGGTCAGTTTTGGGTTTTTGGGTAAAGGGGTATTTTTAGGGTTCAGGGTCAGTTTGGGGTTTTTGGGGTACAGTCGTACAGGGTAAAAATAAAATAAATTTAAATTAAATCAATTAAATGAAATAAAAAAATATAAAATTACATTAAATTATTAAGTTTTTAATTTATTTTAAATGTATATGTATTAGTTTTAATTTTTTAATTATGTTTTAACATTTTTATTTAATATTTGTAACATTATATGTATTTTATAATTATTTTTACATTATTATTAATACATTTAAAAAAACGATATTTTTAATTTCGATATTTTTGTACTACGATATTATTTTTTCGATATTTTTGTACTTACCTTGTTAGGGATAGGATTCCTATATTTTTGACTTCGATATTTTTGTTCCGATATTTTTGTATTTCGATATTTTTGATTTCGATATTTTGTCAGACATTCGTCACTGACCATGTCATGAATGATGTAATATGTGACATCATCAGCAGTGGATTGCGGGGGCATGATATATAGTTAGTGCAACTAACTATATATGCGAATTTCAATGGTTTTGTGTGAGTAAAATAAGGTTTTGTAAATGCTAATTCCTAACTATATATGGTCTATAACCTATGGTTTTTTCAGTGAATTTTCAAGGTTTTGTAAATGCTAATTCCTAACTATATATGGTCTATAACCTATGGTTTTTACAGTGAATATATATATATATATATATATATATATATGCAAAAACACTTCCTAGTGTTCACCGCCACACGGATGCCAACCAGGACACGGACCACATGGCAAGGTTTCCATTTTCAAGTGCTTTTATTCCTCATACCAACAGACATGACGCGTTTCGTCCGGTTAGCCCGGACTTGATCACATACCATGTCGTGACCACCACAGTGTTTGGGTACTACTTTCCTTTGAACTAGACTCCTCCCACCTTTGTCATAGACTTGGTGCGCGAAATGGAAGCGAACCAAAAAAAAATGGAAAAAAAATAAAGAGTGAATATAAGGGAAGGAGACAGAGAGAATAATGTTAAAAGAAAGACAGCTAGAGGGAGTAACACAGAGATACTGTATAATAGATAATTATACAAAGAAAAGATGTAAGAGGGTAAAATTGAGAAAAAGAAAATAGAAAAGGAAGTGAAAGAAAAAAAGAGAGTAGAAGAATAATAAACAAGAGTTACTTGGAGAATGTGAATGAATCTTCAAATTAAAAAGAAAGAGAGTAAAGGATGTGGAGTAAGAGGTAGGAATAGAACCGGACTAAAACAACAACCCTGACGGAAGGTGTTAAAAGTGACACAAAAGTGGCTCAAAGTCCTTGTAAATATGCCCCATGCTGGCTATGAAACTCTAGCAGTACATATCAAGAAACCTAAATGACTTCAAGAAACGTTTTTAAACACATCAAGTAAGCAAATTATTCTCCCTGATTCATGGGGCAAGTGACTTAAAATGCCCTAACACACATGGGGGCGTATTTACAAGGCCCTTGCACCACTTTTGCGTCACTTTTAACATGGGGAAAATAACGTGAAAGTGGCTCAAAGTCCTTGTAAATATGCCCCATGCTGGCTATGAAACTCTAGCAGTACATATCAAGAAACCTAAATGACTTCAAGAAACGTTTTTAAACACATCAAGTAAGCAAATTATTCTCCCAGATTCATGGGGAAGTGACTTAAAATGCCCTAACACACATGAGGGCGTATTTACAAGGCCCTTGCACCACTTTTGCGTCACTTTTAACATGGGGAAAATAACGTGAATATGTGCTCAAAGTCCTTGTAAATATGCCCCATGCTGGCTATGAAACTCTAGCAATACATATCAAGAAACCTAAATGACTTCAAGAAACGTTTTTAAACACATCAAGCAAGCAAAATATTCTCCCTGATTCATGGGTCAAGTGACTTAAAATGCCCTAACACACATGGGGGCGTATTTACAAAGCCCTTGCACCACTTTTGCGTCACTTTTAACATGGGGAAAAATAACGTGAAAGTGGCTCAAAGGCCTTGTAAATATGCCCCATGCTGGCTATGAAACTCTAACAGTACAGATCAAGAAACCTAAATGACTTCAAGAAACGTTTTTAAACATATCAAGTAAGCAAATTATTCTCCCAGATTCATGGGGAAGTGACTTAAAATGCCCCAACACACATTAGGGCGTATTTACAAGGCCCTTGCACCACTTTTGCATCACTTTTAACATGGGGAAAATAACGTGAAAGTGGCTCAAAGTTCTTGTAAATATGCCCCATGCTGGCTATGAAACTCTAGCAGTACATATCAAGAAACCTAAATGACTTCAAGAAACGTTTTTAAACACATCAAGTAAGCAAATTATTCTCCCTGATTCATGGGGCAAGTGAAATATTTGTTTAAAGAAGCAGACACCATTTTTTCCTTCTCATATATTTAAAAAGCATTCCTTTTCCTTAAAAACGATTTTCAAGTCATAATTTGAAAACACAGCACAGCTCCTATGTACAAGCACACCCTGTCAGTACTAATACTTCACATTATCTCTAATTACAATTTCTCAAAGAAACAACATCTTTTTGTAAAACACTTGACACAAAGCAACATTTTAAATACACAACTTTCTTCCTAATTTTCTCCCTAAAGCATACTAGTCTCTATCTAAATTAAATGAATCTTTTCTCACCTTAGCAAATGCTTTTTGAATTTCAAAACAGTCTCAGACACACACCAATTTTTCTTTAATCAGAGCAAAGGGTATGCACTTCAGAGGCTGCAACCAACAATGGCACAGAAATGCTGTAATTCGTCACACATATCTCTCATGTCACACAATCAAAACTCTTCCCTCACTTTTTTCAAATCAACACCCTTCCCCCCTCTGCCCTTTCTGCCTTTTTTCCATAGCAACTACCTCCTGACAGACCTCTCATGTTTACAAGTTCACACAACAATGTTTCAACTGAACTCTGAACTCTCAGTACACCTGCTTATCCAGTGCAATGTTTCTTAAAATGATTTTTTCTTAACCATTCAAATTACATCTTTCAAAGAACACATCCATGCACCCTAACTTTCTGTTTTCAGCAATCAAAATCCACCAATCACTGCTACTGAATCATTAGCACTGAAACTTCACAGTTTTTTTCATTACAAACTCCTACTGTTTTCAACTGCCATTTCATTCCCACACTTCATCTGACTGCAGCAGAACCTCCTCTCACCATGTTTTCTGTCTGGATTCTTGGGCATAGTTACATCCACTGGCCTCACAGGTATGCTGATAAAAGAAATTTACACAACCTCAATTAATAAATATGGAAATCAAGTGGATTGGCCAGAGAGGATTGAGATGTCACCAATTGATCCCATTGGTAAAAACCTTTTTGCATTTGCCAAACCCTGACCTCATAATAGTGCACTATGGAGGAAATGATTTGGGCACTTTGACTGGGGTAGGTCTGGAAATGCTTTTAAAGGACACCTTTGAGCAATTGATGGCACTTTTCCTCAAACTGCCTTGGTATATTTCAATATATGCCAAAGACAGAAATGGAGGTGGTCCAATCAATTTTGTCCACAAATTGAGAAAGCGAGGAAGCATGTAAATAAATCTGTTTCAGCTTACATGAGAGACCATGGAATGGGCTCCATCTACAACAATAACTTGCGTTACTACATGCAAGATATCTACAGAGGAGATGGTGTGCACTTCTCAGATGAGGGGAACAGACTTTTCATCCAGAATTTAAGACTGTGTATTGGTACGTACTTATAAGTACCTAAATCTTCCATAGACCCAAAAGCTCTTTTCAGAGCTACCCTAACTATGATCACTCTAAATAAATTTTAAATGTACGTTTTTTTTACAAATTTTCATGATTTACGCTTTCCAGAGCGCTACCCGGTTCGCGCACCGGGCGCTAACCGCGCGAAAATTTGAATTATTTTTTTTTTTGGGCATATATGGGCCTCCTCATCCACCCTCACAAAACCTAGGGGGTCAGGATATGTCTTCCTTACCCCCTTTTACACAATCCCAGCATTGTTTATCATCCATCTTGTGTCCAAATTAGACCTTAACGCAAGATGGCGGACTCCTGTTACGCTACCGGTAAGCAACCCGGTTCACGTACCGGGTAGCGCTTCCACCGCGAAAAATCGAATTTTTTTTATTTTTTATTTTTTTGCCCCGCGGGCCCTTTAATAGACCCCACATCAATCCTAGGGGGTCAGGAGGGGTCTACCTTGCCCCCTTTTATTCATTTCCCCCTTTGTTTATTTCCACCTCTTGTCTCTCGATCCTACCGAGAGACAAGATGGCGGCCGCTCCGAACTGTTTAGAATATTCAGTCACCGGGGAGCCAATCCGCTTCTCCTCGCGAAGTTCTGTTACACGTCTGGTACGCGAACCGGGGTGCTAACCGGGACGCTGTCACAGATATATATATTTTTTTGAACCTAAAATACTCAAAATCCACTGGAGCACATATCTTGAGACCTAGCAAAGGCACATCGGACTACCAGTCCCTACAATTTTGCCAAGTTTCATAGAAATTCGTTCAGCTGTTCGAGCTAAAAGTGAGTCCAACCGCCCTATGGAAAACTCAATGTTAAAAACACGTTTTGGGACCCCCCTTTTTTCTCGGCCCCCACTTCACGAAACCCCCCCCAAACTACCAGGGGATGCTCAGAAACAAAATGTGCCATTTTCCTGAAAATTCAGCCAATTCCGTCCTTCCACGCCAAAGTTATTCAACATAGAATTTTCAGAAATCCCTATTCAAAAAAATCCTAACTATATAAACCTACATGGCGACCGCCAGTAGGTAATATATATATATATATATATACACATATATGTATGTTTTCATATATATGCACACATATATGTATGTATATATGTATTATTTTTATTGTAGTACATTAAAAGCAGTCTACAAAATGTAATAAACTATAAAATATATTTTTCTAATATTAGTGTCACATTATATATGTATATTTAAACATACACACATGTGTGTGTGTTTGTGTGTGTGTGCATATACATGTGTGTGTGCTTTATAAGTATATATCTAAATATGTAGTATTACATATTATTTACATTAATTTAATTTACATTATTTTAATTTTATATGGTAAAATATTTAGGATTTTCTATTTTAAACTATATTTTTGTATGTTTGTTGTTGATATAAGTGTAAAACTATATATTTTTTCAATTTTTATGTACTTACCATTATAAGTTTAGGGACACAATATTTTTGTAGGCAATATTTTTGACACAATATTTTTGGTATCACAACATTGTTGTTTTTAATATTGTGTCAGTGATCCATAATTAAAGAACCTGTCACTGATTGGTCTGGCTGGCATTTCAGAGGGAGGCCTGTGCTAAGCGTGTTCGGTGAACATATTATGGCTTTGGTTAGATACCTCAATGTTGAATCACTTACACAAGCCATCATTAGACATTCTCTTCCTGTACTGTACTTTATCCCAGTTACTCATCAATAGATTATTTGCCCATTCTCTGGGGACAGAACAAGTCCTTTCTAGATCTTTTCAAAGACAAACAATCTATACAGGTTTGGAAAGCAATCCTTTGCCGCTGTTGTTTATTGTGTTCAGATATTTCAGCTCTATCATCGTCCTAGTCCCAGCTCTGTATTTTGCTCCATTCATCTCATCAATGTGACATCATGTATTATCACAGATGCTATTTGTCTTGCATACATCAAGCCTTTACTTTTTGCAGTCTTCTTTCGTTTACCATTGTAATCACTGTGTTTTTATTATTCATTGTTGCTATTTACTTAGAGTTCACAAGGTCTCCCCCATGGTCAAATACATGCCGGTAACTGAATGGATATGTGATAAACCAGCTCAATCTGTTATGAAACAAATCAAACGATTCATGATACAATAAAAGCCAAAGAAGATATTGAAGCCATCCACATTGAAAGAGCATACTTTATTACCACCAATAGGCGATACCTCAAGTCGCCTTAATTCAAAAGGTTTTCCAGTGCAGGACTTGATCATTATGCTATTTGCCCATGTCTTTGGTTGTTCACAGGACCATTGTTCTCCTAGGATATGACATGCTCTGGTTACTGAAATTGCACAGTTAATTGTAGAAAAGTTTGACATCTCCTGGGCGGATACAATGTATTCAGTTGCCTGGAAAAACTCAAGCTATGGCCCCTTGTTGAAGAATTTATACTCAGCTCTACATAATATGAAAACAACCAGCCTATCACATTGCTTTCATTTTTGACACATTCCTGAGAGAGGCAGCTTCCAGCCAACTTTATACTATTTGTGGGTATAATAATATCTCAGGCCACTGTTAAATTGACTATAGGGCAGGCATGAGTATGGACTAGTTGACCTAGCTGTACTTACAGATCTGCAAATAGAGCTGGATGATAGCAGTCTTGAGTGATAATTATGTTACCTCTGACAGCTGCTTTGAACAGCTTTCATCATCCTTCCTTATCAATGGCATCAGATCATGTGGCATCAACAACTACTTCCTTAAGTGATTGGTTTCCTTCCTCTCAGACTGCTCCTAAACTATCTTCTCCCCTTCTTTTGAAGCTGCATTTGTACTTGTTCTATGGAGTATTCATCAGGGATCTCCACCCTTCCTTTATTTTTAAACCTGCATTCCACTTGTAAAAATGTTTTGTCATGTTTGTGTCTGATTCTTCGTGTAGACAGGGAACACCCAAGAGATCATGTTTGCATTGTGTGTACCTTACATAAAAGCTTTGCAATCAGCTCAAAATTTGGAGCTAAATCCTTCCCATCCCAAATTGAGCTTCTTAATAAAACTTATGGCAGATTTACTATAATATGCACTAGGTCTGTCCTACAAAAGTGACGTAGACCAGTGCAAATTGTTGAGGTGAGATTTACTTTACAGTGCAGAACTTTACTTGTGCGGTAAAGAAGCTCAAAAGTGAGGGAAAGCAGTGCTAGTGCTGCCTTGAGTTGCTTTAGATCAAGATGGTGTGTTATGTGTGGTACGTGAGCATTTCCATGAAAAACACCCATGGCTTTTGACGCAAAGCTCTACCTACTAACATTTGAAGGTATGCCTATCCTTCCCACCACCAAGTCTCTATCAATTTCATAATCTCACTTCTTAAGATAGCCCTGACAAAAAAAGACTTTCTATTTATTAAAAATTACTACAGACGATGTAAGGGCACATCTATGGGAGCAGTTTTCGCTCCCATTTGTGCCATCTTGTTTGTTGATGATACTGAAAAATCTCTTGTCCTCTACACTCAAAACCCACATCTGTCCAAAATACAGATTTGGCATTGATACATCGATGATGTCTTGATGATCTGGAAGGGTAACGAGACCAATGCATGATTTTTGCAACTGGCTCAATAACTGCCAGCCTGACCTCAAATTCACATACAATCTCAGCAACACCCAGATTGATTACCTGGACGTGACGGTCAAAACAATTGAAGGCAAACCTCACACGACTCTGTTCCGCAAACCGACCGAACGCTATACCTTGCTTCAATACACCAGCTTCCACCCAGAGAGCACTCATGGATGGCTTTTTAATATAGCCAATTTCTTAGAATATGCAGGAACTGAAAATTCAAAGACCGAACCTTCCAGGTCGCCCAGGGTCAGTTCAAGTCCAAAGAAATAAAATTAAGTCAGGGAGTGCCTCAAGGCTCCAGTCTCAGCCCCACCCTTTTCAATCTTTACGTGGCCCCTGTAGGAGGAATTACAGACACGTACGGGGTTGAGATAGTATCGTATGCTGACGATACGCAACTGATTGTAACCTTAACGCAACCAGAGAAGCAAAGCGCTACCAACTTCGCGTCCTGTATGCAGAAGGTGGCACTATGGATGGCAGACAACTGCCTCCGCCTAAATGGAAATAAGACGGAGGTACTGATCATAGGTAAATCTCCATCAGTATGGACCTCAGCATGGTGGCAGGAAGAACTGGGTGAACTACCCACACCAAGCAATTTAGTTAAGAATTTAGGAGTCTGGCTAGACAAAAACCTAACGTTCGACCACCAAACCAAACAAGTGGCAGGCACCTGTTTTGGGATACTACGAGTTCTTAGGAAAACGCTGGGCCTTATGACCATACCAGTATGCCAGACCCTAGTCCATGCCTAATAACATCAAGGCTAGACTATGGAAACGTACTTTATCTAGGGGGCAACAAAAAAAGCCTCTCTAGACTTCAACAAATACAAAACGCAGCGGCCCGCCTGATCCTACAACTTCCCAGAAGAGCATCATCAAAAATAGCTCTGAAAACCCTTCACTGGCTCCCGATCAGGGAACGGGTAAAATGTAAAGCCCTATGTGTAGGACATCGCATCCTGCATGGCAGAGGTCCAAGATATCTCCATGGTCTCCTGAAATGGTACGAACCCACCCGCCAGCTGAGATCATGCGGCACAGGGCAAGTACAAGTCCCGAAAGTCACAGCAGCCAAAATGGGCGGAAAATCTTTCAGAGTCAAGACTGCCAAGACATGGAACCAACTTCCAGTAAAACTGCGCACAGAACCATTTGAGCTACAATTCAGAAAAAACCTGAAAACATTCCTCTACCCCAAAGACTAAAGCCGGAAAGAAGTGTGAACGACTGATAACAACTATTAGCATTTACAGCGCGGGGACACACTTGCTAGTGTAACCATGCGCTTTACAAAATACTAACAAATAAAAAAATAAAAAAATAATTCTTCAAAGAAGCAGAAGTCCTCTGCAAAAATCGTGCTGAAATAGGTTACCTCAGATGTCTGATAAAACGCTCCGGGAAACACACCTGGTACTCCCACAGAGAGTTTCTACTAGAACGCAAACGTAAGGAACCCATGTCACGCATTACCTATGTTACCACATTCTGTCCCATCAGTAATCAGTTGACCAAGATGATAAAGAAACACTGGTCAGTCCTTTCTCCTTTTAACATTGCTACCAAAGCTCCACTGTTCTCCTTCAAGAGGGGACGTAATATCAAGGACCATCTAGTGAGAGCCTATAAACTAACACACAGTGATAACACTATTCAATCTTTTCTAGGCCTCCCCCAATCAAGGGTCATTTCAAATGCAGTAACTGAGTAGCATGTGCTCTCACTGATTACATCAAATTGTTTGAATATGGCTTTGTTAAACACACAATCAATTTATTTTCTAATTGTAATTCAAGCATTGTCATATACTGTATTCACTGTCAATGTAACCTTCTGTACATTGGCCAAACAACTCAAAAAGTAAAATCCAGGATATGCCAACATAAGAGCAGAATACGCTGTAAAGTCATCCCTGCACCCCTGGTGGAACACTTCATGGAAAATGGACACACAGAACTGGATTTTACATCGCAAGTCATCGACGTCCTGCGCCCAAAGCGCAAAGGAGAACTGCCAACAAACACTCAACAGACACAAGTGCAAATGTATATTTAACTGTAGGTCCATTGAACATGGGCTAAATACTTTGCAAGAATGGAATACAATTTTGTAAATGCTCATTTATCACGTGCACCTGAATGACTTCTCACACTCTGGATTCTTGAATGTGGTGCAATTTTTAAACCCCCTGTAGATTATGGATAATTTCACTTATTGCGCCATTATTTTTTCATTACTGTACATATAAATGTTACGTGTTTCTCAGTGATTACTTCTTCCTTCACTCAATTCTTTGATTTTCTATATTCTACTTTCATAGAGCACTCACTGCTGTGCACAAAATTGTTTCCTGTTTCTCTCTAATCGCATCTTGATTACATAATAGCATTGACTACGCTTCATGCCCCCCTCCCAAGATGGAGTCCAGGCCTTCCATTCCATGCCTCACACATGTGTTATTTCAGCGCGCTCTACTCTCGCTGTATTGCGGGAAGCCGATCTACTTTAACTTCTGCCTTTTGATCCAGCACTTTAGCGTTGTTTCGTGACCACAGACAGAGTGGCTACCCGTTGCGTACTACAGACCGACTGAATGCGGTCCTTCCAAAGTAAGTAATTGACCTCTCAGTCAGTAGCTACCCACCCCCCCTTTCCCCTGCCCTAATTTGGGGGCCGATTCGGATGGCGGACGGACTTTGCCAGGTCGCCATCCCTGTCTAAACGGGACCGTCCGCGACATGAGCGGAGGTCCCGCCATGGTAATTATAATGCGCCTGCCACACTGGCGGGAGCATCATGCATTTTTAACATTGAGGCGGGTAGTGCTGAAAGCAACCCCTGCCACAATCTTGAAAATGCAGGCATGCATTTGCATACACAAAGCGGCAGGCGGGGTAAATATGTGGTGGTCAGTCAGGGAAGGCGGACTGATCGCCACCGCCTGCATGGCGGTGGGGATCCATCCACCATTCTAATCGGCCCCTTAGTGTTTTCCTTCCCGTAGTTTCCACACGAGCAAACACCAACTCGAAGTGTTGGGCTTGGATTTATCTCCAGACTAGAGGACAGTCAGCAGCGGGTTCCTGCTTTACTAATGCCTTCCTGCTCACAGACACACTGGCCGATTACTACTGGCCCCTGCAACTACTTGTTCCTTGCTTAACACGTAAGTGTCCCGGCTCTATTTGAGTCCTTGGTTACTCTGTCCACCTTGGCCCGGACTCACTAATTCTCCTGCTTTTTCAGGAGACTGCCCGGGCCCAGACTCAGCACCGCGTCCCCTCCTTGACCTACCCCCACAGGGTTGTGATACCGGCTTCATTTGGTTCACCCTTCTCTGTGCCCTTATAATTCTTACGCCTTGGTAAGACTTGCTGCTTACTCTCTTGGACTTCACGACTTGGCGCTCAGTCCCTGTCACACTCTTACTCTCTTGAATGTGTCCACAACGTGCAAATAAGCGCAACTCTAGTCTGGTTGAGCATTCTTCACCAAAAGTATTACCTTCTTGCATGAGTGCTTCCTTCCTTATCATGATGAAATTCTAATATCGTCCTGACTGCACTGAGTATGCATGCTTATACTCAGGCACTATCTCCAACCACCAGGTTCACTGTATGCCTACACTGTTTTTCTATGAATTCAAATTTTCACTATTCGCATGCATATACGTGTCTCACTCACGCTGTATTTTACAAGACTGTAATTACTTTCAGGCACAGTTATACGAACCACCTGTCTTGCTGTGTGCTTGCCCCATTTTGACTAATTTATAACTATATCATTCATATGTGTGATTGTTTCACTTACGCTCTATTCCTTATACAGACTCTAGAATGTTTTGCATTCGTATGTGTGATTGGTTTTCCATTTCACTTCTGCTCTATCTATTCCTGAGTATTGAATACTCCCTCTCCACGATCTGGAATACCTAGCGCTGAATTCATTTTGCTGTGGTTTTAACAACTACTTTGCTTAATTTTTGTTGTTCTTCGCATGTTCAATAAATATGTGATTTAAATTTATATCTAGGGACCACCTATTCATACTATGTTTTCTCCTTATCTATAGATTCTTCTTGCTCACAAATATCATCCTGATGATGATCTCAAATTGTTGAGATCGAAACGTCGTGGACCTTAACACAACAAATGTATTTTTAATGTCACCTTCACCCATCACGTCATGCCCTTCACACTATTTTGTGAGCGCTTGAACTATAATCTTTATAGGTTTAACAAAGTTTTTGATATACTATTTATGAAATAAATAAGTACTATGTCAATATCATTGTGTGTACCTACGTGCATTGCGAGCGGTCTTATACAGTTGATTCTGGAAATTACTAATCTCCAGTCGTTACTTGGTTGATGATTAATACTCTCTTAAATCTGTTAGCTCAGGCTGTTTCGAGACCTTTGTGCCCTTATACGCACCATTGTTTTCTGACATTACTTTTGACTACCCCAGGTTCATGTATTGGGGTCCCCTTGTTCATTAAGATATCAAAAAGTGACACCTCCTTTAAGCTGGTGTTAACTTGGAAAAAAAAAATTTCCCAAAATGTTTCAACTTTAAATGTGTCTTGCAGGATACAGCATGAATGCAAAGGTGGAAAAAATTTCAAATATGTATAATAATATTATTATCAACTGGAAAGGTACCCTTCCAGTACAAATTAAATGATTGACATATCTCATATACCCCTGCACTATGGTGCAAGGGTACCTACAATGAATCATGGCAGCCTAAAGTACTATAATGCAAGAAGAGAGAAAAACTGCACTGTATCTTAGTAGATATGGCACTTTCCGCTCTCTTCCATTCATTTAATATAGCGCAGTAGCTTTGGTTGTTTCACTGAATTGCATAAACAGTTAGTAAATCTCCCCCCATGTATTCACTCTTTGGGTCTGAAACTTCAGGCCTTCCTCGCAGGGCACTTGCACAAAACGTGTGGTCGCTGTGAATAATTATGGCATTACTAGGCATAAGTACTCTCAACAGAGATGTTCTACTAATACACTCAGGTATAATTCTTCCATTTTTTGGTATTCAAAATTTCTGACTTACATGTCTCCACCTGTTTAAATGAGAGGTTTGGGACTCCTACTACTTAATGTATGAGTGTGAAGTGACTACCATTAACGTATCAAGTGTCAGTGTCTAGTGTTGGTGGACAGCTCCCCACAGAGGCCTAGATCTCCATGTGAGAAAGAATAGGCAACATTGTTAGTTTACTAAACTTGAAAAAAATTGTATTAAAGTAGTTTGATATATATAAACTAAATTTAAATCAGTGTGAAATATTTATTACTATCAAAGAGCTAACAAAATAAAATGTTTCAGCACATTAACTCATCAAAGTAAATGTGTATCACATAATACATTTGTTTAATATATATTAATTGATAAATAATAACTTTCAAACAATATTTAAAAAGAATCCCATCCACATTACTGTGTTTATTTCTGTTGGACTTGGCCTTTCTGGCAGGTTTACCCCTAAACTTTTTGCTTGTAATGGTGACCTGGTGATAGTGATTTTTGGTTCCTGCGCACTTTCACTGTGTCCCAGTGGAAAGTGCGTGCACACTCTGAGTGCGTGGAGTAAGGTTGGCCTGCCCTCCCATAGAAATTCATGGGGAATGTCTGTGTCCCTGGCAGTTCCTGATGCGTGGGTTGTGCAGGCTCGAGTCTGGTATGTGCGGACTCGTGTGATTGAATGCTGCGCAATGATGCGTGCAGCGTATTTGTGTCTAATATGGAAGTGCCACTTGTAGAAGTGTGCCTGTCTGTGCAGTGAGTGTGCTGGCCTGTTATTGGCTGGAGCTGGCTGGTGAGCCTGGCTCCAGGAGTCTGGATGGGTCTGTCCGGTGGTGAGTGTGGAGATTAGCATGCTGATGGCTGGGGAGGAGTGCACCTGGGTCCTGAATAGGGCTGGGATTTCCCCACACAATGCTGGCTCCTCCCCCTGTGGTGCGTCTAATGTCCCTAGCCCTGCCAGTGAATAGAGTGAGGGGCTGAGCACATCAAGGGTGCTCCCAGACCAGCTGCAACTGGTTCTTCCCCCACCCTGCACTTTAGACAAGGGATTTCTCTGTATAAAAGGAGGCTGTGACCTCTTGTCAAATGTTCTGGTTTCTAACTTGAATCTACCAGGGGCATGCTGCTGGGGCCCAGGGGAAGGCTTGCCTCCCTGGGCCCTGCCCAGCCTCTGGCTGCCTGGATGCCTGCTGGACTAGGAGGTTGGAGGACTTTTCCTTGTTCTTGGGAGCTGCTTGCTCCATCTTTTGATGATCCTGGACTTTTGAGGGGCACTAGCGCCTGAGAAGCGCTTCACTTTTACCCTTCTGGAGCTTCCAGCGCCTGGGAGCGCTGATCTGGCCCCTTTTTATTAATTTAAGCGAGTGAGTGCCCACCTCGCTTTATATTTAATTACCGAGGGAGCCTACCCCTCCAATTCACCGCCCGGCTAGCCCAGGAAGTCAGGCCACCGCCGCTGTGACTTGGGCGGGCCTGACTCGGAAGCGATACAGCAGGAAGCAGCGGAAGCCTACCCCGCGCTCCTGTGCCAGAGAAGGGAAGCCGGTGTCTTTTCTTCCCCCCCCGGGGCTCCCAAGAGCGAGGGAGAGCCCCAGAGAGAGAGGGAGGAGTGTGGAGAGAGAGCCCCGAGGAGCAGGAGCTCTCGTGAAGCAGCCGGCCGCAGGACGAGAAGAGTCCAGGAAAGACGCTGTTTATCTCCGTGTGGGGGCAGTTCTGCAGAGCCCACAGGGGGCTCAGGGCCCATTGGCGACCTCGGCGAAGAGAGGGGGGGCGTCTGGACACATTGCCGGTTTCCGCCCCCCCCCCCAGAAGTGTGATCTTTTGTCCCGGGGGCTTGGCGTCTCTCGAGTTTGGGGCCATTTCTGTTTTAGGGCCCAAGAGGCCCCGGGCACCTTTGCTAATCTCGAGTCCCCCGAGAGAGACAACCCCGGGGGCATTTAGGGTGGTAGAGCGACCTCAGCTGGCAGCGGTCCGCTCCCCCCACCCTGGGAACGATTCTTGACGAGCCCCAGAGAGGCTCAAGGGGCCAAATTTGTATTACGAGCCCTGAGAGGCTCTGAAGTGCCGCAGTGTTTGTTTAGAGCCCACATGGCTCTTGGGGCATTTGTTGATTTCGAGTCCCCAGAGGGGGGGGACTGCAACGTCAGGGGGATATTCTATTTGTTTTGGGCCACGAAGCTCCAGCATTGGCATCATTGCCTCCACAGCTGCCCAGCACTTAGTGGGCAGCTGCTCCGTTTAGGCCCTGTCTTGTCCCTCAGCTGCCCAGCAAGTAGTGGGCAGCTGCTACGTTTAGGTTTTGGCGCAGTGGCGCAACCTGGACTTTGATGTAAGTTCTGTGCTAATGTGATTTCTGCGAATTGTTATTTGCTGCACCTCTGAATGTGTTGTTTATGCATCATGTGTTTTCCTTCCCTACACCTCTGAATGTTGTGATGCATCATGTGTAATATGTTCATGTTGTTACCCCCAAATTTATGGTGATACGTAGGTGGTTATTTTTCTCCTAGTACAGGTGTTGCTAGTGAGGTTCTGGTTCCCTGCGTAATATTCTCCTAAGGTGGTTAGGGTTGCGTAGGTGGTACTTCCCTCTTACCAGTAGTTACTGGTTGTGTGTTCTATTTGCTATTTGGTGCTACAGTGATTTTATATTCTAAGTGCTAATTTTAACAAGTATCCTAGTTCTAAAAGTGCATACTCCTGACAGTGGTCCTGTGGCCCTGTCCTGTACATAATCCCCTGTAAATTCTGCTCGTGCCTGTTGGCACATTGTAAAGTGTGTGTTTATATCTAATGTGTTTTGCAGTACAAAGTCTATTTTTACATATAGCTTGTGTGGAGTTCCTTTTGTGGGGGGCCTGGGATGTTGTTGCTGGTGGGTGCATGCGCAAATTCTTAACTTACATTGCCTCCGGGGTAAGCCTTGCTGCTCGTGTCACGCTACCAAGGGGGTGAGCAGGGGTTATCTTGGCGTGTAACTTTCTTGCCCTGACTGGGAATGGTGGTCTCTGACTGACTTTGGCACGAGCCCTTGCCAGCCAGGGATCCCATTTCTAACAATTTCTATTTCATATTTTGAAATTGCACTGAAAATATGTGTTTAATATATCTAAATATAATTATAAATAACAAGGTTTTTTTATTGTTTATTTAAGTTTCTTATTCCCTTTTAAATTAATAACATAATTATCCAATAGCTATACATAATTATTATTCAGTAAAATATAAACTTACATTGTTTCCTTTAGCTGTAAAATAATGGTGTATTCTTTGTCAAGTAGATGCTCCTACGCACGCACACACACACACGCACACGCACACCCGCGTACACATGCACACACACACTCACACATAATGTAAACATCTAATTTGTTTAACACTAGTTCCTAAAGGGTGTTTTTAAATTTCTCTTCCTTCTTTATTTTCTATAGGTGTGTGTTTCAGTTAAGCATGGGCGGAAAGTCCGTTTCGCTCGCGGATTTTGCGGATTTTTGGGAAATTCGCAATCCGCGAGATTTGCGAATTTCCCGCAAAATCCGCAAATTCGCACGCAGCGGATTTTTTTTGCGGCGCGCGGCGTTGGTGATACAATTTTTGCGGCGCGCGGCGTTTATCATCGTTTGCCGAGTTGTTTTTCTCGATAGTTTGCGAGTGCTGCGCCATTTTGGATCTTGCTGTGTGATCCCGCGGGAATTGGCGAGCGCGATTACGTCATCGCGGCTTGCCAGCGATAGTTTGTCAACGCGAGTACGACGAGATCACGTCTCGCGGTACTTCGCAATTGCGAGATTTGAGATGCGGCGAGCAGCAAGAATCTCGCACAAGCGAAAATATAAAATTTGCAATTCTGCACAAGAAATCCACCAGCAAGCAGCATAAACCTTCTTGAAATGATGATTTTTATCTGAATAACTCCTTAGGTTGACTTTTGCCTGCACTTTTTTAGCGAGGAGTCCATTTTGGGGAGGGGGGGAGGGGGGTGGGAGGAAGGAAGTGCCCCACAGTCTTCAACTTCCTGTTCAGCAGGCTCCTCCCAGTGCTTTGTCCATCTCCTGGTCACTTTTCATTTGGATCTGGAGCTGGAAGGATTACTTTTTGTGGATGCTGCTGTATATTTGGATTTGAGGCCTTTTTGACTTTCTTTGGATCACTGTTGGATTAGAAATTTTACAAGTAAGTTTGTTTGGGGCATTACAGTTGCTGCAACTAAAATTTTGGAATTTTCGATTTTTGGGCTGTTTTGGGGCCTTTTGCCCAGGGGTACTCAGTGGTGGGTGGACTGAGTCTTTCTGTGGGTTGTCTTGAATTTAAACATCATGGAGGGCATGGATGGATTGGGATTGTGCTGATTTTTCAGTGATTTTCGTTTTTTGGGCCTGTACTTGTGGCCTTTTCACCAGGGGTATTTGAGTCTAGCATGGGCCTAGTCTTTCTGTAGGTTGTCTTGAATTTAAACATCATGGAGGGCATGGATGGATTGGGATTGTGCTGATTTTTCAGTGATTTTCGTTTTTTGGGGCTGTACTTGTGGCCTTTTCACCAGGGGTATTTGAGTCTAGCATGGGCCTAGTCTTTCTGTGGGCTGTCTTGAACTTAAACATCATGGAGGGCATGGATGGAATGGGATTGTGCTGATTTTGCAGTGTTTTTCGATTTTTGGGGGTGTTCATGGGGAGGGACAGGCCATGTGGCTGGTGGCCATTTTGAGTGCAGCTACAGGCACTGGCCATGTGCTGGCAGGCAAGTGGCCATTTTGAATGCAGGCTTTGTTGTTAGGCCTGCAACCATTTTGCCTACTTTTCAACCTTTATTTATTCCCAGGGGTAGTGAGTCTTGCATGGGCCTAGTCTTTCTGTGGGTTGTCTTGAATTTAAACATCATGGAGGGCATGGATGGATTGGGATTGTGCTGATTTTTCAGTGATTTTCGTTTTTTGGGCCTGTACTTGTGGCCTTTTCACCAGGGGTATTTGAGTCTAGCATGGGCCTAGTCTTTTTGTAGGTTGTCTTGAATTTAAACATCATGGAGGGCATGGATGGATTGGGATTGTGCTGATTTTTCAGTGATTTTCGTTTTTTGGGGCTGTACTTGTGGCCTTTTCACTAGGGCAGGGTATTTGAGTCTAGCATGGGCCTAGTCTTTCTGTGGGCTGTCTTGAACTTAAACATCATGGAGGGCATGGATGGAATGGGATTGTGCTGATTTTGCAGTGTTTTTCGATTTTTGGGGGTGTTCATGGGGAGGGACAGGCCATGTGGCTGGTGGCCATTTTGAGTGCAGCTACAGGCACTGGCCATGTGCTGGCAGGCAAGTGGCCATTTTGAATGCAGGCTTTGTTGTTAGGCCTGCAACCATTTTGCCTACTTTTCAACCTTTATTTATGCCCAGGAGTAGTGAGTCTTGCATGGGCCTAGTCTTTCTGTGGGTTGTCTTGAATTTAAACATCATGGAGGGCATGGATGGATTGGGATTGTGCTGATTTTGCAGTGTTTTTCGATTTTTGGGGGTGTTCATGGGGAGGGACAGGCCATGTGGCTGGTGGCCATTTTGAGTGCAGCTACAGGCACTGGCCATGTGCTGGCAGGCAAGTGGCCATTTTGAATGCAGGCTTTGTTGTTAGGCCTGCAACCATTTTGCCTACTTTTCAACCTTTATGCCCAGGCCAGGGTAGTGAGTCTTGCATGGGCCTAGTCTTTCTGTGGGTTGTCTTGAATTTAAACATCATGGAGGGCATGGATGGATTGGGATTGTGCTGATTTTTCAGTGATTTTCGTTTTTTGGGCCTGTACTTGTGGCCTTTTCACCAGGGGTATTTGAGTCTAGCATGGGCCTAGTCTTTCTGTGGGCTGTCTTCAACTTAAACATCATGGAGGGCATGGATGGATTGGGATTGTGCTGATTTTTCAGTGATTTTCGTTTTTTGGGCCTGTACTTGTGGCCTTTTCACCAGGGGTATTTGAGTCTAGCATGGGCCTAGTCTTTCTGTGGGCTGTCTTGAACTTAAACATCATGGAGGCCATGGATGGAATGGGACTGTGCTGATTTTGCAGTGTTTTTCGATTTTTGGGGGTGTTCATGGGGAGGGACAGGCCATGTGGCTGGTGGCCATTTTGAGTGCTGCTACAGGCACTGGCCATGTGCTGGGAGAGGCAAGTGGCCATTTTGAATGCAGGCTTTGTTGTTAGGCCTGCAACCATTTTGCCTACTTTTCAACCTTTATGCCCAGGCCAGGGTAGTGAGTCTTGCATGGTACTAGTCTTTCTGTGGGTTGTCTTGAATTTAAACATCATGGAGGGCATGGATGGATTGGGATTGTGCTGATTTTTCAGTGATTTTCGTTTTTTGGGCCTGTACTTGTGGCCTTTTCACCAGGGGTATTTGAGTCTAGCATGGGCCTAGTCTTTCTGTGGGCTGTCTTGAACTTAAACATCATGGAGGGCATGGATGGATTGGGATTGTGCTGATTTTTCAGTGATTTTCGTTTTTTGGGGCTGTACTTGTGGCCTTTTCACCAGGGCAGGGTATTTGAGTCTAGCATGGGCCTAGTCTTTCTGTGGGCTGTCTTGAACTTAAACATCATGGAGGGCATGGATGGAATGGGATTGCGGTGTTTTTCGATTTTTTTTGTGCTGTATAACTGAACTGATGTTCCTCTGTCTTCCATTGTTTTTAGGTGCACAAGACTCAAGAGAACCACCAGTGCCAGGAAGAAGTCCTGCAGCGGTGTGTGTGTGCAGCATAACGTCACGCGACGTCACGTCTGGCCTCAGACAACTCTACAATTCGTGCAACTGCGGCCTGCTGTCTGACCTGCTCTGAAGAAGATGGCCCCAAAAAAAGTTCTCCGTAGCTCCTCTAGCAAGAAAGTTGCTAGTAAGGAGCAGAAGAAGCAAGTTACCAAGGAGGCTGGTGTGCCACCCGCCACGTTTTTTGGGAGCAAAAAAAAAGTACGCCTGCAGCAGCAGGATCTGCTGGGGACCAAGCTGGGAGCGGCACCCCTGCTCCATTGGGTTCAGTGCCTCCACCACCACGCCAACTTAAGTCAAAGCCCTTGAGTGCTTCAGAGGCAGTCAGTGTACTTCTCCAATCACCATCGACCAGTGATGTTGGCTCATCGCAAGAAAGTAGCAGCAATGTCCCTAAATCAACACATGTTGTTGTAACTCATCTGACAAGTGTTGAACAACCACAGCCGCAACAACAACACCATGTGCAAGTACACGCCCAAGTACATGTGGAAGGAGAGGCAGCAAAAGGAGATGCGCAAGCAAAGGTGCATGGAGGTTCACAAGTGCCCACAATAGTTGTTCCTCCCGAAGTAGGGGCACATCAGGAAATCGACAATGAAGCCGAGGTATTGGAAGCCACTCCTCCTGATGATCATTCATTGTCTTCCACATCCCTAGCAAGGAAAAGATCAAGGGGGGTGTCTACATCTTCTTCAAGCCCACCTCCTTCTGATGCAAGTGATCCGTCTTGGGAACCACAACTGCGGTCTGACAGTGAGGCACACCATGATCTGACAAAGGTACCTAAGCGTAAAAGGAAGGTCGTTGAAAAACTCATACCTATGGAGTGTGATGAGGCTCAACAAGAAGTGACAGATACTGCTGGTGATGAAGCCTCTCACGATGACGACGAGCCAGTCATCACAAAGGTCACGGCAGCCCCACCGGGCATGCAGCAAAGAGACATTTTGACCCTATCCCGAGAAGCTGCTGAGCGTGATGATGATCTCGACGAGGAGGCAATGGAAATGGAAACACAACAATCATTAGATTTGGAGTTAAGTAGTACACCAAAACCTACCGCTTCCATATTTCTTCCTCGCAAGAAGGTACCCACCTCGACCTCAATTCGTGGTGGTGAAAGTGCAAAACGTACTGAAGTTCGGCAATCCACATCCTCCACTTCATCTGGCATTAGCAGCAGGACCACCACCACCAGTATCGCCGCCTCCTCGGCCCCCAAAGACATTTCAAGTCTCCAGTTTGGGACTTCTTTAGTGTTTGCCCAAAAATGGAAAACGTAGCCATTTGTAGCATTTGTAAGCTTCGAGTTGGTCGTGGTAAGCTTGGTTCTAACTATGGTACCGGAGGCCAGAGAGGTCATCTTAAGAGAGCGCACCCTGTCCAATGGTTTCCGCACCTAGAGGCGTTTAAGCAAGCCGGAATTGCACGTAATGAAAACGTTGATTTTTCATCTGATGATGACGAGGAGGAAGAAGACGATTCAAACACTTCACTTACACCCAGTACCCCTGTCAGCAGCACACCCCATGTGAGGCACACTAAGAGTGTGGGAGAGAGTGAGACATCAATGCGGAGAAGTTCATCAGCGAGGGTAACTGGGTCGAAGATATCATCATCATCCCGTAAATCCTTGGTCCAGGGCAACATTAAAAAGATGTTGTTTACAGAAACGCAATATGAACGCAACCACCCACTGACGCGTCTGTATAACACTAAGCCTGGGCGTTGTTCCCGTAGCCGCACTCCGCGAGCTACGCGAAGATGCACTTGCACTCCGCGAACTACGCATAGCTCCGCGAGCATGCGTAGTAGCTTGCTTGACCCGTTCGCAAGCCATTTTTCGTCTTCGGGAGCGCCGTGGAACTCTGGAACCTGCTTGACACCACATCTCCAGACGTCGCCTTCCTCACGGAAACATGGATGAATGCCTCCTCAGGGCCCGACATCGCCGTCCCCATCCCGGACGGATACAAGATCACCCAGAGAGACCGCGTCAACGAGACAGGAGGAGGCATCGCCATCGTCCACAAGAACACCATCCGCATCACGACCAACTCAGACGACACCCTCACAGCCGCTTAACATCTTCACTTCCAGATACACACCGACCCCAAGACCACACTCAGAGGCACCCTCATCTACAGACCCCCAGGACCTCGCACACAATTCAGCGAAGACATCGCAGACTTCATCAGCCCGCACGCCCTCGCCTCCGCTGACTACATCCTCCTAGGGGACCTCAACTTCCACCTGGAGAACAACAACGACAACACCACCACCACCCTGCTGGACAACCTTGCCAACCTCGGACTCATGCAACTGGTGAACACCCCCACCCACTACGCCAGACACACGCTTGACCCAGTCTTCTCCTCCAGCAAGTACATCTCCTTCAGCCACTCCACCGGGCTCCACTGGACAGACCACAGCTGCGTCCACTTCAGGTTCAGAAAGACCACGACTCACCACCACCCGCAACAGGTTCCCCGCAGGAACTGGAACAAGATCAGCACCGACCAGCTCACCACTTCACTGAGCCAGAACCCGCCCGCCAGCTCAACGGACCCCAACCAAGCAGCCAACAACCTCACACAGTGGATCACCAATTGCGCTCGCCCAACCAGCCTCGACCACTCGCAGTCCGGCTTCCGAACCAACCACAGCACCGAGACCGCCCTCATCGCAGCCACTGACAACATACGAGCCCTGCTCGACAACTGGGAAACAGCGGCCCTCATCCTCCTGGACCTCTCCGCAGCATTCGATACGGTCTGCCACCGCACGCCTCAGCAACATTGGAATCCAAGAGAAGGCACTGGAGTGGATCATCTCATTCCTCACCGGAAGAACCCAGAGAGTCTGCCTCCCCCGTACAGATCCAAGGCCACCAAAGTCATATGCGGCATACCACAAGGATCATCACTCAGCCCCACCCTCTTCAACGTCTACATGAGCCCCCTCGCAGCCATCCTACGCCAACACAACCTCAACATCATCTCCTACGCCGACGACACCCAGCTGATCCTCTCCCTCACCAACGACCCAGGAACCGCCAGAACCAACCTACAAGAAGGGATGAAAGACGTAGTCGAGTGGATGAGGAACAGCCGCCTGAAACTGAACTCAGACAAGACGGAAGTCCTCATCCTTGGATCATCACCCTCCGCCTGGGACGACTCCTGGTGGCCCCCAGCCCTGGGCAGCGCACCCAAACCAACGGACCACGCACGCAACCTGGGCTTCATCCTGGACTCCTCCCTCACGATGACCAGACAAGTCAACGCCGTCTCATCATCATGCTTCAACATCCTACGCATGCTCCTAAAGATCTTCCCATGGCTCGCCACCGAAACCAGGAAGACGGTCACACAGGCACTCTTCACCAGCCGACTGGACTACGGAAACACCCTCTATACCGGAACCACAGCCAAACTCCAGAAAAGACTCTAACACATCCAGAACGCCTCCGCACGACTCATCTTGGAAATCCCCCGACACAGCCACATCTCCGGACACCTGAGAGACCTTCACTGGCTCCCCGTCAGCAAGAGAATCACGTTCCAACTCCTCACCCACGCACACAAGGCCCTCCACGACCTGGGCCCCAGGTACCTCAACAACCGCCTGACCTTCTACACTCCCACCCGCCAGCTACGATCGACCAGCCATGCCCTCGCCGCCGTGCCACGCATCCGAAGATCCACCATGGGAGGAAGATCCTTCTCCTACCTGGCAGCCAAGACTTGGAACTCCCTCCCCATCCACCTCCGCCTGACCCAAGACCACCTCTGCTTCAGGAAGCAACTCAAGACATGGCTGTTCGAGCAGTAGCGGACCCCCCTCCCCCAAGTGCCTTGAGACCCTCTGGGTGAGTAGCGCGCTATACAAATATCCTGATTGATTGATTGATTGATTGCCTGCATGCTCGGGATGTGTAGCGCGCGAAGTTACCCATGAGGTTTGTCCCGCCCGCTCGCGTCCCCTTATTTCCGGTCACTACTAACGTGTTTGCGAGTTATTCTGTGCCAGATTGCAGTATCTGCGTGTTGGGCAGCTCGATCTTACCGACAAGCATCCTCGCGCACGCGAAAATGCTATTGAGCGCGCGAGAACTACGCTACGCATGGTCTGAGGAGCCTGCTATATCAACGTCAAATGCCAGTGAAAGCACTCATCCAGGAGGTGGTAACACGTTGGAACTCAACCTTCTACATGCTTGAGCGTCTGTATGAGCAGTATAAGGAACTCGATCAATATTTCCTTACAGAGGGTACAGAGGAGCTGAGGATGGGTGCGGCGCAATGGAACATATTTCAAAGCCTGACACGCATGCTTCGTCCTTTTGAGTTCTTCGCGCGTGCAGTCAGCAAGGAGGACTCTAATTTGGGAAAAGCTATCCCATTGTTGTACATGCTGGAGGACCAACTGAAGGAGGTGTGTTCTGTGTTTGAAAAAGATGACAAAAACCAAGACTCTTTGCTTCTGGCTGAGAAATTATTAGAGCTCCTACAAGGTGATGAACTTCTTAAAAAGATCCACTCAGAAGAGCATTACATTTGTGCTACTATTCTGGATCCACGCTACAAAAAGGCGCTGGCAGGCCAAGCATTCTTTCCTTTTGATGATGAACATGTTCCAAAGTACAAACGTTGGCTAGCCTTGTCAGCCAAGAGGTTTGAAAGAGAACGGCTGAAAATTGAAGGAAATGGCAGTACATCAGCAGGCCATCCCCAGTCAAAACAATCCACTTCTGCACCTGTGGCTGTGGCACAAGTGACCTCTCAGCCATTAAAGACACCGGCAACCGGATCATCTGCACAAGACACAACAGAAACATTGGAGGCTGAAGAGGATTGGCTAGCTCTGCGTGGGTTTGGTTCTCAAAAGGTCAGAGGCACAGCAAGAGCTAAGCAAAGTGGAGGAACCTTGGATGAGGACCTTGAGTCGATGGTGAAGGACTATCTGAATGACTCAACAGAGGTCTATGTTAATTCTGACCCATTGGCGTATTGGCATGGGAAAAAAGAATTGTGGCCACAGCTCACCAACCTGGCTTTAAACTACTTGTCTTGCCCACTCGCAAGCGTGTCTTCTGAACGGGTTTTCCGTGCTGCTGGTGGCATTGTAACTCCCAAATGGAGCCGCCTCTCGCCCAAAAATGTGGAGAGGTTAACAATGATCAAGATGAATCAGCACCTCATACCACCAGATTTCAGAGTACGAGAAAGCGTGCCGGATGAAGAGGAGGTGGCCAGCAACATAGATGAGGGAATTTCTACTCTGTCAGGTGACACTGAGCTCACCCTGCCTGAATTTGCAGAGTATGATGACGAAGCCTTATTCTTATTCCTGGACCGTGATACCGAGCCCTGAAAATGAGACAACAAATCAATAACTTTCTTTTTCGTCCTTATTCACTTTTATTCCTGTGTGTCTGTTTTTCTTTGTTGTGCACAGTTAATATATTTCAAACTTTAATCAGATAATCACAAAATCAAGCCCATCAGCAGAACTGTCTTCACTGGTTTGCTAATTGATTTGAAGTTGCCGCAGTCTGCATTCCTCAGGTTCACAAGTTCAGAAGAACATGTTCCTCTATCCGCCTCCTCCAGACTCCTATTTCCATCAAACCAGAGGGCTGGTTTACGCCCAATGAAGAAAGACTCAGCACTTGTGGGGGTGTTGTTGTACCTCTTTGCAGGTGAGCTGACGGCTCTGGGACCATTGTTGGGAAGCTCTAATACCGGATAAAAGTGGTTTGGACCAAATCCCAGGCGGAAATTTTTTTATGTTTTTGATGACTTGCTTGCCTTTTAGGTGCTCTTAGGGAAGGTTCCGTCTGTTTGTGGGTGAGTTTCGTGGTCTGGGAGCACTGCTGGGACACTCTAATCTTGATTGCATTTGCTTTTCAGGAAATCCGTGGTGGCAACCCCGACTTATGGCCTAGCCACGCAGCGCGTTTGGACCGAAGGCCGAGAAATATTGCAAGTATGAGATTTTGCTTTTGGCCTGTTTGGGGGTGTTATGCTTCTTGGCGGGTGGGTTGGCGGGTCTTGGGGCATTCCTGGGAAGGTCTAATACCGGGTAGAAGTGGTTGGGACAAAATCCAGGCCGATTTTTTTTGGCTATTTCTGACATTTTGCTCAATGTAGCATTTTCGGGGGCCTGTTTGGGGGGCTTCCTGGTGTTTGTGGGTGAGTTTCGGGGTCTGGGAGCACTGCTGGGACACTCTAATCTTGATCGCATTTGCTTTTCAGGAAATCCGTCGTGGCAACCCCGACTTATGGCCTAGCTACGCAGCGCGTTTGGACCGAAGGCCAAGAAATATTGCAAGTATGAGATTTTGCTTTTGGCCTGTTTTGGGGTGTTATGCTTCTTGGCGGGTGGGTTGGCGGGTCTTGGGGCATTCCTGGGAAGGTCTAATACCGGGTAGAAGTGGTTGGGACAAAATCCAGGCCGATTTTTTTTGGGCTATTTCTGACATTTTGCTCAATGTAGCGTTTTCGGGGGCCTGTTTGGGGGGCTTCCTGGTGTTTGTGGGTGGGTTTCGGGGTCTGGGCGCACTGCTGGCTATATATACTTTACTTTGCAAGAGGTTTGAAGCAAATCCATGGTGGCAGAGGGGAGTTAGGGCCTAGCTGCAGAGCGCGCGCGGAGTGATTTGGGAAATTTGTGAAAAATTGACAAAGTCCCCATTTTTGTACTTTTGCTCTTTGGCTGTTTGGGGGTCTTCTACTCGTTTTCTCCTGGGTTGACGGCTCTGGGGCCATTGCTAGGAAGCTCTAATACCGGATAAAAGTGGTTTGGACCAAATCCCAGGCGGAAATTTTTTTGTGTTTTTGATGACTTGCTTGCCTTTGAGGTGCTCTTAGGGGGGGGTTTCGTCTGTTTGTGGGTGAGTTTCGTGGTCTGGGAGCACTGCTGGGACACTCTAATCTTGATTGCATTTGCTTTTCAGGAAATCCGTTGTGGCAACCCCGACTTATGGCCTAGCTACGCAGCGCAATTGGACCGAAGGCCGAGAAATATTGCAAGTATGAGATTTTGCTTTTGGCCTGTTTGGGGGTGTTATGCTTCTTGGCGGGTGGGTTGGCGGGTCTTGGGGCATTCCTGGGAATGTCTAATACCGGGTAGAAGTGGTTGGGACAAAATCCAGGCCGATTTTTTTTTGGCTATTTCTGACATTTTGCTCAATGTAGCGTTTTCGGGGGCCTGTTTGGGGGGCTTCCTGGTGTTTGTGGGTGAGTTTCGGGGTCTGGGAGCACTGCTGGGACACTCTAATCTTGATTGCATTTGCTTTTCAGGAAATCCGTCGTGGCAACCCAGACTTATGGCCTAGCTACGCAGCGCGTTTGGACCGAAGGCCGAGAAATATTGCAAGTATGAGATTTTGCTTTTGGCCTGTTTGGGGGTGTTATGCTTCTTGGCGGGTGGGTTGGCGGGTCTTGGGGCATTCCTGGGAAGGTCTAATACCGGGTAGAAGTGGTTGGGACAAAATCCTCGCGGAAAAGCCTTTTGGCACTTTTTGTAACTTAGGGTTCGTTAGGGTTAGCCCTAGCAGCAGGATTGCATGTGTTTCGGGGTGTTCTAGATTTTTGCAACTGAGTTCTGGGGTCTTAGAGCACTCGTGAGAATGTGTAATTTTGGTTGCAAGTCATTTGAAGAAAATCCATGGTGGGAAAGGGGGGATTTGGCATAGTTAAAGAAAGCCTTTGCCACTATTCTTAACTTAGGGTTCGTTAGGGTTAGCAGTTTTTCTATTGCTTGTGTTTGAGTGGGGGGGATTTCGAGTCTTGGAGCGATGCTGGCTATGGATACTTTTGCTTGGTTGCTTGCAAGTGGTTTGAATGCAATCCACGGTGGGTAAGGGGTAATTAGGAAGGGGGTACTTCGGCCTACTTTTACTTTCAAAGTAAGTTTTGTCACCAGTTTTCTGCTAGGCCTCGTTTTTTGAGATTTGATTGGGGGTCTTCTACATTTTTGCGACTGGCTTTAGTAAGGGTCTGGGTGGGAGCACTGCTAGGAAGATCTAATTTTGTTCTAAAACACAGTTTACAGTACACCTAGCTTGAGGGGAAAGATCCGCTACATTAATTTGCCCCTACTTATTTATCTTTCAAAAGGTGACTCAGACAGAGTACGCACTTTCAAAAATATTGTACTGTCTACTAGGAAAATCAAATTGTGACTTTTTGCACTCCACAGCCTACATACCTTATATTTATTTATCAGTGGTGTTGTAATATTATATCACTTCCTGTTTTTCGTTGAATAATTACAGGCCGGGTTTCAGTCTCTGCAATGGGGAAAAAAGGATGGAGTCAGGCTTCACATTAGCAGCCACAATTCAGCATCAGGCAGGCAGTGGACAGGGTGTCTTCTGGTGACCAACATCGATGGACGAAGCGTCGGCTGCAATGGAGGAGTGCCGCTAATAAGAGGATTTTTTTTCTGCAGGCAACTTACTTACCACTTCCAACAGGACAACTACAACAACATAGATACAGTATCCCTTGCCTTTTTCTCTGACTGTGACTGCATTTCTTGGATCTCTCTCTGCTTCTAAATTGATCCCTTAACACATCACTTAGTCCACTCCACTATCACATCTGCACCACACATAGTCATTTGTAAGTGCTCCTACGTAATTTGCAAGTCGCAGCACGCCCCAGCCCGTAGAGGACTGGGATGGCCCCAATGATGAAGCATGTCACCAAGGGGCAACCCTGGTGAGTGAGGGGACACCTAGAAAAAAAGCAATTTCTCCTTTTCTATCTACTATACCTTCCAGACCAACCCCATTGAGTGTTGTTGTGAATGGATTTATAGTGACCAGCAAGGCTCTCAGGTATCTGGCTACAGAGACATTATGTTGAATATCGTTATGAATAATTCCACACACGCCCTGTACTGTCGCATTCTTTCTTCCACAGTTGTCGAAAGTACTACTTACTTTTCACTGACATGCATGCAGTAGTGCATGCACTTTCAAAGATTGATGGATAGGTTTGTACCCAAAGAATTGTGTATGTTCAATTGTTTGTCTATGCTGTGCTTTTTTTACAGGGTGTCTTCTGGTGACCAACATCGATGAACGAAGCGTCGGCTGCAATGGAGGAGTGCCGCTAATAAGAGGATTTTTTTTCTGCAGGCAACTTACTTACCACTTCCAACAGGACAACTACAACAACATAGATACAGTATCCCTTGCCTTTTTCTCTGACTGTGACTGCATTTCTTGGATCTCTCTCTGCTTCTAAATTGATCCCTTAACACATCTCTTAGTCCACTCCACTATCACATCTGCACCACACATAGTCATTTGTAAGTGCTCCTACGTAATTCGCAAGTCGCAGCACGCCCCAGCCCGTAGAGGACTGGGATGGCCCCAATGATGAAGCATGTCACCAAGGGGCAACCCTGGTGAGTGAGGGGACACCTAGAAAAAAAGCAATTTCTCCTTTTCTATCTACTATACCTTCCAGACTAAGCATGGGCGGAAAATCCGTTTCGCTCGCGGATTTTGCGGATTTTCGGTAAATTCGCAATCCGCGAGATTCGCGAATCTCCCGCAAAATCCGCAAATCCGCGAGCAGCGGATTTTATGGCTTGCTCGCACTGTTCGCGTGAGTTCGCGGCTTCCCAGTACAACTTCGCGCCCCGCGAATAAGCGCAAAATTGCAGAAATACGATCTTAGCAAAACTGAAACTACTTACCAGGTTCAAAAGTTCAGGCTCATCATTAGTAGCCATTTCCTGTAGTGCTTCCTGAGGGGCCCCTCCAGAGTTCAGTTGCCAGTTGCAACTATTATGTGACCCTGCTCTGAACCTCAGAATAGTTACACATATGCCACAAAGGTCCTGAATTACAGCTAAGGGAGACAAGCAGGAGCCAGGCTGGAAGTTCAAATCCATTAATCAGCCCCTAATTCATTATTGTCAGTTGGGGCAGGGCAGGTGTTGTAACTAATTTTGCAACAATGAAAGCACTTAGCAAGTGCAAAAGATCACTAATCAGGAAGCACTAAGGAAGCAGGTGCCAGCTAAAAAAATATTCTGTGACACATTAATCAGTCCCAAATTAATTCAGGTCACTTGAGGCAGGGAAGGTGTGCTTGCTTTGCCACAATAATGTACACTGACTGGACAACCAGAGGGTGCTGTGATGAAACAGAGGGTGGCATGGGTGGGCCAGAGGGTGGCATGAGTAGTCAGAGAGTGGCAGTGGTGACAGAGAGTGGCAGTGATGAAGAAGAGTATCCCAAACAGGCTGGACACGTAGAAACAACAAGTTCGCGAAACTTGCGACCCAACAGGTAAGTTCGCGTTTTGCGAAATTGTACAAAACCCTCGCGAACTGGCAGAAACCCGCGCGAACACAAAAAAAATCCGCAAATTCGCGAGAATTCGCGGATTTTGCGGATTGCGAGTTCACAAATCCGCAAAATTCGCGAACGCGAGATTCGCAAAATTCGCCCATGCTTATTCCAGACCAACCCCATTGAGTGTTGTTGTGAATGGATTTATAGTGACCAGCAAGGCTCTCGGGTATCTGGCTACAGAGACCTTATGTTGAATATCGTTATCAATAATTCCACACAGGCCCTGTACTGTCGCATTCTTTCTTCCACAGTTGTCGAAAGTACTACTTACTTTTCACTGACATGCATGCAGTAGTGCATGCACTTTCAAAGATTGATGGATAGGTTTGTACCCAAAGATTTGTTTATGTTCACAATTGTTTGTCCATGCTGTGCTATTTTTTCTTGTCTCCCAAAACCTTTCCCAAAAACCCCCGTACCCATCCATTTTTCAAATCCTAACCCTCTTTCCCCGGGCTGTGTGGTTTTGATTGATGTGTGACTAAATTACAGCAATAAATCCACACACTTGCTGGGGAGGATAAGGTGATAGCAACAGGCTGGTGAAGAAATCCGAGGATATATTCTTACTCTGCTTGACAAAGACCCATGGCTAATGTCAAAGAACTTCAACCGAATTAGTAGTTATACTTTACCATTTGTTAGGCTACAATGTGGCACTGTTCTAGTGTACTTCTGTCACCTGCTATATTCTCAGTTGTACCGTTGAATTGCTCAGGAGGACAAACCAGATTTAATTTTCTTTTTTTTCATAGGCATGCAACTGCCACTTTGTCACACTACTAGTACCACCGCTATGAGGAAATTTTATCCGACCAAGATTGCCAACCTTATTCGCTGTTTGCCGTGGAGCCAGCCCTGGATCTAGCCCTACTTTCAAACACAAATTACAGGTAAGATAAGCGTTTGGTGGTTTGGGGGTATAATGGAGTATTAGTAGGAGAGACGAGAGACTAACGGTAGTACTACTAAAGTCCTAGGACTCTTGGATTCACTTCACTTACTCTGTGAGAGGCACTTAGTGTTGAAAACATTTGGGCATTTACACTTAAAGGAAGAAAATGGAACTAAACTTTCAGGAAAACAAAGTCACTGTTAAACCCCCACCCACCAGGCAAGCAGTAAGAAACGGGTATGCTCAGATAAAGTTTGAAAAAGTATATTTATATCCCTAACAAAATAATCTCCCGCAAGACCCTCCCTAACCCCAACGATTGTCCTTCAAAAGTCCCCAAAAACCCAACTCCCAATTCCCACCCCCCAAAAGTCTCTAAAAAAGGGGCAAGGGACACTATGGGTGGATGCTGTCTACTTTTTGGGCCAGGGCATCATGCTCCTGGCGGAGCAAGGCGTGCTCTACGTGGAGCCCCTCCAACTCGTTTGAAAAGTGGTGGAGCTCCTGCTGGAGGCGGGACACCATCAGGGTACTGCGGCGCAGGCGTGCCTTCAATGCCTTGCAGGTGCAACGGCTGTGAGAGGAAGCTGTTGTCCTTGCTACTCGGCGGTGGCGTTTGGCTTTGGCAGCCCGGCTCAGTCTGGGTGGACCACTGTGCTGGGTGGCAGCCCGTGGGGGCACGGAGGCCGATGCAGACAACGTAGTTGTTGTGGTCGACTGCACACTTTCTTCGTCCTCCAGGGCCACCAGCCGCCGATATTCGGCCACAGTGGCATCGATCCTCCGTTGCCGGGCCGCTCTAGCCAGCTCCTTCCTCCTTGTTCGTTTGGAAGGAGAACCTATATGAAGAAAGAAAGACATAGTCTGTAACCAATGCTCTTTAAGATTAACTCAATCATTCAGCAGAAATTTGTGTTGCACTACAACAAGCAACTTGCAAGCGCATTACATAACTATTGAGGCCAGTATCTATCTAACCTCACACTTCTTCATCCTTGCTCTAACGTTAGTGGGAGTTTAAGGAACAAATTCTGCGAGCACTATGGACTTCCATTGGAGTCGACTATGAAAGTACACCAGTCTTATTCTTCTTCTTGTCTCTTGTTTAGGAAAATTGGTACGTTATCTTCTGCAAGCCGGCATAATGCCAGCGCAGTAAACTTGCACCTGAGAAAAAGAGAAGCACGCCATGAGGAGTGACCTAGACTTGCGTTGCGTTACTGTACCTGTCCAGTACATGCAGGTGGTGAAGCTCTTACTTTTCTATTACGGGTGGCACTGAGAATACTCTGTTACAACTCAAGGGTTACTGCTTAATTAATTTAGCTTTCACCCTACAGTGGAAATGAGTACTAGAAATGGAAAATTGAAGAAGGTAAATAATCGGATTATCTATCACTTCACATGGGATGTTTTTGCTTATATATGGGATGACTTTAGGTGCTTTGCTTTTTATTGAGTGACCAGTGATACATCCACACATGAATGACTGAGTACTACTAAACTTATTAAGAGAGGTAGGGAGTTGCCACCCTAATAACCGGATCTATGCTGTGCTTGCAATACAAACTACTGCTACTATTGATGGTAGTATTTGGACAAAATTAAAACTTCTTTTCCTTGCCTTTCCTACACTGGAACGGACGTGCGGGTGCAGTGTTACATGCTCTTCAAAGTTACACTTAGTCCATCCACTGACCGTCTACTCTCTCTAGATCATGGGTACTCACAAACTTTCTCTCAGGGGCTAAATTTACAGTGTAGTTTGTGGCCGAGGGCTGCACTGGTGGGGGCGGAGTCAGAGGGGGCGGGGCTAAAGCAAAACGAAAACTTGTGACCATGAGGTTGCACACAGGTCCCTGCAGCAGATGCCTTCATCCACTGAGCCACCAGACCCAGCATTTACATACATCTCTCTCACTCATGCTCTCCCTCCTGCCCTCCCTCTCCATCTCTCTCTCCCTCCTGCCCTCCCTCTCACTCCCCCTCTATCATCTCACTGTGTGTGTGTCTGTCTGTGTCAGCCTTCAGCCCGGGCTGAGACAGCTTCCTCAACACGCACACACAGACAGCCACACCAAAGTACTTAACAGGTCTTTAAAAGACCATTAACATATTATTGAGGCTTTGTTTGTTGTAGCGCCCCTGCATCTCCACCCTGACAATCACTGCTTGCCCGGCCCCACAGAGCAGAGGCTTTGTTCTATTTCACCTCTTTGTGGCCCTGCATCTCCACTCTGCTCTGTGGGGGCCGGGGGAGCAGTGATTGTCTGCAAGGTCTGCGCACCGCCAAGGAAGGCTTGCCGGGCCGCCACCGGCCCGCGGGCCGTACTATGAGTACCCCTGCTCTAGATACACATATGCTATCTAAGAGTCAGATAGTAGCATGATCCAGGTATATGGACACATACAGTTTCTGTGTCACCCACCCAGGCTGTTGTCCTTCCACCAATCATTGCTTCATCATTCACCCAGCCATGCATCTCATATTCTTTCCTTCCCAGCCACGTCTTCAATCTCGATAAGTAAGGAATATATAAGAGCTTACCTCTGCCCGCCACCACCACCGTCTGAACTCTCACAGCCGGCACTGGAACCGCCGCATCCTCCCCTGAGGAATTGCCCTCCGCCTCCGTGTCGAGCACCACCACCACCTCCGCGTTGGCCCCACCACCTGATGTTCCACCTACAAAGTACATTTAAGAATGTTAGAATAAACCACTCACTAGTATTTGGTCAAGGAATGAAGACATGTGAAAACAATGTAATGCAGCACTTTTTGGCACAACTGATGAAGGCTGGCTTTTTAACACGCACCATTTTTTTCCACACAGACAGAAGATGGACTACTAACAACAAGATCAAGTTGAAACAAGGTGAGAGCTCGGCTCGACCAAAAGAAATGTCTTCAATTAATCGTCAGCACTAACCACTTTTACATTCTCAGTTAAACGTTTCGTATTTTAATTATGACTTCATTTTAATAAATGTGTTTACTTTTAATAAAGCTTTTAAACTTAGAGAGACTCTGTGTTTTTTGGTCCAGAGTGACTAGAGTGACTGAGCGAAAGGTTTTGCAATTTTTGCAAGCATGAGTCCGTGCCTCTGACACTTCTTGACTCTGACTCCGTACTCTTCAGCTACGTTGGATAATAATCATCATTGGGGATCAATGATCGATGAATTCGGGAGGTAAATGACTGTGCCACACTATGTAGTAGTCAGTCAGTAAGGACATTGGGGGTTCAAAGTCTGTTATCACAGAGGTATGTGGAAACTCTAACAGCGCCTATTATAATTCATAAGCAATGCACTATTTTTTGTCCATAGTTCTGTTTCTGCAGAAGAATTGTCCGCGCCACTGTAGTGGTATGGATTGTTCTCCTATCCAAACCAAAAGGTAGTATCTTATTATTTCTTGGTGGTCATTCACATTTTATAGTTGGGAATTTTCAAAGCAGATAGAACACTTCAAAAGACATTATGGACAATCCCAGAGGACTGCACTAAGTTGATAGAGCTATTGCTGACTAGAATGGGAGTTTCGCCAACCGTGCAATCTTAGTTAGCTACACAGACAGACTAATAAGAATAATCTAGTAATACCACAGGGAGTCATAGTAGAGGCAGGATAAGAATTTAGATACAGTCTACAAGAAGATCAAAGACGATTTTGAAAAAATCAAATGAGGAACGCTAGGAAAAATAGGTACTAGTCTAAAATGAAAACTTACTGGGGCCACAAAGGAGCCCTCGCCTGCCCGATCCTGGCCCTGTTGAACAGCATCCGCCGCCTGCTGCTCCTGTGTCCTCCCCTCGCCCCTGGGGGGAGCTGACGTACAACATGAAAGAAAGAACAGAAAACATGGATGATTGTTGCTTGTCAATGTCAACCAAATCAAACATTTCAAAAGAACAATAACAAAATATTTCCGCGAAATTATATTGATTAGGGTTACTTTTCATTTATTTGCGGACCTGTGACTTCAAAAGTCACGTAACTCACTAAACAAAGTACTGAAAGGTTCACCTAGGACTGGCAGGCAGCAGTCCGCAGGCAAGACGCAAAGTGACAGACAAACTCCATTGTGATTTCAGTCAGATCAGTGACAACACTAACAGTTGCCTGCTACATTACCAGTCATTTAAATAGTCAAACTATCAATCCACCGCCACTATTTTTCTTATTGTCAGGGGTACAAAGGAAGGGGCAGATTTAAGCCCCTTGCGGCTCTTTTGCTCCGTTCTTGCGTGACTTTTGTGACGCAGCAGCTAAACAAAAAAGGGCGCCATGGTGCGGCGTATAATATTATAACAACGTGACGCATTTGGGAGATGCATCCCGTTATAAAGCCCTGCGCCATCAGGGGGCGTTCCGGCGCAAGGGAGGGCATTCCTGCGCTGGAACACATCCTAAAAGTGGCTGAGGGAAATCTACAAAATTTCAATCAGTCACCTTTAGGACAATGATGCGTCACACAAACCCTGCACCTGCTTGAAGCAGACGTACGGCTTGACCCAGCATTGGGAAGATAGGGTACCCCAGAGCATTGCTGGAGCTGCGCCATCGTTGCGACGCAACTCCAGCAGTAAAGCTTCGGTGACGTTTTGGGCCCATGGTGCGCCGCATTGCAAATACGGCGCACCATGTTTGGTGGTGGTAGCGGGCCGCACAATTAATGGCGCATCCCTGCTACTTTGCAGGGATGCGACGGTAATTGCAATTCTGCCCCTTAGGGGAATACTTACTTACGTGTTCTGGCGCATCTCCAGAGATGCGCCAGATCAAATGCGTCACGCAAAACTACCCTTGCGACACGGCAGATGCGCCTCATTTACAATGCGGCGCGCCCTGGCGCAAGGGTAGGCACTTGCGTGACGCATCTCGTCACGTAAGAGCGGCGCATCGCTGGAGTCACGTCGCCAACGCAATGCAACTCCAGTAATGCTCAGGGCCACCCAATACTTAACATGCTGTGTCAGTCCTTTCGCCTGCTTCAAGCAGGCATAAGGAATTGAATTGACGTAGCAGCGTCGCAGAAGTGCCTGCGTTAAATCTTGTAGATTTCACGCAGGCAATTTTGCGAGGCACACAGCCGCCGGACCGCCCACCCTGCGTACTAGGAACGCACCCATTGTGGTGCAGGCCCATGGCTTTATAACGTGACGCATCTCCCTAGATGCGTCATGCTGTAAATGACTCGCAGGGATGCGGCACGTTTACGCCGCTGTTGCGTCACGCAAGGCAACGTAAACGTGGCGCAAGGGGCTTGTAAATGTAATCTGCCCCCTAGTGTCTAGCATTACGCAGTTCTGTAAAGTACACTCATACATAATAGTTACTCAGGCCAATGAGACCACAAAATAGAAAACAAATAAGCATAGTAGCAACGCCACTGAGAAGGAGAGCAGTGCACCTGAAATGCACAGAAGATTTTGAAATATAATTTAACTACAATGTAATCGTCATCAGCGGCATTATTGGCTTGCTCCATGTAAAAAACAAATATTTTCAATACAACAACACAGAGCAGGAGAAAACATCATATTAGTGAGTGATGAAATGGCTACTACTACTCACCAAGCCCGGGGATCTCCAAGCCGAGCTGGTCCAGCAGGTCGCGCTCCCGGTCCAGGAGGTCCGTCCAGCAATGGGTGACCTGGCTGTAGGTGCGCTGGACCCCGTAGAGGTGGGATATGGCCCAGCACACCTTCTCCCACCGCTTCCGGCACTCCCGCATGTTGTAGCCGCCGGCCGCGATCCTGCCGCCTCCCGCGATGGTCCTGGGCAGGCGGCGCTGGACGAAGTAGACCAGCGCGCCCACTTCCTCCGGGCTGAAGATCTCCTGTCGCATCACCTGCTCCCCCCTCAATCGACCGCATGGTGTCCTGGCACGGGGTCCAGGACTCCTCCTCCCCGCCGCTGCTGCCGCCCTCAAGTGCCTGGGCAGCTTCACGGCGCCTGGCTTCACCATGGTCTGGGCAGGTAAGGTAGGAAGTAGAAAATTAGGAAGGAATAGGATAGGGAAGAAGAAAAGAAAAGAGTTTAAAAAAGTAGTTTAAAAGTAAAGAAAAATAGCAGAAAAGACAAAAATATACAGCTAGGAAAAGAGAGGGATAGATAAGAAGCAAAATCGTAAAAAAAAAACTGAAAACAAGCAAAGGATGGCAAAGATAGCAAGAGGATTAAACACCATGCCCAGACACAGGAAATGAATGAAAAACAAGATGGCCGGCGCCCGTTCACGAGCGCGAAAGTACGTTTGCGCGAGATTTTCCTCGCGATCTCGTGCGAACCTCTACTCGCAATGCGCTTACTGCGCGAGATTATACATAGCAGGCGGAAACGGAAATACGTCACGCAAACAAAATGGCCGCGCCCGTACTCGACCTTGGGGTAAATTCGCGTGTTGCGCTGCAAGCGGCTAGCGAATACTGCAAAAAAACTCGCGAAACAACAAGCCGCAAAAAAATAAAAAGCTCATTCGCACGAATTGGCGGCTTCCGCTGTCGGTTTCGCACGACGCCGCGCCCCGCGAATAGCGCGAAAAAACCGAAAAACGATTTTTGCAAAAGCAAAAGCAATGAGCAGGTGCAAAAGGTCAACCTCATGATTTGTAACGATTCCCTGTAGTGCTTCCTGAGGGGGCCCTCCAGAATTCGGTTGCCTGCTTGCAACTATTGTGTGACCCTGCTCTGACCTTAACTGTATGCCACAAAGGTCCTGATTTACAGCTAAAGGAGCAGACAAGCAGGTGCCAGGCTGGAACTTCAAATTCTTTCAGTGACACATTAATTAGCCCCTAATTCATTATTGTCAGTTGGGGCAGGGCAGGTGTTGTTAATAAACTAACCCCAAATTAATTCATGTCAGTTCAAGCAGGGCAGGTGGGCTTGCTTTTCCCCCCCATCTTCTACAGTCAGTGATGATGAACCAGAGGGTGGCATTGATGTAACAGAGGGTGGCATGGGTCAAAGAGAGGGTGCCAGTGGTGAAACAGAGGGTGCTGGGAGGCTGTGATGATGAACCAGACGTAGAAACAACATAGTCGCGACCGTTGCGAGCCGACAAGTAAGTTCGCAATTGCGAACTAGTACCAAATCCTCACGAACTGGCAGAAACACTTGCGAACACACAAAAAAAAATCCGCAAATTCGCGAGAATTCGCGGATTGCGAATTCGCAAATCCGCAAAATTCGCGAACGCGAGATTCGCATAATTCGCCCATGTTTAGTTTCAGTACCAATGGTTGACCATGTGTGGTGCTTGAGTTACTCAAAGGTTAGGTTGGAGTGCATTTACAGTTGTTTAGACACCATTCGAAATGTAGTTCATGTGTAGCAATGGTGTAAACCTTTTGTGGTTGGACTCATTGCATTACAATGTCCCTCTTATTCATCTCTTTTAATTTCCATAATTCACATACCATTAAGTAGAATACATCCCTCATTTCCCCAGTACTCCCCTAGACCCTTCCATATTTATTACTAAAATGCACACCTACAGAAAGATAGGAGAGGCAGAGGCGGAGATCTTTGGCCATATTTTTGTGAACTGCATTTTATGGTAGGTGAGTATTTCCACTATAGTATTAGTTTACGTACTACAAAAGGCAGTTTTTGAATCAGGCCCATAGGTTTTAAAATCAATGTGCATTGTACAAAGAGTGCTCCATCATTCCTCTGCCACCTTTTTGGTCCAATAGTCCAAGGATTTACACACCCTTTGGCCATCTTTCCTTCAACATATTGATCCCTTTTTAAGAGGAATGCATTTGCTCTTGTCTTTTAGGAAACAGCTATATGGCATCTTTCTTATAGTAAAATATAACCATCAGGACATTTCTAAATCTTACAGCTACACATTGCAGGATTGCGAAGCTTTGCAAATAAAATCGTGGACTAAATTGAAAGTATCTCTACTGTAAGTAGGCATATACTTGTCTCTGAAATTTGATATCTCTTACGCAACTGAGTGTGAGGGTGTCACCGCCTCAACCTGATAGAGCAGACGACGGAGCTGCAAGTGTTTTCATTGCCAGTATGTTGGCCATCTAAGGTACCCGAAGGTCCTCATTATGGGTGGTCAAATTAAATGTGATATGTAAGAACAGAGTAATTAAATGTATTTTTATAATTATCAGCAGTTCCAAACTGCAGCTATTTATCGAGTTGAAAATACCCAGGGGCATATTTACAAAGAAATTACACAGCTCGGCATTGCAAGCAATTTGGCAGTGCTGCACTGCGTAATTTCGAAAACTCGGGAATGCATCGTATTCACAACAATACAGAGCACCCCTGTGTTTTCCCTTGAGCCGGCACTGAAAAGGCTTCCTATCGCCAACGCAGACACCCTTGCACCATGGTGTAAGGGTGCATGCGATGTAGGGATGATTGTTTATGTGCAGGAAGGGACACCTTCCTTCAAATAAACAATCCATAAAGGAGATTTGCTCCTTCTATGTGTGCTACAGAACGCAGTACATATAGAAGGAGCCAAAAATGAGTAGAAATCAAAGTATTTTTCCTTGTTGCACCACTCTAATGCATGCTTTTCAATGATAATAATATTTGGAGCTGCCTCAGATTCACAGATCCTTGTAAATCAGGGGCAGCATCAAAAAGCAGTGGGTGTTGCGGTGGAACACCCAGAGCAACACCCATTGCACTCACCATTCACGCAGATACCTGCGTCAAAGGGTACAATATTTACAAAGCAGCATTAAGCCACACAAAGTGGCTTAACACTGCTTTATAAATATGGAGGAGGCCCTGCACCACCAGAGCGTTGGAAGAAGTGATGGTCTGGTGGCGCAATGCCCTTGTAAATATGCCCACCCCCCCCCTCAATATTTACTGGAACATGCAGATTTTGATATGGTTAGCAAAACAAAACAATCTGTATTCTTTTCCCCCAAAATCGTATTTAGGTGGAATTTACCACTCAGGGGAGTCAGATGTTGTCAGGTGCTATAAATATCGCACCAGTTACAGGGTCACTCGTAAAGAGGCCTTAAGTTAGGCAGTGTGTATGGTAAATATGTTATCTTTGATGAATTCACCTTCACCACCTTTCTTAAAATCAGGCTTTCTTTATTTACTAAGGACTGTATAATTGATAAGTGATTTCCTTTCAATAAACAATCAGCAGTTGATATGACAGGCCAGAGCCTATTATTGCATCTAATACCTGCTATTATAGATACTTTTTTATAATACACTTGCTAAGACTGGTGACAAAATTGACTATGTGAACGCGTATGTAAACTCAGATATTTATGATTTAGTACGATTACTGTTCTCACATCTGTTTTCCTGGAAATAAAATATATAAAATAAAAAATAAGGTTCAAGGACTACATGGGTCTTTCAAAAGCAGCACAAATCCACAGATGGGTAGCTGCATCACCTTCACATTCAACAAAAAGCATTTTCCAAAATCCAAAAATGTGGAAAAAAAATATTATAAGCTGCTTCCTATATTTTGCAAACAATTAGCATAAATAGTGTTTTCCTGGCATAAATCGTCTTGACCTCTGTGGGAAACTGCTTTGCAGACTGACATGCAAAATCTGGTAATGAGAAGCTAAAACCCCAAGTATCTTTGCCCAAAATGAATAGAAATTGAATGTTCAGCTCCGAGGCATCATTACACGCTTGTTGAGATAAATCCAGTGCTTTGAATCTATTAACCTTTCATTGTGTGGCGCTATCATCCAGCGCCCAAGATTAGTTACTGACACATTTATCAAAGGATGATGAATGAGCTGTCTTTTTAGATGTCTGATTATCTGACCTTTAGTCAGTTAAAGGCACCAGGGGCTGGCGGTGTTAAGTGGTGCCAATCTATAAAGAAATAGAACCCTGGAAATGAATGCTTGGATGCGTCACCAATAATTGAATGTTACTCAGTCAATCACTGGACAAATGAAAGAAAACACCGCCTAATGTAAAATGTTACTTCACATGATGTACTCCGTGCAGTGCAAAAGATAGCACAACCCTGCACTGCCCATACCCAGTACAGTCCTAAACACGCGTGTTCACTTTACGCTACATACCAAAGCAATAAATATGAACATGAATATTCAATTCTCATGTAAATCAAAAAATAATAGATTTTCTTTTCACTATGAACGTAAAACTCAGTTATCCTCCCAGATGTGTTAAATCTTCCGTTGACTGGATTTATACTGAAGGTAGCGCCTAGTAGGCAGAGGTTGTTAAGTGGCGGATAAATGGGCCAGTTAATTTCCTCGTCAGTTCCTCTATTGGCTTTCTCTGACATCACTTCTACGTCACGCGTTCGACATTAATCATGGCCAAAATAATGTTGATAAAATATGACTTATTCAAGTACGAGTCATTGTAGGATTTTTTTTTCCTATGTCAGTACTTCTATACACTTTTTATTTCTGTCACCAATAATACATGTAGCACAAGATGTGATTTTATTCTCAGGTTATAGGAAGTGGCCAAAGCTAAGCTGAGAAGGAGAAAGTCGCCATAGAAATGTATTTCACACTTTATTAGAAGCAGCTTAGCATTTCACCGTCTAACTTTTGTGATACTTATAGTCTGTTCCAAACACAATGCTGCCAATGGGGAGTCTCTGTGCCAAAAGACTAGTGAATGGTCCCTGACTCCAGTAGAGACCCTATCACTGACTAAGCACCTGACATCAGCCTGCTTCTTATTGGTTGCACTGTGAGAGCTCCGTGAGCTGACACTGTGGAGCATGTTTATTGGAGGGCTTTGTCCCGTTTTCACCATGCACCGTGGCGCATTTGGGACGCAAACCTGTAAGCCAGAGTTTTTAAGCCATGCAAACCCACTTTGCATTAGTCTCTGGGGGATATGTACAATAAAGTGGCGGAGCATGTCGTTAGCCTCCTGGGCTAAACGACACACCCCGCCACTTCAGAAACGCAAGGCTGCACCATAGTTACAAGAAAGTGGTGCAGCCTTGCGTTTCCCCCTGGGATGGTGCTAAGTTTAACAGCTTAGCGCTAACGCAGGCACCCTTGCACCAGAATGCAAGGGTGTCTGTGTGCAGGGAAGGATTGGTTATGTGTAGGAAGGTATCCCTTCCTGCACATATACAATCCTAAAATGCCATTTTGTAACTTTCATGTGTGCTTATAAAATGGCATTTTTTTAAAAGGTTTGTTTATGTACAGGAAGAGGTACCTTTCTGTACATAAACAAAACAAGGCATTTGGCTTTTTCCATGTATGCTGCACAATGCAGAACACATGGAAAAAGCAAAAGCGAGGAGAAATAATGCATTTCTCCTCATTTCGCCATTTTAAAACCAGGATTTTGGAGCTGCCTCCTATGTACGCGACCCTAGTACATAGGGGGAAACGCCTACCACAACACCCACTGCACGCCCCTTTCACGCTAAACATAGCATGAAAGGTTCCTTATGTACAAGGCAGCCTTAAGCCACATTAAGTTGCCTAATGCTGACTTGTACATAAGGCAAGGCCCCTATCGCCCGGAAACGTCACAAAAGTGATGTTCCGGCGGCGATAGGGGCTTGTGCATATGCCCCTCAGTGACTTAAAAAATCTGGAGTAACTCAAATCTACCCTGGGAGGGCATTCCATGGGTATTGAGCTCCCGTGTATTTTGAAGAATTTCCAGATTTACAAGAATTTAGGAACCTAGGGATGCTCCAAAATCTTACATCTTCCCAAGGGCGTTGTAACGAGGAGAACTATCTCTATTTCTCCAAATTTCTTCCTCTTTCTAGGTTTGCTGCATTCTGCAACACACCTAGAAAGAAGAATATGCCTCTACAGAAACAACCTGCATGCAACACAGGCACCAAGGCATCATGGTGCCTGCACTGGTGCTAGGCTTCCAAAAGGGCACCAGTACAAGGGAAAAGACAGAAATGCCCATGTTGGCTTTTCTCTGTCACACAGTGCAGCACTGGAAAGTGACTTGCTACGCTGTATTGTGTGGCTGTCTCCTAAATGTTTTGCCATATTCCTACCTTCTTCCCTCAGCGCTTCCCCCTACAGGAAGAATAAAGATGGCAACTGTTTTGTACAGGTGAAGTAGTTTCACACAAGACCATGCTGTAAGCTGCCTGCCTGTCATCAGCCTGCTTTGTTATGAAAGATATGCAAGCTTATGTCTGTGTTACCACTTTCCTGCCTATGTTGCTCAATGTGTGAATGACACAGGGTGCTGGTGAAACCTTGCAGAGCTTCTATTCTTGGGAATAGGTGGATACTTTCTGCCTCCATCAGCTGATTTCCTGTGTCCAGCCTCCTCCTCCTACTGCCTGCAAAAGTGAAAGCTTAGGGAGCTGATACAGAGCATCGGTGATTCTCCAGAATGAGAAGCATGCAAAGTGAGTGGCCGACAGTCAGCAAACAGTGGCCAGAAGCACTGGTCCAAAGGTGGAAAGAATCTTTTGAGTTGCACAGAAACATATTTAATTACCTTGGCGGGTAATCCTCTAAAAACTCAGTTGGAATTTCTCGTTGGGGACCCTTATTCTGCCATTTGTAGGAGCCTGCTGGAAGGAGCATCTGAAAACACAGCGAAGACTTGCCTACCTCTCGCGGAACCCGCTGCGCGGGTCCCGCTTCGTGTGGGGCGATCCACCAGGAATTGCTGGGAAGTACGACGGTGTCCCTGAGAAGGCGAGTGACAGGCGGGGCTGCGAGCGAGAGCAGGCGCTGGACCGGGACTACAGTTCCCAGGAGCGCTTGCCAGACCCAACTCTCAACACCTGGGCCCCTCTCCTTGTCTGCTCCTCCCCTTCCCCTGCGCTTAAAGACTCTGGCGCTTGTGAAGCACTTGGGACCCTTATTCTGCCATTTGTAGGAGCCTGCTGGAAGGAGCATCTGAAAACACAGCAAAGACTTGCCTACCTCTCGCGGAACCCGCTGCGCGGGTCCCGCTTCGTGTGGGGCGATCCACCAGGAATTGCTGGGAAGTACGATGGTGTCCCTGAGAAGGCGAGTGACAGGCGGGGCTGCGAGCGAGAGCAGGCGCTGGACCGGGACTACAGTTCCCAGGAGCGCTTGCCAGACCCAACTCTCAACACCTGGGCCGCTCTCCTTGTCTGCTCCTCCCCTTCCCCTGCGCTTAAAGACTCTGGCGCTTGTGAAGCACTTGGGACCCTTATTCTGCCATTTGTAGGAGCCTGCTGGAAGGAGCATCTGAAAACACAGCGAAGACTTGCCTACCTCTCGCGGAACCCGCTGCGCGGGTCCCGCTTCGTGTGGGGCGATCCACCAGGAATTGCTGGGAAGTACGACGGTGTCCCTGAGAAGGCGAGTGACAGGCGGGGCAGCGAGCGAGAGCAGTCGCTGGACCGGGACTACAGTTCCCAGGAGAGCTTGCCAGACCCAACTCTCAACACCTGGGCCGCTCTCCTTGTCTGCTCCTCCCCTTCCCCTGTGCTTATAAAATGATACTGCCTATACCGATGCGGGGTAGCACGCGGGAGAAGCCCGGGACAAGGGCTGGACCGTCTGTGGCCGTCAGGGGCCGAAGGAGGCCGGGCTGGGCCATATCCCTTACCTTTTACTTCCAACTACCACTCTGATTAAGGCGATGCCCTCGCCGACACCACGCGAAACTCCATCAAGGGATGGAGGCAGCAACACAGGGACACTGGACAATTACTTTAAATCTGCCAAGGGAGATGCGGGTAAAGAAAACTCTCTAGAGAGACGCAGGGCGGAGCGGCGGCGCTCCATTGAGTCTATGAAGAGCAGACCCTTGACTGAGATCATCCCGTATCCTATTTCCCAAGAGGAAGGTACGCCCCCCAATAGTTTAAATCCCCCGACCCTTGAGGATTTCCCCCTCTTACTTCGGGAAATTCATAGCTACCCTGGGTTGGTGCCCGGAAAGTCTATTGATACAACTCCTCCCATGACTTGTGTCACCCCCGTTAATTTGGTTACCCAAACTCCCCCTTTGCATGTCACTAAGAAAAATAAGCCAAAACAAAGTGTTGTGGTGGAGTTGCATAGGCCTCCACCTAGCAAACGGAGTAGGAAGTCAATGGGGGGGCGGGGGAAAACCAAAGTATCCCATCTAGATTTTGGTAAAAAACATATAAACGCACTCTAATCTGGGAAGGACAAGGAGATTGTGACTATCGCTCTTCCCTCTAAGGCCCCAAGTTCTAACATAGCTGATACCAACAACGAACTAGTAGCCAATACATCCAATACAACTCCCCCTCTTACATCTATAGGGAGTATAGAATTCCTACTTCGTTCCCTTCTGCAGCCTATTAGCGATAGCCTCAAAAAAGTTGAGATTAGGCTCACTCTATTAGAGACATCTCTTACTACCTTGAACACCTTAGTTAGTAAGCAATCCAAAAATGTGGGTCCTCACCCCCCCACAGGAAACTCTCCTAAAATAGGAGCCCCACAGGGTGCCAACAAAGTCCCCCCACAGAGTGTGCCTACTGTCCCCCCCTGCAGCCATTAATGGCTATTTCAGTCCAGGCACCGCGCAGTAATTCAACCAATAGGCCTTCACAATTAATAGACCCTGTCCCTCAAAGCTCCCAGATAGGGATTAACGACGGCCGCCAAGAAGCTCGCAGCGCCCCTTTACTCTCCCCGGGCCGCCCAGCCCAAAGACCACGGAGACCAGATCTGCCCCCAGAAGCTAATAGTCTAACGGTGGTCCTAGCAGGTGCCCCCCATCTAAGATCAGGGGAAAATGAAGACTACCAATCCCTAAAGAAAAAGGTCATTAAATGGCTAAACTGGAATCGACCCCTACCATCGCATTTTAATAATGAGATTATTATGGTTAGAAGGGTCCCTTGGTTAGGGAAGACCAGGAAAACAATAATAGGGGATTGTATTTTGGTAACTTTTAAAGATCCGGGCACTGTTCTGCACATCTGTGAAGGAATAAATAGATCACTGGACTCCACTATCCAGACCCTTCCAGTATCTTTCTTTTCCCCCCCTACTCGCATGCATTATGCTCCACCGCATGATGAATGGACAAGGGTGGAACGTAGACGCAGACACAAGGATTATGCACAACGCCCAAATCTTCATTTGCTGGACACACCCTATTTTCATTTCAACCGTTTCAATTACCTGAATGGCTTGGATGGGGTCGATTGACTTTCCACTCATAAGCCAGTGACCCGGGATTGCGGTTCCTGCAGACTTTTTGAGCCATCTACCCCGATTGTTGGTAAAACTCTTGGCCCACTGAATGATCCAGTGTTTCTGGATAATGGCACCAGCAGACTTTCTGATCTATCTGCCCACAATGTTGACAACGCCTCTGGAATACTGATTATGACAATACCTGTGGAGAACGCTCCTGTAGACTTTCTGAGCCATCTGCCCCTACTGTTGGTAATGTGTCAAAACTTCCGACTGCAGTAGAGTCTGGAACCATCTCTTCCAACCCTCCTGGCGCGGCAACTGACACCTCTGAACATTTGAGGCTAATCTGCTGGAATGTTGCTGGACTGGCCAATAAATTGGGTGATCCGGACTGGGCAAATTATATCGAGACTGGAGATGTATGTATGTTCCAGGAAACCTGGGCCAGAGAGGACTATGGCCACCAAGGCTACATGTCATTCTTCATTCCAGTGAGGTGGGAAGGCAAAGGCCGTCCGTCAGGGGGGCTTACGACTTGGGTTGCATCTCACCTGGGCTGCGTGGCCACACGGTTGTCGGCTAACTCTGAAGATATCCTTGTGGTTTCATTATTATGGCCCAATCAAGTCAAACTTTTGATCATTAACATCTATTCTAGGCCAACAGGAATTGCAAAGGAATCACTGACTATAGATGAACTCTCCAACTATATATCTGATCTACCAAGTGATTCTTTCTATGTAGTGGGAGGGGATTTTAATTCTCATTTCGAGCCACTCCCCGGCCTACTGGACGGGTTATCATCGGAAGAAGAGGCCAGATGGGCAGTGCCCCTAGTGGAAGCTCCACCCCCGAAGGCTTGGACCCCACTAGCACTACAAATTACAGCCCTCACCTTAAAGTTCGGAATCCGACATACCTAGTAAAACCACCTACAATAGACCGGGAAGAGAGTCCCGTCTGGACTATGTCTTGGCCCAAATGGTGAAGTGGCCGACAATCCAGGACTTTAGGGTGAGGGAAAGGACCGACAGTGACCACAATGCACTTGAGCTTGACCTTGCTCACCCTGGCCCCCAAGCTCCCATGACCAACGCGGAAGGGAATAATCCTGCGCTTCTCCTGGACAATAGCAGGAGAAGAATCAGGTGGGAGCACTTGGTTACAAGCAAGAATAAACTCCCCATGCTCTATGAAGGGATAACTCCCATCTTGGAAATTGTGGGGAGCTTGGATACCGAGGCAAATAACAAAGACTCCCAGGACAAATTGTACAAGGCGCATGAGGACCTTATAAAAGCTGCGGCACCTCATTTCACCTGTAGTTCACGGAAGCCAAGAGGGGGGCGGCAAGGCAAAACATCATGGTATAACCCAGCATGCAGACGGGCAAAAACAGAACTCCTCAGATTAATTAAGGAGGGCTCAGGGGGGGATAGCCTTAAGCAAAGCAGGCGAGCTTACAAGAAACTCGTTGCCCATGCTAAAGCCGAATGGGAGGAAAACCAGTGGGAAGAACTCACCAAGGCCCTAGCGATCCAAAACCAACGCCTGTTTTGGAGGATAGTGAACCGGGGATCGGGGAATTTACAATCGGCATTAGAGCCCAACATTGCCCCAGGGGTGTGGCAAGCGCACTTCCAGTCCCTATACTGCTCTGAGCCGGGAGAATCTCCTGCTGACACTGAGGTGGGCTGGCCGGGTTATGAAGGGGAGCCAATAGCGTTGGGCGAGGTCACTGCTGCCATTTCAGGTCTGGCCTCCGGAAAGGCGCCAGGACTGGATGGTTTACCAGGGGATATGTTTAAACAGGAGCCCATTGTCTGGGCCCCTTACCTTGCCGCACTTTTCAATGGAGTGCTTGGCGGCATGGAAATCCCTAGTACTTGGCTGGGGGCAGAGGTGGTCCCCATCTTTAAAAAGGGCTCGCCTCTCCTCCCAGCCAACTACAGACCAATCAGTTTAATAGACGTGGCACAGAAACTGTTTGGCAGGGTTTTGTTGAACCGGCTCCAGGACTGGATGGAGGAAGTGGGTGCCCTTAGTCCTTACCAGGCTGGATTCAGGAAGGGGGTATCCACAGTGGACCAGGTTTTCAGATTAAACCTAATCTATTGGAGGGCAGCAAAATTCGAGGGCGGTAGTCTGTACACAATTTTTGTGGACTTACGGGCCGCCTTCGACCTAGTGCCCAGGGGGAAACTTTGGAGCGTCCTGGCAGAGATGGGCGTTCCCCCGGACATCCTATTGATCTTACAGAGGCTGCACCACAATAATTACGCCCGAGTGAGGTGCGGGAGGTCGGGGGAACTGACCGATAGATTCCCCGTTGGCCGGGGGGTAAGGCAGGGTTGTGTGCTGGCACCGACCCTGTTTTTTCTCTTCGTCAACGGGGTAATCGCCCACCTGAACGCCACTGACTATACTGACGCCCCCAAATTAAATGGCAGCAGGGTGCCCGCAATTATGTTTGCGGACGACACCCTGCTGCTATCTAAAACCCCCATGGGTATACAGAGGATTTTGGATTCCTTTGTGGCCTTCTATACTGATAGGGGGCTAGAAATTAATGCGGCAAAAACCAAATTCATGGTCTTGAATCCGAGCCAAAAATTGCGGCCAAATCCGCAATTGGGAGCTGTACGGCTCAAGAGAGTAGCCACCTTTGAATACCTTGGTGTGACTCTTAACGAAACCATGACTTGGGGATCCCATCAGAGTAGGGCTAACCTCAAACTCATTCAAGCCACTGGAGGTATCGCCCGGATGATGACCGGTTCAACATACCGTCCATTGGGGGCACTAATCCAGATATATAAGGCCCAGGCTAGGGGAGCGATTATGTATGGGGCGGAACTGTGGGGTCACACACCTTGTCGGAGTCTGTCACTAACGGAAAACAAGTTTATAAGACAGATAGCCGCACTCCCGACCAGCACCCCGCTCCTCCCCTTGAGGCTTGACTTGGGTTTACGAACGTTAGCAGATGAAATAAGCCTGAGACCCATAGCCTTTTGGCGCAGGCTGTGGAGCAGCAATGACCTTGCAGAATACAGGGCGGAACTGGTCGAACTTTTGAATCACCCAAAAGCGCTCAATATCCCCTGGATCAAAAACATCCAAGTCACTTGCATGGAATTAGGGCTCCCTGACTTATGGACTGAGCCGGCGAATGCTGCACTAAACATCTCCAAAATGTCCCTGGCTAACGTATACCACGAACACAAATTTGCCAGGGCCCAAGCTACCCAGGAAGAAGGGTCCTTATCCTCCGTATTTCTGCAAAGCAAGGATCTGTATAGGTTTGAGAAGGTATTGGATCCTATCTCCCCTGTACTTGCCAGAAAGCTGTTTCTCCAATGGGGATACGGCACACTGCCCTTCCGGTCCTTTACAAGCGCCTGGTCATCGGCTCCCACCACAAAGCAGTGTCCGGTATGTGATGCAACGGAGGAAACCGACTTGCATGTGGCTTTTTTCTGCCCAGCCTACAAGGTAGCAAGAAAATACTGGCTTCTCCCGTTGATAAGGAATATGGGCTGCAGGGAATACGCACCCATGTACAGGATTTTAAAATCTGATATTTCTGGCCCAACTGTTTTTGCTTTAACAAAATTTCTAACCAATGTTTGGCATACGCGTAACCGAATTTTAAAGGTGTTGGGTCCCTCTTAAAAAATTTATTTTTTATTTTATTTTTTTCTTTAGATGCATAGTTTGTATAGCATTTTTTAGCACATGTATTCCAATGGTTTTTATCCTTTTACGAAATGATTATCTGTGATTGTATATGTGTATTGTGTATCTTTTATGGCCAAATGGCCGAAAAAAAGATTGGAAAATGAAATGAAAAAAAATGATTATAGTACATATCGCTCAAGAAGGCTTGCTGTGATGCACTAGTGCAAGATCTTTCTAAATGGTTTCTCTTTAGACCAATTTTTGCTTTATATCCCGACAAATAAACCATACACTATTTGCATGGTAGAGTAGAGGAACATGACAGTATATAATATTGCAAGATGTATAGTGAAACTTCCGTTTCCAATCATGGATGTCTTCTTCCAATTTGTTATCCATATAGCATGCATCAGAATTTCATCATCCCACAGCCACTCCTCTGGGATTTTTCTGAAAGATTTTCTCCTACTTCGTATCACATGTAACGCCAAGAAATAAAAATAAAAAGAAGACCTGGTCCATCTGACAACTATAAAGCAATACTGCAGAAAGAGGGACAAAAAGGGCTCTCCAGCTCTCTCTTGAGGAGGACAAAAAATTATTTAAACACAGACCAAGTATATGCGGTGCTTGTAATGTGCGTAGCAATTATAGCACTAATTAACACTGCGCTGCCGCACAAATGAGACACAGGACACTTCAATGATGATCCGCGTGGTCCCGACTGACTTGTCGGCCACGCCTCCTTTATTTTATACCCCCCCACGTGACGTCATGCGTCCGGGCTCACGTGCCCCGGGCAGCGCCGGTAGACTGGACCGCTACAAGGCGCTCCCAGGACACTACATTCCTTCCAACCTTTATTAAACAAAAACTTTCATTTAAACATAGTGAAAAACTGTAGATCTATTACCAGTCTGTTCAGTGTCCATAGTACATCATACCAGGAAGTCCGCCAGCTGGGAGGACGGGGCTGGGTTACTCCGCAAACTATATCGGGACTGCTCCCCGCAGGACAGAAGCATTGGCGAAGTAGCCCTCTGAGATGGACTACTCCCCCGGCCCGCCGCCGGCGAGCTTAGGAGGCTCCCCTCTGGAGTCGGGGGTGGCAGTGGATGGTCTTGGCCCATCAGGTCCTCTTCTTCGTGGATGTCCAGTTTCCTTGGCTCCAGTTCATCCACACACCTGTATGGACTGTCAGCCGCTTCATCGGGGTCAGATCCTGGGATAGGTGGTAAGCCTGGCTGTACCTTTTTGAAGAAAGATATATTGCGGGTAACGGTTTTGGTGCCTCTTTGAGCAGTCACCATCGTGCCGGTTCGGCGGAGGACAGTCCACGGCCGGTGTTCGAACGGGAGCTGGAATTTGCTCCCTGGATATCGATCCTTGATGTATACCTGGTCTTCTGCCTGTATTTCAGATTCTTTGGCTCCACGCCTAAGACTGGCTTGGTCGCTGGAGTGAGTCCAATTGGCCAGTGTCCTCTCTGTGTCAACCTGGGCTGGGGTCCCGATGGATTGACTCGGGATGGTGTTGCTGATCACTCGGCCCAAAGTCGCCGGTCCCGGAGCTGCTTCAGTTGTAAGGTGTGGGGTCAACCGGTATTCTCGCAGGTAACTATAGATGGCCTTCTCCAGTGGTGATCCATCCGCATTTGCAATTCGTATTGCCTTGTTTAGCGTGCGCATAAATCTCTCTACTTTCCAATTGGCTTGGGGCCAGCGCGGGGTCACTTTTCGGTGACGGATACCCCAGCTCTTCAGGTAGTCTGCAAATTCCTGTCCCTGAAACGGGGGACCGTTATCCGTCTTGACGTCCTTGAAGATGCCATGTGTGGCTATTGTCATCTCAAATTTTAGTGATCACCTCCATGGCCATCTGATGTTCAACGATCTCCACTTCTTGATATTTCGTGAAGTCATCGATTATCACCAACGCATATTGTCCATCAGGAAGGTGTCCGAAGTCTGCGCTCACGCACTCCCACGGCCTCTGAGGGTTGTCTTCCATAAGGACTGGGTGAGGTTGGTCCGGCTGTCCCGCAGCCTGGCACCAGGAGCACATCCTAACTGTCTGCTCTACCATTGTGTCCATTCAAGGAAATCACACCTTGGCTCTTAGCCAGCTCTTGGTTTTCACCATGCCCTGGTGTCCTCTGTGTGCCAGTTCTACTGCCTGTTTGTCAGGATGGCTGACATAACTAGTATCGGTCCTCGCAGTAGGCATCCTTGGCAGTCCATGGACAGTTCCTCTTTCACTCTCATGAGGGACCCGAGTGTTAGTCTGGCTTTTTGTGTCCTCTTAACCAAGGTGGCTTGAATGGGATGCCAGTTGTTAAATCGGACAGCGTTAGCCGCCAGCTGGAGGCACTCGTCATTGTGTGTAGCTTCCACAATCGTCTTCAGGCTTATGGGTATGGGTCTCGACCTTTCCAGCAACATCTGAACATATTCCTCGGTATCCTCCGCATCTTCCTTCTCTGCCCTGGTTGCAGCTCGAGTGTGCCTTGAAAGGTAGTCTGCTGGGTTTGTTGATCCAGGTTTGTACTCCACCCTGTAATCATACTCTTGCAGTTGAAGTATCTACTTCTCAATCCTCGGTGGTGGCTTTGATACTGACCCTTGAAACAGGGGTTTGAGAGGCTTGTGATCTATGGATACCATGAAGGCATGGCCGTACACGTAGACATGAAAGTGCCGGCCCGCCCAGTGCCTCCCGCTCTATTTGAGAATATCGCTGCTCTGCGTCCGTTAGGGAGCGGCTGGCATAGGCGATGGGTGCCCATTCTCCATTGCTTTGGAGTTGGGTCAGCAGGGCTCCCAGCCCGTAGAGGCTAGCATCCACAGCAACGTTGGTGGGCTTGGTGGGGTCAAAATAGGACAATGGTGTGTCTGCTGACAGGGCAGCTTTCGTGGCTTGAACGCTTGTTCCTGCTCCTGGCCCCATTGCCACGTGGTGGTAGACTTTGTCAGTTCTCGGAGGGGTTTGGTGATGTTAGATAAATCAGGTACAAACCGGCCACAAAAGTTCACCATACCCAGGAAGCTTCTCACCTCTGAGATGTTAGAGGGGGCTGGGGCTTCTTGAACCTCCTTCACCTTATCTGGATCTGGTGCTATTCCTTGGTCAGAGAAGGTGTATCCAAAGAAACTGCTTTGCAGGAATTGGCACTTTTTGTGGTGTAGGGTCAGACTCTAGTCCTTGATTCTCTGAAGGACTCCCCTCAGTCTCTGGTGGTGTTCTTCTATTGACGATGCATAAATTAACAGGTCATCATTCACGTTTAGGACTCCCGGTAGTTCGCTGAACACCTCTCGAATGGTATTTTGGAATACCTCCGCGGTGCTTGAGATTCCGAAGTTTAGGCGTCGGTATCGCCGGAGGCCCACGTGCGTGGAGAAGGTGGTTATATAGCGGAGACAGGTGGAGCGGAAGTTGATGATACCCGGAGCGAAGGTCCATCTTCGAGAACCATCGTGCGCCGTTCAGCTCCCCTAGGATGTCATCTATGGTGGGAGTTAGATGTCTTTCTCTCTTCACCGCTGCATTTGGGAGGCGCATATCCACACAGATGCGGACTTGTCCAGGCTGCTTTGGCTTGCGGGCTATCACAATCGGAGACAGCCACAGGCTGGGCCTGCTGACCTTTTCGATTATGCCTTGTTTCTCCAAGGCCTCCAGCTCTTCTTCGACTTTCTTCCGCAGATGGAATGCTATGCGCCTGTGTCTCAGTGCCACCGGTTGGACTGATGGATCGATGTGGAGGGAGACTTCTTTTCCTTTCAGGCATCCGATGCCCTTGAAGACTTCCCCAAATTCTTCCATTATTGAGTCCAATTCCTCTTCTAGCACGGCCATGGCGAATGATATTAGCCTCAGTTCCTCCGCGGATTTTCCACTGATGAGCATGCCACTGCCCTCCTTGGTGACATATACTGTGGTGGGCACTTTCAGACCTTGGTGCTGTAGTTCCGTCTTGAAACAACATATTAGAGGAATAGGTGTCTTCTGTCCGTACGTGAACACTCTGATACGGGCTTCACGAAGGGGGGGCCAGGCACTTAGCTGGGTATATACATTGGCGGCCATCAACTCAATGGATGCTCCTGTGTCTATAGTGGCCCTCACTTCTTGCTGATGGATCTTGATGCGGCACTTCGGGAGATGTCGCTTCTTTCTTTGTGGTTGGTCGATTGCGAACACGTAATGAACCGGGTAGTCACCCGTGTCGTCATCCATATCTTCGCTTTCTCGGTCTTCCTGTACTACATGTGCCGCTTCCTTCTTGGTCTTCGTGGATCTGCAGACGGCCACAAAGTGGTTCATCCACCCACACGTGCTGCACTTTTTTCCTTTCGCTGGGCAGTCTTGCATGCGGTGTGGCTGGCCTCCACAGTATCCGCACTCCTTCTGCTTGTCCGGCTGTTTCCTGCTCGCGTATTGGCGTACTTTTGGCCTTACGACGTTCCCCTTTTCTGCCATGTTGACCTGCTCCATCTTGATGGGTCGGTGAAGTGCCGCTTCCATGTGGGAGGCTCTGGCTTGCGACAGTTCTTTTGAGCACCCGAGCTTGAGGATATCTGCCAGAGTTTGGAAGAGTAGCACCCTTGAATAATTTGGCCTCTAATCTCTTCTTGTTCATCGCAGAACCCACACATGCTGGCTAGCTCCTTCAGCCTCCCATGGAAAGCATCCAGTGACTCCTCCGCCTCCTGCTTAGCTTGGCGGAATCTGAACCTCTCGTAGTCTTTGCTCGCCATAGACTCGAAGTGCGCATTCAGAGAGTTCAGGAGAGCGACATATGTATTTGGCGTGGCTTCCACTAGGGTCTTGTAGATTCTGTGGATGTCCTTACCTCCCAGGTGGAGGAGCTGGGCCCTGCGTCTTTCTCTGGTGGTGCCCGCCCCTTCAAAATAGATTTGGAGGTGATCTGTCCAGTCTTTCCACCTTGGGGCTAGCGATGATGGGGCCCGTCTACTACGAATGGCTCTATGGCGGAAATGGACACCATTTTGATATTTGCGTGGAACTCCTCCTCACAGCACGTGCGCTGTTGCATCCTTGAAGTACCGAGTTAGGCTGCTCCGGGCGTCAGAATGACTTTGGGGCTCTCCTCTGGTTGGCTTTCCTCCCCTTCTTCCCTCTAGTTTCCCTTCCTAGCTGCACAGACTTGAGTACAGCTGCAGGGTCACGTTGCACTCTTTCTTCCCACTAGACACCAGTTAAGCAGCTCTGACCTTAAGGTGAAAAAGGTTCACAGGGCGTCGGCACATGGAAGCACTCCTTAGCGTGGTAGGGCTCTTCTTTCCACCCTTCACCCCCTCCAAAGGGTATCAGCTGGGTCTCTGGGGTGCCTCTTACTGGCCTCGTGTGAATGGGGCCACTCCCCTTGCAGAGGCCTTGCTCGAGTTGGCAGTGTGGGCCTAACAAGGGCTGGGATGCTGGGGCTGCAGCCGGAGGCTAGAGAGACCTCTCAGGCACAGCATCGCTACCGCACGAATGAGACACGGGACACTTCGCTGATTATCCGCGTGGTCCCAACTGACTTGTCGGCCACGCCTCCTTTATTTTATACCTCCCCGCGTGACGTCATGCGTCAGCGCTCACGTGCCCCGGGCGGCGCTGGTAGACTGGACCGCTACCTGGCGCCCCCAGGACACTACAGTGCTCACAAGGGAAGACTGTTCACCCAACATTCACAAATTAGAGCCTCACTCGCGCTTCGATGTAAACATGCATATACACCCATATGGCACGTGCAAATTCATATATGTAACAGTCTTTAGTAATAATGTAGTCTCCAACAGATGTTGTTCCTCCAGTCTTGTTCTATACAAGCACTTTATTATTGACAGCATCAGGGCTCCATAACGTCGTTCCAGAAATAAGTGCAATGTTACTCTTAATTAGCACCAGCCACAAGTCCACCCTACTCAGAGAAAGAAAAAACTAAATGGTGGAAAGTTACATTCTAATATTTGTAGCTCCAATTAGAATCACTATTTGGGAAGATCACCCGTAGCCAGTATCCTGCAGGTTGCTGTTTAGTAATATGGTAAACCAGGTCCATGTATGGCTCCCGGACTCTGATTCGTCCAGTTATGCGAGTTCGCAGTGAGCTAAGGCGTATTTATCAATAACCTAGTGAAACTGAATGATACACTGAGACTCGTGTATTCGAGTGCAGATGTTCTGCGTGCAATTGTGGAACCCATAAAAAATACATTATGAGACAAACAGTGCACATGTACTGATTAACTTTAAACAAGAATCATCAGAAAAATGTCACAATACCATACCTCTCACCCAGATGCATCTTCATAAGGTGTTTTTTTTCAGGAGTTTTATATAGCATGACCTACACTCAATGGTATCAGAGAGCTTTACATGAGCGTAAACCAACAGGAGGACACTGTTCGTAAGGCCAAGTGCAAACAGTCACCCATGCCCTTAAAAAAGAGAAAAAGAAGAGTGAAAAGAATCCCTAGGTTAGACCACTCTTTATCCTCTGATGCCCTCACACACCCCAAAGGTTGTCATGCTTCATCATCGGATGGTTGCTCCTCAGAGGGCCGGGGCTGCAATTCCCTACGGGCCCCCGAAAAGTCACTTTATCGGAGATCTTTTAAGGACCGCAGGCTGGTGCTTGTGGGTGTGCGGGGATGGGTCCTATGTGGAGGTTAGAAAAAGTGCATGAAGAATGGTGAAAAATAAAGGGTCTTCGGCCTTAGGAACAGTGTCCTCCTGTTGGTTTACACGTAGTCCCGGGAGCGTGGACACTGGACCTTTAATAGCTCCTCGATCCCCCGTCTTTTTGTTATATTATTTTACATGAGCACCAGTCGCATTACAGACAGACACATTTACTTTGGCATCGGGAGATTAAGTGATTTGCGCAGAATCACAGGATGTTGAGTGTCCCTGCAGAGACTCAAACCTGGTTTCCCAGCTTCGAGGTTGAACAGCCTATTGGTTAGGCCACATCCTCTCCCCAAAGGAATGAAGTAGAATATTCTATGTTATGTTACGTGACAACTCTGGCCTATGATGGATCCGGTGGGAAAGGACAGTCGCCGCCTAATCTCTCCCCAGGGATATTTATGAACAATTACAAGGCTTGATGGGGATAGGTAGGGTTTAGAGAAAGGGCGGTTATAAGGTTAGATATAAAAGTGTCAGGAGAGGCGGGTCCAGCCTCTTCCTGACTCCTAAACACCACCTGGATAGGGGGAAAAACGGCTGGGGGAAGAATGCTAGCACAAATAGCAAAAAGGTGAGAAACGCCCTGCATAAAAGGTCTGCTCAGGCCTAGTGTTATGGAGTAGGCCTGGCTAGGCATGTGTCACCCAACATGTGCCGTGTCTGGCAGTGTTGCAGCCGCTATAGTGGCCTGCTCTCCCCCATGGGGGGAAGTCAAATGTGAAACACAAGCAGGTGGGTATGGACGAGGTGCACCGCATGGTGCTACGAGAGGCAGGGCACTGGGGAGGCAATACAACCTCCCCTCTAAGTTAGTGTGCACAGAGCTGCCTGGCAGAGAATGTGATAAGGCGATGAGGCCCAGTCGTAGTAACCACATGCCTATGTGCATTAAGCCTAATATTGATCTGACTGTGAAGCGGCCACCAGTAAGCGATATTCTGATGGATCTAACAGCTAAGGTGGCCCCTGGGGGACTGGGGCTGACAGTAGAGAAGGAAATGGGCCAATCAGTGAAGAAAAAGAAGAGAGGAGATGTTGACATGGGGGAACAAAGTGTAGCTAGGCGGGAGAGCAGTTGCAGGCACTGATGGGTTATAGAGTGGTTGGGTAGAGGTTGGGTGGGTTGGGGCTGACAAGCATGTCTAGGTGATAGGATGTCGACCCGGAGGCCTGCATATGGGAACAGCACCAGCATGGAGCTATGGTGGAAGAGATTGTGCAGGACCAGAGAGGCTGCGCAAGTTTAGGACCAATGTTTGGATGAGCCTCAAGCCACTGGGTGAGGGGAGTCATGGCTGAAGGATATGGGTGCCGGAGGGTCAAGAATTGGGGTCAGGGAGTGCAGAAGCTGGTGCAGCTTGAGAACTTGGTGGTGTGAAGGGCCCCTCGGGTTGGTGCAACCTGGCTGTAGGTGGAGCTACAATGCCAGCGGGTAAGGGGTAAATACCCAAAATTTCAAATTTTAAATATCGACTGTCCAGACTATCGAATCAAAAAAATAGAGAGGCCAGAATATCGAATTCCCAAAACATAGTTGTATAGAATATCGAATTTGAGGAAAGAAATTTCGATTTCCATAATATCGAATTTAGAAATATTGTTTTCCATAATATCAATGTGATAAAATTATATATTATTTTTGTAATGTATGTTTAATTTTTTAAAGTAATACATTTTATATTATTTCATTTTTGATTAATTTAACTCCGTAGCGGATTGTGGGTTTATAGGGGAATACAGTGGGAAGTAATTTAATTATACTAATGTATTCCATGCTAACCCTCTTCCCATTGATGTCTTCACTTCCCAATTAAAAAAAAATAAATGAACGCCTTTCAAATCTGTTAACTAAAATCTGAAAGCATTGTTCAAAAATGGTCAACCTCCTCCGTCTAATTTGACTTTCTTTATATTCGGACTAATTATTTAATGACCCATTCAGAGGAGATGTTACTGGTGGTTAGATCAATCAATACAAGTGGCATTGCTGGCAAAAGTAAATATGTAAACCTGAATCAGGGGCAGAGAAGCTTTATAGTAGCCTAGAGCACAGTGATCAATTTTATATGAGAATATTAAGATTGTTATATTCTGCCTTCATCTCATTTCTCATTTTACAGTTATTGCCTCCGAGTGCTCAGTGATCTTTTAAAGGTAGAATTCAGAATGCTTGAGCTTGGGGCTCTAGAATAGAGTTATACTTGTTATCCTTACTTTTTTACTGACCTCGATTTTGATGAACTCAGGATTCTGCACACTTTACAACTACTAATCAGTGCTAAAATGCTAGTGCTCTCTCATCTAAACATGTTAACATTGGCTTATACCCAAGTGGCATATATTAAATTAAATTTATTCTTAGATCCCTAGAAAAAGGGCATTACATGTGCTCATGGCATGTAAGTTAAATGTGATTAATTGGTCTGCTGCAGTGATTGTGCCTACCACGTAAGTAGCCCTTTAAACATGTCTCAGGCATGCCATTACATCCTATGTGTGTGCAGTTTTAACTGCCATTTTGAACTGGCAAAATATACCTTTTGCTGAGACAAACCTTCTTTTTGAATACATATGAGTCACCCCTAGGGTAGGCCCTGTAGTAAAAAAAGACGATCTCTCCCATAGGATAACATTGGAGTTACCTTATTACATTTTATAAGTGTAAATTCGAAATAGAAAGATATTAACAGTTATGTTTTATGTCTCTGGAATCACAATTTTAAACCCTAACTTATAGTGAAGTCAGATTTTAAATAGCAATTTTAAAAATGGCACTTTTCGAAAGCTAAAAAAAGTGTTCCTGAATGAATTATTTATACTCAATTGACCAGAATATTGGTCAAAAAATGATCCAGCAGTGCATAACACATATTAAACCAAAGGCGTACTGTTTTCAGAAAATGATTTTATATACTAAAATAGTCAGTGTAAAGTACATCAGATTAAAACACTACTGCACAAGGTAAACAGATACACGAATTAGCAAGGCAACAATTAAGACCCCAAGCATAATATCCTCTTAACAATATACGTTTCTAAATCCACAGTCCCATGAAGGTGTTTTCTTTTTGTTTCAACACTGAAGTAGAATGATGCATCATGGGGTGTAGTAAATAATGTTGAAGTGTAAGAACCATTGAAGTTTCAGTCTCTTGTGTCCAAAACCATCCATGAGACCTACATCAGAACTCAATGTTGTGAAAGTCCAATTCGGGACATAGCCTAAAAATGCTAACAAACGCCAGAATAACACAAATGACAATGTATGACTAAATGTCAAAAGATTGTGTGCATAACACCACATGAAGTGACTACCCACTGACATGCTTTAAGAATATCAAGAAGATGTGCACAAAGAGTGATAGAGTCATCATCACACTAATAAGAGTCAATAATGCACTGTGTATTGTTATCTAAAAACATGCAACTTGTAAAGAGGCAGACACTACTCATAATGTTTCAAATCTCTCTCAAAGTAGTAACCATAAACTAGGGGAAACCATATTATCTTGCCAACTAATCAAAGTAAGTCTATACAAGAATCAGTCTCTATAAAATAAAATAACATTAAAGTGAAGGAAAAGCTTTCATCACAGTGGAAGTGCAACCAACTGCACACCCCGGGAGCCAGATACAACACCAATATCTTCGCCGAGATTGACAATGCAGATGGGTAAATCAATCTGCAACATAAAATAAACCACAACAAAATGTTGAATGGAAATGCAATGCAGCTTGCTCCCCAAGTACCACCGGGTCACCGCGTGAAGTACATCAGTCAGAGCACTGATACTTCAGCTGCCAGCAAGCATGCTTAAAAATGTATGGGGTACTGCGAAAGCCATGCTCCTTGCAAGTCACATGGTTCACTCTGCATCCCAGGGGAAATCTTTAAATGGACAATGTAGGTAATCAAACCAGGATCAGGGGCGGCTCTAGGCTCATGGAGGCCCTGGGCAGGGAGCGAAGGTAGGGGTCTCCAGAAGAGGAGGCCCGTGCGGGCGGAGAGCGGAGGCCAGTGAAGAGGGGGGGGGCGTCAGGGCGTTTGGAAGTGGAACAGAGCTGGAGGCCACCAAATCCCTGCCAGGGGCCGCCACGCAAATATGTATCCGTCCTCAGAGGATTATTATATTAAGGACATATATTGGCGTGGTGGCCCCTGGGGTTTGGTGGCCCTGTGCAGGTGCACAGCTTGCACATGCCTAAGGCCGCCCCTGCCAGGATGGAGAAGCCCATTGTGGTCTCAAAAATAAACAATGGATAAATGTTCCATTAAGTTTATCTGTTTTAAATGTGTTTCGACTAATGAAAAATAATAAGAAATGATAAAAGAAAATGCTACAAAATGAAGAAATCACTCATACAACATATATGAAAAACACGCTCGTGCTACGGGTTGGCCTAACTGGGTCCCTGTAGCTGGGCCGTGTTCCGTTGCAGTTGTCATTAACATGTCACTTTGTCCTGGTATGGCTTGATATCCAAAATTGGTGCTTTACATCTTTTGGTGCAATTTTTACTAAAATATATCTAATATAATAGCTCCGCTTCTACTAATTGAATGTATGTCAATCTTGTTTTGTTTTACTTATTATATATACTCTATTTTTCTAAATCTGTTGTGGGCTCCTTTGATGTTGTGTTTTCACTGTGTTACTGTTGGAAATGTTGCACAAGTTATGTGAACATTGCCTCTCAGCTAAGCCTAACTGCTCTGTGCCAAAGTACCCGAGGTTGAGCACAGGTTCATTTAGGGTTTGCTTGAGACTTCACCCTGAGTAAAATTATATTTTCTGCTTTAGAAGTGACCCAGGGGCATATTACCAAGGGCCTTATCGCCGCTTTAGCAGGAATTTTTCCTGCAAAAGCGGCGGCAATTTTATCGCCCTATTACCTAGCTGTCGCTAACACCAGTTTGCGACAGCTAGTAGGAGATACCGATCATCTTGTGGCCCACTTTACATGTCAGCGATAATTATCGCTAATAACATGCAAAGTGGGTGTGCCAAGATGTTAGCGACTGGAAACAGTTGCTAACATCGCTATCTCCTATTACCAACTTTTGGAAATTTTCGCGCTAAGCCCGAATATCTCCAAAAGCTAACGCCTGGCCAGAGCAGTTCTTAGCCATGTTATCCAATGGTAGGTGGATAACATGGCTAAGAGCATTAGCTCGGTAATGCATGAATATCGCTGACTTTTCAGCGATATTCATGCATTTCGGCCGATTTTGATCGCTTAGGAGATAAACGTTGATAATAGCAAGGATCCTAAGCGATAAAAATAGGCGATGCACGACGTTAAAATAATAGCCGCTAACCAAGCATAGCGATAATTATCGCTTATGCTTGGTAATATGCCCCCCAGTTTCTAACAGATTGTCAGTTGGGAGCTGGCTGGAAATGGAGGTGGTCAATGTCTCTATATCATCCTTATAAGCTCTTGAATCCTGTTCAGTGTGTTATTTCCTTCTTAATTACAACAACATATTTTTGGGTGACTACCTCCTTGCTGACAGAGAGCCCAGCCAGGTGTCTGCTTTGCCTCTTCAAGGCTTAGCTGGGGTGCTCTAGTTCTGCCTCTATTTCCAGCTGGACAGCTATGTTTGATGGAAGAAGGGAGTTTCTTTGATTGCCATTCACTCTCCAATACCAATGCTGTTCTGAAGCCAACTGCCTTGCTGTTCTGTATGGCCTATATTAGAGATGCAACTACAATTAATTGTGGCATCCATTCTAGGGATTGCTATTGTAAAGGTGTTTCTCTTAGGAGGACATCTTGAAGGTGGGTTGCCAGCATTCTGCAGAAGGAGGTTGATACTTACATTGTTAATTCTGGTATTGACTCGAAGATAGGTGGGCACACATCTTTTGATCACTGGTTTTACAAGGCACTCTTCAGTATTGAATATTATTCACAAAGCTGTGCTGTCACTCGCCTGCCAATGATACAACACTGTTGTTTCAAGCATATCACTACAGTTCCTTCTCAGTGATGTGCACACCTCGCCCTGTGAAAAGTTGTGTTGATTCGCTTTCCTCGTGTCTTGCATGACAAGGCGTCCAGTAGTGAAGGTTGTTCGTGTGCCATTAGATCTGGTGAAGTTTTACCAATTTCAACCATTCTGATTTTTGCGGTCATGCAAACTGTTCATCCACCTCCACCATACCTGGAGGCAATGTCTGGATGCCTCTGAAATCTTACTGAAAGGTAATGGTAGCTCCAGATTCAGAACAGACTGGAAGACATTTGTAAACCTACATTCATTAGAGTTTTGAAGGTAGAGTAATATTTAAACATGTGCATGATTTGGTCTTACCAGAAGGGGTGCAGGTGGATGAATACTATGAGGCTGCATTTGAAAGATTGTGGAGCAAACCTGAAGTTCAACCAAGTCTTGTTATGCTTAAATTCAAATTGTTTTAAAAGTATTCAGAAGCAAGGTGAAAACAAGGATACTTACATCATGGCACTAAGGAGACGGATCACAGCTTTTTTATTTGAGAACCTCACTGAACAATTGATGTGAGATCAGATCCTTAGCCATAGTCCAGACAAAAAACATACAATAAAAGTTACTGGAAATGGCTAGAAATTAGGGTCTCTAGCTGGCAGTAGTTTGCACCTTTGTCCAAATAGGGGCATTTCCCTCTGGTCTGGATTAGGGGGATAAACCTCCTGCTCAACCCCTTGGTATCTCAGCAGAAGCAGTGAGGTTTTTTCAGAGGCAGTGTGTAAAGCATTTGCACATGACCAACAGTAATACAGTGAAAACACTACCAAAGAACACCACAGCAGTTTTAGAAAAATAACCAATAATTAGCCATGCAAACAAGACCAAAATGATAGAATATACAGTAATAAGAAAAAAGGCACTTCACAAGTATGACTTAAAAAAGCTGTTCCTTGAAGTCTGTAGCTCTGTCCGGTGCTACCGTGGTGCCAAAACCAACAGAATCCAACAGTCTCCGGTGACCACGTCGTTGCAGACTGGCTTTAGTGTCAGCAGACTCGTAACCAGTAACTTTCGTTCCGTCCAACCATGTCGGAGTGGGCCAGTCATGCCAATCGCACAGTTGTGATATGAATCATAGCAGTGCCCTCAGGACGGGGTGCGGGCAGTGGCTTGGTTGCGAGCAGTGCCCCAATCCACAGTGCAGTCACAAGTGTCATGGTCAGTGGGCAGCAACATCATCAGCGAGACCAGGGCAGCTGAGTGAAGCAAGGTGGGCAGAGTTTAGTGCACACAGGTCGTCGTGCAAGCAGTGGCTCGGTAGCGGCAGTGATTGTCGTCATCAGTGCAGACAGTGTTGGGGTGAAAAGTGCGGCGGTGCCTTCTATGGTGCCTTCAGGACACAGAGCCAGCAGAGGTCTTGGTGACAGTGTCAGCTGCATTCTCCTGCAGTGGCAACTGAAACCACAGTTCCAGAGACTGTACCCAGAGGTAGGTGAAGTCTCTGCTGTCCCTGAGACTTAGAAAACAGGGGTTAAGCTCTATATTAAGCCCTTGGAGATACTCACCACCAGTAAAGAACGTTCAGCCTAGTTCTTTCACTGCCCAGGCAGAACCAGCAACTGCAGACCATCCCAATAAAGCACCAGCACAGCAACAGGGCAGTGCTCCTCCTAGCAGTTCTTACAGCTCTTCTTCTTCGCAGGTTCCTCAATTCCAGTGAGTTCTAAAGTTCTGCAGGAATGGACCCAATATTTATACTGCGTTCTCTTTATCCTCTTGGGCAGAGAGTGTCTGTGCTCTGACTCCTCCAGGACACACCTGATCCCCCATGGCAGTCCGAAGAGAATGTATATCCCCAGCCTCTGTCACTCCAAATCCAGACAGTCAATCCATAACCCAGCAGAGGCACCCAGGATGGCTAAGAAACAAAATACCTACTTTCTCAAAGTGGTACATTGGGCCTACCTTAGGGCTGACTCACGTGTAATAGAACGGAAGGTTAGGGCTTGGCAAGAGGGTGCACTTGCCAAGTCGACATGGCAGTTAAACCTTCATGCAGACATTGCAGTGGCAGGTCTGAGAACCTTTTGAACGGCTGCTTGTGTGGGTGGCACAATCAGTGCTGCAAGCCCACTAGCAGAATTTGATTTATAGGCCCTGGCACTATGAGTGCACTTTGCCAGGGACTTACCAGAAACTTAAATATGGCAATCATGAAAACACCAATCCATAATACAATTTACAAAAGGAGCATTTTCACTTTAACACTGTACCATAATGAGAAAGTGCGCAGAGACATGAAACCAGCTAAAACAGAGTCAAAACCAGGAGATCAGACAGCAAAAAGACTGGGGAAACACGCCAAAATACATCATGCTTTAAATTATAAACTCGGCTAAAGACATTCAAATATCTCAATCTCAAGTGCTGTTTGATTCTGAATGCCTCTCATTCTAGGGCTGCGTGCATTTTTCAAAACAAGAATGAGCTATTTGTCAAGCTACCAGAGCCTGTGATTTTTTTGAACAAAGAAACATTTGTTACAGCTGTGAGTTCCCCCAACATGTTAAGGAAGGAAAATCATGGGCTGCAAGAAATATTGTAAGAGGGTATGGTTGTTGAGCCTATTGAACTATTGTGTAGTGAAGTACCAAATCTGGTGTTGATGATCTCAGGGAGTGAGGAAAAAAAGATACCTGTCAGAGTGTGTTGACCAATATATATCATTTAAAAGGTTTGGAGAACGTTCTTGCATTTGTTGTTAGATTCAGGGACCAGAATCATCATCATTATTCAAGATTTGTTTTGTGACACATGGGGAAAAACTGAATTTTTGCCTCCTGATTGTCCACCTGTTTCTTAGAAGGGATGCAGGATAGAACTCCTTTGATTTCTTGAAGACGTCCTTGAGTTCAAAGAATGGAAGATTGAAGGGACGGTCTAGTAGCGAAAAAGGGTTCACTTGTAGAATATCGATGGTAAAAATATTGAAAAAAATATATATATTGCAAAAATATCGAGCACCTATACTTAAACAGGCAAGTACAAAAATATCGAGATCAAAAACTATCGAAGTTAAAAATATAGATGTAGAAAATATTGCTTTAAAAATATAAATTAAATACCAAAATATATTAAATATATAAAATATTAATATAATCTGTAACAAAATAAATCAAAAATAATATACATTTTAACTCAATGTAAAAATGAAACTTCATTTGAAAAATATAAACATGCAAATATAATTATGTATACATATATTTACTTTAAAACAATTTATTAACTATTATCTTTAAATATTTGTAAACTTAATTTATATAAAAAATAAAATATATACATATATCAAATATTTACCATTAAAATCATTCTATAATTAATGAAAACATTAAACTATTAAAAGAAAATTAAAACATGCATTTGGCAATAGAATAAATACAACAGTAGGGAAAAGGATGGATAGGGAAATAATTAAATCTACTATTCCATCGGCAATGAGGGCAACAGTAGGGAAAGTATTGAATTGCGGACGGGTAAAAATTACTATTCACACTCCATTGAGTGCAAAAGTAGGATAAATGTTGGATAGTACAAGAATTACATTTACTATTCCAACTCCAGTGAGTGCAACAGTGGGGAAAAAGTTGGATAGCGGAGGGGTAAAAATGACTATTCCCACTCCAGGGAGTGCAACAGTAGGGAAAGTGTTAGATAGCTGAGGGGTAAAAAATAATATTCCCACCCAGAGAGTTCAACAGTAGGGCAAGTGTTAGATAATGGAGGGGTAAAAATTACTATTCCCTTTCCAGTGAGGGCAACAGTAGGGAAAGTGCTTGATAGCCGAGGGGTAAAAATTACTATTCCCACTACAAATAGTAAAACCACAGAGAAAGTGTTGGATAGCCAAGGTGTACAAATTACTATTCCCACTTCAAAGAGTGCAACAGTAGGGAAAGTGTTGGATAGTGGAGGGGTAACAATTACCATTTCCACTCCAGTGAGTGCAACAGTAGGGAACGTATTGGATAGCAGAGAAACAAGAATTACTAATAACATTTAAACAATTTAAAATAAGTAAATAATCTTAAAAATAAATACATATTTGAAAAAGATACAATTGAATATAATAAACATAAATAACCACATATTATAATGCTAATTAGAAATAACAAAAAGGTACAATTATTATATCAAATAAATTAATAAATACATTTATAAACAATATTTATTTAAAAGGAGCAAATATTCACTAACAAACAAATTCTTTATTTGAACCATAAATGTATTACTTTTATTTTCCACTGTTTAATACCACATTATTAAAAAAAGACATCAACACTTGTATTTAAATTGATTTCCATAATTAACATAACATAATTAATAATTATTTAAAATTATTATTAATAAAAAAGATAATAAACATGTATTGAGTATACATTCTTTAGCACTATAATATCCACTATGCACACCTAAAATTAATTACACAATTCACATAATTAATTACTAATTAATGAATTTAATTTAATTAACAAATAATTTTTACAAAAATATTAATAAATTAATTTACAGATTTAACACTATAACATCACAATGAAACAAATAAAAATGATTCAATATATTTTATATAATTAACTTATTTCCCACCCTATTCCCCTATAAACCCACAACCCACAGTGGAGAAGTGTGTCTCAGGGGTTAGAGGCGGCAGTCCCGGAAGCTGAGATTGGTCCTGGACCAGGGTTCAATTCCCCGCCTCGGCGGGTCTTGGGCTCAAAAATTCCACGGACTTGATAATTCTCGTTCCGGTGCCTACTCGACTCACGGGTTCACACTCTGCGACTCTGGGCAATAGCTTGCTTAATCTCCACTACGGCCCCTCGCGGCGGGATGCATGGCTTTCACCTTGTGGATACCCTGTTGGGGTTATCTCACAGGGGAATACCAGGACGGGTTCCCAAGGCAAGCGCCTTAATGCCTTCGGGTGATACGTGCGCTATATAAATCGCAATACATTTACATTTACACTACGGAATTGAAAATGCAAATTTACATTTTTTTTTTAATAACTACTATAAATAATCAATACATTTATATCAATTATTTCCCACCCTATTCCCCTATAAACCCACAACCTGCTACAGAACTAAAAACACAAAATGTAATTTAAAAACATTTTTTTTTTTAAAGTTGACATATATAACAAAAATACAAAAAACTTTATTCAAAAAACAAACATCACACACATATAAAATATATATTAAAATACATAACAATAATAAAAAAATCAATATTTTTAACTATCAATTTACAAGCGATATTAAACACGTCAATATTTTTTAAATTGATATTACTTACCTAAAATTGATATTCTTGACCACAAGATTTTTCTGTCGATATTCCTAACCCACAATATTTGTATCACAATATTTATGCAATTCTATATTTCTTCCTCAATATTCTTTCCCTGCACCTCAAAAAGGGGTTGACTATTCGTGTGTGGTTTCATCAGAGTATGTTTAATATGGTGTTGAAACCTGATGGCTAGGAAGAGGTGTTAGCAATATGAACTGAAACATTTATGCAAAGCTGCTTAGTAAATGTCTTTGTGTTTTTTCAGAAAAGTTAGTCAGGTTCAAGGGGTTCAAACACAAGATTAAAGTAGGGGTTGGTGCTATCCCTATCTTGCACAAGTTGTGCAGTTTCCTGTTCAGTGTGAGGGCTGATGTGGAAAAGGAGTTGAAAGGTTTGTGAGTAAAGGGGGTCATTGAACGTATTGAATCTTCTCTATGACTTTCTTCTTTGGTGACCGATAATGTGAATTTAGTTGATTTGAAAAGTTTTTGTCAATATGTGTAGCTCAAATAAGGTTATGTGTGCAACTCTGAGTTCCCTGATGAAGATTACCAAGTTACTGAGTTTGTTAAAGGGGACAACATGATTTACCAGCGTTGACCTGGCATCTGCATACCACCAGTCCTTGTGTGAAGGAAGTGACTCCAAAATGCACATGTGCAACAATTTATTATAGATGACCAGTGATGAGACAGTAGACAGGCTACAACAAGCACCAGCACATGGTAACAGATCCTGAATGCTAACTATGATCTCTGCTCACTAAAAGCAATATAAGAGTAGCCTTCAAAACCAGCAGGCACAAGCGCCACTGCAATCTTTCCATCTCCGCTAGTTGAAAAAGTAGATTATCCTGCAGGGTCTGAATGACGAGCATGCTGCATTTAAGGTACTAAGAGGTCGATTAGGATGGTGGTCGGCAATGCATTCTGACCACTGTGGTAGCGGAAATTACCCATCCGCATGTACCGCGCGAAAACCGTCAGTCGGAATAGGATGAACAGCCAAAAAAATATGACAGCGGCAGACGGAATCATGGAAACTCCACCGGGACCATCCACAAAGGCTAAAAATCAGTCCACAGCGGTCGGATGCGCTGCGGAAAGACCAAAAACCGATGTACGACCTGCGGAAGACCGCAAGTGAAATTATGATACCATGACGATCAGTTGTTTCCGAGCGCTGCAATCGCAACAAATGATGAATGGGAGAGCCTACGGGAAGGACTGTATCATTCTGATCACTGCGGTCGCACCGGAAGTGTAATGGCAGTTGAAAGCAACCGCAAAGCTACCATGTGTGTCTGTATATCTGGCCCAGCCTCAAAAAACACCTACACACACCCCAATGACACATCCCCATGGCAAGTAAAAGAAACAAATCCCAGGTAAACCCACACAATACACCTGACGTGACTACTCCATTTAGACCCACCCACATAGCTGAGTATAAAACCTGTCCCTTCACCGCCCAGAATCCTTTGCAGAACTCCAGAACTGAAGGTCCCAACCCCACAGCACAAAACAGAGGAAAATCAGCACACATCACAACCACACACATCACCACCACCACCTTCACACCTGTACCTTTCACCCATTTGCACATCAAACACCATGTCACATAAGAAGATGCCCAAATTCACTGACTATGAGTTGTCAGTGATGGTAGATGAGATAATCACAAAAGAACCACATTTGTTTGGAAGCATGGTACAACAGACACCATTAGCCACAACAAACTCAAATGGGGGAAAGGATAGTCAACCAAGTCAAAGCAGTAGGGACCACCCCACACACCATGAACGACATCAAGAGGAGGTGGCATGACCTCAAGAGCAGGGTGAAAGAGCGTGCCAACAAGAACCATGTACTGGCTCGGAGAAATTGCTGTGGCCCTCCCATTCCACCACTAACGTTCACTAAATGAGAGGAGAAGGTGCTTGCCATACTGCATCCAGAGAGTCTCACAGGAATCTCCGGGGGAGTGGAGGCTAGTAAGTATCAAAAAATGTCTAGCATTACACCAACATGTACTATCTTGCACAACTACAAAGCTACACTTCCTAAACAAAAATGCACTTAAGTACAACACACTCTTCCCAAAATATGTCTCACAGATCTCCCATTTTCTTCCTATGACTCACCACAAAGGTGGCTAGCATTATTTCCATGGGGGCATGTGTACAGGCAGCCAGCACTACAACTCCTACCAGGCACCCTTGTACAACAGCTGAGCAAGATGCAGACCTCCCCACACCCACAATCATGTGGCAGCCATTTCACTGCTCACCCTCACCTAACAGGTAGTTAGCCATCTTAACAGGAAGGGTGTTTGTGGGTGGGAAGCCTGCCCCACAACTCCCATCAGGCACCCTTGTCCAACAGCTCAGTAGGATGGAGCACTCCCCCACCCACAACCATGTGATAGCCATTTCATTGCTCACCTTCACCTAACAGGTAGGTAGCCATCTTAACAGGGAGGAGTGTTTGTGGGTGGGAAGCATGAACCACAACTCCCACCAGGTACCCTTGTCCCACAGCTGAGCAAGATACAGACCTCCCACACCCACAACCATGTGGCAGCCATTTCACTGCTCACCTTCACCTAACATGTAGGTAGCCGTCTTAACATGGAGGGGTGTTTGTCAGTGGGAAGCATGCACCACAACTCCCACCAGGCACCCTTGTCCCACAGCTCAGCAGGATGGAGCACTCTCCCACCCAAAACCATGTGTCAGCCATTGCATTGCTCACCTTCACCTAACATGTAGGTAGTCATCTTAACAGGGAGGCGTGTTTGTGGGTGGGAAGCCATCACTACAACTCCCACCAGGCACCCTTGTCCCACAGCTCAGCAGGATGGAGCACTCCTCCCACTCATAACCATGGGGCCGCTATTTCCCTCCACTGTGTCACTGAACAGGTAGGTAGTCAGTGCAAGCAACCTGCCAGCCTTCTCAAAATGCATGAAGCCTTATGACTACACCAGCACTCTCATGTCAGCCATCCAGTGGGCAGACAGCTTAGCATACATAACTATCACAGAAATTAAACTTTGACTCACCAAGTCACAAGTGAAAGGAATTTAGGGCCCAATCATGCACAGCACAGAATGCAATGTGTAAGTGCCGTGGAGCATGAAAGCCCATATGAACACAAAACATTCATGGTCAATCAGACGACAAAGTAAAGTACATGAAATGAAAAAGGTATGTATAACAAGACAATGGCTAGTTCTTGCTTAGCTGAAAGTGATTCCATGGAGAGCAAACTAAAAAGACGCATCACATAAAGTGAATGTGCCGCCAGTCGTTACATGACGACATGTCCTTGTAAACACACAATCTGTAATTGGCTCATGGTTTCTATTTACTTGTCACACCATGGACAAGTAATGTATGTACCTCAACATCATGTCATGATGCTCAGTATCTTGCAGCCATACCAAATGATTGCAAAGTAAAGTGTTTGGTGTATCACAGGCTATAGCAGGCTGGTGACCCTGTGGCAGGGGGTCCACGCCTGTAGCTGCGGAAGCTGCAGTACGAACTTTACTGGAAGAGACGCTGATTTTAACTAGCGCTCCGCCGCACAAAGCGCAGAGGTGCGCTTTTAACCCTTGGACATTTCTGGTTCTTATTCTCTCCGGATTCTTGGACGCTTACCTGCTCACTCCTCCTGAGTGCACCGGCAGCCCGCTGAGCGCTGATCGCATCGGCGGGCTCTCAGCGGCCGGGGGCGCCATCTTGGGCTGGGTTGCTCGGGTGAGGTGAGGCCAGTGTCATCATCGCTACACCCCCGAGTTCTGCCCCTACTTAGGAGTGCTGAATCCTCCAACTCGCGGCTATAGCAGGCTGGTGACCCTGTGGCAGGGGGTCCACGCCTGTAGCTGAGGTAGCTGCAGTACGAACTTTACTGGAAGAGACGCTGATTTTAACTAGCGCTCCGCCGCACAAAGCGCAGAGGCGCACTTTTAACCCTTGGACATTTCTGGTTCTTATTCTCTCCGGATTCTTGGACGCTTACCTGCTCAATCCTCCTGAGTGCACCGGCAGCCGGCTGAGCGCTGATCGCATCGGCGGGCTCTCAGTGGCCGGGGGCGCCATCTTGGGCTGGGTTGCTCGGGTGAGGCAAGGCCAGTGTCATCATCGCCACACCCCCGAGCTCCGCCCCAACTTAAACGGTCCACTATGTGTCAGCGCAGCGGACGAGCGCAGCGGGCGCGACGAAGGCGCGCCGGAGTTGCGCCAGAGTTAAGCCCGTCTGCGCCCGTCCGCGGCCGACCGGGACCCGGGCCCACCCCCCCTGGCCAATTTGTTAAGTACTCGTCTTTGGAACTTCTAAGACTGCGTCCTCATACACCCCACGGTTCTTGCCAGTACTCACTATCTCCACATATATTGACACGCATTTAACGGCTAGGACTCTCTTCCCCCCCTCTCCAGTGAACGACGCTCAGCCTGTTTTACCATCTACTTCTGAGCTTCGACCTGCATCCACTGTAAATCACAGTTTGCGCTGTTACTACCTCAATACCCGGTCCTTGGTTAAAAACCAAATTGAAATTTTTCTATTCCTGAAGGAGGCAAAACCTGACATCCTTTTACTTGCTGAAACTTGGTTAACCCCTCACTCCCTTCCCGATATTCTTGTAGCACTTCCCTCAGAATATTATATTTTGACAGCCAATCGCACATCCGGGAAGGCGGGAGGTGGTGTAGCAGCTATTATCCTGAAATCCCTCCATTTTAGGGAATTACCCTCTCTGACCCTTCCGGACACCGAGAACCTGGTGATCAAGCTTGACACTGAAAGTGGGGCCCTCATCCTGTTGTTGATATACCGCCCTCCCAATATATGGCCAAGTATCCATCTCTTCTGGCTGAGCAGTTGGCCTCATACGTAGTCAGCTACTCTAAAACCATCTTAATTGGGGATCTAAACTACTGGTTCAACAGCATAGACACAGATACCCAAGCTGCTGAACTAAAAGACCTGCTCACAGACCTTAATTTAACCCAGCACATTCACTCATCTACCCACCATAAAGGTCACAGCCTTGACCAAATCTGGACGCACAACCTACCACTACCTAACCCTGTTATTAGTCCATGCATATGGTCGGATCATTTCGTTATTCAGTTCACATTAGAAATACGAGGGAATGTCAAGTCCAGACCATGCATGGGCAAAGAATTCCGTAAATGGAAATCTATGGACCTTCCGGGATTCATTGATGTTCTAAGTAAATCTGTACCTTTGCCGCACGATGACCTGGACACTGGTGAGAGAGCGCTGTCAAACTGGCTACGCCACGCAGCTGACCTCTCAGCCCCCCTGGTACTGGTCTCTAGCATTAGAGGGAATGATGCCCACAAATGGTTTACCCAAGAACTGAAAAATCTTAAATTAGGGGTACGACAAAAGGAACGGAAATGGAGACAAAATTACTCCCCACAAGACAGAAAAGTGTATTGCGCTGCTAGGAAGGAGTTCCAAAAAATCCTGCACCAACACAAAACCAATTATTTTTCCCAAATAATTTTAACCTCTTCCAATAAAACCAAAGATGTATTTAATATAGTTAATGAGCTCTGTGATGATGATAGAACAGCTCCCTCAATAGTCCCCACCCAGAAGTTGTGTGACTCTCTGAATGAATACTTCAGAGAGAAAATTGTAATTATAAAACACAACATTGCAAGTTCTCCTATATCATCTCCTTTGGATTATATTTTTAATAATCCCGCTACATTAGATGCCTTCCCTGCCATAGACTCTAAAACATTTTCTGCTCTCCTGGCACGTGTCAAGTCTGGCTCACCCGACGACATCTGCCCACCCCACATCTTCACAGAAATAGGGCATTCCATCCCTCAGGGGATCCTTCCTCTGCTTAATGACTCACTTGATCAGGGAAAGGTACCTGTAGGGTTTAAACACGCTCTACTCATTCCCTTGATTAAAAAACCTGGCCTGGATCCTCATGATCCATCAAATTATCGTCCGATATCCTTGTTGCCATTCCTTTCAAAGATCCTGGAGGCACATGCTGCTAGCTGTCTCTCTAGCTTCGTTGAAACCCCTGGATATCTAGAACCCAATCAAGCTGGGTTTCGACCGGGGCATTCTACCGAGATGGTGACATTGGCGGTCCAGAATGTACTTAGATGCAACGCGGACAAGGACATTCATCAAGCACTAGTACTTCTTGACCTGTCGGCCGCGTTCGACACGGTCGACCACACCATCTTGGTCGACCGTGTCGAACAGGCGGGCCTTAGAGGCTCGGCCTTGAGATGGCTGAAGTCATTTATCTCGGATCGCACCCAGGCAGTGAGATTAGGAACCTTTACAGCCCCTAAAATTAAAAATGAATGCGGAGTCCCTCAGGGATCGTCCCTGTCCCCACTTTTATTTAATTTGTATTTACGACCCCTGTTGTTTTCTTTAAGAAAGTTTAGAGCTTTAATTTTTAACTATGCAGATGATGTGCAACTGATCTTCCGTCTGGACTCCCCTGGTGCTGCCACCGAATTTCGGGAGGCCATGGTCCACATTCAGAGATGGATGAGCCTAAATCACCTGAAACTCAACCCAGGCAAAACTGAATTGATTTTGCCTGGGAAGAGTGAACTGTACTGGGGGCCACATTTTTGGCCTCCAGAAATGGAAAACCCTCCAGCCAAGTCCCAAACAGTAAAAAGCCTAGGGGTCACTTTTAATGAAGATCTTTCTCTTAAAAGTCAGGTAGGGACTGTGGTATCTTCAAGTTTTTTTCAACTTCGTAAGATCAAGAAGATTGCCCACCTATTAACTTACCCTGCTCTGATCCAAGTCATCATCGCCCTTGTGCTGTCCCGCCTGGACTATTCCAACAGTTTGTATTTGGGTCTTCCAGCTGGGCAGCTCAAGAGACTTCAACTGGTTCAGAACCAAGCGGCCAGGCTGATTTGTAAGATTCCCAAATGGCAGTCCATCAGGCCGGGTCTGGCCGGTCTCCACTGGCTGCCAGTAGCGCAGAGAGCAACATTTAAAGCTGGATGCATTATCTTTAGGGCTCTACAAGGTAAGAGCCCTTAATTTATTAGCAGCCTGCTTGTTAGTTACACCCCCTCTCGTGCTCTTCGCTCAGGTCAAAAGAACTTGTTAGTGGTGCCTCGTATTAGGAAACAACGCCAGGGAGGCAGTTCTTTTCACTTCCTGGCCTCCTCCCTGTGGAACTCTCTGCCACTGACACTGAGACTTCATGAAGACCTGCTGGCTTTCAGACAGGCTTTCAAAACTTGGCTCTTTAGGCAAGCCTACCCATAGTTAACTTCTGCCTCTCTATGTTATATGTTATGTCTCTGCAAATCTTCCAACAGCGCCATGAAGCCTAAGGGCGTACATGCGCTTAATAAATTTAATTTAACATAACATAACATAACATGACATGTAACATCCAAACGTCTAACACCAAGCTTGTGGAGTGCACTTGAATGACCATTTGATTCAACACAAGATCCAAATGCAACCGCAGCAGAAGACAACACCAAACTGCAGAGACTGTATTCTCTCCGGAACATGAACTCTCAGATGAGGAGCAACAACCTGGCCCATCCGGACTGCCAGGGTGTATCACTTTTCAGGCCCTCATTGTGCCCACCACAGTAATTATTTTTGTCCACCATAAGCGTGGAAGGGTATACTCAGATGTGAGTCCCTAGCTCATTGCACCATCAGGATTCAAGCAAGCCGGGCCGAAGACGGCTGAAATTCCAGAAACCGGTCCCCGGTAGCTTGTTTCCTTCCCAGTATAAGAATTGGCTTGGTAGTTTGGTCTGCCCTGTTCCCATGATGCACTGGGCCAGGATCAGACTAATTTGCATATAGCCAAGTTCTGAGCTGGGATGGTGCAGTGAGCTAAAAAACGGTGATGGATCAAGCCCTGATCTTTGGACTGGGTAAGAGTGGTCTGCTTAATTCAGACACTCTGTTCATCACCACCCCCTTTTCTGAATCATTTTTGTCCACCATAAGCGTGGAAGGGTATACTCAGATGTGAGTCCCTAGCTCATTGCACCATCAGGATTCAAGCAAGCCGGGCCGAAGACGGCTGAAATGCCAGAAACCGGTCCCCGGAAGCTTGTTTCCTTCCCAGTATAAGACTTGGCTTGGTAGTTTGATCTGCCCTGTTCCCATGATGCACTGGGCCAGGATCAGACTAATTTGCATATAGCCAAGTTCTGAGCTGGGATGGTGCAGTGAGCTAAAAAACGGTGATGGATCAAGCCCTGATCTTTGGACTGGGTAAGAGTGGTCTGCTTAATTCAGACACTCTGTTCATCACCACCCCCTTTTCTGAATCATTTTTGTCCACCATAAGCGTGGAAGGGTATACTCAGATGTGAGTCCCTAGCTCATTGCACCATCAGGATTCAAGCAAGCCGGGCCGAAGACGGCTGAAATGCCAGAAACCGGTCCCCGGTAGCTTGTTTCCTTCCCAGTATAAGAATTGGCTTGGTAGTTTGGTCTGCCCTGTTCCCATGATGCACTGGGCCAGGATCAGACTAATTTGCATATAGCCAAGTTCTGAGCTGGGATGGTGCAGTGAGCTAAAAAACGGTGATGGATCAAGCCCTGATCTTTGGACTGGGTAAGAGTGGTCTGCTTAATTCAGACACTCTGTTCATCACCACCCCCTTTTCTGAATCATTTTTGTCCACCATAAGCGTGGAAGGGTATACTCAGATGTGAGTCCCTAGCTCATTGCACCATCAGGATTCAAGCAAGCCGGGCCGAAGACGGCTGAAATGCCAGAAACCGGTCCCCGGAAGCTTGTTTCCTTCCCAGTATAAAAATTGGCTTGGTAGTTTGGTCTGCCCTGTTCCCATGATGCACTGGGCCAGGATCAGACTAATTTGCATATAGCCAAGTTCTGAGCTGGGATGGTGCAGTGAGCTAAAAAACGGTGATGGATCAAGCCCTGATCTTTGGACTGGGTAAGAGTGGTCTGCTTAATTCAGACACTCTGTTCATCACCACCCCCTTTTCTGAATCATTTTTGTCCACCATAAGCGTGGAAGGGTATACTCAGATGTGAGTCCCTAGCTCATTGCACCATCAGGATTCAAGCAAGCCGGGCCGAAGACGGCTGAAATGCCAGAAACCGGTCCCAGGTAGCTTGTTTCCTTCCCAGTATAAGAATTGGCTTGGTAGTTTGGTCTGCCGTGTTCCCATGATGCACTGGGCCAGGATCAGACTAATTTGCATATAGCCGAGTTCTGAGCTGGGATGGTGCAGTGAGCTAAAAAACGGTGATGGATCAAGCCCTGATCTTTGGACTGGGTAAGAGTGGTCTGCTTAATTCAGACACTCTGTTCATCACCACCCCCTTTTCTGAATCATTTTTGTCCACCATAAGCGTGGAAGGGTATACTCAGATGTGAGTCCCTAGCTCATTGCACCATCAGGATTCAAGCAAGCCGGGCCGAAGACGGCTGAAATGCCAGAAACCGGTCCCCGGTAGCTTGTTTCCTTCCCAGTATAAGAATTGGCTTGGTAGTTTGGTCTGCCCTGTTCCCATGATGCACTGGGCCAGGATCAGACTAATTTGCATATAGCCAAGTTCTGAGCTGGGATGGTGCAGTGAGCTAAAAAACGGTGATGGATCAAGCCCTGATCTTTGGACTGGGTAAGAGTGGTCTGCTTAATTCAGACCCTCTGTTCATCACCACCCCCTTTTCTGAATCATTTTTGTCCACCATAAGCGTGGAAGGGTATACTCAGATGTGAGTCCCTAGCTCATTGCACCATCAGGATTCAAGCAAGCCGGGCCGAAGACGGCTGAAATGCCAGAAACCGGTCCCCGGTAGCTTGTTTCCTTCCCAGTATAAGAATTGGCTTGGTAGTTTGGTCTGCCCTGTTCCCATGATGCACTGGGCCAGGATCAGACTAATTTGCATATAGCCAAGTTCTGAGCTGGGATGGTGCAGTGAGCTAAAAAACGGTGATGGATCAAGCCCTGATCTTTGGACTGGGTAAGAGTGGTCTGCTTAATTCAGACACTCTGTTCATCACCACCCCCTTTTCTGAATCACCACAGCAACAACAGCGCTGACCCCTGCTACAATGACCTGTGCGGCCTCTACCGCCACCAGCACCATTGTGCCAAAGAATTTTGGCACAATATTGCAAGGAAAGCAAGGAAAACGTGACAGACATCTTGAGGTTTGCAGGACATTGTGGATACAACTTGTTGGAATTCACAAGAGAGACATCACCATGTACTCCCATGGGTTTACAACAATATCCACAATTGGTAGTTTATTCTTAGATGGAATGTACACCTTGGCAGAGAGACTAAAAAGACAAAGATTCCTGCACAGCCATCTATTCCACAAACACACAAACATACTGTTGGAGTTGGCTCGAGGGCAAGTAATGGTTCAGTATATAAAATTTTAATATCAAAAGATTTCACAAAAATGAAATGCACTGTCAGTAATTAAATGGACAAAAAAACGAACCAGTGACTCGCAGCTCGTGAGCTGTAAAGCCACGGCAAGGCAGCAACCACTTTACAGGCCTTTCACACACCTTTCATACGTGATACACACAAGACCATTCACACCACCAGGCATGAAACCAACACATCACAACATTCACAAAAAGGAACAAGGTACACCCTGATTCAGAAAGACAAAAAAGACCAACATTACTGCACAGCCATTTAATCCTCAAGCACACACACATACTGGATGAATTTGGCACGAGGGTGAGTGATGGTTCAGGATATACAATTGTATTAGCAAGTGATTTCATAAAAATGAAATGCACTGTTAATAATTGAAAGGACGAGAAACTGAACCATTGACTCACAGCTCGTGAGCTGTAAAGCCACGACAAGGTACCAACCTCTTTACAGACCATTCATACACCGTTCATACGTGTGACACATACAAAACATTCACACCACCAGCCGCGGGCCCATCACATTACAACACTCACACCAGCAGACAGCGCCTTTCAAGGGCCCATCACTTTCTCACGCCCACATTACTGACAGCAACTACACAAACTGATTGATTGGGTGGCGGTCTGCTAGCAGTGTGCGTAGTGACCAGCAGCAAGTCACTACTCACATACCGCTAGCAGACCGCCAGTCCACACACACCGCCAGCCAAGGACCAATCGCGCACACCGCCAGCCAAGCGCCAGACCATGCACACTACCAGCCAAGTGCCAGTCCACGCACACCGCCAGCCAAGCGCCAATCCACGCACACCGTCAGCCAAGCTCCAGTCCACGCACATCGGCAGCCAAGCACCAATCGACGCACACTGCCAGCCAAGCACCATTCCACGCACACCACCAGCCAAGCGCCAGTCCACACACACCACCAGCCAAGCACCAGTTTAAGTACACCGCCATCACACTTAGGATTTTTTTTTACAAAAAAAACACGAATAAATTGCAAATAGATACAAATCTACTAGCACAAAATCTGAAACTAAATACATTGCACTAATGCCAACCTGGAAACAGAATAACATGTTTTAAACAATTCAGACCAGGCAGTACACTTTACCACTCATGGATCCGCCCAACAATTATTTTGCATGTGGTATACTCTAAAACAAGCAGGCACACACAGTGCAGAGTTAGAAGGACAGGCGGGGCAGAAAAGACTAGTCTCCTTCCGCAAACCTCTTCACCAACAGACTCTAAATCTCCTAGTGGGAAAGTCTTTTGAAGATGTGGGAGGAGTGTAATCAGGAAAGTGCCGATCTTTCAATCGAGCCACATCCTCCACCACTCCAACTCTAAGAACACTTGCCTGTTCCACAACAACAAGGCTGCCTATCACAGAGGGCTGAAACGGAACAAATGTCAACTTTGATGCAGGAGAACACTCCTTGAACACAACAAAAGCATTGGAAGTTGCTAAGTTGAAGAGATGGATGGCCTACTTCTTATACCAAACATAAGCCTTCCGAATAGACGTGTAAGATTCCAACCTCCGATCTAATCTGTCCACACCACCCACATGCTTATTGTAGTCTAGAATGCACACAGGTTTGCGCACTTCAGCAACCTGACCCCAAACAGGCATAGGTAAAGTACTCTCATCATGGATGGTAGTCAGCATGTACACATCCCTCCTGTCTACAAATTTCACAGCTAGTAGTTCATCACTATGCAAGGAACTGCACTGTCCCCTCTGAAGTTTTTTGCAAACAAGCTCTTTTGTATAACCTTTACGGTAGGAGCAGATTGTGCCACATGCAAAAGTGTCCACTTTAACCAATTCCTTAAACAATTGCACCGCAATGTAGAAGTTATCAAGGTACAAATGGTGGCCTCTGTTAAACAGTCTTCTAGTAAGATCCCACACAATTTTCTCTGAAACTCCAAAAGTGGATGGACAACCAGGGGGTCAATAGTGGAATCTCTACCAGTGAACACACGGAAATTAAAACCATATCCTGTCCTACTCTCAGACAACATATACAGCTTACTTCCATAGCGTGCCCTCTTGCTAGGGATGTACTGCCTAAAAACCAAACGGCCCTTGAACATGACCAAAGACTCAATAGATATTTGTTTCTCTGGAGTATAGATCTCTGAAAATCGATTTGCAAAGTGATCAAGAACAGTCTGAATCTTAAAAAGATGGTCAGAGTCAGGCTGAATATGTGGCAACGCCAAAGAATTATCAACAAAATGCAACATACGTACAAAAGTAAATACTGATCACGAGTCATAACTGCAGGAAATATGGCTTTTGCCATCAATGGACTGGTAGACCAATATGAAGCCAGGGACGGCTTCCTTATCAAACCCATCAATAAAGTAAAACCCAAAAACTTCTTAATCTCTTCCAGATTTGTGGGAGTCCACCGGGTAGCTCTAGAGTGGGGCCTAAGTTTGTCACTGTTGTCTCTCAAAAACTGTTCAGCATACAAATTAGTCTGCTCAACAATCTCACCCAAACAAATGAAAGAACTGTATAGGCAAAAAAATTTCACAATCCACTCTACACCTGGCATCACCGCTAATGGCAGGCAACACCGGCTGCACCATGTTTGGATCAACCCACAGTCCAGCACTTCCAGTAGGAAGCCTAGCAGCCTCAGGCTGCAATCCAGATGCCTGTTGCGCCATCGGGACAGCAGTATCCTCCTCTAAAACAGGCACTTCTTCTGCACCTTCATCATCCAAAGATTCCATGTGGAGAGAAAACTCACTGCCTGTATCTTCCCCTCCCTCCTCTCCCTCAGACACACTGTCAGTCTCATAATCCTGCTCAGAGGAAGATTCAAGAAGCATACCAACCATCCGCTGAGCGGTCATTCTACGGCTAGCCATAATGCTTACTAATAAAGGTAACTTGTCAAACAAGTCACTAACAACAAACACTTTGTAAAATAAGTGATAAACAAAATGCACCTTTATCAGAAATACCTTTATATTCCAAAACGATACCACTCACTTGCCAGAAGAGGCTAAACTCACCCCCACCTACTCTGCACAGACACAGTATGAATCAACAATATCCCACTAAAAAAGAAAGAGAAAAGAAAATTACATATAAGACAATGCAAAACACATCGCAAAGAATTTCATGCTCAAAACACTAACTAGATATGATGCCTCTATGACACCACTTACATTAAAATTCATTCATACATTGCAATATTACTCATTTGGAGTAAATACAACAATAACAAAAAATTCTTAACAAAAAAATGCAACTATGTAAAACTGCAGAACAACCACTGTCGAAACTGCAAACAGGAATCAAAAGCTTTACACTAGCTTAAAAAGGAGAAAAAAACTTCACAATCACATATGCAAATAATGCACCAGTCCACGCACAGTCCACCAGCCAAGCTAAGGGGTAGGTGGGCCTAAGAGTATACATTAAATATTCACCCCATAAAAGGGGAGCAACACTTGCCCTTGAGGCCACTCCCCCCCAAAAAATGTTAAAAACTCAGGTGTCTTGTGGCCATGGGCCTAAGAACATACTGCTATTTTGCCAACCAAAGAGGGCAGGAATGGCCACAATCATCCTCCCCAACACAGAAGAAAAACCCTGGTGGCCTAGTGGCCCTAAAAAAAACAAATCAGCCGATCTGCCCCTCAGGGTGGAGGAAACAGACAAATTAATGCTCCCCAAAGGAGAGCAACTCTTGCCCAAGGGACCACTCACCACAAAAAAATCCCTGGTGGTCTAGTGGGTCTAATTTTAAAACAATACATGGTGATCTGGCCCACTGGGGGCCAGACACAGCCACAAATATTGACCCCAATGAAGAGTGACCCTTGCCCAAGGGGTTCCACTCCACAAATAACTCCCTGGTGGCCTTGTGGGACCTACATTAAAAAATGATGAAATCTGCCCCCATGGGGACAGACAGCCAAAAACCTAGCCCCCAAAGGGGAGTGACCTGTGCCCAAGGGGCCAATCCCCACTAAACACTCCCTGGTGGTCCAGTGGGTAGTTTTTTTATATATAGAAATATGCCCCCCCAGGGGGGCAGACAAAGCCTAAAATATACCCCCATAAGGGGAGCAATCCTTGCCTAAGAGGCCGCTCCCCCAAACAAAACTTGCATACATAGACATGAAAAAATGGCCCCCAAGGGGGATTGACGCTTGGCCAAGGGGCCACTTCCCACTACATTTATTCTAGTGGGCCAGTGGGACGATTTTTTTTAAAAATAATTAAAATTTGCCCCCCCACGGGGGCAGAAAAAGCAAGAATTAGTGCACCTGTATGCGGAGTGACCCTTGCCTAAGGGGCCGCTCCCCCAAACAACAAAACACACAAGAAAAACATCCCTGGTGCTAGTGGGCTTTCCTGCTGCACGATTGCACGATCGTGCAGCAGGAATGCACAAAAGAGGCATAGAGGGAAAGGAAAGCCCTTTCTTTTCCCCAATGCCTCTTTTCCCCCCACCACATTCCAAAAACGTACCTTTTTGTTCCTCGATGCTCTGGAACCAAATGGCTTTCTGCGTGTCGGGGAACAATGGGAAACCTCCAGTGACGTCAGCGCCCTTCGCATGCTGACGTCATTGATAATGCGGAGGGGCGGGGCGGGGGGAGGCAGGGGAAGGTTTTCCCCTACCTTCCCCAGTAAAAATACCCCCTTCGGCTGCCCATGGGGGGAGCGCCAGCGCTTCCCCCGTGGGTGGTTGTTATGACATTTCCTGTTCAGATAGTCATACATACATGTGAAACTAGAAATATGGACTGGCCAATGTACTTGTTTGTTACTTTTGGTGCCCATTTCCTGTGCAATTTGTCATGCACACATGTGCGGACTAGAAATATGGACTGGCCAATGGCCTTGTTGTTTTTTACTTTTGATGCCCATTTCCTGTGCAGTTTGCCATGCACACATGTGCACACTACTAATATGGATTGGTAAATGGCCTTGCTGTTTGTTACTTTTGATACCCATTTCCTGTGAAATTTGTCATGCACACTTCTGCCTACTAAGACTTTCTACTGCCCAATGGCCTTGCTGTTTGTTACTATTGATGCCCATTTCCTGTACAGTTTCTCATGCACACATGTGCCTACTAGGAATTTGTACTGGCCAGTGGCCTTGTTCCTGTTGTTTGTTACGTTTGATGGCCATTTCCTGTGCAATTTCTCATGCACACATGTGCGGACTAGAAATATGGACTGGCCATCTGCCTTGCTGTTTGTTACTGTTGATGTCCATTTCCTGTGCTGTTTCCCATGTACACATGTACATGCTAGGAATTTGCCAATGGCTTTGATTGTTTGCACTGTTGATGCCTATCTGGATATTATGTAATAAAGACTGTTACTCCTCTTGTTTGCTTTGTCGATGCCCTTTCTAAATGAAAAGTGTTTTATGTATGGGTATATGTTCATGTGACACATGCTCTGTATGGCACTTCCACATTGGCAATTACTTGGTCTACTTTTTCATAGGTTGCCAGGGGTCCCAGGCACTTTTGTTGTTCTAGACTCTGAGGCTTGAGGTGCAATGATGGTTGTTTGTGATGATCTACTCTTATCCTAATCATTCTATGTTTGGGTACCCTTCGTGGAAACAGGCCTTTAAATCAGAGTCCTGTCGACTATGCGGCTTTAAAAAAGAAACTATAATCCATCCATTATGCGCCTGTCCAGCCATCCAAGACCAAAGGAGACAGTACTTGAAATCAATCTTTAATGAACTGAACATCCGGTCCAGCAGGCAAGCAGTGATACTCTGGTTAGAGGGCTCGTCGTATATCCTGGTGTGCCGAGGAGTTAAATTCATGAAATCAGTTAATAGCCTCCTACTGCAAGCCGACGTAGATCAAATATAAATTCATGTAAAATCACCTTAACACCCTCTTTAAGGGGCTCACATTTTGTTAAATCTGCTTTCGAGCTTAAAAATCGTCAAAGCAAGATTTTTAATATTTGAATTTTATTGCCATTTATTTTTTATAACAAATAACAGTGATGTGTACCCATTCTTTTATTGCACGATAACGCTATTCGCCTATGTAGCTTTTTATTCTTTTCTCCAGGGGGGTTTTGTAATGATTTTAATTAATCAAACAATAAAATTTGAACTTGAACTTGAACTATGTTCAGGTTTGCTAAATTGTAGACATGTCATCTAAGGATACAATACCCCAACAGAGGTAGATTCTATCCCCGGGATGACTTGCGGGGTGGCCAGGGTCCCTCATATATGTGTGATCTTTCTTGATGTGTGAACAGCAGTATTGATGTGTAGTCACCTTGTGTAGGTCTGTCTTCATGGTCACATGAGTACATTTGAATGTGTGCACTTGAGTACTCATACACTGCGATTGACGTGTCATGGTCAGTAGTGTTGAAGTGTATGTGTCCCTGCACATGCCAATTACACACATGTATGATCCAGGTAATGAGTGCATGTTTATTTACATTGTCAGACATGTGCTTCAGATTGTGGGCACATTTAGTAGTTTTAGGTTGAGCACCGTACAGTGTGTCGGTGTGTCCTTACACTACAACCTATTTGTTGTTGCTGTTAGTTGTGAGTATGCAGAGTATGTTACTGCAAAGTCTGTGTTGTGTTTTGTTGATCAGCCATAGGCCTTGCTTAAGTTTGTTCTCACTGTGCTGACCTGCTCAGCCACACTGACATTATTTGTGAGTTTTCTCAGGCATTGCTGTCATTTGACACCTGTTTTGGCCAAGTATAGTATGTGGTATGAAGTCATACCATCTCCTATAGGTGCTTCTGATGCCTACATATTGTGATCTACTCCTCTATGTGTTTTTGCACTGTAAATTCCTCACCTGTCCAATACTGATGTACACACCACTAAAGTCTCATGTCTTCCAACACATGCCTTGCCAGTGAGTGACCCTCCCCACCACTTCATAGTGGGACACTATTCTGTGGGAGGATGATCTATGTACAGGACCAATGTGGATAGTTTCTCAATTAGTTATGTTGTATATTCTTCTACTTGATTGCAGTCATGGTTACTCATGTGTAGTGCATATGTTTGGGCAGCACAGTCCTCTAGTCATATTGTATGCATCTGGGTTTTCCTGAGTTGTGCAGCCGTGGGTGATGGCTAAGGTTTATGTGTGTTTGCTGGAGTACTGCTACCCTACCTGAGTGTGATGTGAACGCTGTGCTGTGATGATTTGTGGTGTAGAAGTCCATTGTGGACCACTCAGATATGTGTGATACTCATTTTGTTAGTGTTCACACACTGCTTACTGTGCATACACTGTTGTCAGTGTGTGTTGCCTTGCACTTGCCTGGTGTGCATCCCCTGATGTCCAGCTGAGTTGACTATGTGATATATTGTTATGTGCACATGTTGTGTTTTTGTTGCTGATGATGCAGTATTTGGCCTGTGTTTGCTCTTTCTACAGACAGGTGCATGTGTGTGTGATGTTCTAATTTAATGACATTGTGTGAGAGTAGTTTGTGCTTTATAAAACATTGTGCTGTGTGTTGGATTTGTAGTGTGCATTTCTTGTGTGAATGTCACATGCTGAAATGAGAATTCTTGTTCATGAGCTTCTTTTGAGTGCAGAATTGAGCTAGGTCCTCCTATATTTCACCTGTCACTTGTCAGGATTGTGCATGTGCATGCTTGCGGTACACATTGACACCATGTTCACTTGATAACTGGTGTGGCGTCTATGTCTGTGTTAGATGATTTTCCAATTGATCCCAGTTAGTGTTCATGATTGGTATTTGATTACACAATTCTTATTTGGGTTGGGGTATGGTGTCTGTGCATTTGTCCAATGTTGTGTATTCCTGTTCTGTCTGGGGTCATATTGCCTATCCACTGTTTGCTTGCATATGGCTGAGCTTGTTGGACTTCTTTGGATGTTGTTTGTGATTTTTCTGTTTGGCTATAGTTTTTTGGCCAACATTGATTAAGACGTCCCTGAGTGTGAGTCTGACATTTGTAGATACACATCAGGATTTGTCATTGGTTGTCTGGGAAATAACAGGACCTGATTTGCACCTGTATGTGTGTTTCTCTTAGGTGTTGAGTGTGCAGGTGTGAGATAGGTAGATAAGGGGTATGTGTGAAGGTCCTACTTGAGTTTGACAGTCAGGAGGTGTGACAGTGAACCATGTGTGTTGTTCTGGTGGCATACACATGTCAAGGTAGTTGACACAGATGTGCGACTGGTCACTGTATGGCTTCTGACACTTCCTATCATTCCTGTGCCTGTGCATAGCTTGCATTGCTGTATCCCAGAGTTATTGCACGGATGTCACTTAGGTTTAATTTCAATCACTGTGCCACTCATGTCTAGTTTAATGGCCTAAGGTTTGTGTGATAGGTTTCTCCTCTTGCATGTCATGTACAAATGCTATGTGGCTTGCTCCTTGGTTTTCCAACATTGTGCACTCCACTTTGGGCTAGTCCATTTCTTGTCATACATTTCTGCTGACCTACGGTATGTGTATGTGGCAGAGTGACAGTTTGGGATCTTTCTGAGGGACCTGGCATGCAGTGTGAACTAGGGGTGGGCGTAGTTCACGAAGTAACGCTACGCGTAGCTACGCAAAGTGCACTTCGCACTACGCGAACTGCGTAGTAGCATGTTCGCAATGTGCAAGATGTTGTTTTCAATGATTGCACAGTGCGGACAAGCATCCGGCAGGTTTCTTTTCCAAGCTCCCGATCGGCAACTTGATGTTGCTGATCGCGAACAATGAAAAAGTCGTGCGAGGTTGTAATTTTGCTTGAAGGCAGTCGGCAACTTGACGTTGAGGACCGCAATCAAGCAAAAAATTACCGCTGCACTATGCTACACTATGCTACGCATGTTTGCACTGTGCTACGTGCAGTTCGCGTAGTGTAAAGTTGCGCAAACTTCGCAAACTACGCGAGCGTAGCATGGTGCTTTGCCCAGGGTTAGTGTGAACAGTTCAGTGGTTGTTAATGTGAGGAGGAGTCTTCAGTTCTTGATTTACTCAGCTTGATTCACATGAGTGGTAGGCAGGTGTGAGGAGGAGGGCTGTCCAGCGCTTGACCTTCTGTGTAGGGCTTTATTCTTCACCCCAACCTTCCCAGTCAATCTACCTTGCCCTTTGATGTAACGGTGTGAGGTCGAGCCACACCTGACTGCTAAATGGTGCATTAAGGGGGGGCACAAGAGGGGCACACAGCATGTTCAGAAATTGATGTGGGAAGCGTACTGTGGACTGTGGTGAACAAATGCAGCCCACATGTGGGTCAGGTGAAGGTAGAGCCCTGGGAAGCTACCCAGACTGCCCATGCCTGCGTTGGCCCCACCTACTACATTGTGGGCAGGTTTCCCCGCATCTTCACCACTTGGGTGACGTGACCGGGACATTGCAGTGATTTCGCTGGTGATGGGGGACCCCGATGCGGAGGTGTTGATTTCTAGTAGGCAGGACATGTGCCAGTACACTGGGGAATATGTTCCTGTCACCACAAGAGTGTCTGACAGGACGTATTTCAGCGCAGGAGTTGTGTGTTGTGTTCGGAGATGTGTTATTTACGTACTTGCGGTGTTGACTACGGTGATGTCTTATCTGCTGGTAGTGGATGAGGTACATCACCGGAAGGGTTTAAAGAGCTGGATCTGTAGCCGTCATGAACATGTGGAGGTGCCCAGGATTCTAGTATTGCTCTTCGCAGTAGTGCCTCCACCGTGTCTGAGTGACTGGTCTCTCCACTGCGTTCTGATGAGCTGTTTAAGGCATCATGATTTGTCCAGCGGTTGGGACGTCATTCCGCACGGCAGTCTTTCTCTATTGGCTCCCTCTGCCACCGTTTCGGAAGGAAAATCCTGGCAGATCTTGTAACTCTGCAGCAGGTGGGAAATGGGCTAACGCGAGGACTGCCGCTGGAGTGCGGAAAAAGAAGTTTCCCGCCAGCACTGCGGATGTGCCAAACACCGCCATCCTAATGAGCCCTTAAATGTATATAATAGAGGAGACTTTCAAGTAGAATTGTGTATATCATCAGCTTATTGGTGAATCATAATGCTGTCACTTGTGAGTAGCAAAACACACAAGATGTTGGATGGAATGTTGCACAATGGCACAACATTCACCCCCAGTCACAGATCTGGGTTTAATCCATCGTTATTTTGCTCACCAAGCCACCCCAGTTCAGACATGGCCATATGCAAATCAGTCTTGACCCTGTGCCTCATGGGAACAGTCCATCCCGAACTGCCAAGCCATGTCTTCCCTGGATCGGAATCAAGCATCCTAGGACTGGTTTCTGGCTATCAGCCGTCTTCAGCCAGGATAGCTTGACTCCAGTGGCTTACTGAGCAAGGGACCCACGTCTGGGCATACCCTTCCCACATAGGGTGAACAGTAAAACACACAAGATGATGGATGGAATGTTGCATAATGGCAAAACATTCACCCCCATCACAGATCTGGTTTTAATCCATCGTTATTTTGCTCACCAAGCCACCCCAGTTCAGACATGGCCATATGCAAATTAGTCTTGACCTTGTGCCTCATGGGAACAGTCTAGCCCGTACTGCCAAGCCATGTCTTTCATGGACTGGAGTCAAGCATCCTAGGACCGGTTTCTGGCTATCATCCGTCTTCAGCCAGGATAGCTTGAGTGACTCCAGTGGCTTAGTGAGCAAGGGACCCATGTCTGGGCATACCCTTCCCACACAGGGTGAACAGCAAAACACACAAGATGATGGACGGAATGTTGCACAATGGCAAAACATTCACCCCCAGTCACAGATCTGGGTTTAATCCATCGTTATTTTGCTGACCAAGCCACCCCAGTTCAGACATGGCCATATGCAAATCAGTCTTGACCCTGTGACTCATGGGAACAGTCCAGCCCGAACTGCCAAGCCATGTCTTTCCTGGACTGGAATCAAGCATCCTAGGACCGGTTTCTGCCTATCAGCCGTCTTCAGCCAGGATAGCTTGACTCCAGTGGCTTCGTGAGCAAGGGACCCACGTCTGGGCATACCCTTCCCACAAAGAGGGAACAGCAAAACACACAAGATGATGGACGGAATGTTGCATAATGGCAAAACTTTCACCCCCAGCCACAGATCTGGGTTTGATCTATCGTTATTTTGCTCACCAAGCCACCCCATTTCAGACACGGCCTTATGCAAATTAGTCTTGACCCTGTGCCTCATTGGAACAGTCCAGCCCGAACTGCCAAGTCATGTCTTTCCTGGACCAGAATCAAGCATCCTAGGACCGGTTTCTGGCTATCAGCCCTCTTCAGCCAGGATAGCTTGACTCCAGTGGCTTATTGAGCAAGGGACCCACGTCTGGGCATACCTTTCCCATATAGGGTGAACAGCAAAAACACACAAGATGATGGACGGAATGTTGCACAATGGCAAAACATTCACTCCCAGTCACAAATCTAGGCTTAATCCATTGTTATTTTGCTCACCAAGCCACCCCTGTTCAGACATGGCCATATGCAAATCAGTCTTGACGCTGTGCCTCATGGGAACAGTCCAGCCCAAACTGCCAAGCCATGTCACTTGTGAGTAGAGCACAAATGGGCTTCTTCAATAGGAAATGTATTGGAGTCATATCCCCCTACTGCAGTTTTCAAATAGCTGAATGTTAAACAAAAAATATGCCTAAGCATAGAAAAAAGGTAAATATATGGTCTTTCTTTGGAGAATGTAGGGTAGGTTGGAGAAGAACATTATTTCGGAGTTTCAGTGGTAAAAGGATCACAGGCAGTGTGAAGATGAAAATGCTGCTTGTTATTCCTTCTCAATGGGGACGATAAAACGAGCCATGCAGTTGTTATCCGCAGTTTGGTTTGAAATTAATGAGATTCACATGCTTATATCAAAGAATCCAGAAGGAGGCTTTCTTCAACGAAAAATTGGAAAATCTATATAACCCTCAAGGTTAAGTTATTTTGAAGGGGTGAGCCTCATTCTAATCATATTTTCTGCTAAAGAGGACCTGTCTCCTGCAGGGACCCTAAAAAATATCCAGTTGTCAAAACACCCTTACTAATTGTGTGCTATTTATCTACAATATGTGCTGATGCATTGCTTCTGGACACAAAGCATAACAATGAAGATACAGCAACAAGACAAAATATCTATGCCTTAATCATCACCCCAGAAATTAGAGATAAGAGATGTGCCATGGGACCACACATATTGGCCTCTGTTTGATCAAAACTAAAATAATCCACTCCTACAGAATGCCTGGTGAAAAATTGTTTATTAGTAAAAAAAAAACATAAACTCGTCAAAACTTACATTCACATATCAAAATCTTTGTTATTAAAAAAAGATGTATACAAGCATATCAAACATATCATCAGAATATAAAAATATAAACATCCCTTAATTAAAAAATACATTCCATCATAACACAAAGTAGCTGTTGAAGTGTATGTTATGTCTTGATAACAAACCCACACTCAGGGTGGGATAGAGATTAAACCATACATCTCTAGCAGCCCACCTTGGTCTAAGGAAAGCTCACATAGCCAATGCCTCTGGAAATGCAAATAGAGAGCAAAGGTATATATGTAAGACCTACATTCAAAGCTGGTGTTCGACAGGGCTGGATAGAAACTGGAACATCAGCACAACTTACTGCACCCCTAGCAGCTCTCCTTATCCCAAACTGCATTTAAACATTTTTAAGAGTCAATCTTAGGCCAAATTTGAGCAGAGCTCTTGGCCATGACATGGTCCTTGAAAACATCCATGAACTACACCAGTCAAATGTTGAGCATCAGGTTCCCTGAATTCAGTGACTCCATTGCAGCAACTCCACACATCCTAATTCTCAGGAAGGTCCTCTGCTGCAGACCTAGATACTCCTACAGAATGAGGGTACTGCACATCACCTCAGAGTTCCACAACCATGTGAAGGGTCAACGCGAGCCTGATCACCTAGACGGTCGCAGAACTCCTTAGTAGCCTTCAACATCTTAATTAAATATAATTAGAGGTATTTCATTCTATAAGCACACCGAGTAGTACTTACCATATTATTCTCCTTTTCCTTATTGAATAAAATGACACCTCGCATTTCTTGGTAATAAAATGAAAAAAATAACGTTTTGCTAAACACCAGTTGCAACATAACCTCCTTTCCTTCATGCTTTGATTGATCACTAAAAAATGCCAAAAATATACATATTTAATTGATTATATGTCTTTCACCTACGCAAAATGTAAATCAGTGTGAATAATATAAAACTTTATGCTCTGCGCATTGACGTGTGTGTGCATTTTGTATGCAAGCACTTTCTATGAATTATGACAGAAATGAGTTTAGAAAAAAACACCTTTTCATTTTTAAATATAAATCTCAGGGGTTGCTTATAAACTCGCAATGACATTTTGTATTCTTTATTACGCTTTAGATTACATTCATCACATCTCAAGTTGAATTCTTATTGTAGTTTTCCTGCAAGAGGCTTCTCCTCTGTTTTTTGTGCAATTGCAATGATATCAGATAATTCTTTATGGGTGAGTGACTAGGTTTTTAAAATGTCTGTATCAGTCTGTCAGATGGTCTGTAAGTGGTTGGATGGGTTGGCGAGTAGGTACCTGAGTGGCTGTATGGGTCATTGATTGCATGGCTGAGTACCTGTATGGGTGTATGAGTGTCTGTGTGGCTGGGTGAGAGTGTGCAATTGCGTGCATGGATGGGTGAGTCAGTGGCTGAATGGGTTACTAAGTATGTAGGTGAGGGGCTCTACAGGTGACTAAGTGGGTGTGTGGGTATGTCTGTGAGTGAATAAATGTGGCTGTAACATATGGGTGAGTAATGAGATAGGTGAAAGGCAGTATAGGTGAGTGTTGAAGTGTATGAGGACTGTATGTCTGAGTGAGGGATTATGATAGTGGCTGTATTGGTGAGTGTGTGCTTGTATCAGTGACGTTATAGGTGAGTGAGTATGTGTTAGTATCTGTGTGTATAAGTGTGTGAGTGTGTTTAACTGTAAAGGTGAGTAAATGGCTGTGTGAGTGACTCTCTAGGTGAAGGAGTAGGAGTGTGAGTAGCTCTATGAGTGACTGAATGGGTGTATGACAGGATATATCAGTGGCTCTATTAGAGAGCGAGTTGCTGTATGAGTTGCTGTATGGGTGACTGAGTGGATGTGTATGTAGACCTACGAATCAGAGAGTGGGTATGTAAGTACTAATATGGGTATGTCAATGGTTTAGAGCATGGTAGTGTGGAAGTTGCAGTGGATGTATGAAATGTTATATGAGGGTGTGAGTGGGTGCATCAGAGATTCTGTGGATGGTGCCATCAGTGATGTCTTTTAGATGTCATCAGTGATGTCATAAATGATCATTGGCATGAGTGATCTAATATGTGAGGTCATAAGCAGTGCATTATGGAGGCACGAGATATAGTTAGCTCAGTTAACTATAACTGCTAAATTTCATACAAGTAAAATTTCAGCCTAACTATAACGTCCCTGTAACCCTGTGTTTTTTCACTGAATTTCTAACTTTGTTAATTCTATTTCCTAACTATAACACTTCTGTACCCTTTGTTTCTTTAGTGAATTTCTAAGGTTTTTTAATACTAAATCATCACTATAACGCCACTGTAAACTTTGTTTTTTTCAGTTAATTTCTAAGGTTTCACAAATTCAATTTCCCAGATAATATGTCCATGTAACCTAATATTTTTATTGAATGTTTAAGATTTCCAAATTGTATTTTCTATCAAAAATGGCTCTATAAGGGGTATTTTTATAAGCTTGTATTATCTTCTGTGGATTATTAAGCCTTGGTTTATTTTTTCTTTACATTTTTTATATTTGTCACCATATCCCCAGGGTGTTTCTAGGTAACTTGAAACTCTGCATCTGGTCTTCTGTATAGCAATCATATATACACAACCAACACAACAGCTCTTGTCAGAGTGACCCTAATACCCGAAACAATTAAAATTAATTTTTCTAAAGGTTTTTTTCTTTTGTTTTTGAGGATCTTTGGGACAATTTTACAATACCCGGGGACAAGTCGCAAAACAGAAACAAAGCAGACATTCAATGACCACCAACACATCCAAAAATAATATGTAAATTAATCCATTCCAAACATTGCACTACATATATTACTATATATTTACTTCTTTCAAAACATATTTAAACACATGTTTTTGTACTAAGTTTCTTTAAAATCCATCTTTAAGACCTATTTTCGTGGCTATTCGTTTTACACACTATGGGGCACATTAAGATTGCGGATTTTCCGCATCCTCCGGGCCGGTGGAAGCCACCACCGGCCCGGAGGATGCGGAAAAACCGCTGCGGACGCACCAAAGACCCACCGCCGCATTAGGATGGCTGGTGGGTCCTGGTTTCAGTCCGCAGCTTTTCCGCCGCGGTTGGCTTACAACCGCGGCGGAAAAGCCTTAATGTGGTGGCGGTGTCTCTCAGACACCGCCAGCCATATTAGGATGCCCCCAAAAATATGCTTTTCCACGGTGGGTTTTCCGCTGTGGAAAAGCATACGGACCTTCACTACGGGGGCCCGTTGCGGGCCCCCTGGGTGAAGGCAGGGTCGGGGTGTACATGGGGGGTACCTACGGTACCCCCCTGCATTTGTACGCAGAAATCGGCAGGCACCGCACAGTGCCTGCCCTTTCTGCATACAAATCCATTGCATGCATTTTTAACATTGCGGCGGGTGCATCTTGAAGCCGCACCCGCCGCAATGTTAAAAATAGAGGATGTGACCACCATGGTGGCGATCACATCCTAATTGCACAGGAGGGAACTCCGCAGGCCATGCGGAGGTTCCCTCCTACTCAGTGATCGCGGACGAACTCAAGTCCGTCCGCGATCATAATGGGCCTCTATGTGTTTATTACTTTACACCTCAAACTCATGTTTTTCTAGTACATCTCTAGAACAACCATCTCTAAAAACTTGTTTCCATTTTTGCGGTGCGGTCATATATCACGATGACGTCGGTAATTGTGATCCCTGCGGTTCTGTCATGAAAGCAGAAAGCAAAAGCAGGAATTCAATAGCCACTACCACAAAAAAAAAAAATTTGGAATGGAATGGCAAGAAGATTTGTAGAGTGCGATAGCTACCCTGAGGCGTCCTAGCGCTAACAGATGGTGTGAGCAAGAGAGATGAACCGGGAGGCTAATTGGGTGGTGGGAAGAGCAGGGTCTTTAGGTGCTTACGGAAGGATGATAAGTTGGGTTCTGCACGCAGGTGGAGGGGAAGGGAGTTCCATAGCCTAGAGGCATTGAGTGAGAAGGCTCGGCCTCCACATCTAGGCTTATTAATCTTAGGAACCGTCAACAGAAAAGAGGTTGATGATCTGAGCTGTCTTGGGGGAAGGTGTGGGGTGACCAGGGAGCGATTGCTGGGCGGGCCCGTTAACAAGAATGCTCGATGGGTGATGCATAAGAACTTAAATTCAATTCTGGGCCTAACTGGTAGCCAGTGGAGGCTCCTCAATCCGGAGTATGGCGAGGGATTTGGAGCAATGTGCGGGCTGCACAATTCTGCACAATCTGCAATGTGTTCAAGGTGGACTGGGGAGCACCCAAGTACAGAGCATTTCCAAAGTCTAGTCTAGAAAGAATGAGTCCCTGGATCATTATCTTTCTGGCTTCAAAAGGCAGCACAGGGAGGATCTTTCGTAATAGCCTAAGCATAATTAATTCTAACAATCACATTAGATAAATCACTACATATATGACTCTAGAAAAATGTATCAAAATCTCAATACCTCAATAACAATGCATATTAATGATTCGCTAATATAATTTCTATATTTCCACCAATATTCGCGATGAGATTGATAGCTGCGATGTCCCCACAGTGATGCACTGGGGGGCTGCACTGGTAGTCGCAGTGTCATGGCGAACATTGTGCGCAAAAATAAGCTATTTTGGACACATAACTTGTGTCACTCACACACCCATTTCTCAACCATGGGGTTCAAAGTATCTTCATCCTGACCCCTTATGTCGAATTTTCACACACATGTTCAGCCCTGGGAACCATTCCCAATAGTTAAAATGGCAGACACAACTTTCTGTTCAGGTTGTATCCAGCCAATCACAGCATTCCCATCCGCACATGAATTCACGATGCATCGCAAAACAACAGCGAAACATCTGCTGCTTGAGATATCACTTTAATTTTAAACTTACATTTTTTAACAACTACTGAATGGAATTACACCAAATAAGCAAAAGGCACCAGGACCTGTGCACATGTACATCATTTTGAATGCCTGTTCAGAGAGGCTGGGCCAGAATTCTAAATCCATGTCTACATTCTCAGATGTAATGTAATGTAATGTAAATGCCAATTTGTATCGCGCAACAATCGCTCCAAGGAGCATCTAGGCGCCCGAGTAAGGACCACAAGATGTTAGGTTGTCTCTATGCTTACTTGACCAAATCCAAGATTACACTAGGCTTCTGGCAGTTGTGTCTTGGAGATTAAAGATCCAGGTTTTTAGATGTTTACGAAAGTCTGTTTCCTTGTCCAATATTCTCAGATATGGGGGGAGAGTGTTCCATGCTTTTGAACCCAATACCGCCAGGGACTTGCCCCCTCGGGTTTTAAGTCTGAAACCCGGGACGGTAAGCAGTTTGGCAGTTGAGGATCATAATGCTCTAGTTGGACAGTATCTACTAAATTTTTTCCTTAGGTATAATGGGCCTAGGTTATGAACAGCTCTAAAGGTAATTAGTAGTACTTTAAACAAGACCCTTTGTGTTATGGGCAACCAGTGTAATGCATTGAGGGCTTTGGTTGCTGATCTGCACAAACCGCATGTGTTTAAGGAATGATCTGCGCTAGTCTTTGAAAAAACTCGTTGTAAATAAACTGTGCGCAAATATTGTGGTACCTGCAATTCCTTTGCAGTGCTCAAAGCTGGTGAAAGAGACGCTGGTGATTTAACAGCATTTACAAGGTGAGGAATTGCGAGTTTGAGTCAGATCCACCGCCATATAGGGCGGGCACATTGAGACTTGTGTTTTAAGAGCAGTATGTTTTCAGATGCTAATGGCTGTAAACACAGACAGACAACAGAAGTCATGGGGCCGCAGGTCACCCTGAGGGCCCTTCTGTCCAGGGGAGGCCTGTAATGCGCATACATCATGCGGCAATTAGGCCTCTGGACTGCACGCATAGACATGCTGATGAGAGTCGGTAGAGAGGTTACACGCATGTGCTGCACGGCCTTTCCTAAAAACACACACACTACAAGGCATGGCTGGCCTCGCGAGAGCAACTCACACAAGCACACACAGTCTGTCTCTCAGACACACCACAAACTATGGCATGCAAAGAGTAACATATACAATACAAGACATGGCTCAGGAATAAAGGTGCAGACCACAGAAGTGGACAATTTTAGGAGTGACACACTGCAGGCATCCTTTAAAAATACACACATACTGCAGGGTATAGCACACCAATGAGCAAGAGTGGAACTGAAAACATACACAGTATGATACACTCGGCAATAAACACACACACAAAATGCAAGGCACTGGGAGAACTGTAAGAGCACACTTCATAGAAATGCACATGAATGGGCAAGCAAGCACAGTGCACACCTTCCTCTACAGTTAGTCACATTCACACACGCCACCAGGCATGGGAAGATCTACAGTTCCACAACATCCAGAATACCAAAATTAGAAACCTAACCATAGGCAGAACAGGGATTCCACTGAACATGTGTGAAAAAAACAATTTCCAGAAAGAAAAATTATTTTCTATAGTCCCCTCACATGCCAGGCTTACACCTAGGTGGCATGCTTCAACACTGGGGTCCTTTCAATCCACTGCGGATTGAGGCGTGCTGCGACTTGCGAACTACATAGGATTTCACCTACTTCCTACAGGATAGCCTTCTCGAAGGCTAGGAGTTCTACTGATAGGTTTGCAGATGGAGGGGTGAAGGTTGATTTCCGCTGTAGGCCTGTATCACCACTATGAGTATCCATCATTGGTTTGTTCTCAAAAACTTAATTGCAGTTTTGTTTTTTCGAATGAATTCATTCAACTCACAACTGAGTGTAAATGTGTCCAAACTTTACATAGGCACAAAGCCTAATCCTTTTTTCAGGACTTTCAGTTGGGTTGATGATATTGTTATGCCTGACAGATTAAACCCTAGACTGGGTTGCTGCTGGTGCTGGGGTTGTTCGCAGGGCCCATGCTCCTCGTGTTCATCCTCGTTTCCAATGGGTGTGCCCATTGTACTTTTTATCCTCTTTTTGTTCCCCCTCTTGGTGTTCCTTTGCCTCTCCCTAAAAAAGGAAATGATTGTCTGGACTGCTCTGGTTGTTGGGATGATTCCCAGTAGGTGTAGGATTGGTTTTGATAATGTGGAGGTCCATAGTAGAATGGCAGAGCAGGGAAGGGTGCGGTCGTTGGTAGGTGGGCCGTCTAAATCCTTGTCCTCCTCTGTTCCGGGGAACATCACTTACAACGCATTTATTACAACGCACTACCATTACATCGCAACCATTACAACGCAAACCATTACAACGCATTGCGCTGGGGGGCGCTCTAGGATAGGGAATATATTTAATTTACTATCCAACACCTTCCCTACTATCCACGGGGACTGAAGTTGGAAAAGTAAATTAAATAATTCACTATCCAGCGCCTAAAAGCACTATGCGTTGTAGTGGTATGCGATGTAAAAATCGCGTTGTAACAGCAGGCGTTGTAATAACCTGCGTTGTAGTGACACCAATCCCTCTGTTCCTCATCCTACTGTTGTGGTTGCATCAACTTCTGGTGTTATTTTTAAGGTTGTATCTGGTATCTGAGCTATCTGAGCCAGTATTCGAACCATCTGTATTGGTGTTGTAACCTGTGTTCATTCCCGATGGATTGTAGTCCTCTATTGTATAAGGATATACTTTCTCATGTGAGAAGTTATTGGAATCCTTTTTGAACTTCTGATATTTTGTATCTTGCAATGTCACTTCGAAGTCGGTTATGGTTTTGTTCAATTCATCCAGTCTTTTCTTCAACTCGAAGACCGATTGGAAAGTCTTTAAGCAAACCTCAATTGTACATATCTCTTCTTTCATCTCCTGGTATAGTTGTGCCGCTGTTTTTATGATGAGTACCAACCAATCTCTGGTGCAATGCCAGGAGATTAGGGACCATTCTTTTTTGAATAATTTATCTTGTTTAAAGATAAATGGTTAGTTACATACAATTAATCCTTGTGGTGCCACATTCACCCTAAGGTATTCGGTCATCATGACCCAGTGGATCAAAGTTTTAATCTGATTCCTTTTGAGTTCTGTCAATTCATCCCAACATTGACCTGCTTCCTTGGTATCCCTGTTGGTTGTCTCTATGAAAATGGTAATTGAAGACAAAATTCTCTCCACTTCCTCTTTGGATAAAGTGAGGCCTGTGACTTCGGCCATAATGATAGTGTTGTGTGGTGTCAAATAACAAGAGTTCAGGAGGCGGGTGGTTCCCACAGCTGTGGCTGTATATAATACAATCAAAAAAGGCCAATTGCTACTTAAAATGCTGGGTGGAAGGGCAACTGTCTTTGCTGAATGAGTGGGGCAGCTTGCCAAGCTGAAGTTGGTGAGCTTTGGGCAGCTGCTGTGGTGGGGAGCGACTGGGCACTTAGCCGTATGGCTGTACAATGTATTGAAATTGCAATGTTGTGGCATGGCGCACCAAGCTGCAGTCCAGTGCGGCGAACAGAACAAGTGCCAGGTGTGACACCTCTAAACAAAGCTGCAAAAAGGGGGGCCAAGAGGGTCTGGCTAGTGAAACAGGTGTAGTGGGCATGTTGGAACTAAAGCCCCCCACTTTGCTGCCCTACAAACTTCACAACTTTGCTGCAACTAGCTGCTTACTTCCAACGTCCGCTCTCCACTCTGCGCTATACCTGACCTTAATTTGGAACTGGAACACTGGAAGTCATGACATACACTTACTGGCCAGGGGACTCTGAACACACGCACATGAACACACATAGGCACCTGCACACAGGTCTGTAAAGCTTGCACACTGGAAGGCATGGCACGTCACACAGATGCAAGGGGATGGATGTAAACATACACACATGCATACACGTGAGGCATGGAATAGGGAATGAGCGTAAGAGCTCCAAATACACACAATGAACTGTTAGAAATGGGAGTCTCTAGTTGGCAGAGGTAGGTACCTTTGTCCAAATAGGGACCCTTGCTTCTAGTTAGCGTAAGGGGGATACACACTTTAGATAACCCCTAGACACCCCCTGTGTAGCTTTTCATGAGCAGACAGACTTATCCCAAAGGCAATATGTACAGTATTTGTACTCAAACACACAGTAATACTATGATAACACCACAAATGGAAACCACACCAATTTGGAAAAATAAAGTATCTTTAAATAAACTCAACAAGACCAAAACAACAAAACTCAAAAATACATGTAACCAGATATGACTTTAGAACTGTTATTGAAAAGAAATACGTTTGTAGAAAACAAATAGCTCCACATGGGGCTATTGCAATGTCGTGACAGCAATAAATCCAAAGTACGGTGCCGACTGTGAGGAGCGCAGTGTTGGACATGGGGTCACACAGACCCCCAAACAAACAGTACCTTCGAAACAATGTCTATGACGATGCAAGGCATTGTGAAGGTGAGGCATCGGTGCCCAGATCAAACCGACTCCCTGGCTGCCATGGTGGAGGTGAGGCAGTTTGTCCGTAAGGAGGTGACTTTTCGGTTTCAGGGCAGGAGAACACAGTTGCATCTGCAGTGAGGTGTCTGTTCTGGTGACAATGCAAGTTCATGGAGTCACCCTTTGCGGTAATCGCCACACCATAACAGGATGCAGGCGCTGGTGATTACAGGGTTGGTGCAAGTGCTGGCATCAGCACAGTTGATAACTGCAGGCATCAGCAGGCATCTAAGGGCGTCGGGGCTGCGGAGCAGGCCAGGAAGTGCATCGTTCACTTCGCTAGCGGGCCTCGGTACAGGTTGCAGCATCACAGTGTCATAGTTGCCAGCATCAGAGACAGGTTTTCTTGCTTCTCTTAGGTTTCTTCCAGCTCCCAACAGCAGAAACAACCTCCAGAGACCCACAACTCTCAGCAAGAGGGTTCAGGGTAGCTAGGGGATGAAGTCTTGGTATTGAACTGTAATTAAAATGACCCATTGTGTTGTCATGCTCTCTGCAACCTGGTGAAGAATTACCTCACCACCAATTTGTGTCAGATACTTAGCCACATCCTGTCCATTGTTGGTAACTCAGCATGTCACAACCAACTCCTGTGCCCTGTGACTACACCATCTGGTCAAGGAAGCACGGGGCTGTGCACCGTGACCACACCATCTGATCAAGGAAGCACGAGGTTGCACCCTGTGACCACACAATTGAGCAAGGAAGCACGAGGCTGTGTACATTGTGCAATCAGAGACAGATGTCACCTTGCCATGATTGCACCACAAGACTGACGAAGAACTTGTCAGAAGAAGAACTTATCAAAATGTGGAACTATGTATTGATTAAATGGGCGTGGCTAGTACTATAAGTATGTGTGCGCTGCGGATTGATACAGCAGCAGTCTCCGTAGAATTGTCTTTGCACCATTCTGGGACCCTGTCCTTAGCTCAAGCTAATAAATAACTTACTTCCCTCCACCGCTGGTTGTCCTGGTCTCTTTGGTAATGTATGATTTAAGCAAGAAGAACGCATAGATTCTAGGTGTCCCCTGGACTGCTGGCTTTGACTCTCCTAGTGGGGGGTGTTCCAAAAAGCCGGTTCTACATTGGTATCCCTGAGACGTCAGAACAGGAGGCCAGCACACACAGGCCCTTGGAGATCTTCTTCAAGCAGATTCACAGCAACGTTCCTGTCTTCATCCTTTCCTTGTCAGAAGCAGCAAATGCAGGCCAACCCAACAGAGCACACAGCAAAGTGGCAGCACTCCTCCTCACAGCTCTTCATCTCTTCTCCTTGGCTAAGGTTCCTCCTGAGTACTGAAGTAATCTGAAAATCTGGGGTTTCAGGTGTAATACTTATACCCCAAAAAGTCTTAGTTCTTTTTGTGCAAGGGTTTCTGAGCCCAGTCCAAACCATATCTGTCCTCACTGGTGCAGTACAACCACAGGGGGTGGATACAGAATTGTGCAAGGAGGGCAGGCCCTATTCCAGTTCCCAGAAATCTCCTTTCACTACTCTAAATGCAGCCAAGCCCCATTCAGGTCAGCTCTGAGTCATCCAGGGAGGGCCAGGCACACCTTACACCCCCCCCAGTGGGTGTCTATATTGAATGCACATCCCCATCTCCTGTTACTCCAAAAACATTCAATACACAAACAGAGAGGCACACAGAATGGTTAAACAAGAAAATGTCTACTTTCAGAAAGTTTCATTTTTAAACACACAATTTAAAAACCATCTTTACTAAAAAATATATTATTAAATTCTGAGTTCAGAAAGACTCAACTTTATTTCCCCATCTTGTCCCAATGCGAAGTTATACTTGTAAGATGTTACAAAGCATTTCCCATTCAATCCTATGGGGCAGATAGCCTGTCAATAGCGAAAAACAAAATTGGCAGGATTTCACTATCAGGAAGTGTCACACACACCAGTACATTCCCTACCTTTTACATACACTGCACCCTGCCCAGGGGGGTACCTTGGGCCTACCATGGGGGGGCCTTACATGTAAGAAAAGGAACGGTTAAGGACTGGATAGTGGGTGCACGTATCAGGTCGACAGGGCAGTTAGCAAACTGGGCACAGACACTGAGGGCCATATGTAAGAAGCAAATTTGCATTCGCCAAGGCCGAAATTCGCAGAATTTCGGCCTTCACGAATGCAAATTAGGAAAATGATATGTATGAATTAAAATCTGGTGCAAAATAAGGAATGGCAAAATTTGTGATTACTTATCTTGCTATTGCATTTAAGGAATCGCAAATTACCACAAACTTCTAGTTGGTGGTAAGTTGCGATTACCTTTAAAAATGCACATTTCAGCATTTTTCAAAGTGCCATGTGACGCATATACATAATAATAATAATAATTCTGAGATTATACAGTGCCTGGTTACACTAACCACTGTGTCCCCGCGCTATTCAGTGGCTTCAGCAACCCCCCAATACAGCTCGCGAACCTATGGCATCTAACACCTTGGGAACAAGTATGTTTTAAGTTCCTTACGAAAGACAGCCTCCGTAGTCTCCGAGTGGAGTCTAAAAGGGAGAGTGTTCCAACTGCGGGCCACCAGAAGGCAGAACGATTTGCCACCCATCCTGGCCCTGCTGGTCTTCGGAATGCACATTAGGCCAGCACCCTGAGAGCGCAGGAGCCGAGTGGGCTTGTACGGAGTGAGCAAGTTCCGCAGGAAGCTAGGACCATTCCCATGAGCGATCCGATGGCTGATACAGAGGGTTTTAAACTGGATGCGCTCCCTGATTGGCAGCCAGTGCAACGTCTCCAAGGCCTTTTGGAGGGAGATCTTCTAGGCAGCATCAATACCAGGCGTGCAGCAGCATTTTGAATATGTTGCAATCACTGGAGACAGCTCGCATTGGCTCCAATGTATAGGGCATTCCCATAGTCCAGCCTGGAAGTAAACAAGGCATGGACCAGGGCCCTTCTAGCTGACAACGGGAGTAAATCGAGCGTCTTCCTCAGACTGCGGAGAATGCCAAAGCAAGTTCCGGCCACACGTCTAGTATGATACTCGAAAGATAATTTCGAGTAGATCCACATGCCAAGGTTCTTAACCTGATCCTTAGGTACAGGTAAAGGGCCCAAGGTCTGAGGCCACCATGCAGATGTCTAAACGGACGGAGACTTGCCTACAATTTGCACCTCCGTCTTGTCCCCATTTAATCTGAGACAGTTATTTGACATCCAGCCAGCCAGGTCCTGAAGACAAGACGTAAACCGGCTGGCTGCATGCTCAGCTGGCTGTGACAGAGCCACAACCAGCTGCGTGTCATCAGCATATGTCACCACATCCACCCCATGTTTCTCGGTGATCAGTGCCACCGGAGCAACATAAAGGTTGAATAGGGTGGGGCTCAAACTAGAACCCTGCGGGACTCCCTGATTCAGGGCGATAGCCTTTGACCTATAAGGCCCCTGCTCAACACAAAAACTACGTTCGTGGAGGAATGATTTCAGCCATTGCCACGACTTCCCAATGACTCTGCCCTTTCTCAGACAATGTAGTAGAGTGTGGTGTGCCACAGTGTCGAACACGGCACTGAGATCAAGAAGAATCAGTTCCGCTGTCTGACCCTCATCCATATGTTTCCGCAGCATCTCCGTGGAGAAGAGTAACGCCGACTCCGTGGAATGGAGGGCACGGAAACCTGCCTGAGTAGGATGTAAAAGTCGATTAGTTTCAATATGAGCCAAGAGTTGTTGATTAACCAATTTTTCCGCTATCTTAGCAAAATAGGGAAGGAGTGAAATAGGCCACAGGTTGCTCAATTGGGTTATGCTAATCTGAGGTTTCTTCTTAAGTTGGAGTACCACCGCTTGTTTCCAGACTGTCGGTACTCTACCGGAATCAAAAGACAGAGTGAGAAAATGCCTGATGTATGGTGCTAGCTTCTCCATGTTACCTTTTAAAATTTTGGCTGGGGCCGGATCTCCAGGAGAGCCAGATTTAACACCTCCAGCTACTTTAATGAGTTGGTCCACGTCTGGGACCATAAAAGCACACAAACTGTCAATTTCCAAAGGTCCCTCCCCAAGCGTCTCTTCGCCACCTGAGCAAGTCTTGGCCACAGTGGGAAAAGTAGAATAAATGTCCTGCACTTTATTGTGAAAAAAATCAGCTATCAGATTGCAGGATTGCACTGAGGCCACCACTCGTTCTTCAATAGAGGCCAGTGTGGAAAGCTCTTTGTAAACTACAAAAAGTTCCTTAGCGGAGCAATCAGCCTTGTCGATCAGCTCAGTGTAATAAGCTGCGCGAGTTTTCCTTATCAAGGCATGATACCCTCTAAGGCTCAATTTGTATGCCTTCTCATGATCTGGCAAGTACCCCTGTCTCCAGGTTCTTTCATGGCGCTTGCACGCTGTATTAGCCATTTTTAAATCGTTGTTAAACCATGCTGCGGGTTTAGTTCGCCGCGTGGGTCCCCTGTTAGACCAAGGGGCAGTATTATCAAGGGCTAGCTGGATGCGAGAGTCCAATGCATCGCAGGCCCCATCAATGGCTGAGCCTAGTCCATCCGGTGGCCCCCCTGCACCAAACTGGCTCTAAAATCTCCCGGGGAGAACCTAGCACATTTCCTCTGCTTTTTAGAGGTGCCGCCCCCTTTCCCTGGGTTAATTCCCGTTGAGCAACTAATCTTAAATGGCACCAGAAAGTGGTCAGTCCAGATCATTGGTTCAGGAGAATCACTTTTAAGAGAGTCTCAATTACAAAAAATGGGGTCTAATATATGTCCAAGTCGATGTGTCGGTAGTTCAGATTTTAATGCTAGTTGCAGAGTAAGCAAATCATTACAAACCTCTTGGGCCGGAATATTCAAGGTGTCATCGAAATGCAAATTAAAATCTCCCAGCAGAAGGAATTTCTCTTAACGCATAGCCGGGAGCAATACATTTTGTATAAGACTATCAGCAAACTGACTGCTACTTCCGGGGGGTCTGTACACCAGTAGGCGTTTAATTATATAATTGTTAGTTGTTAGAAACGGTTATAGAAAAAGTACCCGCTTCACTATCAGATACAGAAGTTGACTCCATGGTGCACTTAACATCGCCCTTATGAATAACCGCAATCCCTCCCCCCCTACTGCAGTGTCTATCTAACCTGCGTATTCCAAAGCCCGGAGGGAGAGCTTCCAGCACTTCGGGGGCCGAATCATCATCTATCCAAGTTTCTGTAATAAAAAGGATGTCCAACTTACTGTCCTCAAGTAGGTCGCGCACTTCCATACTGTGTTTTCTAAGGGACCTGCAGCTGATTAATGCGCATCTGAGCTCCCTATTAAAACCTCTAAGACGCTTCCAGTGGCTAAATGAGTAACCACAGTGTCTGCACGTATTCCTGTGAACATCCTCATAGAGGTCCGCACCATGCCTACATTTGGGCTCAATACCCGCGCGCAGATCGAGTAACTCCTGAGGGGAGTAGCTTAATTCTGCCTGATTTCCACCAGGGGTCCTGGCCCCAGGCCCCATCCGGCTGCGGACAGGCACAGACGAGCTTGCCTTTGGTGTGCTTTCGTCCGATTCTCCCCCTGCAGCTAGAACGCTGACCCACCAGACCGGTGCCTGACTCTACCCACCACGCCCTCCGCGCAACGGTACTAGTTACCACGTCGGACCAGAGCGGGTGGGACAGGTCACTGAGTTCAGGCAAGACCCTTCAGGAAAGGCAAGCGCTAAGGAGCGCAAATATAGTAGTAATCACCGTAAGCACAAACATGTCCCCTTCACGTTAAAATAAATTCAGTGTTTAAAATTGCATCAAAGTAAGTTGCATCAAAATAAATTCAAAGTTAAAATTGCATCAGAACAGTGAGCATGTGAATGAGTCACCTTAGCCACCAAATGAGCGCGGGAGGAAGTTGCCACCGACCCCCTCTGCTCGCAGCGCCGCCGCAGGACCAAGCAATATTTATGGCCGATTCTCCTCCTGCAGCTAGAACGCTGACCCACCAGACCGGAAGTGCCTGACTCTACCCACCACGCCCTCCGCGCAACGGTACTAGTTACCGCGTCGGACCAGGGTGGGTGGGACATGTCACTGAGTTCAGGCAAGACCCTTCAGGTAAGGCGAGCGCTAAGGAGCGCAAATACAGTAGTAATACCATCAGGGCATGTATGTGTGCCACATGTGCACCCATGCATATTTCAGGGGTGAAACAGGGTGTCCTTTGGACACCCCTGCACCCTTGAAATTATTCTCAATTTGCGATTTTCAAATTGCGAATTGCAAAATTGAGAATACCTTCCAATTCATTCCAATTCATTCCTTTGGGCCTCCTGGCCCATAGAAATGAATGGGAAAGTATTCCTTAATTGCGATTCGCAATTTGCTAATCGCAAATAAGGAATACTAAGAATTAGCAAAAAAAAGCGAATTTGTACATACATACCAATTTGCGATTCTGAAATAGCGATTTCTTAAAAATCGCTATTTAAGAATCGCAAACCGGTACCTTCATACATATGACCTGAGTTGTTAGGGCTACTCATGTGGGTGGCACAATCAGTGCTGCAGGTACACTAGTAGCATTTGATTTACATGCCCTGGCACTTTACAAGTGACTTACTAGTAATCAAATATGCCAATGAGGGAGAACCTTTGTAATAACAATTTACACAGGGAGCACTTGCACTTTGACACTGATCAGCAGTGACAAAGGCCCCAAAGCATCTAAGCCAGCAAAAATGCCATCCAGCACAGTCAGGGGAAACCACGCCAAAGATGCCAAGTCTAACATGAACTCACAGTGAAACACTAAGGAAAGCATAACCCCCGGGAGATGGCAGTCCCAAAGGATGCTTGGGGCCATGGCATCCCCCCTTATTTTGGATAAATTGCCCCAGGGAGGTGATAGTCCCTGAGGCTGCAGGGGAGGCATGAGTTGGGCAGCTTCCCCTACATTAATGTTTAATTCAGTCCTGGGGAGGTGGCAGTCCCTGGGGCTGAGGGCCCATTCGCATACATAATAAGAAGAGCAAAGACAAAGTCTGCTCCCAGCGGGTTGAAGCTTTAAAAACAGCTCCTTCCAGCTCTGCGCAGACTCGAGAAACAGAACACCAGGTTGCTCCTGCCCAGAGGGGGCCACATAAATAGCTGCTCTATCAGTGTAGGAGCACTGTATGACACTTCACTCTATGCTACTCTATGTTAAGCTATTACACTATATGTCACTCTACTCTACATCACAACACTGTACACCAGGAATACTGAAAATCATTCCACTCTTAACTCCACTACACAATACTTTACTGTATGCCACTCTACCATATGTCACTGCACTTTAGGCCACTGAAGTCTACGCTATTTCACTGTATGCCTCTCCACAGTTTGCTATGACACTTTACAGCTTCTGGTCTACCCCACTGCACTCGACCCCGCTCCACTCTACAACATTCCACTTTATAGTATTCCATTCTATAACATTCCACTCTACACAACTACACTGTGTGCCACTCCAGTCTACACTATTCCACTGTGTGTCACTACACTATACCTCACTCTACTCTGCACCACTTTACTGTTCACTACTCCAGTGTACACCACTTCATTGTATGCTATTCAAATCTAGTCCATTCCACTCTATTCCATTCCACTCTACTCCAGTGTACCCTAGTCCATTGTATACCACCCCATTGCACACCACTCCACTAAATGCTATTCCACTTCACTCTACCTCACTCTACAACATTCCACTCTACACTATTGTACTCATACCACCACACTGTACTTCACTCCACTGTACGCCGATCCACTTTACTCCACTGCACTATACGCTATACGCTATTACGCTGTACCACAGTACACTCTACTCCACTTCACTGTTTGACACTCCACTGTACTCTATTCTACTGTATGCCACTCCACTCTATGACACTCCACTTTACAACACTTCTCCCATTTCCAGCCCACTCTACAACACTCCACTGTACGCTAATTGTCTGTACGACACTCCACTGTACCTGATTGCACTGTACTCCACTCCACTTTACTAGACTGTGCAATAATATACTCTATTACAGTATACTTTAAGACATTCTCTCTACTGTATCACACTCCACTTAATGGCACTCCACTCAAAGACAGTACACTCTAAGATTTCAAAAGCATTTTTATTAAAAATATAGAAACACTGAAATTGAATAATTAAGCCCAAGATACATTTTTGCCATATAGAGGAAAACTTTATTTATTCTTTCTATTCAAACCAAACTTAAAATACACAAACATTCAAAATTCTTAAGTTATTGTTATACCTTAAGTTTAGTATTTACACACAAACTTTAAATTATTGCAAATGTATTTATTCCTTAGTTAATGTACAGAACAATTGTAATTTCTGAACTTAAACCTTTAATTTATACTTCATGCAACACAATCAAATTATTTTAACTTGCACACCTTCATAAACTGTGTATTCAACTTGTAGCCACACCACATTAACTATAAATTCCCACTCTACCATGCATTGTGTTCATACAAAAGATGTGATTTGCCATATCATAAGTGTTCTTGTAAATACTATTACTTTCCATGGTATAAGTGAGATAATATAAAACGGTGTAAGTAGTGCATGAAGATGTCAGAAAGATGGGTTCCCCAGGGCCCTTACATGGCTTTTAGATGGGGATCCTGCCCCCTTCCCAATAAATGCTTCAGCCCTGGGGCATGGGGTTCACCAGCCCTTCCCATGTCTCATGGAGGAGGCCATACACCCCCTCATCCATAAAAATAATATAATCCCCAGGGGATGGGGTCCTCATGGCCTTAAAATGGCTAGTGAAGTTGGACCTCATCCCCTCTCCCCTTTAATAATACATTGCAGGGATCCCCTAGACGTTGGCGCACCCTGGTGGACTTAAAATTGAAAAGGGCGGACAAATTACCTTTATTCTTTAACAGTACTATGGATCGGTGAATCCTCCATGGATACATTGTAAAACAAAGAAAATTATCCATTGAAAGGAGCCTGCCCCACGAGGCCAAAGGGTCTGGGCATCCTTACCCTGCTACTACATGTTTTTAAACTTTTGTGAGGACAGAGCACTGATTTCCTGAGTCCTAAAATGGCTGCTGCAACATATTTGTTGATGTAGTGGCAAGCAATCAAATGTTATCTGTTGAAGTGTTGCATCCACGGATGTTCCACATCTCTATATATACATCATTTTTAACCCTTAATTTCTCAAAACCTATGAAACAGATTCACACCAAATCACAAAAAGCATGCTATTTGGACAAAGCTCTAGCTTTCTGCCAAATTTGGTGTAATTCTATACTGCCTTTTTCTATCACTGTTCAATTTTCCTATTGAAAAGTGAATGGGTTAAACATGTTTTGTGACCCCCCCCCTTTTTCTTTGCCACTGCTTAAGATTTTCCAGGAAGAATTTGATACCCTTGCACAAAACTATCCAAACCTTTCCCAAAATATAGCTCATTCACGACAGCTCCTTCCTGGGATGGGTTGAGGTGATCCGGCAAGCGAGGGCTGAGAAGAAGGGGGTCTAAAAACACAAATTCCTTGTTCAATTTCCATAGGGACATTTGAACAGGGCTACAGCAAAATGTTTGATATGGTATAAATCCGTTAAGCAGTTTTTAAGGAATTAAGGTACAAAATGTAAAGCTATCTGGATGGTTGGGTCTACAAAACTCCTGCAGGAGGCCCACGGGCATCAACCTAATAGTAGAGGAATCTAATTGGTCAATGGGGATTTTTTCTAGGCCTGGGATCACTTCTGTGGAGTAACTGAAAAAATTCAGCCGAATTCCCCTCAGTTCCACTAGCGAGTGGAGAAGGTTGATCACACACCTGAATGTTATGCAGGTCGTCCCTGTATAACAACTGCCATGATCAGCCAGCAGAGGGAGTAGTTGAGGAAGGAAATATTACTCAGTGGTAGCTTTAAAAGTGTGGGGGGCATATTATCAAGGGGGTTTATCTCCACTTTTTTGGCTTTAAAAGCCAAGAAAGCGGAGATAAAATTATCTCCCTATTACCTAGCTGTCGCTAACACCAGTTAGCGACAGCTAGTAGGAGATAGCGACCATCTTGAGCCCCACTTTGCATGTCATTGATATTTATCACTAATTACATGCAAAGTGGGCGTGCCAAGATGTTAGCGACTGAAAACAGTCTCTAACTTCGCTATCTCCTATTACCAACTTTTGGAGATATTCGCGTAAGCGTGAATATCTCCAAAAGCTAACACCTGCCCTGAGCAGTTCTTAGCCATGTTATCCAATGGGAGGTGGATAACATGGCTAAGAGCATTAGCTCGGTAATGCATGAATATCGCTGACTTTTCAGCGATGTTCATGCTTTGCGGCGATTTTTATCGCATTTGCGTTAAACCTTGGTAATACCAAGGTTTATTTGCGGTAAAAATCGCCGCAGCTCAGCGGTAAATTTTTGTCTCTAACCAAGCAATAGCGATAATTATCGCTATTGCTTGGTAATATGCCCCTGGGTTTTTTGCCACAGGTTAGTGACCCCACTGCAGAGTTCCTGTTGCTGAGGGTCAGCATTAGAGGAAATTCCTTAGCAATGATGCAACAGTGCATAACGTGTGTCAATCATGTGTAAGTGCTGAGGAGCACATTAAGTGTAACGCCGCTGACTGCACTGACTGAACCAGATGTGAGACAAAGCTAGGGGCAGATTTATGAAGGACTTGCGCCACCGGTGCGTCACTTTTCCCATGTTAAAAATGACGCACCGGCGGCGCAAGGCCTTCATAAATCTGCCCCCTAGTGTTTTGGGGAACGGAGGCAGCTGAGAAGACCGGTGAGCAGCACTGCACTGTATCTATAAACCCCGTGATTCACTGCTTAAATTGCTGTAAGGTCTTTGGAGTGCAACGCAGTAGCAGGTTTATGAGGAGCATTTAATTGGTTTTCAAAAGTTTCATTAAATGCCCACTTCACACGAACTGCACTTGGGGCTCCCAGACTACGGCTTCAAAGCACTTTGAACTCCTCCTAGATTAATGCAAACAGTCCCTGTCATCCTATGCTAGCATCTCGCTTGCTAAATCACCTCTTGTTAATTTTTATTCAGACAATTATTGCATCTGTAGGGCTCCCTCGGAGAGCAGAGGCTGCCTCGTGGTCATTACTAATAATATACATGGTGATCAGCAGGATTTTCTAAATAGTGTACGTGTTCCAAGGGGCTAGTTATTTGGTTATTAAAGGCTCATCTGCTTGTGACACTCAGCTGGAGCTGGTAAACTGGAGGAGTTGAAGTTTTTTGCAGAACTCCTCACTCCGAGCGGTGCACGGAGTAGTAAAAACTATGCACACTTGGATGATGGAGGGGAGTCCACTGCCACCCCTACTATTTCCCCATCAGCCACTTCACTTGACACTCCTGTGAGTCCAATCGTGGCCCATTCTCTGATTGGCAGGCCACAACATACATAGATATCTTGAGGACACCATTACAGGACATAAGGTCTCATTCCAAATGGAAACAAACGAATAGCATTACTTATCGAAAGGCCAGTGTGATTGAAGGTATGATGGTAAGAAGCCATTTAACCATTAAGCAATCATTACTTCTTTCCATGCAAGAAATTCAGTACCATAATGAAGCAATATGATACACACCACACGACTAATGATTATGTAATAAGTATACATATACATTGTGGATCAGACTAAACGTCAACTTTAATATGTGTCTCTGTAGCAAAAAGTGTTCAATAGGACCTTAGATCCAATACAACTATCCTTCAAGCCAATTAGTTTAAGGTGATGTAAAATAATCTTATGAGGGACTATGACAAAAGCTGCTAACAGATCCTATAGGGTAATTACAGCCTTGTCTCCCGTATCCAGATTGCCTGCGATATGCTCTGAGACCTCGAAAAGAGATGTTTCAGTGCTTCGATTCAGTCTGAACCCTGATTGGCTGTAATGAAGTAGGTCATTAGTCTCTAGATAGTCAGATAGCTACCTCTTCACAAATTTCTCTAAAAACTTGGGCAAAGCTGGAAACAAAGAGATCAGCCCATTGTTGGCCAGTACTTTGGGATCTGCGGATTTATTTCTTCAATAAGGAAAGTGGTTTAGCCTGATTCCAGACAGAAGGGACCAGTGCCATAGCTAAAGAGCAGTTTGTTCATCACAGGGTTGATCGTCAAAGCACCCATAACTAGCAGCTCTGGGTGGCTATGATTATAGGTGAGCAAAATTCAAGAGTTCAGATAGCTGCTAGAGAGTCTTCCAATGATGCGTCTATCACTTACTTGGTGAGAACAACACTGATAATATATGAGTTAGATGTAACTAGACTAGATTGGGTTTTAAGCATGTTATCCTGAAAGAAAGCTGCCAATTTTTCACACCATTCCCTTGCTTAACTCTCCTGTAAGGCCTAGCAAAACAGCTGCCTGTGCCAGTCAAAAGGGGTGACCTTGACCATGTCCAAGGGCTGGGTCGCTCCCCCTGCCGCCAACAGCTCCCTCTCTTCATGCTATCCCCCGCTGTTGCCACCAACAGATGTCGAGCCTCCTGTGCGTCGACCAGCACTCTGACTTTGGTTTGTTCTGACGCTTGTTTTCTTAATCACTGCTGTAAACTTGCCACTTGTATTTTTTGCCTGCTTATGTCTCCGGTTTTCAGCCCTCTGCCATCCCCCCATGCCCCCTCTTGCCTTCTGTGTCATTGATTTCCCGCCGCTTCCCTCGCAGCCACGCCCCCTCGCTGCCCCACTCCCGCCTCTGCCGCTCCTCCTTCCTCCCCGCCTTAATGGCGACCGCCGCCCAACCGCGTAGCGGACGAGCGCAGCGGGCACACCGATTGTGCACCGAAGGCGCGCCAAAGGCAAGCCCGCCTGCAACCATCTGCGCCTGGACCACGCCCAGCGCCAGAACCCCTGGACCCCGAAGTCGCCACGACACCAGACTGCACTACGATTCCAGCACCCTCCATGCACTCAACACCGGACAAGACCACTCCTGCTACCAGGACACCCCGAAGCACACCCAAGGGCCCTTCTCCTGCCGGAACTGCAGCTTCATCAGCATCCGGCCCGCCAAACCAACAACCAGAGAACCAAACCACCTCAGATGCATCCTCCTCAACACCTGCTCCGCTCACAAGCACGCCATCGAATTCTGGGACCTCCTAGACTCAACCACCCCGATGTCGCCTTCCTGACGAAGACCTGGCTGAACGCCACCTCGGCAAAGACATAGCCTTCCCAGAGGGGTACAAGAGCTCCCGCAGAGACCGCACCAACGGGGTCGGAGGGGGAATTGCCATCATTCACAAGGACACCCTCAGAATCTCGATCAACACCGACGACACCTCACCTCCACGGAGCACATGCACTTCCAGATCCACACCAACCCCAACACCACCCTCAGAGGAACACTCATCTACAGACCACCCGGACCATAACCACAGTTCAGCGACGCCATCGCCGACCTCATCAGCACCCACGCCCTCGCCTCCACGGACTACATCCTCCTCGGGGACCTGAACTTCCACCATGAGAACAACAACAACGCCAACTCCTCCACCCTGATCGCCAACCTTGCCAACCTCGGGCTCAAACAGCTCGTGGCGACACCCACCCATGCCGCCGGACACACACTGAACCCCATCTTCTTTGCAAGTCCTCACGTCTCATTCAACCACACCACCGGACCCCACTGAACCGACCACAGATGCGTCCACTTCACCTTCAGGAAACCCACCACACACCACCGCACCCAACAGTTGCCAAGTCACCGCTGTGGCAAAGTCACCAAGGACCAACTGACCACCACCCTCACCCTGAGACCACCCGCCGACCCCACCGACCCCGACTCCGCCGCCATCAACCTCAAACAGTGGATCAACGACTGTGCCGACACCCTCAGCCCACTCAAGACCTCCGCAACCAATCACACCAAAAAGAAAGCCGCATGGTTCACCGAATGTAATGTAATGTAATGTATTACTTGTAAAGTGCACTGTTGCCAGCCGGCGTCCTGGCACTGTATACCGCTGGGGAACCCGTCCTGGCTTTCCCTGTGGGATGGTCCCTACTGGGAGTCCCCAAGGTGGAGCCAGGCATCCCCAGCGTTGATGGGGCCATTGTAGAGATTAGGCATGCTAATGCCCAGAGTTGCCGAGTTGGACCCCTGGTTAGAGTAGGCACAGAGGCGAGAATTATCGAGTCCGCTGACCCTGGTCCATGACCCTGCCGCGTCTGGAATTGAACCCTGGTCCCGGGCCGACTACTGCCTACGGGTCTGCTGCCTCTAACCAGTGAGCGACACCGAAGACCTCCGGACCTCCAAGCACACCTGTCGGAAGCTGAAGAAGAAATGGCTCCGCGACCGTACACCAGACAGCCACACAGCCCACAAGAAGGCCACCCGCAGACACCACCAAGAGGACTGCTTTCAAGGACCGCCAGACAACAACGCACACAACTCCAAAGAACTCTTCAGCATAGTGAAAGAACTCTCCAACCCCAGCTCCAACACCAACGACCTCCTACCTTCACAAGACCTGTGCGACTCACTGGCCACCTTCTTCCACCGCAAGATCACCAACATCCACGACAGCTTCAACTCCAACACCCCCACATCCGCCACCAAGACCACCACCCCTGCGACCTCCACCCGCACCAGTTGCCTGACCACCTGGTCCAACATCAGCGACGAAGACACCATCAAGACCATGAACTCCATCCACTCTGGATCCCCATCCGACCCATGCCCTCACCACGCTTTCAACAAAGCCAGCGCAACCATCGCACCCCATCTCCGGAAAACAATCAACACCTCCTTTAAGGCAGCAACCTTCCCAGAGAGCTGGAAGCACGCCGAGATCAACACCCTACTGAAGAAACCCAAGGCGGACCCCAAGGACCTCAAGAACTTCCGGGCTATCTCCCTGCTCCCTTTCCAGGCGAAAGTCACGGAGAAGATTGTCAACAGAAAGCTGACCCGCTACCTCGAAGACAACAACATCCTGGACCCATCCCAGTCCGGCTTCTGCAGCAACCACAGCACCGAGACCGCCCTCATCGCCGCCACCGACGACATCAGGATCCTGATGGACAAAAGAGAAACAGCCACCCTCATCCTTCTGGACCTATCAGCAGCCTTCGGCACGGTCTGCCACTGCACCCTAACAGCACGCCTCCATGACGCCGGAATCCAAGAGAAGGCCCTAGCATGGACCACATCCTTCCTCTACGACAGACCCCAGAGTGTCCGCCTCCCACCCTTTTGCACCACGACCACCGAGATCATCTGCGGCGTCCCACAGGGATTCTCCCTCAGCCCGACGCTGTTCAACATCTACATGGCACCACTCGCCTGCGTCGCACGACAACATAACCTCAACATCATCTCCTACGCCTACGACACCCAGCTGATCATATCCCTCACCGAAGACCCCCACACCGCCAAAGCCAACCTACACAGAGGAATGAAGGCCATAGCCGAATGGATGAAGCACAGCAGACTGAAGCTGAATACAGACAAGACGGAGGTCCTCATCCTCGGCTCCACCCCCTCAGCCTGGGATGATTCCTGGTGTCCAACATCGCTAGGAACAGCCCCGGAACCCACCGACCACGCACGCAACCTGGGGATCATTCTAGACTCCGCCCTCTCCATGACCAAGCAAGTCAACGCAGTCTCCGCGTCCTGCTTCAACACCCTACGAATGCTCCGCAGGATCTTCAAATGGATCCCCTCCGACACGAGAAAGACCGTCACCCATGCCCTCGTCACCAGCAGACTGGACTACAGGAACGCCCTCTATGCAGGAACAACAACCAAGCTCCTGAGGTGGCTGCAACGCATCCAGAACGCCGCAGCATGACTGATCCTCGACGTCCCACGACGCAGCCACATCACACCCCACCTAAGAGACCTGCACTGGCTCCCCATCGACAAGAGGATAACCTTCAAACTCCTCATCCACGCACACATGGCCCTCCACAACGCCGGACCACGATACCTCAACGACCGACTCAACTTCTACAACCCCACCCGTAGCCTCTGCTCTGCCAACCACACCCTCGCCACAGTTCCTCACATCCAGAAAACCACCGCCGGCGGCAGATCCTTCTCCTACCTCGCCGCCAAGACCTGGAACACTCTCCCAACCCACCTACGACAGACCCAGGACCTGCTGGCCTTCAGAAGACTTCTCAAGACCTGGCTCTTCGATCAGTAGCAGCCCCCTCCCCAGCGCCTTGAGACCCTTGCGGTTATATAGCACGCTTTACAAATGTATTTGTTGTTGTTGTGTTAGAAATAGGAGCTGCCCCAGCCAGTTCAACCAACCACGATGTGGCAGGCCTGCTAAACGTAACTATGAAATGCTCCAACCGAATTAAAAAAAGGGGTTTCAGCTTCTGCAACGTAATATTAGAAAAAATCTGGTTAATCATGTGACCTGCCTGGTGAGTGGGCTTTAAAACGTATTGGGTGGAACCGAGAGAGGACATTGTATCAATCAAAGAGACTGCATCGTTAGTTGTTGGGCAGTCCATATGAATATTAAAATCACCAAGCACCAGGAAATGGGTGAACCTAAGAGCCAAATGAGAACAAACTTTCCCTAAAGAATTTTAAAAGGCTTCCACCACACCAGAAAGTCTGTAGATTAGAACGCCACCCACCGATTGTTGAGGAGAGAGTGATAGATAAAAACCAAGAGGCTTAGTTCCAGCCAGATCGTTAGTTTAAAAAAACTGTGCAGCTAAAGATTTACTTGTGTACAATGGCAATACACCTACCCCTCCCGCCCAGTCGGTCCACATTGTAGTTCTTATAACCCTCTAGAATTGCTGGAGAGCATGAGCGCCAAGTTTTGATGATGAGAGCAGCGTCAGGGGACTCATCTTTTAATAAATCAAAAATTAAAAGCAGCAGCACGTTTTTGGAGCAACTGCACATTGAGAAACTATGCTGAGAACTGCTGAGCCTGTATCATACTTACCATCAGCGAGGGTACAACCACATTGAGGTATTAGTAGATTTAGATTTAGTAGATTAAGCACCGGTGACGCAACCCTCTTGAGTTTTGATGATGAGAGCAACGTCAGGGGATTCATCTTTGAATAAATCAAAAATTAAAAGCAGCAGCACGTGTTTGGAGCGACTGCACATTGTGAAACTATGCTGAGAACTGCTCAGCCTGTATCATACTTACCATCAGCGAGGGTACAACCACATTGAGGTATTAGTAGATTTAGATTTAGTAGATTAAGTACCGGTGACGCAACCCTCTTGGGAAGCTAGAGAACGTACAATAAAAAATGACCCTTCTAGCGAACATGAAGAAGAAAATGGCCACCCGCTTTTTAATAAAGCACCACAAAACAAATAAGCATTGGGGCCCCCACTCCCCAACAACACCAGTTACAAAACAATGAGGCAACAGAATTTAAAATGGCAATACAAGTTTAAAATGTCTTAAAGGCGTAGTACCATACACAGCATGGTTGCTACTCAAAAAGATATTGTTGTGTTGTGTGGGCCACCCCATGCTGGTGTTTTATGAGATATCTGGAACAGCTTGTCCATGCTGCGGTCCCAGTTTTAAAGTACTAGTGATACAACACGTTTGGGAAAAACTGGAGCATGTGCACCAAAAATTGTATTTCTAGCAATCTTGAAGAGAAAAAATGACCCTACGCCTATGGCTAGTAAAGCACCACAAAACAAACAAGCGTTTGGGCCCCAGCCCCCAACATCAGCAGTTACAACACAATGAGGCAACCAAAAGTAAAATGCCAATATAAAGGTAAAATCCCATAAAAGCATTGACCCATACACAGCGTGGTAGCCACTCAAAAAGTTATGTGTGCTAACAATGTGGCACCTCTCAAATCCAACAAAACCACAAGATCCTGATTGCAAGCCAGCGGGTACATAGATACGCTTAGGATGACCAGCCACTATTGGAAACAGCTAAAGCACATATAGAGATTGAGCCAGGATATCATGGATAGTAACACCTTGAAGTCTGCCTTTAGACGCTACCACCTGCTGATCCTAGCCACCAAATGATCTGGGCTCATCGACTGAATCAATGTAAATGGCAAATAAACAAAGGAAGAGTGTCCCTCAGAGAAGCGTTCTAGCACGTAGGATTTGAGGCCAGTTGTAAGTGGTCAGAAAAACTGACCAATTTCAAGAAAAAATACAAGATTTTTTCAGGAAACCCTCACTCACCCTAGTGGTGACATGCTTCATCATCGGGTCCACCGGGAGAGATCAAATACCTCCCCGGTGTGCTGCGACGCCAGGAGACTGCAGAGCAGGTTTGTGTGAAGGAAGAATGTGAAAAAGGGGGGTTGAGTGAATTTAAAAATGTCAAGAGTTGTACCAAAAAACCATTTATTAGCTGGTCAACTTGACATGATAAAAACTAGCTATGTGTAGGGAGAACTAACCAAATAAAATATACTGGTGTTTCCCTGTTAAAGAAAGGTCAACATATTTCTGCCAGTGGTATGTGTGACTTTACAGGGCTTTCTTCAGGACCAGTTAGCGAGTGTTACCTTAACAGGTGTGGGCGCGCTAAGGCCCACCCTGCTAAAGGCAGTGAAAGTTAAAAATAGCAGTAAAAAAGGTGCAATAAAAGAAACAAACTAATAAGTTGGGGATTTACCTCTATTACGAGGAACCTAGAAGTTTGTACAAAAAGTGAACCACGCCCCATAGAACTCAGGAGGGGGGTTGGAACGACAATGGCACACCGCCCGCAACGCTCAGCACCCTCTCGGTACCTAGCTGTTCCCTCGCTGGATCTCGTTCCCACCCCCCTCCTGAGTTCTATGGGGCGTGGTTCACTTTTTGTACAAACTTCTAGGTTCCTCGTAATAGAGGTAAATCCCCAACTTATTAGTTTGTTTCTTTTATTGCACCTTTTTTACACATAGTGCTATTTTTAACTTTCACTGCCTAAGTCTAAGAGTGCCCTGTAACCCTATCTCTCCCTTTGTTGATCAATGTAAATGGCAACAGCAGCAAGGACTAGAGTCAAGGGACCCCCTCTATAGTAAGTTACGGTCAGGGAAAAGAGGGGGAAAAGAGGGGTAGAAAATACACACAAAGCTAAATATTTCCTTCACAGACCATCTTATTTTCATCATTAGAGTTCCTATATATTCAGTAATACATCAAAAAACGTAACAGTAAAAACTTTAATCCTCTCATGTGTTATTTTATTTTAGCAAAAAAGTTCATCTTTTTCTTTTTATCATCTCATTTTTCATAATTTTATATTTTAACCAAAACTGTGTTTTTCATCTATATCATATAAAAAGTACAATAGTATATTTTTCCTGGATTTCTCGGCTCACAAATACATTTCTTTTATAACAGTGATTATTTGTAATCCAGAAAACAGTAACCTAAGTAAAAGTACATAAGAAAAAAACAAATTCAGAAAAAATGATGTCACCCTGGTTAGAAATAAATACATACAATCATGCTACAATCACACCGTATCATACAAGCTCACAACAACTCCACTCATCCAATACCTGTACACAGTTGAGTATTATCAGGCAGAAGAAAACTGCAGCCAGCTTTCGAGTCTCCAAATGGAACATGAGACTCAGCACTAGGTCGACGCGCATTTCGGTGTATTCAGAATGTTAAGACCACCTTCCTCAGGACCTTTCCATATAACAATCAGTTCCCAGGGGATATAATGCCAAAGGGCAATATATGTACAGTTCAAAACTGTCACTCCTAATAAAGTTATTATATGTATTTTAGGGGTCTAGTGATAATTTAAATATTTACAATCTTCCCCAGTAGTAGATCGCCTCATCCTAATCAAAAAAGCATCTGATATGCTGTTATAGACGTTATATAGCATAAATGATCAATCGCCACATCCAGGTTGTACAATGTATGCTGATTAAGTTCTATTTTATCCCAGATGTTACTTTCCTTCAAATCGGGCTGTATTTCGCTATCTTAATTTCCTTACAACATGATATACAACAATACCTTTATGTAATACTCTGTGCTCTGCTATCAACAGGACCCCATGACACCACGTAAAACCGGAGCCAAAGACATCTTATCCATGGTGAAAAATGTCACCTCACTAGAAGCCAACTCTACCTGTATCGTCCTAAAACCGTTGGGAAATTAAATTACGCTTATGGTAGCTCATAGCATTTTTGGAATTCCACATTACGCTTGTTATGCCAAATTCCTAAAATTATGCCGTAAATCAACTTCGTGTAATTACATACCATTCACAGTAAATTTTTGCAGCGAATGGCATGGTTCATGGTAATTCACAATAAAAAAATTACCCCGAACGCAGGGAAACAACAGAGCAGCTGTTGCTCATAGTGCTGTTGTTTAAAGATGATCACACCAAACATTGATGCCACAATGCATATATAGTGAAGTGACAGATTTGCATTTTGAATTTGGCATGACTTTTCATAGTTTTGCGAAATTATGTGAAAGTAAATAACACAAATTTGGCACACCCTTATATCTACCGGACACGGCAACTGTGCACAGCACTTCCCCATCCAACCACACTGACAATATGGCCCACCATCACCTTTGAAGAATTGGCTTTCGCCCTGCAATCCATTTACTCAGAGGCCTCATAAAACCCCTGTCTTCACCACAAATTTATCACAGGACTGCAACACATCAGCTCAGCACTCATCCCAATCCTGAACAGCCCCATCACAACAGCCACCTACTTGGACACCTGGAAACACACCACAGTACTCCCCTCCTCAAATCACTTAACACCCTTACCAAGATTGCAGCCTGCATGACTGAAGTCGCTGTCTGGATGAAAAACAAGGGTCCTATTGATTAAATGTAACTCAACCTTGCTGCTCTGTGTTACAGGGAAAGAGCAGAATGCACCGGATTTACCCAGTGCTGGTGCACATTGGGCTGCGTAGTACAAACAGGATTTGCATGCAGGATTGTTTTTTTTAAGTAAGGGGCACCTTCCTGCAGTAAAATAATCCCCCGAGCCATATTCCTCCTCTCTAAGAAACCTCTAACGGGAAGGTATGACGTTTTGGCACATTCCCAAGTCTACTCGTAATGCTAAATCTGTAAATACATCAGATTCCGTGGGAATTTCATGGATTTGGGGTTATGAGAAATATCCCCTCTCTGTCGCAAACTGAACAACCATAAAGACAGAAGTTGTGATGTTCAAAACTCCTCACCATGGAACTTTACCCTGTGACCAGCAGTACTTTCTGCTACACTAAACCCCACAACTCAGGCCTAGAATGTAGGCATTAATAACTCACCTTACCTACCCAAATCAAAGCCGTCAATTGACTCCTGCATTCAGATCCTAAGGAACCTGAAAGAAATCTGAAAATAACGACCCACCAAACCCTTATCACAAGCAAACTGGACTAAGCGAACACCCTCTATGCTTAAGTCAGCCTGAAACTAAGCAGGTTCCTCCAAACTATACAGACCTCAGCAGCCAAGATCAGGCATACCCTACACTGGCTTCCTGTATGCAAGCATGATTTGTTCAAACTCGTCAAACATACCTTTAAAGCCCTATACAACATGGGACCAAAATACCTCAATACAGCATCATATTCCCCAAACCCACCAGACACTTCCGCTCAGCTAGAAAACTCCTCACAAATATTACACACATACATACTAACAGACCTGGATGTAGGGCTTTCTCCTAATTTGCTCCCAAAGCCTTGAATAACTTGCTGCTATACTTAAGAGCCAACTCTTAAATTCCCGAATTCCACAAGAGTTTGAAGACATGGCTCTTTTAACATACTTAAACTAGTCTAGCACTTACTGGTACATGATTGCCCCTGCTTCAGAGCCAGGAGACCCGCCTGTGTGAGAGAATGTTCTACAAATATGCATAACATAACAACATGATTATAACTGTTTAGGGATGCGAAGGCTCAAGGTGAAGAACACATGCCTGCTGATATGCCTAAATAGCCCTCTTTCTTTTAAACAGCCAACTGTATTTACTTAATTTAGAATTAAATCCAAGTTTGCTTTAAACAAAAGTTTGGTTTATAAAACACTACTTTTACATTACTACATCCAATCCCTGATAAGAACCGTTCCACAAATGGAGTCATCAGAAGTAATTTAGGTTTTTGTACGTGACTTTTATGAAGCCCAGAATAAAACAAGTGTCACCAATTTGGGTGGGCCTACTTTTCAAGTAAAGCTTCACTCATATGATGCAATGATTAAGACAAGGACAGGAATAATCATAAATACACTTTTTACATGCTTTGATAACTCAAGGTCACTGCCACACCTTTCCATGCAACTAGGGTGACCCCCTAACTTCATATAATCGCTGAAACTAGTTACAGTCCTCAACATGTTACTGGAAAATCATTGGTACTACATGTCAGTCTAATTAGTTCAATAAAAGAAAGCAATGACTTCCCCATCCAAAATGCATTAGTCTGTCAAAAACTTGGTACTGCAAGCTGTCAATAACAACTTGAAATGAGGTGGTCACCCATAATGCAGATGAGAATAACAAACTGTAGCTGCTGCAATAAAGAATAGGTCACACATTAAAGTGAACACCTTAAGGTCCACCACATCCACCACCTCCCCAACACTCCACTACTGCCCCATCTCTCAACTAACAATCAGAAAAGTTACCATTGCTTTTAACTTTTAGAACTAGTGAGAAACAAAGGTGAAAATTACGGAGGGCATATCTTCCCTGAGCAGCCAAGGAAAGAAACCAGATCCCAGAACAGTACTCAAAACTTCTGCTATTTTTAGAAATGACTGGATTTTGTCAGTTTCCAGGCCCATACACCACACCTACCTGCATTTTCAAGTTTGGTCAATTTTCATGGCAAAAATGTTATGTCTGTATGTTCCATATTGAGGGACATATTGTGGTGCAAGGCTAGATCCAGCCACACAAGTAGGGTACCATTGTTATTGGGAGGTTACTAGATTAAAGTAAATGTGTGGATCCCCACAAAATCCAGAACATTTCCTCACATAAATATAAGGTAAAATTGTGATTTACAGGTTCTTAAGTAAAGAACAGAGTTGGATCTTTGCAAGGCACATCACCCTGAGATGCCCTGGATATCTAGTTTTCAGAAATGTCTTGATTTAATATGCTTGCTTGGGTTACGGCCAACTTTGAGTCCAAATACTGCAGTTACCCCATCACTAAAATATGTCAATTTTCAAGATGAAAATGTAATATCTCCACATTGCCTTATTGCTCTTTCCTGCATGGCCAAGATAATATTGGGTACACAGAATAGCTAAACATATCTTATTATGCATTGAATATTTTGATTTCAACAATAAGATTCCTTTGAAAACCCATGAGCCCACAGCAAACCCCGAAATATTGTATAACTATAGACCTATATCTCTGCTCCCTGCCTTTTCGAAATTACTGGAAAGACATGTTCACTCGGTCTTAACTCATTTCACTGAAGAAAATTCTCTCCTCCATCCGTCTCCATCAGGATTTCGAGCCGGTTTCTCCACAGAAACTGCTCGGCTGGGAGTCACTGAAAACATCCGGAAACTCCTTGACGACGGTCAAACGGTTGCCCTCATCCTCTTAGACTTGAGTGCGTCCTTTGACACCATATCGCAGACTAATAACCACGTTAAGAATAAATGGAATCTGTGGTGTGGCACTTGAGTGGATCAGGTCTTTTTTGAAACAACGGACGTTCCAAATTACATCCTCTTCAGCATGTTCCGGAATGTTCAGTGCCCCACATGGAGTGCCCCAGGGCTCTATTTTGAGTCCACTATTCTTTAATCTATACCTTATTACTCTGGCCGGCCTAGCGGACAGATCAGGACTCACCCTCATGACCTACGCTGACGACTCACAGATCATCTTTTCTCTGTCAGAATCCAGCCCATCATCTCCGTCTCCCCTCAAACAAGGTCTCCACAACATTTTCAGCTGGATGACTGGAAACCAGTTGAAACTTAACGGAGAAAAAGCGGAGATCCTCCTTCTGGGGAAACAACAGAACCTGTGGAACCCCTCCCACTGGCCTTCCCAGATGGGAAACCTCCCAGTACCAGCCACCTAGGTACGCAACCTGGGGGGTCATTGTGGATAGCTCCCTCTCCATGAAACAACAGGCCAGCAAAGTCGTTGGCCTATTTTTCACCATCATGAAGTGGCTTAGAAAAATCCTCTGGATGCTGCCCATCTCCACCCAAAAAACCGTAGTAAATGCCCTGATTACATCTCGGCTTGACTACGGTAACATCCTGTACCTGGGCTCGAACAAAGCTGTACTACGGCGGCTGCAGCCTGTCCAGAACTCAGCTGCTAGGCTGCTGTGTAGAATTCCTAAAACCGCCAGGGTCTCAAATCACTTACGTGACCTGCATTGGCTCAGGGTAGAAAATCGGATCAGATTTAAAGCCCTGAGCTATATGTTCAGGATAAAAGCGGGCACTGCACCAAAATACCTACTTGCACTAGCCCATCCCTACACTCCCAAACGCAACCTACGGTCACAATCAGCAGCCAACTTTTGTGTGCCTAGGTTTAAACTCTCAAGAATGGGAGGCAGATCCTTTTCATACCTAGGACCAACTCTTTGGAACGCACTCCCTCCCTATATTCGCAAAGAGGAAAACTACGCTAGGTTCAGAAAAAACATCAAAACCTGGTTGTTCGAACAATAACAAGAACGACCCTGCGAACCCCATGCCACTCTTCTGTGCTGTGTCTCGGTGCCGGGAAACCCCTTTAGGGTAGCTGTTGCGCCTTATAAGTTTAATAAATAAATAAATGAGCAATCTACATAAATGATCTCTTGCTGAATTTGAACTGATGTCTCTTTTTCCAGAATACACAGTCCTCTGGGTTTGCTCATAGGTTTCACACTTGTTTCCACCACAAAAGACAAAAAGGTAGAAATCACACAAAAAAAACTTTGAATTGAACTATTACTTAGAAAATCCAAAATAAATGATAAAAATGATTTCTTTTACACTCTGCTTGTTCGTGAAATACGGGAAAATGGTGATCTTAGCGCAGCATACCTTTTGTTGCTGCTTTTTTTTCTTTTTAGAGACAACAGATAGGCTTTCTTGCACAGAAGTTCAATGCCATTTAAAAAAAAAATGAAATTGGTATATTTTTGGGTGGTGGCACACTGCAGCTATGAGGTTAATAGAATTTCATGTGTCTGCTAACAAGCAAAACAAAATCAATACTTTTCTTTTTCTAGCATAAGAGTTTGAATGAAATCTGTTGAATGTGTGTGTTTTTTTTAACACTGGAGCCCTTTTATATCAAAGTATGTTGAAATGCCAAGTTATCTAGACACTTCCACAGAATGTGCTGACAAACTTGCCTTTATTCACCAGAGTGCGGCTGTATAGATTGCATTGTATTTGTGCATAATGTGCTTTTTTTAACCCCTAATTAAGTCAAATGTTGAATAATTACACTGGTCCCAAATATGGCCTTTGATTATCCCAAACTCCCTGGGTAAGCGCACTGGGCCCTCTTCCAGCATGGAAGTGCTAGATGACGACCAAAAGTGATCCCACAGTTCTGATTCTTCCCCGTCCAAAGATTTGATGAGCCATGAAGACTATCAAATTTAATGAGAGTGAGTGGTGTTCTATAGAGGCGCACTGCCGTGGCCCACATGGAGTGATGCAAAAGAAATTGAGTTTTACACCCACTTTAGCAGCGTCTGGCCACCAAATGCTCTCCGATTGTTCCCCATCTCCAACAAAGAACGCGTGTGACTAGTGCCATGCTCCCCATGACTCGCTGTCTTACAAAAATATACCCAGAAAGATCTATCAACACAGTTATTGCAAAACCACAGTAGGTCCAAAGAGGCATGCCCTTTAGTGTTACAGCAGCCCTTCTTGGTCTCTCAGCTGGCTCGCTCGTATTAGTACACTTTCTGCTGCACATTTACATTTTACAGCGAGTTTCTATGAAGAGGAGCTGTACGCAACTAATTAGTAGATATTGGTTTAATCATGCAATAAAGACTTCCATACTGATATTGGTTTGTGCAAAGCAACATTGCACACATCAGACTTGGTATGTTCTTGGTGTAGTGCTACAGACTTGCATTGAAGAACAGGTGCTTGTACGTCATTTTGGCTACTTCCTTTATCAAATTATTCTATCTTGACATCTAGAAAGAGTGGTCTTTCAAAGGACATTCTGGAACAACCAACTTAAAATACTAAAAAATTGACCTTTTCAAATTAAAGACACTGTAACATGACCATATCTCAAATGTTGTAGTCCCAAGGACCTCATTACAGAACGAACCGAAAGAATATTGAAATGTGCATCACGAATTACCGAAGTAGTAAGATAAAACCAATTACAAAATATGAAAATGCTGTTCGATTTAAAAATCCCTTTACTGAACTTATTTGAGAAAGTCATCTATTTAGAGCACAACTTAAAACTGAAAAGCCCATCACCAGTAGCACAATGTGAGGGCGCAAAAACATCAGATGAAGATGGAGTAGCGCTTTATGTTTTACAAGCCATGGAGTTGCAGCTGGAACCTGGAATTTCACATCATGTCCATTCGCGTGTGCCTGCAGACCTCTCCTTAATTGCCTGGGGCTCATTTGAAGACAGACACTGAGGGACTGGTCGTGCACCAGGCTGTGTGTGTTTTCATGCTTCACTGGTACTTTATTGTGATGGGGAAGTAGCGGATGGCCGGTGAAGTTCATTTCTAGCAGATGGTACATGGTAGGATCCCCCTCAGATAAAAAAACAGGGAATGATTGGCTGCTGTTGTAGCCACAGCCTTGTCTGATTTTGTTCGACTACAGTTCCATATCGGTTAAAATCGTGTCTGGTTCTCCCACACCGGAAAAAAACCCGGGTGTAGAAAAAATACCAATTCAGACTTGGGTTATTTTGCTCCTCCTGACTCAAAATATCAGGACCTTTGTGACTGATGAGCTGAGCTGCACATACCCTCTCTGTACTGTGTGCCTAGTTCAGGCGGATGACGACACAAACCAGGGCCCTGTGCTCCTTTGTTGATGAAGCCTTTTGAGGTTACACTCCAAACACCCTATGGGTGTGAACTTTAAAAGTTAGTAATGCTTTTTGAGCTTATCGTGTCTTATTCTTCTCTTTTTTCTCTTCTAGAATCTATGAAGAGAGATCTACCAAACAAAGCTCAAAACACTTTGTCGTGAAGCACGCATAAAACAGGTTTTAGTTGTTAGGTGAGATCCTTGTTCACAAAAACACAGCAAATCAAAACAGATATGTGCTATTTCCCGAATTTAATGCACTTTGTTTGTCTTTCTCTGACTTACATTGACTCTGAAAAAGAGGAATGTCTGAAGTTGTCTCCCGCCGTTTGCATCTTGCAGCTTTACATTGTTACCATCTACTAAAAGAATCATTACTGTAGAAGGTACAGAGAATGTACAAAAAAAAAGAGTTTTAAATTGTGGCCATATATCTGCTAACACATTTACTACATGTAACCCACAGGGAGCGCTTAGCTGATCTGCTGGGGTTTGCTGCAGCTTAGATGACTATTTATGCACGAATTAAGATGTCTTCCTTTGGGTTTGTGCAGTTATGCTGTCTAGTGCAAATGGTAAATGTTAACTGGCAACTATGAAAACGCATCAGGGATAATAACACAGAACCTCCTATATTTCATAACGATTGAATTGCTCAAGAGCAGATGGCAATAGGAGCAGTTACTGGGAAAAATCATATTTTAGAATTCATTGTAAATTGTGTCAATAATCATGAAATGTGGCGCTCAGTGCTACTGCTGCTGCTGCTGTAGAACATTAGGCTTTTATGAAAGTAAAAGTTAATTACATCTGATGACTAAACTCCAGGGATCATAATTAGCAGAACTGAGTGACTGCACATCAGTAATTAAATGTCATTCCACTTCATTGTGCTGAGCCCTAAACTCCCCCTTGCAAATGTCATAGGTGCTTGATTCAGCTGCAGCCAAAGGGCTGTTTCTCTCCAAAAAGAAAGATCAACCTATAAAAATTTATTACACAGGCTTAAAATGTGTATAGTATCTCCTTTTACTACCTCAAAGATCAATCCTTTCAGACAAGTTCAAACTTCTATTTCAGAAAACTACAAAAAGATGTTTATAGATGCCGACCTATGCCTGACCTTGAAACCTCACTTCAAGTTTTAAAGTTTTCAGAAAAATAAAACATGATGCTTTCACAGCCATGTTTGTAAAGAGGGAGCTTGTTTCCTTCCCAGTGTAAGAATTGGCTTCTGTAGTTTGGTTTGTCCTGTTCCCATCATGCACTGGGACAGGAACAGACTAATTTGCATACAGCCAGGTTCTGAAACTGGGATGGTGCAGTGAGCTAAAAAACGGTGTTGGATCTAGCCCTGATCTTTTGACTGGGTGAGAGCTTTCTGCTTAATTCAGAGACTCTGTCCCTCACCACCCCCTTTTTGTAAATATGTAAAGAAAAGAAGGCATCACATAACAAAATGTAATTTTAATATATATTAATAGTTTACAGTTTAGACCATTGAAGATTTTATTGTTAACACTGAGGGGCTGGTTTTGACTTTGGAGGATGGATGGTACCCTGTCTAGATGATGGAGGACATTGCCCCAGCCCAAGGGACCGCCGCCCTCAAAATCTAGAGGTGTACTCCGCTGGAGGAATATGTCGGAGCCTGAGTAGGCTCTATCATCAATGTACTTTATATTGGGTGGGTGGACCATGAGTTTGGCAGAGAGGGCCCTCCTTTACCTTTGAGGCAGAGTACTCACTATGGCAAACTAAATTAGCCCTCAGTGTACTGGGAGGAAGAACTCTCTTGCTACAGGTCATCAGACTTTAAAAGGCACTGCAGGAGGGTCTGAGGACTACAGTGCTAAAGTTAGCAAGGATGAAACAGAGACTGAAAACCTAGATTAAACCAGAATATGTTACACTTTCAGAACTCATACATCACACATAATGCTGATTGTCAGCTCACCACTTCCTACAAATGATGAAAAAATGAAAAAAAGCAAAACCTACAGCATTACAGTACAGGCTGTAAACCACTTAATCAAGGCTTATATCACCACAGTGACCATGACAAAATACAATGTAAATATCTACCAAGAGGGCATGTCCAAGATGGCGAGCGGGTAGGATGTGTTTTCCATCGTCTCCCTGCTATCAGGTGCCCAAATCTGCCCACATCTGCGCAACTGCGTCCTCTACGATGCAGAATTAAGTAAAGAAAAACCTCCAGCCCAACGGAGCTATCCAGAAGAATGAAATTGGAGCTGGAGGCTTGAATTTGATTCACCTTGTGTCCCGGGCGGCCGAACCTAAGGTTGCAGGACTCAGGGTCGGGCCCCGCTGGTGGTGGGAACTGCGGAGGCTGAGCGGAGTGGTGGCACCCTGAATCACGGCGAGCCCAGAGGGTGAAGACACCAGCACCCCAAGAGCACCTGGCGAAGGTGAGGAGTGGGGTGAGACGCTCCAGGTGGCACCCGAGCCGGTGTGATAGTGGCCGGGCTCCTGAAAGCGGGAGGCAAAGCGAGGCATGGTAGGCCGAGCGGAGCAGAGACGAAGGGAGCCCGTGCTGGCGCTGCCTGCTGGGACTCCGAGCAGGAACCTAGCCCTGAGACGTCGGCCAGACAATCGGCTGGCACGGTGGGTGCACTTCAGAGCCGACTGGACACCCGCTGTGAGTGCAGCTACAGGACCCTCAATTTGGTGTGACTGGGCGGGGCCAGGTAGCCTGGGCCAGGAGACTACGCATCAGCGCTATAGGCCTGAGGGTTCTGGGGGGCATCCACCACACATCCCGGCTGGTGCCCAGGACCTGAAGGCTAGAAGAGAGGCAGGGCCAGGTCCAGCAGGTGCCGCTGATACTGCGTGAAGTGGGGGCCCTCCTGGGGTTGCATGGGGAGCACCGGAGATGCCAGTGCAGTCATTAAGGAAAGAGTGGGCATTGCCGGTGCCAGAGCTAACTAGGGACATTGCAATGTTGGGAGACGGGGAGCGGTGCAGCCCTGACCACCACCAATAAGGAGGCACCGGCAGAGAGCGCAGAAAGGCGGCCATCGATGTGGGGCCTGGTGGGCAGTGCTTCTGGCAGCAGGTCCTGAGTATGAGAGGGATAGGCCTATTGAAGAGGGGTCTCGGCCGGACTCAGCTGCATGCCACCCTAGCAGTGGAAGGACCAGTAGTGGGGCTAGTCTTCAGCCCGCCAAAGAAGACACTGGGGGTAGGCTGTCCACGGCCTGGGAGGCAGGAGTGTCCCAAGGGCGCATGCAGGACTCTGCAGAGTAGTAAGAGCAGCAGACTTACCGGCTGCTGCCCGGACATTACAGTGGCGCACTTTCATGGGGCTGATCCAGAGGCGTGGGCGCACACTGCGCCTCAGGTCGCCGGGAGTCCGTCACCAATCCGTGCGACCCAGGCGGCGGCAGCGGCAGCAGCACCGGGCCGGGCAGCAAACAGCCCCCAAACATAACCAAGGAGCACACCCTGACAGGGCATTGCCAGGGTCACTGCGACGAAAGGGCCACGGACTGGTGAGCAGAGTCGGAGGTGCGCTGAGCCTAAGGAGAAGGAGGCAAGGTCGCTAAGAGGGGTCATCGGCCAAAGACACTGACTGGCTCCCGATTTACCTGGTGGCATTGTGGCCGGTGGCGGAGTGGAAAAGGAGGTCCTGACCTAAATTGGTGGCCAGCAGCCAAGCAACTCTAAGCGGGTATTTGTTGAGGCCGGACTGCGCCCTTGCCCAGAGACCCGCTTTGGCCGTTGCCGCCATGATGGCACTGCGAACTAAGAATGACCGTTCATTAACCCCTTCCATGCTGATGACGGCTGGGAGCCGTCATGGCACACAGTGCTCGTGTGCTGATGACGGCTCCCAGCCATCATTACCACGCCCGCGATCGGAATGTGCCGCACCGGAGTGGAATTCCAGCCTCGGGCAAGGGGTTAAAGGACATGCTCACTAAGCCCACGCCGACGAGCCCTGACACAGAGGGGGCAGAGTCCACGATTACTCTTGTCTTTCTGGAGACATTATTTAACACCCTATGAGATGACTTTCCAAACCCTGAAAAGCGAGGTGGCGGGGGAAGTGAGAGAGATCCGTCTGGATGTGGATTCTTTGGGTGACCGAATGTCCGCGATCGAAGATCAAGAGCAAGCCAAAGGGGAAGAGGTGGCACAACTCCAGCAGGAGGTGATCTGTTTGAGGGAACAACAGATAGATCTCCAGGCCCACACGGAGGATCTTGAAAACCGCTCTCGTGGAATAACATCCGGGTGCGTGGGGTACGGTCAGACTCAGAAGGGACAGACATGGTCCAAAAAATGCAGGCCATGTTTCAGGAGATTCTCTGCATTGATAGAGCCCACAGAGTTGGCTTACAATGAAGAGCCCCAGTGCCACCACCAGATATCCTCGCCTTCTTGCCGGACTACCCCCTGAAGGAATGAATTCTCCGGGAAGCCAGAGCAAAACAACTGATCCAATATCAGGGCCACCCCATAGCGCTATATCAGGACTCGGCTGCCATAACCCTACAGAAAAGAAGAGACTTTCAGGAAGTGACCTCCCAACTGCGGGACAAAGAAGTGCCATACTCATGGGCTGACCCATTTCAAATAATATTTAAATGGAAAGGCAGGCTACACCAGATCCGATCACTGCAAGAGGCACACAAGCTATTGGGCCTGCCACTCCATGGCTCTGAAAAAAAGCTCAACACTAGGCAGTGGCCACCCCGAGAGCGGTGGTAGACAGTTGGAACCGGACATCTCTCTGGATCTCCCCGGGGGCCCAACACCGAATCTTTGGCACAGGAATGAAAGGCAGCACTGGAGTCTGTGCTCAAGGACACAGCGTCTAACGATAGATCCTAAATGAAGCAGGAAATGATGCCAATTATAATACAGTGAGGGGCCTGTTCACCTTTTTATCCAGATGCATGTGACCAAGCCCTGCAGGCTCTGGACATTGGGGGGGCTGGGGAAGTTCAGTTGGGGTTAAGGAGGGGGAGGAGTGTAACTGCTGTGCTGACAGGGTGTTCACACAAGCGGGGGCATAGAGGGTTGGCTGAGGGCCAAGGGAAAGAGAGCATAGTCTTACAGTGTGGGGCGACCCACAGACCGATGCAGCTGCTTGCGTCCATCTCTATTCCATGACACACCCAAAGTTCCACATTCTCACCCTTGATGTGCATGGCCTCAATAGCCCTAACAAGCGGACATCCAAATTGTCATATCTCGAAAACTCGGGGGCGGATGTGTGTCTTCTACAGGAGACTCACCTTTTGACCAAGGACCGGCCTAGGATGAGGTCCATAGCGTCCCCTCAGCAGTTTTTCTCTTCCACCCCAGACAAAAAGGCAGGGATGGTCACATTGGTGGCGAAACGCTTTACCGGGAAGGTTGGAGATAAGGTTTTGGACTTAAAAAGTCCAAATATTAATACAAGGAGGTACCCCTGAATTGTATCACAGGGAGGGGGTAATCATATTTAGACAAAAATATGTATCCCTGTCTTTGTGAAGAGCGAGTTTTATTCGCTAAGTTTGTTGGTAAATGGGAATAGTCTAGCTTCAGTAAGGTACTAACTATCTGTACCCATTTAAATTAGAGACACAAAAGGCAAAGTGGACACCTGCACCAATGAGTAAGTTTGAGTAAATATCACAAGTAAACTGTAATTATAAAAAGGATCCAAAAATTTATTTATACCTCCCAACTGGGTTACAATCTAAAACATAAACAAATGGCAACAAAATTAAAAGTTTAAAACAACCACTGATAGTGGCAATACAAAGACATTTTTTCAAGCAGTCAAAGTTAAAACAGTCGACGCGGCGTTTCGGTGCTTTTTGCTTCTTAGCACCTTCTTCAGGACTTTAAAAAAACATTTGACTCCGTATCTGTGATATAGATTAAAGGTTTTTATGAAGCGTTTTCAGTTGCTTCCAATCTGATTTACGACTTTTTCTGGAATATTCGCATTTCCATTGGTCTCTGACCACAGAGCTAGAATCTTCTGTGTGCACGGAGGGGCCACCGTCAGTTGTGGAGGAAAAATAGTTTTCAAAGATATATAGACCTTAATAGAGTCTTCGTATCCCCATGAAGACGCGAGCACGGAGGAGCAGGGAGGCCGCAATTTTATCTGAAGATTTCTTCTCATATCAAAGAAGAGAGGATCTCAAGAAACATCATAACCTATATGAGGCCAGTGAAGAATAAAGCAGAGATAAGAACTACCTACATATATTAAGGTCTATATATCTTTGAAAACCATTTTTCCTCCACAACTGACGGTGGCCCCTCCGTGCACACAGAAGATTCTAGCTCTGTGGTCAGAGACCAATGGAAATGCGAATATTCCAGAAAAAGTTGTAAATCAGATTGGAAGCAACTGAAAACGCTTCATAAAAACCTTTAATCTATATCACAGATACGGAGTCAAATGTTTTTTTAAAGTCCTGAAAAAGGTGCCAAGAAGCAAAAAGCACCGAAATGCCGCGTCGACTGTTTTAACTTTGACTGCTTGAAAACATTTCTTTGTATTGCCACTATCAGTGGTTGTTTTAAACTTTTAATTTTGTTGCCATTTGTTTATGTTTTAGATTGTAACCCAGTTGGGAGGTATAAATAAATTTTTGGATCCTTTTTATAATTACAGTTTACTTGTGATATTTACTCAAACTTACTCATTGGTGCAGGTGTCCACTTTGCCTTTTGTGTCTCTAATTTAAATGGGTACAGATAGTTAGTACCTTACTGAAGCTAGACTATTCCCATTTACCAACGAACTTAGCGAATAAAACTCGCTCTTCACAAAGACAGGGATACATATTTTTGTCTAAATTGGACTTAAAAAGGGCAGCTTTTAGCCTACAAGCTGTGGGTGGAGAGTTCACCCCTGGCGGTAGGGTCGATCTATGCACCCAACACTGGACAAGAGAAGTTCCTCAAGGCGGCCCTGTCCGATGTTTTGGAAGCCCAAGAACGATGGGTAATTGTTGGAGGTGACTTAAATTTAGTAACGGATATGTCAGCGGATAGGTCACAAGCCACAAATATGCCCAGACAGGGGAAATTTCTGCAGAAGGGCGGATGTGGCTGCAGAACCACGGGCTCATAGATATATGGTGGGCAGCTCATCCTCTTGCCTCGCAATTCTCCTACTACTCCCATGCACATCCCACTGATGCCTGTCTGGATCATCTGCTGGGTACGGCAGAGGTGAACACGTTGGTAAGGGATGTTAACATAATGCCGGTGGCCTTATCCAATCATGACGCAATAGAAGTGACCCTGTGGGTGCCGCAACCACGTCCGACTGTGGGGGGAATGGACACTAAGTGAGGGCATGCTACATAAGCCAGCCATGCGGGAATAGATCCTCAAATGCATCATAGACTATCTAGACACAAACAACTCCCCCGATGTCCCCAGGTCTACCTTGTGGGGGGCTCTTAAAGTGGTGGTGAGGGGAGAACTGATTGCAATTTCCTCAGCAGAGAATAGAAAATGTAGGGTTAAACGCAAAAAGCTCACAGCCCAAGTTCTAGAGCTGGCGAGGGTACACATCAGGAGTGGGGATCCCAGGTTCTGGTGACAACTGAAAGTGGCGCAAGCTCAATTAGCGGGACTCGACCTCGACACAGCCGAGTAAGCGGCGATCTGGCTGAAACATTCCTACAACATAGGGGGCAACAGGACGGGTCGTATGCTTGTGAGCAAGATGCGGGCCCGCACCTTGCATTCCAAAGTACACTCTCTCAAGTATACCTCGGGGAACATGGCCGAAAGTGGTGAGGAGATAGCGCAGGCTTTTCAAACATTTTATGTGGAGCTGTACCGAAGGAAGACCCCTTCACCTCCTCAGGTTGATGCCTATCTCAGGGGTCCCACATATCCGCCCTACGCCCAACACAGGCTGATACGCTAGATGCGCCCTTACTCGTAGAGAAGGTAATAGGGGCTATCTCACACCTCAAATCTTTGAAGTCACCGGGACCAGATGGTTTCTCGGCTGGGTTCTATAAAACTTTTTGCACGGTGCTGGCCCCAGTATTGACTAAAATGTTCAATTCCTTCATGTGACCGGGCACATTTTCCGCTGACATGCTGGCGGCTTCTTTAGCCGTATTGCCGAAACCGGGAAAAGATAAATCCGTGTACGGGTCTTACCGATCGGTGTTGTTGCATAATGTAGATGTGAACCTGTTTACGGGCATACTGGAAGCTAAACTGGGTCCTCTCATGCCATGCATTATAGAGCCTGACCAGTCTGGCTTTATTCAAAATAGGCAAATCAGTGATAATATCAAACGCCTATTCCACCTCATCAGCAAGGCTCACCGCACAGAGATGGATGCCCTACTATTATCGGTGGATGCCGAGAAAGCATTCGACAGAGTGGACTGGGATTTTTTAGACAAAACCTTAAACCATTTTGGTCTGGTTGAGCGGTATCGGGCCTGGGTGGTGAGTTGCTATAACAAATCTACGGCAACTATTAGGGTAAATGGGGTAACATCCCGGCCATTCTAGATACACCGAGGAACCAGTCAAGGGTGCCCGCTGTCGCCCCTCCTTTTTGCCATCTAAGTTGAGCCCCTGGCCCAGAGGAGACGGAGACCCCGACATATTGGGCATCCCATTCGGGTGGAAAAGGCATACAATAAGTCTCTATGCCGACGACAATATTGCCTTCCTAGAAACACGAGTGTGCCTTGTCCCAGCATTTTTGCAGAAGCTAGTGGCTTTTAGTCAGGTCTTGGTTTTACAGGTTAACATTGGGAAGTCCATGATCCTATGAATGAACCAAACAGGACATTCGCTCATCCCGGGTGGGGCCACATATGCGGGTATCCAGGTAAGTACATCTATCCCTCCTTAAGCATTGAATTGACCTTGTCGGTGTCCCAAACGGTCACGCTTAACTATACCATGCTAACCTCTCCAATTGCTCAGGACCTACACCAGTAGAAGCATCACCAGTTATCCATCCTGGGATGGCTGGCAGCAATTAAGATGTCCGTCCTTCCTAAAGCACTATATCTCTTCAAGACCACCCTGATCTGGCCACCACCAGGCTCTATCCAGAAACTGCAGAAAGCAATTCAGCACTCTGTATGGGCGGGAGCTAGATCTAGACTGCAGAAAGAACTGGACTATTTACGACCTGATGAGACGGGATTGGGGATATCGAACGTTCTAGAGTATTTTAGGGCGCACAGCTCCAATATCTAGTGGGGTGGAGCAGATTCGATTCGGAAAAGCGATGGCTGTTCCAAGACAGCGCATTGGCAAAACGATTGCTTTGGAAGGTCCCATTCCTTAAAAGAGGAAATAGATCTCCCAACCTAAAGGGTTACCCCATTACACACTCAGTGCTTAGGGTCAGGGATGGGGTCACCATTAAAAAGGGATTGTCCTCTTTTTCTTCGCCCATGACTCCCATTCTCAACAACATTGACTTTTCCTCGGGGGCAGACGAAAAGGCATTCCTGAGAAGGAGAGAGACAGAATGCAAGACAGCAGGGCACTTCTTTGCTCTAGAGGGCATCCTTTCCTTCCAGGACATGCACGCAGAATATGGCCTCCTGAAGATCGAATGGTTTCACTATTTGTGACTTAGGCATTAGTTACTTCACACAGAGGTGATACGAAAGGTCTCTTGGAAATTAACGAAATTAAAAAATGGCTTTATACAAAGAACACAGATAAGAAAATAATTTCTGAGTTATATGAGGCACTACACCCTCAAGCTCCGAAAGAACCCACTGGGGGACAGAGACGATGGGCCGGAGGATTCGGGACAGACCTCACGGCAATTGAGTGGACAGACATTTACTATTGTGCTACCCATACTGCATGCAGTACGGCCAGTAGAGAGACAGCAGTTAAAGTGGCTATGTATTAGTACTTGACTCCGGCCCGTCTTCACAGGGGGAACCCAGAACGTAGTACAACTTGCTGGTCAGGGTGAGGGGCAAACGGTACGCTACTACACTTGTTGTGGGAGTGCTCAGTGCTGACAAGCTATTGGTCAGCGATCCTAGATGATGTGGATCGCCAGTTTGATACTCAGATCCCGAGATTCCCAGCCTATGTTGTGCTGGGCCTGCCTAACCCGCTTACGAATCCACTAAGGTCCCGGAGAGGGGAACAAATTGGACAAGACTTTGGGGGCGGATCTCCTAAACATCTTATGGCATTGGGGAACTGAGGAAATAGAAAATTATAGGTAATCAATGTGCCCCCCCCACTCGCACCCTATCCATGCACCCATGTTCCATGTATGTCGTGTAATTCCTTTCCCGTGCCTGCCATGAAGACGCATATGCATTTGCGTCCAACGTTAACATGTCAGTTATTCAGCCCTCCAAGAAAACCAGGGTAATTTGGCTTTTAGGCCTATGGTGCCAACGTCTTTACATGGTGCACTTTTAAATAACGCGAAACACACGTTTTCCACGTTTTTCTGGGTCAGTCGAGCCAGGCCCTTAATTGAGGCTCCGAGTTTCTTCTGTCTCTGAAAGCTGCAGTTTAGGTGTGCATCCCTGACCTCTGCCTTACTTCCTGCTCAGCGAAGCGGTGCCCGGCCCGGCCTGGCCTGCCTGCCAAGACAGTATTTTACCTACAGTTATCTGCTCAGCCTCCTCGAAAACACATTCCAGTCTAGTGAAATAGGTAAACATGTTTCTGGCTGCAGAGCAGAGAGCCTTCCTGTCCTCCTTGCAAGTGATTTACTGAACCCGTTACCATGGTAGGCCCATGGCCCCGCGCTTTACACCAAGACACGTATGCACGCACTAGCATTCAGTATTGAACGGCCTCTGCCCGAGAGACCTTTTACTTCAGATAATACTTCCTCCAAACACAAGATACCAGATATGCTATAGGTGCAGGTCGTTCTGACATCCCAGACACCAAGACTCCTCTACTAGTGCTAAAGTCAAGCCCCCCAGTTTTCCCCAGTTACACGTCAATACCACGTCATGCTCAGTTGCGCACGCACCCATGCTAAAGGTTTCTGCTGACTGCAGAAATCTCTCTATGCATCCACCCACCTGTGACACTTCTGTGACGTTTCCAGTACACACCTCCGTGTACGCCCCAGTACACGCCCTCTTTTACGCCCATGTGTTCTTATCTCTCTCTTTTCACTTGTTACGCCTACTGTATTCATTTCAATTATACTGTTTTACTATATATAATGTGTGATGTTAATAAAATGTTGAATGTCCCTTCCTGAACCTTAGTGGTGATGGAACTCGATGTCCCGGTTCTCAAGAATCTTGATTAAAGCCCATATGACTCAGATACCACGGACTCTGCCTTTCATTTATTGAGCTATCCTGTATTGTCATTTAATGTATAGAAAAATAGTCCCGGTAATTTTATTTACCACATAATCTGGCGCCCGAACAGGGACCCCTCCCCTTCCCCACTCGCTGGCGATGTAACGCAGGCCCCTGACCCCTTCTACAGCCGTGACGGATTCCTGTGCACACCTGCGGGTTTTCCTGCTATCTCCCTCAGGCCCACAGAGGAGACGGAGACTGCGGTCCGGCATCCAGATGAGGCGGTGAGGAATGCGGAGAGTCCCGACCAGAGCCCCAAGTCGAGAGAGCAAGGTCCGAGGTATCCGGAGGCCCACCTGTTCCGAAGTTCCGAAGCGCATGCAGTCCAGTCCAGTCCAGTTTCCGAGGCCTTCAGTTTTGCTTCCCGGTGAGTACCGTTGTTGGGAACGCATCTAGACGGGTTCATTAATTTGTGCCCGGTCAAGACGGGTCTGGGTACACAGACCCGGTCCAGATGTGTTCACTTAGGTGGATACGGTATGACGTGTCTCTTTATGAGACCGGTATGTCTGTACTGTTTTAGCAGTACATCTAGTGATCTAGTATTCCAGGATTGTTTCTCGAGATTTTCAGAATTGTGTTTTTCTATGTACCAGGTAGTATCAGTCTGAAATGTTTTAATGTGTTTTATCTCGTGGTATGAATGATTGTTTGCTATACATTACTGTGTTTATTGTGTTCACGTTCAAGTAAGTTCAAATATGCCGCTATTCTCGAAATTACGTCAGATAGGAACTAGGAAAGGGATACTCGAAGAAGCAGTTCCTGTCCCGCCTAGGGACACTCCAGGTCATTTTATGTACCAGAAACATAGCTTAGATGCCATACTGTACTTAGACTTATGGGTTGATTATACTAAGGATCTGGAAGAGAAATATAGATGGCCTGTCTCAGGGACATGGGATGCTGAATGCATCATGAGAGTAGAAGAAGCATTATGGAAAAAGAAAGCCAGACAATCCCAGAAAGATGCTATAGAATTGTGGTGTAAAGAAGCGCATAGAAGAACGGAGAAAGAAATTAGGAAAGCAGAGAAAAGTAGAGAAGAATCTGAAAAAGCTAGAGAAAAAGAGCTAGTAGAAGAAGGTGAACGAGTCAGAGCAGAACAATTAGACAGACAAAGAAATGCCCTTATTACAGGCATGTATCCTGTTCTCGCCGAGGGCCTACCCAAGGCGACCCCGGAAGTACCCCGTAACTTGCCGCCACCATTGGTCCCGACTAAATTACGTCATAAACAGACTGCAGCGGAGATTTTCCTTTCTTCATACTTAGATGACACTGTCCCAGAATATGCAAACAGAAACCCTCCTCCAAATGTTCATCCTCCCAACCCTGTTCACATTCCTGTAGATGACACGATTTCTCCCACTGTCTCATCTGCCACTGTTCCGGCCACTGGCCCTAGCAATCCTTTTAATCCGCCTGCAACTCAGGGCCATCCTGCATTACCTACGCCTAGCTTACCGCCTACACCGCCACCAGCGACAGCACAGCCAGTAATAGTTGACGATCCCGCTTCAGGAGGAGCAGTAGGAGGTCTCCCTATCACCCCGCCTCAGATAAAACGAACCACACTCAGAGAAGCACCATTACAACGCACACCAAAAGTAACTACATACACAGCCCTTAAACAGTACCTTACTGATTGCAGATATGATCCAGTACCAGGCGAAGACCAAATGATCCTTTATTCAATACGTTTACGACGGGTAACAAACTATATGACTATTTTTCCAGATATGAGAGAACATTTAGATAACATATATCATTTTATCAGAACGGGGGAGAGACCAGAAAGTATTCATGAGGCCATGGCACACAACAAGGTGGAGACACAAAATATGATCTTACAGTTTTTGATAAATTGTTTGATAAGGGAACAAGACCAGCCAGGCAAGAACAAAGAAGAGATGAAGGTCCTGATAAAGTGGAGTGACAACATAGCTGATGGTAAACACAGTAAACAAAGTTGTATAGAATCCATGTACAGAAAGATTCGTAAAGAAATTCTAGACATACACGCAAGGGAAAAAGCAGCGAGAGAAGCCGAGAAAGCGGATGATGACGTTTCAGAAGACGATGATATAGAAACTGCAAGTGCAGATAGAATAGCGTATGTAGGTAAGGCGAGACCTTTTGACAAACCCTTTGACAGACCCATACGTCTAGAAAACCAGAAACGTTTTCTTTCTCCCATACCAGAACAATGTTCTCTTGAACATCTATTCCAAGCCACTGATAAAGTACTGAAACAACGAATTGGTTACAGTGAACTTAGTACCATGCATGAACAGGAACTGGCCCGGTCAGCAGTCCAATGGGCTGGCAATACTAGTGTATATAAAGATGACTCAGTAGCGCAAACATTTTTGAGTCTTTCCCCAGACGAACAACGACTAGCTGGTATGTACATGATTCAACATCTCATTACGTTGTATGAAAGTCAGCATTCTGATCCAGGCCCCTTATATAATTTATTGGAAGAATTACTGCTAAAGAGATGGAGAGGCCTAGGTACCGATTTAATTAATATCATTCTAGAACAACGACACAAATACAGAATTTTCCTGACTCCACATTTCGTTCCGGTTCCACCTCCAGTAAGGAAACCATTTTATATAGACAGACAGAATCCTCTACGAGAAGTTCATCCCGTCCGGACGGAAGGGGGTGAGCTTCAACGAGTATTTGTATACACACCCTTGACCAAAATGGAATTATTGGAAATGAAAAAATTAGTGCCCTGTCATGATAAAGATCCTGCAGGGTTCCACCGTGAATTAAAAGACATGCTCCTCATGGGGGAGTATACGTATCCCGATATCCTTAAAATGTTAAAGGTTCTGTTGCCAGCCGGCATTTACGAAAAACTTAAAGAAAAAGAATGGGAGGTGGGAGAGAAAAAGATTGATTGGACAGTATTAGAAAACGAAGAAAATACATGAGTCCCTGGTACTGGTCTTGAAGAAAAAGCCAAAGCATTACCCGAGTTGTTAATACAAGTTTTACCAAGATTACTAACTACGAAAAAGGAAGACTGGGATGCTATCCCAGCCTGCAAACAGAAACAAGACGAAGACACTAGTGATTTTTATTCTAGATTCGAGAAATGTTTTATTATTAACAGCGGCCTGAAAACAAGTAGTGAATCGTATCCACATCTTTTTGTGACCAAATTAGTCGAGAATTCCTTACCACAGGTTAAAAACAGAGTACTGAAGGTCGAGAGTACATGGCAAGCTAATACCCCTTCCCAAATGTTACAAATGTTACAGTACCACCAGAATCGAATCAGAGAGGAACACGAACATGAACAGAGACGTATTAAAGACACGAAAATGAAAGTACTAGTTGCCCAGTCCGTCCCAGCTGATGGTCAGAAGAGGGGTACGACACAGACTAGTCATCCTGCAGCTCCTGTTAAAGGGAATTGCAACTACTGTAAACAGCCAGGTCACTATATAAATGAATGTGCCGTTCTAAAATACAATATTTCTACAGGTAGGACGAAAGAAAGACCGCGTCCGCCTAGACAAGAACAAGTTCCGCAAAATATTGCGCAGAACACGCAAACTCCTCAGAACACACAACGGACAGTAGCAGTACCCCAACCCCAACCCATTGCTGCCACACAACATGTCACACAGCAAATGTACCAGTATGCTCAGTCAGATTACCCCGATTATCAGCAGTACTCATGAAACAGCCTAGAGAGGGAGGTTGGCTTGCCCCTTATCGAGGTTCCTGTTGATCAAGAGGGTCCCTATGTACATAGTCAGGTATTAGGGAAAGACAGAACATTTTTGATTGACACAGGGGCGAGCAGAACTACCATCAGTCATGACGAGGTTCCAGGGGCACCCCTCTCAGGCTCACAGAATGTTTCCCTGGGATTTTCAGGAAAGCCTATTGTTAACCAAGTTTCAAAGCCAGTTTCCCTAGAAGTTGGTCCATTGTCTCGTATTACAGACTTGTTACTTACGAAATCATGCCCAGAAAATTTGCTTGGTATAAAAACATTGAAAGCACTAGGAGCAGTGATTTGTTGTTCTCCGGAGGGAGTGAGATTGTTTTTACGTGATTTTAAAGGACATTATGTGTTAAGAGATTTTGATCCACGATTACAGAATGTACCACAGCACTTATGGGCGCAAGGTCCAACTGATGTAGGTTGTATGCACATTACACCTTATCGTGTCACTCTCAAACCAGGAGTTGTACTGCCACGAATCCGACAATACAAGTTACCGCCTGAGGCTGTAGTGGCCTTACTGAAAATTATTGACGAGCTCATTGCTCAAGGAGTGGTTGTAGAAACCGATTCCAATGTATGTAACTCTCCGATCATCCCGATTCTTAAACGAACTGACCCGAATGCACCACTGGTCTACAGACTGGTGATCGACCTTCGAGAATTAAATAAATGCATAATACCCCAGTACCCAGTGGTTCCAGACATTTCTTCTCTATTGACTGCCATTGATTCCGAAGCAGCGTTCTTTACTGTTATCGATCTCAAGAACGCCTTCTTTAGTGTCCCCATTCATTCGGAAAGCCAGTATCTCTTCGGATCTTTTTAAATGGCCGAAGCTTCAAATTTGCACGTGCACCTCAAGGATTCACAGAGAGCCCTAGTATTTACAGCCAAGCACTGAAACGACAACTAGACTGTATTCACATGCCTACTGACACTGCCCTGCTCCAGTATGTGGATGATCTATTGATGACAGCACGAACAGAACGAGATTGCGAGCGCGCATCACTGACAGTCCTGTATTTTCTGGCCGAAAAGGGGCATAAAGTGTCCCCTTCGAAGCTACAATTCTGTGCCCAGCAAGTGGTATACCTTGGACACTTGCTGTCCAAGAGGGGTAGACAGTTGACACCTGACCGCATCCAGTTGATTGCACATATTCCACAGCCCAAGACACAAAAGGAAGTACGGGCCTTCATTGGCCTCACTTCTTACTGCAGACAATGGATTCCCCAGTATGCATACCTAGCCAAACCACTCATACAGTTGACAACACAGGAGGCAGCGACTTCGACTGTCCTCCCTTGGACTCAGGAACATACACAAGCTTTTGATGAACTGAAGAAAGCCCTATGTCAAGCACCTGTTTTAGCGACACCATGTTACAGTAAACCTTTTACACTTTTTGTCACAGAACGCGATGGCACAGCATTATCTGTTCTCACACAAGATCAAGCAGGAAAACAGAAGCCTTGTTCTTATTTTTCTAGTACATTGGATCCAGTAGCCCAGGCTCTGCCTGCGTGTCTTAAATCAGTTGCAGCAACAGATCTAGCTATCAGACAAAGCGATTCCATAGTGTTAGGACATCCATTGACAGTACAGGTTCCACACTCCGTGGAAGTTCTCCTAAACAGGACACAGACTCAACACTTGACCATAGCACGACTGACAGGATATGAACTGACACTGTTCCAACCACACATAGAGATCAGACGTTGCAACATGCTAAACCCTGCTACTCTGTTGCCCTCAATCACAGCAGACCCCGTACCACATGACTGTGTAGACGTCATTAATACCGTAACAAAGCCAAGACAAGACTTGACAGACATTGCATTGCCTGACCCAGACCTGACATTTTATGTGGATGGTTCATGTATGAGAACAAGTACAGGAGAGTTGGTAGCCGCATATGCAGTGACTACTGAAACTGAAGTTATAGAAACACATCGTATTGATACCTTGTCTGCCCAAGCAGCAGAGCTCATCGCTCTGACCCAAGCCTGCATACGAGCTAAGAACCTGAAAGTAAACATATACACAGATTCACAGTACGCATTCGGAGTCGTTCATGACTTCGGCGTCCTCTGGCAAGAGAGAGGTTTTCTGACCTCCCACGGTGCCAAGATACAGCATGGTCCCCTCATTCAAGCTCTGTTAGAAGCAATACACTTGCCTACAGCCATAGCCATCATGAAGTGCAAAGCACATACTAAAGTCACCGACACCATTTCCCAGGGTAACGACCTGGCAGATCGAACAGCTAAGTTTACAGCTCAGACTCAGACAGACATATCAATTGACACGACAAAAACTGAAGTATCAACACCAACACATTGTATGACAGTCAGGGATCCCACACATGATGTACTCGACATACAGTCACATGCCACTCCAGACGAAATAAAGAAATGGACTGAACAAGGAGGGGTTCAGACAGATCAGGGATGGATGACGAAGGGAAAAGCCACTTGGTTTCTCCCCGACTCTATGGTTCAAGTTATCATTAATACAGCACATAGTCCAGCACACTTAGGAGAGAAAGCTATGTTAGACAGCATCCAGAATATCTGGTTCAACAAGCATTTACGTGCAGCAGCAAAACAGAAAGTACGTACCTGTATGATCTGTTGTCAGTTCAATCCAGGCAAAGGCATTCCCGTGGAACAAGGTGGATTTCATCCTCCTGACCATCCTTTTGAAGTCCTCCAGATGGATTATATCCAGATGGACAGATGCCGAGGATTCAAGTATGTCCTCGTAGTTGTATGTGCCCTTTCCAGATGGACAGAAGCGTACCCAGTCCCAGATTACACTGCTGTAACTACAGCCAAACAGTTGGTCCGTGAATTTTTCCCGCGATACGGCTTGCCCCGTGTCGTGTACTCTGATAATGGACAGCCATTCTCGTCCGAACTCATGAAACAGGTATCACTCCTGTTAGGATACCAGTGGAAATTCCACTGCGTACGACACCCCGAAGCAGCTGGTCTCGTTGAGAGACATAATCAAACACTGAAAACATGGTTAGCGAAGGTCTGTGCAGAAAAGGGAGTAGATTGGATGGTAGCCCTGCCGGTTGCCCTCTTTTACATGCGCATGGTAGCTCATTCCAGAACCGGACTGTCTCCGTATGAAGTAGTCTTCGGTCGTCCCCCCAATATGTGTGGTACGCCTATGCCTCGTAAGATTACAGATGTTGATAGTAACATGCTGACAGATTACCTGGCTTCCTTGATGTCTGCACTACTCTCTTGTCGTTCACAGGTCGCCGCTGCCTTCCCGGACAACACCCAAGTGAAACCGCATGAAATTGTTCCAGGAGACCTGGTGTTGGTCCGCAACTTTGACCGCTCAAGCCTTCTGGAGCCCAGGTGGAAGGAACCTAAACTGGTGTTAATGACCACAAGGACCGCTGTGAAGATTGAAGGAAGAAAAGGGTGGCTCCACTCCAGCCACATCAAACGATTTCATGGACTGTGTTCAAAGACATTTCCCAAGGACTGCCCCGATACAGACACTAAACTCCCCCTGTTAGAGAAAACTCCACAACAGGAGTATAAGGTTAAGCTGAGGTCTAGTAAGTCAGACAGCGTTTAATTGTTTAAGTCTCCCTCGGGTGAAGCGGTTAGACAGGTTTCTGACATGTATAAGATAGACCCAAATAGTCAGAGAGATAGGCGAATCGAAAAGAGAGAAAAATATTGCAAAAACCTGCACAGCAGATGCGTCATTACTTTAATTTTAATGTTTGTTCTGAGTATATATCGATTTTATGCATAAGTTTAATGCTACATGTTTTCTTTCCTCCTCTCGGTTCCCATGTACATACTTCCTCTAATGACACTGTAGAACACACTTTCAGTGACCTGCCCCCTCACGAGCTGTCCTATCGATTAGCAAGGCGCAACAATACTTTTATCCGTATGTTACACCATTCTCACCAGACCAGCAATGCCACAAATTGTTGGGTATGTGGCCGACTCCCTCCCTATCAGAAATACAAGGGAGCTCTGCCCCTCTTTCCTTATCCGTTTACACATAATGGTTCGTGCGGAGCATGGTTTACTTTAATGTCCTCCTTAGACAGTGAGTCCACAGTTTCCCAAGGCAATTGGATATGGGGAGATCTGAATACAGTTATGTATAAAGCATGTTTCCCAGACAAGGAAGGTCTTCCCCAAAGGACAGGGACCGATCTAGAAAATGAAGTGTATGGATTAAGAAATTTTACACTTAACCTCATGATTCTGAACGTTCAGTCCGAGACTAATTCGGACTTGCCGTTTATTTCAGTTTTACCAGTGAAAGGTGAATTATGCGTCAGAAAGAATGGTTCAGTACATCTAGGACACAGTGATTGTAATACTGTGGTCGAATTCAGTGATAAAGGAAAGTCTACTTTCAAAGCTTCCCGCCATTCTTATTTTATATGTGGTCAAACAGCCTATGTACGTCTGCCATTAGATTGGGATGGAACATGTTATATCGCGTTCCTATTACCACCTGTTTTTCTAGCCCCACCTGATTATCATCGAAATTCACATCTTGTGCATGAAAGACACAGAAGGGAGATCAAGACCCCGATTGTCGACCAGACTGAAACAACATTGGAACAATATACAGATTTCAATAAAGGATTCTTTTTCTTCATAGGCCCCATTTGAAAATAGTAAATTAATACGTAGATTAACCAGAACTTTGGAAGCAGGAGTGAATGAGACTACTTCTGCTTTGGGTAACCTGACCGAAGAGCAGTCTGCTATGAGACTTGTTGTTCTTCAAAACCGCCTTGTCCTTGACGTCATCCTGGCCGATAGGGGCGGAGCTTGTAGAGTGATCGGATCCAGTTGTTGTATTTTCATTCCTAATAACGCACCGTCAGTATATAAGGCAATAACAAGGCTTCATGAAATAGCTCACCTGATACACCAGAATCCAGGTACCTGGACTTGGTCCGGTTGGCTCTGGAGTGTGATATCAGCCTGGGGATGGAAAGTACTGTCGTTCCTAGGACTAGTATTCCTTATAGTATTCAGCTGTTGCCTCTGTCTACAATGTGGGCCAGCGATTTGCGGCTTGTGCGCCACAGCTTGTATTCCCCGTCCAAGTTCACGTTCCCGTTCCAGAATGAAAAAAGATGAGCAAATGATGTTATACGAACAGATAGATGGTCTCATGAAAATAGATATATCATAGGGTGGAGTAGGGGCCAAGGAGGGAATGAGGAAATAGAAAATTTTAGGTAATCAATGTGCCCCCCCCACTCGCACCCTATCCATGCACCCATGTTCCATGTATGTCGTGTAATTCCTTTCCCGTGCCTGCCATGAAGACGCATATGCATTTGCGTCCAACGTTAACATGTCAGTTATTCAGCCCTCCAAGAAAACCACGGTAATTTGGCTTTTAGGCCTATGGTGCCAACGTCTTTACATGGTGCACTTTTAAATAACGCGAAACACACGTTTTCCACGTTTTTCTGGCTCAGTCGAGCCAGGCCCTTAATTGAGGCTCGGAGTTTCTTCTGTCTCTGAAAGCTGCAGTTTAGGTATGCATCCCTGACCTCTGCCTTACTTCCTGCCCAGCGAAGCGGTGCCCGGCCCGGCCTGGCCTGCCTGCCAAGACAGTATTTTGCCTACAGTTATCTGCTCAGCCTCCTCGAAAACACATGCCAGTCTAGTGAAATAGGTAAACATGTTTCCGGCTGCAGAGCAGAGAGCCTTCCTGTCCTCCTTGCAAGTGATTTACTGAACCCGTTACCATGGTAGGCCCATGGCCCCGCGCTTTACACCAAGACACGTATGCACGCACTAGCATTCAGTATTGAATTGGCCTCTGCCCGAGAGACCTTTTACTTCAGATAATACTTCCTCCAAATACAAGATACCAGATATGCTATAGGTGCAGGTCGTTCTGACATCCCAGACACCAAGACTCCTCTACTAGTGCTAAAGTCAAGCCCCCCAGTTTTCCCCAGTTACACGTCAATACCACGTCATGCTCAGTTGCGCATGCACCCATGCTAAAGGTTTCTGCTGACTCTGCAGAAATCTCTCTATGCATCCACCCACCTGTGACACTTCTGTGACGTTTCCAGTACACACTTCCGTGTACGCCCCAGTACACGCCCTCTTTTACGCCCATGTGTTCTTATTTCTCTCTTTTCACTTGTTACGCCTACTGCATTCATTTCAATTATACTGTTTTACTATATATAATGTGTGATGTTAATAAAATGTTGAATGTCCCTTCCTGAACCTTAGTGGTGATGGAACTCGATGTCCCGGTTCTCGAGAATCTTGATTAAAGCCCATATGACTCAGATACCACAGACTCTGCCTCTCATTTATTGAGCTATCCTTTATTGTCATTTAATGTATAGAAAAATAGTCCCGGTAATTTTATTTACCACAGAACACGGGTAAAACCGACATGGGTGGCTACAGAGGCTATGGTGCATTCCAGGCATGGAACGCATCCAAGCCTCACTCATCAACTCACTGACAAGTTTTACCAAAATCTGGCAGCCACTGCTATCACTCTTGTCCACTGAAATGAATGAAATCACATTCCCACAATATCTACGTCTTCTACACCTTACGGGCACAACATCGCCGACCTAGTTCCGCTGCAGTATATTTATGCTTGCGTTGCTCATAGTGGTTATATCAGCTGCTTCCAAGCACACCAGTTCAAGGGAGGGCAAGGGGAGGTTTGTTCTTCTTTTATTGTGCTTGTTTTACTTTTCTTATTCCATGGCATCGTTGTCTAATAGTTGGTGCAGAGCCCCAGAAAGCACATGGACATTATGGACATTCTAGTGGGTCCATTTGGGGCCATACTGGGAATGCTTATATACCGGTTGCCGAGAAATAGCAGGTATTAGAAAAGGTTACGCATTGTGAAAAATAGCGCAGAATTCTGGAATTGTATGTCATTTTATTGCTGGATGCCAATAAAAACGATATTTAACCTAACTATCAACCACAATATTCACATGTTTCAAGATCTGAGCAAGCTAGGCATGATAACAACAAAGCATTTGTTTCTGCAAACCCAAGTAATGTTTCAGTTACACCAACTTAGTGAACTGCGTTTTCCGGATTAGGCAAAAATTATGTTGCTAAATCACAGAACAGGGATTCATATTTAAGATCTGTTCTATTATTGACTCTTGCAAAGTCCTCCTTGCGCCCTTGGCGCCGCAATAGTTTGCTGACAGGTACTGGTAGTAACTGACTCTGTCTGTCCCTGGGCTCTGCCTAACATGGTCCAAGGCCTGTGCTATGCTCAAACGACACTTAGAATACAGTGAAAACACTTACATACACAAGGGTACACCATGGGTTAGGGTACCCCTATGATTGCCATGACCTCCCCTATAAGGCCAAAGTATATAATAGGGTAAGGGGATCAAAACTACCTTTAAGTTCCTAGTATGTAATAGGGCATTGCAGATCAGAGGCCAGCAGCCCTTTCTGCACTTGCATGTGTGCACTGCTGAGGCCTGAGGCCAGTATAAAGGCAGCCCTGTGTTGCAGGACTGCTTTTAAATGAAAATTGTGTCCAAACTCGACTTTGCGGTTTGGCGCACTTAATAATTAATACACTTTAATGCTTTGGCATATTAGGTACTCCCAAGGTCTCCCCTAGGTGTCCCAGTGGTGGGGGGTTCCATTATTTATAAGTCGGACCCTTATAAATTAGGCTTTATATATGTCTTGAGTTTAGTGAAATTGCACATTTTAATCCCCACAGTGCTTCTCAAAATCAATGTTTGTGCTGGAAGGACTGTGGAGTGAAGATCTACAATATTTTCACATATCCAGAACCCCTAAAGTCTCACCTAGGAGTCCCAGGGGTGTGGGGTCCTGTACATATAGGCAGGGTCCTTATACAGGATGTTTTATAAGCCCTAGTGATGGAAAAATTACGCAAGTCATTTTCCCAATTGCAAAGCCACAGCCACATAGGTTAACACAGCAATACATTATTCTTTAATAATTCCCTCCAGGAGAATCTGCAAATTTTTATTTAAGGGCTCCCCAGAATGGTATTTAAATCCAACAATATAGTAATATTAAATGTATCCTAAAATGTACAGACAAGAAGTTATAGGACTTTCTTGTCTGTAATTTAAAATCCGGCCTTCCAGTGATCTGCCCTGCTTTGTCACAGTTAAGTGGATTAGCCAGACTGCTGAGATGAGGTGATACATAGCCCCTCGGGTTAAAGAGCCATTCTGGAAGGAGAGGTTTCTGCTCCATAGGAATGCCAGAGCCAGGGGAAGGGTTGTAAACAATAATCTTCAATAGAAGGAGGAGACAGTCAGGAGAAATCGGTCTCATTTACAACCCTACACTTTGAACCCATGGCAGGCTTAAAGAAGGAATGCGCCGAGGCCAGGGGGAGGGAGAATATAGAGAGTAGTCCATATAGGAGGCTGATTTAGACACCTCTTATCTCTCTGCTGGGACTTCAACCATGTTGAATTATGGAGAAATAGTGCTTTCTGGGAGACCATTGTGCCACACTTTGGAGGAAATGGTCATGCTCTGGGGTGTTATCCTGCACCTCATGGACAGGAGTGCCCTCCTGTGTCATCCCAGAGAACACTGGATAAGTATCTGAGAGGCCAGTGCTCTGCTCTGCTGCATGTAACTGAGAGTAGAAGAAGAATTGCCAAGCTGGAAACTTAATTTGCATCATCAGGCCCTGCATTCTGACTGACTGCGCCTGCTGCATTATCTGTAACTATAGTCCTTGGGATGTACCTTGTTTCAAGAGGAATAATGAGTGGGTTTCCTGCAAGATACAGGTTAACAGAGCTCACCTACATCATCTCCATGGAGAGTCCCCTGTCTGGAGTGCATCCAGTGGACTTTTAAGGGTGTTGTCCAGGTGCATTATAGGAATTGTGGTTCCATTCTTTCATGGGCCATCTTTTATATTTCAGACCTTTGGATTGTATTACTGTGGACCCTCAAGAAGAACTTCAGGAAGAATTCCAGAATTTTGGGACATTTTGGTGAACTTTTGTGAAAAAGCTCCAGAGGGTGACCAGACTCTCACAGAAAGGTAATCCGGTGAACCCTCACTGAATCCTGCCTGCTGGAGGAAGCGGCATGACCACTGGTGAGAAATCCTCCAGAAAAGATTGTAGTGTGTAGGTAAAATCTTGACCCGGGCCTCCCGCTAAACCTATCCGAAAAGGGCTCCATCGCAGTTGGCCTCAAACTTTGACTTTGTCCCGGTTAGAGGCGACCAAATGTCCAGAAGTGACACTATTGGTTTCCAAGCACTAAAAAGTGTTTAATATTTACAAAATCCTATCTCTGATTCCCTACAGTGGATTTATTTTTTTGTTTTGGTGTCATTTTAAAGGTAACACATTTATTATTGTTATACATTGGGGTGGGTTTTTATTGTGTGTTGTTTCTTTATTTTGTACTGAATTGGTGTTTTAAACTGCTTTACATGCCTGTCTTAGAAGGTAAGCAAAAGACACACAACTGATGGACGGAATGCAGAACAAATCAAAATATTCCCCCCCAGTCAAGAGATCTGGATTAAATCCATCATTCTTTTGCTCACCATGCCACCCCATTTTAGACCTCGCCATTTACTAATCAGTCTTGACCCTGTGCCGCATGGGAACAGTTAAGCCAGAACTGCCAAGCCACATCCTTCCTGGACCTGAAACAAGCATCTAAGGACTGGTTTAGGGGTTCCACCCCTCTTCAGCCAGGATAGCTTATTTCCAGTGGCACAGTGAGCCCAGGACCCATGTCTGGGCATACCTGGCGCACTTACGGCGAGAAAGCAAAAGACACACAATTGATGGACGGTATGCAGAACAAATCAAAACATTCATCCCAGATCTGGGTTAATATTTGATTTGTTCTGCATTCTCTCTAACACTGTGTGACTGGAATCAAGCTATACTGGCTGAAGAGGGGTGAAACTGTGAAACCGGTCCTAGGATGCTTGTTTCTGGTCCAGGGAGGACCTGGCTTGGTAGTTCGGGCTGGACTATTCCTATGATGCACAGGGTCAAGACAGATTTGCACATGGCCAGGTCTAAACTGGGGTGGCATGGTGAGCAAAAGATTGAGGGATATAACCCAGATCTCTTGACTGGCGGTGAATGTTTTTGATTTGTTCTGCATTCCGTCCATCAATTGTGTGTCTTTTGCTTTCTCGCCCTAAGTGCGCCAGGTATGCCCAAACGTGGGTCCTGGGCGTACTGTGCCACTGAAATCAAGCTATCCTGGATGAAGAGGGGTGAAACCTGGAAATGGGGCCTAGGATGTTTGTTTCTGATCCAGGGAGTACCAGGCTTGGCAGTTCAGGCTGGACTGTTCCCATGAGGCACAGGGTCAAGACTGATTTGCATCTGGCCAGGTCTAAACAGGGGTGGCATGGTGAGCAAAAGAATGATGGATTTAACCCAGATCTCTTGACTGGGGGAGAATGTTTTGATTTGTCTGCATTCTGTCCATCAATCGTGTGTCTTTTGCTTTCTCGCCCTAAGTGTGCCAGGTATGCCCAAACGTGGGTCCTGGGCTCACTGTGGCACTGGAATCAAGCTATCCTGGCTGAAGAGGGGTGAACCCCAAAACCGGTCCTAGGATGCCTGTTTCTGATCCAGGGAGGACCTGGCTTGGCAGTTCGGGCTGGAACCTTCCCATGAGACACAGGGTCAAGACTGATTTGCATATGGCCGGGTCTAAACTGGGGTGGCATGGTGAGCAAAAGACTGATGGATTTAACCCAGATCTCTTGACTGGGGGTGAATGTTTTGATTTGTTCTGCATTCCGTCCATCAATTGTGTGTCTTTTGTCTTTCATGTTAAGCCTGCCTGCTAGCAGCCAAGCTACCAATGGTTGAGCAAGGAATACTTTTCAAGACCTATTCTGAGCCCTAGACTGTGTTTGTGGCCTTATTGCTAGTGGCAGATGCCTATTTGCCACTACTACTAACCCAACTTCCAACATTGAGAAAAACAGTAATCATATGATAATTGATGTGTTAAATGTGTTTGAGTGACCTTACCACAATCCATTAATGGTTATGAGTTCAGGTGTATCTACGTAAGGCAACAACTACTGCGTAACGCAAAAAATATTTTCATATGTTGAAGTGAAACAGGAACCATACACATGTGGGAAAGCGCAGATGCATATTTCCAATCAATAAAATATAACTGTTTAAGTAAAGACTGACAACTTAGGAGTAACTCGGATTTAGAAAAGTTGGTTTATTTTCTTTGCTATGTGCGTTAACATTTTGTTCATTTTCTTGTATGGCCCTGAGCAAAACTCATTCTCTGTCACTATAGTCCAAGATTATACTGTGGCGTCATTCGTGGAATTTCACATTACGCTTGTTACCTGAATTTCCAGAAATTACGCCATTACACCACTGCCCATAAATTTGTGTCATTCATGATAACAATTTACTGCGAGTGCACCATCTACGGCTAAAATTGACTGCAAAAGCATGAGATCAACAGAACGTGAGTGGCTGCTGTTCACTGTGCTTTAGCTTTTTAGACTATTTGTTTAGCACAAAATGCGCCCAAAAGTCAAAACTGATATGGCACGTCAGTCTATTATTTTGCACAAAATGACAGATATGCAATTAGTGTAATCACTCAAAGTAATTTTTGCCAAAATGTTGCATAAGTGCTATGATGTCATGTGTGGACTTCTAAGAATGTTTGCTTCGAGGGATGTCTAGCACACGAGCGTGCCAACCGAAGAGAATTAGCAGGCTAATCAGGAGATGAGCTGAACTAGGAAGAACATTGATACTGGTAGGAAGTACATTTTATCTATTCCATAAACCTAATGAACGTATCCTATATCTGTAAAGAGTAAATCAACGTGTTACGTGTACTTGATAGGATGTAGAATGTGATCCCTACAGAAGGGCTGCAATTGTTTACTATTCAAAAGACAGGTGGCCATAAATGAAGCATTGTCCCTAACCCTGTTTTAATTTGAAGTTGTCCATTAATTACCCTTATCAGTCCCACCACGTCAAAAACGGCATTGTAACATTCTCGATTGTGGATTTGTCTCCCCAGATCTATGCCCTTTTGGGAATCAATACTCAGGTTTTGTTAACATACGCCCTGCAGAGTCGAAGTCCTCCACTACAACCCCACTTAGGAAGTCTGCACTCAGTCCTAACCTTGCCTCCTTGTAGGTTGCCACCTTGTCCACAAACACACTCTCTTCGTTTCATGACGAAATAAACATCCGCTCTTAAAAAACGTGTCGGTTAAGAAAGCGCTGCAATATTTTTCACAAGTGTTCTGATACAATTTTGTAAACATTCAGTACATTTAAACGCCCACATATATTTCTCATTATAAATATTCAGCGCATATGTCGTTTGGCAGGAATTTGGAATAGGATAAAATTGCAGAGCAAGCCTAGAAATGTAATATGTTTTTTTTTAACCAAATATACGTGTTTAAGGTGTAGAATGATCTATTGACTATATATCGAGCAGACTTCTGCCTTCTCAGAGAGCACAGAAACCTCCTTTGCGTGAGCCGAATAGCTCAGGGCATTGATCGACCTGTGCTTAATAGTCTATCATTGTATTGGGCAAGATCCGCAAAGGTCTGGTATGGACAAATGAAAAACAGACCAGATGTTTCAACATAAACACAGACGTACATCGGGTAGTGTATTGATATTCATCCATTTCAGCCTTTTAATCAAAATTGTGCATGCTGGAAAAACGGACTGTTGTTCCCAAACAGATTACCTACCCTATTCTTTTAATTATTTGAAGATGTTGTACTCTTAACATTTCAATATCCTAAAGAATTGCAATCCTCGCCCTTATTTATTTATTTATTTCGCATGACAGACTGAATTGCCTTGAAATATGTCCAAGACCACGTTGTTAACGTTTAACCACCCAAGAGCTTTCTTTAACAGATAATGATCACTGTCGCCCTCTTCGACCGCTTGGTCACACGATTCACAGAAAAGAGTGACTGGAAAGTCCACAGTTTTAAAACCTTGCTTCCCAATATACAACATACAGGAATCATGCACAGATTTAGGCTACAATCTGAAGAGAAATGTGGGGTCCCACCATTAACAAATATATGGTGTTCATGGGTATTAGTGACAAAACAAACTTAGCTTTTGAATAAAAACATGCCCCTAAACAATTTGCTGTCACTTCCAAAATGGACTACCATATTGTCGTTTTATTGGAAATGATTTAAAGTATCATGTCCTTTTGGAGGCTAACTGAATATTAGCTCAGGCTTAGGAGTTCACCTGATCTTTTTCTCAAAAGGGATTCTGACCATATTAATTTGGAACCTCTAATGGACTTTTTTTCTAGGCTTGTTAAATTCTTTTGGTATTAACTAAAATCCGATTGTCTGAGCTCCTGCCATATGCATGAACACAATGCCTACTCCAAAGTTGCTTATTGGTTCTTAATAGAATGAGCCTGGACAGAGAACACAGTGGTTGGCTTTCTCCCCCCACATTTTCAGAGCAAGTATCTGAGGAGGAGGAAGTTGTATCTGTATAATATTGAAATGTGGAATAGGGATCCTCCCCGTTGTAAATGTAAATGTGTTTCGATTTATATAGCGCAACACTTTAACCCAGGGGTCTCAAGGCGCTTGCTTAGGGAACCCGTCCTGGTATTCCCCTGTGAGATACCCCGGCCGGGTATCCACAAGGTGCAAGGCAGGCGTCCCGCCGCGAGGGGCCGTAGTGGAGATTAAGCAAGCTATTGCCCAGAGTCGCAGAGTGTGACCCCGTGAGCTGAGTAGGCACCAGAGCAAGAATTGTCGACTCCGTGGAATTTTGAGCCCGAGACCCGCCGAGGCGGGGAATCGAACCCTGGTCCACGGCCGATCTCAGCTTCCGGGTCTGCCGCCTCTAACCACTGAGCCACGCTTCTCCGTTGTGGAACAAGATGTGGAATGAACAAAGCGCCTTGAATGTGTGAATTCTGTATGCTTCTCAAGCGAAGAGTCAATCTACCACGTCCTTCTGGGTTGTTCCTTATACCTCGCCCCTCGACAGAAGTAGATAAAACCGTAGTGGAAGAGCAGCCAGATGTGCAGCCGGAAAGTGGAAATATAATTGTCTAAATCCTCTAACTTGTGACTGCTATCACCTTTGTTAAAGGTACATTTTTTGTAATATTCACACTTACATTAAATTGTATAATTGAAGTAGGAAGCAAGATCACATAATGAGCTAAATACTCACAGCTAACAAATGCACTGTCATGGATATCATGAATTCAATTTATGGTGTGGCAGTATCAGCCTTCTACCCTCTTCGTTTGAAATAGAAGTGAATATTTACAACACTAGTTTGGAGCTACAAAACCCCTAGGAGATCAATGACTATACTTAAATTACCTCTAGAAAAAGGCGGATTGGAATTTCCGGACTTTAAATCTTACTTTTATGCATCCTTTTTAGGACGGCTTAGGAGTTTACTAAATAAAAACGAAACCCATTTATTTTTTTATCAATTCATGTTAGGCACTAATTCATCTCAATTTCTAGTAAGAGTACAAGATCCTAATTTTTTTAAAAGGGTCAAATTTAAGATAGCAAGAGACTCGGTAGCGATCTATAATCAGATCATGAAACTTTGTGATACTTCTTTTTTTCATACAGATTTCCCCCTATGGGACAATCCAGGATTACCAGGCATTTTTAATGATACAGTTGGTAGAGATTGGGCCATTTATGGGATCAAGATACTGGGCGACCTTTATGGCTCTGATGGTTTTCTGCAGTTTTCAACCTTACAACTGCTTTATAAGTTGCCAGGGGAAATGCTATACAAATATATACAAGTCAGGGACTACTTAATACGAAAAATGAAGCTAAATAAAATTACTAGCTCGAATTTGTGGGACTTCTTGTATAGTACAAAAAAGAAATCTTTGATTAGCTCTGGATACAAACTCCTAAGCCAACATAATGCGGATGATTGTCCGAGATTGGCACAAATATAGACTACAGAATTGGGAACAAATGTGACACCACAGAACATATCTAGCGCTTTGGTTAATATTAATAAAATAGTCCACTCTTCGAGTTTAAAGCTTCAATTATATAGGACGGTCAGCCAACTTTATTATACCCCGCAGAAAATTTCCAAATGGTCACAAAATAGTGATCGTATGAAATGCCCTAAATGCGATCTGGTGGCAGCAGATCTCGTTCATATGATCTATTTGTGCCCTATGCTGGCTTCATTCTGGCAAGAAATAGAAAATGTTCTAATTCAAAAACAACTAATTTACTTCCCACTTACTGCACCTATGGTCTTACTTGCTTTAAATACGAGAAGTAACAACCATACAGGCTGGCTAAACATAGCACTATCTTGTGCTAGACTGGTGGTTGCTAGAGCATGGATTTCACTGAACCCACCATGTAGGACAGAATGGTTAACCTTAATTCATGAAATATACTCTATGGAAAAGGCTCTTGCTAAGAATAGTAGCCAAAAGGCAGCAGAAAGAATGGAAAGGATTTGGACTAATTTTGTATAACTTTTATAGGAAATAAGATGAATGGTTAGGGTCTCTGTACTTTGAAGATTGAATGCTTTATGTTTACTATTGATTTTTTATATATTGTATATATTTTTCTATATTTTAGTATTTTTGTCAGGCTGATGCGCTATCATGTGTAAGAATACGATGTTTTACTTTGCATATTTTGTATACTGGATTTCTCCCTGAAATCACTCAAAAATTTGTTTTGATATAATGTTGTTTTTCTTGGTATGACATGCTTGCCAAAATAAAAAGCAATAAAAAAAAAAAGAATATTTACAACACTCAAAAAGACAAAAAGTGGTACAAAGAGCTAGATAAAAATTATCCTTATAATTGATGTAAGGGATTCTTTTAATATGCCATCCTACCAATGCGTGCAATACTTTATTTGCATAGAGTGCTTGTTCGTTTGAATGATATGGCAAACAAACTGCTTTCTACTTTTATCTGGCCGATTGTGTTCCATTTTTTTTATTTTATTTTTTTATTAGCAATTGGAGTATGAACATAGTTCAGCACCTGCTTCTACCATGCAAACGAAGAACAAATATGTTGCCTGTAGCAAATTTGCGTTTTCTAAGTGGCCGCCCCTATGTTTCAACTGTTTCTGACCCTATTTAATGCTCACATTATAACAACAGTGCAGTTTAAAAATACCTTTCAGTGCACAAGTGATATCAAAGTTATATTTTTCACACAGGTTGCATTGTGCTTTGACATGGCCCATACATATGACTAAAAAGTATACTTTCAGAGAGGACCATATTGGATTGCAGTAAAAAGGCACTTCAAGATCACATGACAACGTAATGAAGATTGCCTATTAGGGCTACTTTTATATAATAGCTCTGTCATCCATCATGGAGGCCACGTAAGTGCACAGGAATCGGTGCTTAGTACATAAAACGTGTCACATGCTAGGTATTGAGGAAAAGTATGTCCCTAAATGTAATGTTGAGGAAAAGCTGATTTTTACTTTATATGTATTGCTACATTTTTCATTACAAGATTAAGGTATAAATAAAATACGTGTTTGTGCAACTTGGCCTGGTGTAAAGTCTGGTGCCAATCACGGGCAGGCCACCAATTCCTAAATAAGGCATAAGGTAAAACTTTGAACCTGGGTGAAACGGCAACTCTATCTCAGCAGTGAAGGTTCCTCATTGGTAACAAAATCCTGCTGTGACCTGATCTGTACTTTTGCCTCGAAGACTGAAGGCTCCTGCACAAGTGCAAGAATGACATGTCTGACTTTAAGGAATTGTTGTGAACCTCAACCTCCTGCCTTTCCAACTGGAGGACTTTGAAAACCCCCAAACTTTCAGATATTCAAATTTCCAAAGGAAACTTTGATCAGTATGACCTGCTTGGCTTACTCGACCATCACTCAATAACATTCAGCTCGAAACTGAGCCTAGGTCCATGTCAGGCACAACCTGTAACGTTCAATTGGTGTTTTGAGTTTTCTTTGCTTCTCGCCTTAAATCTTTGAAGCTTCACATTACCTGATTTCCCTTATGTGATTGTAATAGTTTTTATATAATTAGTATTACTAATGTTCCTGTGATATTTTCTAAATTGCTTTGGTATTGGTATTGTGTTGTTTTCTTGATTTTAATGGCGTTTGCTACTGCAGTTTTTGTCAAAGCTAAGACCGGTTTTATAGAACTGTGTAGCAACGTAAGCAAACTTAGGGGCATATTACCAAGCAATAGCGATAATTATCGCTATTGCTTGGTTAGAGACAAAAATCTACCGCTGAGCTGCGGCGATTTTTACCGCAAATAAACCTTGGTATTACCAAGGTTTATCGCACATGCGATAAAAATCGCCGCAATGCATGAATATCGCTGAAAAGTCAGCGATATTCATGCATTACCGAGCTAATGCTCTTAGCCATGTTATCCACCTCCCATTGGATAACATAGCTAAGAACTGCTCAGGGCAGGTGTTATCTTTTGGAGATATTTGCGCTTAGCGCGAATATCTCCAAAAGTTGGGAATAGGAGATAGCGATGTTAGCACGCCCACTTTGCATGTCATTAGTGATAAATATCACTGACATGCAAAGTGGGGCCCAAGATGGTTGCTATCTCCTACTAGCTGTCGCTAACTGGTGTTAGCGACAGCTAGGTAATAGGGAGATCATTTTATCTCCGCTTTCTTGGCTTTTAAAGCCAAAAAAGCGGAGATAAACCCCCTTGATAATATGCCCCTGTGTTTATTAACTTGGTAGGGGTGCCCCTGTCCAGAATTAATCGTACAATGTTGGACAATGTCTAGCTGAAATATTCCTTTAAGACTCTTACACCTACGATAGTGTCATAAATATTAGTTGTTGACTTATCTGTTCCTTTCATGCGACAAACTGAGGAAACCTGAATTTCTGGCCAAAGCTATATGACAAGTAGACAAAGGGAGAATACGTCACCCTAAGAATGTATGCTCATTCATAGGATGTGAGGCCCCACCTACCAAGGTGGTGTGCTTCATTACCAGGACTACTCCTCATGAAGACAAAGTACCAGAGAAAGGAAGTCATTGTCTGGATGCGCTCTCATGATGGGAGCATTTTGCTACAAAGTTTTTTCTATCTTATTTTATTGTATTCAGTAGTGAAGGGATCCAAATTAATGAAAATATAACAATTACCTATGAGTCAACCAAGATTTTTTTTTATTAAGGTTGCCTACAATAAAGTCAACCCAAACACTATCCTTAAAATCCATTGCAGGGCATAGAAACCATAAAAATGAAGGTTAAAACAGAAACCTTATAAGTGGATGATAAGGAAAGCTATTGGTCCATCTGTTGGCCTCATCATCTCTATATGAGGTTTATGTTTTAACCTGAATCTTTTGGTTAGAATTGACTTTTAGCATCTGAGTTCAGTGACCTTCTGGTATGGGCTTGCTGCCTCCACCTTTATTTATGTTGAGTCTCTGTGTAATCCCACTTTTCTGAGATTTGCATGTATGTGTCTTTATTTCTATTCACTAATCTTGATGTATCATGAGGTTGTGTTTTTGCTATTTCCTTACTTTAAAACTTGCACTGCTGGTGCCATTGGAGACTGCAAGCTGAGGGGATAACAAATAAAGTAAAGACATAAGAGGTGCATAAAGAGCCAGGTTGGACAATGACTCACATAGTCTGAGTCCATTTATGTCTTTGCATATGGAAATCCCGGCCCATTGATTTTGCCAATGTTCATTTTTATATCCTGGTTTTATTGGAGAAGTCCCCATGACTGAAGGAGTCTATTATTTGAATATAAATGTACCCTGATTAGTAAAAAGGTATACTCCTTAGATCTGAGTGCAGGCGGGTTTTTTAACTTTTTGTTTTGCCCTGCAATTAAAGTAGTCTAGTTTGTGCGAGGTTTGTATCTGATAATTCGAGGTCCAGAACCTATTCTGGGACCTTAACATCACAAAAAACAGACATGTTTACGTTTCATGAGAGTCTGAGTACTGGGACCCGTGTGATACATTTTTGATGACATATAGATTTTCATCGCACAAGATGGAGCTTGGATACAGCTCTCCTAGATGGTGGACTGGTCTGTGGAGACCCTGAAACTGAAGTGATGAGAATAGAAACAGGGCTCCGCTTTGAAATTCAGTGATTGCCTTGTTATCAAAGGGCAGATGATTATCCTGAACACGCCATTTTGTAGGCAGTCGAGATGAGGGGTAGCGCCTAATTTTCTGTTGTCCATAGTCCTGCCCTTTTGTCTCTATCTGATTACTGCTTCAGGAAGGTGAAGGTGAAGTGGGCAGGTGAAGAGATTTCACACTTCATTGGGCACCTGTTTTGCTATCTGCTGTGGGAGTTAAGACCTTATTTAAAATCTCTGCATGAGAGACAGCAAGAAAATGCAATTTGAAAGAAAGCTAAACCAACCTAGTTCTGAAACTCAGACAGAACTATCAGCACAGTGTAATGTCAGCTACAGGGTTGGTGGGAGAAGACCTTGACACCCTGTCCTTTGATGAGTTGGAGATTCTATGTTTGAAGATAGGGTGAAATTCTACCAGAAACAAGGACACAGAGATAGTTGTAGGTTTTGTTACGGACCAGTTAAGGACCTGTAAAGAGAAATTCAGCAGTAGTGAAGCAACTGTCATGGACTCTGAGGATAGTACCATGTAAGCACCTCAGGGTGGAAGTGCTACGGTGTCAGGCTCTCCTACCTCCTTTTTCCCAGGCACACACCAACGGTGCCTCCACATATGCTTTCCATTGATTCCCAGGATATTACCCCCACCTTGAGATGGCCCATGGCCCTAGCTCGAATAGACATTTTGCAAAGTGACCCAGATGCTCTAGAGAACATCCATCTAAATACTACCGGGTTTGTGCTGGAAGCAGGTATCAATTGAAGGAAGGATCATGTCCTGAGTGATACAGATGCTTAGAGGACTATGTTTGAAAGGAAGTTTCTCAAGCCTGAGGAGATTCTCTATGGTGCCAATGGCACTGGGTTTGTAGATAGTGGACATGACATGGAGTTTCTGATTGACCAAATTTAAGTAGAAGTCAATGATTCGTTGGCCATTATTGTGGTAGGTGTGAAAGACGTGCTGAATGTTTCTTGAACAATTAACTGATTGACCCTTTTTGTACCAAGAAGAGAAACCTATATATCTTGAACCACTTCAATTGTGTTAACCAACACACATGTTGACCAGAGAAGCGGAGTGAGCTGATTAGGCACACACCATATTATCCATTGCCACTGCTCAAAAGGAAGACAAGGACCCAAAGTGGACTAGGTATTGGAATCTGGGTCACTGCCAGACCTATATGTTGTAGGACAGAATTCTGACAGGAGCAAGGTGAGTGCCCTACACTCAATGGAAATCAAAAGCCAACCCTGGAACAGGACAGCAAGGTTGGAAACATTATTTTGACCTGGAGGATGGACCGCTGTACAAAGAATCTGTGAATCCTGATCCAAGAGCTGAAAAAAGGGTAGTTCCCCTACTGTACTAAGAGTTTCTGTTGCTAATGGCTCACAAAGTGCCCTTAGCAGGTCACATGACCATATAAAAAACCTTGGACTCTTTGTTCTAATAGACGGGGATGCACTGAGAAACAGATAGGTTGTGAACAACCTGTCCCACTTTCCACTTGAGTGATAATTCAGGAGGAAAGACCAAGGACAGATAGTGCCATTGTCAGTGCTGCCATTTGAGTAGCTGAGCATTGTTGGATGTTGACCACCCCTCAGGAACGGACTTAGGTTACATCTTGGTTATAGAGTATATTACCACCAGGAATCCAGATATGGCACCTCTGAAGAACGCAACTGCTAAAAAAAGCAGTGAAGACACTCATCGAATATTTTCCAGGGTTGGATTTCAGAACAGTGATTTCTAACAGAAGAGCACACTTTATCTCCTCCTCTATGTGAGTGATGTGAGAGTGATGTGGGAGCAAGCTGGTATGATCTACCACTTCTCCATGGTTACCACATTCAGGTAAATGGGTCGGAGAAAATGTTTAACAAGACAGATAAGAGCACAATGGGAACACTTCTAGAGAACCTCACGAGGAAGTAGGATATTCTCTTTCCATGTCTCTTGGTTGCCAGCTGGTAAATTCCACATAAATGAGTTGGGTTAAGTCCCTTTGAACTTCTGTTTGGGCACCCAGTGTATGGCCGACTCACCTGAGTCATAGACGATGAGGAAGGAATGTCAGAGTCCTCCAAAAAAAGAGGGCTATTTGTTTGGCTTGAAGAAGGTGATTGGAACAGTACGAGTCAGGTTAATAAAAACCTTCAGGAAAGCCAAGAGATGATGACTGAATTTTAAACTATGGCCAGGAAATAGTACCAAAAGGGTATCAAGAAGGACTGATGGGGGTAGTGCTGAAGTCAATTAACCCTACAGCTTTAGTGCAAACAATGTACTGCAGATTGTATTTTAAGTAAAATATTTGGTGGACCACACAGGAACAAAAGATGGTGTTTAGATATAAACCAATTTATGCCATATGACGGGAATGATTTTACACTGAATATTCTGCAATGAGAGAAGATATTAAATATAGTGAACTAGTTCCTGGCTTAATGTACAATAATGAGAAGGATGGTTCTGTGGTGGGGATGTAACTTGCCCCTCTAGTGACTCCTGATATCCAAAGAGACTGTAAAGAGAAGCAGTGTAGCTAGGTTTCTATGGACTCTAGCGCAAGCAAGGTAACTGGGACCTGTCACTAGGTTGACATCCCAGTCTGTCAGCTGCCCCTACACACCACCTTCCTCGACATACTATTCCTCTGCGATATCAAAACTCAAGGCTGTTCTCCTATACACACGCTTTTGTTTTCCCAGTCCCTCTACTGCATCTCTGCAAGTCAAAAAAAGCATCACAAAGCCTTGTGAAGTGCATGTCCACAAAGATATACCATGCAGGTACCCCACACTCACAGTGCTTCTCTCACACAGGCAGACCCTCATGCTGCACTCACACATACATATGTCTCACTCTGGACTCACATAGGCACTACCTTCATCATGTAAACAACTTACCCTGCGCTAACAAAGGACAATGTTAACTATGCATTCGCAAAGGCAAACTCATAACAATGGTCTCAGAAAACATGGTGGCTATCTTGCACTGTCAGCAGACTGCTTACATATAATATGTTATATTATGTTATGAGGTTTTATTGAGTGTATGGCTACCCAAAGGCTTCCCAGCACTAGGCATGAGAGATAGTGAAAGCGAGCGAGGAGCAGATTAGTCTAAGCTATGAATCTAATCTCCAGCAGAAGTGAATTCCATAACTTGGGCGCAGGTGAGAAAAGGTTCTTCCGCCCAATCTGGCCCTTTTTATTCTGCTAGTTTTTAACAGGCACTCGATGCCTGACCTCAGGCATCTGTTGCAAAGGTATAAGCACACCAGAATCCTGATTTTACTGGGCCCTTTGTTATTTGCGGCTCTGTGGGTTAGGCAGAATGCTTTGAACTTGATTCTTGCCTCAATAGGGAGCCAGTGTAAGTTTCTGAAATGTTTACTCACTGATTCCTGCATTGGAATTTGATACAGAAGTCTGTCAGCTGCTTTCTGAACTACCTGTAACTTGTTAATAAACATGTGTAGGTGCACCCAGAAGAAGCAACTTACCACAGTCCAAACATGACGTGACCAAGGAATGTATGGTTGTCTTCCTTAGCTGTATGGGGATATGCTCGAGGATCTTGCAAAGCATTCTTAATAACCCAAAGCATGTGCCCGCCACCTTCCTTGCTTTGGTCTCCATGGTCAGCTCCTTCTCCATCCAGAAGCCGAGATTCTTAATGGTTTGGGACTGGAGTGATCCTTAGGCAGCATGGTCAACTGACTGGAGACCTGAGTACCTCTGCGTTACCATGGACCAGCAGTTCAGTTTTGTCTCCATTTAATTTCTGGCAGCTCCCTATCATCAATTTAACCACTTGTTCAAGTCAAGGCCCCAGCTGGCCTGACTAACCATTAGTCCTGGAGTCAAGTGACACCACCAGCTGGGTGCCATCAGCATACGAGATCTCGGAGATGCCATGTTCCTGACATATGCCAACCAATGGCCGCATATAATTATTAAACAACGTGGGACTAAGCGACATGCCCTGTGGCACACCGCAAGTCAGTGGCTTTATGTCAGAGAAGAAATTAGCCTCCATGACTTGAAATGACCTCTCCTCCAGGAAGGACCCTTACCATTCTAGGGCTTGTCCCTGGATGATGATTTCCAGCAGACTGTTAGCCAGCAAGACATAGTCGACAGATACTGCTAGTAAGGCAGATTCGTTGCTGTGATGAGGGTGGATACCCATCTGTGTAGGGTGTATCTGAAGGTGATCTTCCAAAACATTGTGACAGGATTTTCTTGACATATTTCTCCAAAACGTTGCTATTAAATGGGAGAAGTGATATTGGTCGGAAGTTCTCTGGCAGAGCTGCATCTAGATTTGGTTCTTTTAGCAAAGGTTTTATTAGTGCCTTCTTTCCATGCGGTGGGGACTCTGCCTATCTGCAAGGAGAGGTTTAGAATGTCAACTATTGATGGCAGAAGAGCCTTGATGGCCTTTGCAAGAATATGTGGGGGGCGGGGTCTAAAGCGGAGCCTGATCTAATCTCCCCTATGGGCGCTTGGGCCACATCCTTATCCAGATCAGGAAAACGGGTTAATGCAGGAGCTATGGTCACTCCTTGAACTATTTCATGGCTTGTAGACTTGTTCCACTTTGCATGAAGGGAACTCTAAATGTCTATGACCTTTTTGTGAAAGCATGTGGCTAATGCATTGGATTTCTCCTTTGAGGCATGGTGGTGTGAGGTGTCTTGTGTAATCATGGTTAAAGATTGTATCACTCTGAAGAGCTCTTCAGAAGACGTCTGAGCCTGTGTCATCTTTTCCTTGATGAACCCTGCCAGAGCCTTTTTAAAACAGGTACATAGCTCACTAGGAAGGGGCAGAGTTGGGGCAGATGGTGGCATAGGAGTCACAGGTTCAATATCTGGTGCATCAGGCCACTAGTGCAATTCAAAGCTGTAAGTAAGAAGGTGGTCGTTTTGTTTGTAGTGCACTTATATTCAAAATGAAAGAAAGAAAGAAAGAAAGAAAGAATGAAAGAAAGAAAGAAAGAAAGAAAGAAAGAAAGAAAGAGAAAAAAGAAAGAAAGACAAACAAAGAATAACAAAAGATACAATATTTGGCAACTAAATAAAAAAAAGTAAACTTACTTACTGGTCTGACATCCTGAAATGGTAAAAAATGACGGAATATGCAGAATACCATTTCAAGATGATGGCATGGTTTTGAAGGTTGCAGAAGTGATTCCCGGTGCTCTGCATAAGAATTATATGGTCCAGTAGCAATGGTAGCGTTGCTGCTGGTATGCTCAATGCTCAATTAGCATTAGCATGCAGTTTCAGGAGAACTGCTGGGGGATGAACAAAAGGAAATATCTCATGTAAACTGACTCCTCTGGTTGCAGACTAACACATAGTAAGCATGAAAAAATACTGTAATGCGGGTAAATTGACATCCTACAGCCTAGTGGTTGTCTACCAGGAATAGCCAAATATTGGCATCAAATCCAATGTTTATGTTTATGTTTGTGTAATTTGTATAGCGCGTAAATACCCTGGGGTGTCTCGGCGCTTATGGGCTTAGAATTCAGGCAGGAAAAAGATGCTACAGGGCGGATATTAGTAAAAAAGCCAAGTTTTCAATTGCTTCCTAAAGGTGATGAGTCTGGGACTGGTTTTGATGGGGAGAGGGAGGGAGTTCCAGAGTCTGGCTGTGGAGACTAGGAAACGCCTATCACCCCAGGAGGATTTTTTGGTGCGTGGGACAGGGAGAAGGTAGGCTGTAGAGGAGCGAAGTGGTCTGTTGGGTATGTAAAGGGAAAAAGCCTTTTTTTAAAACTGGGGTCCTGAGTTATTGATGGCTTTGTAGGCAATGCATAGTGCTTTGAATTTGGTACGGCTTCTGATAGGCAACCTGTGAAGTTGGCGGATGGCTGGTGTGATGGATTTGAACTTAGGTATGCCAAGCAGAGTTCTGGGTGCCGCGTTCTGAACCGATTGAAGCTTGTTAAGGACTCTTTCTTGGGCATTAAGCAGGAGGCCGTTACAATAGTCAGTTTTAGAGAAGATTAAGGTGGTGATCAAGGTTTTACCAGCTGAGACTGGGAGGTATGGTAGTAGTTTCTTAATTTTTCTTAAGGTGTACAAAGAGGAGGAGAAGATGACATTGACATGGTGATTAAATGAAAGTTTGTCGTCGAATAGGACACAGAGGTTTCTGAACTTGGTAACGGGTTTTGGCGGAGGACCCATTTCGTTGGGCCACCATATGGGGGACCACCCGGAAGTGAGGTTCCCGAAAGTCATTACCTCGGTCTTCTCCGAATTTAATTTTAAGCAGTTGCTCGTCATCCATGAGCTGATGGCTAGCATACCCTTTTTTAATCAGAAGGTAGGGAGGAGGAATTGGTGTCTAGTCTGTTCCCCAGGGTAGTATTATTTATCATAAGTGGACTAAGACACTTGTAACTGCGTTACACACAGTCTTGTAGATAATCCTCATAAACGCTATGTGATGAGGTGATGTGGTTTATCTTGATTCTCCGCCCCACATAGACGTTATGGCATTTATCATTGGGTCATCTATTGTGCTGTATGCCTGCCTCAAGCCTGAGGTCAACTCTGGAGTAGCGCAGTAGTGTCCAGAGAAAAGGTGAAGCCACATAGGAGGGTTAATATTAAAAGACACACCTACACCCAAAATTCACTTATTCTAGAGCGGATGTGGTCTGTTGTTAAAAGTAATATATGGGTATACAGTTGGATCAAGTTACTGGGTCCTTGTATATCACTCAAAGACAAACTGTCAACATGTTTCTGCTCCCTTTGGCCTAGCCGGGTCTATGGAACATTCGTCAGGACAAATACAGATTTAAAATTGTACTCACACCCTTTTTGTGTGGTATGTCAGTGGTTTAAATTGTACTCACTGTAGTTTGATTCTGGAGGTTCTGTTAAACCTAGAAAAGAAATCGCAATTATATACATACAGTGTTTCTGTTACTCTGTGGCTAGTACACCTGTGTGTATACAGCATTTAATCGCACTTTATTCTTAATTTCAGTGCGGGCACATTTTTTTTTATTCCTTCAATAAGTGTTAGCAATAATGGAAGACTATTAGGCGAATTACATAGGGGAAGTTCGTCATGCGAGTTAGCGTGTAGTGAGCCTGGTGGGGTTACTGGTAGTATGGATTGGCTTTTACAATCATTTGTCTGCATGTTTAATCAATGAATAGCGTCAATAGTAGGGTTATATGGTGGTGTATATATTACGGTTTTCTTTGTAAACATAACACACACCATAAACTTATTTCAAACTTATTTACACATTCATGTTTTTGCCCAGCAATTTTCTCAGTTAGTTATCCGTACATAGTTCATAACATTGCGTGCCTTACTTGTTTATTTTTAAAGCGACAAAGCACTGCTGACATTATCTCATTTAAATGCGGTTGTATGTCCTCGGGGGAACGGACTTCTGAGTCCCAGGCTGTAAACAGAAAAGGGGTGGGGGGGCGGCGGTTTAATACTTTACCATCATGGAGTTGAGGGCCCGCATTGCGCGAGCCGTGGAGAGCGGGTCTGGTGTCGCTACTCATTTCTTCTTACCCGCAATGAAAGGCGTATTCAGCGTCTGGTGCTGGCGCTGCCCCCGGACGCGGAAACGTCGTCAGGATCGGGTATTTGTGTTGTCAGGATCATGGAAATGGATGACAGACATTCCTGTGGACGGTTTGACTCATAAACATAGAAAACGGACTTCCATGGTAGTTCTTTTATATGTTCGATTTTTTGGGAATTCTCAAGATAAGAGTGAACAAAAAATATTAAAGTGAACAACAAATAGTCTGAGAGAAGTTTTTACCTTGGACATACAAAAGCCTACTTACATAACCCTACTATTGACGCTATTCATTGATTAAACATGCAGACAAATGATTGTAAAAGCCAATCCATACTACCAGTAACCCCACCAGGCTCACTACACGCTAACTCGCATGACGAACTTCCCCTATGTAATTCGCCTAATAGTCTTCCATTATTGCTAACACTTATTGAAGGAATAAGAAAAAATGTGCCCGCACTGAAATTAAGAATAAAGTGTGATTAAATGCTGTATACACACAGGTGTACTAGCCAGAGAGTAACAGAAACACTGTATGTATATAATTGCAATTTCTTTTCTAGGTTTAACAGAACCTCCAGAAACAAACTACAGTGAGTACAATTTGAACCACTGACATACCACACAAAAAGGGTGTGAGTATAATTTTAAATCTGTATTTGTCCTGACGAATGCTCCATAGACCCGGCTGGGCCAAGGGGAGCAGAAACATGTTGACAGTTTGTCTTTGAGTGATATACAAGGACCCAGTAACTTGATCCAACTGTATACCCATATGTTACTTTTAACAAAAGACCACATCCGCTCTAGAATAAAGTGAATTTTGGGTGTAGGTGTGTCTTTTAATATTAACCCTCCTATGTGGCTTCACCTTTTCTCTGGACACTACTGCGCTACTCCAGAGTTGACCTCAGGCTTGAGGCAGGCATACAGCACAATAGATGACCCAATGATAAATGCCAAAACGTCTATGTGGGGCGGAGAATCAAGATAAACTGCATCACCTCATCACATAGCGTTTATGAGGGTTATCTACAAGACTGTGTGTAACGCGGTTACAAGTTTCTTAGTCCACTTATGAAAAATAATACTACCCTGGGGAACAGACTAGACACCAATTCCTCCTCCCTACCTTCTGATTAAAAAAGTATTAAGCAGCGCACAGCTGCGGGAGAAAAAAACAAGCTACAAACTCTAGTAGCAATAAGAGAATTCACCAGAATAGCAATATGGAGGACAACCTTGGCTTGAGTTACACGGAGAACGACATCAGTGAGATAGCAGCGGCACAACCTTTATTATAGAACGCAGAATTGACCCAGGCATTATCTCAAACTGATGACTGGGATAGCCTATCGGAGAAAAAACGAGACCAAATCAGAACAGCCATCCATGGCATTTTAATGACTGAGTATTTAAGATCAAAATCATCACCAAGGGGACTGTGGGTAAATAACGCACCAAGAATTTTCCTACATGACTTGGCATTTAGACGCAACTGGTCTTCTATATCATGGAAGTGTACCCTTGACTATCTGGTCCTCATAGTTAAAACAGCGAAGAGACTGTCAGATGCACTACTGGCGCAAATACAAACTTGCGAAAATGAATTGAGGAAAGGTATATCCCCATCAGTATTTAAAAAAAGACTTGATGAAATCAATAAGGAAATAAGCGAGACACAAGAATACTTAATGCAAAATAAGTTCCAAAAACTTGCAAAAGACCTGAAAAGAATAAGTCAAGAGAAGATGCATCCCTATACCAAGGAGGAATATACACCACCTGACCAAAACTCTGACAAAGACTCTGGAGGATGTAACTCAACTGATGGATCAGAAGACGGCTCTGAAGACTCAATCCCCAGAAGGGGAAGAAACAGCTTTCGCTCATTTCACTATAAAAGAGGCAATAGATGACCAAGACAGAGCTTCACTGGCAGGGGATATAATGGCAATCAAATCCCCTATTTCCAACCGTACATGCCACCATATGGAGCATGGATGAATCCTTACAACAATGGAATGTCACATATGCCTCATATGATGGGCCTTCAAATGCAAGGAACAGATAATTCCAACCAACAGCCTTTTTTAGGAAGAGGCCAACAACAAAGAGGATGCCACAAAACCCTAACTTGGCAAGACCAACAAAGGAAAATACAAACTCGCAGCATGACCACGGAAAAACTGGGGACCAGCAAGAACAGTCACTGATTGTCAACCTAACTGATTTAATCCTTTCCGAAGACCAGACGAGTGTCCTTAACAAAGGACTTGGATTTGTTCCGACTCCATCTTTAGATACTTTTAAACTCAAATGTGAACTGGCCGAGTTTTGCCGCACTTTGAAACTAAAAGCACACTTTAGCAATACTAATCCAAGAACAGAGGCTGGTGATACTAAACTGAGGAGGAAGTCCACTTTCAACCCTCCCAATACAGCAATACCTATCGAAATCCAAACTTTTGAACAAGCAATCTTGAAAGGGATTGACGGAATAAGTATTGACAATAACCATACTTACCAAAAATTTAACAAAAAAAGAACGACAAGCCCTGGAAGATCTACGTAGTGATGACAAAATCGTCATAAAACCCACAGATAAGGGTGGATGCATTGTTATCCTTGGTAAAGAAGGCTTCTTCTTCTTCTTCTTCTTTTTGCTTTGCTGTCTGCCTCTCCCGCACCCGCGCCAGGATACTCTCAAGTAATGGAGCGCGCTATAAAATGGTTTACACATACATACATGCATACATAAACAACAGTGCCTCGCATTACTGGCTGACGAGAGATTTTATTCCAGAATAATCTCTGATCCAACACCAACAATAAAGAACCCTACTGCTATGATGGTCTACGAAGCAGAGACAAACGCCTGGATATCAAAGAAGGAGGCTGAATACCTAATTACAAAGGAACCAAAGATTCCCTTTTTCTATTCTTTACCAAAAATACATAAGAATAGATCCCCTCCTCCAGGTCGCCCCATAGTGTCGGGGATAGGTTCAGTATTAGAACCTCTATCACAGTTTGCAGACCAATTTTTAAAACCGCTTGTTCAGAAAACACCGACCTACCTTAAAGATACTCGGGATTTACTCAACCAAATACATGAGATGCCTTTCAACAGCACAACAATGCTGCTGGTAGGACTCGATGTAGAATCATTATATACAAGCCTACCACAGCAAGAGACATTACAAATGCTAGAAGACACTTTATTTTCAGCAGAATGGAACTACCAAACTCCACGCCATTTTGTTCTAGAATGTTGCCGGCTGGCATTAACTGAAAATTACTTCGAATTTGATGGGCACCTTTTCCTACAAAAACATGGAACTTTCATGGGGAGTGCATTTGCCCCTTCGGTGGCAGGACTGTATGTTAGCCAATTTGAAAGTAACAACATTTTCTCTGACATCAATCCATTTGCTACCAATGTGCTTTACTGGAAGCGCTATATTGATGATATTCTGATGTTCTGGAAGAAAGACAAAGATCTGAAGTCATTTATGGATTGGCTAAACACAAGAGACAAATGCTTGAGATTCACGTTCTCAGCTGATGACACCAGTATAGACTTCCTAGACCTGACAATTTTTGTACAGAATGGGCGAATTGAAACAAAGACATTTACCAAACCGACAGCAAAGAAAAGCTTACTATCTTATAAAAGCTTTCATCCGAAACCGCTGAGAGACAATCTGCCCTACAGTCAGTTTCTGAGACTGAAAAGAAACTGTAGTCAACAAATTGATTACAAAAAACAGGCACAAGATCTAACGAAAAAACTACAGTATCGCGACTACAATAAGACCACCATTGCAAAATGCAGAAAAAGAGCGAACAATCAACCAAGAACTGCTCTACTTCAAACCTTTGCAAAAGAACCTGTTCAAGATCTGGTCACTTGTGTCCCTACATACTGTCCGGTCACATATAATGTTCAGAAATTGATTATTAAAAACTGGCGTATTGTGACCTCAGGGAACCTTAAATGGCCCAAGCCAAGGTTTGCGAACCGGAGAACTTGCAATCTAAAAGATATGCTTGTACATACTCGTCCAAGACAACAACCCTTAACAGAAATTATAAGAAATCCATCAATGAACAAAATAACAGGTCATTACCCTTGTGGGTCCTGTCTAGCCTGCAACTTAACTATGACCAGTAAAACACTACAATTTTCAGAGACATTACTCTGGACTCAGAGACAACACAACACCTGCAACTCAACACATGTTATCTACATGATCATATGTCCATGTAAAAAACAATACATTAGAATGAGCTGCAGGAAGGTCAAGCTCAGAATTGGGGATCGTAAGAGCAACATAAAATTGAAAAAGAACAATACCAAACTCTGTACACATTTTGTAGAAACTGGTCATAAAGCTGAAGATTTGAAATGGACTTTGATCGAAATGCTGACAAACAAATCAGGAAATGCAGAAAGAGCCCTTTACGAAAAGGAACAAAGATGGGTAAATAGACTTCAAACCCACCTTAGGGGTCTCAATGATAATGTACAATGGCACCACTTTGCTTAATACACTTTGAAACATAGACTAAACATCTCTACATCTGTATGACCGTTAAAGAACATGGGCTCTCTGAAAAATATCACCACAGTTGTCATGTATCCTCTTGGTATACTCATGTATTTGGTTCTTACCACCTTTTAGAAGGTTTGAAAAATATTATCTCCGTTTGTAATGTCCACCTTTTGGAATATCTGTCGTTAATTTTACGATACAGGAACCCATTGGCTTTCTGTTAAATATCATCACAGAAGCCCGCTTTGTATGTCCAAGGTAAAAACTTCTTTCAAAATATTTGTTGTTCACTTTAATATTTTTTGTTCACTCTTATCTTGAGAATTCCAAAAAAATCGAACATATAAAAGAACTACCACGGAAGTCCGTTTTCTATGTTTATGAGTCAAACCGTCCACAGGAATGTCTGTCATCCATTTCCATGATCCTGACAACACAAATACCCGACCCTGACGACGTTTCCGCGTCCGGGGCAGCACCAGCACCAGACGCAGAATACGCCTTTCATTGCGGGTAAGAAGAAATGAGTAGCGACACCAAACCCGCTCTCCACGGCTCGCACAATGCGGGCCCTCAACTCCATGATGGTAAAGTATTAAACCGCCACCTCCCCAACCCTTTTCTGTTTACAGCCTGGGACTCCGAAGTCCGTTCCCCCGAGGACTTACAACCGCACATAAATGAGGTAATGTCAGCGCTACTTTGTCGCTTTAAAAACAAACAAGTAAGGCATGCAATGTTATGAATTATGTACGGATAACTAACTGAGAAAATTGCTGGGCAAAAACATGAATGTGTAAATAAGTTTTAAATAAGTTTATGGTGTGTGTTATGTTTACAAAGAAAACCTTACTATATACACCACCATATAACCCTACTATTGACGCAATTCATTGATTAAACATGCAGACAAATGATTGTAAAAGCCAGTCCATACTACCAGTAACCCCACCAGGCTCACTACACGCTAACTCGCATGACGAACTTCCCCTAAGTAATTCGCCTAATAGTCTTCCATTATTGCTAACACTTATTGAAGGAATAAGAAAAAATGTGCCCGCACTGAAATTAAGAATAAAGTGCGATTAAATGCTGTATACACACAGGTGTACTAGCCACAGAGTAACAGAAACACTGTATGTATATAATTGCGATTTCTTTTCTAGGTTTAACAGAACCTCCAGAATCAAACTACAGTGAGTACAATTTGAACCACTGACATACCACACAAAAAGGGTGTGAGTACAATTTTAAATCTGTATTTGTCCTGACGAATGCTCCATAGACCCGGCTGGGCCAAGGGGAGCAGAAACATGTTGACAGTTTGTCTTTGAGTGATATACAAGGACCCAGTAACTCGATCCAACTGTATACCCATATGTTACTTTTAACAACAGACCACATCCGCTCTAGAATAAAGTGAATTTTGGGTGTAGGTGTGTCTTTTAATATTAACCCTCCTATGTGGCTTCACCTTTTCTCTGTACACTACTGCACTACTCAAGAGTTGACCTCAGGCTTGAGGCAGGCATACAGCACAATAGATGACCCAATGATAAATGCCATAACATCTATGTGGGGCGGAGAATCAAGATAAACCGCATCACCTCATCACATAGCGTTTATGAGGGTTATCTACAAGACTGTGTGTAACGCAGTTACAAGTGGCTAGCATACCCACCTGGAATTTGGATGCAACCGCTACCCAGTACTTATGTACTGCTAGCACCAGCTGGGTGTCATCAGCATAGAAGGTTAAACTCAACTGGTTGGATTTAATCACCCTTGCTAAATCCAAAACGTAGATGTTGAATAAGGTTGGAATTAGTGAGGATCCTTGGGGCACCCCACAGGGAAGAGTAAAGACAGGTGAGTAGAGGGAGCCCAGTTTTACTGACTGGGTGCGGTTGGTAAGGAATGAGGCTAGGAGGTCGCTGGCTGTGTGATTGATACCTAAGGTTGAGACACGGTCGATCAGGATGGCATGATCGACCGTGTCAAATGCGGCGGATAAATCCAGAAGTATGAGGACTGCCGCACCGCCCTGATCTAGAATCATCCTAACCTCGCCAGCGGCTTTTATGAGGGCCGTTTTGGTTCCATGACCCTGTCTGAATCCGAATTGTGTATCGTCCAGGAGGTGATTTTGGTTGATGAAATCCGATAATTGTTTATTCATTAAATTCTCAAAGATCTTGCATGGGAACGGCAAGCAGGCGATGGGTCTGTAGTTAAGTGAGGCTGTAGGGTCGAGGTTAGGTTTTTTCAGGAGGGGTTTGATAACTGCTTTATTCCAGACGGAGGGATAGGAGCCTGTGATGAACATGGAATTGCAGATATTGGTGAGGGAGGGGGTTATGACCTCCGAAATGAGTTTAAGGATGGAGGGCGGACAAGGATCAAGAGGGGAACCAGACATAATGGAGGAGATTAATTAAGAGATCTATTCGGGGGGAACCTGATGGAAATTTGAGTGGTAGTGGTGGTGGGGCTGTTGGGGGGGTCAGGGCTCGTGGAGTTAGGACATGTGTGAGAGGAGAAAGCAGAGTATATGGTGAAGACCTTGTTTGCAAAAAAGTTGGCAAGAGAGTTACAGAGGTCTTGAGAGGCATCCGTGGTAGGGCCGGAGAGGGGATTGGAGAGAGTGTTGACTACCTGGAACAGCTTTTTCAAAGAGTTTTGAGCGGATTCAATTTGAGTTAGATAGAAGGTGCTCTTCTCTGAAATAATAAGGCGTTTGTATATGGCCAAGGAGTTCTTGTAAATTTGTTTGTCCCGGGGGTTGTAGTGTTTGTGCCAGTGTTTTTCAAGGTTTCTACAGTGTTGTCTCCGTAGTCTAAGAGCCTCAGAGAACCAAGGGGAAGAAGGAGTAGATCGGTTAGGGAAGATCAGTTTGGGGGTTGCTAGAGAATTAAAGGCGTTATGTAGCCAGTCCAGATACTTAATGGATGCAGTGTCGGGGTTGGCCGTTTGCTCGTCGAGGGAGTTGGAAAAGGTCGTTGTAAGTAGCGGGATGTCCATGTTATTCCAAGTTCGGGTAAGTTTGGGAATGCGAGCCATGGACTGCGGGCGGTTGGGGGTCCGGGGCTGAATAGTGAAGAGTACTGCAGCATGATCTGTCCAAACCAGGAGGGTGAAAGAGAGAAGGGCGATATCAGGGTTATTGGTGAATAGACTGTCAAGAGTGTGACCGGCATGGTGAGTAGGAGTGGAAACTAGCTGGTGAAAACCGGCTGCTTGAAGATCAGTGGTAGGAAGGGAGGAGTCTTTATCGGTAGGAGATTCTAGGTGGAAATTAAAGTCTCCTAGTATGGTATAGTCTGGGTCTTTTTCGGGGGCCCGGGGGGCGGTAGAGGAGAGTGCCTTTAAATGCTTGATTGTTGGAGAGGGCAATGGAGTAAATGAGAGCTTCACAGTCCGAGCAGTCCAGGGGTTCTATTTTGGTGGTGTGGCGGACTCTATGAATAATGGCTAGCCCACCTCCCTTGCGGATGGGTCTGTCATGTCTAAGAACACAATAACCATCCGGTAAGGCAGAGCAAAAATCGGGTTTGGAGGAGGGGTCACCCCAGGTTTTAGTTATAAATAGGAGATCTAAGTTCTGACTGGTAGTTAGCTCTAAGATGTCCAAATTGTGTTTAGGGAGGGAGCGGGCATTTATGAGAGCGGCGCGAAAGGGGGCGCGGGGCTGGTGGTGCCAGGTGGCGGGAAGGGACCGAAGGAGGGAGTTTAAAGGTACAGAGGGGGCAGTGAGTAGGTCCTGAATTGGGTCCAGATTTTAAGGGAAGAGGCAGACAGTGGGGCCTGTTGATAGAGAAGTTGATCTCTCTGAGTAGAGCTGAGGAGTAAGTTAGGACATTACAACCAGGTGGGTGAACAATAGGGCCAGGAGGGCTGGCCCTGGGCCCAGTCCAGGTGCGGACGGGCACAGACAGGCTTGCCTTAGGTGTGCCTTTGGCGCGCCCGCTGCGCGTCCGCTGCGTGTCGGTAAGGGCATATGGTTTATATGCTGGTGGAGGCGAGCAGCTAGACTGCTAACCTCCGTCGTGACCAGAAGTGGTAGGGAACCCTTCCTGCTGTGGCGATCGATCCCTCCACGCAAACTGAAGAATCAGCGGTGGACCAGGGAACACGTCAGGACACAGGAGGAACAGTAAGTAGTTGGCAGTTACAAATAATGACAGCAATAATGTTTAAAAACAATGCAGTGCAGAGTAATAAAATCAATTAGGAGCCCTTAGTAGAGAGCATCTGTCAGCGATTTAAAACAGTGCTATAGTTAGTATAGGAGCCAAAGTGCAAGACCTGTTACTGGTTCTGAGGATCCCAAAGTGCGCGCTGGCAGCGCTTAGGTGCCTGAATAAAGTCTGAATGTACCAGACGCTTTCAGAGGTTTATATGCTGTCTGAGGCGAGCAGCTAGACTGCTAATCTCCGTCGTGACCGGAAGTGGTGGGGAACCCTTCCTGCTGTGGCGATCGATCCCTCCACACAAACTGAAGATTCAGCGGTGGACCGGGGAACACGTCAGGACACAGGGGAAACAGTAAGTAGTTGGCAGTTACAAATAATGACAACAATAATGTTTAAAACAATGCAGTGCAGAGTAATAACATCAACTAGGAGCCCTTAGTAGAGAGCATCCGTCGGCGATTTAAAACAGTGCTCTTGTTAGTATAGGAGCGAAAGTGCAAGACCTGTTACTGGTTCTGAGGATCCCAAAGTGGGTGCTGGCAGTGCTTAGGTGCCTGAAAAAAGTCTGACTATGCAAGACGCTTTCAGAGGTTTACATGCTGTCTGAGGCGATCAGATAGACTGCTAACCTCCGTCGTGACCGGAAGTGGTAGGGAACCCTTCCTGCTGTGGCGATCGATCCCTCCACGCAAACTTGAAGAATCAGCGGTGGACCGGGGAACACGTCAGGACACAGGAGGAACAGTAAGTAGTTGGAATTCACAAATAATGACAACAATAATGTTTAAAAACGATGCAGTGCAGAGTATTAAAATCAACTAGGAACCCTTAGCAGAGAGCACCCGTAGGCGATTTAAAACAGTGCTCTGGTTAGTGTAGGAGCGAAAGTGCAAGACCTGTTACTGGTTCTGAGGATCCCAAAGTGCGCGCTGGCAGCGCTTAGGTGCCTGAATAAAGTCTGACTGTGCCAGACGCTTTCAGAGGTTTATATGCTGTCTGAGGTGAGCAGCTAGACTGCTAATCTCCATCGTGACCGGAAGTGGTACGTAACCCTTCCTGCTGTGGCGATCGATCCCTCCACGCAAACTGAAGAATCAGCAGTGGACCGGGGAACACGTCAGGACACAGGAGGAACAGTAAGTAGTTGGCAGTTACAAATAATGACAAAAATAATGTTTAAAACAATGCAGTGCAGAGTAATAAAATCAACTAGGAGCCCTTAGTAGAGAGCATCCGTCGGCTATTTAAAACAGTGCTCTGGTTAGTATAGGAGCGAAAGTGCAAGACCTGTTACTGGTTCTGAGGATCCCAAAGTGCGCGCTGGCAGCTCTTAGGTGCCTGAATAAAGTCTGACTATGCCAGACGCTTTCATAGGTTTATATGCTGTCTGAGGCGATCAGCTAGACTGCTAACCTCCGTCGTGACCGGAAGTGGTAGGGAACCCTTCCTGCTGTGGCGATCAATCCCTCCACGCAAAATGAAAAATCAGCGGAAATAGAACACAGAAATAGATAGAGCACAGGGAGTACAAGTGCAGTGCCTCCTTGTCTCACACGCATAAGATAAACAGCACTGGCCATGAGGTAATTGGACAAAATATAAAATAAAAATATAGTCATACATAAATATTGTGTTAAGGATATTGTGATGTAAAAAATAGTGTGGACATGATTATTGAGAGAAAGAATATCGGTTTAAGTGTTGTTGTTAAAATTGTTGTAAATGATATCATTTTCTTAAATATTGTTGTATTTAGTGTTATTTTTATGGGTCATTCATTATATTTTTTAGTAGAACTTAATTATTCTTGCTTGATCATTTTTGTTAACATTTGTTTTTTTATTTATTTTATGTAGTTTGGAAATATTATAAATATTGTTTAAAGTATTATTTAGAATAATGTTTAACAGTTTATATATTTTATTATGCTATTTGAGTAGGATGTTGGATTTACAGCAACAGGGTAAGGAGTTTTTTTTATAATATTTTATTATTAATTTGAAAACATTCTGTAGGATTAATAATCAGATTTTTTAATTCAAAAATATTTCTTAATTATATGCAAACATATTTTTTAAAATGTTTTGAATTTTTACAAAATATTTTATATTTAATTTGTACTTAAATTATAACATTTAATTTGTTTGTGATAGTTTTTTTATTTAATTTTGATTTATATATTTCAAATTAAAAATTTGTTCATTTTTGTTGGCAACATTTTTAGATGTTTAGTTATACATAATATTTTGTAAAAAGGTCAAAATTGTTGTTTTAAGTAGTAACATTTTGTGGGGATTATTACTTTTATGTTTTACAGTTATATATTTCAAAATTATTTATTTTGCAATTAATACAGTTTTCATGAAGAATACATATGTATTTTTCATTAAAATGTTATTTAAACTTTTATTAATGAAATGAAATATTTACGCAAATATGTTGTATAGGTCTGGCTATATACAATAATTTTATAAATTGCATTTGTAGATTTATATAGCTTATCACTCGTGAGTGTATCCAGGTGCTGACCATGGGCACGGGGAGATTGAGTGATTTGACCAGAATCACAGGTTGTTGAGCTGGCACAAAGACTTGAACCTGTAGCCCCAGCTTCCAAGTTGACAGCTCTGTCTGCTGTGCCACATCCATTCTACATCCATCAGTTCGGCATTCCGTCCATCATTTGTGTGTCTTTTGCTTTCTCACCCTAAGTGTGCAGGGTATGCCCAGATGTGGGTCCCCGACTCACTGTGCCACTGGATTCAAGCTAACCTGGCTGATGAGGGTGAAACCCCGAAACTGGTCCTAGGATGCTTGTTTCAGGTCCAGGGAGGTCCTGGATTGGCAGTTTGGTCTGGACTGTTCCCATGAGGCACAGGTTCAAGACTGATTTGCATATGGGTGAGTCTAAACTGGGGTAGCATGGTGAGCAAATGAACAATGGACTTAACCCATATCTGTTGACTGTGGATAAATATGTTGGTTTGTTCTGCATTCCGTCCATCATTTGTGTGTCTTTTACATCCTCTCCTTATGTCATAGTAAATATTAATATAAATTATTTAGACTTTTTTTATTTTTTATTTTTTAATTTTCATCATCTATACTAAATGTTCATATTATATGTTTACTCGCTTGATTTTGGATGCAAGTGTGTTGTATATTTTCTTTTCTTTTATTTAACCCCTTTGATGCTCATAAGGGAGCGGTTCCGTCATGAGCATCGGTTGGGCTGTGCTGATGGCGGAACCACTCCGTCATGAGCACAGCCCCCCCTGGGGCATCAATCGTGTCACCACAGAGGGGGATGGCAGCGAAAGAGTTTGCGCTGCCACCCCCGACCCCCCACGCTTCCCCATGACGTCAGCGCGCACAGCGGCGCCAACATCATCAGGAAGCGCTGGAAGTGCTGGAAACCATTTGTTTCCAGCGCGTCCATGGAGGAGGAGGTAGGTTTTGGTCTCCGGTGGGACGGGGCCATTTCTGGATGCCTTAAGGCATCGGGGGAGAGGAAACAGTGTTTCCTCTCCCCTGATGTCTCAATGCAGGGCATTCCTCGTGCGTGATCGTGCACCAGGAATGACCTCACTAGACACCAGGGATGTCATTTTGTGAGCAAAGGAAGCAACCCCTTGGGTAAGGGTCGCTTCCTATGGGGGACATTTAAATTCAGACTTTTCTGCCCCCCTGGGGACAAATTGGCCATTTTTTGGCCAATCCTGGACCCATGGGGGGGCAGAAAAGCCCACTAGAGCCAGGGAATCAGTTTTTAAAAAAACAGAAGCAACCCCTTAGGCAAGGGTCTCTTCCAGGGGCCCAAAATACTTTTAAAGTAAATTCTGCTCCCTCTGGGGGCAGATCGATTTTTTTATTTGACCTTTCTGCTCCCATGGGGGGCAGAAAACCCCTCTAGACACCAGGGAATTTATTTATTTTTAAATGGAATCAACCCTTTGGGCAAGGGTCGCTTTCAGGGGCCAAATTTATTTAAAAATTATATTCCGCCCCCCTGGGGACAGATCGATTAGTTCAATTGGCCTTTTTGCCCCCCCCCCCCCGGGGGAGATAACCTCACTAGACATCAGGGAGTGTTTTACATTTTAAATGGAAGTGACCCCTTGGGCAAGGGTCGCTTCCTTATGGGCCTAAATCATTTTTTAAGACTTTTCTGCCCTCCCGGGGACAGACCACCTATATTTTTCTCCACATGGCATCATCGATGATGAGGATACTCTCAGTGCAGATAAAGCTACTCTTAGTGTGGATGTAGTGCCTGTGTTAGAGGAGGACATTGATGTGGCAATAGTGCGGCAAGAGGCATCTGAGCTGCAGCCTGGGGCTGCAAGGCTTCCCGTTCATATAGTGAGGCAAGAGGCATCTGGGCTGCAGCCTGGGGCTGCAAGACTTCCCATTGGTATAGTGAGACAAGAGGCAGCTGGGCTGCAGTCTGGGGCTGAAAGGCTTCCCGTTGAAAGTGCTGACCTCTGGGTTGCCCCAGGCATGGTGCAGCCGGCATTGCCAGACTTTACTGGTGTTCCAGGGTGTAGAGTGACTACTGAAAACTTTTTTCTGATACTTTTTTTTCAGTTGTTTATGGACAATGTGTTTTTGGCAGAGATTGTTGAGCAGAATAATTTGTATGACAAACAGTTTTTGAGGGACAACAGTGCCAGCCTTAAGCCCCACTTTAGAGCTACCCAGTGGACTCCCACACATCTGGAAGAGATGAAGAAGTTCTTGGGTTTAACTTTTTTGATGGGCTTGCTAAGGAAGCCATCAATGGCTTCATAGTGGTTTACTAGTCCCTTGATGTACTGAATTTAAATTTTTGTAAATATTTTAACCTGAACATTGCTTTTTATTGTAATTACTGTTCTTGATATATCAATGTATTTGTATAGCATACTTTTATGATTTTAAAATAATCGAATAAAGTGATTTTGACTCTGACTCTCTAGTCCCTTGATGGCAACTGCTATATTTCTGGCAATCGTGAGTCGTGATAGGCATTTACTTCTGCTTCGGATGATGCATTTTGTCGATAATGGTTTAGCTTTGCCATAAGATCACCCTGATTGTGACTGTCTTTTTAAGATTTGGCCTGTCATTGATAACTTTGTTGAGCGATTTTCTGAGATCTATACTCCAGGGAAAGAAATTGCAGTGGATGAGTCTTTGGTGTTGTTCAAGGGCCCTTTGGTTTTTAGGCAATACATTCCTAGTAAGAGGGCACGCTATGGAATTAAGCTGTATATGCTGTGTGACAGTGGGACTGGATATGTCTCTAATTTCAGGGTGTACACTGGTAAGGAATCCAGGATTAACCCCCCTGGTTGTCCTTCCACTTTTGGAGTGACTGAAAAAAATGTGTGGGAACTTGGTAGAGGATTGTTTAACAAAGGCCACCATTTATATGTAGATAACTTCTACACTGGTGTGCAGTTGTTCAGGGAATTGGACACAGTGGCTACTGTTGCTTGTGGCACAATCCGCACTAACCATAAAGGTTTCCCAAAAGAACTTGTTTGTCAAAAGCTTGTGCGGGGACAGTGCAGTGCAGTGCGTTGCGAGAAGCTTCTAGCTGTGAAGTTTTCAGACAAGAGAGATGTCTATATGCTGACTACCATCCATGATGAAAGCACTGCACCTGTGACTGTATGGGGTTAGATTGCTGAAGCACGCAAACCTGTGTGTATTTTAGACTGTAATAGGCACATGGGTGGTGTTGACAGATAGAGCAGAGGTTGGAACCGTACCCTGCTCTTCGTAAGGCTTACATTTAGTGCAAGAAGTTGGCTATTCATCTTTTCCACTTGGCAACCTTTAATGCTTTTGTTGTGTTCCAGGATTCTTGTCCTGAGTCAAAGATGACTTTTGCTAAGTCCTGAGTCAAAGATGACTTTTGCTAAGTTTCAGGAGTCTATAATAGACAGCCTTGTTTTAGGGGAACAGACAAGTGTTCCTAGAGTTGGAGTGGTGGAAGATGTTGCTAGATTGAAAGATCGCCACTTTCCGGATCTCATACCTCCCACACCCTCAAAAGACTTTCCCAGTAGGAGATGTAGAGTCTGTTAGCGAAGAGGTATGTGGAAGGGGATTCGTATGTACTTCCCCAAGTGTCCTTCTAACCCTGAGCTGTGTGTGCCTGCATTTTTTAGAATGTACCACACGCAAATTAATGCTTGGGAGCATCCATGAGTGGTAAAGTGAACTGCCTGGCCTCTATTGTTTAATATTTTTTGTTCAGTTTCAAGGTTGGCATTTGTGTAGTGTATTTAATTTCAGTTTTTGTGTTAGTAGATTTGAATATATTTGCAATTTATATAAAAAAAATCCTAAATGTGATGGCGGTGTGCATGGAGTGGTGCTTGTCTGGTGGTGTGCGTGGTCTGGCGCTTGGCTGGTGGTGTGTTTGGATTGGCACCTGGCTGACGGTGTGCGTGGACTGGAGCTTGGTTGGTGGTGTGTTTGTACTGGAGCTTGGCTGGAGGTGTGTTTGTACTGGTGCTTAGTGTGTTTGAACTGGCACTTGGCTGGTGCTGTGCGTGCACTGGCACTTGGCTGGGAGTGTGCCTGGACTGGCGATTGGCTGGCGGTGTGCGTGGACTGGTGCTTGGCTGGCGGTGTGCACTGATTGGTGCTTGGCTGGTGGTGTGCGTGGGTTGGCACTTGGCTGGCGGTGTGCGTGGACTGGTGCATGGCTGGTGGTGTGCGTGGACTGGCGCTTGGCTGACAGTGGGCATGGACAGGGGCTTGGCTGGCGGTGTGCATGGACTGGCGCTAGGGTGGCGGTGTGGGTGGACTGGAACTCAGCTAGTGGTGTGTGAGTAGTGACTTGTTGCTAGTCACTACACACACTGCTAGCTGAGCACCAGTCAACGCAATCCATCAGTTTGTGTAGTTGATGTGTCAGGAATGTGGGTGTGTGAAAGTGATGGGCCCTTGAATGGCACTGTCTGCTGGTGGGAGTGTTGTAATGTGATGGGCCCGCGGCTGGGAGTGAATGTTTTGTGTGTGTCACACGTATGAAAGGTGTGTGAATGGCCTGTAAAGACGTTGGTGCCTTGTCGTGGCTTTACAGCTCACAAGCTATGAGTCAATGGTTCAGTTTCAATTATTAACAATGCATTTAATTTTTTATGAAATCACTTGCTAATACAATTGTATATACTGAACCATCATTCACCCTCTTGCCAAATCCAACAAGTATGTGTTTGTGCTTGAGGATTAGATGGCTGTGTAGTAATATTTGTCTGAAGCAGGGTGTTCCTTGTTCTTTTTTGTGAATGTTGTGATGTGTTGGTTTCTTGCCTGGTGGTGTTAATGGTCTTGTGTGTATCACCTATGAAAGGTGTGTGAATGACCTGCAAAGTGGTGGTGCCTTGCAGTGGCTTTACAGCTCATGAGCTGCGAGTCACTGGTTCGCTTTTTTGTCCATTTAATTATTGACAGTGCATTTCATTTTTGTGAACTCTCTTGTTAATAAGATTTTATATATTGAACAATTACTGGCCCTTGTGCCAAATCCAACCAGTATGTGTGTGTGTTCGAGAAATAGATGGCTGTGCAGGAATATTTGTCTTTTTAGCCTCTCTGCCAAGGTGTACATTCCATCTAAGAATAACCCACCAACGGTAGATATTGTTGTAAACCCATGGGAGTACATGGTGATGTCTCTATGGTAAATTTCAACAAGTTATTTTATCTACAATGTCCTGCAAACCTCAAAATGTCTGTCATATTTTCCTTGCAATATTGTGCCAAAATTCTCACGCTGCAGAAATAAACAACGAATTATGTCCAAACAATCTGGTTTTGCAAGGTGGGTCACCTGGGTTATTGGCCCCATGCTCGGCGGCCATCTAGGGAAAACTACCAAACCTATACATTTCTGAAAACTAAACACCTGGAGGCTTCTATGGAGGTATGGCTTGTGTGGATCCCCTAACATTTCCTTACCCCAAATTCCTTGCAAACCTAATTTTTAGCGGAACAAATCACCTTTTTCACACATTTTTGTGTGGGAAAATGTGACGTCACCGGGCTCACATAAATTTCCTACCACCCAGCGTTCCCCCAGGTCTATCAATAACAATGGTGCCTCACTAGTGTGGGACGCCCAAGTACCCGCAACAGGCAAGGGCCCAAAACGTAGTAAGGTGACAACAAAATTGCCTATCTCAAAACCACCTGGTTTTGCAAGGGGATCACCTGGGTTTTTTGCCCCAGGCTCGGTGGCCATCTAAAAAAACCTACCAATCCTACACATTTCTGAAAACTAGACACCTGGAGGCTTCGAAGGAGGTATGGCTTGCGTGGATCCCTTAACTTTTCCATACCCAAAATCCCTTGCAAACCTCAATTTTAGTTGAAAAAATCACTTATTCTCACATCTTTGTGTGGGAAAGTGTGGCATCACCGGGCTCACACAAATTTCCTACCACCCAGCGTTCCCCCAGGTCTCCCAATAAAAATCATGTCTCACTTGTGTGGGTGACTCAAGTACCCACAACAGGCAGGTTACCCTAGGTGCCGGCAGAGCTAGGGTTAAAAAACGACAGCTAGGCACTTTGCCAAAGAAGGGTCATTTTCACTGCGAAATTGAGGTGTGACCAAGTTGCGTTTTGAGCCATTCCCTGTTGCGGGCACTTGGCCGACCCACACAAGCGAAGTACCATTTTTCTTGTAAGACTTTGGGGAATGCAGCGTGGGTGGAAATTTGTGGATCCACAGGGATACCAGAACTTTCCATTACAGAAATATGGTGAAAATATGTTTTTTTGGACAATTTTATAGGTTTGCAAGGGAGTCTGGGTAACAGAAGCTTGTGGGAGGCAGTAAATCACCCCATCCTGGATTCCCCTGGGTATCTAGTTTTCAAAAATGTATAGGTTTGCTAGGTTTCCCTAGGTGCCGAAAGAGCTGGGGTTCAAAAACTACAGCTAGGCACTTTGCTAAAAAAGGATAATTTTTCATGGCAAAATTGAGGTGTGACCACGTTGCGTTTTGTGCCATTTCCTGTTGCAGGCACTAGGCCGACCCACACAAGTGAGGTACCATTTTTCTCAGAAGACTTTGGGGAATGCAGGTTGGGTTGAAATGTGTGGATCCACACAGATTACAGAACTTTCCACCACAGAAATGTGGAGAAAATGTGTTTTTTTAAACAATTGTTTAGGTTTGCAGGGGATTCTGGGTAACAGAACCTGGTGGGAGGCAGTCAAGTCAAGTCAAACCATCCAGGATTCCCCTGGGTATCTAGTTTTAAAAACTTCATAGGTTTGCAAGGTTTCCCTAGTTGCCGGCAGAGCTAGTTTTCAAAAACTGAAGCTAGACACTTCACAAAAAAGGGTACATTTTCATTGTGAAAATGTGGTGTGTTCACCTTGAAGTTTGAGCCATTTCCTGTCGTGGGCACTATGTTTACCCACACAAGTGAGGTACCATTTTTATAGGGAGACTTAGGGTAATTCAGATTTGTAAAGCAACTGTTATTGCCTATTGAATTTTGATGCATTTCTGCCTTCCAAATGAAAGACATTGTGTAAAAAAAAGTCATTTTGAAAAATGAATGATAATTCTCATGCTAGTATGAGTATTCCCAATTTCGAAAATGTGCAAATATGTACTGTTTCTAAACTCTATATTTGTTCCTATTTCAGAAATACATAAGTGTCTTTCATACCGATTTTTCCATGTATACATTTTCCCACAATAATTGCAATACACCCGTTACATAATAAAAATCCATTGCAAATTGCTGCTCAGTTTTTGACTCTGGGTTCGTCGGGTTCTTGATTAACCTACAAGTCCTATATATCCCCACAACCAGGAAGGTCCAGCAAATGTAACGGTATATTGCTTTCAAAGAGCTGTCATAATTAGTAGAAGTTACAGGTGAAAACGTTGAGACAGAAGGCTGTTTTTTTCAACTAATTTTCAATTTTTCCTAAATTTAACTGTTAGTTTCTATAAAGAAACGTTGATGGATCTACACAAATGACCCCTGCTAAATTCAAAATTGTGTCTACATTTCTAAAATGTATAGCTATCCAGGATCTATTATTACTTTCGTACCCATTTCTACCATTAACTAAAAGGAGGTTGAAAGCAGAAAGAATTGCAAAAATAGGCTATGTCCAAAAAAAAAATGCCAGAACTGTTTAAAAAATGTTGGTTTTCTGACAAAGGTCTGTCATTCCCTAAAAGCTGGGGAAATTGTGATTTCAGCCCCATAAACCCTTTTTTGATAACATTTGCAGGGAAAAACCCAGACGCTTTCATTTGCAGCCCATTTTTCCCCCAAAAAACACAATTTTGCTGTATTTTGGCTAATTTCCGGGACCCCTCCAGGGAATCCACAAACCCTGGGTACCTTTAGAATCCCCATGATGTTGGAAGAAAAGGACAAAAATTTGTCGTGGATACCTAATGTGGTCAAAAAGTGACAGGGGCCTAATCGCGCACTACCCCAAATAGCCCAAAAAAGGCTTAGCAGGGGGGGGGAGGCCTAGCAGCGAAGGGGTTAAATAATGTAAAGTATTATATTTCTTTCATACTAGTTAATACATTTTTATAAATTGAAATATATACTTTTCATAATAAAATGTATTTGTTTGTGTTAAGTTTATATGTTTAGTGATATTTCTTTAATTTTTACAATTGTGTAATGTGTATGATTCAAAAGAATGGTATATTATATATATTTAAATATTAATAAATTATTATTTGTTAAATTACATACTATTAATGTAATTGTTCAGTTTTTGTAATAGTTTTTAGAATTGTTTTATTTCCTGAACAATATACATTATTTACTAGTCATTACTTCTCATTCATATTAATATTTAAACTCTAACTATAGATAATTTTCTATTTACATGTCTTGTTATATTTTGTGTTAACTACGTTTCAAATATTTATTAGATTGGATCCTCTGAATGGCATACAATGAAGTGTGAATAGTACATCTAGGGCTAGATGTAGGTAAATTAGATTTACTGATTCTAAAATACCGAATTTTACTGATTCAGTATTTTAGAATCGGTAAATCTGATGTAGGTAATAATTCTGTATTTTTTACTGAATCGTTAGGATTCGGTATTTACTGATTCGGTAAATACCGAATCGGTATTTGCTATTGAATCCTATGAGCCATGAAGCGCATAGGATTCAATAGCAAATACTGATTCGGTATTTACAGAATCGGTAAAAATACCGAATTGCCAAGGGGGACAGGGTGTCACTTTGACACCCTGTTACACCCCTGTTTCTGGCTTGTGTGCCATGTGGCACACATACATACCCTAAGGGCATGTATGTGTGTCACATGGCACAGGTGTACATGCACAGATGTGCATGTACACAAGAATTAGTTATTTACCATGCAATTGTATTACATGGTAAATAACAAATTCTAAAGGCCCTGTAGCACTGTTAGAAGTGCTACCTACATAGGAAAATAAAGATTCTGTAATTTTACCGATCGGTAAATTTACAGAATCAGTAAAATTTACAGATTCTGTAATTTTACAGAATTGGTAATTTTACCGATTCGGTAAAATTACCGATTCGGTAAAATTACCGAATCTGTAGGATTTTCAATGCCCTACATACCAATGTCAAAATACCGGTCGGAAACGGCCAAAAATTGGGATTTTCGGCCGTTTCCGACCAGTATTTTGACACCTACATCGGGCCCTTGACCTCTTTACTTTGAAATGCCTTCCTCAAAATGGTTTAGAATGTAGTGGGAATAGTATGTCACCTCTTTAGAATTCAATACCTTCCCCTAAATAACTTAGAGCGGCATGGGAATAGTAAATGTTACATACTAAGTGTCTAACACTTTCAACTAAATGGCTGAAGTGGGAGTAGTGATGTAACCTCGTTAGTGTTCAACACCTTCTACTAAATGGCTTAGAATGAGAATAGCAAATGTCACCTCATTAGTGCTGAAGATCTACTACTAAATTGCTTAGATTGAAGTAGGAATAGTAAATGTCATGTCTTTACACATCCTGAAAAAAATCTTCAAATGGATTCCAGAGAACACCAGATGTACCGTCACTCAAGCCTAATCACTAGCAGACTTGACTATGTCAAAGCACTCAATACCGTAATTCACAACCACCACCTCTACCATCTTCAGCCCATCCGGAATTCTGCTGCTGATAGACTCATCTTGGACGTCCCTCAGAGCACCCACATCATGCCTCACCACAGAGATCTCCACTGGCTTCTGATACACAAACCGTGCCATTTCAAACTCTTCACTCAAGCATACACGGCACTGCACAACATTGGACTAGCATACCTTAAATACCGCCACTGCTTTCAGGAGCTCGTCACCAGACACCTACGCTTTGCCTCTCTCTTTTGCACACTCCCCCGCATCCACATTAGCAGAATAGGAGGCCCAGCTTTCCATACCTTGTACCTAAAAAGTGGAACGACCTCCCTCCATACTTAAGGGTCTCCTCTTTGCTTCTGGTATTTCAAAGTTTCTAAAAACCTGATTCTTCATGTAAGACCCAGCAGATAGCCTTCACACAATCTCCAGTCATTCTTCACAAATGCTGATAACATAACATACCATAACATCACATAGCATGGAATGACATGACACGACATATCATACCATGACATGCATTGACAAGGAAAGATTTCCTCACATAAAACAGGTAAAGCAATGTCTAGACATACATGCTTCCCTCACATTCATAGGACATGGACCATTCTGGCTAGAAACAATGCATTCTTCCCGCTCATGAATGGAACAAGGACAGCATCTCCAGCAACAATCCAAGCCTGTGTGTTAAACACAAGCACACACACAATATGAGGCATGTAATAACAGTGTTAATTCCCTTTACACACTGTACAGTTACATGATGGTCAGTAATAATGGAAATTAAGATATTCACACAGCTGATCCTCTCCCTTACCAACGACCCCGCCACCGCCAGAGCCAACCTACACGAAGGGATGAAAGACGTAGCCGAATGGATGATGACCAGCCGCCTGAAACTGAACTCAGACAAGATGGAAGTCCTCATCCTGGGCTCCTCACCCTCCGCCTGGGACGACTCCTGGTGGCCCCCTGCCCTGGGCACCGCACCCAAACCGACAGACCACGCACGCAACCTGGGCTTCATCCTGGACTCCTCCCTCTCCATGACCAGACAAGTCAACGCCGTCTCCTCGTCTTGTTTCAACATCCTGCGCATGCTACGTAAGATCTTCCGGTGGACCCCCACCGAGACCAGGAAGACGGTCACCCAGGCCCTCGTCACCGGCCGTCTGGACTACGGCAACACCCTCTACGCCGGAACAACCGCCAAGCTCCAGAAGAGACTCCAGCGAATCCAGAACGCCTCAGCGAGACTCATCCTCGACATCCCCAGACACATCCACATCTCCGGACACCTGAGAGACCTGCACTGGCTCCCGGTCAACAAGAGAATCTCCTTCCGGCTCCTCACCCACGCACACAAAGCCCTACACAACCAAGGCCCGAGTTACCTCAACAGCCGCCTCAACTTCTACGCTCCCACACGCCATCTCTGATCAACCAGCCACGCCCTCGCCGTCGTCCCCCGCATCCGAAGAGCCACAACAGGAGGAAGGTCCTTCTCCCACCTGGCCGCCAAGACCTGGAACTCCCTCCCGACCCACCTCCGCCTGACCCAAGACCACCTCGCCTTCAGGAAGCAGCTCAAGACCTGGCTGTTCGAGCAGTAGCGGACCCCCCCTCCCCAAGCGCCTTGAGACCCTCCGGGTGAGTAGTGCGCGATATAAATGTCTTTGATTGATTGATTGATACAAAACAGGTATCATACTTGCAAAATCATCTAAGCTTATTTCAGGCACAGAGTAAACTTTGAACAAGAAAGGGATACCAATATAATGACGTAATTACACTTTGTGAAACCAGGAAACCTGGGGTCAATCTCAGCTTGGCCACTTGACCAAATTGTGTGATCCTGCACAAATAATTTACTTTATCACGCTTCCAATTTTTTTCATTTTGCATATGAGAAAAACTTGAAATGCATGAGGTTCTAATATATACAAAAAACTAACTTGCATTTCGGTTTATAGACTATAATGTTGTTTCATGTAAAATATAAATATAAATCCCTCATACGGGGTCCACAAGACAACTGACTGGCCTGCTAGTTCACTAATAGGATTATTGTCAGGGTGAGGTATAGAGTCATGAATATGTTTAAGTTAATGTTTAGAAACTATAATTTACAATAAACGTATAGGAGGAGGATGCATTTGTGACATTCACAAAAAGATTAATCAAACAAATCATCAGGTAAAATCTAGAAATACAAAATGTAAACAACGTAGTCAAATACTGGTTATTCAAAGTCCAAGTTTCAGCACATATATTCCATAAATAAACTAGCAACCCCACAGCTGACTAAATGTTGAGCACCTCAATCTTAAAGTCCCAAAAGTATCAAGTCCTGTGCCAATAGCCTCTGAGACCTGCTGCGGTTAGATCCCACTGGATATCCAGAGATAAACCTTCAAAAAAGTGTGGAGGCAGCACCAGGGATGGAGTCACACATCAGTCAATGTATTCTATGTCACTATTCTTTATTCTTCTTTATAAATTCAAATAGCACAACAGCCAACGCTTTTCGATCCTGTTACGGGAACTTCATCAGGGCTGTAAGCAACACAGATCAATATATAAATAGACATTATATATATAATATTTACATAAAAATTCCAACAGCACATAAAGAAATAACAATAACAGTATACATAAATACTGACACTAACATATTAAAAAAAGAAACACTAACAGTATACATAAAAAATGGCACTAACATTTGTCATTACCACAAATATATACAACAATTATAAATAACACACCTCCATTGTTTCCACACTTGTATACATCAGGTCCACAGAAACCCATATTGATAATTTACTTGTAATCACGTTTGTGATCAACACCTGTGTGTTTATAATTCTACTATTAGTAAAAAAGGAAAAAGGAAGGTAGGGAAATGAAGGAGGAAAGAAAAAAGCAGAGAAGGATAGGCAAGATAAAATGGGATACATATATAAATATGACTAAAATGTTCCTCAACCGAATAGATTTAATGATGGAACCAAATATCAGATGAAATAAAAGTCAAATCCGACGGGAACAAGTGAAATCCAATTTCTAATCAAGACAAACACAGAGTGATTAAATAATACAAAATAATAGCATGATTTCATTATATCTTGCTGTATCAATGTCCTCTATATTAATGGGCCAATAGCCCTAAGTCTATTATGATCAGAAGATCATCCAAAACATTCTCCCCTAGGGTGCGTCTACGTAGAGTTACTCCAGGTCAATCAACTTGATTCTTTCCACATCAAAAGATCTGGGGGGGAGTACACATGAGCCATCTTTTAAAATGCCAAAGAAACACAATTAAATAAAAAGGGTGCATGTGTGTACCATAGTGAAACTTTCCACGCAGGTTTAGAGATCATAGGTAATGTAATAATAATTATTACCACTGGTACGTATGGTACGACCAACTAGAGACCACACTTCAGTGTAGCGATAGATTAATATATATCTGGCCGGTCAGTAGGATAATAACAACCCTGTATGTCCTAAATTTGAACAATATCAAGGAGGGTTTCCAAAGGAAAGTTAAAATAAAAAGGAACAAACATTTATAATGGCACATGGGCAGTGATAGTCCTAAATGTACATGTAACACTTATTTTCCAGAGAAAAATACATCACTAAATAAGGACCACACTTCTTTGAAGTGTTAGATCAATATGTACCGGGCCCATCAGAACAATGGGCCCGATTCACAGAACTAACTTAAGACAAAATCCTAAACTTACTACTTTTGGTATTCACAGAAGTTAGGATTTTGTCTTAAGTTTGTCTTATGACAGACTTAAGACAGACTTAAGACTGACTTAAGTTAGGATTTTGTCTGTAGAGCACCCTGGGTACCAGGCTTTCGCTCCAAAAGCTGGGATGGCTGTGTACCAAACAACTAGACCGCTAACCTACTGCAGTCAGGTAGCACAACACATAGCCATGGCATCCATTTTAAATGCAGCATTTCACCAGGGTGCATTCCCACAATGGGGGGGGTTAATAAGTACACACACACCATTGCATTACATGTCCTCATTAAACAGGGCATCTCATACCACACATGGCCTATACAACTTTCTTTACCATGGGGGAGACATCCTAACACAGGGGGTGAAAGCGAAAAATGTTGGGGGAAACTGGGCCAAGTCCAACAATGGTGAACTCCTCGTTTGTTCAGTGTTGGCATGATGAGTACATGGGGCCTCATTATTACGAATGAGATTGCATGGCCCTTAACTATTTGGAGTTTGAATGACTCCTTTTTTTTAGAGTCTGTACCCAGGTGGTTCACAAAACTCTCGATGAATATTGACCAATGTGATTACCAAGCCATTTTTATGAGAGAAGATATATTTGAGGAAGGACTGTGCAAGTAGTGAGTGCATTTATCAGGGGAATGAAGAACAGATCAAAAAAATCTCTCACACTACTTGCCTTCTGTACTATGTAAATGTTAGCCTGATTACAGTCAAGTGAAAGGCTGAGGTGGTAGGTTAGCTGGAGCCTTTGAGCAGGGTCTACCTACTGACCATTTTGGTAGAGGCTGCTATCCATCTTCCAGCTGTGGAATGATCCCTGCCCATTTATCACTTTATGATATTCCTCGGATCCAATTGCTACCTTGAAGTGGAATCCCACTGCACAAATGCCAACAAGTTCTGTGTACACCCTAGAAGAAGGTCCATTGAGTGATAAGGGTGATGAAAAGAACATTGAGAGCACCAAACCTCAGGGGATTCCACAAGTTCTGGTTCTCATTGTGGCATTCCCCTATGAGTAGGGTTAATTCTTGTAGTAACACATAATGCTACTCTCTTTTCTCATATTGCATGATACTCTTTGCTTCTGCATCTTTTTGCTCAGAATCGCTTGTAAATTACTATTGCCTACACTGCTCAAGGCTCACAGTGTTTTTGGGAATCATCCTTATTACTCTCAGTATTTGTGGCACTCTGATTGCTACAATTGTGTTATTGGGTCAATAACCTTGAATTTGTATAGGTAGGGCATACCTGGCTGCTTTTGCATAATAGAAATATTACAATTCTTTTCATTTGCTTTATGAAAACCCGTCTCACAGGAGCTCTATGGTGATGGCAGTCGGTCCAAATAAAGATGTTTATGAATAGTTTATACTTCAGACAAACCTACATCCAAAGAAGCATTGTTCATGTATTTTGGTGATTGGCAGGCGGTATTAAACTTATGGCAATCTAGTAAAACTACTAAGCCAAGTTGGTATCATGCCTAACACTCCAGTTCAAGATCCCTAACTATCCAAAGCCTTTCTTTTAATTAGTGAATGGCAAGTTTATATCTACCTACACCATGCACTGTGGCACTAAGGCTGACAGAGGTTACCATGGACCTCCTATAGAGCGAACTCAATGTATAGTCTTCCATTCCGGTGCATCACGCTTCAGTGCTCTTCACATAAACAAATATGCAACATGGATATCAAAAAGACAATGCCTTTGTATTTTGCCTCTATAAAATTAACCAATTATAGCATTTCCACTGTATCACCGAAGAATGGTATTGCATTGGTGTGTTGTCACTTAATGAAGTATTCAAATAAAAATATCTAAAAAACAAATTCATTTTTATCACAAAAGTATATCAAATTAAAATAATAATTGTATAGTAAGTAACACTGAATCTTAGAGCGAAAACACTTTATAGAGTAAGGAGGCCACATTCTGCTCTAGCTTCACAGTCCGATGGCCAATACCAATGCCCTTTGATATAGGTTTGTGATTAGTTGGTTATGTCACAATCCTGATTCTTTTTTTTAACATATGTTATTGACATTTTATATCTTAGTACTTTAGTGCACATGTATACATCATTTCTTCATTTACATTCATCTTTTGCTCACGAGGCACATACATAGTAACTTGATTTCCGGCTTCAATTGATAATTGTTGATGTTTTGTTTCTTCAGTACATTTTACAGGCTATGATCTATAAATATTGACTCATCATTAGGTCACAATTATTTATGCTTCTAGCCCTATCCCATTTTTTCCAGCCTCTTTTACTTGGTTAGCCACCAGCTCCAGACCAGGGACCAGCAATGCCAACTATGTTTAAAGGATTAATTTTAAAACCAAACTACTATCTAAAACTTGTGCAGGAGGGTTGTGTATGTATTTTTCTAGGGAGACTTACTGGAGGAGAACTGCTAATCAATGATCGTTGTTGGGCAGCGAGGGCCCCTCTGTTATATTCAGGCCCACCGTACTCCTTGTGTCTTATTCCTCTGGTATGGTTGCTCATGTTGTCTAGTGGCGGCATCTTGTCACAATCATGATCATTATTGCGCAATACATTCGCCTGAGAGATAAAGTTGTGACGTTGCAGGACTACTTTGTAAGATAATGTTGATGAGCTTTAAAAACGAACAAACAGCATAATGTTTGCCGCGTCCAATGCATTGCTTCATTAGGGTAGTTGAATATTGAACACACGCCAATAAACAACAGAAATAAATGAAGAAAGATGAATAATAATGAGAATCACCATACTACTGTGAACAGCACAGCAGTTTCAAGTGACATCCAGTGTTATTAGAAGAAATGAGCAATTGTACAGGTAATCCACTTGATATATGTATTTGTTAACTCACTTTGATCAAACATATTTTTACTCAATGATAAATTGTAAAACAATATAAATAGGTAAACAAAACAAGTTGGACAACAACTGCTTTCAATGAAGAAATTATTTAAACTATTCCAATTCCAATTCCAATTGAAGCCCATGTTAGATGTGAAGGACATCTAACATGATCTTCAATTGGAATTCCATGGAGCATATTATCAAGCCCATTATCGCCGTTTTAGCAGTAGTTTTCTGCCGCTAAAGAGGCAATAATTTTATCGCCTGGCTTGATAATAGGCCCCTACATTTCTTCATGACATTGTTCATGCTCCAATTGCCTAATAACAGAAGGACCTAATCAGAATTAAGTAAGCAAACATATTGTTAGACCTGTCTGTCTTAGAGTGGTCTTCCTCCAAACATTTTGCCTTCTCTCCTTCCCTTCTGCTTTGTGGAATAACTTGATGGTGGCCTTAGGACTCTACGCACTTTGCCACTGCTAACCAGTGGTTAATTGGTTGTGCTTTCATCATACAAACAAAAAACGTGTGCATCCTACAAATTCAATGATATAAATCAAGAGCAAACAATGCCCATAACTACAATCTAAGTCTGTAGCCCCACATCAGCATTGTAAGTTATGTCAGAAGCCAGTAGATCCCCATGCGTCCATCTACAACGGCCTGAGGCATCTATTGCCCATTCGAGTCTCAACACTTCAGCCACATGTATTGAACTATCACAAATAAGTGTCCGGAGATCCTGCCACGGGTTGAGCAGCATAGGTGACAAAAAGGGCTGACTGTTCATTGGCATCAACTCCCAGTAGTCCTCTGGCCACTGTTGCCAAAAGCAGCATCCACCAGCCAGTCTTTATATTTCAGGCAGCCACTTCACCTCCAGCGCATAGCAACCCTCTGCCTTGCCAGCAGGAGCAGTACCTTTTGATAAGGAGTCCCTATAAATGTTTGAATTGGTTCAAATTCTAATACAAGCTCCTTGATAAATAATTTTTAGAGGTGTTGGACCTCCTTGATGTGTACCACTTTGATTTAAGAGTGGATACCGTGAGATTTTCTTGTGTTTCTTTAGGGTATATATGTTTTGTGTATGTAGTGTACATTCTGTATATGTGATGTATATATTTTGTATATTGTATTGTATATAGAGATGAATGCTAGCTAGGGTGTTTTCCTTGTTGTACAGTCCTTAGTCTATATGTAACAATTGTTTGTATTATTTAATTTCTTGTGCACCATCTTGTCATTTGAGATGTATATATGTTTTTGTAACTTATGAACATTAATGATCTCAAAAAGTATTATGATCAACAGGGAAATTAATTATACCTTGTTTGTAAATAAATGTTGAATTGATCCCTCTGTACCAATTTCTTTTTCATACATATCGTTTGATGTCCCTTGCTCAGGTATAGGAGGGTGATTTGGGCATAACCCCTGTTTTTTCCTAGCAGGAGCAGTATAGCCATCAGTCCATGCATGCTGACAGGGATATCTTTGACATGCAACTCTGACAATAGAGTAGTGGGGGACTGGAAGGCAAAGAAGGTCCAGTGCCCATGCTACAAAAGAAACTATACTCCAAAAAGAGGGGTCACTGTTCCTAAAAAGGAAAAAAGTGGAAGAAATGGTCTATGGTGTAGATAGGAGATTCAGTGAGACACTTACTTGTTGCCCTCACATCCCAAGGGATGTAAGGGCATATTATCAAGGACAGGCGATACATTATCGCTGCTTTTATTGGCAGGAAACTGCCGATAAAGCGGCGATAATGGCCTTGATAATATGCTCTATGAATTCCAATCGAAGCCCATGTTAAATGTGAACACATCTAACATGGGCTTCGATTGGAATTCATAGAGCATATTATCAAGGCCATTATCGCCGCTTTATCGGCAGTTTCCTGCCGATAAAAGAGGCGATAATGTATCGCCTGTCCTTGATAATATGCCCCGTAATTCTTCATCAGAGGGCATTTGCTCCTCATCTGGGTGGAGCTGTAATGCCCTACAGGCCCCCGAAGGGTCACTTTAGCAGAGATCTTTTAAAATTCTTGCTGTATGACGCATGTGAGGAAGTTAGTGAATATACAATTGACTACTGTATATCTATGCTATGTCAATTTAATGGGTGGATTCCTCTGTCAAAATAAAAAAATAAACAGATGGTTGGTGCTACTAGAGGGTTATAATGGCCCTAGGTAGTCAGTTGTGGATATAAGGGGAAACCGTTTTATACTTAGGGTCAAATAAATATAAAACAATTTCCACTTATATCCACAACTTACTATCTAGGTCCATTATAGTCAATGTTATATTCACTCACTTCTTTATGAGCACTTCCTTACATGCATCATATGGCAATAAATGTAAAAGGAGCAATCACCCTATAATGAAGCATAACATCCCTAGGGATGTATGAGGGCAACAAGTAGGAGTCTCGATGACTATCCTATCTATACCCTAGACTGTTTCCTCCCCTTTTCCTCTTTGGGAACAGAGACTCCTCTTTTTGGAGAATATTCCTGAGGAAGGAGTGCCATCCTAGGTCCCTGAGACTGGAAGGACCTGGGACCTGGGACCACGCGAGCGCTACATCTAAAAGCACCAGCAGAGGAGAGTGCTATATTGGTGCTGGACTGGACCCCCCTGGAGGTGAGGAGCATTACCCTGGGGCCCCTGAGGCTTGCAGCTGGGGATGTCTGAGCTCTAAGCGCTCCCATTACTAAGCGCTATACCCTCTGCGCTGTCTTGCATAATCTGCCCAGAGCTGCTGTCTTAAAGGGCTGTACTACCCAGGGACTGCCTTCTCCCAGAGAGCTGTGCGTGGCTAAAATCGCTATCATTCCAAAGCGCTGCGCAACTGCAAGAGGCTGCCCTGTGACTTCTGCCCATAGGACTGCGAGAAGCGCTGTGCCCCAGTGAACATTGTGCCTCCAAGCGCTGTGGTTGTAGAACCTGTCGCTGCCCCGAAGCGCTGCTTCACCTAAGCGCAGTGCGTGGCTAAAAGGAACTGTCTGAGTGGAAAGTCCGGCGGGTGCCTACCCCGTTTTATAAAAATCTTACAGCGCGGGTGCCCACCCCTTATAATTGCCGCCGTGACTCACCGCCGCGACCCGGAAGAGGAAGGAGTTGCCTCGGACATCATGCGGGGCTCCCATGAGCTGGTGGGAGCTTGTCCCTTTGCTGATTCGAGAATCGGAGCGGGAGCCCACCCTGCCCGTTTGTGCCCAGGATCACCGCCGCGGCATCGGAGAAGCCCGACCGGGCCTGAGAAGCCAAAGAACAGCCTTCGTCACATGACGGGGCGCAGGCCGTGTCATCGGCCACGCCCGCTTCCTCGCCGCACCGCCATTGGGCTTTGGGGCCACGTCACACCTCCTGAGGTCCATGCCCTGATTGGCCCTGAGGCCCAGGAACCATCCGGAGCCCCGCGCCAGCGGACGGAAGCCCCGGGTCTCAGGAAGGGGCCCAGGTGAAGGCCGGAGGAGGCAGCGCTGTGCACCCCCTCCCCAGCGACTGCTGCTAGCCTGTGTGTGGGCTCAAGCTGCAGGTGGGCAGGGTGAGACATCAGGAGAAGCCGCTGGAAGGGCACTGTTGGCGGGGCTCCTACGGTGAAGAGGAGAGCCCCGCTGTGCCCACAGCTGCCGAGTGAGCAGGAGATGGAGAGGGAGCGTCAAGGCATGGTGTTGGTGCCTACCCCCTCCCCAGCATCGCGTGGAAGTCCCTGAGGACCTGCAGGTGAGAGCGGGAGAGCCCGGAGCCCGGTGAGTGGGGCTCAACTGTGTAGTGGGTTGGGGGGGTGTCAGGCACAGGGTCGGTGCCCACCCCCAGGAACAGTGTTGCCCTTCCAGGTGCCCTGGCTGGCAGCGGGCACCTGCAACATAGGGCCAGACTATTTGGAGGGGACCCCCAACTGGCCTGAACTCAGTGGGCCTCTTAAATTTTGATTGTAGGGTCCCAGGACACAGGGACTCCAAAGGCGAACCTACAACGTTGGGACGCTCAGGGGTGCATGTTATGCACTGTATGTCATGCCCTTCATGCCGGTATGGTTATGCCATGAGGTTTCCATTAGATGCCTGTTCTAGCGCCTAATGTGCTCTGTTGCCTATTGGTAGGCCCCATGCAATTCAGCCTAATACTTGTGTCAGGTTGCTTCACCCTTAGGCCTACGGGTATGTAAAGGCCTATTGAAATGCTAAAGTGTGTAAGCTTGTGGTGATTTGGATTCGGGGTTAGTGCCCTACCTGGATCTAGGTGGCACTTCATGTGCAGACGTGTACTGTCTCATGCTCATGTGAATACGCTCCATGCTCATGATTTGTGGAGGGCTTCACTGACGCATGTTAAGACTATACCCCCTGTTAATGGGATTCCGGCCTAATGGTTATGCCTGTCTCATGTTTCATGCATGCTAATGACATGTCTGATGTCAATGTGGGACGCTTAATGTTCCTTTTTGCAGGGGATGCTGACGCCATACATGATGTGCTTTTATTTTATGCTGATATGCCCAAAGGCTGATGCCTAGTGTTTCTTCCCCTCACGCTTATATTGCTGATTTCCTATGCCGTTTATTTTTTATGCGCACTGTGTTTCCTGCCCCAGGATTTAGGTCTATGCCTGATGTTAATGCTGGACGTCCTGCTAAGAGGTTTTATGGCAGATGTTTGTGCCTGATGTTCCATGTCAATGGATAACGCTTTGTTTTATTTCAACCCTGGAACCAATAGACTTACCTTCTTCTTCTTTTTCCCATTACCTGTGTAAATAATCCCTGTGTATATATTGCCCTGGCATCAGTTGGCGCAACATTGTGATTACTGTGATTTCTGTTGCAGATTGGAGACAATACAAGAATTATGCTTATTCATGAAAACTGGTGTTGTGTCTCTTTTTGCGCTGTGCCTGGTGTATCGTCTATGTGTACTGCGTGGATGCTTCAAACATGTCCTCAGGAGTTTGGCCTGCCCGCTCTGCACCATGCTACCCTCCGTAGAATTGTCTAACCCATTTCTAACAACCATGTCATAAAGAATGTGAAGGAATTATTCATTTTAGTTAATGGGAGAAAGAAGAGGAGTCGTGTAAGACGTTTCGGCCTCCCACAAGTAAAACATTTGACTCATAACTGGTTTCTGTAAGTACTGCCTGCCTATCCCTCAGTAGCTCCTCCCAAGCAGTCAGTCTTTCCTCAGAGAAATGAGGCATACGCTGTGGTGACTCTAAATTTGCTCCTTACCTTCCCTACTAAATTCAAGGCAGATGATGGTCTTTTATTGCCTGCTAAAAACATTGGAGGAGAGTAAAGCAATTTAAAATTATTCCTTCAATTAGACATGCTTTCGAGGACCACATACTCCAAATTCCAGTTGTGTGGAATGTTAGACTTGGCTGTCTCTAGTTGGCAGAGGTATACACTTCTGACAAATATGGACTCACCTCCTCTACTCAGGGCAAGGGGATCACACACTTAGATAACCCCTGCTCACCCCCTTGGTAGCTTGGCAAAGGAGACAGGCTTATCTCAGAGGCAGTGCGTTAAGCATTTATGACCACTTAAAGTAATAAATTGAATACACTGCAAATGGACACGACACAGTAGTATTATAAAAATAAGGATTTTTATATAAGGCTTAGCACAAGACCAAATAACGACAAAAATATACCACAATCTTATAAATACTCTTGGAAGGAAAAATAATAGTTCAAGTGTAGTTTCTTCTTAGCACAAAGTCTTTAGTAACAAAAGCAACTCTTCTTCTTTAAATCACAGTTCTTGGCAACAATGTTACCCACACAGGAGTCACACGACATCGAGGCAAAGTTAATCCAAAGGTTCGGCGTCGACCGCGAGGAGCGCTACGTCGAGCCCGGAGTCACACGGACCCCCACAACACAGTACCTTGGAAAAGCAAACCACACAATGATCAGCGGCGTCGAGATGTCCGGCGTCGCGTCTTCGGCATCGATCGGGCCTCGGAGTCGGGGCGACCTGCAGCGGCGTCGACAGATGTCAGGCAGGAGCAGCGCTCCCAAGGCGAAGCAAGATACGGCATTGTCGTCGATGATGATGTTGCAAGAGTGAGCAGCGCTCACCGCGTCGAGAGGGCTCGAAGTCGATGCGATCAGCAGCGGTGCAGACACGGGGTCACTTGGAGCTGGAGCCGAACTCACTACTCACTGGCGTCGCTACTGGCGTCGATCGGGCCCGGCAGCCGACGTCGAGGAAGCGGGACACTGGAGCCGTTACTCACGATGTCGAGCTGGATTCGGCGGCGTCCGTCGGCGCCGAGATTGCTGGATTCTTTCAGAGGTGCTGGATTTTCAGGGTCCAGCAACAAGCACTTTTAGCAAATAAATGAAGTCATTTAGCCCTGTGACTTCAACAGGAGGCTGGCACTCTTCAGCCCTTGGAGATTTTCTTTAGCAAAGTTTGAGAGTACACACACAGTTCCTCTCTCCTGGTTCCTTGGCAAAAATAAAGAAGCACTGCAGGATTCCCCCCAGCAAACAGCACACTGGCAGAAGGGGTAGGCAAGTCCTTGGATCAGCAGGCTTCTTGTCCTTGGTTCAGGGTTCCTTGTCAGAAGTGATCTAAAGTCTTAGTTCAGGGGTCCTTCTCTTATACCCCTTTTTGGCTTTGATCCCTTTGTCCATGCAGGGGAATTCCCCTCATCCTGGGTTTGTTGTGGGTGTAGCCAGGCAGAGGCACCTGGCCTATTCGCTGTGCTGGGCTGGGTCCTCAGACGCCCAGCAGGAGGTGGAGCCAGTATTGTCACTGGCAGGAGCAGAGCTATCAGTCGCCCAGCAGGAGGTGGAGCCAGCATTGTATCAGGCAGGGCAGGCTATCAGGAACTACTCTCCCCCTACTCTCAATGCAAATACTTCACTCACCCCACACTGACTCATTCAGAACTCTGGAGCCACCCAGCCCCTGTCACACACACACCAAACCAGCAGAAACCAGAAATAGTTAGACAAGAAAATAGCCACTTTCTAAAAGTGCTATTTTCAAACCCAGGGTCCAAAAACCATCCACACAAACGGATGCGGTATTAAACACTGAGTTCAGGGATACCAAACTCGACATTGCACCATGCTCCCCGAGCCAGCTAGGATTATAGCATTAATAATCCTGGCAGCCCATTCTAACTAATGGAGAGCAGGTAACCTCACAATAGTGAAAAACGAATATGGCTGTAATTCACTATTAGGACATGCCAAATTGGTCAGGCTTGTCCTACCTTATGCTTACAATGCACCCTGCCCGCGGGCCTACCATAGGGGTGACTAACATGAAGTTAAGGGAAGGTTTGGGGACTGGCAAGTAGGTGTACTTGCGCAGTCTGCGTGACAGTATCAGACTGCACGTAGGTCTAGCAATGGCAGACCTCTCGACATACTTTTACTAGGCCGCTCTTGTGGGTGGCACAACATGTGCTGTAAGCCCACGAGCGGCATTTGTATTTACAAGCCCTGGCACTCCTGGTGCACTAGACTAGGGATTGACAGTAAACCATATAAGCCAAACATGGAATTCAATCAATACAGTAATTTTACATAGGGAGCACTTGACTGTGGCACTGATCAGCAGTGGCACGGTGCCCAAATTAATATACGAGCAAAAACAACGTAAACAGAGGAGGCAAACAGGAAAAAAATGGAGGAGAGACTCAGGCCAATGATGTCAGGTCTAACATGGATGAACTACAAAATCAAAATACAACAAAGGATAGAAGCTGAGTCCAATTCTCTTTTCATTTGAGAGAAAAATAAAAGTATCTTTCCCTACTTTGCTCTAAATAAGAGTCCTACCTATTTTCCCAATATCCTATCCCAAAGGTGTCAGCACGTGTTGACTTCCTAATGAAGTAGTCACGTCAAATGGGTCTGATAGCTTAAAGCTATGGAACTTGCTCTAAGATGCTCCTTCTCCTCCGAAATAGGTAGAAGTCCAATATATCTGTCCCTGCGCATCATACAAAATGACAATGTCAACCCACAATATGTCATTCATGGACAACTTCCACAGAAGCTTTAATTACTTTGACTCTTCGTTCAGTGGCCTTGGTTCCCAGATAGGCCAGACACGAAAGGTGTCCCCTCCTTTCACCTTCCAGACTTCCTCAAAGACATTCTGGGTATCTCCTTAAATCTACGAATAACAAGGTCGAATTCCTGCACTTTCAGTAGGATGAGAACATACTTTCTATTAGCACAACATAGGATTAATTTAATTATAATTCATGAGCAACCAAGGAGAAACAAAACTCACAACAACCTACAGTTTGGGTCTACAATTCAGTCAACTTAAACTAAACATAAATTACATTACACAAGTATAATTTCATCCTGCACACTACTCGTACAGTAATTATAAGTTCTCTAATACATACAAAGTCCTACTTAAATGTGCACACTTACAGTTCAATGCTGATATAATTTGAATAACTGCATCTTAATAATCGTGAAACACTGCAAATGATAAAAATACATGCGTTTAAACCATGAGTAGAGTGCACCCATACAATTAGAGTGCTATAAGTGCTCTATCAGTTGCAACAGCAAAAGAAAAATACAGTAAAGAAATAAATACTATAGAACTATATTTGTTTCAGCAAAACCTCCTGAGCTCTACATCTGATTTTCTAAAATGTGTGTCTGTTATTTTGCTTTTTAACAACCTGATTTGACAATGTATACTTTCACATACACTGTATGCAAATGCACATAATTGCTTTCTTGAAGTGATCACACATGATTGTCACTGTTGTAAAGTCTCTTTTTCTTACATGATTTTGTCACTGTTGCAATATATATTAACCCTTTTAAAATGATTAATTTTTTGTTACCTTGTTACTGACACTGTTGCAATAATATGAGTTACTTTAGCCTTGTCACTAAATTTTCAATGCTCTGCTAAACCTGTAGCCTAAAGGTGCTACTGTCCTCTATGAGTTTGCCAATATTACCAATACTCTGACTCTAACCTTGTTCTGTTTTTCCAAGGCGAATTATATCAAACTATAGGACTTGCGCTTCACAAGGATCACCTGTCAACTTTAACTGGCCACTTGAAGAACTAACTAAAGGCATCATTATGCCACTGGACGTTTGGACCACCATCCGCTATTGCAGTGGTCAGGAGACCGTTAACATGCATGCAGATGGACCGACTGCTGCCTTATGATACAACCACTGGCAGTCATAAATGCTTCAGGGGCATGCTGCAACCCTGTAAAGGGCTGCAGCACATGCCTCCACCGGGCAACACCTCCTGCATGTAGGTACTGTGTATCATGCACATGGCACACAGTGCATGGAGGTGTGTTTGGTCACTACATGTGCCCCAGGGCCACTTTTCAGTGGCCTACAGCATACAAGGCCCTGTTTTGGGCCCCCATATCCATTTCTGAGAACCTTTTCATGGTGGTGTTCCCGCCAGGATAATGTTGTCAGAAAAGTATATTGTGATCCTGATGGTGGTGGCTGCTTCAGCACTACTGCCATTCTGAGACACAGCTCCAACCGCCACTCCATCAGGATCTCTGATGCTGGCAGAGGTGGTGGTCTTGCATGGTGCAGAAGTGGATCTGACCGCCAGCATCGTATTGCAGTGGTTGGACCGAAGGGATGTCAGCGGTGGATCTGCCACCAACGGCCTGTTAGTGACCCAACGACCAGACATCCAAATCAGCCCGATAGTGTTAGAAGGCCCAGTGTGCAGGACAGAAGTTTGTTTTCGAACAGTTGTCTTGTTAGAAACAACTGTTAAAGCATAGTGTACCAAATGCAGATGAGGCTCAAATACAAGAATCAACCCGAGCAGTGTTGTGGCTGAAGTGGTGCTAGAATCTCAATTTACTTGTTTATTACATGGTAGTCAGGCTGTTGATGAAACGTACAAGTAACAGTTGCGATATTTGAAGTCATTGTATCCTGCATGACCACGTTCTGCCTCTTCTGCACACCTTTGTGTAGCCAATATTAGTCTTTAGATGTGAATAGTGTGGCGTACTCCAAAGCCTCGGTACCCACTAATGACTACACTACACACTGATCTTAGTATAATATGTCTTAATTCTTCTGCATGTAACCGTGAACTCAAAATTCTAAACCTTCATTCACTTCACTGTGCTCTAATACTTACATCACAGTTCTACAGAGTCCATCTGGAGACAACAGGGTTTCGTCTTGCTAACTCACGCAACAATACATCTTCCTTTCTGTTCAATAAAAAAATGATTTTTTTTTACAAATATATACAATCATAACTCTCCAATGAGTCTTAGTGCTTCTCTGCTCATGCGGCCTGACCAGGTCTTCTGAAACTTGGGACCTGCGTTGGTGATGTAAGAACAACATCAGTTAGGGGGTCTTCAATTGGCCTTTCAGACCCAGTCCCTACATTGACATTAGTGTCTGACGACCAATAAGCCATATGTCTGAAATGCAAGGAATCTTGCATAATGGATTTCCCAGGACATTGGGCAGTCACCTTGTGTCCTTTGGTGGTCACAAAATGAAATGGCTCAGCATCGACGGGTGCATCAGCTTTCCATTTTCTAGGCTGACCGAAAAGCACTCGATCTCCCCTAGTGACGGTAATGTATTTTGCATGTTTGAGCTTCTCTGCATAGGCCCTCATTTATTTTATGATCCAAGTCTCTTATATGAGTTTCTTCCTTTAGTACTCGATATTCTGTCAGTCCATTGAGGCAATTTGGTCATCATGGCTCTCCTGAACATCAAAGTTACATGGTTTTCACCTGTGGCCGGGTCAGGGGTTGAACAGTAAGGCTGAAGATTAGAATTTAAGACAGTTTTCAGGTCAAATGTTTCCAGCTTTCTTAAGAGTACTCATGACATGTTGACAAGGCCATTGGACTGTGACCAAAGAGGTGTGCTCTTCTGATCCTTCACTTAATATAACTGAGAAAGTCTCTGAATTCTTGACTGTTGAAAGGTGAACCATTGTCAGATTTTAAGATTGCAGGAACACCCAGTGCCACAGAGATACCATCTGATCTCTCAATGACTCTTTCTTGAAAGATGGATGAACAATTTTCTATCAATGGAACATGGGAGTATTCATCAACAAACACCATCAGGTGATATCCATTGTCAAGAGGATCAAAGCAGTTACAAGCAATTGTTTCCCAGGCATGAATTGGCAAGTATGACATTTTTAAGGTGTGTTTGATGGTTTTTGATGAAAGGCAGTTGCATAGATGAGAGGCCCTCAATTCTCTTTCAACCCTCCCATAGAGATGAGGAAACTAAACTTGGTCTCGGAGAGCTCATTTTATGGCAATGATTCCACAATGCCATTCATGGACCACTTCAAGTATCTGTTGTCATAGACTCACTGGAATAATAACGCTTGAACCATTCAGGATAACAACTTCTTGCATCATAGACAGTTAATCTTTTTCATTTTAAAACTTTTGGTATTCACTTTCATTGGTGAGAGTTTGAGTATGCTGGTTCCCTGACGGATGTGTAATAATGTATTTTAGTTTCAACATGTCACTATCATGACTCGTAGCAATGACAATTTGTTCTAACGAGGAAGCCGCTAGGGTGTTTGATTTCAAATTAAATTTATGTAGGCATTAGCCATCTTGGAAGGGGTACCAAGCGCCAGGATGCCCTTTGGGTGACAGTCGCGCTATATAAGTATGCCTACTTACATACATACATACATGGCTCGAGAGGAAAACTTGAGAAGTAATCGGCAGAGTTTTGATCTTTCCCTGGATGATGCACAATTGTGTAGTTGTGTTCTTGTAATCGTAAACCCCCCACATTCAATGCGAGAAGGCATCTTGTCTGCCACAAGCGTGAAAGGCTTTTCATATAAAAATACATGAAATGTTCAGAAGCCCGCACCACTGCAAAAATTTCATTCTCAGGTTGTGAATAAGCACGTTTAGTTTGGGAACAAATTCTGCTTGCATACGCCACAATTTGTTTTCAAACGTATTGGTGTCCCCAGTGCTGTGTAAGGATTGCTCCTAACCAGACTGGGCTTACAGCAACCCCTGTGTGAAGCTTTGGATCAAAGTGTGACATTTCAGTAGCATTCACAATAGCTTGTTTGATTCTCTTGAAGCAACAAATCATTCGCGTCAAATCTCTCAACGGAGCACTCACTGTGGCAAATTCTCATATGTATCTAGAACAGCAGCTGGCCAGGCCCACAAATGACCATAACAAGGTAACATCTTAAGAGGGACTAGAACTTGCCAACACTTGCATTGTAGCTGGATCTGGTGCCATACCCCCATCAGAAAAGATATGGCCATGAATTTTAGCTCTTTATTATGGAACTCACATTTATTGGCATTCGAAGTCAAACCTGCATCTGCAAGTAAGCAACACACTTGGATGAAAGTTTTATAGTGCTCTTTCTGTGTAGCTCTGGAAATAAATATGTAATCATTATAATTAAACACATTCATGACAGGGTGAATGATATGTCGAATTACATCTTGAAACAGCTCTGCGGCTGATGACATACCAAAACGTTTGTTTGGCATGAAAATAGACCATTATGTGTAGAAAAGGCTGTAATGTACCTGCAATTCTCCTTGAGTTCCAACTGATGATATTCTTTATTGAAATCAAGGTGAGATTTCATGTAGGCCATATGTGGACCTGGAAGTTGTTCTCAATTAATTGACTTGTTCGCTTGGCACATATCAACACAGAAGCATACAGCTCCTTCACTTACCTATTTAGGCACTACCGCTATGAGAGAAACCTAGGGCATTAGACCAGTGGAACAGTCGGTGATATCATGTTTAAGTAAGGATTCAAGTTCTTTTTCAACAGCTTCCTGTAAATGAAAAGCAATTTGCCTGTGTCTTTGAACAGTAGGACGGACACCCTCATTAATGTGTAATTATACTTTCAAAGTCTTGGGTTTTCCCAACCCATGAAACAACAAAGGGAAATTACTTAAAATGTTGTGATGAGGATTCATTTCATAGTTCCCTGTTATCAGTTCCATATGAGCAGCTGTGCTGAAGCTGAGTAAACAGGCACTTGAAGCTGTACATTGAAGTACATGAATAGGTGTTTGTAGTTTTGATTTCTTGTGCTTTAGTCAATACTTCAAATGAACCTTGACTTTTTAATGGAGACGATGCAGGCCATGTATACATTTTAGTTTTGGATGGCGTCACTCATAGCAATGGAGATAGTTTATTGTATTTCTCCTCAGCCATTATGTTTATCGAAGCCACACTGTCAATAATGGCATTGAGCAACCGTTTACTTTTAGTGTAATCTTCATACAGTCGGAAAGACTTTGGTGCTTTTAGACTTTTCTTTGACTTGTATTTTTCTCCACAGTAGGCCAGTCCAACATGCACACATGTTTTTTTCTGAGGTAAACATCTACATTGTACAACCACCGCCATCACTTTCACTTGATTTTGATTCCAAAGAACGTTTTGATGAAGATTTGGATGACAATTAACTTTGTTTGGTGTAAATGGGCCTCAATTGGTGTCGTGCCTTGGCCTTGTGGGTGTGCGTTGAACATCACTCCTGAAGAGTTTAGGCAGCCATTATGTCTTTGTGCTGTGACATACGTACCTTTTTTTTCACCTTGCAAATCATTTCAAAATAGTTCTCCTTCCCACAGCCTTTGCAGATCTGTCCAATGGCGGGACATTTACCTTTGTGTGGAAAGAAAAATCCACACCTGAAGCACAATTTCTTTTTCCATGGCGATATCACCCTGTGTCCTTCTGCCTTGTATTTTTGCTTACTTTTCATGTTCATGACTAACTCACACTGGGCTGGGCACCTCTGGCCTCCATGTCAACAGCTGGTCAATTGTCATGCTCTTCAGCTTTGGCAGCCATGAGAACTTGCTCCAGAGTAAGAGTTCTCTCAGCATTCACCATCTGAAAGAATCTGACAGGCACTCATCAATAACTCTAAGACATATAGCTTCCTCATCATACAAATTTAATTGAACCTACAGTGTTTAATGATTGTGTCCAGTCTCTCAACAAATTTGTTGATGGTTTAACCAACTCTCTGTCATTCTTGATTGAAAATGTATTTCTCTTAATCTAGATTTGGCATAGGATTGAACTTGACATTCAAGACCTCTTTCATTTAACTGCATGTAATTTTGTCAGCTCACAGCTTTCTCTTCATGACTTCTTTTACACATTTACCAGTATAATTCTTATGAGATTTGATAATTTTCTTATCTGTTACTTGTATCTCATCAATTACATCAGCAAATGTCTTTATCCAAGCTGTACATCTGCCGCAATACTTTCCTTTTAGATGGTAACAAATGGTGGTTGCGGTTTCAGGAAAGCTGCAGCATTGTAACCATTTATGATATTGTATTCGACATGGTATGGTGTCCACTAGGACCTGCTTCATCCAAACCATTTTTAAGTCCCTGTGCTGTACTGGACGGTGGGCCCTCCTGGAAAGTTGGTGGAAACTTGACCTCCCTCTTAATCTCTTTGGGAGCCTTTTACTTCTCTGGAGACCTTTGGAGTTGTTCTCAGCCACCCTTCATTAGCTTTGGTGGTGTGTCACTTCTTAATGGACAGCTTCGTAAGCACAATGCCAGGCACTTCCTCTGGGGCTCATTTCGCTAACTGTGCGGTATGATGACTCTTGCTACTAAGTTCTGATAAGCAGATGATTGTTGATTGTATCTGAATTGCTCTGCCTTTAGGCATCTCTTTATACTCTCTGACACCTGGTTGATCTCTGCCTCACAGCACTTCTGATCACAGCATTATCTTGCAATTGTCTGTTGCTCTATGTTTGCCCTTCAAAACCTGATTGTATCCACCTTTAGCATTATCACTCCATATGGGGTATAACCTTCGTTGCGTAACGTTGAAATAACAGAAATAAATTATCATATAAAATTCCATAGTATAGGGCATACTTCAGGCAAAGCCTATTTGACTATATAGTCCAAAAACTCATGTTCATCAAAGTAAGCTTGGGTTTGCAATATAAAATCCTAAATTGTCAAATAGTACTCAAAATAGTTGTATTTCTAATCAAAAATGATTTTGCCAATTCAGACGAATTTTTGGTTCAAAAGGACCAAGGCATAGCATTTATTCCATCATTATCCTAAAAGTGTTTTACACGCTTTTGCTTCCGGTAGATGATTTGCTTGATCAGTATAAGTAATATATGATCTCTCCATTTTAATAAAAGTGTAAAACTACAACTTGCATTTGAAATTGTCATGTATTTCATAAAAGCACATGTAAAACCATCTACTGCTGTGTTCTTTATAAAATTCCGGTTTGCTGACTTCAGTACATAAAGTCACCTACTGGGCCACAGGTTTCAAAGCTTGTTCGTGGAGATGAAGTAATGTTATCAGCTTACAATTCATTTGAGGATCAGATGGATCTAGCCCTTTTGTTAAAACAGATCCGCAGATCCATATTCCTCTATCGTGTAAGGGTATTCGTAGTAGAGTGACTTGTGCTGTATACAGTTTTGGGTATATGCTTATCAGATGGTTGAGGTCTTCTTTTTGACTGCCACGGAGTCAACACGCTATGGACCCTGTGTTTTTCCAGCATGAGGGAAGCTTTCCAAAGCGCAGTGCCATCAGTTGTGTTGTTTAGGTGGACCGAAAATGTATGATCTAGATAGGCTGCTGGTTTAAGAGCTTTTTAGTTGTTGACCACCATCCAGGCATGGTATTTAAGGCTAAAATTACTTTTATCAAGTATTTAAGAATGCCATCTTTATTTATTGCTAGTTTAAATGTTGTGAAAGGCAGATTTTTGTTCCAAAAGTCGATGGTGCAATGGGGTGGGTGGGGGTTGACGCTATTAAGCTTATAAAGACAAGTCTGACATAAAAAGGTTAAAAATATGAGGAGCCAACACACATCCTTTTTTCAAGCGCTTGTTTGTTAAATTTTCTCGAAACTCTATAACCGTCACCCAGCTTTACTCTTAACCAAGTTTGGAAGTAGAATAGCACTATTACTCTTAGAATGTTGTCGGTAATTTCCACTCCCGGAGTTTGTTCCACAAAAGATGCCAATCCACACTGTTAAACGCCACTTTTAAGTAAAAAAAACAGAGGTGCAAGGGAGATTGATACAATATTGGAGCTAGTGTCAATCCCTTTTCTAAATCCAGTTTGATTGCTTGTAATCAAGTTGATTTCATCCAACCAGTTGACCAGATCTTCCAGGATCAAGGAGGTGTAGAACTTTGCTTCTAGTGTATAGTTTGATGGATTTGTTCTGTCGCCTCCGTGTATATCAGTGTAATAATTGATCAAGGCCTTGCTCTAATTTTTAAAGATGAAATTAAACTTGCGCAGGTCCCTCAGCAGGACCCTTCCCCCTCATCACCTAGATACCTTAATATCCCTGCTTTCTCAAGTCCTCTTATCTCCTCTCCCTGATTCACCTACCACTACCCATAACCCCAATGTCCATATCCAATCACTATCGACTCCGATAATTCTGAATACTTTAACCATTGATGACAACCCCACCTTCTACTCTCAACCAATGAGTTCCTCTCCACCTTCCGCCCCCTCTACAGACCCTCCCTCTTCCTGCCCATATGCCGCCCATACCCTCCCCCCTTTTTCTACTCTTGTTCAATCTCAACCAATGACTTCCTCTCTACCAACCGCCCCTCCACTGATTCTCCTCCTTCCCCCTTTGCCTCCCATTCCCTCACCCCTTTTACTACTCCTGTTTTACAAACTTTCCCATCCTCCTCTTCTCCCATGCCCTTTCACCCCTTTACCCCTCTTCACCTTCTCCCTGACTCTTCTAGCCTATCTGAAACTCCTCTTCCTCTGACCCTTACTCACGCATCCTCAATAACTCCTAATTCTTCAGTCAATATTTTTTGCCCTACTCCCCATGCTCTCCTCATGACTTCCTCTCCTACAATTACCTTTTGTGACTCACCTACAACTCCCGCAGCCTACAAAAACTACCCTCCTCTATCCTCTCCCACCAGTGACCGTTGATCTACTCCACTCCAGTCCCCTCCTTGCTTCCATACTAAATTTCCCCCAGTTACGTTTTATCTACCCACTCCCAGTGGAACTGCCTCCCCTCCTTGCTTCCACACTAAATTGCACCCAGATACATTTAATTCATCCCCTCCCAGTGTAACTCCTTTACTTACTCCCAGTGTAACTCCTTCACATACTCCCCCAACGGCTCACCCTTCCTCCCCTATGCCTCCCTGGCTAACACCTACCCATGCTCCCACTAAGGTTCCCGCAAACCCTCACTATACCCTCTTCTGTTATCCCTCCTCCCCATGTTCAAATCAACACTCCCAAACCGAACGTCTCAACTATCCGAAATTCCTCGACCCCTTCACACTCACTAAGAACCCTAAGATACCTACTTTTCTCCCCCCTCTCTGAAACCTCCCTCCCACTGTAACTCCCTTCTCCTTCCCCTCCAGGTTTCCCCCCTCTCTCACAGCCCAGTCACCCTCACCGAGACTTTAATGACTCCCCACCACACCCCCTGAATCCATGAGATCACCTTCATTCCTCACTTCTTACCCAGACACACCTTAATATTAACCTACACCTTTCGACTCTTGTTTTAGAACTCTCCTCCGTCAGAAAGTAGTCTCTCTCCTCTCCATGAACTGCTCTCCGGATCACACCTACCCCACAGTCCCTTCGCAAAATTTTCAGACGCCTCACGTCCAAAGACCTATTTCTCCCTCCAACAACTCTCCTACTAGATTTTCTAACACTCTGCTCCATCCACCCCTCCATCTGAAAAACCCTACCCCACCAGGCCCTCCTCTCCATCGGAAAAACTATCCCCCACCAGGCCCCCTTGAACATAAAAAAGTCTTCCCCTCTGGCACCATAACGTTGAAATCCCCTCCTCCCCAGACTTGTAGCCCAGTGACCTTGGGAGTGTCGTTGACCATGACCTCCCCGGTCTCTCCCCCCCAACGACCAACAGTTTTAGCCCACTTGGCCCTCCCCCCATCCATAGCGGTCCGACTCCCCGTGACCTCACTGGTCCCTATAAAACCCTCCCACTCCCCATCTCTGCTGCAATCCCTCCCTCACCCTATCCCCCATACTTTGCCATCCTACCCCCCATGAGCTCACCGATCCCTATAAAACCCGCCACATGTCCACCTCTTCTGAGAAGCCCCCTTCCCCGCCATCCCAGTACTCTTGGGAATGATTAGGGTTCCCCCTTTACCCATTGTCACCCAGGCCCCCGCAACAACTAACTTCTATCCAACCTTGTCCCTCCATTAAATACACAGACACTTTACCCCTCAGCTGCATGCTGATTAACTGCCGATCTGCCTCTGGCCACCCTACGGAAATCACTAAAACCAATCTCAGCAAAAGCATTGACATTGCTTTCTTAACTGAAACATGGATCAAATCCCACTCCGTTTCTATCTTCAATATGCTTATTCCACCAGGATACTCTATCCTTAGGAAAGATAGAATTTATAAAATAGGAGGCGGCCTTGCTCTAATTTTTAAAGATGAAATTAAACTTGCGCAGGTCCCTCAGCAGGACCCTTCCACTTTCAAATATCTCTGTACCGAACTTACCACTCCTGGTTCCCCCGCTATCCGCCTGCATACCATCTACCACCCCCTGGCAATTCTCCCTCCTTTGTTGCGGGGATATCTGGGCTTAATATTCAAGCATCGCACTCCAACTCCAGAAATCTCTTCCTAGGGGATTATAATATCCACTGGAATAAAAATAATGACCATGCAGCTAACATCATCAAGGATACAATGGACATTAGCGACTTGACTCAACTCTGCCAATCCTCAACTCACACTAAGGGTGCCACACTTGATGCTATACTCTCTAGTAAGGATCTGGCTTCTCTTTCCAAGATCATACCCGTTGACTGGTCTGATCACCACCTGCTCCTCTTCACCATGAACAGCTCTATGTATGTAAATGTAAATGTATAGGCATTTATATAGCGCACTACTTACCCGTAGGGTCCCAAGGCGCTTCGACCGCTGCGAAACCCTTCCTGGCTTCCCTGAGAGATGGTCCCTTAATGGGTATCTCCAGGGTGAGACCAGGCATCCCCGGCGGTCTGGTGGGGCCGTTAGTGAAGATGAGGCAAGCTAATGCCCAGAGTTGCCGAGTGTGATCGCTGATCCGAGGGGGCACCGAGGCGAGAGAATTATCGAGTCCGCTGACCCTGGTCCAGAAACCTGCCGCGCCCGGAATCGAACCCTGGTCCCGGGCCGTCCTCTGCTCTCGGGTCTGCCGCCTCTAACCAGTGAGCCACACTACTTCACGCTCTATTACTCCTCTTACCCCCAGCCAAAACAAACAAATGAAACAAACCCGAAACCTTCACCTCATTCCCCCTGGAGAGTTGGAGTCTTTGATAAAAACTCGTTTACTGCTCCCCCCTCTCCCATAGCACCACCGACCTAACCGAGCATTACAATAATTCTACCCTTGATGCCCTCTACCAAATTGCCCCAACTAAACTAAAACCACAAAAAAACATACCATCCAAATCCTGGTTCAACTCTGACTTAAATAATGAGAGACGTGCCCTCAGGTACTCAGAACGCATTTGGAGGAACCAACCCTCCTCTTCTAATTTGGTACTCCTCGGAAATGCCAGGGCCAACTACAAAAAGCACATCTTCAATTAAAAAGCATCCTTCCTTCATTCCCAACTTGACCAGGCTAGAAATCGTCCCAGAGAACTTTTTAACATTATCAAAAAACAAACTACCTCAGGCCCTCCAAAATTAATAGCCACTGTTGAGAGGTCTGAAGAAATTGCTAGTTTCTTTTCCAATAAAGTCAACAAGTTTGAGCAATCTTTCTCCCCCATCCCCACTCCACTCAGCCAACCCCTCCTCCTTAGCACTCAGTCTATACCTTCTGCTACTTCCTTCCCTCCACCTCAACCCTTACGACGCTCTCTCCCCCAGTATGATTCTAACTCTACTGCCCCCCCAGCTAATAAACAATGCATCCTGGAGTGAATTTCAGCCGATATCAGAATGCGCTATTCTCAACATCATCAGCAAACTCAAACCATCCTCGCATACCAAAGATCCTCTTCCCGCACATTTGGTTCAAGAACTTAAGCTCATCATTGCCCCACTATGGACCAACATTATCAACTCTTCCTTGGCTACAGGTAGTGTTCCAGGTTCCCTCCAACTAGGCCAAATCACCCCATCCTCAAAAACACGGCAGCAGACCCTAACAACTTAAACAATCTCTGCCCTTTCTATAACCTTCCTTTCCTTTCCAAAGCCCCCGAAGAATGCATCCTGACTCATCTGGATAAACACATTGAAACTTTCAAGCTCCTTGACGTTTTCCAATCAGGTTTTAGAAAGGGACGCAGCACGGAAACTGTAATGCTCCACATTATCGACGACATTCATCGCTCTTTGGATAAAGGCGAATCCTCCCTCCACATCCTCCTTGACCTGTCCGCGCCTTTGATACTGTTAATCAGGCCACCCTACTTAAGACTCTCCAGGACCGCTTCGGTTTTGACAGCATTGTCCTCAAGTGCTTCACCTCCTATTTCCAAAATAGAACTCAACAAATTAAATTGAGCGGCTGCCTCTCCAAACCTCAACCTATCTCACTGGGCGTCCCACAAGGCTCTATCCTCTCTGCAACTCTTTTCAACCTCTTCATGGAACCCCTCACCCTTATTCTTAAACAAGCCAAAATCAGTTACCACCTTTATTCCGACGATACTCAACTCCATTATAAAATCAAATCCCACAATGACATCTTACATTTCAATGATGCCCTGACTAAAATCCAAGCCTGGTTTCACCTTAACCACCTCAAACTTAACCCAAAAAAAACTGAAATCAACCTTTTCGCTCCCAAGAAAAACTCACTGCCAACACTGGATTACTGATCTCTCACCACATCTAACTCGGTCACATCCCTCGGCATTAGCATCAATCAGAATCTGAATCTCACCCCTCATATAAAAAACATAGCTAAAGGTGCTCTCTTCACTTTACAACACCTCAAAAAATGTAAACCTTTTATTCTAGCAGAGGACTTCAAATCCGTTGTACAATCACTTGTCCTTTACAGAATTGACTATGGCAACGCTACCCTTGCTGGCTCCCCCAACGTCCAACTTGCCCCAATTAAATCTGTTCTCAACCTGGCGGACAGGCTTATCCCAGACTGTAAGCGACATGATCACATCTCCTCTGTCCTCAAAAACCTCAAATGGCTTCCAATTGAAGGCAGATCCACATACAAGATTGCCTGCGTCACTCACAAAGCCCTTCCACTAAGACTCCCCTTCGTACCTTTCAGACAAACTTAAAAAAGCAGGGTGTACCAGATCTCTCTGTCCATTTAATCCTTGCTTCACCTCCACTCACTCCTTCCCACTACCTTTCCTACAATATATCTCCTTCTTTTGTCCTTAATCTAACTATTCAACCCCTCTATATCTACTTATTCTATACTCCCCATTCTCTTTACATTATCTCTGAAATATGCTTTATCCTTATCCCTTAGTTAGATTCAAATGCCTTTTTCTATGTTATCAAATTTCCTTTTGTTGATCTGTTCCTGTGGTAACTTGTAACTTATCCTGTAAAGCGCTCTGATACTCTTGGGTCTAGCTAGCGCTATATAAAACCTTTAAAATACATAAATAAATAAAATGGTATTTGGTTTTGGGATTCTACTTCTTTAAAGTGCACAGCCAGATGGTTGCTCCAAAAATCTGGCTCATGTTTAAAGATGGCTTGCGGGATGCCATTCACCCTGGGGCACCGTCCCCATCTGCATTTGTTTATTATATTTATTTCCTCCATTGAGTAGAGAGAACAATGTGTTTTAATTTCCCATAGAATAGCAGATCCCTTGTTTCTACCAGAGGGATGTGTTAATGTTACACAGGACTTTGATAGATGTTGATGACTTAAAGTGTCCGCAAGCTTCCGAATCTTTTGTGGAGAATATGTATTCTCTATAAATTTCTTTGTTATGTAGTTGGCCCAAGCATTTTTTGTACATTAGAGGTAAAGGCGTTCACTGGCCTGTTCAGATGGTTTATCATTTGCCATAACTTGCTTGAGCTAGGGTGCCTCGTGCTGTATAATAATTTTTTTCAAAATCTCTCCTTACTCATTCTTTTATCTTACCATTGTTTCTTTTTGTAGAGTTTCCTCTGTGGCTGAAATTAGTCCAATGCAGTTCCATTGTGGTCCATTTATTCTACTATGTTTTTTGTATATATTCCGAAATCAAAAGAGCTGTCTCAAGCCAAACACTTCACCATTTGGTCCCCTTTGTGTACCTAAAGCTGCCAGTTACTGAAATTACTGAAGTACAGGGCGCAGGAACTGGAATGGGCCAAGTAGAATCTAGACATATCAATTTATTTTTTAAGGCATCAACATGCGGCCACAGCTGTTCAATGGATGACTTAATTTCCTCCGGATCTGCCCACAATATAATGGTCTTCTCTCTTAAGTTCTGTTGCCTCAAAGACATACCCAGGGTAGACTAGTTAGAATAGTGATAGATTTTAGGGATCTGGAACTAACAGCTCAACATTTGACCACTACTCACTGAAATAATCATAAAGAAGCACCCCAAGAAGTGACTGTCAAGCTCTGGCTGCATGTACCTCACACTCCTATTTTGGATACTATCACACACCACACTTGGACTGTGAGACTTTAACATGATCCCAACAGGCCCGCTTTGTCTTTAATGTTTTTGTGGATTCCATTACCTATATTATCACCAAATGTGGTGCATGAGCAGGGCATCTGCTTCCAGCATCTGTAATCCAAAGGTTACACTGTACACAAACATCAAAAATGACACAGGAATTACAACTTGTGAGTATTTCCTCAAGAAAAGAAACAGCCAGTATATTGAACATAATCAAATGATCTTGGAGATGATCAATTTATGTTTAACACATAATGTATTTCTATTTGGAGAGGAAATCTACAGTCAATCAAGTGGAACAGCAATGGGATTTTCCTTCAGTCCAAGCTACGCGTGCCTGGCTATGGGCTGGTGGAAGCAGCACTTTGCCTGGCACCTGGACAATGAAGGAAATCATAGTTTGGTTACATTTCATTGACAGTTTATTAATCGCCTGGGACGGTAATGAACAAGAATTCATGGATTACTTTGCAGTTCTCAATACAACAAATGCAGGTTTTAAGTTCACGTACTCCATGAGTAAAGAACAAGTAACTTTTCTGGATACAGAAATATACATTAATAAAGGCAAAATCCATACCACACTACATCGAAAAAAGACATCCACCAACTCTGCACTCCATGCCAATAGTTTCCATCAGAGCACACTGATTCGAAGCATCCCTTATGGGGAATTTGTGAGGATCCTCAGAATTTGCTTAGAAGAAGGAGAGTGGGAAAAACACAGCAAAAGAACTGCAATGAATTTTAAACGAAGAGGGTACCCCGCAAAATTAATTGAAAAATATCTACAAAAATCTGAAGAAAAATCAAGGGAGGAAATAATAAAGGTGAAACTTTCAAAAATTCAAACATCGACAATAAGATTTATCGCTACCTTTTCACAGGAATCAAGTCAAGTTACAAAAATACTGAAAAAGAATTGGAAAATTTTAAAACTACATCAAACTGTGGCTGAGATTGTAGGGGAACTTCCTAATGAAACATACAAGAGAGCAGGAAATTTAAAGGACAAACTGGTGCAGAGCCACTATTGGAAAAATCAAAGCAAGAAGAAACAGTGGTTAAAAGCGAAATGTTCAAACTGCAAGGTGTGCCAAATTGCAAATAACACGAAGGAATTTTTGGGCATCAATCGGAAAGTATGGCACATTCGACAATTGATAAACTGCAAAACTCAGTATGTTGTATATATCATCGAGTGTCCCTGTTCTTAGAGATATGTAGGGAGCACAATTTGTGAGGTCAAAAAACGGATCCTAGAACATGTGCGGGCAACCGTGAACAAAGATAGAAGTAACATGGTTGCAAAACACATGGAGGAAAAACATGGAAATGACTGGAAATCTCTAACTTTTTTTGGCGTGGAGAGTGTGGAAAAGCATGTACGGGGAGGAAATCGTGAAAAAAGACTACCACAGTGTGAGTCACTATGGATTTTATCACTACGTACTTTTGCCCTACATGGTTTGAATCAGGACCAGGAGATGTATGTACATCTTGGTTAAGGTCTGTTCATGGAATTTGTTTTCTACATGAATCCCCCCCTTTCTTTCAAGAGGAACTTAAAATCAAGAGTGACTTGCATAAAACTATAAAATGCTATGACGATTTTAAATCAGAGTAAAGTAAAATATAAATGTAATGTATGATGGCAGTAGTCAAAAATGATAATAGGGGGTGGCCTAATTATGATTTTTGTTCATTATTATTTCCCCTCCCCCCTTCTTTCTCTGTTTTATTGTTTTGTTTAATTTCCTCCCCTGCTTTTTTCATTTTGTTTTTTTCAATTTCTTTTGAATTTAGAATTCGAGATGTTAACAGTACAGAGTAAAGTTAAACCAAGGTTTTATGTAAAATTGTGCGATTTGATAAATTACATGATGGGTTGACATATAATTCCATACAGAACTGGAAGAATTTTCTGAGAAAATTATTAGATGATACAAGCTATCAGGATAGAAATCATTGAATGTATGCCCACTGAATGGCAGGAAACAAAGATTTAAATTGAAATATTAATTTGTAGAGTAGCAGTTTCAACACATAAACGGTAAAAATTAAAACGGGCAACAGGGGTCAAACTTCACAACGATATGGTGACAAAATGGATAATGAATGAATTATTACTAGAAATGTATCTGAACTACATGTCTCATAATCCTTCCGACGAGTAAACAGGAAGTCAGATGTTGTTTGTAAAAAAAGTATATACATTGTATACGTAGCACAATACATCAACCGTGATCAAGGTGTCGGAGTACACCGAAACGCGTTGGTTGAGCTGTGACCCGTGTGGATTGCAAATAAGAGAAAAAACATTGCAAAAGCACCCGTGAGTGCGCCTCCATTTCTTCTTTGACGGTTTGAAGAATATTATACGGCTTGGTTCCGCTGTGGAGAGTTGCACCGCATTTGAAGCGCCAAAGCTCCGGCACCATTGAGCCACAAACAAAAGGATTATATACATATATATAAATAATATATGTGTATATGTTATGTCTATATTGTTTGTGTCCCCAATGTAATTTGCCACCAACCGCCACTGCACCACATATACATGAATTGTGAAGTTTATAAGTACTTGCAATAGAGGACTATACCAAAAAATGTAATGATGATAGGCGAAGCTTCCACATGACTCGAGTTCTCCCTTCTATTTGCTGGTTTCCATGACTGTGCCTGTCATTGTCACATAGCATAAAGCCATTTATTCATCGCTGTATATATTAGTCTTTTATTGAATCTTGGTATTAATATTGGAATGGCACAATTCATGTTCAAAGGCTGTAGGGAGGTCAAGCATGAAAAGCATAACACTATGATGTGTTACTCAGAGCCTCCATGTACCTTAACGATCTAATTTTGCTCAATAATGCAATTTAACAGACTAGGGCCAGACGTAGGAGCCCAAATACCGGTCGGTAACGGCCGATTTCGGCCGTTACCGACCGGTATTTGGGTATTGAAATGTAGGGGGCTAGAAAATAACAGAATCGGTATATTTACCGATTCGGTAAATTTACTGATTCGGTAAAATACCAAATCGGTAAATATACCGATTTTGTAATTCAATATGTAGGTGGCACAGTTTACAGTGCCACAGGTCCTTAGAAATTCATTATTTACCACCCAATACTATTGGGTGGTAAATTACGAATTTCTGTCTACATGCACATCTGTGCATGTACACCTGTCCCATGTGCAACACATACATGCCCTAAGGGCATGCATGTGTGCCACATGGCACACAAGCCAGAAACAGGGGTGCAACAGGGTGTCAAAGTGACACCCTGTCCCCCTTGGTAATTACCGAAACGGTATTTGCTATTGAATCCTATGGGCTTCAATGTCCATAGGAATCAATGGCAAATACTGATTCAGTAATTACCGAATCGGTAATTACCGAATCTTACCGATTCGGTATTTTTACCGATTTTGTTTCCTACATAGCAATTAACGATTAGTAAATACCGAATCGGTAAAATTCGGTATTTACCATTCAGTAATTTGCTATTACCTACATCTAGCCCTAGGGGCCAGATGTAGGTGTCCAAATACCGGTCGGAAACGGCCGAAAATACCGATTTTTGGCCGTTTCCGACCGGTATTTGGACATAGGTATGTAGGGGTAGCAAAAACATACAGATTCGGTACATTTACTGAATCGGTAAATTTACTGATTCGGTAACTTTTACAGATTCGGTAAAATACTGATCTGTAAAATTACAGATTCTGTAATTTCTTATGTAGGTAGCACTTTAAACAGTGCTACAGGGCCTTTAGAATTCGTTATTTACCACCTAATACCATTGGGTGGTAAATAATGAATTCCTGTGTACATGCACATCTGTGCATGTACACCTGTGTCATGTGACACACAAGCCAGAAACAGGGGTGTAACAGGGTGTCAAAGTGACACCCTGTCCCCTTGGCAATTCAGTATTTTTACCGATTCGGTAATTACCGAATCGGTATTTGCTATTGATTCCTATGGGCTTCAAGGCCCATAGGAATCAATGACAAATACTGATTCGGTAATTACCGAATCGGTAAATAACGAATCCTACCGATTCTTATTTACAGATTCATAAATACCGAATCGGTAAAATTTGGTATTTATGAATCGGTAAATAAGATTTACCTACATCTAGCCCTAACTGAGCTTTGCTTCCCATACAGACATGCATGTGCTCTTGTGCCCTGTAAGACTTACATTAATTTCCTTAACTGCTTTTAGAGAAAGAACTCACTGCTGATGAAATCCAGGCATTAGGAGCTAATCACACATTTCCACACTATACAAACATCACAAAATGTGTCACACTCTGATGCACTCTGTGGCTAATTCTGACCAATGATAGGTCGCTTTATTTTCCTTTAGTGAATAAACCAGATCCTCGATAAATGGTCAAACAGGACACTGTGTATAGTGTGGATAAAGAGTGCCAGGTATGGGTTGCACTTTTGCTTCTTAAATGGTCATTAAGAGATGTAATGGTGCCCCTGTCATTGGGCATTCTCTGACTGGATATAAAGAAGTCTGTTGAAGATCTACAGATGGAGTTGTGTACTATGTTTTTTTTCTCTCTGCCATTCCAAATTCAAAGCAGCATGAGGCAACTCTTCACAATTCCTCTCTTATGTCTCCTAGTAGTAAAGCCTCTAACATCTACTATTAGAAATACAATGCATATCGAAGACATTAGTACATCAGGAGTGAAATGAATCTCGTTGGACAGATAAATTATGTATTGCTAAATAATTAATTCTCAATTCAGGAGCTACAAAGTTGGAATTAATCCACATATTTACCTTTAATCACTGTTCTCACACAACTGATATCAAAACTTGAAAAAGGGAGATCTGGATATATAAGTGATTTTTTTGTACCAGAAGCTGAGTGAAAATGGGGATACTCACTAATAAGGGTAGGGTACTGATGATTTGACTCGTATATATCATAACAAAATCTATATTTACACAATGTGGCTCTTAATGTAAAAAATTGATACTTGTTTAGCGCACTATTCACCCGCAAGGGTCTCAAGGCGCTTGTACGAATACCGCTGTGGAACCCATCCTGGCTTTCCCTGTGAGGCGTCCACTCCTGGGCACCCACAAGGTGGAGGCCAGGCATCCTTAGCATTGTGGGGGCCGTTGTGGAGATTAAGCAAGCTATTGCCCAGAGTTGCAGGGTCTGCTGCTCTAATCATTGAGCCACACTTCTCCAATCATTGAGCCACACTCTTGTGGCTCTTAATATGCCCAACATCTTTATTGACATCGGTTCACACAGAAGTAAAGATCATATGATATCATAGTAAAACTTGAAATCAAGAATGATGCAAAGTCAGAGACCCTTGACATTATTGTTCTTCTCTTTCTTTGGAGCACAACCGGCCATAAAAGAAAGGATCCTGTGCAAATATACCAACAACCCACAGACAGACTTCAACTACAATTGTGCTCAAGGATCTAGGCTAATCAGAAGGACACAGAGAAGTTACCCTGAAGGCAGAGGATTATACCAAAAGTTGAGAATAGCCCTAGATAACAAGTAAAACTGTATCCCAAAGCAAATCCTTAACATTTCAATATATTCCATCAAAGACATGTACATATGTTAACATCACACTGAGGCTCAAAATCACCCCCTCCAGTAATGTGGCATGAGAGAGAGATAATATGGGACTCAAACTTTAAAAAAAACTATAATGTCTGTATACATTTGCTAGGAAAATGGTAAGTCTGATCCAAGATCGGAGGTCCAAAAAACATAGGGCCAGTGGCAGTGGGTTTGAGGCTGCTGCGGTCGCGTGTGGGCTCGCTCCTGTATTTTAATCGTTGCTTATTTTAAATAACTGTCTTTGCTCCTACCTTGTTGCAGCCGCCCTCCCTGCTCTTTTCCCGCTCCCCTAGCCCCGGTCCGGCACGGCTGAGTGCCGATTGTCCCGGAGGGCTGATGGGGTAGCGGGCGCCATCTTGGGAGGGGCGGTGGCGATTCCAGGGCTAGCGCACCAGTCATTGCGCTCCCAGCCCCAGATAAGCGACGCCCCATGCGTACGCGCAGCGGATGCTAGTAACCCAGTGGCAGTGGGTTCGAGGCTGCTGCGGTCGCGTGTGGGCTCGCTCCTGTATTTTAATTGTTGCCTATTTTAAATAACTGTCTTTGCTCCTACCTTGTTGCTGCCACCCTCCCTGCTCTTTTCCCGCTCCCCTAGTCCTGGTCCGGCACGGCTGAGTGCCGATTGTCCCGGAGGGCTGACGGGGTAGCGGGCACCATCTTGGGAGGGGCGGTGGCGATTCCAGGGCTAGCGCACCAGTCCTTGCGCTCCCAGACCCTGATAAGCGACGCCCCATGCGAACGTGCAGCAGATGCTAGTAACCCAGTGGCTGCTACGGTCGTGTGTGGGCTTGCTCCTGTATTTTAATCGTTGCTTATTTTAAATAACTGTCTTTGCTCCTACCTTATTGCTGCCACCCTCCCTGCTCTTTTCCCGCTCCCCTAGCCCCGGTTCGGTACGGCTGAGTGCCGATTGTCCCGGAGGGCTGACGGGGTTGCGGGCGCCATCTTGGGAGGGGCGGTGGCGATTCCAGGGCTAGCGCACCAGTCATTGCGCTCCCAGCCCCTGATAAGTGACGCCCCATGCGAACGCGCAGCGGATGCTAGTAAACCAGTGGCAGTGGGTTCGAGGCTGCTGCGGTTGCGTGTGGGCTCGCTCCTGTATTTTAATCATTGCTTATTTTAAATAACTGTCTTTGCTCCTACCTTGTTGCTGCCGCCCTGCCTGCTCTTTCCCGCTCCCCTAGCCCCGGTCCGGCATGGCTGAGTGCCGATTGTCCCGGAGGGCTGACGGGGTAGCGGGCGCCATCTTGGGAGGGGCGGTGGCGATTCCAGGGCTAGCGCACCAGTCATTGCGCTCCCAGCCTCAGATAAGCGACACCCCATGCGAACACGCAGCGGGCGCGCCAAAGTTAAGCCCGTCTGCGCCCGTCCGTGGCCGGTGGGGGCAAGGGGCACACCACTCTGCCCAATTTTTAACCTACCCCCCTGAGGAATTATACCTATATCAAGGCCCTTGGACCCTTAGCCCTACAACCACTGCCACAATTGCTAAACTTGGCCTTACTCAGTCTCACTCCACCCCCCCTTACTTACCTGCCCTGCCCCCTTCACCACTCCTATCCTCTCCCCTCCCTGAACCCCCCATCATCCAGACCAGCGTCTACTGTTTCGGCCTTCCTTTTAAACACAAGATCGGCAGTCAAGCATTACCTTGAACTTTTTGTGTTCCTTGACTCCCACAAACCTGATCTTTTATTTTTAACAGAAACTTGGTTCTGTTAAGATTCTCTCCCCAATATCCTTGCAGCCTTACCATCCTCCTACTATGTCCTGCGGGCCAACCGACCGGCAGGCAAGGCAGGTGGAGGCGTCGCTTTGATTGTCCGTTCAGACCTTCATTTCCAAATACTTTCCTCCCCCGATCATCACGGCAGTCGACTGTTTAGTAATGCGATCTGCCTCCTTCCAAATTCCTATTAACTGTGTCTCCACTCCCCACTTTGTTGCTGAGTTTCAGGAACTGCTGGCCACACTAGCAGTTAACAATTCTTCTGTCTTAGTACTTGGCGATTTTAACTTCTGGCCTTTCCACCCCGTGGAAGACGCGGCATCTTAAGATTTTACAGATCTCCTCTACAGCCTAAATTTTATTTCACATGTATCCACCCCTACCCATGTCAAGGGGCACACCCTGGGCCAAGTCTGGTCATTAAACATTCCGGTTCGGTCTCCAATCATCACGCCCTGTCCCCTGTCCGACCACTTCCTGATTTCGTTGTTTTTAGACCTTAGCCTGATTAAACGCCCACCCTTTTCTAAAAACACCTGGGCTCGTAACTGGAATAAGGTCGACATCCCTTCCCTCTGCTCCTCCCTTCAAGATTCTTATCTAGAGGAGCTTACTCCTTCATCCCAGCTAGCTGCCATCAATGTCTGGCTCTCTAGGACATGCAACCAAGTGGCCCCCTTGAAACGTGTCACAGTCAAACGCGCTCATAACGCCAACAAATGGTTTACCGATGACCTTAAGGGTAAGAAATTAGCTTGCTAGCCGGGCTGATGAGAGGTGTTACCTCGAAACCGGTCCGGTCCTCGGATGCTTGATTCCGGTCTGGGAAAGATATGGCCGTTGTAGTTCGGACTGGACTGTTCCCATGGGGCACAGGGTCAGAGCTGATTTGCATAAAGCCATTATCTGACCCAGGGTGGTGTGGAGTGCAAAAGACGATGGATTTAGGCCCAGATCCTTGTACTGGGGTGAATGTAAGACATTGATCTACATTCTGTCCATCAAATTGTTTTTTGTAATTTTCTCCCTGAGTGTACTGGGGTAGCTCAGACGTGGGTCCCAGAGCCTCCACACCACTGGAGTCAAGCTAGCCGGGCTGATGAGAGGTGTTACCTCGAAACCGGTCCGGTCCTCGGATGCTTGATTCCGGTCTGGGAAAGATATGGCCGTTGTAGTTCGGACTGGACTGTTCCCATGGGGCACAGGGTCAGAGCTGATTTGCATAAAGCCATTATCTGACCCAGGGTGGTGTGGAGTGCAAAAGACGATGGATTTAGGCCCAGATCCTTGTACTGGGGTGAATGTAAGACATTGATCTACATTCTGTCCATCAAATTGTTTTTTGTAATTTTCTCCCTGAGTGTACTGGGGTAGCTCAGACGTGGGTCCCAGAGCCTCCACACCACTGGAGTCAAGCTAGCCGGGCTGATGAGAGGTGTTACCTCGAAACCGGTCCGGTCCTCGGATGCTTGATTCCGGTCTGGGAAAGATATGGCCGTTGTAGTTCGGACTGGACTGTTCCCATGTGGCACAGGGTCAGAGCTGATTTGCATAAAGCCATTATCTGACCCAGGGTGGTGTGGAGTGCAAAAAACGATGGATTTAGGCCCAGATCCTTGTACTGGGGTGAATGTAAGACATTGATCTACATTCTGTCCATCAAATTGTTTTTTGTAATTTTCTCCCTGAGTGTACTGGGGTAGCTCAGACGTGGGTCCCAGAGCCTCCACACCACTGGAGTCAAGCTAGCCGGGCTGATGAGAGGTGTTACCTCGAAACCGGTCCGGTCCTCGGATGCTTGATTCTGGTCTGGGAAAGATATGGCCGTTGTAGTTCGTACTGGACTGTTCCCATGGGGCACAGGGTCAGAGCTGATTTGCATAAAGCCATTATCTGACCCAGGGTGGTGTGGAGTGCAAAAAGCGATGGATTTAGGCCCAGATCCTTGTACTGGGGTGAATGTAAGACATTGATCTACATTCTGTCCATCAAATTGTTTTTTGTAATTTTCTCCCTGAGTGTACTGGGGTAGCTCAGACGTGGGTCCCAGAGCCTCCACACCACTGGAGTCAAGCTAGCCGGGCTGATGAGAGGTGTTACCTCGAAACCGGTCCGGTCCTCGAATGCTTGATTCCGGTCTGGGAAAGATATGGCCGTTGTAGTTCGGACTGGACTGTTCCCATGGGGCACAGGGTCAGAGCTGATTTGCATAAAGCCATTATCTGACCCAGGGTGGTGTGGAGTGCAAAAAAACGATGGATTTAGGCCCAGATCCTTGTATATTTTTCAGCATATGTGCCTTTTAGGTTCTTTCCCTTCTGCTGGGAAGAAAGCAGTAGTTTTGCCCCTAATCAAAAAACCTGCTCTCAACCCTAAAAATGCTAATAGTTACTGGCCCTTTTCCTGCCTCCCACTGCAAGCTAAGATTTTTTAAAAGGTCCTGAATGATCAATTGGGGGAATATATTAACCCTAATATTCTACTGGACGCTACAAAATGTGGGCTCCTGGCTGGTCACAGCACACAGACCACTCTTATTAAGGCTACAGAGGAGATCAGGTCAACTCTTGACCAGGGTGCTGGGATGCACTGATCCTGCTTGATCTATCAGCAGCCTGTGATACTGTAAATCATGGGCTACTAATGGAGCGGTTGAGCGGGATCAGTGAAACTGGAACAGCATTGGAGCACTGAATTAATTTCTTTTGGGTCAGGTGCAATTGGTCAGTCTAAGTAGGTTCTCCTCTCCACCATTCTCTCTTCCTTGTGTGGTTCCCCATGGGTCATCTATCAGTCCTCATCTGTTTAACATCTGTGTCATTTCCAGTGCTAATCTGATAAGATCATTTAGATTTGTACTGACATTGTATGCCGATAACACACAAATTGCTGTGTCACTGGCTGCAGAAGACAGTGGTGGTGAGATTCTGCAACTGTATGAAAGTGGTGGGACACTGGGTGGAAAGGAAATTTTCTCAAATTGAATTCTGCAAAAACTGAGAGATTGGTGTTCAGATATCAGCCCTCTTTTTGGTCACCTGACTGGTGGCGTTTGGAGCCTGGTACAATTCATTCACCTGCCAGATGTGTTAAGAACCTGGGAGTTTTACTAAATAATAAGCTCACTTACATTAATCAAGTTAATGCTGTAACATCTGGAGCATTTTTTATCTTCCATTTCATGGGGACATCTCCGGAAAACAGTTGTCAACTCTATTGTTCCTTAAAAGGTCAGTTATTGCAATGGGCTTTATCTCAATGTCCATCAGCAGGTACTTAACAGGTCACAAACCTTACAGAATACAGCCACTAGATTGTTGTGCAAAATTCCCAAACATCAATCTGTCTCTAAATCCATATCCAAATTTCACTGGCTCCCTGTCAGACAGTGGATGACTTTTAAAGCCCTCTGTTTAAGGCACTACACAGATTAGGTCTTGACTCCCTGAGGAGGAGTTTTACTTTGTACCTACCAAGTCAGTCCCATGCTTTCGGCATCAGCCAAATTGTTGACAGTTTCCAGATTTAGATACGATAACTGGGATGAAAGAAGCTTTGTACTTGGGGCCTCCAACGCTTGAAATTACATATTAAGGCCCTGCTCGTCCATCTGTCTTTTAAAAAGGTGCTAAAACCTGGCTCTTTTCTATGTGCTGTCTTTTGATCCATTCTTTTGTCACGACTCAGTTAGCCCTTTTGGGCATGCAATCTCTTTATAAGCACACCTAACATACCGTAAATGGTACTACAAGTTCCCAGGGCCTGTACATTAAATGCTACTAATGGGTAGCAGCACTCATTGTTCCACCCGGTAAGGTATCCTGGTAAAACATGTCTCAGGCTTGCCACTGCAGCTGGAAGTGCGGTCTTAATCTGCCATTTCAACATGGCAAAATAAACCTTTTGATAAGCCTAAACCCTCCTTTTTATCACTTATAAGTCACTGGCAATGTAAGCCCTAAAGGATTACAGGACAGGATGCATTATATTTAAAAGGTAGAACATATGGGTTTAAGGTTTTTATGTCCTAACAGTGAAAATCTCGTAAATAGATGTTTTACTGCTGTAAAGATATCTCTCCTATAGATTAAAACTGTGTTACCTTATTACACCTCATCGGATTCTTGTTGCCTACCTTGTGGAGCACAGCGGACCTGCTGCTAGCGGACCTTCCCCTCTTTACCAGCACCTACGACTCGCCGGACCCGCTTCGCGGGTCCCGCAGCGCGTCGACCGGCAGAGGGTTGTACCAGGATCAAAGGAGGAGCGCGGGGGCAGGCAAGTGTTCCAGCGGGGCTGCGAGCAAGGCAGGGGACTCCAGTGACCAGGAGCCCCTGCGCGCCCAACCAGCAACACCTGGGCTGCTCTCCCCGCTGGCCACGCCCCCCCGCACACGGACTGAAAAGTAGCCTTCTCCCCAGCGCCTGTGGGACACCTCATCGGATTCTTGTTGCCTACCTTGTGGAGCACAGCGGACCTGCTGCTAGCGGACCTTCCCCTCTTTACCAGCACCTACGACTCGCCGGACCCGCTTCGCGGGTCCCGCAGCGCGTCGACCGGCAGAGGGTTGTACCAGGATCAAAGGAGGAGCGCGGGGGCAGGCAAGTGTGCCAGCGGGGCTGCGAGCAAGGCAGGGGACTCCAGTGACCAGGAGCCCCTGCGCGCCCAACCAGCAACACCTGGGCTGCTCTCCCCGCTGGCCACGCCCCCCCCGCCTATCACCGAATGACAGCACAGCAGTAGTATTACTAGGAGTGCAGTATCCCCGCCTCGCGGGAGCGAGCGGGAGCGACCGGGAGAAGCCCGGGACAAGGGCGGGACCGTCTTAGGCCGTCCGGGGCCGCAGGAGGCCGGGCTGGGCCTGACCTCCTTCATTTGTAGTCAGGAGGACATTGTTTCACTACAAGATGGATATGGCAACAGAAGAAGCTACTCCGGGTAAAAAATCCAGATTACGCAACGGTTCACTAGAGAATTACTTTCCTAAGAGGAGTGAGGGAGAAAAGGACTCTATCCTAGCAGAGCGTAGGGCAGAGCGGCGTCGCTCAGTTGAGAATATGAAACATAGACCCCTCACTGATAGCCTACTTGAATTGAACCGGGAGGGTGATTCGACTGTCCTGAGTGAGGATAACGTAAGTCAAGACGGAGTGCCTCTATTGTTTCGTGACTTTGTAGCCACTCCCTGTTTGCCCTCGGATAATATTATAATTGTTTCACCCACTCCTAGTTGTAGCCGTGTCACTGACAAATCTAAATCTAGGAAGCAGAAAGTTAAGTTTTTTCCTGTAGCCCAGACCCACCGCCCTCCCCCTAGTAAAAAAAGGAAGAAACAAAGGGTGGTACCAGGTAAAGCCAAAACACCGCACACTGATTTCGGTAAAGGGATAAAAACCCCCATCATAACTGAGATCACTCCAGTAGTAGAGCAGGATTATACACCACAGGTAGTGGCTCCACCGGTTCCTTGTCCATCTGTAGCAGCCACACAATATGTGGCTCCTGATAACAACGATAGAGCCACCCCAACCATTACTACACCCCTACTTCCCCCCACAGTGTCAGGGAACTTGGAATTTTTGTTGAGATCTCTCCTTCTACCTATCAATGAGTCTATTAAAAAGGTGGAAATTAGATTAACCATATTGGAAGCTGCCATAACTAGTATGTCTACTCTTACCAAAAATAAAGGAAGTGGGGTGGTGCATCACACATCCTTGACAGGGCCCCCTCCCACTACACCTCAAAGGAAATCTAAAATTTCATCTGCCCCTGCTCTGATTAAGCAAACTTGCCAGCCTCAGGGTAGAGCTGTGCCCCCACCTCACAAAACACCGCCGCTTAAACAACTAAAGGCACCAGCCACTGAATTGGGTGCGGCCGCCACCAAATCAACCTTAAAGGCCTCGACGAGCAACAACCAGAATGCACACGGGGATGGTGGAAATAGCAGAATACCTCATAAAAGGGTCCCACAAGTAGAGATTCCTCCAGAAGCTGTGCCCTATGTGGTGATTTTAACGGGGGTCCCTCAGTTAACAGAAAATAAGAAGGAGGGATATGTTGATCTCAAGAATAAAATTATCCACTGGTTGCGGTTGCACAGACCGATAGCGCCTAATATAGATGGGGACATAGTTCATGTGAGACGGATCAACTGGTTGGGGAGTAGAACCAAAGATATAGAGGGGGACCTAGTGGTGGTCAATTTTAGAGACCCTCGGGCAGTTGACTATATCTTAAACTGGCCACCTGGGAATGGGGAAACCTGTATTACCCCACGGGCTTTAACATTCTTCTACCCCAGGTCAGAAGTTACTACCTCTAAATATTCAAACAGACCACAGTCTTATAGGCCGCCTTTTACACTACCCTATATTAATAATCATCCCCAATATGGGCATCAGTTCACCAGGGTGCCTGATCTACACTCCGCTTGGTCCATGGTTCCCCATAGACATATGTTGAACCAGGACTCTAGGATGAACCACCTGAGACCCTTTACCCCGCTGGATACTTACAATCGGTTTTCCCAGCTGTCAGGGCTGGAAGACTGTGATTGAAGTTGGGGGTCTGGGGGGGGGAAAATGAAAATGAACTCCCTGGGGATGAGGACCCTCGACTATTCTGTGATAGCATAGACACAGAAGAAGTTAGTCTACTTACAGCCCATATGGCCACCACCAATGACATTATTGAGGATTCCAGGCTAGCTGGGCCTATGGTTGGTTGCTTTGCAACCTCCATTCCATTGGCCCAGGAGGGGGGGAGCCCTATGACCAGGGTGGTTAACGAGAGTGTGACTGAGGTTGGTTACACTTCTATGCCCAGAGGACGGCGGGTAATAAACCTCCTTTCTTGGAATATTGCTGGTCTAAAGAGGAAGTTAGAAATCCCGGAGTGGCACACACTCATTGAGCAGTTTGATGTTTGCCTGTTTCAGGAAACATGGAGCCTAGTTCCGCTACATAAATCGGGGTATACCACCCACTCTGTGCCCGCTGTAAGTAAGGGAAAGGGTAGACCAGCGGGTGGTCTCATAGTTTGGATAAAAATAGATCTGAACTGGGTGGTTACATGCCATAATGTGGAGTGTAATGATATACTCCACCTTTCGGCAAGAGGACGGGAGGATGTTGTCAGGCTTGATCTTTTTAATGTCTATGCGAGAGGGACACCGGGTGACTCTTCCTCTCTGACCTTAACAGCTCTGGACTCGGCCTTAGCCAACTGCTCCTGCTCAGCTAAAATCCTTGTGGGGGGTGATTTTAATTGTACATTTGAACCCCTTCTCGGAGATGACCCCCTAGGAATTGAAGAGGAGGATTCAAAATGGTCCATCCCATCTCTTTCCCTGCCCCCTATTAGGAAGTGGTCACCTAGGGCCATACAAATTAATGCACTGACAAGGGACCACAAATTAAGAGCCCTTAATGGCAGGACTATATCCGATCAGACAGGGGCATTGACCTTTAATAGACTCTCAGGGCCGTCTCGAATCGATTACATCCTAATGGATGTTGGATTCTGGGCGGACCTTATTGATATGGAGGTCTTCCCAAGCCAGGATAGTGATCACAATCCCCTGTGTTGCAAGTTCAATTGGGGAGTTATTAATGGCAGGCGGGCGAATGACACCTTAAAAACAACTAAAGAAGTTATCCCATATAACAATAACCGTAGACTGAAATGGGATAAGGCTAACCTTAATGAGGGTGATATAGGAATCATTAAGTCCCTGGTTGAGGGTTTGTCTTCTAACTTAGAGGTCTGGGTTGGTGTAAATCGAACCATCAGTCCCCAACACCCCTCCCTTGAATCTGCCTATAAAGCCACAATAGATCAAGTTGGTCAATTTTTTATCTCGAAAGGGAAAAGTAATAGGGCTCCCGCTATACCCTCTACTCTTTGCAAACCATGGTACACTGATCACTGTAAGAGCAAAAGGAAAAAACTGACAAAAGCTCTGCTTTCAGGGGACCCTTTACTGGTTAGAGCGGCCAGGAAGGATTATCTGAAAGCATTATCATTGGCCAAACGGGAGTGGGAGGAACAGCATTGGCAGGATCTCTCCAAGGCTGTGAGCAGTAGGAACCCGAACCTTTTTTGGGATTTGATTAATAGAACTAGGCAGAGAAAATCTCAACCATTGGCTGATCACATAACTAGCCAGCAATGGTTTACTCATTTTTCATCCCTATATGGAGACTTGGAGGAAACAACTAGTCCTGGGGTGAATAGCCTGGGTGAAGGGGACCATCTAGAGGATAATGTCCTTTTATTTTCAACCTCAGAAGTAGTGATGGCAATTAGATACCTAATCCCTAAGAAAGCCGCCGGGCAGGATGGGATCCCTGGAGATCTGTTGATGGCGGAGCCAGAGGCCTGGGCCAAACTAATTGCTATAATAATGAATCTGATCTCGAGGGGACACCAGGTACCAGACTCCTGGAAAGGGGCCGAGGTAGTCACTGTGTATAAGAAGGGGGCAAGAGATGACCCTGCGAACTACAGACCTATCAGTTTGATAGACATAATCCAGAAAGTGGTCGGCAGGGTCATCATCTCAAGAGTAGGCGAATGGATAGCGGAGGCCAGTATCCTCTCCCACTTACAAGCGGGTTTCAGAAGGAAGGTAGGCACGATGGACCAGGTCTTTCGTTTTTTTGCTATCTATTGGAAGGCGGTTACCATCAAGAAAGGCAGTTTGTATATGGCCTTCATAGATCTCAAAACTGCATTCGACCTGGTCCCTCGTACAAAACCTTGGGAAATACTTGGAGAGATGGGTTTTCCCAGTGGTCTTCTGAGCCTAATCGTAAAGCTGCACGAGGGGAATTATGCGAGGGTTAGATGGGGATCCCAGGGACAACTAACAGATAGGATCCCAGTGCGGAGAGGAGTACGTCAGGGCTGTGTCATGGCTCCGACCCTCTTCTCCCTATTCGTAAATGGAGTGGTGGACCATCTGAAGGGGGAGGAGTCGGATGCCCCATCCCTGGCGGGGGAGAGAATCCCCACACTTCTCTTCGCTGATGACACCCTATTAATTTCCAAATCCCCGGTGGGCTTACAAAAACTCTTGAATCGGTTTAGCTCCTTCTGTACCACCCGAGGCTTAACCATCAATACATCGAAAACCAAATTGATGGCTTTTGCCCCCTTAAAAAGATTTAAAAATAACTTTGTCCTCAATAACGCTCCCCTCGAGCTGGTCGAATCTTTTGACTATCTTGGTGTCCGGATAAACAGCCGCATGACCTGGAAGGACCATCTTTCCAAAATGTTACTCAGTCACCGTAGAGTATCCGGGGCGACGCTGAAGGAGCTACGTGAATCAAGTAGTAAACCGGTCTCCCCAGCAATGGCCATCTATGAGGGTCAGATTCTTCCTGCAGCACTTTATGGCTCCGAACTTTGGGGATTTGAAGGGGTTTCAGATCTGATGATAGCGGAAAACAATTTTTTTAGGAAAGTGGTAGCTCTTCCCGCTTCCACCCCAATGATCCCACTAAGATTAGATCTGGGCAGAAGAACATTAAAGGACTTGGTGAGGTTACGCCCGCTGCTCTTCTGGTCCCGTCTAAGAAGAACTGAGGAGCTCGCAAAGTACGCAGAAGGGTTGGACGACCTACTTTTACTGGACACATGTAAAAAAATAGGATGGTTAAACAAACTGAAAGAACTGGCTTTCAACTTGGGTCTAAGAGAGGCATGGGAGATGCAATCACCGCCCCCCAAAGATGTTATTAAAAAACTATACTGGGACTGGGTACAGAGCAACGCTACGAGGCTTACGAATGTGGGCTCACTTACTGATCAATTTTTGTCAATTAAGTGTGTGAGAAAATTGGAACCCTTTCTCGATTTGATAACTAAACCATTGGATCGTGCCCTGTACCTAAAATTGCGATATGGGACGCTCCCGGTGTATGACTTTACGGTGAGATGGTCGAATTCAGATGCCCTTTTGCGTGCATGCCCTGGCTGTGCGGCTCCAAAGGAATCGGTGGCTCACTTGTTTTTCGCCTGCCCAGCCTACAAAGGGGCCCGGAAATTCTGGTTGAAACCCGTCTGTAGGGAATTAGGGTTGAGGTGCCATAGCCAGGCACTACGTGTACTCTCTACAGATTCTTCATCTGCCAGTATGATTTGTGGGGTGGCTAAATTTTTGGGAAGTGCATGGATGACACGTTCCCGCTTACTGAAACTGCACCCGGGGGGTCCTACAAGCTGATGACAAGCTGATGACGAACTTACTGCTAGCAAACTAATGAATGAGGTGTCCTTGCTTTTTACTGTATTTTATAATCTTTTATTGGTAATTTTTGAAAATGTATATGTATATGTATTCTTTTATGGTGATTAATTTGCCGAATAAAGATATTTCAAGTATTACACTCAATAGGTGATAACTTCAGACTGCGGCCAGGTAGAGAAATGCTGTCTACACTCAAATTAACTGTAACTTAAAATCCTTTTCATTGGTAAAGTTGGATTTTAAGTAACTATTGGGAAAATGCCACAATTAGAAAGTTAGTAATGCAAGGGGGAGCACTATACCACACAGCTAGATTGGGCCAGTAAATTTTAGAAAAGTCAAAACATCTAGATGAGCATTTGATGGCTGCTAACGTTTAGACATACTCAGACCAAATTCATAAAATCAGTTGGTCTATTACGTTAACTTATTAATTTTCAATCATTTCATTTTATAAATCCTCAAGACATAGGTCAGATGCACATAACACTCAAATTACATCAAACCAAACAAAATTGAGACATAGTGACAAGTAACAAATAACAAAAACATTTTTGAGATGTTTCCAGTCCTAACATAGAAAAAACAAGTAACCGGTGAATCACATTTTCAAGAAGCTCTAGGGTTACCATATGGCGTGGGAAAACAACATTTCAGGTAAAAAGGGGTACAGTATTCAATACCTATATTTCCCTGAGTTGCTACACATTCTGATTCAAAATCTTCCCCTGTTGGTTAGCAGTGCCAACGCATTTCAAGTCCTACTCTTTTTTTGGGGGCTCTCTTCAGGGCTGTGACTTGATTATGTAAAACCAATAAACACATGTGTATTGTTTTAGTACACACTCCTCATTCTCTAACACCTCTATAACACTTGTAGATATTTCAAGATTATATCTACCTCACATTGGTCTTGTGCATCCCTTCAAGGAAATGGGAGTCTGTTTGTTATCCTAAAAGGACAAGATCATTTAGTTACTGATTCCACAAATTTACATTCATTATTAATTAGTTGTTTGTGGATTAATCACAGATTCCAGTTACTTGGAAGAAATTTTCTTTTCCCTCAACAGTCACCTATTCTTCAGCTTAGCGCAATTTTTAATGTGGCTTGTGGTGCTTATTTTTTAAAAGCCTGCAAACACAAAATTGCTATCAGTGGTGGAAGAAGGCTCCGGGCTTTTGATTGAAAGACTGGCAAGCGAGTGTGAAATCCTTCCTTCTAACACTTACTTGCTGTTGAAGTTACTACTGGCAGTTAGTGCTCGCCGTGGCAGAAATACAATGATATTAAGCACTCTTGTTCCTAATCATGGCTTTGACCTACAGAGAACATAAGCAAAGTCATTATCTTGTTAAGCGTCTTCTTTTTGCTGCTAGAGCCAAATATTTCAAAGCAACTTTTTGTCAGCACTCACGTTTTTGCAAACTTCTTTAGTCATTCCTTCTGAATTACACTGGCTCTCTGGAGCACTGTTTCTACCTGAGAGATCAATTTGTTGAACAAGGACTTCTTGTTCCAATTCCGTTTGCATAAGAGATGGGTTGTAAGACATGCTGGTTAATGTAGTTTTTTGTTTAATATAGTTTTTATTTATGAAGACTTCAACTGACTGGTGCTTGCTTTAGCTGACTTCATTTAAACTTTAAAGCTTTTACGAACCATTTTCATGCTTTTATCGTGACTCCAGTTAATTTATTGGTTGCATCATGATTATTGGACTTGCATGATCCTTGTCAAAAATGTCTATGCTTGTTTTATTACCTTATCAAAAGTCTTTGCGCAACGAAAGTTACGCATATTTATTTTAAACCCATGTACACATGATGGTTTCTTCTGCGTGTGGGCATGTTGCAAAGCATTTTGACAGCAAAGGTCTTTTGCCAACGGTAGTAGCACCTGGTAGTTTAGAGCAAGTGTGCACATATTCTGTTGATTTATCTTGAAGCATTTTCTTAAATCACCATGGCCTTCCGATGATTGTTCCCTAATTGGTGAGGCTGTTAACCATCTTTTTTTGGACGGCACAGACACGTTCTGCATTCTGTCATATTTTGAAAGAGATCAGAAGCTGTGGTGATCATTCAAAAAAGGCCCTTTTTAAGTAGTTGAAATTTCTGAAATTTTCATTCAGGCCTGATATGGAGCTGATAAATTTCAGGATTAGGTAAGGGTCTTTCTGCAGTAAGATTCTTTCAATATCTCCGCCTTTTAGTGTTTGTTTGACTACCCAGAGGACTGTCCATTTTATATCCTTTTCACTATGGTTTGCTTGTACGAAGTGACTCACCATAGGAGCATATGCAACTTTGGTGCAGATCGATGTTGAACTATTCTCAACCAGATCTCTTGGCTTGTCTTTCCAATATACAGCTTCCCACAAGGGTATGTGATCCCGTAAACAAAATCTTTTGTTTTACAATTTGAAAACATGTTGTGAGTCCATTTGATGGTATTGTGCTCAGACACAGATCCTTCACCTGTTGTTTCACAGGAAACACAGTTACCCCACTTGTGGTGTCCCTCAATAGGTTTCAACTTCCATTGGGAACGTAGGTCTTGTTTCTTGGGTGTTGGGGTAAAGTAGGCCCTCACCAGTTTTTAACCAATGCTCAATTCTCTCTTCAGGGCTTTCAAATGGACAATCCAAATTTCGGAGCAAGTGCCAATTTTTCAGTATGATTTGTCGAAATTGATTTGTATACTGTCCAAAGGTGGACACACACACCAATTTGGTAATTGGTTCCTCGACTTTCTTTGATAGGAGGCATTCCCTTGGTGTACATCGGGCCCTCCGTTTGTCATTTTGAAGGAGTTTTTAGGGTAACCTCTTTCTCGTAGATGCTCACACAGAGTTGTTGCATGGGCATCAAAGTCTTCAATCCTTGTGCAGTTCCGTTTAATCCTCAGCAGCTGGCCCTACAGCAGATTGTCTCGCAAGGACCGATGGTGTAGGCTTTTGTGATGTAGAATTGTGTTCCTATCAGTTGATTTGCGATGTAGTGTTGTTCTTAATTAATTATTAATGGGCCTGACTTCCATATCAAAGAAAACGGGAGAGGTCTTACTCTTAGTAACTGTGAATTTAATATCTGGGTGTCTTGTGTTGAGCCAATCGTAGACATGCATTAAAGTTATTTCTGAGCCATTCCAAATGCACCAGATGTTGTCAATATAACAATACCACTTTAAAAGGTTTTGTTTGAAAGGGTTGTTGTCATACACAAATGCTTCATCAAACCTCGCCATGTAGAGGACTGCCATCTCCGGTGAAAAGCGACAACCTGTGGCAGTCCCTTTGGTTTGGATGTAGAATTTTTCATCAAACTAAATGTAGTTCTTTTTAATGCCACTGTAGCTAGTTGAAAGATGAATGCAGTTTGTACCCGCTGTGGGTGTTCACGGGTGTTGAGATAAGTTTCAAGAGCGATATGTGCCTCTTCTTGGGGAATTTGTGTGTACAGGGACACTACGTCGAATGACACTAGCATTTTGATTTTGGACATCAAACTGGAGGCCTTCTATTTTGTTGATAAAGTCCATCGTGTCTCTCAAATACGATGGAACATGGTGGAGAAAAGGTTTAAAAAGATGTCCACATATTTCAAAATTGGCTCTAATAAAGAATCGCACCCGGACACATTTGGTCTCCCAGGTGGGTCAGTTAGTTGTTTGCAAGTCTTTGATAGGAAATACATCACCGCTGTTCTGAGATGTTTTTTGTTTAAAAAATCATATTCTTTTGGGCCGAGTATTCCTGTTTTTAAACCCTGATTAGGATTGGCTTAATGGATTCCTGTATCTTCAAGGTCGGGTCATTCTTGCCGTTGCTATACCAAATACTATTCTGGACCTGCTCAAGTCCTTCCTTGAGGTACATCTCCTTTGGCGAAAGTACTAATGCACCCCCCTTGTCCACCGGCTTTATCACAATTGGGGTGTCTTCTCTGAGGTCCTTCAAAGCCTTGTATTGTTGGGATGTTAAATTATTCAGTTGAAAAAACTGTTTGTTCTCAATCTGTTGTATTGCTGAGAGCACTACTCGTTCATATTCCAAGATTGGTTTTGTAACAGTATGTGCATAAGGGATGAATGTAGACTTGCTGGCTAGGCCTGTTGTTAGCTTCGGGGTCATGCTCTCCTTATTGTGGAAAAAGGCACGTAGCCTTATTTTTCTAAAACATCCCATCGCTTCAATCCTTAGATGGGTGACATCAGGTTTGGATTTCGGCAAAAAATGTAAGCCTAGTTCTAGAACAGATGTTTCATCAGGCGTCAAGTTTTTATTGGAAAGGTTGACAATTGAGGAAGAGGCTACGATTTGTAGAACTGTCGTCTGGTCCTCATTTTCCATGGCTGGGTTTTGAAACACACTTTTTGTTGTTGTTGGCCTTTCTCTAAACAGGTGTTCTGCCTTTGCTGATTACGGTTTGATGCCCCCTTGCTATGGTCTGAGTCACCCGTTGAATCGGAGGGGGAGGTTTCATAAAAGGAAAGAAACCTATTTTTTGATCTGCCTCTATAATCAAATAGGGCTCTTCGTGATTCTGCTCATGTGTAGAAATTTTCCTTAAGGTATGGATATACCACTCCAATGGTAAAGGACTTTCTGTCTCTTTAAAATTGTGAAGTTTTGTAATTGATGGTATTATCTTTGAATGCCGTCAGTACTTTATCAATCTTTTCCAGCAAGACCTTTGCCTCCACAATGATTGTATTTTATCTCATGGATAAGTGTTTCCACTTCATCCACCAGGTGCTACCACAGTTGACTAAAGACCTTTACTATCAAAATGCTTTGCAAAATGCCCACACGCAGAAGAAACCATCATGATGCAACTAATAAATTAACTGGAGTCAATGATAAAACCATAAAAATGATTCGTACAAGCTTTAAAGTTTAAATGAAGTAAGCTAAAGCAAGCACCAGTAGGTTGAAGTCTTCATAAATAAAAACTACATTAACCAGCAGGCCTTACAACCCATCTCTAATGCAAAAAAATTGGAACAGGAAGTCCTTGTTCAACAAAATGATCTCTCAGGTAGAAACAGTGTTCCGGAGAGCCGGTGGAATACAGAAGGAATGACTAAAGAAGTTTGCAAAAACGTGAGTGCTGACACCAATTTGCTTTGAAATACTTGACTCTAGCAGCAAAAATTAGACGCTTAACAAGATAATAACTTGATTAGCAACAAGAGTGATTAATATCCTTGTATTTCTGCCTCAGCAAGCACTAACTGCCAGTAGCAACTTCAACAGCAAGTAAGTGTTAGAACAAAGGATTTCACACTCGCGAACCAGTCTTTCAATCAAAAGCCCTGAGCCTGCCTTCACCACTGAGAGCAATTTTGTGTTTACAGACTTTTAAACAAATCAGCACCACAAGCCACGTTAAATATAGTGCTAAGCTGAAGAATAGGTGACTGGTGAAGCCAAAAGAAAATTTCTTCCAAGTATGTGGAATCTGTGATTAATCCACAAACAACTAATTAATAACGAATGTGAACATGGGCATAAGTAACTAAATTACCTTGTCCTGTTAGGATAGCAAACAGTCACCCATATCCTTGAAGAGATGCCCAAGAACAATTTGATGTAGATATAATCTAGAAATATCAACACGTTTTATAGAGGTAATAGAGAATGTGGAGTGTGTACTAAAACAATACACATGTGTTTATTGGTTTTACAGAATCCAGTCAACAGCCCTGAAGAGAGCCTCCAAATATAGAGTGGGACTTGAAATGCGTTGGCACTTCCAACCAACAGCGGACACATTTAAATCAGAATGTCAAGCAACTTAGGAAAATATATGTATATAATACTGTACCCCTCTGTTACCTGAAATGTTCTGTACCAATGTTGTGTGGTAACCCCAGTGCATCTCGAAATCTGATTCATTGGTAACTTGTTTTTTTCTGTTTTAGGACTGGAAACAATCTCAAAAATGTTTTTGTTATTTGTTACTTGTCACTATGTCTCAATTTTGTTTGGTTTGATGTAATGTGAACATTATGTGTATCTGACTACCTCTGTCTTGAGGATTTATAAAATGAAATGATTGAAAATGAATAAGTAAATGTAATAAACCAACTGATTTATCAATTTGGTCTGAGTCTGTCTAAAGGTTAGCAGCCAACAAATGGCCAGCTAGATGATTTGACTTTCCTATTACAATTAGAAAGTTGACATTTGGCTTAAACAACTGGGCCTTTCTACCAATGTCCAGGGTCATGTGTCAGTGAATTACTTTCCTGCTGTGGGTAGTGTATTTGTTACATTCATGGGAACAAAGGAGGCCTAGTTGTGAGGGGAGTGGGTCTTCCTGGCAGGATGGCTGGTGAAGAGCTGTCCTCTGCCCTGAATGTACTTAAAAGGGACCTGCCTGCAGCACACATAACGAAACATGAGACCAGGCTTGTCATTGTCTTTGTTGCCCTTGTCAGTTTGGATCCAGGATCAGTGATAGAGGATGAACTGACCAGAACCAATTTTGTGGGTATTTCAGGGAATTTTCCCACACAAAGTCTGGCACCTGCAATAAATGTGGCACCCACAGAAGCTTTCTTCAGAAAACCCCAGGACTCCCATAATGTCTGAAGAAGGAAGATTGAACACACTTACCTTTCTCCTGGGCTACCCAGAAGTGACTCCAGGGGTCGGTTAATTGACCTTCTGTTTTAGCTAAAGGGACACATACAGCTTCCAGAGGCCTCCCTGCAGGTTCCTATCTGGCAAACACTAACTAGACATGCCTGGACCTGTCTAAGCCCTCTGCTGGAGTGAGTCATCTTCCCAAAGGTGTGCCCTCCAGGTTCTGGACCCTTGGTTGGCATCAGAGAGTACTTCTCCTGTAGAAATGATGATGAAACAGAGGTTTAAGGCTAATCAAACTAGGAAGCGACCTTTTTGTGCCATGAATCGACCACGAGCAGTGACTGCCCACAAGATGTTCCAGCAGGATCTCCCCTTTGTGCTGACAATAACATCTACAACAGCCAATTTGAGGCTCCAATGAAACCTGTACTGCACACCAACAGTGACAGTCCAAACCGACCACCAATGAGAAGCTCTGGTGACCAGCAGTCATATTTAGTGACTTCCATGATTAACCCTGACAAGAATTGCATTAATGATTTGAGTGGGGCTTCTGCCCCTCTAAACTAAAAACTCAGGGGCATATTACCAAGCAATAGCGATAATTATCGCTATTGCTTGGTTAGAGACAAAAATGTACCGCAGCGCTGCGGCGATTTTTACCGCAAATAAACCTTGGTATTACCAAGGTTTAACGCAAATGCGGTAAAAATCGCCGCAAAGCATGAATATCGCTGAAAAGTCAGCGATATTCATGCATTACCGAGCTAATGCTCTTAGCCATGTTATCCACCTCCCATTGGATAACATGGCTAAGAATTGCTCAGGGCAGGTGTTAGCTTTTGGAGATATTCCCGCTTAGCGCGAATATCTCAAAAAGTTGGTAATAGGAGATGGCGATGTTAGCGACTGTTTTCAGTCGCTAACATCTTGGCACGCCCACTTTGCATCTCATTAGTGATAAATATCACTGACATGCAAAGTGGGGCCCAAGATGGTCGCTATCTCCTACTAGCTGTCGCTAACTGGTGTTAGCGGCAGCTAGGTAATAGGGAGATAATTTTATCTCCGCTTTCTTGGATTTTAAAGCCAAAAAAGCGGAGATAAACCTCCTTGATAATATGCCCCTCAATTTTTTCAACAGAGGAAGGTGGGAAAGATAGGAAATCGTGGGACATATTTACAAGCCCCTATCACCATCACAATGTCACTCTCAGTGACATAGTGATGGCGCTACAGGCCTTGTCTTATTACAAGTCAACATGGCTTAAATCTGCCTTGTAAATAAGGGCCCTTTCACGCTATGCTTAGCGTGAAAGGGGAGGGCAATGGGTGTTGCTGTGGGCGTGGCGTTCCATCGCAGCCCCCGTTGATTCTGCCGCTGCCTCCTATTTACAAGGGAGGCATAAAGAGAAGGCTGTGGCAGGATTAATACCAGTGAAAAGCTGGTCTTACCCTGGCGCAATGAGGAGAAAGGTTTATTGCATTGTGCAGCACCCATGAAAACAGCAAAAAGACAACGATTGTTTATGTACAGAAAGGTCCCCCTTCCTGCACATACATGATCATTTAAAAAAAAGCTGTTTTGCAACTTCTGTGTGTGCTGCATTAAGCAACAACACATAGAAGTTACAATACAGCATTTAAAGATTGTTTATGTGCAGGAAGGGGGACGTACCTACACAATAACAATTTCCCCCTGAACGCAGATGCCCTTGCACTATGGTGCAAGGGTGCCTGCGTTGGTGCATTGGTGCATTGGTGCTAGGCTGATAAACTTAGCGCCGGCGCAGGGAGAAACGCAGAGATGCACCATATTCTTGTAAATATGGTGCAGCCCTGCATTTGAGAAGTGGGGCAGTGTGTTTGTGTTCGGCTGCCATCCACACCAATTAATAATCCACTTTTCCACAAGGGCTATTTTTCTTTTGAGTGGTGTTTTAGAAATAAGGTTGGAGATTTTCTGCCATGGTGCCTGGCAACATTCGCTCAGGTCTTATGGATTGTTGCAATAATATTTTCACAGGTTAATCGAATTGGGAGTACTTACGACAGCCTTTTTTATATCACTAGCTTTGGAGTCTATTTATAGGGGTTAAAGATGATTGAAGTTCATTTCAAGAGATTTATGATATGCACAATGTTTATGACAATTGAGTATTTAAGTAAAATACTTTACAATGAAGTTGTTGAAATCTATGGTTGAACAATTGTTTCGTGACAACAACGTATCTTCTCCAAGTAATACTCCACTGCTCTTTTGAAAATCTATGCAATTATTTTTTGTCTAACTGCACTTAGAAATTTGTGATATTTTGTGAACTTTTTCCTGTGCTTCAAAATGAAATCAATATTCTTATATCTAACTTTGCATGAGTGCCTGCATCTAAGAATCCTCGCTTCAATAACCAGTACATTTTTTAGCTTTTCTAGAGATGGTCTGCAAACAAGAAATAGCTTCAAGAAGCGATTGCATTATTCCTAAACCAAACCAAAAAGAACATGCGTTTCAAGTTAATGATGTACTTGAAATGTCTCAATCTATTCAGATTGAGAGTGTTGTTTACTGGTTACCTTATAACAAACTGTCACATAGCTCATCAACTTTAAGAAGTAAATCAGGCACGTTTGACAGATGCCATGTCTGATTAAACTGCAATTTTCTTAAAGGAATTCTCTGTAATAGCCTATTAGAAGGGTGGTTATGGAGAAATTACTGATCCATAAAGGGCTGTCTGCAGAAAGTCAAACTAGTTCATTTATGATATGTTTGCAGCAATCAAGAATTATTGCTTGCAGGTCGTATTAGGTGAAAATTGTCTATAATACAGTAGCATACATGGACAACAAAAATAGAGACTGGGCTTTTTCCTCGGCAGTGATTATTTATTATTGTTTCGTTGTCATAAAGGTGTCTTATGTTTAAAGGGAATTCTAATGTTCAAGTCGATTGCCCTACAAAAATATTAGGAAGTTATCGGCTCGTATAATGGATGATGTCACCAAAATTCCAAGTGTAGAATATATCATACCAAGCATCCTTTGGGTGCAAGTGGCATCGCATAAAAGGCACCACAATGCCTTCCGTCTCAAGGGCATTGGGGGAAGTGATGTCACTCAATGTTTGGTTTCCATGAAATAGTAGGAAGTACCATCAAATAAATAAAGAAAAGCTACAGATAGTTTACGAGTAATAATGTAACAAACATTTGCTAAAGCATGTACATTTTTTTTAGAGTGACCAACACTACTTAACTGTAAAAAACAAATAAGGCCAACGAGCCAGGTGTTTATGAGATGGCTTCTGTCAACTTCTGAGACCTTCCACTTCCACCACTTAAGGCAGTTCAAAACCTGAATACCATTTGAGAAGTTATTTGGTTGGATGCATAAAATGATCATGTCTTTTATTTTTTAGCTGAGAGTCTGTCTTGAATGTTATTATACTAGTTTGCACAATAAATGACACCTGTACGTAGTTTTTAATCTTCATAGAAAAGGGCGGAGAAATAGTCGGTCAATTAGACTTTACATACTCTATCACAGAAGATCAGTTGTAAAACATGTACATTGGAAATTGTTGGGTGTATTTCTGATCTGACTCCCAGTGAGCAGAAGAGAGTAAGGGGATTTTGAATAAATCAGGTTAAAAAGAGGCATATTACAGTACATGTTATTAGAAATGTGTCTTATATTCCACATGATACATTGCTGGAGTTCCATAGGGTGGAAATAAAGCCTGCTCTTCCTCAGAAGTGTTACAGATACACCAGTCCTAGGATCATATAAAGACAATCTGAGAAAATAGTGACTTGTCACCACAATTTCCCTCCAAAAATCCAAAATGTCACAGGTGATACAGTCAGTTAAAAATGTAACATAAAAAGGTCTATCATTTTCCATTGCATCTATCTGCCATTCCACATTTAAGTTCCTTTCATTTTTACCATTCTTTTTCTTCCAAATTGCCTCTCTACCTTATGTAAAGGGTTAGAATTTCCTTGACATTGGCATGTTAAAAAAATTCCATTGCATGAAATTCTTAACCTTAGGCAGGAAAGCTACACAGTCTACAGGGTTACAGAGCAGAAAGATTACACAAAAATTACTGACCTGGATTTCAGAAATCAATAGTGATTTTCAATCAAACATTTATATTTAAAATATGAACAGAAAGAACATTATTTTGTCTCAAATACATCTTGCCAGTATACCAAATACAAATATTTTTCTATTAAATACATGCCCCATGCCGCTTTCTGGAAAATAAAGTTAATTCATTCAAAATAATGCTTGTCATTTTCATGACAACATATTTTTTGTCTTGAAATACTAGCTATGGATTTTTGGTAAATACATTCTTGCTATACAAACCTCGGTTTATCATTGCAATCAAGTATTTACGTGTGTTACTGCCCCTCATGGATAGATTCTGCCTTGCATGCCTATATATCACCAATTTCAGCAAATGCAACATCTTGGTATGGATGTCCAACAAAGAGTAGAAATTACCATCATTACATCAGGGCCAGTACTACATTATAGCAGTACTTGATAGGATATGGTAAGGGGTGTCCTATATATACCAGGCATTGTCACCAATATGCTAGAGCCATTCAACAGCGCACTCATGCACAGATACACATGGTCATGCACACACTTGCAGACTCATAGCCAAGCAAATATACACAAAAAAAGCACACACATTCACACACACAACATATACACACACACACACCCACATACACGAACACACAGAATTTAAGTATTTTTCTATTAATCTTCCCGAGCCTGCTGCGTATGCAACTTTGGCTCCAACCTTGGCTTGCCACCTCTCCCTTTGCCACCATGAAAAGGTTTGAGGCAAAGCACTGGCAGTCAAAATGACATATGTGCTACAGAATGAGATTAATTCTTCCAAAACTAGGACTGTGGCAAACCATGGATGCCACTATTAACCCCAGTAGAGACCACCAAAATCCCACACACCTCCACCAAAATCCCTTAAAACAGAACCAAACCTGAATTTTCCACTAATTCAGTATGCCTTTTATTGCTGGAAGGTTATTTGTGATTCTAAAAACTGACAATTTCGGCACTGGTACAAAGTTTTAGCCCTATGTTTGTGTTTTCTGACTATGATTACTCATCTGTGTCTACCCCACGTGATTTTGAATGCGTTTAGTGATTGTTGTGCCTATGAGACTTACTGTAAATCAATGTGTAGCTGGATAGTACATCACACTCAGACAAATAAAGACAATTGCAATGCTAATGCTAGTAAGTTAAAAAATGATTCAAGAGTGATTTAATTTCCTAAGAGAACGAGAAATCAAGACCCAGTTCTAAAAGTGGGCCATTGGCCAACCAAAAGTTTCAGTGCCCCACAAAGGGGTAATACATACTATACAAAGGCTGCACTACAATACAATACATCTGAATAGTGATATATGTTTGTCATTCCCTAAATGATGAAAATGAATAAACAGTTGAGGTAAACCCTGCAATACACATATGAATAAAGTCCAAGTCTGCTTCTGTGTAAAAGATAAGACTGTATTTCTGTAGCCAATGAAGTGTTACAAGAACTGCAGATCCCAAGCTCTCATAGCTTCCTCTGTGATCTTGAAGATGAAACCTTTAGTTTTAGAAGACATTTCATACAAAGGATGTATGCCTCTTGGGGAACCCTCACTGGGTTATAGTACTGACTCTCAGATTATGATGCATGTGATGAGTGCCTCTTAAAATATGTTGTGCTCAATGCATTTCAAGGAGAGTTTGACGAATCATTTCTGTGCAATGCTTAAATATTCTACTTTTAAGTAGATTATATGTTGCAGCTCATCACAACCATTTGATAAACGTAATCTGCAGGACATTCACAGCATAGGAGACCAACATTGAACTCACAGTCGTTGACAACAATTGCCACAGACAGGGTATAACACCAGGAACTGAAGTCCGGAGATAGTATGTGTATCTTTTTTTTTTTAGTTTAGAAAGCTTTATTGAGCCAGATAAACCAAGTAAAACATCATTACAGAATCACAATCAATAAAAGGAAAAAGGCATTATATAATAAAAAAGTGAAATATAAAAGGAGCAAAAATCCCAAATGGGGAATATAAACAAAATAGTAAGGGAAAAAGCATTTTTTGATTTTTATGGAAATTGAGCAGGAAAGAGAAAGGGGAGAAGGAAAGAAAAGAAAAAAGGAGAGAAAGAAAGTCAAGAAGAAAAGGGGAAAGAAAGTGGGAGGATAGAAAGAAGAGAGGAAAAGTAGAAAAAGGAGAAGAGGCATATTAGGGTAAGCGTAAGTTGTAGCATATGCACAATCAAGTCTGTGATGATGACATAGTAAATTCCACCAAGCAGTAGAAGAGATCTTTGAAGTGTATTTCCAGTTAGATGTGATAATCTGCAAAGAAATAGCTATAAACAAATCTATAAAGTTGCGAACATTGCGTGGAACACTCCAAATAGGAGAGGAACAACCTAGAAAAAAATGTACAATATCAAAGGTATGATTTGAGTTAAGAATTTCATTCAGCTTGCACCAAATATGTTGCCAAAGTGCAGCTACCAAGGGACAATAAAATAACACGTGAAACAGGGTACCATCAGGGTGAGAACATGACCAACATTGGCTAGACTCTAGGACCTTGAACTGAAAAAGGTCATGTGGAGTAAAAAAAAGTCTATTATAAAAGAAAAAAAGGGTCTGAGTGGTGCTAGCAGAACGAGAAACTGTGTGAATTTTAGACCAGATAGACTCCCAAAGAGGAAAGGAAATATCTTGTGCTAGATCCTTTTCCCATGCAAGTTCAGATTTGGATTTGGGGCGATCATGAACAGGTCGGGAGAGGATCTTATAAATGGCAGCCGCTCTGAGTGGGGAAGTGAAAACTAAAGGAGTGGAGTCAGTTGGGACAACATCAGATAAGGTGGTATGACATGAGGAGAGTGTAGTTAAAGCTATGGTGAGGTCAGAAAATTGAGAAGAATGAGTGTTAGAAATATGAGTTGAGGTGCAAAGAGTGGGTAAATTCATTACAGAACCGTCGACAAGAAGATCGTCCAGATACATAATGCCCTTGTCAATCCATTCCTTCCAGAAGAGCGCCTTGTTATTAATCTTAAGGGAGGAATTATACCATAAAGGGATAAAGGAGTGTAAGTGCACCTGAGAAAATGTAGAGCGAAGCAGTGAAAGAGAAAGTGCCCTAGAGAGCTTGAAGATGGGAGAAAGAAAACGTTTATGGGGTTGGGACAAATGAATAGCAGCAGAAAAAGGGAAAGGCGATAGTAGGGCTTGCTCTAAAGCACTCCAGGCAGTGGGAAAAAGGGGAGGCGAATCTGCAAGAAAAGGCCAGATTTGTTTTAAAGTGAAGGAAGAATGAAAGCGAACAATGTACACCACCTAGATGCTTTGGCTGTTGAAGGCGGGAGAGGGATAGCCTGGGTTTGCGTTTGCGTATTCCAAAGGAAACGAGTGAGAACACGATTAATCTGAGTGAAAAAATAAGCCAGGAGGGAAATAGGCATCATAGAAAGGTAAAAATTGATTATAGGGAGAAGAATCATTTTAACAGTCTCCAAACGACCCCACCACGATAGGAATAAAGGGGACCATCTCTCTATTAGAGTATCAAGCTTGGAGATAATATCTTTAAGATTAATCTTAACAGAATCTTTAATGGACGAGGAATATAAAATACCTAAACATTTAATACTAATAGGGTTCCATGCAAAGCCGGAGCCATGAAACATATGGGCAAGACAGAACTTATTTAGGGGTAGTACTTCAGATTTATCTATATTTAATTTATAACCGGAGACAGAAGAATAATCCGTGAGTAAAGAAAAGAGCGCTGGTGGAGAAGTGGCAGGATTGGACATATAAAGTAAAATATCATCAGCATAGGCTGTGAATTTGATGTCTAATGATTTGTAAACAAAACCGGTGTAAGAGGTAGAAAGACGAATCTTCTCAAGGAGGGGTTCTAATGCTAAAATGAAAAGAAGGGGAGACAAGGGGCAGCCTTGTCGAGTACCCCTGTGTAAAGGAAAATAAGACGACTGGGAACCATTGACCCAAATGGACGTGGAAGGAGAGGAATATAATAATTGTATGAATTTAATGATATGGGGCCAAATCCATGCCAACGAAGAGCCCCAAACATAAAGTACCAATTAACCCTATCAAAAGCTTTCTCAGCATCAAGAGTGATAACTGCAAGAGGAGTTGTCATTTTGGAAGCAAGATGAATAATATTAAGAAGAGCTCTAGAGTAATCTGTGATTGATCTACCCTTAACAAAGCCTGACTGGTAAATATTAATGAGGTCTGGGACAAAAGTAGATAGACGAGAAGCTCAAATTTTGGCATAGATTTTACAATCAGTGTTGATTAGGGAAATGGGTCGATAATTCTTACAAAGGGAAGGATCTTTATCTTTTTTGGGAAGTAAACATATCATGGCCTTGGTAAAGGAGCCTTTAGATTCGCCAGCAGCAAGAAAAGAAGAGATCAAAGAGGAGAGGTGAGGTATCAAACGAGACTTAAATTGAAAATAAAAACGGACATTAAAACCATCAGGACCGGGAGATTTGTCCTTGGGTAAGAGAGTAATTGCTTGTAATATCTCTTTCTCGGAGATGGGGCATCCAGAGAAGAAAGGTCGAGAGTAGAGGATGAGGATTTGGGTATGTTGAGAAAAAAGAATCAATTTGAGAAGGGGTCGGGGTAGATTCAGGTGTATATAAAGTAGAGTAATATTGAACAAAGCAATCAAGGATCTTGTCATCAGTACAATGACGAATCCCAGCAGCATCCGAGATAACAGCTATTTTAGATTTTTGTTTTTTAATTTTAAGGTAATTGGCAAGCGACCTGCCCGCTTTATTACGACCGCCATACATTTTGGAATTACATTTTAAAAGATGATTACAGGCAGAGTCACAAGAAAATGTATTGAATTGGAGTTTAGCTCTAATAAGAGAAGAAAGAGCCTCAGGGGAGTTAGACGTATAGAAAAGGTGTTCTAGGTCCTTGATTTGTTTAAGGATAAGAGACGATTTAGATAAGGCCAGCTTCTTTTTACTCGAAACAAAATCAATAATGAAGCCTCTAGCCGAAGCCTTTAAAACATCCCAAAACAAAGTGGAATTGAGAGGTGGAATCTAGATTAGTATTAAAGAAATCATCCATAAAAAGGGTGAATTGTTCAACAAACTGAGTGTCCAAAAGAAGAGAGTTATTGAAGCGCCAACGGAGAGAGCTAGTAAGAGGGGAGGGTAAATCAATATCTAGAATAACTGGGGCAATGACGGATATCAGAATGGAGCCAATTTCAACATTTGTCATGAATTGAAACATGTGTTGGGTGAGAAAGATATAGTCAATGCGAGAATGTGAAGCATGAACAGGGGAAAAAAAGGAAAATTCCAAGGTGTCGGGGTGAGAGAGCCTCCAGGAATCAATTAAGCCTCTGGAGGAAATTGCACGATAAAAGGACTTTTGCATTTTGTTAGGAGTTTACCTGGTCTGGGATTTGCGGTCCAAAAAGGGGTCCATTAACTGGTTACAATCACCTCCAACCATTAACTCAACATTAGTGTGTGAGGAGAGGAACTTAGAGAAATCATTCTAAAAAACAGGATCAATACCATTTGGACCATAAACATTACAAAAGGATAAATCAGCATCATTAACTTTGACATCTAAATACAACCATCTACCATTTGAATCAGAAATCTCATTTTTTAACTGAACAGACAACGATTTGAGAACACCATTCTTATTATCAACTGACGGTGAACAGAAAACATCACCCACCGTCTGCGTAAAGAGGAAAGATCTTTTTGTGATAGGTGGGTTTCTTGCAATAGAGCAACTTGGCATTTCAGTCTGGCTAAATGTGATAAAACCTGTTGTTTTTTAATCGGGTTACGAAGGCCTTTCACATTCCAAGAAATGACTCGAAGACCATTAGTTAAAAATAAAAAGGAGAGATAAGAATGAATAACATGAAACCAGGAAGGACACAAAAACCCATAGCGCAATGTGAAGAGAGAAGAAAATAATAGGGAATGGAGACAATGAAAAATGAGCACAAAAAAGATGCCTTGAAGAAAAGGAAAGAGAGAGGAGAAGAGACAGTAGAGGAGAAGAGAAGTGGGAGTGGGATAACACAGCTTCCCTGAGAAAAAAAGAGAAGAGAAGGATGGCGAGAAACCAGAAGGGCTTCAGCCATACAGAATAGATAACGTGAAGAGCAATAGAGTGAGGGCGGGAGCAACAGGAAAAGACGACCGCACAATAAAATAAGACGTCAGAGGCGTGGTCTCAGGAACACTTAATAAGGAAATTTTAAAAAAAAGGAATAATACAATCAGAGAGGGAGACCAAACATGACGGAAAAAAAACAAATGAAGGAAACCTTACCAAACATATCTGAAGGGAAGGGCAGCAAACAGGAACGAATAAGACGAACAACAGCACGGTACAGTGAGGAACGCGAACAAGACTAAAACACTTGGAAAAGATACCTGAAAAACAAGATGGGAGAACAAAAGCACATTATATTGAGGAACAAAAAAGACCAAAAGTCATACATCAACAGGAAAAGACATTAACCCCTTCGATGCTCATGACGAGCTCAGCTCGTCAAGAGGCACGGTTGAGCTGTGCTGATGACGAGCTGAGCTCGTCATGAACAATGGTAAATCTGCGAGTGCAGCACCGGGGGGGAAACCTCTAGCAGCCAAGGTGTTAAAACATTAAGAACTGCTATGTTCCATGGAATCATCTTTGTGGGTATCAATGATTTTCCGAAGGTCCGCTGGGTTGTCGAAACTAAAAGTTCTTTACTTATAAGTAACCTTGAAAAATCACGGATGTATGAGGCCATATCTTGCATTCATGGAGCGAAGTGTGGGTCTCAAATCCAGACATTCTTTGCGTCGAGCAGCGGTCAGCTTGGAAACATCCTGAGTGAAAAAAAGTTTGTGACCGGACCAAAGAAGCTGCTTATGTTGCTTAGCAGAATGAAGAATGGTCATGAGGTCAGAGAAATGGAGAAAATACGCAATGATACCCCTAGGTTTCGCAGAGTTGGAAGACGATATAGGACCAAGACGATGCGCCCTCTGAATGTTCACATCAAGGTGTTTTGGCAGTCCAGTGAGAGGTAGCAGTTGAGTTTTAAAAAATTGGATAATGTTGGACCCCTCTGAATTCTCCGGGACACCATAAATGCGTAGGTTATTGCGCCTATTTTGATTTTCCAAATCCTCAGAGGTTTTCTTGAGAGATTCGACTTCCTTAGTAAGGCTAACAACCTTGGCAGCAACATCTTGAACATCACTAATCCGCTGTTCAACATCCGGTACCCTCTTATCCAGATTGGACCATTTATCATCCAGTCTCTGAAAAGTGGTAGTGGTGTCGGCCATAAAGGGGCATATAAGGCGCAATTCCTCCATGATATCCTCAAGAGTGACAGGAAGTGGAGATTTAGTTGGAGAGGGAGTATCCTTTTTAAGGTGCTTACCAGGGGCAGCAGAGTCTTTGCGTGTATTGGAAGCTGAGTTAGATGCCTTTGGGTGCTCCATCTTGACAGATGTTGAGAGAAGCAATGGAAAACAAAAAAGGAGGCAACACGTAGAATATAAAATTGAAGAAATGCCTCAAAAAGTCACAAAGTTGAAGCCGTAAGATTCGCAATGAAAGCTTTGAGGCTTGAAAAGGCAGGCACCAACAGCGAAGAAAGTGCGCACAATACTGAGTGGAAGGATGTACCTCAAAAATCAATGACGCACTTGAAACTTTAAACTTAGGTAAAAAAAGGCAAATTCAAGTAGACTCCATGACACAGGCGCAGAAAAGCCTCCAGGATCCATGAAAAGAGGCAAAACACTGAAAAATAAGTCCAAAGGACCAAAGTCAGGCATGAAATGTCAAGTTTGACTGAAAAACGGGTGGAATGAAAAAACAAAATGGCGGCCGTAATGAATAAGTCAGCTTATTCGCATTTTTCAGGGGAAAAAAAGCTGCACAAATGAAGAGAAGCATACCCAGGTTGGGAGCAGCATTTCCGCCGCTGGAATCAGCCGTTTGCAGCTAAATTCGCTGCCTGGAAACGGGACCTTCGTAATAGAAGCGCAGCCGAAATCGCAGAGCTCAGGGGGGTGCGGCCATCTTGTCTGCCGCGTCGCGCGCCCTTGTATGTGTATGTTAATAGGTAGGGACATCCATCCTGCACCAGCGTTAGGCATGCTCACTGATCACTTGCTGTCAGGGAGGAAAAATGCCACCTCACTGACTGGGGGTGGTTCATAGCCAGAATAACCCACTGAACCACACTGGAAGGGACGCATTCACAGACTGGGACACACAATTGACCACCTACAGTACAGAACACTCACAGTCATATAGGCAGGGTACCCAATGGACACTCACAGTCAGGGAGATCTCATGTAACACATTTTTGAACCCCTGAAATACTAATAGGCCCTAGTTATCTTAAATGCCTAAATATAGGGTCATGCTCCCAGCAGAGCCTCCTGTGTTCATCCTTATCAACCTCTGAATCTCCAGGTATATATTTTACTTCAATAAAATAGTGTTGGTAAGAATTAAAGGCAATGAGATAAAGGTGTAATATATTCAAAGTATTGTATGAAAATACAGGCATTCAGTCAAAATATTGAGTTGGAAATGTTGATTTACACTAATATCGAGATTAAAACACCATGACACAAAAATACCGACTACAACAATATTGTGGTAAAGAATATCAACTTTAAGGTAAGAAATATCGATATTCAAAATATAGAAGTCATTAATATCGTTTGTAAAAATATAGTAGTTTAAAATATCGGTTTTATAATTATTGTTAGGCATTTTAGTAGAGATTTTAAATTTATGTGATGTATTTTTTGTATAAGTATTGTTTCTGTTTTTTAATATATGTGTTGAATTTTTAGTAGTTATTAATTTTATTTTAATTACATTTTTGCATTTTTTTGTTCTGTAGCAGGTTGTTGGCAAATAGGGGAATAAGGTGGGAAATAATTTAATTATAATGTTTTTTTTTTACCCCCCTTTTTTTAACATATTGTATTTATATTGAATTTTTAACAAAAGTCAAACTGTTGCTGATATTCTTGAACTGTGCTTTTATGGATATTTTATATCCAAATACAGATTCTTGAATTGAATTGAATTAAATACATTAATGAATATTTTGTATTTATTAATATTGATTTAATTAAGAGTTTATAACGTTAATTGTGTTTTTATGGTAATTGTGTAATTAATTTTAGGTTTGGGTTGTGGTTTTATAGGGCTAAAGGGTGGAAAGTAGTTTATTTTTATTTAATTATTATATAGCTGTTGATTAATACTAATTAATTAAATGACAAATCTGGAAATTGTGTAATCAATTTTAGTTGCCGGTGTGTTTTTTGAGGGTAAAGTGTGAGATGTAATTTATTTTTAATGAATTCATAATTAGTTGATCATTAATATTAATTAGTTGATTACTAATTAGGGTAATTGTTGATTTTTTTGTTTGTAGTTTTGGGGTTTATAGAAGTGAAGGGTGGGGAGTAAATTAATTGTACTTACTTAATTATTAGTTGTTACATACTATAAGTAATTTAATTGATTTTATTTCATTGTATAATTAATTTATTCACAGTTTAATTGTAAGTGTGAGTTGGGGGATTATAGGTGTAAAGGCTGGGAAGTGAATTAGATTTTATGTGTTTTAATTAGTTTTTTATTATTAATATCTGTTTATTTGAAAATTACTTATGTTATGTATGCACATACTTTTTATTTTATTTGGGATGTGGGTTGTGAGATGAGTGGTGGTATAGGGTAGGATGTAAATAGTCTACATTAATGTATTAAATAATGTCTTTATTAATAAATAATTTCTAAAAAAAATATTGTATGACATTTTTATTTTATTTTATTTTATATAATATTTGCTGTTATTTGTGTTATATAGTTAACATAATAATATGTTTTTATTTTCTATTTTTGAAATATTAAATATATTTTTATTTTTAACATATTTATATTTATTTTTTATTTACCTATTTGAAAAATATTTTTATTTTGTTGATATATTGTATCTGTTTTTAATTTTGAACTGACTGGAGTGAGGAAAGTAAATGTTACCCCTCCCCAATCCAACACTTTCCCTATTGATGCACTGACCAGAGTGGTAATAGTAAAATGTATTTATTTTTATTTTTAACATATTTATATTTATTTTTTATTTACCTATTTGAAAAATATTTTTATTTTGTTGATCTATTGTATCTGTTTTTAATTTTGAACTGACTGGAGTGAGGAAAGTAAATGTTACCCCTCCCCAATCCAACACTTTCCCTATTGATGCACTGACCAGAGTGGTAATAGTAAAATGTATCCCTCCGCTATCCAACTCTTTCCTCACTGTTGCATTCATTGGAGTGGGAATAATAATTTTTACCCCTCCGCTATCCAACACTTTCCCTTCTGTTGCACTTACTGGAGTGGTAATAGTAATTTTTACTCCTCCACTACCCAACACTTTCCTTACTGTTGCACTCACTGGAGTGGGAATAGTAATTGGTATCCCTCTACTATGTAACACTTTCTCTAATGTTGCACTCACCGGAGTGGGTACAGTAATTTTTACACCTCTGCTATTCAATACTTTCTCTACTGGTGCACTCAATAGGAGTGGGAATAGTAAGTTTTACCCCTCCGCTATCCAACACTTTCTCTACTGTTGCAATGATTGGAGTGAGAATAGAAAATGTTATCCCTCTGCTAGCCAACACTTTCTCTACTGTTGCACTCACTGGAGTGGGAATAGTAATGTTTACCCCTCCGTTATCCAACACTTTCTCCACTGCTTCACTTTGTGGAGTGGGAATAGTAATTTTTACCCTTCATCTATCCAACACTTTCCCTACTATTGCACAGTCTGGAGTGAGAAATTTAAGTTTAAAGATTTTCAAATAGTTTAATATCTTAATTTATAATATAATGTTTTTTGATCGATTTATGCTATTGGTGAGTGTGTGTGTGTTTGTGTGTATATATATATCTATAAATATATATATATATACATATATATATATATATGCAGGAATCCGTCGATCACGCTGGAGCATTCAACTCACGTACTCAGCTTTCAGGAATGGACACGGACCACAATGTCACAATGCCGATTATTTATTTAGTGCTGTCGCCATAACTTTTCGGCTCCGGAGAGCCTTGATCACATGACAACGTGAGGTAGTGAACCACCTACTTTTAAAGTGCCAATGCGTAATTTGGGTCACATGGCATAGACATAGAAAACAAAATGCCTCGTAGTTACAATTCGTAAGTAGCATGATTAAAACCTGTTGGGCTAAAATGAATGTATAAAAGTTAAATACATGTATCCTCCAAATACTATCACATGGAAGTTCAAATTAGTCCTATTTACATGTGCAAAATAGTGCTATAATAGTCCAAAGGGTTGTGCAACATATCGCAAACTGGCCATATTACAATGCAAAAATAAAATACACTGTTCCAATAATATATATGAGCAGGTTTCACAGGAACTCCTGTCCTGTATATTACATGGGATGGAAGAATAGTCATAGTAAAAATATATACTGCAACCAGAATGGAGTTTAGCAATGACAATCCACTGTAACGATACTCGTTCACCCCATCCTATTATAAAACAGTCATGAAACTTATGTTTCAATGTGAACAAATCCTAATGATAAGTAGATATCATATATATCAAGCACATGTTGAATCTCTGGATAAATCCCCATTCGAGGCAATAGACTGTCAATGAATTACAATAGCCAACGACCCATATAAATGTGCTAATTACCCATAAAAAGTGTAAATATAAAGTGCTAAAGTAAATCTTAAAATCAACAAATGTCAGAGTCATACATAGACTGAGCCCAGTTCTATCCAGTTTGCATTTTCCTGACCGATCATAGCCCTAAGCCTGGTCAAAATGATCACGATCCAATCAGTTTAGTACCATCTTAATTACATAGTCAAATACATAACAGGCTGGCTATAGCGCCATAAATACTAGAGAAACAAAGCTAGCGGTGTAGTGTAAGCGCAATTACAACAGGGAGGAGATGCCCAATCAATTGTGTAGATTGTCATGGTTAGAGGGGAAACAGGCAAGTAAAGAATCTACTGATCAGGTTGATAAAAGGACTTGTCAGCTAAACTTGACAAAGTCTAATAGGTCTGACCTGCGTCTCGGGGTCATACTCAGTGTGGGACGTATGTAATAAGACATGTCCACTTAAAACAATAAATAAGTATCAAAAATAGTACAAACTATTTTTAAAAGAATCCCTACTGTAAAAAAGTGTTGGTATATGGACAATAACACCACAGATAAAAACAAGGTGCTAGTACAGACAAGTATGAAGATCCTCCGTAAGGCTGAGACCCCCTGGTTATTTAGTATCAAGTTGTAAAATGTACTTGGTCTCTAATTTGCGCGGTTTTGATTCTCTATTGCCTACCCATCTACTGGTGCTTACTGCATCTATGACATAGTACTTGAGCCCTTTGTTGTTTCTTTGGTGGTGCTCTTTAAAGTGCCTTGCTACTGGGTATGTATTGATTGACAATAGCTCTCAGATGTTGTAGGATATGCGTGTGAACTGCGTGCTTGGTACTCCCTACATACCTGAGTGAACAGGGGCATTCTAATATGTAGACAGCAAATTCTGTCTTACAGGTCAGTACTTTATTGATTTGGTGTTCTTTGTTGCTGAACCCATCCTTGAAAGTCTTTTTGTTGATCCCGTGGATGCATGATTTGCAAGCCTTGCACTTAAAAAAAACACTATTGGTTTGCAGACAAGAGGCTTTTTCGAGTACTTCGGGGCTCGTGTTCACCAATCTGTCTCTCATGGAGGGTGCTCGACTGAATGTAATGGACACTTTCTTGGGGAGTGTATTGCCAATGACAGGATCTTTGAGAATAGTAGGCCAATTACTGTTAATGATTTTTCGTATTTCCTTATGTTGTTTGTTGTAGCCAACTATAATCCTAAAGGGATTAGTGGGTTTTTCACCCTGTGTGCTGATGGTAACTGTGTCGGATACAGGCTGGGTAGCTGTCTCAACTGTGGTGTCATATTTGCTCAGTGATTGTTGTCGGCTAACAAGCATGGATTTGGATCTGGCTTTTTCAATGCCTTTACTCGAGTACCCCCTTTCCAGGAACCTCGTTCTACTGGCTACCTGAGCCTGATGTAAGTCAGTGTCATTGCTACACAGCCTTCGCAGGCGAAGCATTTCGCCGTATGGTATGCTCATAATCAAATGAGCCGGATGTGCACTGCCGGCATGGAGAATGGTGTTGCCAGCAGTTGCCTTCCTAAATAGCCTGGTCTCAAGTTTGTTACCATTGGCATATACTTCTGTATCTAGAAAGGACACCATGGTTTGACTAAGTGTAGCAGTGAATTTGAGATTGTATTGATTCACATTAATTTGTGCCACAAAATCCATTGCTTCCTCCTGACTACCTTGCCACACAACAAATAAGTCATCAATAGATCGGTACCATGCTATCACCTTGTATTCAATGACTTCACCAAATTCCGTTTTGAGGACCAGTTCCTCCCAAGCACCCATATGCAAACAAGCATAGCTTGGGGAGAAACTGGCCCCCATTGCTACTCCTTGCAGTTGCCTATACAGTAAGTTGTTATACATGAACACATTATGTTCTAGGCAAAATTCTAGCATTTGTACCAACATCCATGGCGTTTTGATCAATAACATCCACCAAATTCCCTTTGGAGTTTTAATACTGAGCTGAAGTTTTGCGAATTGTTTAGCGCCGAAACGCCTGCGGGTATTCGTTCACGCTTTATAAATGGCAAAAATAAATAAATAAATAAATAAATAAACAAATCAAGTTGTGATCTTTAAAAAGTACACTTCTTGATCATAGGTAGAAATTCACAGCAGCTATTCCATCAGTGTGCTTGCAGAATGCTTTACTTACGCTTTACTTACACTCTCATGGAAGGTGTTGATCGTATCATGTGGGATTGTAGGGAAAATACAGATTTGGGTCTAAAACATGTGGCAGTGCTGCTGTCTATCATTAACTCCAAATTGTTCAGTACCTGAGTGGTACGTATCTGTTCAGTACTCTCGATATTGGGTTCTACTATGTCTGGAGCAGTATTACTGGAACTCTCCTGTTCTAATTGTAACATATCAACATCCCCAATATTAAGATTGTCCAACTGTCTAGTAGTGGGTGTTTTAGTTGTTTTGAAACCACCCAATCTGTTCAATTTGTGCCATTTCTTGAGTTTAAATTTTCTGATCAATTTAAAGAAATCTATCCTCACATCAGTGTAGTTAAATAGAGCAGTGGGACAAAAAGTTAGCCCCAAACATAGGATCATTTTTTCAATGTCACTCATTGTTCTTCTGGACAGATTAATGACAGTCTTGTTCACTGTTGTGGGATCCATTAGTATCCTCTTCCGGAGCGGGTTTTGCTGTTTCCCATGACCCCCCTTGCTCTGCCTCTTTTGCCATCGTTGTTGTAATCTTTTGCTTCAGTGTTTCTCTGCTTCCTCTTCCGCACATTATTGTGGTGGTATATATATCTATATATATCTATATATTACAAAAACGCCATTCATCGCCAGTTCCTTGAGAATAACGAGAGTGAGCCCAGAATACGTGCAAGTTCATCGGTGATTTATTTTTCAATCACACCAGCCATCCGTCATAACGCGTTTCACCTCTCAAACGAGGCTTGATCACATGACGTAAGTTGAAACAGAAAAGGGTCTTAAATACTTAGCATTGTAGGTGCGGCATCTCATATTCATTTAAAGTGACCAGTGCATGAATTTCTAATTCAGTCAAAGCAAAAACAGAATCGAGGGCAAGTGCCCAATATATTCAGTTCCATATATCATTGCATAGTTCAATTCATACAGGTGATTCCCACTTTATGTATACAATTAATTATTTCTGTAAATGATTTAAAATATCAATCATTAACAATTCATTCATAATTAATTATCTATATATACACTCTTTATCCAAAAATATTCATTTTATCCTTATCACAAATATATAAAAAATATATAAAAAGGTATCAAAAATATATATAAATATATACAAAATTTATATACATATATATAAAAATATAACTCTTCTACATATATACACCATACCAATATTTACATATATACACATTAAATCTAATCATGCATACATATTTCATGGGAATGCATTAAATATCTGTACACTCATATTTGACTTGGAATTAGTAATCCACCAATTGGTATGATTTCTGATGGATAAATGTGCAAAAGGCATCTTTTGTTATATTACAGAGATATGCCTAAATTAACAATATAATAACATTTAAAAGCATAAGACCCTCGAAAGCAGCTGTGAATTGTGTTTACTACAAAAAAGGATATAAAGTGCTCGTGCTACATGATTAATTCAAACAAAAAATAGTTACATTTTAAAAGAAGTATTGTTTCACAGGAAAAAAGGGAGTTGTGGGAACCAGAGTAATTAAACAAACCCTATGGCTATTTTAATTGCTGTAGTGAGACGAATCACATATATCAGCCGGGGTATGCTAAACATCACCGACCAGGAAATGGCCAAGAGCGGCTGTCAGTTTCCAACAAGGGAAAAGGGAAACGTCACAAAGTCTAAAATGGAATGAATTTGAATCAGATAGAAGAGCCAATTGTGAGTACAGGTAGTTTGAAAGATATCAAGAAGATTTTATTCAAGATAACATGTTGGCAGATTCTCACAGTTCCTTGAGACAGGTATATAAATCCTCCCGGTCGTTCAGTCCAGAGGGACTTTTACTATTCATTTCTAGGATATACCTTGTTTCTAGGAGACGGAGCTTGCCTTCTCTATCACCTCCCCGTTTCAATGGCAAAATCGTATCCACTAAGTAGTACTGGAGACCACTAGGGTCACTATTGTGCATGGCCTCAAAGTGGCGCGCCACCGGATACGATTGGTCCTTACTCGTTATGGCTCTGATGTGCTGGAGAATGCGTTTATGTGCCAAAGGTCATGTACTGCCCACATAATTCAGGCCACATGGGCACTGCAGAACATAAACGACAAACTCCATTTTGCACGTTAGTCTCTTGGTGATGGGTATAGGGCACTCTCTTAAAGGACTTATGTAGTGGGTTTTATTTACTCCGTATTTGCAAGCTTTACAAAAAGCACATTTTTTGAAACCTTTGCTCAGGGCCTCCCATGTCCCTGATAAGGTAGTCTCTAGGATGTATCGAATATATCTATATATATAGATATATCCGATACACCGCGTCTCCACCCGGTGACAAATTCCACCACCGCTACAGAAACAGGACAGACACGGGCCAAGTAAGTGCTGAAAATCTTAAAACATGGATCTACCAGCTATCCGACAGCTTTGTAATGGCGGCAATCTAGAGCTCTACCCACTAATATACACATGCACAGCGCCAGGATGCCCCTTCCGGAGCGACAGGTTGCGCTTTACAAATACCCACATACAAATACAAATACAAATACAAAATACAAATATCTTTATTCGTGCAAATTCAGCTGCATATATATATATACCAATAACATAAATACATATCTATTTATTTGTTCAATTTTTACTTAATAATAAAATTTTAAAGCGCATTACAATTATTACATTAATAAGTCTTTTAAATAAATATATATATTAAATATTATATACGTGTGTTTAACTTTTTTTAATTACGTTTATTTGTTAAATTTGTTAAAATGTATATGAAATCTAATGATTTTTTGTAAATTACCTTTATTCTTGAATTTATTTAATAATTTAATATATATATGTATTCATGATATTTTGTACAACTATATTTGTGACATCAATATTTACTTCAGATTTTTTTGTACTTAGCATTATAAATATAGGATGTTAATATTTTAAAAATCTATATTTATGACTCGATATTTTGTTATGAGGATATTTTTGTTGTCGATATTCTGTCAGTGAACATAAAATACATGCCACTGAGAAGTAAATACACGACTGCAATAAAATATTTCCTCTTCCGGATTGAGCTGTGGGGATTGACAGGTTTTGGGAATGGTATTTAAAACAATCTTAAAATCGCAACTGCTTGTAGAATGCAGAGCATTAGCACAATAGCCTTGGAATGAAAAACTCCAGAGACTGGATTATGAAAAGTGCCCTGTTGCCACAATGGGCACTTTGGGATTGCAGAAGGGGCCACAGATGCTTGTGCCTCCCCGTCTGTAATTGTGATAGTGCTGGTGCACATGTAGCACCAGCCCTATTGTGAAAGAGTGTTTCCTCATTTGCATGGAGGTGTGGTCCCATGCAAATAAGAGAATCACTTTGCCTTGGGCCCATGCTATTTTACAGACACAGACGCAGAAGCTTGCATCCGCTAAGGAAGCACACTGAGAGTGTGCCACAAAAAGTTGATAACATTATCAGTTTAACATTATCAGCACACCCCCTAAAGGTCAGCCTTCTTGTGAAGTTAAAGGGGTTCTTTAAACCCTTCTATACATTGCCCTGCAGATGGGTGCAGTCACTCACTGCAACCATCTGTAAGATCTCTAATCTCTCTTCAAAATGATGGTGAGCTGTGATCTGCACAGAGGAACACAGAACTTCTTTGAAGCAGCCGCTCTCTATTCCACACGAATGCTCTGCACTCGTGGCAGCACAAGTTCTCGGCTACCCTGAGGGCAGCAAATTCATTATAGTGGGGACACTCTTTAAGTTTGCTCCTGCTGCCTATGTTTAAAGGTTCTTCTTTGATGCAATCAGAGAAAGTGGTCCCTGGTAATCAAAATACAGAAACGTTTTGTCTCTCTTTTTTCACTCCCCCTGTTCTCAGACAGACTTTTCTGAAATATATTTTTAGGGAATATTTTGAGAACTGATTTCAGTAAAAAGAATATTAATAGAACATATATTCATCTTTAGCTACAAACCTTATATTAGTCCCTAAAAGGATTTTCCTGATGGATACATTAACAAGTGCATTTCACCAAATAATGATTCTGTTTATGGGTGTCCTTATCTTAAATATTACAAATAATATAGATAGTCTCAAATAGAATATTGCCAGTTGAGATATAAAATATAGTGATGTCTAGTTTTCATAAAATTATACTTGATAGCCATACCTCACTTTCCCCTGTTTAAGTAATGTAGGCTTCTAGCTTATACTGTAGACCAATATTTGACACGCCATGCATTGTTTAGTCAAATGTGAACAGTGGAAATATGACTACATTTTGCTATTTCCATGTTCTATTCTATGAGCACTTGCATAGCGCATGATACCCGTAGGCATCACAGAGCTGTTAGTGCCGCGCCGAAGGAGTTAGAAGACAGCACAATGCAAATTACAAGGATATGTTCTGGAAGAGCCAGGTTTTCAAAGATTTGAAAAGGAAAGTTCCTTATCCATATAACGAAGTAATGTAGGCTTTTGGATAATTCTTCAGATCAATAACTGAAGCCTCGACCTTTTCTTGTTTTATAGTGAATTATAGTGAATTATCAAAGCATGAGAGGAATAATTTGAGTCCCTAGGGTCGAACATTGACTAAATTAGAGTTATTGCGAAATATATGAGAATTTATAGTATTTTTTGAGTGTGAGCATAATCCTGTATGTTGTCATACAGTAGGATCTGCTATATGATAGAGCAGGAAAATATATTATGAAAAAAGAGCTCAAATAAAGAGTATGTGCAAAACTAAATGTAAAAAGTCCATTTAGAGTAATATGTATGAGTTCTAAAAAATGATATATTACAATATATAACAGTTCATTTGATTGACAACATTGCAATAGTGTAACTGATTGAAGAATATATATCATTCTGCAAATTAAATTGTTATGCTACATAACTGTTCATTTGTCATTTCTCTGAAACTATCAAAATATAATGATAATGTGGTGTCTTTACACATTGAGCAATCAGATAGAAAAACTTATGATGGTTTCTTATCACTGTTAAATGCTGATCTCGGGATAGTGAGGAGTGAAATATATTTTGATGTAGCACTCAACACTTTTGGCCTAGTGCCAAGTGGCAAGACAACACTTTGATTTCTAAAATGCATAAACGATGAGATGAGAAGGAATTTGTAAAAATAATGTGATGAAGAAACTGGTAAAGTGTGTCACTAACTTTTTAAAAGATGTATGACTAGAAAGGCATGAAGGATATATACATTTTCTTCATTGTTGAAAGCAACTGAAATATATTAATGTTATGTGTATTTGACTGGACTGAAATATATAAATATACAGTGATTTGATAATACTGAAATTCATGAAAACCTCCAGGTTGTGACAGGTGTCATGCACTCGATTCAATTCGATTCAAAAACTTTATTCGATCATTGATTAATAATCATAAAAGTACATACATACATAAGTAATAAAACATGAGGGTACAGCAGGTTTTAAGTTAATCACATATCAAAAAAGGGTGCTTTTCCTCAAGCTTATCGATTTTAAAATATATACAGCAGTAAAAAAACAGATGTCCTGTGAATTAAGTCCAAATAAAAGCCCCATGGCCGATACAATAGTGGATACATTATATTTTTTGAAAAGCGGTTTCAGATATACTTTTCGAAGGTGGAGATAAAGAGGGCATAACAATAAAAAATGCTCCGTACTTTGCTTTGTGGTCCCATCACACGGACAGGGGGCCGTAGTATAGGTCTTCATTACAGGATACGCAACAAGCAAATGAACAATCCCCATCCGTAATCTTGTCAATACATATTGGTCGGATCGGATAGTAACCAATTTAAGGTATCCTGAAAGCCCCATTTCTTCCTTAGTGTATCTGTCGTAAAAAACATGTGAGGAGAACTGAGCAGTAGCTGCGTTACGCTTCACCATGCTAACCCTCAGAAATTCATGTTTAATCTCACTCTTCGGGATATCTAAAACACAAGAAGGGTTATCACGCACCGTGAGATTAAAAACATCATTAAATGTTCGGATAATATAGTTAAGCCAGGGGATGCGGGAACATTTGTCCATGTGAAGACAATCTAAAATAATCTTTCTTGTAAAACCAGTCTGTTCCTTAGCCCATATAGATCTCCATACTAACAGGGGTCTTAATCTGATCAAGTCAGATAGATGTTCTAGACCAACCTCCTGATGGATCAGCTTTGTTGAGGCAGAAGATGGTAAACACAGGAGTTTTTTGACAAATTTGTTTTCCTCAACCTGGAGCATGTTGGTATTACAATGGCCCCACACTCCTGAGCCATATAGGGCCAGAGCAACACATTTATGGCGATATAGGTACAACATGTCTGGTATCCGTCTTGAGCCTAACTTGGATGCAAACCTAAATATGCCAAAAGAACACTTGGCCATTTTGGCTCTTACATTAATCATTTCAGGTGTCCACATCCCCCCACTGTTAAAAGTGATACCCAGATAACAGAATTTGTCCACCACTTTTATAGTTTGGTCCATAACTGTGAAGGGCCTTAAGTTTTTAATTTTCTTCCCACAGGGCATTATAAAAGTTTTCGAATTATTAATTTTTAGTTTTCTCCCATTAATAAAATCTGCAAATTTATTCATAAGTTTTTGCAACCCTAGAGGGGTTTGTGAGAGCAGAACCGCGTCATCCGCGTAAAGCAATATTGGGATGGAAAAGCCGCCAGCAGTCGGTGCATCTGCACTGATGGTCCGTAGTTCCGACTCGATTGCATTAATAAAAAGGGAGAAAAGAAGAGGTGCAAGGACGCATCCCTGCCTAATTCCAGAACCTACTTTAATACTGGATGTACACTCCCCCGATTGCCCGTATCGTATCTTAGCCGTCAGATTCCTATAAAGTTGGGCCAAGAAATAGATAATATCCTGTGGAGCACCCATGTCCAACAAGGTTGACCACAGAAGGCCATGGTCAACCAAGTCAAAGGCACTGGTCAGGTCGGCAAAGCAAAGGAACAACGAGCCTTGTTTAGCCCGTGTATATTTGCATATAATAAGGTATAAATTAATGCACTGTTCTATGGTGCCTAACCCCTTGCGGAATCCGTACTGAGAATCCGCAAGGATCCCTTTATCTTCTACCCATTCCTCCAGGCGACTCAGTAATACCCTACTCATAATTTTTAGGGAAGCAGTGAGGAGAGAAATCGGGCGGTAGTTTTTTGCCTCACCCCCTCCCCTTTTTATACACCGGGATAATGATTGATTCCCCCCAAGTCTGTGGGGCCGCAATCATTGCAGCAGCATTAAAAACCTTTGTTAACAATGGGCTCCATATGGAAACCTCGGCTTTATAAAGGTCAACGGGTACCCCATCAGGGCCCGGCGCCTTTCCCCCCTTACTGACCCGGATGGCAGCATCCACCTCAGAGACTGTGATATTAAGAGGTATGGGGATAAAAGCCAGGGTTTCCCTATCACCCCCTACAGCTAGTCCTTTGGGGTTAAAAACACTAGTAAAATGAGCCACCCATTGTTCCTCAGATACCTGGGCAGACATTACCGGGACTTCTTCATTTTGGAGGAAGGGACTATTGACAGTGGACCAGAAGAGCTTGGTATCCTTAAGATCCACTGCCTTAGTCAGGTTGTTCCAGGCCTCTTCCCTTAGTTCCTGTTTCCTATCCCTCAGATGAATTGAGTATTCCCTTCTGAGGGTTTTAACTGCTTCCTTATCTCTGGGTTTACCCTTAAGAGCAACTTTGAGTCTTTGTAAGGATGTAGTACATTCCCTGTTAAACCATCCCCCGTTAATCCTAGGGCCCTTTGGTTTTCTTCCAGTTAAGATTTCTGCAATGTTTTTATTAATGATGTCGAAACTAGCTAGAATATCAGCATTATCCTTTTCGGGTTCGAGACAGCATTCCACCTCATCTATACAAGCAGACACAATGGTACATAGTAAATGTTCCTCATTTTGCCTACCCCATTTAATTCTAGGGCCATTGGGTCTATGTGGAACTACATCTGTCACTGCACCATGTAACGCCTTTACTTTATCCCCCCACAAGGAGAGATACATTGTTAGACAGTTATGATCGCTTAGGGCTGGGTCTACTATTACGGCTAAGGAACACAAAGCTGTAATACTGGAGGAGACAATGAGGTAGTCGATAACCGTGGCACAATTCCTACCAATAAAGGTCGGTACCGAATTGCCCTCACTGTCTACGCCAGGTAACATAATGCATAAATCCATTTTAAGCATAAGAGTGTTTAGGGATTCCCCATAAACCGAGTGTAAAAAATGGGTCTGATCTTCCCCCACCTCATCCCCATACCCACACACCCGTTTGCCAACAAATGGGCACATGTGAATGTTGAAATCTCCGCCCCACAAAATATCAAAAGACACATCACTGCGCCCATATAACCTTTCCACCTCCGCTTCAAGTTCATCAACCATATCTGTTTTTGAGTGGTTAAAGACATTGTTGTAGTGGTTTATAACTAAAACATTTCGCCCATTCCTGTGTTGTAACCACAACAACTGAGAGTGCAGACCGACGGTCCGGTGGTTTTTTACTCGAACCGGTAACCTCACAGAGAGCAATATCACCATTCCACCACTGGCTCTCCCCATGTTGGATGGCTGAGCATGGCAATTATAGGCAACATACCCATCAAGATAGACATCTTCGGCCGCCTAAGTCTCCTGGAGACACAAGATGTTAAATTGGGTTATAAATTCTAACCATCCTAGACGATCTATCTTGTTATTCCACCCAGCAATATTCCAACTCGCCATCTTATATATCCCCGTTCTGTTAGACTAACAGCCTCAATAGATGGTGGGGGTAAGGTGTGGACGTGGGTTACTTCCCCTGGCACGGGGTCTTCAGATAGTCGGGTCGGACTTGTACTTCCACTGGCCGGGGTAGGAATATCTGAGTTATAGTGAAGCTGCCCAGAATTACGTGTATTACCCCCAGAGCTACAAGTAGCATTGTACCCATTGGGTGGGTTAATATCAGTTGAGCCTTTTTGCCCGTGCCTACACCCGTGTCTCCCCCTGTGTCTCCACAGAATTCCTTATCCCCCTCCCCTGTGGCTCGATGGCATCAGTCACAGTCTTCCAGGCCACTAAACACGTCAAACCTGTTGGTGGTATCTAGGGGTGTAAAAGGTTTGAGATGATCCATTCTCCTGTGTGTTAGGGAGTTGTACCTTGGGCCTATAGTATTCCACCCATACAGATCTACAGCTATAGGTGGTTGCTTGTCGTTAAATATAGGGCCGTTATTGTAGACAGGTGGACGATATGGGTTTGAGAGCATTTGCCTCAATAACGGGGGCGGGGGGGCTCGCAGTGATTGATGATTAGGTGGGAACACCACTGAGCGAGGATAAAAATATGTTAGGGGACGGGGGGTAATAGATTTACTTCCGTGGTCAGACGGCCAGTTAAGTATAAAATGGACGGCATTCTGATCTCTAAAATTAATGACCACTATGTCTCCCTCAATATCTTTAGGTCTTCCTCCCAGCCAAGGAAGGCGGCGGACATGGACAATTTCTCCATTGATATTATTTGCAATCGGTCTGTGTAGACTTAACCAATGCAATATTTTATTTTTCAACTGGGCAAAACCCTCCCGTTTGTTCTTCTCCAGCTCTGGTACCCCAGTAAGGACTACTACAAAGGGTACAGCTTCTGGTGGAAGTTCTGGAAGGGGGCCCTTGTTATAATTACCTCGAGCCGGCCGCTCGTTTCCTCTCTCTCTATTTTTATTCCCTGGGGCTTGACCAAGATTATTCCGCTGTCCATTAGACGTTACAGCCAGGGACAATGTGGGTTTACTGTTAGGTCCAACAGGGTTACTCCCTGATGTACTTCCACTCATATTATTTGAGGATTGAGGCAGAATGGTAGTCTGAACAGGGGTAGGTATAGTAGTTATAGCAAGAATACCTGATGAAGAAGGTAAAATTGGGGTTTGTATAGGGGGATTAGGCAACACTTTCTTAGTCACTATCTTGGTTCCCAGTTCATGTTCTATCTTCCCAAGTCTGTCTTCTAATTTACTAAGTCTATCTACGATAGCCAGAGTATAGGTCCTCATTATAGACTCTATGCTATCGATCAAGGCCCTGTTTGAAGGTTCCTGTAACGTCACCACCGCGGGGGGGCTGTCGGCGGTGGAGATGACAGGGGCGGTAAGGGGAGTTACACATGGATGCGTAGGTGATATAACTATCCTTCCTTTGTCTGTTACTTTAACCCGTCCTCCCCTAGTACTGTCGTCCTTTTTAATGCCAAAGTCTGCATGATTAATTTTCCTCTTTGGAAGGTCAGATTTTTTACGCCTTTTTGTCGGAGGAGGGCCATAGATTTTAACTGGCGTGACTTTTTTTGCCCTACTTTTAACTACTTTTGTTTGTTTAGGGATAGGGGTAATTTGTGCTTTGGTTATAACAATAGATTTGGTTGTACTGGGAGTGGTAGCAATGGTTGACAATTTACTAGTAGTGCCTAAGGGTTCAAATTCGCTCGTAGGTGTTTCCTCTCTAAATATTAGAGGGATGCTGTCCTGCGAGGGGGTGCAGATATTTTCAGTAAGAGTTCCGTCCCCCGTAGAGCTAATTAACACTGGTGACACCGGGAATGGTCTATTCTTTAGGCTTTCAACCGACCGCCGTCGCTCAGCCCGAAGTTCTTCAAGGGTGGGGGTAGTTGGAGAATCCAAGAGAGTTTTCTTAAAGTAATTATCTAATTTCCCATTTATCAAACTCACCGGCTTCTCAGGGCCAGGCAACTCCGGGGTTAGTATTTCGATTGACATAATGATTGGTAATATAATGTACCCCCCAAGCACTTACACAATAGTCCTAGGATGTTCAGTAATCGACCAGGGATTCTGGCCCAGTCCAGTCTCTGTGGGCCTCTGAGGGTCTCAGAGGGTCCGCCCTTAGTCCGGGCTTTGTCCCGGGTGATGTCCCGCACACGCGTCCCGCTGACGCGTAATAACTTCAGGTCTTATGCTGACTGTGGATAGAGGGGGGTGGAGTCACGGGAAGAGGCGGCAGGTGTGCTCGATGGGACACGCACAGCCTGCTGGTCCTCGCAGTCCCGTCCTCCTGCACAGCAGCTCCCCACTCGATTTCCAATGCCCAACGGGGCTCCTTGCACACAGGTTCAAAGATGCCAATGCCCAACGGGGCTCCAGAAGACAGCAGGCAAAACGGATCCAAGACTCCTCTGCAAGCGGCACCCGCGAAGCGGGGGCCGCGAGGGGTTATCAGCAGTCAGCAGGTCAGCAGGGGGCGGAGTCACGGGTTAGCAGGGGGCGGAGTCACGGGTCAGCAGGGGGCGGAGTCACGGGAAGAGGCGGCAGGTGTGCTCGATGGGACACGCACAGCCTGCTGGGCCTCGCAGTCCCGTCCTCCTGCACAGCAGCTCCCCACTCGATTTCAAATGCCCAACGGGGCTCATTGCACACAGGTTCAAAGATGCCAATGCCCAACGGGCATGCACTCTGATTAGATCTGCTATGATTATCTCTGTTATCTGAAAAATATTGAGTTTAGGGGCCGAAAGCGCCGAGCCAACTATCCCTATATATCTATATTCACTGAAAAAACCATAGGTTATAGACCATATATAGTTAGGAATTAGCATTTACAAAACCTTAATTTACTCGCACAAAACCATAGAAATTCGCATATATAGTTAGTTGCAATAACTATATATCGCGCACCCGCAATCCACTGCTGATGATGTCACATATTACATCATTCATGACATGGTCAGTGACATCACTGATGACATCACTGATGACATCACTGATGACATCTCATTTGACATTACTGATCACATCACTGATAATATCATTCATGTGATAATACGATGAACCTCTTCAGACTCTAATATAACCTTAGATACAATCAGTGTAAACAGACACTCACAGATTGTCACTCATCCATGGAGTTACTCACACATCTAGTCAGTCATGAAAAGAATCAATCACTCCTCCATTTCCTCAACTATACAGTTATACACACCTTACTAATTCAAACATATTCTAACACATATTTACTCTCTTATACAATCTCTGATACAAGTTCACAATGATTCATAAAGCCACTCTCACATTCACTGGCTCTTATGCTCAGTTATTTATATATGTCAACTCTCACATGTACTGTGTTTTACATATGTACTTACTTTGACATGTAGCACTGAGATATACATTCACTCACCAATACACTCATGCACACAGTCAACTGCCCATACAGCTGTTTCCACATGCACGTTTGAACCCATACATCTAGTGAATCAACTGCTCACACATCTATGCACAGAGCCATACACCTCCCAGTCCCAGCCACCCACACACATACTCAGTCTCCCATACAAATATTGGGCAACCAATCAATAACCCATATAGTTACTCATATAGCTACTGATTAACACATGCAGCAGTTTACAGAACAACAGACATAATGATGCACAAATTAAGACAGTTTAGTCACTAACCCATGCACTCAGTGAAACACATTTAATCACTCTCTCATACAGTCAGTCATGCACCTACTAAATCCTTCATCCAGACACTTATACATCCACTCATTCTTCAATATGTAAGACATATTTTAACTTTACAGAAACATACAAACACTGGATGATGTCATCAGTGATGTCATCAGTGATGTCACTGACCATGTCATGAATGATGTAATATGTGACATCATCAGCAGTGGATTGCGGGTGCGCGATATATAGTTATGCAACTAACTATATATGCGAATTTCTATGGTTTTGTGCGAGTAAATTAAGGTTTTGTAAATGCTAATTCCTAACTATATATGGTCTATAACCTATGGTTTTTTCAGTGAATTTCAATGGTTTTTTAATAGCAAATATCAAAATCTGTAAAATGTCAAGTACGTGGTAGGTAAAAACATTTTCGTATTTATGCACGCTGATGTGCTTTGAACGCTGCCCCCCCCCTCCTCTTTTCTTTTAGGAGTATTCTCTCTTAGATAGTGAAGGGTAGATAACGTAAGCCTTTGCCCCCATTGTAACCCGTCGTGCCTGCTTCCCTCTACATTTGATTGATTGTTATCCAAGCATTTACTGTTTTAGAATTGGGTGCTCTCATGCTGACGCCAGCTTCAATCTGAAACATCCAGAAACACTGTAGACTACCAATTCAATCAGTTCCGGTGGAGCCCCAATGTGACCCGGTAGAGAAGAACTTGCCCTCCCCTCTTTGACTGATTGTTCTTGTTGCCTGTCCCTTCTCTTGTCATTTAACAGAACTTTTTGGACTGCTGAAAGGGGTTGTATTCCGACCGCTGGTTGGTGGAGACATTTTGACTATATTCTGGACCTACGTTGTCGCGAAATGCGTCATATGACGCGCCGCGTTAGTGCACCCGGAAGTGCTCCGGTGCGCAAGGCGCAGCTTCCCGGAAACGATCCAGAGCGCGGCGCGCAGCGCGTAACGTAAGCATAACAGGTCACGTGACTTGTTAATAAAACTTGTCATTGGTTCATTTTACTTTTGTTATTCTAATGATGAAAGGCTTGGTTATATGACCTAAAAATAACGCTTTTCATTGCTTTCGAACATTTTTTTTTCCCAAATGATGAAAGCCCCACCTTTTTTTTCTCACTCTGACTTGTAAAGCAAAGGACCCAGATGCATTTACAGTTTATCACTTACAATGTTCCAGGCTAATGTATTTTCCCGGGAAATTTACAACTGTCCTGCAAGTAAAATATTCCTTTTTCAAGAAAAGGGCGTTTCTTCGTCCCATGAGGGAGCCGTTGAGCAAAAGAGGCTCGGCCTGCTGTCTTAGTCGCTGATAGGCAAGAATATCAGATTCTTATCGATCACTTTATGTTGCAGGAGTAGAAAACACAACAGCCCTTGACCATTTTTCTTTACTGCGTTCCTGCGTATTATACCTTTTAACAGTCATGTAATTGGACTGCTTTATTTCACTTGCCTTTTACTGATTCGAAAACAGTGGCTATTATTCAAAACTTTACCAATGTAGGTACTACTACCATGTTTTTTTTTAAAAACCTTTATTGTGAAAATGTCAGTATACAAATACGGGCCTATAACCACGTGGGCCGGCCACGGAGCAAACTGGAATCGTATATGATGAGGGCACATTTACACTGTAGAAGAACGTAACGGGCGACCCATTAGATTGTAAGAACTAAGGTGTCTACCATTTACGAAATCGGTGGACGTACATTTTATAATTAAAGTACGACAGGGCCAGTTACAATAAAATTATCTAGATATACATTTGCGGGCGAATACCATGGGTGACGTTAATTCGAACTTTCAATAGTACAGTAATCAATAACACATCAGAACTTAATATCAATAGGGATGTCAAAATGTTCAATCAATTCTCGTCCCTGCTCGCCATGTGCTTCAAAACTGCATACGTATCTCGTGATATCAAGGTTGGGCAACCAGTACACAACAACGAGTTACGAGTCCCATTTATACCGGCGCCATTTTGGGCGCGGCCGGGCAGGTCCAGGATATAGTCAAACATAACAAATGAGGCAGACGTCTCTGAAGCAGTTGACGCACAGCAGGACATAGCAAATACACATGAAGTCTCTGAAGCTGTTAACTCACTGCAGGACAAAACAAGTGAACCTGAAACATCTGGAATAATTGTCGCTCAGAAGAACAACACACAAAACTCTGTAGTGTCTGAGGAAAGTAAAACAGAGAAGGGCACTGTAGTTTCAGACACACTTAACACTAATGACTTAACAAAGATATCGTCTGTCTATGAAGCAGCTGTCATGTTCACAGAATTGACAAAGAAGTGTGCAGACACCAATGCTATTAAGAAACACAAGGAAATCCCTAACGCATCAGCATTCTCTGAAGAGGTTGACACAGATGACATCTTAAGGAACAAAGAAAGACAAATTAAGGATGAGGAAGTTGTCACTTTAGTTTTTTCATCAGCTAGCGACAGCAACAAACACATTGTAATGGAGATTAGAGAGTCTACGGATTAGTGAATAAATTATCAAAAGAAATGGCGACTCCCCCCTTTAGCAGATTAGCTAAATCTTTGCGTAATTTGGGCATAAAAGTTTTATTATTGGAAGTAGATGGTTATAGTTCTGGTTAATTTCCATTCAGAGTGTCCTACACAGCACCACTCTAGGTAAACACTACTTTATGTAAAACCTGGGACATAGCACTCATTGGAATGTTTGTGATCTTTCCTGTTAAGTTGCATCATAAGTTATTTTAACCATTCCATATAAAGTCATGCATAAAAATAAATACACAGACACAAATAACATGTGTATCCAAAAACAAAATACAGATTTCGGCCTTATTTATTGCCTCTAGTTTTCAAAGGCAAATTTCTGTGGAAAACATGCACATTAAGGGTTGCCTTTCCTTAAACCTTTGTTTTTAAAAAAAAATTGGAAGAAACAAAAAGTCTTCCCTTCCATAAATAACCCAAGACTTTTATTTTGTTATGGCAAGGGAACGAAATAGAGAATAAACTATAGTTGGTCACCATGGGGTTTAAAGAAGGGATGGTTCTTCACCTGGGTGCCGTCCAGAACTCAGCACGTTGTGCTGCCTTGAAACTATTCGCACAACAGACCGCTACTGACCATTGTTGCTTCTGTTTTAATAACATTTTTTTAAGGTGTTTACTGTTTTTGTTGCGATGTATATATTTATAAGTTATTAAAGTGTTATAATCCTACTACTTTGTTGGAGTGCTATATATTTTTATTGTGACACATAATTGTGAAGACTTTGATGTACAGAATGGCATCCCTGGAATCTTCCGCTTCAGGCTCGGTCCCACACACCCTTACAGTGAGAATCCCCTCCCCAATCACAATACAGGATCGTTATCAGATAGTAGGAACACGTGTGGTGTGACGGATCTCATGGGGTGGGGGCCTTGATCTACTGTAACTCCTTTGAAGAGGGGTGATTCTTTACAGTTGGGGCCATAAACTACATCCGCAGGGCTAGGTGATAGCCTGGGACCGGCCTGGACAATCGGACACAGAGGAAGAGGAGTGTCAGAGGGTGCGGTAGTGAATAGGGTGAAAGGGTGATGTCGGGCGGGCACAGGGTATGATTCTCAGGGAAGAGCAGCGCAGATGGGGGAAGGCTTATGGCCCATGCATAAGACAGAGAGCGGGGGTGACCAGTGCGTGGGGGAGATGCTTGCGAGGGTGGGGAGCCATGCTGAGGATTGGCGGCGTTCAGAGAGTTGGTCTGGTCAAGGCATCTAAAATGGCTGCCGTGCATGACAAAAGTGTGGCATTGGAAAAAAAGCAAGATGGCGCAGACAATGTTTATCAATACGAATTAATTTATAACAATTATTTTTAACAATATATTTACTCGCAGTGTCAAAATAGCGGTCAACACTTCCTGATTTCCTTAGAATCGAACGTTAACAGACGTCACGATCGGCGTCGTGCAGAGAGTGGGTCTGGTCAAGGCATCTAAAATGGCTGCCGTGCACGAAAAAAGTGTGGCATTGGAAAAAAAGCAAGATGGCGCAGACAATGTTTATCAATACGGATTAATTTATAACAATTATTTTTAACAATATATTTACTTGCAGTGTCAAAATGGCGGTCAACACTTCCTGATTTCCTTCGAATCGAACGTTAACAGACGTCACGCAGCAAAAAAAAAAAAAAAACGCTCACGCGCAGCCGCTGGAAGACAAGTATCAACATATATGAGCCTCCTCAGCCACCCTCAGAAAACATAGGGGGTCAGGATACGTCTCCCGTACCCCCTTATACCCATTTCTCACATTGTTTTTCCTCCTCTTGTAATTTAATTAAAACGAAACACAAAATGGTGAATTCCCGCTTCGCTACCGGTTCACTACCCGGTTCGCGAACCGGAAAGCGCTTCTACCGCAAAAAATCAATATTTTTTTATTTGCCCCATGGGACCCTTTAATAACCCCAACATCATTCCTAGGGGGTCAAGAAGGGTCTACCTTGCCCCCTTTCATTAAATTCCCCCTTCGTTTTTCTCCTCCTCTTGTCTCTCGATCCTACCGAGAGACAAGATGGCGGCTGCTCCGGACTGTTTAGAATGTTGACAGACACAGGAGAGCCAATCAGCTTCGCTTCGCAAAGCTCCGTTACGTGAAAAGTACGCGAACTGGTGCGCTATCCGGGACGCTGTCACAGATATATCTGTTTTTTTAAACGTTAATTTCTCCAAATCCACTGGAGCACATATATTGAGACCCAGCAAAGGCACATCGGGCTAACAGTCCCTACAATTTTGCCAAGTTTCGTGCAAATCCATTCAGCCGTTCGAGCTAAAAGTGAGGCCAAACGCCCTATGGAAAACTCAATGTTAAAAACGCGTTTTGGGACCCCCCTTTTTTCTCGGCCCCCCCTTGATGAAACCCCCCCAAATTTTCAGGGGCTGCTCAGAAACATAATGTGCCATTTTCCTGAATATTTCAGCCGATTCCGTCCACAAACGCCAAAGTTATTAGACATAGAATTTTCAAAAGTTCCATAGAGAAAAAATCCTAAATATATATACCTACTGGCGACCGCCAGTAGGTAATATATATATATATATATATATATATATATATATATATATATATATATTAAGATATTCCTATTATACTTTTCCCGTCTTGCCACAGTATGATGATGTCACCTTTCACAGGGCTAACCCTCTGCAGAAAATAATTGGGTTCTGAAGTACCTTGGGCTTTAAAAGCCAAGAAAGCGGAGTTAAAATTATCTCTCTATTACCTAGCTGTCGCTAACACCAGTTAGCGACAGCTAGTAGGAGATAGCGACCATCTTTGGCCCCACTTTGCATGTCAGTGATATTTATCACTAATGACATGCAAAGTGGGCGTGCCAAGATGTTAGCGACTGGAAACAGTCGCTAACATCGCTATCTCCTATTACCAACTTTTGGAGATATTCGCGTTAAGCGCGAATATCTCCAAAAGCTAACACCTGCTCTGAGCAGTTCCTAGCCATGTTATCCAATGGGAGGTGGATAACATGGCTAAGAGCATTAGCTCGGTAATGCATGAATATAGCTGACTTTTCAGAAATATTCATGCATTGCAGCCGTTTTTTATCGCATTTGCAATAAACCTTGGTAATAGCAAGGTTTATCTGCGATAAAAATCGCCACAGCTCAGCGGTAAATTTTTGTCTCTAACCAAGCAATAGCGATAATTATCGCTATTGCTTGGTAATATGCCCCAATGTTTTCTGTGGGGTAGCATGGGTGTCTGAACATATTAGGAATTTAATAATTAAAGAAGCATCGTTCTCTGACTATTCTGTATGTCCACACAATTTATTCCTTAAAGAAATAGACATATGGCCGGGATGCCTATCACCCCCTCCCAACACAATGCCCCAGGGATGGGAAGACGGACACAGTTCTGAACTTTTGGAAGGCGGGAGGGAGTTACCCTCCCGGCCGTATTTATTAAAATATGAAACAAAATTAAAACATTAAAATAACTGTTTCATATCATGTACAATTTTTCATTTATACATTTCACTGCAGTCACGTTTATTGGCTAACCTTAACAAATCTCTAATACAAAGGTTCTCCTAGCCGAGTCTAAACATCCTGCAAATGCATACTTTCTAAATATAAAAATTGTACATCCTAACATTACGGGCCAACGGCAATGTCGTAACCGGTGTCAGATCCCTACTACCAGAACTCCCCCCTCACGGTGTGAGGGGCGGTCGCACAGAGGACTGTACCTCTGTGCCAACTGCCAATTTCCCTTGTCTTAGCGGGGGCCCCTTATTTAACTCGACGCCATCTTAGTGGTCGTCCGAGGACTCGTGTGAGGTGTCTAGAAGGTAGCGTGGACCCCCCTCCCACCCCACACTGTTCACCACATCCGCCGTCGCGGATATCCTGGCCCCGGGAAATTCTTAGGAGGGGCATTGAGCCGCCTCTTCCCCTGGGAGGGGCCTATGACCGCCTTCCCTTCGGCGACCCCATACTTAGTGGGTGCCGCCTTCCTGTGTGAGGGGCCAATGGCCGCCTCCCCCCGGGCGCTCCCATCCATAATGGGTGGCGCCCCCTCTAGGGATCTTGAAAATTACTGCTCGCCGATCATGACCTTACCGGCCGACCAAAATAAATACGACGTTTTTGAACCTAATGAAGAGAGCGATGAACGGTTAACTGGACATTGTCCTATTCCTCCACTTATCTACACATGCCACACATTTATTTAGACTGTGAAACCTCGCTTAACTGGATAAGAGAATTGTTATGAAGCAAATCACTTTATTGCAGTTCAAACATTGACACCTTTATTACATACTAAAATAAACCCTGGAAAAAAGATACTATCAACGCAAATCCACTTTATTGCATTTACTAACGTTGCCATAAGGGGTTAGTGGGTGGGTCAAAAATTGCTCCTTGTTCCGTCTAGGGCTCACGTGCAACGAGAGGGTGCAGCTTCCAAGTACAGGAACAAGAGGATGCTTCTCTGGATTGTTGCTCCTTTTATTCCTATTCGGGAGGGCGTGTACCCTCCTCTGGTACGCCTACGGGGCGTGACCAACGGTGTAGGTGTCTAGGACAACCCCTTCTTGGGCGGGAAAAGGCGCGCCCCAGCTACGCCGCTTCGGGCATACCAGCCGAGACACGCCCCCCGCCCAAAATGGTTTCCCTGGGGGGATCCGGGCACCCTGCCATACGTTCGGGGGGACCGAGTGGTCGCCCCTTTCCATATGGCCGGGATGCCTATCACCCCCTCCCAACACAATGCCCCAGGGATGGGAAGACGGACACAGTTCTGAACTTTTGGAAGGCGGGAGGGAGTTACCCTCCCGGCCATATTTATTAAAATATGAAACAAAATTAAAACATTAAAATAACTGTTTCATATCATGTACAATTTTTCATTTATACATTTCACTGCAGTCACGTTTATTGGCTAACCTTAACAAATCTCTAATACAAAGGTTCTCCTAGCCGAGTCTAAACATCCTGCAAATGCATACTTTCTAAAAATAAAAATTGTACATCCTAACATTACGGGCCAACGGCAAGGTCGTAACCGGTGTCAGATCCCTACTACCAGAACTCCCCCCTCACGGTGTGAGGGGCGGTCGCACAGAGGACTGTACCTCTGTGCCAACTTCCAATTTCCCTTGTCTTAGCGGGGGCCCCTTATTTAACTCGACGCCATCTTAGTGGTCGTCCGAGGACTCGTGTGAGGTGTCTAGAAGGTAGCGTGGACCCCCCTCCCACCCCACACTGTTCACCACATCCGCCGTCGCGGATATCCTGGCCCCGGGAAATTCTTAGGAGGGGCATCGAGCCGCCTCCTCCCCTGGGAGGGGCCTATGACCGCCTTCCCTTCGGCGACCCCATACTTAGTGGGTGCCGCCTCCCCGTGTGAGGGGCCAATGGCCGCCTCCCCCCGGGCGCTCCCATCCATAATGGGTGGCGCCCCCTCTAGGGATCTTGAAAATTACTGCTCACCGATCATGACCTTACCGCCACAGGCCGGATAGTTGACCGGCTATCCGGACCCCCCACACTCCTACTAAAGGTCATGACTATACAAACCCCGTAACCATGCTAAGAAGTCTCCTATGAGTAAGACATTCCCCTCCCGGGACAAATGAACCCCGTCTTCGAGATACATATTATCACCCCGGATACATCCATGCGGAATACAGTGCAACTGTCCTGAACGAAACAATCTAGCCAGTTTGTTATTAACTTTCTTCACTGAATGATTCAAAGCTGACACAGAGAGGGCCCCCCGCCACACCTTCCTTGGAATCATGTGTGACCATACTATCGTGCACCCCGGAATCCTCTTTGCCAGCCAGCTAACGGTGGATAGAACCCGCTCGAGGAGTACTCTACGACCGAGCGCCACCAAGTCATTGCCCCCCAGATGCACTATGAGTATAGACGGTGGTGACCTTGTCCGCCCTAACAATTCCTCGATAAAATACTGAAACTGGTCAATACAGAGCCCGCCCCTTCCATGGAAGGTCACCCTGTACCCGTATTCCCCAGCTGCGTGAATCATGTCACCTGCTTTGAATACGTCCGCGGCTCTCCTCACGTATGAGTGGCCAACGACCCACACCACTCTTTCCTCAGCCGGTGATCTTTGACCGCTGGTTCCCAGGTGTCGGGTCGACTGCACAGTCCGCCCCACCTCGCAAGCTCGCGAAACTGTAAACCAAACAAAAGACAAGAAGCGTGAGTGCATGACATTAGCTTCACAACATGTGCAACCGCACATACCTTTTATAACAGTTCGAGGACCATCGTCCCAATCGTTTCACCGTTTCCACACTCGGACCCCTGGCTGTAGCTTCTGTAGCAGCCCCTATCCTGAAGGAATGGGTCCCAAAATCGCTCGGGTCCAAGCCCGCTGCCGCGATTGCCAGTGTTAACACCCGCTGGAACTGAAACTTTGTCAGTGGGGTGGCGTCGGTGTGTCTCAGTAAGCTTCCCCCCCATGCTGCCGCCCTTTGCACCAGGTATTCCTCAACACACTGTACCGGGCACATGGGGTCCCTCGCATGCGCTTGACCACAATACTATCACCCATTGCACTCTGGTCAGTTTTAGACCTAGCTATTGTGATTACCATTGAATCACCCTTGATCTGAACGTGTTCCCGACATAGACCTCCCCCCACATCCTTCTTATTTCTTGCCACCAGCTCGCTCACCCGCATACCCCCATGGAACGCTAATGCGAAAGCTGCCCGGAACAGCACTGCTTCGGACTGGGAGTAACAGGTCGCGGGGAGCACTGACATCAACAGGGACAGTCTTTCTAAGCCAATCGGGCGCCTCTCGTCTACTTTATGACCCTCGTAATGCCTTCTTAACCAGAAAGGACGATGTAGGGTCCTTAATGCCGTAAGCCTGCGCCATGAATGCAATGGCGGCCCGGTGCCTATTGGCCGTTGCTGCAGATCGGCCAGCCTTGTGAAGTGCCACCAAAAATTTCAGCACATACTCCTCCTCTCCCCACTTATCCCCTCCTGCCGGACCCAAAAATACACAATAGGAACGAAACGCTCCTTCGTATGCCTTCCTTGTCCTGGGGGCTAAGCTGGCTCCCACGAGGTCCTGTAATCCGGGGCACCGAGTGACCAGAGGGTTTCGGGAAATGGTGCCGCCACTAGATCCGCAGAAGGTAGATAACCCCTGAAGGCCTGCATGTGGGAACGAGAGAGTGCATCAGCCGCCTGGTTCAATACACCCGGCACATGCTTTGCCCTAAACTGCACGTTCAGTCTCATGCACAGTAGGACAATCTCTTTTAGCAATCTCAAAATCAACTTGCAACGTGCTGCCTGGTTATTTATGCATTCAACAACGGTCATGTTATCGGACCAAAATACCACTGAGCGATCACGGAAATTGCCCGGCCATGTTTTCAGGGCCACAAAAATGGGGAACAATTCAAGAAACCCAATGTTACCTGTTAGCCCATTGGTGTGCCACCACGTCGGCCTGAACGCCCATTGCAGAAAACAGCTGAATTTCTCAAAATAAGCACAAGAGATGGAGCAACCCATTGGCATACATCTGTCCATGTAATAGCGTCCTTGAAGCACAAAACCCAACAGACGCTGATCCTGAGGATGTACCGGGAGCAACCGGAACGCTGACTCAATATCTGATTTAGCCATCAACGCTCCGTGCCCCAGGCGATTCAACATGGCGACGGCCTCATCAAAGGATGCGTACCGTACCGAACAGACTCCTGGATCGATGGCATCGTTTACCGAAAGACCCCTAGGAGCCGACAAGTTATGAATTAACCTGAATTCACCAGGGTCCTTCTTGGGGACCACTCCCAGCGGTGAACAAATGAAATTAGGAACCAGCGGGTGCCTATATGGGCCGGCGACCCGGCCCCGGGCAACTTCCTTCGCAATGTTACCTTCCACCACCATTGGGTGCTGCTGAACGGACAGTTGGTTTCTGCACAGTGAGTCCCCCCGAAAATCCCCCGCCGGGATGTGGAAACCATTCGAAAAACCGTCCCGTAACACCCCAGCGGAGACATGATCAGGGTATTCGTTTAGCCAGGGGATCATTGCCATGATATCTACGGGGGTAGGTAGTGGTACCCCTTGGCCGATATTAGACCTGTTTGGCACCTCCTCTACCCCCGGTATCCCCATTCTTGGCTCTGCACGAACTTTCCGGGTGTGAAGAATGTCCGCAACCTGCACACTCATGCCTGAATTTACATGTCCCATGTGGCCTGGTGCACTTGCCTCTGTTAAAATTCCAGCAAACTCCTTTTCTGCCCCCATTCCCACTACTCCTGGGTTGGTGATCACCTGCGCGGTTTGCTCTAAAGGGCGCCGCCGATTGATGGCGGGAAGGCGCCGCACCATACTCACCAAGGGAGGACGACTTTGTCGTGCCCGGCATCAGCTGCTTCTGCCAAGAGACGGAGTCGAGACAGTCCCACGTCAGAGACGAATCGTGCTCCTTGGCCTTATGAAATTTACTATCATACCCCCTCCATTGATCGCCCTCATATGTTTCGTAGAAATCCATTATACGTGTCTGATAACAGGCTAATTCAGTCATAATCTCTGTCTTACGTTCACCCATAATAGCAGTAAACATCCCAAAGGCCTTGGCCCAATTAGAAATCGTCTCATCCACCCTGAAGCCCGCCATTTTTGTGCGCCACACACTCGGATGCAACAAATCTTTCTGAGCCTTAACGTACTCAATCGCGTGATGATCCGTCAGGAGCGAAAACATATTTACATATTTATCAGCCCAAATCATCTCTTTCGTGGCTGGGGGAATATGCTGAACCACTTTCTCCCTCCTTGAGGGCAAAGACCCCCCATTTGCCATTGGCAATGGCTGCTTACCAGACTCCATAGCTGGTCCTGCTGATTTTTCACCGCCAGCCGCTGGTTCACCCGTGGGAATCTGTGAGGGAACAAGAGGGACATTCGCCTTCGCAGCATCTCGCGATTGCCGCAACTGCTTCATTAATAACCTAGCCTCTCTGGCCGTGTCTCCGGGCGCTGCTGCACCCTCGGTATTCCTTCCGAGCCACGCGGCCAATTGGGTGGCCAACTCAGGAGGCATTTCCTCCTCGCTGGTGGGCGTAACTACAACCGGAATCGGCTGACCTGCATCCGGGATCGGTACAGGTACCGGGGCTTCGACTGGACTAACTGGGCTTACCGGGGGTGACTCGGGAACTGGGGACTCCCCCCCCGCCACCCTATTCCTGGCCCTTTTACCTCTCCCTGCAGGAACTACTCCCGGCAATGCTGGTCCGATAACCTTCTTCGGCCTGCCCGTATTATCTATTGCCGCCATTTTCTTTTTCATGTTCGCCATGTCCTTCACCAACATGCGGAGCATCTGCTCCATCCCAGCCCTCTTTCCGACCTTCTTGCCAGGCATCGTTGTCAGAGACTTGACCCTTGCTGCTTAGCTGCTCGACGAGGTCCTGGCTCCAGAGGTCCACAGATACCGGGAGAGAAGGATCCTGGAAGAGAAACACAAAAATTACAAGTTCTCAAAAATTGCTCCTTGTTCCGTCTAGGGCTCACGTGCAACGAGAGCGTGCAGCTTCCAAGCACAGGAACAAGAGGATGCTTCTCTGGATTGTTGCTCCTTTTATTCCTCTTCGGGAGGGCGTGTACCCTCCTCTGGTACGCCTACGGGGCGTGACCAACGGTGTAGGTGTCTAGGACAACCCCTTCTTGGGCGGGAAAAGGCGCGCCCCGGCTACGCCGCTTCGGGCATACCAGCCGAGACACGCCCCCTGCCCAAAATGGTTTCCCGGGGGGATCCGGGCACCCTGCCATACGTTCGGGGGGACCGAGTGGTCGCCCCTTTCCATATACTCTCTGTGACGGTTGATAGATTCCCTACAAAATCCACCGTGTTGGAATTGTATACCATGTGATTAAGAGCACAATAATGTATTCATTGCTAATATTTTTGTTATCTATGGTTGAAATCTCTACATGATCATATCTTTATCATAAGATGACTGGCTGTGCTTCCATCAGCTGCAGAAATCTTTGCCTAACCTGAAGGTCATGTCTTCAAAACCTGTCAGGACCTACTTACCCTTTCATCAATGTTGTTAGAAATTGGGTTGATGGTTGACTTAGGTGTGAGCCCTGGTCATGCAGTAGCCAAAATCCCTTGCAGCGTTAATCACAAAAAGTCATAAAATTAACCTGCGCTTAACCCTGGGTAGCTTGGCATAAAAAGCAGGAAGGCTTAACTTTGAGGCAATGTGTAAAGTACTCATGCGGCATACAAACAGTAATAAAGTGAAAACACAGTACAAGAAGATTCCCAAACCAATTTAGAGAAATAGAGTACTATTTAATAAATAATTTGACACTAAAATGACACAAATCCTATTATTGATCCAAGGTTATGAATTTGTAAACTTTTTAGAACAAACAAGCACCTAAAAGATCAAAGTGGCAAGACTGGATCAAAGTCGAAAAATCTGGCCAACCACCATAGATCATGGGTCAGATACAAGAAATGGATTGGGCCCAGTCAGCGCTTTACTTTGGAAAAAGTCTTGAGAAAAATATTCAGAGAAGTTGTAGTTTTGCAGAGCAAGGTTGCAGGAGATGTCCAAAGAGGGAGTGTCATCGGCAGATTTCCCTGGGTGGAGGCCGCAGTAAAAATTTCTATGTTCAGATTAGTCCCCAAAATGAAATATGAAAACCTTCAGGGGGATGAGGCAGAGGGCTGTAGCTGAAGACAATTCCTCAAGGTTGGTTACCCCTTTAGCGAAGGACCACCAAAACTGATTTGCTACTGCAGAGAAGAAAATCCCCACTTTTAGATTTTGTTAACTAGGCACCTTTAGCTCCACTTACAATGATCCAGGACTTGAGGGGCACCACTTGGAGGCTGATTCAAGGTGTGGGTTTGAGATGAGGAAGCTTTTTGTGTCTCTTTGTCTCCGAATTAGAGGCTAGCAAACTAGCCCATGTGAGTCATTCCTGATATCCTGGGACAGTTAAAGATCTAGTCAGTGTCCTCAGGCAGAATGCAGCATAGCCGTGGTTGAGCAGGGCAGCAATCAAGCAGGTCAGTAGTCCTTTCGAGCAGCACAGGACATATGGCTTTTGTTTCAATTTGGCTCTGATTGTCAGAATAACACTGAACTTTTCAAGTTACTATATAAGTATTACAAAAATAATGCATTCATAATAAGCAGAGCTCAACACAGCATATTTTATTGTATTAATGAACTTTGACATAAATGTGACGTACGCCTATGTAGATACATACATCCACACACATTTGTTTCTAAGAGAAATATAGCCCAATGAAAGAAACACTTCCTAAGGGTAACTATATTTTGGCGAACCTGCATGTAAAATTCTAGTTGTGCAGTAAAATGTGCCCCATGTTTATCTATTGGGTTTCCGTATACCCTTGGTGAACTGTATCGTGTTTTATGTGAACCCAATGAAAATATCAGAATACCGTGGTAAAAGAAATTCAAAATGTAACTTGCTGACCATCTTTAAGTGCTGGTAGCCGAAAGAAAAACAAATCCTAATTCATTGTCATACTAATTTGAAAAAAAAATGTTTCTAAGAATTCCAAAGCTTTGCTTTAAGCCCTTGGTATATACTTTTCAAATTATATTTCTATCAGCTCACTTTTTTCTCACCTCCAAGTTATTCCATTAGCATCTTAAAAGATGTTACTTCCAAACACAGAAGATTAATAATGTGTCAAATAGTTGGGGAATAATTACAGCACTGCACTGTCAGAATGAAAAGAACTATTGAAACCCAGCCTCACTGGGAATTGGGAATCTGCATAAGGGTTGTCTGCTTTAAAGGCAGAGTTTACTGCATTTTGGAAACATGCAACTTTATTCACACATTTCATATGCAGTTCTCTGCAAGAGCTGTCTTGAATTTGAGAAATTTAGGGATGTGGCATTGGTACACTGATTGAAGCTCTTATTTATTTGTTTATCGTTTATGTTTTTCCTTGGCTATAGGTAGTGGAACATCCTTCCTGTTAGTAAAATATACTAAACAGTTTTCTAGCAGAGATCAAAAGACATACATTTTAAAAGAAAATAATTGTACATGTATAAAAAATAACATAACGCAATGCAGTTATAATCATCATTAGGATGCAAAAGAAGATTGAACAATATGCTTATAAACCCTAATGAAAAGTAATGCATCGATCAGAAAGACAATGATTTATTGATATTTCTATTTATTTAACATTGTATATTAGTTTTTTTAATTCTGAGACGAAATACAATAATTCAAATTACATCTGTTAGAGATCTTCTTTGTGGTGAATTCGGAGAATATAAAGTGCTATTGAATGTTCTGTTGAGTTAATCATATAACTATTTTGGTACTGTCACCGTAGCAGCACCGCTAGCAGTTCGGTGCAGCATGCACCATGCATAATGGTGTGCATCACAAACAGGGCATGCACGACAGTGTTAGCAGAGGGGGCCCAACATATGGTCCCATGCACACCCCCTATGAGCTACAACGTCCTGGGCAGGATTCCATCCATGAAAAAGGTTGGCAGAAAGGCAACTTGTAATTGTCACAAGGTGCAGGCCATGGCACCGCTTCCATTGCCCGCTACTTTCCCCACTGCTGCCCCATCGGGATCACAATTCTTTGCGGTTGTGGCGGTCTTGCAAAAGATTCAAACAAGTTTGACTGGCAATCTTATAATCGTGTGGTTGGACCTCAGAGGAAGTGGCGGTCGGACTGCCATCTCAGGTACTGTGGTCTTGGGCCTGCCATACTCGTAATCAGGCCCTTAGTCTTAAGAGTGGTGACATTCACTAATTCCACTCCAACCTGAGGACAGTAGGGAGAGATCTGATCTTTGAAGGGCTCAGATTACACCAGTAGTGGAACTGTAGGACTGTTCAAACTCCAACATGAGAAACAGTAAGAAACAGTAAGAAAGGTGTTGGGCTTTGGGATGTTCAGATTTCCTATTCCTAATCCAATATCAAGAACAGTATGGAAAGTGTGACTTTGAATATTTCATATTTACTATTCCTACGAAAACTCGAGCAAAATTAGAGAAAGTTTTTGACTTTTAAAGGGTAGGATTAACTAGTGCTACTGCAACATAACAAATATTAGGAAAAATGTTTGTCTTTGGCAGGGTCATATTTCCTATTCCTACTTGAACCTGAACAAAAGAGGGGAAAGTTTGGGACTCATGAGTAGGCATGTTTACTACTCCAGCGTAAGCAACAGTAGAGAACATGGATGCTTTTAGAAAGGTTTGATTTACTATCAACTATTCAAATTTAGCAAAATTAGGGAAAGTGTTGGAATTTGGCTGGGTCAGATTTTAAATTCGACTAGTAAATTAAAGCAAAGTACTAAACATAGATAGAAAGAAAACATTAGGTATATTTCCTCAAAAATGTTATATTAACCCCTTCAATGCTGTCATAAACCCGCCCACTCACGATTCTGCCGCAGAGGCGCAGAATCGCGGCCGCGCCCAAGGGGTTAAATACTCACATTGAATAATTAAGTTCAATAATTCATAACAACATTACAACAATAAAAAATGAATATTCTGATTAATATATATTAACAAAATAGTTACCAATTAAAATGTTTAAACATGTATTTTTAAAACAAACATTATTAAAACTTTTATCAACGAATAAATAGTTAATGCAAATAATTGCCAGTTTTAAAAATTATCTATGAAATTATTTATATTCTAAAACTATTTGATTAGTAATCAGAAAAACAATTTCAAATGTATAAAATAAATAAACTATGAATAAGCACTTCTAAAATGTATGTTAAAAAATATTCCCAGCTTTTAAACCCAAAAACACAGTCATATTTACATTTAAATAACATTAAAACAAACGTTTAATATATAACAAAAGCAAAAAATAACATAAATTAAACCTTTTTATTCACTTGATTGGAAAAGGCCACCCCCCCATAGTCAAGGCATCTTGAACACAGAAACATGTCTGGAGTTATATTTCCTGAATGTCTGTGGAATATATGGAATACATCTTCACAAGCGAGCTATTTTTGGAGTGCGCTCTTCTTTTCCCGTGCCAAGAAAAACTGTATGTCTGTCAGAGCTAACGTCCGAATGTGCACCACTGCCACTAGAGCCAGGGGCCTCAATAAGAGGGTTTTGGGTTTGGATAAGTTCATAACCCGCTCACTGAGGATTGTAGGATATCTATTACCTACTGCCAGTCACCAGTAGGTAGTTATAGTTAGGACTATGCTTCCATAGAGAAAATGTTTTTTGACTTGCCTATAACTTTGATGCTGTTTGATGAATCTTCACGTACTTTTACCAAAAAAGTGCCTGGTAAATCTTGTTGTACATGAAGGTTTGGAGTGATCCGTGAAGTGGGGGCTGAGAAAAGGTGGTCAAAAAAGTGTTTCCCATGGTAATTCCCACAGGACATTTATTTAGCCACACTTGCAGCCCAAACCACTTCACAGAATGACCCTGAATTTAGCAGGAAGGTAGATCTTGGCTTACAGAGTATGCTTTGAGGTTAGGAAATAAAATATGGATATATGTAGCCGCAACTAATTTGTGAAAATTATGAGCTCATGCATGGAAGTGCAAAGCTCTGACTGGCTGCCAACACTTCAACCAGGAAGTATTGGCTGCCATCTTAGGACTCAGCTTCAGCCGAGTCCCCAAAAAGTATGCATAAAAAAAAGAAAAAGGGGCAGGCCTTGAATACCATGACCCCATAAAATTGGTCCAAGGATCCCAGAGGAATTCTGACAGGCCGGAAAAGCATTTTGCTTTTCACAAAATATAACAAAGACACAATATTCATTAATTTGCTGTAAAAATAATTTTGAAAAATAAGCACGGGCTCCTGCACCTGTTTTTTAATTACCCCAAGGTGGGCCAGGTCTGCCACCTCCCTGGGGTACTGGGGGGACTGGGCGGAACCACCTGCCCCACAAGGACCACCACCTCTCTGAGGCAAATGTTTATAAACTCATGCAGGGGGACCACCTCCGCACCGGGACGCTTAACAATATGTATGCTGGCAGATCCGCTGGTCCTGCCTACACCTTTCACCAGGCCCCAGGCAAATCATACTAAAATAATGCAGAGGGGGCACATGGCCCCTCCAGCAGACCCAGGGACTGCCACCTCCCTCGAGCCTATGATCACATTAATGTAGGTGGCCTGTACAGCCTCCTCCACAGCTTAGGCAGTGCCACCACCCCTGGGCTAATCATAAAATGAATGCTGGGGCAACTAATAAAAAAAAAAAGCTGACCCATGGACATTTTTCCCAACCACTTTGCAAAGTGTCCTCCTGGTGCAAAACTGGTTTGGGGTTGAAGTCCCCTTGGCTGCTGAGGATCCTTAGGGGCCAAGATCTCCTCCTGTCAAATCCAATAAGTCTTACACAGCAGGATTGTTGAGAGCTTTCTCCACTACTTTGCAGCCTGCCTCCTGGTGCAATATTTGTTGGGAGATGAAGTCCCCTCCGATGCTGAGGGCCCTTGAGGGCTAAGAACCCCTCCTGGTACTTCCTGTAAATCCCACAAATCAGGATTGTTAAAAGCTTGTGGGAGGCCAGCCTCCTTTCACCACTAAGTAGGAAATTGTTTTAGAAACCTTAGAAATTCATTGAAAAAAACAAAAGGTTACAGGGATGTGAAAGCTAGGAATTAATATTAAAACCGTTAGAACTTCATTGAATCAACAAAGGTTATAGGGACCTTATAGTCAGGAAATAGAATTTTTTTAAACCTAGAAATTCACTGAATAAACCAGAGGTTACAGGGACGTTAGAGTTAAAAAATAGAATTAAAAAAGTACAAATTCAAATTCACAGAGGTTCTAGGGACATTATAGTTAGGCCCGCATTTCATGCATACAAAACCATAGAAAATCAGCAGCTGTATTTAGCTACGTTAACTACAACCTATACCCCTGTAAAGCACTGCTTATGAAATCACACATTACATCACTCATGACATGGTCAAAGGCATCACACATGACATCACTGTTGACATCAAAATGGCATCACTGATGAATTCTCAAATGACGCCACTGATGACATAATCAACAGAACCAGTCACACACCCAGTTACAACCTCATGCAGCATCTCATGCACCAAGTCCCACACAACCACTGACATTCTCATGCACAGACCCATACCAACAGTGGCACACCTACTAGATGATCCATAAAGCCACTAACACATCAACTCACCTATACAGCCACTCATGCACCTACTCACTGACCAATACAGCCACTCACACATCCACTCATACAGACACTTACATACCCACTTATGAACCCATATAGTCATTCTTGAATGGAATAAATCACCCATACAGATACTCACATACCTACTCACTTACCCATACAGTCACTCACATATCCACTCACTCACCCATATATTTACTCACATATCCACTCACTTCTTCATTGAAATCCTAACACTCCTGCAACTATACAGTGATTAAGACAAACACATATTATCCAATGCAACTTTTCTCACACTCACTTACTCACCCATAGTCTCTCACATACCCATTCACTCACCCATACAGCTGTTCACACACCCACTCGCTCACCCATAGACCCACTTACACACCCATTCATGCACCCATACAGTACCCTGTTACTGATTCATACAGACACCTATGTACCTGCTCAGTCACACATTCAGCTACTCATTCACCCTCTTATTCACCATTTACATCTACTGATACACCCACCCACTCACTCACCCATACCAGAACTCCCACAGCCACTTACCTTAGTATATATGTTTAACACTCAGTAACTTTGAGAGAACACTCAGATTGACTGGATGTCATCGATGATGTCATCAATGATGTCATTTGAGATATGAGTGATCTCATCAATGATGTCATTTCAGATGTCGTATAGATGTTGTCAGTGATGTCACTGACCATGTCATGAAATGCTTAATATGTGGGGTCATAAGCAGTGCATTGGGGCCATACATTATACTTAGCTCTGGTTTTGTACAAGTGAATTGTGAGCCAAACCATAACAACCCTGTAACCTTTGTTTTTTCCAGCGAATTTGTACGTTTTTTTCCATCTCCTAACTATAATGTCCCTGTAACCATATATATATATATATATATATATATATATATATATATATATATATATATATATATATATATATATATATATATATATATATATATATATACATATACGATTAATAGGCTTTGTTCATGTATACTTGTGATTTTATATTTATTTATATAGGAACAAACATTTATATGAAAAGTCTCGGACTTTAGGAGGAAAAACTGGCGGCTGCGAGTTAGAGCGGCTCGCACGGAGGTGATGGTCTCTCCCCCAGCACGCTGAATTTAGCTGAAAGATACCTGCATCGGAGTCCTGGTGCGAGCTGTATTCATGGTATCCCCGGTATCCCCGGTATCCTCGGTATCTGCTGCTCTTCGAAAATAAAGCGGTCAGACATGGATGTGTGTGATCGCGGCTTCAGTCCGCACCTCCCACCACATTGCAGCAGTGGTTCCGAGCAGCCGTGGAGCTGCGGCGTGGACGTCGGGTGGCGGCTCGCGGATGCCTCAGGCTCGGGGGCAAGCAGAATGGCACGAGAAAGTTCATCCACTGTTTGCACCCCCACGTACCCAGTCGGGTAATGGAGAGCTCGAGGCTGTCAAAGTTGCTGCAAGAAAGCTGAGGTCAAAAGCGGCCGCTGCATCTGGTGAAGAGAGAAAGCTGACCTCTCTTGTATTTGAATCAACGGGTGACGAGTGTGTTACCGGCAGAAGCAGTAGTGCTTGCAAAGGCAGCGGCAACCGTGACAGTAAGGAGAGGGGTTGGACGGATAACTCACAGGGCAGTGGAGGGTTAAAGGCAGCTTCCTTTTTTGACAACAATCCCGACTTGAAATCCCCAAAAAACCTGCGGCAGTTCAGTAATAATAAAAGGAAAGTGCCCCTAAAGAAAAGAGGAGGTAAAGGAAGGAGGAAGGGAGAAAGTCCAGGGGGTAAGGAGCACTGTGAGGGAGGTGTCCCAGACCTGAACGACAACGGTGGAGATTTTAAAGAAGGGAAAGTTAAAGGTGTTGCTGATTACACAGACGATTACACAGGCGAAATCTGGGAAGCAGGACAGGGAGGCAAGGTTGTTCCCGATTCTAACATCCAGGCAAGGGGAAAACGCAAGGGGGCTCCAGTCTTGAGAATAACTCCCTCGTTGCGTACCTTTTTCAAGGTACTACCACAGGTTCTAAAGGTGACCCACAGCCCAGATATACAAGACCCTGATTCTTCCGCACAGAAGATGGCAGATCTGGGGGGACCAGGGGGGTCCTCGCTAGACGTACCTGTACTTGCGCCTGCATCTGTGGCAAATATGTTACCAACAGAGGCTTCTGGAGGGCTGGTTGAAGGGTGTAATAGTGGTAGAGAAGAGGGGAGTACAAGGTATACTGAGAAGGAGCAGGGGGAGGAGCAGGGAGGGACTACCCTAGAGGACCTGCTAATAGCCATGAGAAATGAGATAAAGTTGGGCTTCGCAGAATTTAAGCAAAATCAGAGCGAGATCAGGATAGCCTGTGACCCCCTGGAGCGGAAAGTGGATGGGCTCTCAGAGAGAACTGAGACCCTGGAGGGATCTGTCGGGGAGTTAAAAGCTAACCTGGAGGGAGCACAATCTAGGATCCAATCCCTGAGTAAAGAGGGGGATGAAATGAGGGATAGGGTTGAATCTCTGGAGAACTTTTCTAGAAGAAATAATTTACGTCTCTTACAGATTCCAGAAGCGAAAGAAGGGGGAGACCTTAAGATTTTTGTGGTATCTCTATTAAAAAATGCCCTCAACTTGGAAGAAACAGAGGAAGAGCTGGCCAAAGACATTCAGAGAATCCACAGGGATCCGTTCCGCCTCAATTCAGGGGGAGTAAAGCCAAGGAAAAATTATTTTGAACTTTTTGACATACTCCTTGAAAGAGAAGATCCTCAACCTCGCCCTGAAGGCAAAATCATTGAAAGCCCCGGACTTTTCATTTGAGGTGCGGTGGACCTATCAAAGGTCATCCTAGAAAGGCAGTGGGAGTTGGGGCAAAGAATGGATAAGTTCAGGGCAGAGGGGGCAACTGTACAAATGAGGTTTCCCGCCTTCCTTAAAGTAATGTATAATAATAAGATGTACAATATTCGTTCCCCTTGGGAAGCGGACAAGTTAATTGCCTCCATCTCTGAACACTCGCAAGGGGGAAGCAAACACTAGGAATGGCAATACATCTCCCAGTTAACGGTGGGGGTGAAGTACTAACCCTTAAGAATTAATAATAAGCTAGAAAACTTAAAAGTAAGAAAATAAAAAATAAAAAAAGATGGGAAGAACAAAGTGCAAAATATTAAAAAATATATATATATAATAGCAAGAAAAAAATAAAAATAAAAAAAATCTTTCCTTCCCTTGCCTTGCCTCATGTATGTGATATGGGGATAACCCCAAAAAAAAATAATAAAATCTAAGAATTGCAGGTAAACAGTTTCTTTGATAGAGGGTAGATGGGGTCAGAGACCAAACACACCTACGTGAACCTGGCAAACTAACATGCCAGGAGAAGTGAGGGGGGTTTTCCAGGGGAGGGGGGAGGGTAGGTGAGTGCAAATAAAAAATAATCCTCAAATGCCTGTTCCTATTTTTTATTTCAAAGCTTATCTATAACCAACACCACATTCTTTTTCCGAGAGAGTTATTTTCAGCTAATGGCAGGGGGTATAAAGAGACGCGGAGAGGTAGAAGAAGGAAAAAAACATGACGGAAGTGCATTTTTTATCCTGGAACATTAATGGTCTGCGAGTGAAGGGGAGGAGGCATAGAATTTTACAATACTTTAGAGATTTCCCTGCGCAGATCATAGTGTTAGAGGAGACACACCTACTTAAACAGGAAGTTGAAACAATCTTGAAAACACAAAAGTGGGTGGACAAATGTATCTGCACAAACCAGACCGCTAACATTTGTGGGATTCTCATTATGTTTAAAAAATCAGCAAGGGCACAGATTTTGGCTTATGAGGAGGATCTTAGTGGTAGGTGGCTGATGTGTAAAATAACGTTAGACAGTCAATATTATATACTGGTAGGTTACTACGGCCCAAACCAGGATGACCCATCCTACCTTCAAAAAATCCAAGGGGCCTTAGTCACTCTGAACGATCCTATCATATGGGCGGGCGACTTTAATATCGTCTTGAACCCCAAGCTCGATAAATCCTCAAACTCCAGAGCGATGGTATCATCTAAATCAAGGCCCGTTATGCTGTCCATAATGTCGTCTCTGGGGTTGGCAGGCGTTTGGAGAGAAAGGGCTGGTATCGCTCCTGGGGTTTCGTAATGGAATCTCAAGTATAAACACAGTTCACGGATCGATTATGCCCTCTTTAGTTATATCATCCAAGAGGAGGTTGCGGTATTTACCCCCCCATCTCTCAAACCATTCAGCGATAGTTTTCTCTCTGACAGTTACGCAACAGAAAAAGTATTCGTCATGGTCATTTGATCGGACGATACTGTTAGATCAGGTGGAGGCCAACCTGCTGTCAGAAGAGGTGTTAAACTTCCTAGAAATTAATTTGGATTCAGCGAGAATTAGTACTATATGGGAAACCCTTAAAGCTTTTTTAAGAGGGCATATTACGAATCGAGCATCATACAGAGGAAAGGCCTATAGAAAAAAAATCAGGACTTTAGAACGAGATCTGGATAGCTTGGATAGGAGCTGGGTTCCTCAGGGGGTACCTCTGTAGAGCAAGAAGAGCGGAGCAAGGTGAAGTTAGAATTGAACAAAGTACTACAGGAAAGAGTTGAGAGGAGGTGGGCGGCAAGTATGATCTCGAACTTTGAATATGGAGAGGCGGCTGGTAAGGTTTTAGCTTGGAAAGTTAAAACAGATAAATCTAAAAAGTTTATAAGGGGTATTCAAAGGGAGGGGGACCCTACTGTTAGGACTACCAATACTGAGATTGGTAGCGCTTTTCAGGAGTTCTTTCAAAACATATACACTGAGGAGATTGAAGATGATCCCCTGGCAAGAAACTCATGGCTAGGCAAGAACCAACTGCCCACCCTTACGGGTGATCAGACTGACCGCCTCGATAGGGAAATATCGGAGGATGAAGTAAGTAAGGTGATAGGTCAGCTAAAGCATGGGAAGGCGGCAGGGCCAGACGGCCTTCCAGGGGAATTATACCAGGTTTTGTGTCCAGTGTTAGTAACAACATTGACTTTGTTATTCAATAATATCTTTATAAATGGTTTAGTGCCTCCACAATCATGGAGTGAAGCAACCATAGTACTTATACCGAAACTGGGTAAAGATCCAACTGATTGCGGGCCCTATCGGCCGATCTCGCTACTAAATAAAGATTATAAGATCTTCGCCGCAGTTTTATCAGCACGGCTGGCAAGCGAGATCGGCTCGATAATCCACGAAGACCAAAAGGGCTTTATCAGGGGGCGGCAGTTGGCGGAACTAACTATGGACTTGGTTGCGGCAATAGATATCGCCACAACGTTTTCCTTACCCTTGGCTACATTAACCCTAGATGCCACTAAGGCCGTTGATAGGGTCAATTGGTCCTATCTGGCGGCGGTATTAAGGAAGTTTCAGCTAGGTGAGAATTTCTGTCGAACCATCCAGCTCCTATACAGAGCTCCCACCGCCAAGCTTTTAGTCAATGACACACTTACTGAGCCATTCAAGATTTCACGGGGAACTAGGCAGGGATGCCCCCTTTCCCCACTCCTGTTCAACCTTTACCTAGAGCCTTTTGCGCAGACATTAAGAGAAGAACATAGTATTACCCCCTTTGAGTTTAGCGGATGGGTGAAGTGTCTGGGTATGTATGCAGATGACATCCTTATTTATAGGTCAGACCCCGTTCAGCCCTTTCCGATAGTTGTCAGGATAGCAGAAGAATTTGGTCAGATCTCGGGGTACGAGATAAATGTCGGTAAAACTGAAATAATTGTGTGGAATATCAACAACACACAACTGGATATAACCAACTCAATGCGCTATCTGGGAATTAAGATCACCCAGGATGTTGGGAATATAGCTCAGGTTAATTTGGATCGGGTTTCCCGAGAATGTCGGGCGCTTTTAAAAGCATGGACCTTTCTCCCTTTGACGATATATGGGGGAGTGAGCCTTATAAAAATGTCAATTTTACCAAAGCTCACATTTATATTTAACAGCATTCCTTTAGCCTTTGAGCCAAAGCAAATTATGAAATGTCAACAGGACATTAATTCGTTCATTTGGAACCATAAGTCCACTCGGATAGCTTGGAAGAAACTGAGGAGGAGGAGGGAAAAGGGCGGGCTCTCCCTCCTAGACATACAATACTACGTTTGGGCCTTTCAGTTATCATTCTCGAGAATGCTACTGAAAACTCCAACAGATTCATCAGAAGGGAGAATGTTTAAGGCCATGTTAAAGGTGAGGCTGAAGGTCTTGCAGTCGCTGGCCAGAGCCTGGACAAGGATTAAGAGTTCGGCAAGGCTGGCCTATTATTCAAATTTGGCTCCAATTTGAGGGTCTCCGGGGCTTCCCCCGTGTTTGGGTGATAACCTTTCGATACCACTAAGAGAGGGGGGGATACTGAGATGGGGAGACTTGATTGCTGGCAGTGTATTAACATCGTGGGACAATTTGTTTGAAAGGGTCGGCCCAAGGCTATCAAGGTTTAAATATATACACCTAGTAAGCTGGTCTAGAGAGCTCCTTCAAAAGAATGCCCTAGTTGGGAGGTGTAGTGTGCTAGAACAACAGCTGGTGGAGAAACCTCAGGGGGGCAAAGAGGTGGCACATTGGTATTGGGCAATCTTGGAGGAGGTGGACGGAGATTTTGACCTTCCAGATGAACTGTGGGCGGAGGACATGAACCTTCAAGGGGAAGAATGGTGGACAAGATCATTCACTCTTCTTTATAAAACTGTCAAGCCTGCATGGTTGAGGCGGAATCACCTGTTCACGGTACATAGAGCATATTGGACACCACAAAAGCTGGCAAAGTTTCAAGCTGGTAAATGTTGTAACAAGTGTAGTCTCCAGGGAGCATCAGATGTTCACATGTTCATGGACTGCCCTCCAATCAAGGCTTTTTGGGAAGAAGTCCTGTTTACATTGGGCTCGATACTCAAAGTATCCTTACCCTGCACACTAACACTGATAATCTCTGGGATGGACGATAATGTTATTGGCACAGCAAGGCCGTTGCTGTTTTATGCAATTTTACTCGCTCGGCGACAGATATGTACATTTTGGGATGTTTCCAAGGCGCCAACACATGCCAGCTGGTTGTCATCTCTACTTCAAACATCAAAGGTAGATTTGGCTAGACCTTGTAGCAGTAATAACCTCACATTTTGGAACCTTTTGATTTCTTGGTGTTAGTGCACCGGGGTTTTTTTTTTTCCCCCGGGTCCTATGATTATGCCTTCAAACTCCAGGGTCTACTGTGGCGGTTTCGTTAGATATGAGCTGGGCCTCGCGGTAGTTCCTACCTTGATGGAGTCTGGGATGGGTTTGGCAGGCCGCCATTCGCCACCAATGCCTCAGTAAACCCAGATATAGTCTAACGCCAAGTTGGTTCCCAAGGTCGTGGTGGTAGTGGGTGCGTTCCATTCCTGGTCGCACGAACAGGTGGTTGGCTATACAGTCTCTGGTTAAGAGGTACAGGCAAATGAGGACAAAAAAAAAAAGAAAAGTCTCGAAAGAAAAACACGATTTGTTTTTTTTCACACATAGTATGTTTCACTGCTATGAACGTCGAATATGTACTGCGTGAATTACATTCAACTTGCACCCATGCTTAGAGAGCAATATGTGATAGAGTTTCTAATTATACACTTCCAACACCCAACAAAATCACCATATCCTGCGCCACGATCACCACAACCTTCCCCTCTACTACCTCAAAGGCAGCGCAAAACAGGACAACAAACTTTTCCAAAATAATATATCCCCTCCTTAGTACACTAGCTTAATCTACAGCGATGTGGGAACCGGGTATGTATAATGGAAAGAACTCAAACATCAAAAAGTTTTTTTACCGTAGAAATCAAAAACTTTTCAGTGTGTACATATACCATTGATACGTGTAGTGTACTGAATATTGGATGCAACCATATTATCTCAGACACTGGGGAATATTTTGGTCATGTAGCTGTCTTCACCCCCCCTTTGAAACAGAAGCGGAGTGGGATAGTAGAACGTAAACAACATCAACGTACGACTATAAATAATTAGGGTATGCCTTGGGCATGGTTCACTTCTGCAAAGACAAGAGACTCCACCGCAGCGAAGGTCCTCACGCTGCCATGTGGCTGCCGCCATGACCACATGCCTCCTCGATACAGGCCCATTTTGAACTCAATGCCACAGCAGAGCAGATTTATGTCTGTATCGACTTCTGACTTCGATCTCCATTGTGGACAGCAGGGTTCACAACTGGAATTCAGATGTGCATCTGTACTACAGACAGCGTTAAATCCAGCATTGCTTTATTTAAGGTAGGGACAATTGGATTCTATGTCTCCCAATTTTGTAAACGGATGTGACAAAAAGCATTCATCTATAACTGTACTGACTACAGCCTTCCAATCTACACTGCGGACATCAGGGTTCACAACTTGAATTCAGCTTTGCATCAACACTATGAACAGTATTGAATCCATCCGTGTTTTTTTAAAGCTGAGACAATTGTACTGTGTCCTCAGATTCTGTTAACTGTGATAAAATACCATTTATCGATCTTTGTGTCGACTACTGCCTTCAATCTACACTGCCTACAACAGGGTTCACAACTTGAATTAAGCTTTGGATCTACCCTACACTGAGCATTGAAGTTATCCTTCATTTATGTAAGGCAGAGACAATTTTCCTAAAGTATGAACAGTAGGAAATTCAGCCTTCATTTATTTAATGCAGAGACAATTCTACTATATGTCTTCAGATTTTGTTTACGTAAGTGACAAAAAGCATTCATCCATGTCTGTCTCAACAACTGACTTCAATCTACACTGCGGAAAACAGGGTTCACAACTTAATTCAGCTTTCCATCTACACTATGGACAGCATTCAATTTATCCTAGATTTACGTAAGGCAAAGACTATTTTGTTAAAAGATGCCACAAAAAACATTCCTCGATGACTAGTGAGTTCTGTTTTCAAATGTACAGTGCAATCAAAAGAGTTTATGGCTTGATACCAGTGGCGCATAAGCACTACAGACAACATAAAATTCAGTCTGGATTTATGTAAGGCAGAAAAATTCTGCTGTATCATCAGATTTTGTTAAAGTATGTAACAAAAAAAAGCATTCCTCGATGTCTGTGTCAACTACAGCCTTCAATGTACAGCAGGGTTCACACCTTGAAGTCACCTTTGCATATATACAACGGACAATAAGGAATTCAACCTTGATTAATTTAATGCAGAGACAATTGTATTGTATGTGTTCAGATTTTTCAGATAGAATAACGATTGTACATGACGCATTCCACTAGACAAGAGACATTATACCACTGCGACCCCCCCGAACGACGAATCATCACAGGGTACGCACACGCTGAGTTCTTTCGGTACCACTAACTCACTGCACCAGAAGTCATTTGCCCGTAGCCTTATTAAAGCAGAATTCACTAGGCAAAAAACATTGCTCCCAGTACAGACCCCCTGCATTACGTATTATTGCAGGATAAGAACAAGCTCAGCGCCAAAGATACTACTAACTCGGTACACCATAAATCATCGAAAAGAAGAGTGTACAGTTTTATGTCAGAAATGAGGCATACTATCACTTTTAAGTGGAACTCATGCAGAATCCAATCGACAAAAGATATTACTCCAATTATGGTGCCCCCCTCCCCCAGACCACGCATCATTGCTGAATATGTACACGCTAAACACCAAAGGTACTAGTAACTCAGTGCACCAAAAATGATTATCACGTGGCCTTACTAAGGCACCATTCACAACACAAAAAACATTACTATCAGTACAGCCTGCCCAGACCACACATCATCGCAGGCTCCACAGAACCTTCTTGTTTTAGATACACTAACTCAGTGTAAACCAAACTAAGTATAACACCTATCAATCCCTACACAATATCCCTTTATTATGCTTCCTTGAAAAACTTATTTACTATGACTTATAGATTTAGTTTAATAATAAAATACATGCTGCATACATGTTCTATCTTTCACTTCAATCATAATTGCACATAAAGCACTTCAACCTAAGACGTACACTGCAGACAGCAGGATTTACAACTTGAATTCACCTTTGCATCTACACTATAGACAGTAGGAAATTCAATCTTGATTTATTTAATGCAGGGAGAATTATACTGTATGTATTCAGATTTTGTTAAAATAGGAAAAAAAAGCATTATTTTATAACTGTACTGACTACTAGCTTTCATGTACACTATGCACAATAGGGTTCACAACTTGAATTTACCTTTTCATCAACACTACAGACAGCATTAAATTCAGCCTCCATTAATTTAAAGCAAAGAAAAAAACAGTGCTGTTGCACTGCTAGTATGCGCAAGCACCTTCAATTGTTGCATTCTGTGAACTATGATAACAAAGAATGTAGAAAATTGCTGCAAAAGTACCTTCCTCCACTGGCAATACCAAGTACCTCTGGGGCATCACCTTCAACATCGCCACCAGACATATGTCTCCATTTTAAGAAAGTTAGAATGCACTACATGAAATGCCATAGTTGAATGTGTTATAGGGGGAAATCAGTAGACCTAGTTTACAGAGTAATTGATAACCATAGATGCTAGCTTTTTCTCCCCCCCTCAAAGTTCATGTAGTCCAGTATGCAACAGTGAATGGTTTGAATGCAGCCCTCTCAGATCACGCATCATCAAATGGTGAGCACACAAGAAACACCACACATACCACTAACTCAGTACACCGTAAATAATCACCATGTGCCCTTGTTAAGGCAAAATTCAATAGTAAAACACATTTTTACCAGTGCGGTCTGCCTGAACTACGCATCATCGGTAAGTATGGGCATATTTTGAGTGCAAAAGCGTACTCGCGGTCCGCAAAATCCACAAACTTTTGTGGGATTGCAGATTTTTTTATTTTTGTGTGTTTGCTGGATGTTTTTTCAGCTCGGCTACCGCAAAGTTACCCATGCGGTCATACATGGGCGCGGCCATCTTGTTTTCAGTGTTCGTATTGCGTATTTCTGTTTCCGGGCGCTAGTTGAATGTTCGCGTTGTGCATTTCCTATTTGCAGGGTACAATTGCGTGTTCGCGTCCGTTTTTGCGTGCTCGCGGGGGAAATATCGCGCAAACTTACCCACGTGGTTGCAATGGGCGTGGCCATCTTGTTTTTTTTTCATTGCTATGGTTCTGAGCATGCTTTTTTTATCCCGCTTTAATCTTTGTAATCGTTTGTTTGTTTGAACTTTTTTTATCTTTTTTACTCATTATCTATCTCTCTATTTTTCTACATCTATATTTTGTGTTTTTTTCAACTTTTTTTAATTTAATAACTACTTTTTTTTAGCTCTCTCTTTTCTTTTATTTACTTTGTTTCCATATTCTTCCCTATTTTTCCTTTCTTTGACTCAGGACCATGGCAAAGGGAGCCGCCAAGTCGAAGGGGAAGAGTCCCGCACCCCGTAGCCGGCTCCCTTGCGGGCAGTTACGGGGGGAGTCAGTAAGTCCTAGGGAGATCTTTAGCGCGGTGGAGGTGGCCGCCTTGGTCTTCTTTGTACATCGCCACCTCCACAAGACCGTCGCGGCAGGCCCGGTACCGTGTATGGCCTCCGGGAACGTCACCAGCTATGGGGTAAGGTATGCCGGGCCATGTATCGGAAGTCTGGGGTCCGGGGCACCTACAACCAGGTGACACACCGGTGGTCTGACATCCTGGACCGGGAACAGGACCTGGTCGACCTGCTTGGCGTCGAATCCCTGGGCTTGGTGAGTACTAGTAGCTAAATAACTACTTTGTTTTCTTCTTCTCTGTGTTATATTGCAAATATACGTTTTTCTGAAGAGCAAGAATGCTGCTGATTGCATTGCAGGTAAATTATGTTTCAAAAGCTTCTGTGATTGCAGGTGCTCGCCTGCTCAGTCAGTGGTGGTGCTACTATGCATACTTGTTTTCAATTTTATGCTAATTTGGCTTAGGTGATTATGTAAGAGTGTACTTTACAGAACTGCCTAAAGCTAGAGAGACTAGAGACTCAAGTCCAGTCCTTCCTTTGTACTCCTGCCACTAAGAAGAGATAGTGGTGGTGGATTGATAGGTTGAATGTGTATATTATGACTTGTTATTTAGTAGGACATTTTTTAGTGGTCTGCAATCATGACGGACTGTGTCTGTCACTTTGCGTGCTGCTGAGTGCTGCCAGTCCTAGTAGAACCTTTTTGTAGTTGGTTTAGTGAGTTACATAACTTTCCAAGTAGACGGTCCGCGAATCCAGCAATACTAATATCTTAGTAGACCACATCAGATAGGTCAATAAATTTTGTGCAATTGTTGTTTATTTCCCAAAAATATTTTTTTATTGTTTTTTGGAAATGTTTGATTTCGTTGACAACAATCATCCATGTTTGTGTCTTTCTTTCATGTACTGTTTATAAGAGACAAGGGTCCACTAGGTAATCAAGGACCAGGGGTAATAGTATTATCAGGCAACAAAGGTCCTTGACTGAATACAATTGGAAACAATTAAATGATTTATAGGCAACAATCTGCGCTATAATGCAGAATGTGTCCAGCCGGACACTGATTTAATCAATGACAAGGTATAAACCAATGGTAGTGAACAATAATACAGTGGGATACAGTCCTGTATCCAGTACATAAAACAAGGCAAGACAAAACAAAAACTTACAAGGGTAGGGTGTTTTGCAGGTAATTTAGAAATAGTGTTACGTTAGTAGAAATAATAGATCAACGTAGCTATACTCATGTAGTAAACACAATTGGGTAACACAGTGGGAAACTAGTGTGTGACTACATAAACTGTCAACACCGTTTCGATCCTATTAAAAATAAAGGATCATCATCAGGACGACCATTGCATTGCCTGAATTTGCAAGCCTTGAGTGACTGACGAGCAGACTGACAATCAGCAGAACTATATCGGGTAGGGCGGTGACCGGTTCCTGAATTAAGAGAAGGAGCTGGTGTATGGAGGGATTGTTCGATCCCTTGGGGTTCATTAAGGAATTAACTTAAATCGGAGACCGTACCTGGACTGCCTCAATTGAGGGCGTGGTATCAGTTCATGGTGCGTCGTGTTTGACGATTGCACGCTAGTAGAGATCAGGTGATCTTATGCGGGAACCGTTCTGGAGGTGATTCGGCTGTCTGTCTGGTTAATCTGTCACCGGCTTTGTGAACCCTGAATGAGTGCGTGAAGACAGGTCCACGGCACGTCTGGTAACCGTTAGTACAAGGAAGTAAGGTGATCTAGAATTGAGAGTATAAGGGCTGAGCGCAGACTAGTAGTTCATCCGGTAAGGCTCGTCAAGGAGGATCCCAGGGATTACGAGAGCCTTAATGTTCCCAGTCGAACATCACCAAGCGGCTGCAGGGTGCGAAGGCTTCAGTAAGTTTTCCTGTTAATATTTATAATTATACTTCCCTAACTTTTACAGCACCTATTTAATCCAAACTTTCATCATAATTCTATTTTTTCCTAAATCGTCTTTGATCTTCTTGTAGACTGTTTCTAAATTCTTATCCTGCCTCTACTATGACTCTCTGTGCTACTACTATTTTATTAGTCTGCCTTTGTAGCTAGCTAAGCTTGCACAGTTGGCAAAAGGTGTTAAACAAAACTCCTATTCAGCAATAGCTCTAGGCACTGAGTGCAGTCCTCTGGGTTGTCCATAATGTCTATTGAAGTCTTCTTAATGTTTATGCTTTGACAATTCCCAACAATAAAATGTCAATGGCCACCAAGAATAGGATACTAGTTTACTTTTTGATTGGATAGGAGGACAAACTACTACTGTTGCAGGGACTATTCTGCACATACAGAACTATGGACAAGAAATAGGGCATTGGTGATAATAGGCGCAGTTAGACTTTCCACATACCTCAGTCATAACAGAAGTTGTACCCTCAATCTCCTGACTGACTAGCTAGTGTGTCAGAGTCATTATTTAGCTCCCGAATGCAGCGATGATCCCCAATGATTAAACATCCCAGAACATAAGACTACGGAGTCAGAGTCCCGACCACTCAGAGTCACGGACTCATGCATGCAAATTGCAAACCCTTTCGCTCACTCACTCATGACCAAAAACCACAGTCTATGTAAGTTGTAAAGCTTTATTAAAAGTAAAACAAAAAGCTCTGTGTGTATTCTGTATATTAAATTTCAATTGTGCATTGCATAAAAACATTAATTAAAATCAACTTCATATAAGATAAATGGTGAACTGTTGAAATTGAAAACTGAACAGTGGCTGATTTTACAAATTAATTGTGGGAGAGCCCTCACCTGGTTGGAAATTAAAGTCTTGGTGGTAATGATGACGACTCCCAGTAACATATTGCTCTTGTTCGTAGAAGTGAAGCTTCTGTCTGTTATGAGAATAATTGTGTGTGTTAAAAAGCAAGCATTCATCAGTTGTGCCAAAAAGTGTAGCATGTCATGGCTAAGCATAAATAAAAAGCACCCTCCCCTTACGAAAGGGGGATTTTAAGTTTAGACTAGAGAGTCACAAATAATTAAATTTGTTTATGTAATAACATATTTTTTCATTCCTAGACAAAATAGGGAGTGGTGTATATGGCATTTAAAAAATAATAAATGTATTTTCTCGGCGTAACACCATTGGCACAGCCCACCACCAGTGCCGGGGCCAGCGCGGAGGTGATCACTCCAGGGGTGAATGCAGTGCCAGCAGGAACTGCTGTGGGAGATGCCACGGTAGTGGCAGGCAGTGGTGAGCTAATATATTGCTTACGTATTCAGATTGAAGAGTAGGCTCGCTGCAGGGGTGTATATGTTGTACAGTACAAGTACACTTTACTGTTAAGAAGACTTACAAATTTAGAACTACGTTTTTGTCAACCAGGTAGAAGACAGTCATCCTTGACTTCGCATTAGCAATAGCATTAGCGGCGGGAGTTGACGAGTAACCAATGGCCTCCTCTAAATTTGACTTCAACTCAGCTGTGAAAGTTTTATCGAGAAGCCAAGTCAGATCAGAGATTAACTTGATGGATGAGATGAACGAAAAGGGGAAGAAGGGTGTAAGGAAGGACAAGCGAGTTAAATTAATGACTGGCAAAGAATGATGAGTATTTTTGAATGCAGGCACAGGTGGCTGGGAATCTGATGCATGGCCGGTTGGAGACTGAAGAAAGGATGGGTGGAAGGAGAAAGAAAAGAGGACTGCCTGGGTGGGTGAAACAGAAAAATGTATGTCTGGGCAATATATCCTTTGGTTCAAATTCAAATGCAAGTCGAGGACGCATGCATGGCTGGCGGTTTACAAAATAAAATAAAAAGGGTGTTTTTCGGTGAGAAAAAGTAAGGTTTCTCCAGTTGAGACATTAAGAAGAATGATTGACATTTACTTTGAATGGATGGATGCCTGGATGGTATCTTCCCCATAGTTAGCATAGGTGTATGTCGACAGAGTAGACCGTCACTGGATGAATAGTGTTACTTTGAAGAGAGTGTAACACCACACGTCTGTGCCAGAGTAGCAAAGCCGAGGAAAGTAGAAGTTGTAATTTTTCAGAATACTCCCTTGACTAACAGTAGTTTGCAAGCACAGCATATTTGTGTATCTATATTGCATAGTTCACATTATCAAGTCAAGTCACAACTCACAAGTGCCTTCCTCCGGCGATTACGGGGACCACTCACTACCTCTGTAAATATTTTTTTTACAACTCTGTCATTCATGTGTGGCCTATCGGTGTTCACTCAATCAATAAAAACAAAGCACATAAAGTCATCCCTTATATAAGCAAATATCCTGTGAAGGGATAGATGATCATATTATTTATCTTATTCATTTTCCTTTTGTAGTAGTCAGGGGCAGGGCAGGGTGAAAGTTAAATTAATTGAGCAGTAGCCCTTGTAACAGAGTTTGGTCAGTGCCACCCGTAATAGAAAAGTAAGAGCTTCACCACCTGCATGTACAGGACTGGTAACAGTAACGCAAGTCTGCGTCATCATGGCTTGCGTCTTTTTTTCTTGGGTGCAAGCTGACTGCGCTGGCATTATGCCGGCTTCCACAAGTTTACGTACTAATTTCGCTAAAAAAGAGAGAAGAAGAAGACTGGTGTACTGTCTGAGTCTAATGTAGTGAGTCCATATAGTGCTAGTAGAATTCCTGAAACTCCCACTAATGTTAGAACAGAGACCTACGAAGTGGGAGGTTAGCTAGATACATGCCACAAATATTATGTACTGTGCTTGCAAGTTGCTAGTGCTACTGTGACACAACTTTTTTTTTAAATATTTTGTGTTCATCTTAAAGAGTATTGGTTACAGTATGTTTTCTTTCTTCATATAGATACTCCTTCTAAACTAACAAGGAAGGAGTTGGCTATCTGGGCCCTGCAACGGAAGCTGGAGGCAATTGTCGCCGAATATTGGCGGCTGGTGGCTCAGGAGGAGGAGGATGACTCGCAGTCAACATCCACAACAGCTGCATCCTCCTCCGCTGCCCCTTGGTCATACAGCCAGCGCAATACTCCAGCGGTACGACGCCGTGGTCCGGCAGCCACCCGCCGTGCAACAAAAACAACAGCTGCCCCCCACAGTACCTGCAAGGCGCGTATGCACCGATTGTTCCTGCGAGTGGCCTACCTTGAGCAGGATGTGGTGAGGCAGAAAGTTCTGCTCAAGGACCTTCGGAGAGAGCTGTGTGACCACCTGGCTACAAGAGGACACCGCCGGCGAAAGTAGAGAAACTGTCTCTTGCTACCCTTTTTTAAAGACTTTTGGGGGGGGCAAGAATTAGGTGTTGGGGTTTTTTGGACTTTTGGGGACATTTGATTTCATGGTCATTGGTTGGGGTTAGGGAGGGGGGTGGGTCTGGTCTTGCGGGACAGTTTTTTTTGTTAGGGTCAAAATTCTTATTTATTTCCTACTTAAACATAGCATACATGTTTTTACTTTTTTGTGGGGGAGGCAGGGGGGGGTTAACTGTACGTTTGTTTTCCTGAAACTTAACTTGCTGCTTGATTCAAATTGTTTAAGTAATAGCCCAAATTTGTACAAAAGTGCCACTGACAGACTTAGTGAATTCAATTGTCCTACTACTATACTAGTATTGCCGCCAGTCTCTCCTCTCCTCCTACTCCATTATTCTTCCTCCCCCAAAATGCTTATCTTACCTTATCTAAGCACCTTACCGAAGAATGTAAAAGCACCTTACCGAAGAATGTAAACAGGGTGGTGATGGGGGATTTTAATACCTGCTTCGACCCCCTAGGTATAGAGGATGGCAGGCTCTCTGGTATTAGAACCCATTATGAAATGGACACAAGCTGCCCTGTTTATGAAGGGGTTATTACTAAATATGGGTATGCGAGCAGTCAATGGTAGACTGAAGTCAGATAGACTAGGGGCTGTGACATATGACAATGGAAGATCTGGGTCCCGTATAGACTACATTTTGGTAAATCTAGAGATGTGTTCTGGCCTGTTAGATATGGAGGTCACAAGTAGAGCTGAAAGTGACAATAACCCTTTAGTTCTTTCCATAAAAGACAATAGCTTTTCTGATTCCATTCTGGCTGAAACTCCTATGGTTCAGGCTATTTTAGCCAATAACGAAAGAAGGGTAAGATGGCCGAAAATAGCCTTACACGAAGGTGCTATGTCTCGGATTAGGCGCATGCTTATACCACATTGGATACAATCCACTGTTCTGGGCAGCAGCATGAGCCTATAGAAAACATTCCTACCTTACATAGTGACCTCTTTACAAATCTTAAATTAATATTTGTTAAGAGTTTTCCGCCTAATACCAGAAGCAAAGAGCTGAGACCTTGTTCATGGTTTGACAATGCATGTAGACTTGCACAAAGAGCCCTGCACATAGCCATTAAACCTAGAGACCAGGATACCATTCAAAATTGTAGGGCCACATACAAGGCTGCCCAAAACTCAGCTAAAAAGAACTGGGGTGAGGAACGTTGGAGGGAACTGCTTGAGGCCTGTCAGGGGCATAACATGATTAAATTCTGGCACTATCTCAAATGGGGCAATCGCCCCAATGATGCAGTCCCCTCAAATTCTGTGGAGGCAAAGGAATGGGTCTTGTATTATGGCAATCAATTTAAAGCTAAGCCTAATACTAGTGCCATACTGTCTACCACTCCTAGTGATGAAGCCCTGTTATTTACCCCAAGTGAAGTCCTGTTATTTACCCCGAGTGAAGTAAGGGCGGTCTTAAAGGCTATACCGAGTGGTAAGGCACCGGGTCCTGATTCCATTCCGGCGGACATCTTTAAACAGGACCATGACCTTTGGGTCCCTTACCTGACAATATTAGCTAATGCCCTTGCGAAAGGAGCAGGGGTTCCCGATTCATGGTTGGGTGCTGAGATCCTCCCAATTTATAAGAAAGGCGACCGCTACGCTCCGGCTAACTATCGACCAATTAGCCTTATTGATGCGGTTAAAAAACTTGTGGCATGCCTTCTCTTGGGCCGTATTCAGTGTTGAATGTCGGATTTTGATATTCTATCGCCATTACAGGCAGGCTTTCGCCCGCATATGGGGACAATTGAACATTTATTTAGGGTTATGCTTTTATATTGAAAAGTGGTACTATTGGGGGGGGCCCTACTTTTTGCGGCCTTTGTGGATCTCAGGTCTGCTTTCGACCTAGTACCCAGGTCTAAGCTGTGGGAAGTCTTATTGGAGTTGGGCATGCCAAGAGAGCAAGTGGCATTACTTATGAACCTACATGAGAATATCTATGCCAAAGTGAGATGGGGCTAGCCACGAGAGGTGACAGATAGATTTGCGGTCGCTAAAGGGGTTAGACAGGGTTGCGTATTAGCACCAACCCTGTTCTCCCTGTTTATTAATGGGGTGACAAACTATTTTTCTAACTTCCTGACAGATGCGCCCTCCCTTGCCGGTATGAAAGTACTCTTGCTCATGTTCGCTGACGCATCATTTCTAAAACGAGGCAGGGCTTACAGCTTGCTTTGTCCCGTTTTGAGCTTTTTTGCAACGAACATGAGCTAGAGGTGAATGTTGGAAAGACCAAATTTATGGTCCTTCGGGCCCAAGAGCTGTTATATCCAAGGTTAAAATGAGTGGAGTTATCCTGGATCAAACAGAGGTCTTTACATACTTGGGTGTTACCCTGAGCGAAAATCTAAGCTGGAAACCTCAGCTTGACCTCTTGTCCCTTAAACATGTCCATCTTGGGGGGGCTTTACTGAAGAAGCATTCCAACTCACTTACTAAACCCCTGGACCCACTGATTAAAATGTATGGCTCATAAATTGTACCTTCTATTTTATAGGGAGCTGAACTGTGGGGCTTTAGCGACTTATCTAGACTGAAGGTGGCACAGAACACATTTCTCAGAACAGCTATAGGTCTACCCCAATCTACTCCTTGCCTCCAGGATGTGGTACGGTATAGACCACCGGCGTTCTGGCGGCGCTTGTGGACTACACCGGAACTGTCCATGTATGCCGAGGCCACTTTGGAGATAAAGGGATTACAGGGGGCTTCTAGGATTACCTGTTTATCCACTATTAGATCGTCGTTGCTGGATATGGGATTGAAGGCTCTGTAGGTAGATCCAGCCAGCGCAAATTTCCCACCCAAGAAAATCTTCAAAGAAATGTACTGGAGAAGGATCAAGGAGAAGAGACCATCTACTGTGTGGGGGTCCTCTATGACCTCGGCCTTTCTAGTTAACAAGGAAGTTCCGAGCTATGAAGACTACTGGGACATTATAACTAAACCACTCGATCGAAAATTGTATCACCAGCTGAGAGTGGGCTGACTCCCCCTACGTGGGTTAACACACTCTTGGAATCCAGAAAGTAGTGATAAATGCCCCTTTTGTATAAAGGAAGCAGAAACTATTGATCACTTCTTATTTTGTTGTCCAATGTACTCACTACCCAGACGAGTCTGGTTAAGACCTGTATGTTGTTTATTGGGCACTAGATCTGAAAGTACTGTATGTAGGATATTGAAATCGGATACTTCCGCCTATATTGTCATTGGTGTGTCAAAGTTCGCTAACTGAGCCTGGTCTTTAAGATCACGGAATCTGAGTCCTTGAGCCATATTTTAAGTAATGTTTGTGGGTTAGATGATGTCTTAAACACTTTCCTTTTAAGAGTTGTTCTATTTCTTATGTATTGAGTCATGCGTCTTTTCGGTGTGATATTTAATACTGTTTTATCCCAGGTTTTATTGTGTACAGTATTTATGGCTTTTTCTTAAAAACATGTTTAATAATTATGAAATGTACTTTATGCTTGATGTATATTTGTCTTTTGTGATACAAATCGAAATAAAGACCTCTTGACTGACTGGCTTATCTTACCTGTGATTCATGTTTGAGAATAGCTGGCTGCATGACAAATGGCGATTAAGGTTGGCTATGGAATCCTGGACGGATGAAATGTCATTGTTGTGGTGGTAGTAGTAGTGGTACACACTGGCAGTAGCAGCATATGAAAAAAAAGGAAATTAAACATTGAGTGGCCTGAGAGGAGCATTAGAACAGTACGATAGATAGTACAGTACACAAGAACAGTGCCATAAATAGTAGCCTAAGCAATGCAGCAAAAGTTAACTACTAGTTGCGTGGAATGTGGCTACTACAAGAAATAGTACTGAAGGACACAGCAGCATAAGCATTCGTTATGTAGAGGAGGAGGATGTTGCTGATGATGAATACACTCGATGGCGCACATGAAATTCTGATTTGATTTGCAAATACTCATAGGTGTGTGTCAAGCAGAAGAAGAATATATCCTCGGATTCCTTGACCTGCCTTGAAATTGATTTTCTGTTGCTTTTGACTGAATCCTCCCCAGCAAGTGTGTGGAATTATTGTTGTCGTTTAGTCACACCTCAATGAACACCACACAGCCCAGGGGAAGAGGGTTAGGGTTTGAAAATTGGATGGGAATGGGGTTTTTTGGGATGGTTTCGTGGAGAACACCTCTGTTGGGTCATCCAGATAGGCCTGCACCATACACTCAAGGTCCTCCTTGGGTGCTCCACTTTGCATACCATCTGTTGCCTCTGCATCATCACTGGAACGAGCAAACCCATGATGAGTTATCCAATCCGCTTCCGACAATATTATGGCTCTCCTTGCGCCACTCCTTGCGCCTCTCCTTGCACCTCTCCTTGTTGCACCTGTGGTTGTCGTTGCGGCTGTGGTTGAACACTCGTCAGATGAGTTACACCCTGCGTTGATTGGATGCTACTTTGCGATGAGTCAACGCCAACATCACTGGTCGATGGTAAAAGAGCAATTAAAGTGGCTGCCTCTGCGGCAGTCATGGGCTTGGGACTAACTTGGCTTGTGGCACTGAGACCAATGAAGCAGAGGTGATGCTCCCAGCTTGGTCCCCGGTGGACACCGCTGCTGCAGGCGTAGTTTTTTCTCCCCAAAAATGGCACACCAGTCTCCACCCAAAAGACCAGGCCCTGGACCAGGCATCAAAATGACCCCCACCCACATGGCCAGGCCCTGGACCAGGCCCCAACAACACCCCAAAAATCGAAATGCACACATAAATCCCCCAATCCAATGCCACCCATGCCCTAAAGGATGTTTAAATTCAAGATACCCCACAGGAAGACTTGGCCCATCCACCACTGACTACCCCTGGGCCTACTGGCTAGTGTGGCTTTAACACGCACCCCAAAATTACAAAAACTTCCACATTGATATAACAGTGAGCTATTCAATTCCATACCATCCATGCCGTAAATGATATTTAGGTTTAACAAAACTCACAGAAACAGTTGTATCATGCACCGAAGACTAACCCTGGGCCTACCAGATACTGTGGCTACCCACGATATATTTTTTGGCATAATCCGCGAATTCGTGCGAATTTGCAGATTTTTTTTGCCTGTTTTCGGGGCTTTTTGCATGTTCGCGGGCTGCTTGCAGCGCACCGACCGCGAAGTTACCCATGCGGTTGAACATGGGCGCGGCAATCTTGTCCGCATTGCGTATTTTTTACGTTTCCAGGTGTTATTTGCAAGCTCGCGTGGGGCGCGATTACGTGTTCGCATGCATTTTTGCATGCTCGCGGGGGAAATATCACGCAAACTTACCCACGCGGTCCTCAATAGGCGTGGCCATCTTGTTTTTCATTCATTGCTATGGTTCTGGGTATGCTTTTGCAATCCTCTCCTAATCTTTGCAATCTTTTGTTTCTTTGAACTTTTTCTGGGATTTTTTTTTACTCATTATCCATCCCTCTCGTTTTCTACATCTATATTTTGTGTTGTTCTTCTACTTTTGGTTACTTTAAAGCTACTTTTTTAACTCTTTTCTTTTCTTTACTTTTTCCCTATTCTTTCCAATTTTTTTTTTCAGCTGTCCAGGACCATGGCAAAGGGAGCCGGGAAGAGCAAGGGGAAGGGTCCCGCACCCCGTACCCGGCTCCCTTGCGGGCGATAGAGGGGGGAGGATGTGGTGGCCAGGGAGGTTCTCAATGCGGTGGAGGTGGCCGCACTTATATTTTATGTTCTGCGTCACCTCCTGAAGACCATGGCAGCAGAGGGCAGGCCCGGTCAAGGGTATGGCCTCCGGGAGCATCGCCAGCTGTTGGATAAGGTGTGCGTAGGGAGTCGGGGGTCCGGCGCACCTATGAACAAGCGACGCACTGGTGGGCTGACATCCTCGACCGGGAGCAGGACCTGCTCGACCTGCTAGACGTGGAGATCCCTGGCCTTGGTGAGTAGCTATTTAATAACTACTTTGTTTTCTTCTACTCTGTGTTTTATTGCTAATATATGTTTGTCCCGAAGAGCAGGAATGCTGCCAATTCGATTACAATGCAGGTAAAATAATGTTTAAATAGCTTCTGCGATTGCAGGTGCTCGCCTCCTCAGTGGCGTTGCTACCATGCTTGCAACTTTGTGCTCATTTGTCCTGAATATGTAGTACTTTACAGAACTGCATAATGCTAGAGAAACTAGAGCCTCAAGTCTAGTCCTTCCTTTGTACTCCTGCTGCCACTAAGAAGAAGAGATAGTGGTGGATTGATAGGTTGAGTATATTATGACTTGTTATTAGTAGTAGGACATTTTTTAGTGTTCTGCAATCATGATGATGAACTGTGTCTGTCACATCGCATGCTGCTGAGTGCTGGCAGTCGTAGTAGAACCTTTTAGCGAATCCAGCAATAATGCACTAGTATCCTCCTAGTTGACCAGATCAGATAGGTCAATACATGTAGTGCAATAGTTGGTAATTTGTTTCCCCGAGATAATTTTAGATTGTGGTCAAAGAAATCAAATATTTCAAAAAAACACTCATCCATGTTTGTGTTCACATTCAGCACCTCCCAGGGGCAAGAAGAGTACACCCCAGACTCCGGCGTAAGAAAGTGGGCAGGAATGTTCCTCTGCAGCCTCTTCTGCTGGCCCCAGTAAGTTGTTCTGTTCTTAATATAATTATACTTCCGTAACTTTTACAGCTCCTATTCATTCCAAACTGTTTCCTAATTCTATTTTGTACAAAATAGTCTTTGATCTTCTTGTAGACTGTTTCTAGATTCTTATCCTGCCTCTCTACCATCACTCTCTGTGCTACTACTATTTACTATTATTATGAGTCGGTCTGTGTAGGTAGCTAAGCTTGCCCAGTCGGAAAACGGTGTTAAACAAAACTCTGATCCAGCAATAGCTGTAGAGGCACTGAGTGCAGTCCTCTGGGTTGCCCTCGCTGTGTATTCCAGTCATCTTAATGTTAGTGCTTTGACAATTTCCAACAACAAAATATCAATGTCAACCAAGAATAAGAGAGTAGTTGGCTTTTTGATTTGATAGTAGCACATACCATACCGCTAGTGTATCAGGGACTATTCTGCACATACAGAAGTATGGACAAGAGAAATAGGACATTTGTTGATGATAGGTGCAGTTCGACTTTCCACATACCTCAGTCAGAAGTAACTGAGTGGGACTCGGGAGCCCTCACCTTGTTGGAACTTCAAGTCCTCCTGGTGGTAATGAGGAGTAGTTGGTTCTGTCTGTAATTAGAAAAATGTTGCACGTTAAAAAGCAAGAATTCATCAGTTGGGCCAAAAAGTGTTGCATGTTATGGCTAAGCATATAAGTTAACACCCTCCCCAAAACCGTGACTTTTCTTCAGTCCCAAAAATTAAAAATGGTATATGCATTAACATTTTCTCTTCCATTACGAGACGAAATAGGGGGTGGTGTATGGCATCTGAAAATAAGACATGTTTTTTCTAGGCGTCACAACATCAGATGCGGCACTACCCACCACCAGAGCCGGGGTCAGCAGCGCAGAGGGGTCCACTCCAGGGCCACAAGTGCCATCAGGAGGAGCTGAGGGGGTTGGCTCAGCAGCGCCGGACGGTGGTAAGTTATTATACTCCTTACTTATTAACATTTTAGAGTAGGCTCGCACAGGAGTGTATGATGTACTGTACAGTAGACAGTACACTAGTACAAGTACACTGTACTGTTAAGAACAGTTACTAATTTAGAACTACATTTTTGCCAATCACAGAGAAGACAGTCCACCTTGACTTAGTAATAGCATTAGCGGCGGTAGTTCTCGGGTAAGCAATGGCCCCCTTTATTAGACTTCAACTCAGCTGGGAAACTTTTATCGTGAAGGCAAGTCATATCAGATGATCTTGAGGGATGTAAAGAGCAAAAAGGGAAAGAAGGGTGAAAGGAAGGACGAGCGAGTCGTAACATTTATGACTGTAAAGAATGATACGTGTTTTTGAATGCAGGCAGAGGTGGCTGATAGGAAGGAATCAGATGCATGGCTGCTTGAAGCAAGGATGGTTGGAGCAGAAAGAAAAGATGACTGCCTGTGTGGGTGAATCAGAAAATGCATGTGTGGTGTGCATTGCAATATATCATTTGGGTCAACCTCAATTGCAAGTCAAGACGGTGATGTACCAAATAAAATTAAAAGGGTGTTAGTTGGTTGCTGAGAAAAAGTAAACTTGATACAAGTTGAGACATTAAGAAGAATGATAGACGTTTACTTTGGAAGCCTGGATGGTATCTTCTTCTTCCTCATAGATAGCAGAGGTGTATGTAGAAGAGCAGACGCTCAGTGGATGAACAGTGTTACTTTGAACAGCATGTCCGTGCCAGAGTAGCAAAGCTGAGGAAATCCAAATATTAGAAGTTGTGATTGTTCATAAAATTTAAATACTGCCTTGTCTAACAGTACAGTAGTTTACTTTGCAAGCACAGCATATTTTGTGTATGTATTGTATAGTTGAAATTATATCAAGTCAAGTCCCTTCTCTTGGCAATTATGGGTACCACACTCACTCTCTATGTTAATAATTTTCTTTCAGCTGTGTCATGGGTGGACTATTGCTGTTGTTCCCTCAATCTATAAAACAACGCACCAAAAGTCATCCATCATATAAGCAAAGAGCATGTGATCGGCAGGATATATTATCAGAAATTATTCATCTTCATTTTTCTTTTGTAGTAGTCAAGGCCTGCGAAATATAAATTACATTGAGCAGTAGCCCTTGATGTAACCGAGTATGGCCAGTGCCACCCCTATAGAAAAGTAAGTGCTTCCTATCCCTACCTGCATATACTGCTTAAAGTAATGCGAGTCTGCATCATCATGGCTTGTGTCTGTTTTTCTTGGGTGCAAGCTGACTGAGATGGCATTATGCCGGCTACCACAAGTCCACGTACAAGTAATTTCTTATGCAAAACAAGAGAAAAAGATACTCCCACTAATGTCACAGGCCTACAAAATGCCAACATGTTATACTGTGCTTGCAAGTTGCTAGTGTTACTGTGAGACAACTTTCAGTTGAATTATTTTGACTTAATGTTAAAGACTATTGGCTACAGTATTTTTCTTTCTTTCTTCATATAGATGCTCCAAAAAAGCTCACCCACAAGGAGAGGGCTGTCCGGGCCAGGGCACGTAAGCTGGAGGCCATTTGCGTCGAATATCGGCGGCTTTGGGCTCGGGAGCAGGAGGAGACGGCAACTATTGCATCCTCCTCCAGTGCCCCCGGGTCCACCAGCCAGCAGCCTCCAGCAAAACGGCGCCCAGGCCCAACAACCTCCTGCTGCTGCCGCACAGCAGCAAGAACAACAGCTGCCCCCCCCAGAGCCTGGATGGCACGTCTGCGCCGCCTCCAAAAGCGAGTGGACTACCTGAAGCGATTGGCAGAGAAGCAACAGCGCCAGCTCCGGGACCTTCACGAAGAGGTGCGGAACCTGTCCAAAGGAGGACACCGCCGGAGGAAGTGACTTTCTCTTGCCCCTTTTTTAAGGACTGTTCAGGGGGTGGGAATTGGGCGTTGGGAAAAGGGACTTGAAGGACATTTGGACATAGGTTGTGGTTAGGGAGGTGGGTGAGTTGGGTTAGTTTATTTTTGTTAGGGGAAATATATTCATTTATTTTACATACTTAAACAAGGTATACGCGTTCATATTATTTTGTGTGGTGGTGGCCGGGGGTTACTATACGTTTGCTTTCTTCAAACTTACCAGCATGAATTATCTAAATGTCCAAACATGTACAAAAGTGCCACTAACAAAGTTAGTGAATTCAATTGCCCTACTAGTACTTTACTAGTACTACTGTGATACTGTCAGTCTCTCCTCTCCTCCGCGTCCTAGCCCATTATTCTACCTCCCCAAAATGCTTATCTTACCTGTGATTCGTGTTTGAGAATAGGGCTAGGCACAGGGCTGGCTGCATGGCAAATGACGAGTTGACTTGAATCCTGGATTGTTGAAATATCATCGTTGTGCTGGTAGTAGTAGTGGTAGATACTGGCAGTAGCAGCATATGAAAAAAAAGGAAATGAAACTTTGAGTTTCCTGAGCGCAGCATTAGAAACAGTACAATAGATAGTACGGTAGAGAACAGTGCCATAAATTGTAGCCTAAACAGTGCTAAAGTATTCAAAAGATAACTAACTACTAGTTGCGTGGAGTATGGCTACTATAAGAAATAGTATTAAGGCAATGGACAAAGTAACGTAAGCATTAAGCATTCGATTCGTCACGTATAGGAGGAGGATGTTGTTGATGATCAATCCACGATGGCGCACATGAAATTCTGATTAGAATGATTTTTCTGTTGCTTTGACCTTATCCTCCCCAGCAAGTGTGTGGAATTTATTGTTGTCATTTAGTCACACCTCAATGAAAAACCACACAGCCCGGGGGAAGAGGGTTAGGGTTTGAAAACTGGATGGGAATGGGGTTTTTTGGGAAAGTTTTGTGGAGAGAAGAAAAAAAACACAGCATGTACAAACAACAAATGAAGAAAATCAAATCTTTGGATTCGAAGATATCCATAAATCTTTTACGGGACATAAAGGAAGTGCACTATTGCATGCATGAAGTTGTTTGCTAAATGGATGGTTAGGTTACTGATATGTAGTACTTACTACAACTTATTAGTAACTATGAAGAAACAATTTGACAGTAAGTATGGGCGTAAAATCCGTTTCGCAGGTGAATTTGCGGATTTTTGGCAATTTCGCGATCCGCGAATCGCGCTAATTTGTCCAAAAATCCGCAAATTCGCAAGCTACGAATTATTTTGCTTGGTTGCGCTTCAAAAATACAATTTCGCGCGTGCGGCGTTGACTTACCGTGATTCTGAGTCTGCTGTACTCTGTAATCTGCCTGGCATAACAAAACTACAATGCCATGTAGTTCTGCTGTAGTAGTGGTTGTAGACTGGTTTACCTGTTTGCCACTCACGAAATGGCCATAATTCTTCCGTAAACAGACGCTGATGATCCATCCATCCCAGTGAGTGACTGTAAAGAAAAATGATATATTATTTAATCAATCATCATGGTATATTGGCAAACATTAAGTCCAAGGACATTTTGCATATTGGAAAATGCAACGTAGTGTTCCCTGATGTTGAAGTACAATTTGAATTAAAGAAGGTAAAAAAAAAAAGAGTAGACTTGAGTTACATTTAGTGTGTAAAAGATTAAATATTTACAGTAGATTCATTTCATGCACAGCAAACAAACAGCAATTGCTTTCATCAGAGCCAGACAGCCATTGCTGTCCACTGCATGCCATCTTCTTCTCATTTTTCATTACCTGTTCCACTTTTTGTCCGTATCTTCGTCTGAAAGTGAGGGACCACAGGGCAGCCTCTTCTGTCAAATTCAGAAGTAACTGTCAGCAATCAGCAAGCATGTAGTCAGTAATTCCAGTCCCACTTGAGGGGACTTGTCTATGAAGACAATGTTTCTTTATTCTTCATAATCCAGCCATCTGCCTTGAGGGTAATGGATAGGGGGAGTCTGGAGGAGGAGGATAGAGGAGCATGATTGAGTTGTGAACTTGTGAACCTCAGGAATGCAGACTGCGGCACCTTCAAATCAATAAGGAAATAAGATGAAGACAGTGCTGCTGATGGACTTGTTGTGATTAGGTGATTAGAGTTTTGTTGTGGTAAAATTTGCGAAACAAAGAAAGACACACAGGAATAAAAGTGAATATGGATGAAAACAAAGGAAGTAATTTTCAGGCCTCGGTGTCAGGGAAGTTTAGCTCATCCTCAAACTCTATGAATTGAGACGGGAATAGGTCAGGTAACAGAGAAGAACTTCTGTCACCTAAGTTGGTGTCTTCTTCTTCCTGCGTGCATGCACGTATTTTGTAATCTGGTGGTATAAAGTGCTGATTCATCTTGATCAATGATAACCTCTCCACATTTTTGGGCGAGAGGCGGGTCCTTTTTGACGTTACAATGGTACCAGCAAGACTGAAAACACGTTCACAAGACACACTAGTGAGTGGTCAAGACAAATAATTTAGAGCCAGGTTGGTGACCAGTGGCCATAGAGGCCTTTTCCTATACCAATACAGCAATGGGTACTGATTAATGAAGACCTCTATTGTGTCATCCAGATAGGCCTGCACCATCGACTGAAGGTTCTCCAGGGTTGCTCCACTATGCGTACCATCTGTGGCCTTTCCATCACTGGAACGAGCAAACCCTTGATGAGTTAGCCAATCCGCTTCCGACAATATTATGGCTGGGCCTGGTGCAGGTGAGGATGATGATACGGTTGCTGGTGTTGTTAACTGCTGTGAGGGAAAGTGACTCCCTTTGGCCACAGATTCAGGAGTGGAACTTGTCGCAGGATGGCCTGCTGATTCAGTTGTACTTCTGCCTGCTCCTTCAATTTTCTGCCGCTCTTTTTCTAACCGAGTGATTGACACAGCTAGCCAATGTTTGTACTTTGAAACATCTGCTTCCTCAAAAGGAATGAATGCTCTGCTGGCCACGGCCTTTTTGTACCGTGGATCCAGTATAGTGGCACAAATGTATTGCTGTTCTTTATGTATTTTTTTAAGCCTTTCATTCTCAACTAGGCGGCTTAATAACCTCTCCGCCAACTGATATGCGTCTTGCTTTTCAGCATCATCTCGGAACGTTGAAGACACTGCCTCAGTTGGTGCTCTAGCATGCGCAACAATGGGATAGCTTTGCCCAAAGAACAGTCCTCCCTGCTGACTTCACGGGTGAAAAGACCTCAAAAGGACGAAGCATGTCTGTCAGGCTTGTAACTAGCTTCCATTCCTCCAACTCTAGCCTGATGTCTTTCATAGTAGAACCCGGGCCATATACATACTCATTCATGTTGCATGCTCCTCAGCTTCTTCCGGGCCTTAAAAGAATGGCTGAAATGTGTGCAGATTCTTCGGCAGGTGGTCAGTAACTTGCTGACTGTGTTTTTTCTTTTTTCAAAAAATCTTGCACAACAATGTTAATACTGTGCGCCAAACACAGCACTCTGAAATAGCCACCCTCATGCATGGCCTTAACTATATTACTGCCAGTATCCGTGGAAACATAACCAATCATGCGATTTCTTGGATGCAGCCATTCATAGACCTTCCGATCAAACTCCTCCAAAAGGTTAGGTGCAGTATGAGTTTTCTCCATGGCAAACATGGCTACTGTTGCATGTTTCCGAGTAGCTTGAAAAACTGTGTCCGTGTCAACACCTGCTTTTAACTTGTCTTTAACCCCTGCAAAAGAGACCCAATTTGCAGTGATGCACATGTAATCAAGGGCTTGGCAACTGGTCCACATGTCTGTTGCCAGGTGGATAGTGTGAACAGCACTCTTCTGAATAGCTGCGCCAATCACCTCCAGCACATCTTGATTAGGCCTAGGCGGTAAATTGCCCAAAATTCTGCGTTCCGCAACTTCGCAACATTTTTTCATGTTTGCACTCTGAAATGCATGTTCGCAAGATATTACCCCCTCTAGCACTCAAACAGCAATTGCGTACAGTAAAAAAGCATCGTGAACAAGCAATTCCGCATTTTCGCGAAATTTCTGCGTGTGCGAAGATTTTTTACCATTTCGCAGAGGTTTGCAAAAGGCAATTACGCAAATTCTGCCCACCCCTAATCTTGATGTAGAGCAGGAACAGCAATTCTCTCAAAATGTAACCGGCTAGGAACCTTCCATTTAGGGCAAACTGTTGCCACAAATTCTAGAAAACCCACCCCTTCCACGAAAGAAAAAGGGAGAAGGTCCAGCGCTAGCAATTTAGCAAGCTTTGCGTTATACGGACGTGCCGTTGGGTGGTTGCGTTCAAATGGCGCATCCGACCAAAACATTCTGCTAATGGTGGTCTGGACCGTTTTACGTGATAATGATGATGCAGACTTCTTCAGACCAGTTAGGCTCATTGATATACTTTTTCGCATTGGTGACTCTCCCAGACTTTTAGTGTGCCTCATACATGTTGCAGGGGTAGAGGGTGTGGGCGCTACCACTGCAGTGCTGCTGCCAGGGGTACTGGGTGTACCAGAAAAAATGTCTGTCGCTTCTTCACTTCCCCCCCTTAAAGATACGCCCCTCCTCATCATCATCAGATGCAATATCAATGGATACATTTGGATTTTTTGTAATTTTGGCTCCCTAGATCTTCCTTAGGTGCGCATCCTAAACGATAGTGTGGTGTTTGTTCAGATGACCTCTCTGGCCTCAGTGCCATAGTTGGTACCAAGCTTACCTCGACTAACTACTTGTCTACAAATCGAACAAATGCCCATGTTTTCCACCTTTTGGCTAACACAAAAGAAGTCCCAAACTGGGGACTGGAGATGTCTGCTGGTGGTGGAGGTGCTACTTTCAGTTTCAATGCCAGATGAAGTGGAGGATGGACGTGGCTGAATTCGATTCTGTTGTTCACTTACAGCACCACTACTTGAGGTAATGGAGGTCGAGCTGGATGGAGGTCCCTGCCGGCCCTACTGACGCGAAAATACAGAAGCTGTAGGTCGTGTCGGTGTTGTAGTTAACTGCGTTGGTGGTGATACCAGTGCCATGCCGCCCACATCCCGCTCAGCAGCCATTCGGTATAGGGTCAAAATATCTGTCTGCTGCATGCCCTCTGGGGCTGGAGTTATGACTGTGATGACTGGGTCGTCGTCAGACTGTTCATCAGCAGCAGAAGACACCACTTATTTTTCGTTGTCATCACCCATAAGTGGAAGCCTTGCGGGAACCTTCCTTTTAGGCTTAGCTACCTTTGTCAGCTCATGATGTGCCTCCCCCTCAGACTGCATTTGTGGGTTCCAATCAAGATCAAGATCATCAGAAGGAAGGGTGCTTGAAGAGGAGCTTGTAGTAGCCCTCCTTGACTTTTTACTTGCTGGGGATCTGGAAGACAATGGATCATCCTCAGGAGGAGTGGCTTCCTCGGATGATACCTCCGCTTGAATCTCGATTTCCTGATGTGCCCCTACTTCTGGAGGAACAAGCATTGTGGGCAGTTGTCCTGCTCCATGCGCCTCTAGTTGCGCATCTCCATGCGCCTCTCCTTGCGCCTCTCCTTGTGCCTCTCCTTGCCCCGCTCCTTGTGTCTCTACTTGCGCCTCTCCTTGCGCATGTACTTGCGCCTCTCCTTGCGCATGTATTTGAGCCTATCCTTGCCCATGTACTTGCGCTTGTACTAGTTGCACCTGTGGTTGTCGTTGCGGCTGTAGTTGTTGAACACTCGTCAGCTGAGTTATACCCTGCGTTGATTGTATGCTACTTTCTTGCAAAGAGCCAACATCACTGGTCGATGGTGATTGAACAATTAAAGTGGCTGCCTCTGCAGCACTCATGGCATTGGACCTAACTTGGTGTGGTGGCACTGAGCCCAATGAAGCGGAGGTGCTGCTCCCAGCTTGGTCCCCCGCGGACCCCGCTGCTGCAGGCGTTGTTTTTTTTATCCCGAAAACAGTGTCTGTGGTCACACCAGTCTCCTTGGTAAGTGGCACCACTTGCTTCTTCTGCTCCTTCTTACTGGCAGTGGCAACTTTCTTTGTAGAGGAGCTACGGCCACCTTTCATTGGGCCCATCTTCTTCAGATGTCAGAACAGCAGGCCGCAGTTGCACGAGTTGCAGAGTTGTCTGTGGCCACCGTGACGTCTCGTGACGTTGTGCTTCAAACGCCACTGCAGGACTTCTTCCTGGCACTGGTGGTTCTCTTGTGCACCTAAAAGCAAAGGAAGCCAGAGGAACAACAGTTAAACCCCCCCAAAAACACACAAAAATCACCAAAGTCCCATGCCATCCATGCCCTCAATGATATTTAAAGTCAAGAGGCTCACACAAAGCCTTGGCCCATGCAACACTCACTACCCCTGGGCATAATGGGTAAAAGCAGGTCAGGCTGGGTGCAGGCCTATGGCTCAAAGCACACGGCCTGGCTTTAAAATGCCCCCTTGTCCCCCAGCCACATGGCCAGGCCCTGCCAGGTCCATGCACCCCTCACTACCCCTGGGCATAATGGGTGAAAGCAGGGCAGGCCTATGGATGAAAGCACACTGCCTGACTTCAAAATGGCCCCTTGTCCCCAGCCACATGACCAGGCCCTGCCTGGACCAGGCCTCAAAATGACCCCCACCCACATGGCCAGGCCTCAACTACACCCCACAAAGTAAAGAAACACACAAAAATCACCACAATCCAATGCCATCCATGCCCTCAATGATGTTTAAGTTCAAGACAGAGGCCCCACACAAAGCCTTGTCAATGCACCACTCACTACCACTAGGCATAATGGGTGGAAGCAGGGCAGGCTGGGTGCAGGCCTATGGCTCAAAGAACACTGCCTAGCTTCAAAATGGCCTCTTGTCCCCCAGCCACATGGCCAGGCCCTGACTGGACCAGGCCTCAAAATGGCCTCCACCCACATGGCCAGGCCCCAACAACACCCCAAAAAGTCGAAAAACACACAGAAATCACCACAATCCAATGCCATCCATGCCCTCAATAATGTTTAAATTCAAGACAGAGGCCACACACTAAGCCTTGGTTCATGCACCACTCACTACCCCTGGGCATAATGGGTGAAAGGAGGGCAGGCTGGCTGCAGGCCTATGAATCAAAGCACACTGCCTGGCTTCAAAATGGCCCCTTGTCCCCCCGCCACATGGCCAGGCCCTGCCTGGACCAGGCCTCAAAATAGCCCCCACCCTCATATCCAGGCCCCCAATAACACCCCAAATAGTTGAAAAGCACACAAAAGTCACCACAATCCAATGCCATCCATGCCCTCAATGATGTTTAAATCCAAGATGGAGAGGGGCATAAAACTAGTTGCAATGTGTCTAGTGGTGTATGCCCTGCTCTCAGGTGATCGACATGTTTTGTGTCTCTAATGTCATTGTGATCAGGAGACTTCCTCAGGATCAAAGGAACACTATCTACACTAAAAAGGTAAGTGGATTCTACATACCCAGTTCGCTGGTTGTTGACCTGAAAGTAGGACAAAGGTGGGTGGGGACATCATGTTTAAAAAATCACATTTTATGCAAACATACATTGTCTCTGCAATCCAACCCTCCATGTCCGGCAGGGCCAACGTGTTTGTTACAAAACCATAACTAGGACGCTGTGTCACACAAATAATCACAGTGAAATAAACGATGGTACCAGTGTGGTGTACTCAATATATTCCGTGCTCAAGTTCCTAAAAACTCATAGCAAAAATGTAAAATTGTCAGTGTGCAGGTAGTAAAAACTATGGTAGTCAGGACGAAGTAGGACTCACCTATACTGTCAGCAAGTCATTGCTTGCAGCAATCGCCAGCGGTACTGAATGACACTGATTGGGTCCTAACAGAAAGAGATGGAAGTAGTGTGCAATATGTTATATTAGGCATAAAATTGGGAAGGTCACAGTCAGGGATATAACTGGTAGCTTAAAACCATGAAAGGATGGGGGGACAGGAGTGAAGGACTTCCACAAGTGACCTCACCCAAGAGGCGGTCCCACCTAGTGAGCAGTGAGTGGCGCGATGTCACCCCCCAAGAGCCGCATGAGCCACATTGGCGTCTCGGAACCAGAACGCCAAGCTAGCAGCACGGGACCCGGGTGAGCAACCTCTTGCCCCAAGCAGCCCACAGATGTCAGGTGCCCCTGCGGGTAAATCCTGATGTAGATGCCACCCAATACACAATTCACTCACCTCCCAAAGTGGTCAGGCACATACAATTATAGAGCGCACAGTCACTCACCAGCGTCTATAACGCTGCTGGCCTTTGACATACCCTGCCGCTGACACCGGGATGGTGAAAGGTTGTCGGGAGCGGTCTAGATGTAGTCAGTGAGACCGTGCTATCGGGTGGTGTGGGGTCACGTGGGAAGTAAGTGGAGCTGTGATAGAAATGCTAGCAGTGGAATAGTGGGGCTGGCAGCCATCTTGGATGTATGACGTTACAACGCATACTTTTAGAATGCATGCCTTTACAACACATTTTTTACAACGCAAAATTCTTTACAACACATTCCATTACAACACATACCATTACAACGCATACTATTACATTGCATGTATGGTAAGTATTGGATAGTGTAGGGGTAAAAATTACTATTCTAACTCCAGGGGGTGCAACTGTAGGGTACGTTTTGGATAGTGTAGGGATAAAAATTACTATTCTAACTCCAGGGGGTGCAACAGTAGGGTAAGTTTTGGATAGTTTAAGGGTACTTTGTGTTGTGATGGTATGCGTTGTAATGGTATGCGTTGTAATGACTGCGTTTTAATGACATGCGTTGTAGTGGTATGCGTTGTAGTGTCATGCGTTGTAATGGTTGTGTTGTAATGTTTAGTTGTAATGGTAGTGCGTTGTAAAAGTTGCGTTGTAAAGGTTGTTTCCCGCCATCTTACAGTGCAGTTATTATACTGCAAAGTGAGAGCTAGTCATGGATTAAACAGCATGAACCTGGTCTCATGGTTTGATAAGGTGGGCATTGAGGGCCGCGAAGTATTGGTAAAAGTACCTGTTCAAAATCAATTCAGATATACCGGTTATAGTGCGTGGGTTATGTATGTAGTGCATCCATAAATCAAGATGCACAGTTGTGGACTTCTTGGCGTGCAGCCAATTGTGATCAGTATCAGGGGCTAATGCTACACACTGTGGGTAAGTGGGGAGCGGGTAAAGGAATGGTGTCCGTGGTCCACCAATCATATCACTGGGAATGTGAACCTGCATAGGCAGTCAAGAGGTCGGCTTGGTGGCCATCTTTGCGTGTTGTCGACTCTGCTGAAAGGAGGTGGTTGCTTACCAGGGGGAGTATAAGGAAGATGTGTTCCTTTCAAGAACGGAAATTTTCTTGTGGTGCCCATGCAGCACTCCATCACTCAGGAGAACTGTGGTAATGGCCCACTGTGTCAGTCAAGGGATCCTCTAGGGAAACTCATTATGACTGTACACTCATGGATTGAATGTAAGTTGATTCAAGTCAATGTGTAAAGTTTTGTCATGACGCTCTGGCAGCGAATATTACTCTTATCTTCTGTAATTCTTGTCTTAATGGGTCGCATGGTCATTCCTATATAATTTAGGCCCCACAGGCATGTGATCATATAAATGCACTGCTTGGTGTTACAGTTAATGTGCCTTTTCAAAGCCCATTTAAAGTTAGGTAGTAGAGATATCTCCTTAGATATGGTGGTTAGTGGACACACTATGCAGGAACAACAAGGATAATGTCCAATCACTGCCGGGACACCCCACAGAGTCCTCTGTGTGTTGGTGTTGTGTTTCTTAGGTCTGGCGTGTGCCAAGGTGTCTTTTAAGTTGTGAGTTTTTTTGTATGCAAATCTAGGTTTAGGAAGTTGTAGATCACCTGTGTTCAAGATATGCCAGTGTTTTAAGATGATCTTCTTAATCCTGGCAGAATCGGGGGTAAATGAGGTAGCACAGGGGAGATTGTCAGTGATCTGATTTTGATGGACCTTAAGTAATATCTCCCTAGGGTTATTCCTAGCTCTTTTCAAAGAGTCCCTGATTTGTTTCTCAGGGTAGCCTCAAGCCTTATGGTCAGATGCCAAAGTGTTGGCTTCTGTTCTGTAGTCAGAGATCAATGTATAATTATGTCTGATTCGCAAAAATTGGCCAACAGGCAGGTTATCTCTCATTACATTAGGGCGGTGACTAGTGTATACAAGTAAACTGTTGCGATCAGAGGGTTTTTTGTACAGCGAGGTGGTGAGATTACCCAAGGTTAGTGTTATATTGATGTCAAGGAATGGTATACAGGTATCAGAAATGGTGTGGGAGAATTTGAGGTAGTCATTGTGATCATTGATCCACCTCACAAATTTGTCGCGGCGGACTGTTTCCCATGCCAGAAAATCAGGATGTCGTCAATAAAGCATTTCCATAATTTCAAGCTATTATGGTATGGATTGGTGGTACTCTGGATAGTGTCTTTTTCAAAAGCTGCCATGTAGATAAATGCTAAGCTTGGAACAAAAGTGATCCCCATAGATGTGCCCCGGCTCTGATGGAATAGCTGTTGTTTGAACTCAAAGAAGTTTTCTGTCAGAGCCAGGGTCGCAGATTCCATTATGAAGGGAATGGGTGTGGCTGAGGACCATTCCCGGTTGTTAAGAGCGGTTTCTATGACCCCTAAGGTGGCTCTCTGGGGAATATATGTCTAGAGAGCCTCTACGTCAAGGTTGACGAGGAGGTCAATCTCTCCTGCATTTGGTGTTTCGTCAATGATCTTCAAAATGTCGGTGATGTCTCTGACAAACGACGGGTTCTCTTTAACTATTGGTTGAAAGAAGTGGTCGCAGAAAATGGAAAGTGGCTCAAGGATGGAGCCAATTCCAGAGACAATGGAACAGCCAGGAACCGGGGACACACCTTTGTGAATTTTAGGTAAGGTGTAAAAGTAGGGTATCATCGGTTACTTGGCAACCAAAAAATCATCTTCCTTACGGCTGATCCAACCATTGGACTCTTCCTCATAGACCAATGTGGAAATCTTGGTAGACAGGCGTGGGGTGGGATTGGTCATGATCGGGGTGTAGTACCTCTCGTTAGAGAGTTGGCGGTTGCATTCTGCATCATAGTCAGAAATCCCTATTCAAAAAAATCCTAACTATATATACCTACTGGCGACCGCCAGTAGGTTATATATATATATATATATATATATATATATATATATATATATATATATATATATATACATATACATATATATATTACCTACTGGCGTTCGCCAGTAGGTATATATAGTTAGAATTTTTTCCCTATGGGACTTTTGAAAATTCTATGTCTAATAACTTTGGCGTTTGTGGATGGAATCGGCTGAAATTTTCAGGAAAATGGCACATTTTGTTTCTGAGCAGCTCCTGAAAATTTGGTGGGGTTTCGTCAAGGGGGGGCTGAGAAAAAAGGGGGGTCCCAAAACGCGTTTTTTGCATTGAGTTTTCCATAGGGCGGTTGGACTCACTTTTAGCTCGAACGGCTGAATGGATTTGCACGAAACTTGGCAAAATTGTAGGGACTGTTAGCCCGATGTGCCTTTGCTAGGTCTCAATATATGTGCTCCAGTAGTTTTTGAGAAATTAACGTTCAAACCAAGATATATATCTGTAACAGCGCTCTGGGCAGCGATCCGGTCCGCTTATTTTTCGCTTATCGGAACTTTGCGCGCAGAAAGCTGATTGGCTCTCCGGTGTCTGTCAACATTCTAAACAGTCCGGAGCGGACGCCATCTTGTCTCTCGGTAGGATCGAGAGAGAAGAAGAGGTGGAAAACGAAGGGGGAATTTAATGAAAGGGGGCAAGGTATCCCCCTCTTGACCTCCTAGGAATGTTGTTGGGGTTATTAAAGGGTCCCGTGGGGAAAATAAAAAAAAAATGATTTTTCACGGTAGAAGCGCGGCCGCGAACTGGTAGCGAAACGGGAATTCGCCATTTTGTGCTTCGTAAATTAAATTACTAGTTATAAGTGGGTACGGGAGACGTATCCTAATCCCCTATGTTTCCTGAGGGTGGGTGAGGAGGCTGATATATGTTGATACATCTCTTCCAGCGGCTGTGCGTGAGCTTTTTTTTTTTTTTTGCTGCGTGACAGTCCGGAGCGGCCGCCATCTTGTCTCTCGGTAGGATCGAGAGAGAAGAAAAGGTGAAAAACTAAGGGGGAATTTAATGAAAGGGGGCAAGGTATCCCCCTCTTGACCCCCTAGGAATGTTGTTGGGGTTATTAAAGGGTCCCGTGGGGAAAATAAAAAAAAAATGATTTTTCACGGTAGAAGCGCTTCACGGGCCGCGAACTGGGCCGCAAACTGGTAGCGAAACGGGAATTCGCCATTTTGTGCTTCGTTAATTAAAGTACTAGGTATAAGGGGGTGCGGGAGACATATCCTAATCCCCTATGTTTCCTGAGGGTGGCTGAGGAGGCTGATATATGTTGATATATCTCTTCCAGCGGCTGCGCCATCTTGCCTTTTTTCGAATGCCACAATTTTGTCGTGCACGGCAGCCATTTTAGATGCCAGGCTGGTCCCAGGCTATCACCTACCCCTGCGGATGTAGTTTATGGCCCCAGCTGTAGAGAATTCAGACATGCCAATTCTCCTGATTCAGGCGTGTGAGTACTGATTTCAGTGCTAGTCTCCCGCCTCCCGATTTCTGCAAGCAAAAACCCGGGGGCATATTACTAACAACTAGCGATAATTTTTGTCTATAACTTGTTTAGAGACAAAAATTATCGCCGCACATCGGCGATTTTTATCGCAGATAAACCTTGCTATTATCGCAGAAAAGTCAGCGATATTCATGTATTATCGACCTAATGCTCTTAGCCATGTTATCCACCTCCCATTGGATAACATGGCTAAGAACTGCTCAGGGCAGGTGTTAGCTTTTGGAGATATTCGCGCTTAGTGCGAATATCTCCAAAAGTTGGTAATAGAAGGTAGCGATGTTAGGGACTGTTTCCAGTCGCTAACATCTTGGCACGCCACTTTGCATGTCATTAGTGATAAGTATCACTGACATGCAAAGCCGGGCCCAAGATGGTCGCTATCTCCTTTTAGGTGTCACTAACTGGTGTTAGCGACAGCTTGATAATAGGGAAATAATTTTATCTCCGCTTTTATGGTTTTTAAAGCCAAAAAAGCGGAGATAAACCCCCTTGATAATATGCCCCACGATTCCTTGGGGGTTTCAGCTGATAGGGCTTGGTATTGTGTTACATGGTAATTTTTCCATGAAACGTCAGAGGGTCGATGTAGGGGTTCTAGAAGAGGTGATAAACCATTTAAGCCTCATGAACAAGCGCATGGTCTTTTAAAGATTTCTGAAGTACTCGGGGCGGCGGTGTGTGTGTGCCCTCTTTCAGGAGCGGGCGGGGGGGCACTGCCAGCAACTTGCCAGGTCAGGTAGTGTTCAACACGTGCATCACCCTTTCTCTGCCTGCTATTGCGCTCCATGCTTCGGAAAGGTAAGAAAAAGAACGTGCATTTGAGTTTGAAATGTCCGATCCTGCAGCAGCACACTTCCAAAGCCCACACATGACAATAACCCGATTCAAGGCCCCATTCACCCGTTTTTCAAAAAATAGATAACACTCCAACAAAGTAAGGTTATAAAACTTTATTAACTTTTAACGATAATGAACAGAACAAAAACTAAAAACATTTAAACATTTATTAACACAAAAAGCAACAATGGTTAGAAGCTGTCTTTTGTGCGAATAGTCCCAAGGCAGCACAACGTGCAGAGTTCTGGACGGCACCCAGGTGATGTCGCCTGGGTGCCGCACTGGTTTAGGGATCCTACAATGCTGCTCCGAAAATTGGCGTGGGGCGTCCCGGGTGGGGCGGGGGGAGGCCTCGTCAGTAGCGGTCTGTTGTGCGAATAGTCCCAAGGCAGCACAACGTGCAGAGTTCTGGACGGCACCCAGGTGATGTCGCCTGGGTGCCGCACTGGTTTAGGGATCCTACAATGCAGCACAGAAAAACAGCGTGGGGCGTCCCGGGTGGTGCGGGGGGAGGCCTCGTCAGTAGCGGTCTGTGTCCAGTGTCACATGGCTGACACAACATGTACGACAGGCACCCAGGTGATGTCCAGTAAACTGCCGCACTGGTTTTGGTATCCTACAATGCTGCTCCGAAAATTGGCGTGCGGCGGCCCGGGGGGGGGGGGGGGGGAGGCGGCGTGAACGGGCCTCCCCAGGTGGCGGCCATTCAGCTGTTTACCGCCCGCTCTTGCGACTACAGCGTCTCGCTCACCATGTAGTTGAGTTGTTCCCACTCTTGCGGTGCAGCGATAGGCGGCTGCCACATGACTCTTAAAATGGCGGACGGCTCTTCGGTTTTGGGCCTGGTCCACTGAAATGGCCCTGGGACACCTTGGAAGTCGGATGCTTGCCTGCTAGGGCTTGGGCTCCATTCTCGAAAAGCGTCCCCTCAGCCGTGAAGATTGTATAAAAGTCTTGGGGGCTCCCGACTCCCGCAGGCTTTCGGTGGGGAGCGGCTGCCATGATTGCTCGCGGAATGACCACGACGGAGCCACGAGATGGTGGTGCTCTCATGCTGACGCCAGCTTCAGTCTGAATGATCCAGAAACAAGGTGGGGCTTTCATCGTTTGGGAAAAAAAAATGTTCTAAACCAATGAAAAGTGTTATTTTTAGGTCATATGACCAAGCCTTCCATCTTTAGGAAACCAAAAGTAAAATGAACCAATGAAAAGTTTTATAAACAAGTCACATGACCTGTTATGCGACATAGGGCTACAAAAAGCGTAGAAAATCCGTTGGCACGTGAGGCGGCGTCAGTAGCGGACCGATGTGCGAATAGGCCGAAGGCAGCACAACGCGCCGAGATCCGGATGGCACCGAGGTGGTGTCCAGCAAATTGCCGCACTGGTGTGGCCATCCTACAATGCTGCGCCGAAAGACGGCGTGTCCAGCTGAATTGCGGTCACTGTTGCGGTACAGTGACTCGAACGCGCCGAGATCCGGATGGCGCCGAGGTGGTGTCCAGCAAATTGCCGTACTGGTGTGGCCATCCTACAATGCTGCGCCGAAAGACGGCGTGTTCAGCTGAGTTCCGGTCACTCTTCCGGCACAGTGACTCGAACGCGCTGAGATCCGGATGGCACCGAGGTGGTGTCCAGCAAGTGGCTGCACTGGTGTGGCCATCCTACAATGCTGCGCCGGAAGTCGGCGTGGGGTGCCCCGTTGGCTTATGAGGTGATGTCAGTAGTGGACTGATGTGTGAATAGGTCGGAACCAGCACAAGGCGCCAAGATCCGAATGGCAAGTCCTGGATGTTGAGTGCCTCAGTTGAGATTTCTGAGCAGTGCTTGTAGAACTGTCTGAAGCTTATTTGCACCTGCTGCAGCTTCACTAGGTCCGGCGGAACTTGTTGCTTTTTCCTTTCTGCTTCTTTTCCTACAATGCGTTTCTTCTGAAGACACGACCAGGTCCCTGAATGTGTGCAGGGGGACGCTATTGAATGAATGAACGCGCCGAGATCTGGATGGCACCGAGGTGGTATCCATCAAATTGCCGCACTGGTGTGTCCATCCTACAATGCTGCGCCGAAAGTCGGCGTGGGGTGCCCCGTTGGTTTATGAGGTGATGTCAGTAGCGGACCGATGTGTGAATAGGTCGGAACCAGCACAAGGCGCCCTGCACTGTTGAGCCTTTTTCAATGTCTGTTTTTTGTTCTTTCCCTTCCATCAAAAACAAAACAAAAATACAAGGCGCCAAGATCCGAATGGCAAGTCCTGGATGTTGAGTGCCTCAGTTGAGAGTTCTGAGCAGTGCTTGTAAGACTGTCTGAAGCTTATTTGCACCTGCTGCAGCTTCACTAGGTCCGGCGGAACTTTTTTCCTTTTCCTTTCTGCTTCTTTTCCTACAATGCGTTTCATCTGAAGACACGACCAGGTCCCTGAATGTGTGCAGGGGGACGCTATTGATTGAATGAAAATGGCGGCTTGACACAAAGCTGACTCAAGCGTTACTGTTGGTGCTATACAGACAAAAATTGGTTTTCAGTTTGTACATTCTTCAGGTTTTTTTTTCCATCCAAGTCTGATTGAGAGTTTGTAGAAAAATGGCTTCAGATTTTCCACATACTACTCTTCAACATTCTTCCTAAATGTAACAATGTGAAACTCACTAGGAGAACGGCTGTTTCTGTTTCCTTTCAAAATGCTGCCACCAATATTTTCTGAATGGAAGACATCATCTTGTAACATAAAGGGCCGAAAGGGGTTCTGGTCTGGCCGATGGTTGGTGGAGACATTTTGACTATATCTTGGACCTGCCCGGCCTCGCCCAAAATGGCGCCGGTATAAATGGGACTCGTAACTCTTTGCCCGCAAATGTATATCTAGAAAATGTTATTGTAAGTGGCCCTGTCGTATTTTAATTACAAAATGTACGTCCACCGATACCGCAACTGTTAGACACCTTTGTTCTTGTCACCTAATGGCCCGCTCGTTACGTTCTTCTACAGTGTAAATGTCTCCTCATCATATACGATTTGAGTTTGCTCCGTGGCCGGCCCACGTGGTTATAGGCCCGTATTTGTATACTGACATTTTCACAATAAAGGTTTTTAAAACAAAACACGGTAGTAGTATTTTCATTTGTAAAGTTTTTACTTTTAGTGACTGTTTTCGAATCAGTAAAAGGCAAGTGAAATAAAGCAGTCCAATTACATGACGGATAAAAGGTATAATATGTAGGAACGCAGTAAAGATAAATGGTCAAGGGCAGTTGTGTTTTTCATGTCTGCAACATAAAGTGATCGATAAGAATCTGATAATCAGGCGTATCGGCGACTAAGACAGCAGGCCGAATCTCTTTTACTCAACGGCTCCGTCATGGAAGGAAGAAACGCCCTTTTTCTCGAAAAAGGAATATATTTTACTTGCCAGACAGTTGTAAATTTTCCGGGAAAGTACATTAGCCTGGAATATTATAACATATGTTTGAAAAAAAAATATTGTTCGAAAATAATAAAAAGCGTAATTTTTAGGTCATATGACCAAGCTTTTCATCATTAAATTAACAAAAGTAAAATGAACCAATGAAAAGTTTTATTAACAAGTCACATGACCTGTTATGCTTACGTTACGCGCTGCGCGCCGCGCCTCGGATCACTTCCGGGTGCGCTAACGCGGCGTGTCATAAAACGCATTACGCGACAACGTAGGTCAAGAATATAGTCTAAATGTCTCCACCAACCAGCGTTCAGAACACAACCCCTTTCAGCAGTCCAAAAAGTTCTGTTAAATGACAACAGAGGGGACAGGCAACAAGAACCATCAGTCAAAGAGGGGAGGGCAAGTTCTTCTCTTCCGGGTCATTTTGGGGCGCTACCGGAACTGATCGAATTGGTAGTCTACAGTGTTTCTGGATGTTTCAGACTAAAGCTGGCGTCAGCATGAGACCACTACCATCTCGTAGCTCCGTCGTGGCCATTCCACGAGCAATCATGGCAGCCGCTCCCCACCAGAAGCCTGCGGGAGTCGGAGGCCCCCAAGACTTTTGTAGAATCTTCACGGCTGAGGGGACGCTTTTCGAGAATGGGATCCAAGCCCTAGCAGACAAGCGTCCGACTTCCAAGGTGTCCCAGGGCCATTTCAGTGGACCAGGCCCAAAACCGAAGAGCCGGCCGCCATTTTGAGAGTCCTGTGGCAGCCGCCTATCGCTGCACCGCTAGAGCGGGCGCATCTCAACTACATGGTGAGCGAGACGCTGTAGTCGCAAGAGCGGGCGGAAAACAGCTGAATGGCGGAAGAGGCACAGTGTAGCAAAAGCGGGCGGAATGGCAACTAAAACGATAAAGGGGCGCCTCACTACAGCTTGTCTTCAGGTCAAACGGATTGTGGGACAAGGTCCAGAATTGAAGAGTCATCAAAAGGCAAAAAGTACCGCCGGACCCCGGGAGCCGGCCGCCTATGTCGGGGGCGATCTCAGGCTACACCAGTGCTATAAGACTTGGGGAGGGTGTCGGAGCCAAGCGTCTTCTCCGAGTCCATGGCCATCACAGCGCCCCTCAGGGGCCTCCGTCAAGCTGTTTAGGAAGGTAACATATCATATTGTTTTCTAATGCAGTCAGGTCCACAAACGACACTCACTTACTTTGAGAATAGTGAAGCTGCAGTAGGAGGAAATAAGCTTCAGACAGTGTTACAAGCGCTGCTCAGAACTCTTAACTATGGCACCCAACATCCAGAACTTATGCTATTTGAGAATGGTAGTGACATCGAAGCATCTCGGGGACCAAAACCATTAACGTACTTTCACGTATGAAAATCTTACTTGGGGAGGGGGCAGGAGCGAAGCGCCCCCTCCCAGTCAGCGCCACCACACCGTATGTTGAAAATCTGAAGCCATCGTTCTACAAAGTCAACCAAACTTGGATTGAAAAATCTAGAAAAATGTACAAACTGAAAACCAGTTTTGGTCTGCATAGCATCAGTAACAACGCTTGAGTCAGCTTTGTGTCAAGCCGCCATTTTGATTCAACAAAGCACAGGCATTGAAAAAGGCTGAAATTCAGAACTCTAAACTATGGCACCCAACATCCAGGAGCTTGCTATCCGGATCTTGGAGCCTTGTGCTGTTTTCGATCTATTCACACATCGGTCCACTACTGACATCATCTTATAAACCAACGTTATGTAAATAGTTTTTTAATAAAATGTTTTACCCTATTTCTTTGCTGGTGTGTTGTCTATATTTTTAATATTTGCATAGGGTTTGTCATTATTTTGTGCGGGATGGGTGATGGAGCCGAGCTGTCTTGCAGCCCTCATGGTGTGGAGCTCAGTTCATCTCACTATTTTCGTATTTCTCAAGAAGGGTTGTTCCTAATATTTCTATTTTAGCGAGGTCAAAAAGAGATCCAATTAGTGGCCTACTGATTTTGCTCGATTACTTTTATTTTTTTACACGATTTTTCACTATCTGCAAAGACTAAACAGAGTATTGCGACTTTGTGCTTGTTTGTAAATAGAGAATGATCCAAAGAGAACCAATTCTAAAACAGTAAATGCTTGGACAACAATCAATCAAATGGAGAGACAAGGAGGTACGACGGATTACAACGGGGGTAAAGGCCTGCGTTAACTACCCTTCTGTATCTGCAAAGAGAGAGTACTAACAAAGGCAAAAGAGGGGAGGGGGGGGGGCAGCGTTCAAAGCACATCAGCGTGCATAAATACGAAAATGTTTTTATCTATCACGTACTTGACATTTTAAAGCTTTTCATATTTGCTATTAAAAAACCAATGAAATTCACAGAAAAAACCATAGGTTATAGTGGATATATAGTTAGGAATTTGCATTTACAAAACCTTGAAAATTCAATGAAAAAACCATAGGTTATAGGCCATATATAGTTAGGAATTAGCATTTACAAAACCTTATTTTACTCGCATAAAACCATTGAAATTCCATATATAGTTAGCTAACTATAAGCGCTAACTATATATCGCGCACCCGCAATCCACTGCTGATGATGTCACATATTACATCATTCATGACATGGTCAGTGACATCACTGATGACATCACTGATGACATCTCAAATGACATCACTGATGACAACTCAAATGATATCAATGATGACATCTCAAATGACATCACTGATGACAACTCAAATGACATCACTGATGACATCTCATTTGTCATCACTGATCACATCACTCATGTGATAATACAATGAACCTCTTCAGACTCTAATATAACCTTACATACACTCAGTATAAACAGACACTCACAGACTGTCACTCATCCATGGACTTACTCACACACCTAGTCAGTCATGCAAAGAATCAATCACACCTCCATTTCCTCAACTATACAGTTATACACATCTTACTTATTCAAACATATAATAACACATATTTACTCTCTTATATAATCCCTGATACAAGCTCACAGTGATCGATACAGCCACTCACACATTCACTGGCTCTTATGTTCAGTTATTTATATATCTCAACTCTCACATGTATTGTGTTTTACATACGTACTTACTTGCACATGTAGCAATGAGAAATCCATTCACTCACCAACACACCCATGCACAGTCAACCGCTCATATAGCTGTTTCCACATGCACTCTTGAACTCATACTCCTAGTGAATCAACTGCTTACACATCTATGCACAGAGTCACGCACCTCCCAGCCACCTACACACACACTCAGCCTCCCATTCAAATATTTGGGCAACCAATCAATAACCCATATGGCTACTCTTATAGCTACTGATCAACACATGCAGCAGCTTACACAACAACAAACATACTGATGCACGAATTAAGACAGTTTAGTCACTAACCCATGTACTCAGTGAGACACATTTAATCACTCACTCATACAGTCAGTCATGCACCTACTAAATTCTTCATCCAGACACTTATACATCCACTCATTCTTCAATATGTGAAACATATTTTAACTTTACAGAAACATACAGTCACTGGATGTTGTAATCAGTGATGTCATCAGTGATGTCACTGACCATGTCATGAATGATGTAATATGTGACATCATCAGCAGTGGATTGCGGGTGCGCGATATATAGTTAGCGCTTATAGTTAGCTAACTATATATGGAATTTCAATGGTTTTATGCGAGTAAAATAAGGTTTTGTAAATGCTAATTCCTAACTATATATGGCCTATAACCTATGGTTTTTTCATTGAATTTTCAAGGTTTTGTAAATGCAAATTCCTAACTATATATCCACTATAACCTATGGTTTTTTCTGTGAATATATATATATATATATATATATATATATATATATATATATATATATATATATATATATATATATATATATGTATATGTGTGCTTGTAGAGAGAGGTAGAGAGGTAGAGGTGTAGAGGTAGAGGTGTAGAGGTAGAGAGGTAGCGGTAGAGAGGTAGAGGTAGGGAGGTAGAGACTAGTAGAGAGAGAAGTAGAGAGAGGTAGAGAGTAGAGAGTGAGTAGTAGAGAGTAGTAGAGAGCAGTAGAGAGAGTAGCAGAGAGTGAGTAGTAGAGAGTAGTAGAGTGTATAGTAGAGTGAGTAGTAGAGAGTAGTAGAGAGTTAGTAGTAGAGAGTGAGTAGTAGAGTATAGTAGAGAGTAAGTAGTAGAGTGAGTAGTAGAGAGCAGTAGAGAGTGAGTGTTAGAGAGTAGTAAAGAGTGAGAGGTAGAGAGTAGTAGAGAGTTATGTTGGTATCCTGTTTTCATATAACTAGATATTTCTTCCAAATGTTAGACGAGTCGTTAGTACATTCTTATTCAAAGTGACTAGGTATCAATTTTACCCACACAATTCTGGCAGACTTGAGTAATTTATAGCATCCTCAAAGTCAGTCTTTCAAAACTTCCAAAGTATAGGACATGATCATCCAAATCCAAATGTTTCTCAAGAAAAGTCATTTTCAATCGTTCGGAATATCGGCGTTTGGGCAGATAGGACCCACGGATACGGTTTATGACTTTTCTTGAGAATCATTTGGATTTGGATTATCAAGTCCTATACTTTGGAATTTTTGAAAGACTGACTTTGAGAATGCTATAAATTACATCAAGTCCATGGATGCTGCTGGGAACGCCGCCAGCAACACCCATTGCACGCCCCCTTTAACACAGTACACTGTGTTAAAGGTACTGATATTTATCAGGTAGGATTACGTCACAAAAAGTGGCTTAGTCCTGCCTGATAAATATCACTCAGTCTTTTGGGCCACCGGAACGTCACAAAAAAGTAGGTTCCGGAGGCGCTAGAGGCTCGTAAATAAGGCCCCATAGCTTTCACACTCGTTATAGTTAGGAATTAGCATTTAAAAAACCTTTGAAATTCACTGAAAAAACCATAGGTTTCACACCAGTTGTCGTTAGCTGGACATTTTACTCATACAAACCCATTGAAATTCCCCCGTTATAGTTAGTTGTATTTACTATAACTCGCACGCCTGCAATCCACTGCTGATGATGTCACATATTACATCATTCATGACATGGTCAGTGACATCACTGATGACATCACTGATGCCAACATCCAGTGACTGTATGTTTCTGTAAGGTTAAAATATGTCTTACATATTGAAGAATGAGTGGATGAATAAGTGACTGGATGAAGGATTTAGTAGGTGCATGACTGACTGTATGAGTGAGTGATTCAATGTGTCTCACTGAGTGCATGGGTAAGTGACTAAACTGTCTTAATTTGTGCATCATTATGTCTGTAGTTCTGTAAACTGCTGTATGTGCTAATCAGTAGCTATATGAGTAACTATATGGGTTATTGATTGATTGACGAAGTATTTGTATGGGAGACTGATTGTGTATGTGGCTGGCTGGGAGATGTGTGACTCTGTGCAGATCAATGTGTTCTTGTATCAATGATTGTATAAGAGAGTAAGTATGTGTTAGTATATGTTTGAAAATGTAAGGTACTCTATGTTTAACTGTATTGATTAGAAAATGGAAGTATGATTGATTCTTTACAGGACTGACTAGGTGTGTGAGTAACTCCATGGATGAGTGGCAGAGTGTGAGTGTCTATATTGGTGTATGAGTTCATATGATAGTGTTGTAAAGATGAGTGATTGTATGTATGAATGATTGTATGAATGAGTGAATCTGTGTGTAGACATAGGAATCAGTGAGTGCGTATGTAGTAACTAGTATTGGTGTGTCAATGGTTTAAAAAATTATATTCTGTATTTTACACTGGATGTAACAGAGGTTATATTAAAGTGTGAGGAGATGCATTGTATTGTCACATGAATGATATCATCAGTGATGTCATCAGTGATGTCATTTGAGATGTCATCAGTGATGTCATTTGAGATGTCATCAGTGATGTCATTTGAGATGTCATCAGTGATGTCATCAGTGATGTCATCAGTGATGTCACTGACCATGTCATGAATGATGTAATATGTGACATCATCAGCAGTGGATTGCGGGTGCGCAATATATAGTTAGTGCAACTAACTATATATGGAATTTCAATGGTTTTGTGTGAGTAAAATAAGGTTTTGTAAATGCTAATTCCTAACTATATATGGTCTATAACCCATGGTTTTTTCAGTGAATTTTCAAGGTTTTGTAAATGCTAATTCCTAACTATATATGGTCTATAACCTATGGTTTTTTCAGTGAATTTCAATGTTTTTTTAATAGCAAATATCAAAAGCTTTAAAATGTCAAGTACGTGGTAGGTAAAAACATTTTCGTGTCTATGCACGCTGATGTGCTTTGAACGCTGCCCCCCCCCTCTTTTCTTTTAGGAGTATTCTCTCTTTGCAGATAGTGAAGGGTAGGTAACGCAGGCCTTTGCCCCCGTTGTAATCCATCGTGCCTGCTTCCATCTCCATTTGATTGATTGTTATCCAAGCATTTACTGTTTTAGAAATGGTTCTCTTTGGTTCATTCTCTATTTACAAACAAGCACAGAGTCGCAATACTCTGTTTAGTCTTTGCAGATAGTGAAAAATCGTTAGAAACAACAAAAGGAATCAAGCAAAATCAGTAGGCCACTAATGGGATCTCTTTTTGACCTCGCTAAAATAGAAACATTAGGAACAACCCCACATGAGAAATATGAAACTAGTGAGAGGAACTGAGCTCGACGCCATGATGGCTGCAAGACAGCTCGGCTCCGCCGCCCACCCCGCCCAAAACAACGACAAACCCTATGCAAATATTATAAATATATACAGCAAAGTAACAGGGTAAAACGTTTTATTAAATAACTATTTACATGGCAGCCGGCTGCAACATCGATCCAAATGCATGCCGTCGTTCCCGGGATTTCTCCCCGACTACTCTGCGGCCTACGAGATGGAGAGGCCGGCCGCAACCACAGCGCCAACGATCGCTGCTGACAGCCTCTGATCTGAAGAACCGCTGCCTGCGGTGCCTCCCTGAGCCGCTTGACTCCTGCCCCCTCCCCAAGTCTTGTTGCCCTGGTGTGGTCTGAGATCACCCCCGACATAGGCGGTCGGCTCCCGGGGTCAGGCGGAACTTGTTGCCTTTTGGTGACTCTTCCATTCTGGACCTTGTCCCACAATCCGTTTGACCTGAAGACACGTCCTGCGGTGCCCTGGTCCAACCATCACATATACCTGTGCCAGGAGACGGCGTGCGGTGCACTGGAACGGAGAGGCAGCGCGAACGAGCCTCCCCCACCTCCCCAGGTGGAGGTTTCTCAGCTACACCCCAGCGCTTCACTCCACCACCTGAGTTGCGCCCGCTCCTGCGGCACAGGGCCTCGCTCGGCCAGCTGAATTGCGCCTGCTCTTGTTATTACAGCGTCTCACCCGCCATCTGGATGAATTGCACCCACTCATGCAGTACAGCGACAGGCGGCTGCCACGGAGCTCAGGAAATGGCGGTCGGCTCCACAGACTTGGGCCTGGCCTGCAAGGATGGCTCTGGGCAACCCTGGAACTCGGACGCTTGACGGCGTGGGGTGCACTGGAAGGGAGAGGCGGCACGAACGAGCCTCCCCCACCTCCCCAGGTGGAGGTTTCTCAGCTACACCCCAGCGCTTCACTCAGCCACCTGAGTTGCGCCCGCTCCTGCGGCACAGGGCCTTGCTCGGCCATCTGAATTGCGCCTGCTCTTGTTATTACAGAGTCTCACCCGCCATCCGGATGAATTGCACCCACTCTTGCAGTACAGCGAGAGGCGGCTGCCACGGAGCTCAGGAAATGGCGGTCGGCTCCACAGACTTGGGCCTGGCCTGCAAGGATGGCTCTGGGCAACCCTGGAACTCGGACGCTTGACTGCTAGGGCATGGGCCCCATTCCCAAAAGCGTCCCCTCAGCCTTGAAGATTCTACAAGAGTCACCGGGGCCCCCGACTCCCGCAGACTTCCGGTGGGGAGCGACTGCCATGATTGCTCGCGGAATGGCCACGACGTACCACGGAATGCTCTCATGCTGACGCCAGCTTCAATCTGAAACATCCAGAAACACTGTAGACTACCAATTCGATCAGTTCCGGTGGAGCCCCAATGTGACCCGGTAGAGAAGAACTTGCCCTCCCCTCTTTGACTGATGGTTCTTGTTGCCTGTCCCTTCTGTCATATGACGCGCCGCGTTAGCGCACCCGGAAGTGCTCCGGTGCGCGAGGCGCGAAAAGCAGCTACCCGGAAGCGATCCGGGGCACGGCGCGGAGCGCGTAACATAAGCATAACAGGTCATGTGACTTGTTAGTAAAACTTTTCATTGGTTCATTTCACTTTTGGGTTCCTAATGATGTAAGGCTAGGTCATGTGACCTAAAAATAACACTTTTCATTGGTTGAGAACAATTTTTTGTCCCAAATGATGAAAACCCCTCCTTGTTTCCTCACTCTGACTTTCATCTTTGTGAGAGGAAGACCTTTTTTCATCACTTAGCAATAGCAAGTGTTGTAGCTTCAGCTGGTGCATGCCCACCACCACCACCACCTCCTAGGAAGAGAGTACCACCTCCTCATGTGGTGGTTGAGCAAGAGGTGCCCCCCCACACCTTCTTGTTGCCTGATTCGGCCAGCTCAATCGATCGAGCATGAGACTCTGTTGTGATCTGATGAACCGCTGCCTGCGGTGCCTCACTGAGCCGCTTGACGGAGGCCCCCGAGGGGCGGTGTAGTGCCGCGGACTGGGAGGGGGCGCTTGGCTCCTGCCCCCTCCCCAAGTCTCGCTCAGCCAGCTGAGTTGCGACCACTCTTGCAGCCTACGACATGGAGAGGACGGGGCGTTGACTAGGCGGGGCCTCCGGCCGCAACCACAGCGCCAACGATTGCTGCTGGTGGAGGGGAGCCTTGCCGGTGAGAGCCACTGATCTGAAGAACGGCTGCCTGCGGTGCGCCCTGAACCGCTTGACGGAGGCCCCCCAGGGGCGGTGTGGTGGCGCGGACTGGGAGGGGGCGCTTAGCTCCTGCCTCCTCCCCAAGTCTCTCTCGGCCAGCTGAGTTGCGCCTGCTCTTGCTATTACAGCGTCTCACCCGCCATCTGGCTAAATTTCACCCACTCTTGCGATACAGCGACTCTTCCATTCTGGACCTTGTCCCACAATCCGTTTGACCTGAAGACACGTCCTGCGGTGCCCTCGCAAGGCGGCCTGGTCCCTAAATGTGTGCAGGGGGGACGGTATTTCTCGCTCGGCCAGCAGAGTTGTGCCCACTCTTGCGGCCTACGACATGGAGAGGCCGGGGCGTTGACTAGGCGGGGCCTCCGGCCGCAACTACAGCGCCAATGATCGCTGCTAAAGGAGAGGAGCCTTGCCGGTGAGAGCCACTGATCTGAAAAACAGCTGCCTGCGGTGCCTCCCTGAACCGCTTGACGGAGGCCCCCGAGGGGCGGAGTGGTGGCGCGGACTGGGAGGGGGCGCTTGGCTCCTGCCCCCTCCCCAAGTCTCTCTCAGCCAGCTGAGTTGCGCCTGCTCTTGCTATTACAGCGTATCACCCGCCATCCGGCTAAATTTCACCCACTCTTGCGATACAGCGACTCTTCCATTCTGGACCTTGTCTCCCCAGAGGTACATCACCTTACACAGACATGCACTCTGATCTCCTTGGCCTCAGTCAAGCATCAATAGTAAGATTTTCATAGATGAGTGTAGGTTCATGGCTTTCCATCCACAGACTAAAAGCCTGGAGTGGGAGTGAAAGAACCATAACTAGGTAAGAAGGAAGGCAGAGGCTGTAGGAAGGACTCTGGATATGGTATGTTGCTTGGTCCCGGGGTCCGGCGGAACTTTTTGCCTTTTGGTGACTCTTCCATTCTGCACCTTGTCCCACAATCCGTTTGACCTGAAGACACGTCCTGCGGCCTGGTCCCTGAATGTGTGCAAGGGGACGGTATTGATTGGATCAAGATGGCGGCTTCACACAAAGCTGACTCAAGTGTTGCTGCTGATGCTATGCAAACAAAAACTGGTTTTCAGTTTGTACATTCTTCAGGATTTTTCCATCCAAGGCTGGTTGAGAGTTTGTAGAACGATGGCTTCAGATTTTCAACATACTACTCTTCAACATTCTTCATAAATATAACAATGTGAGACTCACTAGGAGAACAGCCGTTTATCTTTACTTTCAAAATGCTGCCAACAACATTTTCTGAATGGAAGACACCATCTTGTAGCATAAAAGGCTGCGTCAAGGGTGGTATTGCCCAGAATGATCCTGCAACCGTTTGTCACGTTTAATTTTTTCAATTAAATGACTCGCTTGTTACATACTCCTATACTCCTGGCTTTTGAAAGACACCATCTTGAGGAATAAAGAGCTGCGTCAAGGGTGGTATTGCCCAGAATGTCTTGTTTTCTAGTGCTCGTAATGACGAAGCCAGAACTGCCGAAAGGGATTCTGGTCCTGCCGCTACTTATTGGAGACATTGAACTATACTCTGAACCTGCCTGGCCTCGACCAAAATGGCGCCAGTATGGGAGCGACTTGCAACTCCTTATGACGTTCTAGTTACTTAGCCTTGACGTTATGGGGGATGCATGTGGTCTTTATGCACATGGCGGGCGGGCGGGGAAGGGTACTGACTGGGAATACAGACAACCCTATTGATGTCGATTTTTCATTATTGATTATTGTATTAATAAAGCTTCGAAATAATGTTACCCATGATACTCGCCCATGGTGTGCGTATGTTCGATTTTATTGTAACTGATCCTGTTATACTTTCCATTATAAAATCAACCTTCACTGATCCTGCAACCGTTTGACACGTTTAGTTTTTTCAATTAAATGGCTCGCTTGTTACATACTCCTATACCCCTGGCTTTTGACCCTTTCCTACGCGTGGTCCGTACTACCGCCCTCGGGCGATCTATGTAATGAACAGACTACCATTGCCGAAACACAAGGGAATGCATCTCAGAGAGATAAGTCAAGTACGTGGCAGATAAAAACATTTTCGTGTTTATGCACGCTGATGTGCTTTGAACGCTGCCCTCCCTCCTCATCATTTAGATTACCACCGCCCATTGAACAAAAGCGTACCGGGCGCTCCCCACGCAAAAAAAAACATTTTTTTTTTTTTTGCCCCGCGGGGCCCTTTTAAAGCCTCCACATCAAACCTAGGGGGTCAGGGAGGATCTACTATGCCCCCTTATGGTCATTTCCCCCTTCGTTTTGGCCTCCTCTTGTCTCTCGATCCTACCGAGAGACAAGATGGAGGCCGCTCCGGACTGTTTAGAATGTTGACAGACACCGGAAAGCCAATCAGCTTCGCTTCGCAAAGTTCCGTTACGCGAAAAGTACGCGAACCGGAGCGCTACCCGGAGCGCTGTCACATATATATATATATATTTTTTTGAACGTTAATTTATCAAAATCCACTGGAGCACATATATTGAGACTTAGCAAAGGCACAACGGGCTAACAGTCCCTACAATTTTGCCAAGTTTCATGCAAATCCATTCAGCCGTTCGAGCTAAAAGTGAGGCCAACCGCCCTATGGAAATTAACATGGGAAAAACGCGTTTTGGGACCCCCCTTTTTTCTCGGCCCCCCCTTGACAAACACCCCCCAAATTTTTAGGGGCTGCTCAGAAACAAAATGTGCCATTTTCCTGAATATTTCAGCCAATTCCGTCCACAAACGCCAAAGTTATTAGACATAGAATTTTCAAAAATCCCATAGAGAAAAAAATCCTAACTATATATACCTACTGGCGACCGCCAGTAGGTAATATATATATATATATATATATATATATATATATATATATATATATATATATATATATATATATATATATATATATATATATTCACTGAAAAAACCATAGGTTATAGACCATATATAGTTAGGAATTAGCATTTACAAAACCTTGAAAATTCACTGAAAAAACCATAGGTTATAGACCAAATATATTTAGGAATTAGCATTTACAAAGCCTTATTTTACTCACACAAAACCATTGAAATTCGCAATCCACTGCTGATCATGTCACATATTACATCATTCATGACATGGTCAGTGACATCACTGATGACATCTCAAATGACATCACTGATGACATCTCATTTGACATCATTCATGTGATAATACGATGAACCTCCTCAGACTCTAATATAACCTTAGATACACTCAGTGTAAACAGACACTCACAGACTGTCACTCATCCATGGAGTTACTCACACACCTAGTCAGTCATGCAAAGAATCAATCACACCTCCATTTCCTCAACTATACAGTTATACACACCTTACTCATTCAAACATATACTAACACATATTTACTCTCTTATACAATCCCTGATACAAGTTCACAATGATCCATACAGCCACTCACACATTCACTGGCTCTTATGCACAGTTATTTATATATGTCAACTCTCACATGTACTGTGTTTTACATATGTACTTACTTTGACATGTAGCACTGAGATATCCATTCACTCACCAATACACTCATGCACACAGTCAACCGCCCATACAGCTGTTTCCACATGCACTTTTGAACTGATACATCTAGTGAATCAACTGCTCACACATCTATGCACAGAGTCATACACCTCCCAGCCACCCACACACACACTCAGTCTCCCATACAAATACTTGGGCAACCAATCAATAACCCATATAGTTACTCATATAGCTACTGATCAACACATGCAGCAGTTTACAGAACAACAGACATAATGATGCACAAATTAAGACAGTTTAGTCACTAACCCATGCACTCAGTGAGACACATTTAATCACTCACTCATACAGTCAGTCATGCACCTACTAAATCCTTCATCCAGACACTTATACATCCACTCATTCTTCAATATGTAAGACATATTTTAACTTTACAGAAACATACAGTCACTGGATGTTGTCATCAGTGATGTCATCAGTGATGTCATTTGAGATGTCATCAGTGATGTCACTGACCATGTCATGAATGATGTAATATGTGACATGATCAGCAGTGGATTGCGGGTGCGCGATATATAGTTAGTGCAACTAACTATATATGCGAATTTCAATGGTTTTGTGTGAGTAAAATAAGGTTTTGTAAATGCTAATTCCTAACTATATATGGTCTATAACCTATGGTTTTTTCAGTGAATATATATATATATATATTCAATGAAAAAACCATAGGTTATAGGCCATATATAGTTAGGAATTAGCATTTACAAAAAATTATTTTACTCGCATAAAACCATTGAAATTCCATATATAGTTAGCTAACTATAAGCGCTAACTATATATCGCGCACCCGCAATCCACTGCTGATGATGTCACATATTACATCATTCATGACATGGTCAGTGACATCACTGATGACATCACTGATCACAACATCCAGTGATTGTATGTGTCTGTAAAGTTTAAATATGTTTCACATATTGAAGAATGAGTGGATGTATAAGTGTCTGGATGAAGAATTTAGTAGGTGCATGACTGACTGTATGAGTGAGTGATTAAATGTGTCTCACTGAGTACATGGGTTAGTGAGTAAACTGTCTTAATTCGTGCATCAGTATGTTTGTTGTTGTGTAAGCTGCTGCATGTGTTGATCAGTAGCTATAAGAGTGGCCATATGGGTTATTGATTGGTTGCCCAAATATTTGAATGGGAGGCTGAGTGTGTGTGTGGGTGGCTGGGAGGTGCGTGACTCTGTGCATAGATGTGTGAGCAGTTGATTCACTAGATGTATGGTTTCAAAAGTGCACGTGGAAACAGCTATATGGGCGGTTGACTGTGCATGGGTGTGTTGGTGAGTGAATGGATTTCTCATTGCTACATGTGCAAGTAAGTACGTATGTAAAACACAATACATGTGAGAGTTGAGATATATAAATAACTGAACATAAGAGCCAGTGAATGTGTGAGTGGCTGTATCGATCACTGTGAGCTTGTATCAGGGATTATATAAGAGAGTAAATATGTGTTATTATATGTTTGAATAAGTAAGATGTGTATAACTGTATAGTTGAGGAAATGGAGGTGTGATTGATTCTTTGCATGACTGACTAGGTGTGTGAGTAACTCCATGGATGAGTGACAGTCTGTGAGTGTCTGTTTATACTGAGTGTATGTAAGGTTATATTAGAGTCTGAAGAGGTTCATTGTATTATCACATGAGTGATGTGATCAGTGATGACAAATGAGATGTCATCAGTGATGTCATTTGAGTTGTCATCAGTGATGTCATTTGAGATGTCATCATTGATATCATTTGAGTTGTCATCAGTGATGTCATTTGAGATGTCATCAGTGATGTCATCAGTGATGTCACTGACCATGTCATGAATGATGTAATATGTGACATCATCAGCAGTGGATTGCGGGTGCGCGATATATAGTTAGCGCTTATAGTTAGCTAACTATATATGGAATTTCAATGGTTTTATGCGAGTAAAATAAGGTTTTGTAAATGCTAATTCCTAACTATATATGGCCTATAACCTATGGTTTTTTCATTGAATTTTCAAGGTTTTGTAAATGCAAATTCCTAACTATATATCCACTATAACCTATGGTTTTTTCTGTGAATTTCATTGGTTTTTTAATAGCAAATATGAAAAGCTTTAAAATGTCAAGTACGTGATAGATAAAAACATTTTCGTATTTATGCACGCTGATGTGCTTTGAACGCTGCCCCCCCCCTCCCCTCCGTTGTAATCCGTCGTACCTCCTTGTCTCTCCATTTGATTGATTGTTGTCCAAGCATTTACTGTTTTAGAATTGGTTCTCTTTGGATCATTCTCTATTTACAAACAAGCACAAAGTCGCAATACTCTGTTTAGTCTTTGCAGATAGTGAAAAATCGTGTAAAAAAAATAAAAGTAATCGAGCAAAATCAGTAGGCCACTAATTGGATCTCTTTTTGACCTCGCTAAAATAGAAATATTAGGAACAACCCTTCTTGAGAAATACGAAAATAGTGAGATGAACTGAGCTCCACACCATGAGGGCTGCAAGACAGCTCGGCTCCATCACCCATCCCGCACAAAATAATGACAAACCCTATGCAAATATTAAAAATATAGACAACACACCAGCAAAGAAACAGGGTAAAACATTTTATTAAAAAACTATTTACATAACGTTGGTTTATAAGATGATGTCAGTAGTGGACCGATGTGTGAATAGATCGAAAACAGCACAAGGCTCCAAGATCCGGATAGCAAGCTCCTGGATGTTGGGTGCCATAGTTTAGAGTTCTGAATTTCAGCCTTTTTCAATGCCTGTGCTTTGTTGAATCAAAATGGCGGCTTGACACAAAGCTGACTCAAGCGTTGCTACTGATGCTATGCAGACCAAAACTGGTTTTCAGTTTGTACATTTTTCTAGATTTTTCAATCCAAGTTTGGTTGACTTTGTAGAACGATGGCTTCAGATTTTCAACATACGGTGTGGTGGCGCTGACTGGGAGGGGGCGCTTCGCTCCTGCCCCCTCCCCAAGTAAGATTTTCATACGTGAAAGTACGTTAATGGTTTTGGTCCCTGAGATGCTTCGATGTCACTACCATTCTCAAATAGCATAAGTTCTAGATGTTGGGTGCCATAGTTAAGAGTTCTGAGCAGCGCTTGTAACACTGTCTGAAGCTTATTTCCACCTACTGCAGCTTCACTATTCTCAAAGTAAGTGAGTGTCGTTTGTGGACCTGACTGCATTAGAAAACAATGTAATATGTTACCTTCCTAAACAGCTTGACAGAGGCCCCTGAGGGACGCTGTGATGGCCATGGACTCGGAGAAGACGCTTGGCTCCGACACCCTCCCCAAGTCTTATAGCACTGGTGTAGCCTGAGATCGCCCCCGACATAGGCGGCCGGCTCCCGGGGTCCGGCGGTACTTTTTGCCTTTTGATGACTCTTCAATTCTGGACCTTGTCCCACAATCCGTTTGACCTGAAGACAAGCTGTAGTGGGGCGCCCCTTTATCGTTTTAGTTGCCATTCCGCCCGCTTTTGCTACACTGTGCCTCTTCCGCCATTCAGCTGTTTTCCGCCCGCTCTTGCGACTACAGCGTCTCGCTCACCATGTAGTTGAGATGCGCCCGCTCTTGCGGTGCAGCGATAGGCGGCTGCCACAGGACTCTCAAAATGGCGGCCGGCTCTTCGGTTTTGGGCCTGGTCCACTAAAATGGCCCTGGGACACCTTGGAACTCGGACGCTTGTCTGCTAGGGCTTGGGTCCCATTCTCGAAAAGCGTCCCCTCAGCCGTGAAGATTCTACAAAAGTCTTGGGGGCCTCCGACTCCCGCAGGCTTCTGGTGGGGAGCGGCTGCCATGATTGCTCGTGGAATGGCCACGACGGAGCTACGAGATGGTAGTGGTCTCATGCTGACGCCAGCTTTAGTCTGAAACATCCAGAAACACTGTAGACTACCAATTCGATCAGTTCCGGTAGCGCCCCAACATGACCCGGAAGAGAAGAACTTGCCCTCCCCTCTTTGACTGATGGTTCTTGTTGCCTGTCCCCTCTGTTGTCATTTAACAGATCTTTTTGGACTGCTGAAAGGGGTTGTGTTCTGAACGCTGGTTGGTGGAGACATTTAGACTATATTCTTGACCTACGTTGTCGCGTAATGCGTTTTATGACACGCCGCGTTAGCGCACCCGGAAGTGATCCGAGGCGCGGCGCGCAGCGCGTAACGTAAGCATAACAGGTCATGTGACTTGTTAATAAAACTTTTCATTGGTTCATTTTACTTTTGTTAATTTAATGATGAAAAGCTTGGTCTTATGACCTAAAAATTACGGTTTTTATTATTTTCGAACAATATTTTTTTTTCAAACATATGTTATAATATTCCAGGCTAATGTACTTTCCCGGAAAATTTACAACTGTCTTGCAAGTAAAATATATTCCTTTTTCGAGAAAAAGGGCGTTTCTTCCTTCCATGACGGAGCCGTTGAGTAAAAGAGATTCGGCCTGCTGTCTTAGTCGCCGATACGCCTGATTATCAGATTCTTATCGATCACTTTATGTTGCAGACATGAAAAACACAACTGCCCTTGACCATTTATCTTTACTGCGTTCCTACATATTATACCTTTTATCCGTCATGTAATTGGACTGCTTTATTTCACTTGCCTTTTACTGATTCGAAAACAGTCACTAAAAGTAAAAACTTTACAAATGAAAATACTACTACCGTGTTTTGTTTTAAAAACCTTTATTGTGAAAATGTCAGTATACAAATACGGGCCTATAACCACGTGGGCCGGCCACGGAGCAAACTCAAATCGTATATGATGAGGAGACATTTACACTGTAGAAGAACGTAACGAGCGGGCCATTAGGTGACAAGAACAAAGGTGTCTAACAGTTGCGGAATCGGTGGACGTACATTTTGTAATTAAAATACGACAGGGCCACTTACAATAACATTTTCTAGATATACATTTGCGGGCAAAGAGTTACGAGTCCCATTTATACCGGCGCCATTTTGGGCGAGGCCGGGCAGGTCCAAGATATAGTCAAAATGTCTCCACCAACCATCGGCCAGACCAGAACCCCTTTCGGCCCTTTATGTTACAAGATGGTGTCTTCTATTCAGAAAATATTGGTGGCAGCATTTTGAAAGGAAACAGAAACAGCCGTTCTCCTAGTGAGTTTCACATTGTTACATTTAGGAAGAATGTTGAAGAGTAGTATGTGGAAAATCTGAAGCCATTTTTCTACAAACTCTCAATCAGACTTGGATGGAAAAAAAAACCTGAAGAATGTACAAACTGAAAACCAATTTTTGTCTGTATAGCACCAACAGTAACGCTTGAGTCAGCTTTGTGTCAAGCCGCCATTTTCATTCAATCAATAGCGTCCCCCTGCACACATTCAGGGACCTGGTCGTGTCTTCAGATGAAACGCATTGTAGGAAAAGAAGCAGAAAGGAAAAGGAAAAATGTTCCGCCGGACCTAGTGAAGCTGCAGCAGGTGCAAATAAGCTTCAGACAGTCTTACAAGCACTGCTCAGAACTCTCAACTGAGGCACTCAACATCCAGGACTTGCCATTCGGATCTTGGCGCCTTGTATTTTTGTTTTGTTTTTGATGGAGGGGAAAGAACAAAAAACAGACATTGAAAAAGGCTCAACAGTGCAGGGCGCCTTGTGCTGGTTCCGACCTATTCACACATCGGTCCGCTACTGACATCACCTCATAAACCAACGGGGCACCCCACGCCGACTTTCGGCGCAGCATTGTAGGATGGCCACACCAGTGCGGCAATTTGCTGGACACCACCTCGGTGCCATCCAGATCTCGGCGCGTTCATTCATTCAATAGCGTCCCCCTGCACACATTCAGGGACCTGGTCGTGTCTTCAGAAGAAACGCATTGTAGGAAAAGAAGCACAAAGGAAAAGGCAACAAGTTCCGCCGGACCTAGTGAAGCTGCAGCAGGTGCAAATAAGCTTCAGACAGTTCTACAAGCACTTCTCAGAAATCTCAACTGAGGCACTCAACATCCAGGACTTGCCATTCGGATCTTGGCGCCTTGTGCTGGTTCCGACCTATTGACACATCAGTCCACTACTGACATCACCTCATAAGCCAACGGGGCACCCCACGCCGACTTCCGGCGCAGCATTGTAGGATGGCCACACCAGTGCAGCCACTTGCTGGACACCACCTCGGTGCCATCCGGATCTCAGCGCGTTCGAGTCACTGTGCCGGAAGAGTAACCGGAACTCAGCTGAACACGCCGTCTTTCGGCGCAGCATTGTAGGATGGCCACACCAGTACGGCAATTTGCTGGACACCACCTCGGCGCCATCCGGATCTCGGCGCGTTCGAGTCACTGTACCGCAACAGTGACCGCAATTCAGCTGGACACGCCGTCTTTCGGCGCAGCATTGTAGGATGGCCACACCAGTGCGGCAATTTGCTGGACACCACCTCGGTGCCATCCGGATCTCGGCGCGTTGTGCTGCCTTCGGCCTATTCGCACATCGGTCCGCTACTGACGCCGCCTCACGTGCCAACGGATTTTCTACGCTTTTTGTAGCCCTATGTCGCATAACAGGTCATGTGACTTGTTTATAAAACTTTTCATTGGTTCATTTTACTTTTGGTTTCCTAAAGATGGAAGGCTTGGTCATATGACCTAAAAATAACACTTTTCATTGGTTTAGAACATTTTTTTTTCCCAAACGATGAAAGCCCCACCTTGTTTCTGGATCATTCAGACTGAAGCTGGCGTCAGCATGAGAGCACCACCATCTCGTGGCTCCGTCGTGGTCATTCCGCGAGCAATCATGGCAGCCGCTCCCCACCGGAAGCCTGCGGGAGTCGGGGGCCCCCAAGACTTTTATACAATCTTCACGGCTGAGGGGACGCTTTTCGAGAATGGAGCCCAAGCCCTAGCAGGCAAGCGTCCGACTTCCAAGGTGTCCCAGGGCCATTTCAGTGGACCAGGCCCAAAACCGAAGAGCCGTCCGCCATTTTGACAGCCATGTGGCAGCCGCCTATCGCTGCACTGCAAGAGTGGGAGCAACTCCACAACATGGTGAGCGAGACGCTGTGGCCGCAAGAGCGAGCGCAACTCAGCTAGATGGCCGCCACCTGGGGAGACCCGTTCACGCCGCCTCCCCCCCCCCCCCCCCCCGGGCCGCCGCACGCCAATTTTCGGAGCAGCATTGTAGGATACCAAAACCAGTGCGGCAGTTTACTGGACATCACCTGGGTGCCTGTCGTACATGTTGTGTCAGCCATGTGACACTGGACACAGACCGCTACTGACGAGGCCTCCCCCCGCACCACCCGGGACGCCCCACGCTGTTTTTCTGTGCTGCATTGTAGGATCCCTAAACCAGTGCGGCACCCAGGCGACATCACCTGGGTGCCGTCCAGAACTCTGCACGTTGTGCTGCCTTGGGACTATTCGCACAACAGACCGCTACTGACGAGGCCTCCCCCCACCCCACCCGGGACGCCCCACGCCAATTTTCGGAGCAGCATTGTAGGATCCCTAAACCAGTGCGGCACCCAGGCGACATCACCTGGGTGCCGTCCAGAACTCTGCACGTTGTGCTGCCTTGGGACTATTCGCACAAAAGACAGCTTCTAACCATTGTTGCTTTTTGTGTTAATAAATGTTTAAATGTTTTTAGTTTTTGTTCTGTTCATTATCGTTAAAAGTTAATAAAGTTTTATAACCTTAATTTGTTGGAGTGTTATCTATTTTTTGAAAAACGGGTGAATGGGGCCTTGAATCGGGTTATTGTCATGTGTGGGCTTTGGAAGTGTGCTGCTGCAGGATCGGACATTTCAAACTCAAATGCACGTTCTTTTTCTTACCTTTCCGAAGCATGGAGCGCAATAGCAAGCAGAGAAAGAGTGATGCACGTGTTGAACACTACCTGACCTGGCAAGTTGCTGGCAGTGCCCCCCCGCCCGCTCCTGAAAGAGGGCACACACACACCGCCGCCCCGAGTACTTCACAAATCTTTAAAAGACCATGCGCTTGTTCATGAGGCTTAAATGGTTTATCACCTCTTCTAGAACCCCTACATCGACCCTCTGACGTTTCATGGAAAAATTACCATGTAACACAATACCAAGCCCTGTCAGCTGAAACCCCCAAGGAATCGTGGGGCATATTATCAAGGGGGTTTATCTCCGCTTTTTTGGCTTTAAAAACCATGAAAGCGGAGATAAAATTATTTCCCTATTATCAAGCTGTCGCTAACACCAGTTAGTGACACCTAAAAGGAGATAGCGACCATCTTGGGCCCGGCTTTGCATGTCAGTGATACTTATCACTAATGACATGCAAAGTGGCGTGCCAAGATGTTAGCGACTGGAAACAGTCCCTAACATCGCTACCTTCTATTACCAACTTTTGGAGATATTCGCGCTAAGCGCGAATATCTCCAAAATCTAACACCTGCCCTGAGCAGTTCTTAGCCATGTTATCCAATGGGAGGTGGATAACATGGCTAAGAGCATTAGGTCGATAATACATGAATATCGCTGACTTTTCTGCGATAATAGCAAGGTTTATCTGCGATAAAAATCGCCGATGTGCGGCAATAATTTTTGTCTCTAAACAAGTTATAGACAAAAATTATCGCTAGTTGTTAGTAATATGCCCCCGGGTTTTTGCTTGCAGAAATCGGGAGGCGGGAGACTAGCACTGAAATCAGTACTCACACGCCTGAATCAGGAGGATTGCCATGTCTGAATTCTCTACAGCTGGGGCCATAAACTACATCCGCAGGGGTAGGTGATAGCCTGGGACCAGCCTGGCATCTAAAAATGGCTGCCGTGCACGACAAAATTGTGGCATTCGAAAAAAGGCAAGATGGAGCAGCCGCTGGAAGAGATATATCAACATATATCAGCCTCCTCAGCCACCCTCAGGAAACATAGGGGATTAGGATATGTCTCCCGCACCCCCTTATACCTAGTACTTTAATTAACGAAGCACAAAATGGCGAATTCCCGTTTCGCTACCAGTTTGCGGCCCAGTTCGCGGCCCGTGAAGCGCTTCTACCGTGAAAAATCATTTTTTTTTTTATTTTCCCCACGGGACCCTTTAATAACCCCAACAACATTCCTAGGGGGTCAAGAGAGAGATACCTTGCCCCCTTTCATTAAATTCCCCCTTAGTTTTTCACCTTTTCTTCTCTCTCGATCCTACCGAGAGACAAGATGGCGGCCGCTCCGGACTGTCACGCAGCAAAAAAAAAAAAAAAGCTCACGCACAGCCGCTGGAAGAGATGTATCAACATATATCAGCCTCCTCACCCACCCTCAGGAAACATAGGGGATTAGGATACGTCTCCCGTACCCACTTATAACTAGTAATTTAATTTACGAAGCACAAAATGGCGAATTCCCGTTTCGCTACCAGTTTGCGGCCCAGTTCGCGGCCCGTGAAGCGCTTCTACCGTGAAAAATCATTTTTTTTTTCTTTTCCCCACGGGTCCCTTTAATAACCCCAACAGCATTCCTAGGGGGTCAAAAGGAGGATACCTTGCCCCCTTTCATTAAATTCACCCTTCGTTTTTCACCTCTTCTTCTCTCTCGATCCTACCGAGAGACAAGATGGCGGCCGCTCCGGACTGTTTAGAATGTTGACAGACACCGGAGAGCCAATCAGCTTTCTGCGCGCAAAGTTCCGATAAGCGAAAAGTAAGCGGACCGGATCGCTGCCCAGAGCGCTGTTACAGATATATATCTTGATTTAAACGTTAATTTCTCAAAAACTACTGGAGCACATATATTGAGACCTAGCAAAGGCACATCGGGCTAACAGTCCCTACAATTTTGCCAAGTTTCGTGCAAATCCATTCAGCCGTTCGAGCTAAAAGTGAGTCCAACCGCCCTATGGAAAACTCAATGCAAAAAACGCGTTTTGGGACCCCCCTTTTTTCTCAGCCCCCCCTTGACGAAACCCCACCAAATTTTCAGGAGCTGCTCAGAAACAAAATGTGCCATTTTCCTGAAAATTTCAGCCGATTCCGTCCACAAACGCCAAAGTTATTAGACATAGAATTTTCAAAAGTTCCATAGACAAATAATCCTAACTATATATACCTACTGGCGATAGCCAGTAGGTAATATATATATATATATATATATATATATATATATATATATATATATATATATATATATATATATATATATATATATATATATATATATATATATATATATATATATGCATATATGCATATATATGCATATGCATTTATATAAATGTATGTTTATAAATATATACATACATATATAAACATATATAATCTGCATATCTATATAAATACAAATATAAATGCATGCATACATATACATATATGCATACATACGCATGTTATTTACATGAAAGTTTGAAAAACACTAATAAAAGCAAAGCTAAAAAGCCACCTAATTACAAACATAATGGCTTTAATTTAAACGAGGGTGAGATCTATTGCATTTTCAATGCTTGTTTACTTTGGTTCCATAAAGAAGGCATTCAGATGTGTCACACATTTGCCATGAATTCTGAATGTTAGCACTCTAGTTGCTCATTAGATCACTGTAGTAAAGCTACTGCTCACCAGGGAAGTCTGTTGCTGTGCATGTTTCAGTCTGCATGTCAGAATTGTTTTAATGAAATAGAAGAGGATTTGAAAAGTCAAAATGTGCCCTAATTTTTCTTTCTTCAGAACTAATCATAATTTCTATGGCAAAATGAACCCCCTCATTTTGTTCCTTGGCAAATTTAGGGGCTTATTAGGATAGTGGATTTTCTGCATCCTCTGGGCCGGCGGAAGCCACCGCCGGCCCGGAGGATGCGTAAAATTCGCTGCGGACCCACCAAAGAAACAACGCCACATTAGGATGGCTGATGGGTCCTGGTTTCAGTCCGTTGCTTTTCCACCGAGGTTGGCTTTCAACCGCGGCGGAAAAGCTCTAATATGGTGGCGGTGTCTCTCAGACACCGTCAGCCATATTAGGATGGGTTACAAAACATGCTTTTCCGCGGCCGGTTTTCCCCCGTGAAAAAGCATGTGGAACTTCACTGCAGGGGCCCGTTGCGGGACCCCTGGGTAAAGGGGGGGTGGGGGTGCACATAGGGGGTACCTATGGTACCCCCCTGCATTTGTATGCAGTAATCGGCAGGCACCGCACAGTGCCTGCCGCTTTCTGCATACAAATGCAATGGATGCATTTTTAACATTGCGGCGGGTGCAGCTTGAAGCCGCACCCGCCACAATGTTAAAAATAGAGGATGTGACCGCCATGGTGGCGGTCACATCCTAATTGCACAGGAGGGAACTCCGCAGGCCATGCAGAGGTTCCCTCCTACTCTGGGGTCGCGGACGGACGCAAGTCCGGCCGCGATCTTAATGGGCTCCTAAATGTTTCAAGTGTTACCACTTTATTCCAATCAAGATGTTTTCAGGTGTGCCATGTTTTTGTCATAAGTAAGACTGTTAGCGCTCTAGTTGTTCTTTAGAACACTCTGGGACATGCTGTCATATGGCTATACTTGGGGTACATCTGGGGGCTATTTGTGCTACATTTGGGCTATTTTGTCTCTGGTATCAATCTTGGGCGACTAATTTGTTACTTTGTTTCCTAATTTCCACATTTACCACAGTCTCCTCAGTAGGAAATACTTTCAGTTTTCTACTTTGATTCCATCAAGATGGCATTCAGATGTGACACAAATTTTCCATAAATTCAGAATGTTAGCACGATAGTTGCTTATTAGATCACTGTAGTAAAGCTACTGCTCACCAGGGAAGTCTGCTGCTGGTATTGAAAGTGCATGTTTCGGTCTGCATGTCAGAATTTTTAAATGAAATAGAAGAGGATTTGAGAAGTCACTCAAAATGTGCCCTATTTTTTCTTTCTGAAGCCCTAATCATACTTTCTATGGCAAAATGAACCCCCTCATTTTGTTCCTTTTTAAATTAAATGTTTTCAGACTTACCACTTCATTCCAATCAGGATGGCTACAGGTGTGCCATACCTTTGTAATAAGTAGGACTGTTAGCGTTCTAGTTGTTCCTTAGAACACTCTGGGAAGCTGCAGTAGAACACAAAGGAATCAACTGACAGTGTCTGTCCTTGTTGGATGTACATGTTTTACTGAGAATGTCAGACTTCATTCTCACATGACTGAGAAAGATAATGTGAATTTACAGAAAATATGCTTTCAGTTTAGCTTATAGATCTGCTTCCAAACCACTGTGGGAAAAGCATGAGATAATAGTTTTATTTCAAACATGATTCATGATATCCCAGCAGAAGGCTTTTTCACATGGTAAAATCACATTAGAACACACCACAATTCCTAAAATGAGTATGGTACCATCAACAAATGATTTATAATGTAACTAAAGTCCTAAAACCTTCTATTAACTGCAATGGTTTGTAATGAGGTGCTATAATGTATATTGGTCCCAAGATGGCTGCCAACACTTCTTGGATGAAGTTCTGACAGCCAAGCAGATCTCACGATGAGATGTGTGGTTAGGCTCCGCCTAGATATATATATTTTTTCTTTTGATTTTCTCAGGAACTACTGGAGGGATTTACACAATTTAACCAAAAGCTTGATCTGCATACCAGACCCTACCATTTCCCCAAATTTGGTGTCATTCCGTTCAGCGGTTCGGGCTGTAGCCGTGTCTAATCGTCCTATGGAAATGAACATGGGAAAAACACATTTTGGGACCTCCCTTTTTTCTTGGCCCCCGCTTGACAAATCTTCCCGAGACTTTCAGGGAAGGAGCAGAGCGGAGCGGGCCATCTTCTTTGAGAAATTCGCGAAGATTCAACAACCGGCGCCAAAGTTATTCCCAATGGATTTCCTATGAAAACTAGGTCCTAACTATACAGTAGGTAATAAATATATATATATATATATATATATATATATATATATATATATATATATATATATATATATATATATATATATATATATATATATATATATATATATATATATATTTTAAGGATTTGCAGGTAAAAATACCAACTATTACGGACATAGGGTGGCACTTAAAAGAACCATTGTGTTCATTGTGTGTATATGATGACTGCATATGCAAGCGGGTGGAGAGTTTCAAGATGCTCTGACATACTCTGTTGCTTTCTTTTATGAAGAGAACACCAACCCTCCTGTAAATTCCATGCATGTCGAAGCACAGGTTATAATTGTAGATAAAGCCCATGATATGGTCTCTGAGGAATGTTGAAACTGTTTTATTAACATGTTTCCTGGCTTCCTCTTTAGGTGGGCAAAATTCACTGGCATATGTTATATGTTGGAGAACACCAAGGCAGTGAGGAAAAAGTTGAATTAATTGTTCAAAGGTATTCTCATTAGCATTTCCAATCCTACCCCAGTAAGTGTGCCCAGGTCATTGCCACCACTGTGCACAATTTCGAAGTCTGAATATTTGGAATCCAAAGTGCTCTCAACCTATGGAGTTAATTACTGCCACTTTAACTCTCTCTGTCCAAACCAACTAATATTCAAATTAGCCAAACCCAGGTCCCTGTCAATCCCACTCTTTCTAGCAAACTCTCCAGCCCAGAACACAAAGCTATAATCTACAATCCTCACTCTAACAAGTTTGAAGGATTGAGAAGTAGTACAGACGAGAAGTCTGGAGATGGCTGCAGTTGAATGAGTCAGTTTTCAAAATGAAGTTAGTTGAAAGAGACCCTATCTAGTAAAATTTGAGAGACCATATTTGATTAGATGCTGTAATTATGGCACTGTTTAAAACTAGGTTGTGTATAAATTTAAAGTAAGTACATGTCTGATTGGCAATGTGGCATATGTTTGCATATAGTCACCTACACCTGCTGTCTTGGGTTTAGGAGGTTGAATGCTGCTGTAGTGAATTAACTCATACATGCAATTATACACTCTGGGACATGCAAATCCATACACTGATACAGCCATGCACACAGTGATGCATTCACTGATCCACTTATACTGTCACTTATACACACAGCTAAATATCCTGAGTTATTTTGATGTATACTAACGGTGGGTGGTAAACTCCGCTCCATACTCCGCTTGCAGTGCGGAGTTGAGCAAAACTCTGCCATCCATCAGGTAGCCGAGTTCACCAGCTCGCCTCTGTAATGACCGGATTTTCGGACCAGGTAGAATTAGCTCACCAAGACACCACCAACCCAACTGAAACGTAACCACTTCCCTCCTCAGGGCCTACTTACCACGGTACTTGGGTACCTACCTGGGGATGGGGAATTAGCAATATACAAGCTTAGATCCTCTAAAACACCACCAAATCTATAGGGATTACTAAAAACAATCACTAATCGCTACGGAATTCCATATTCTACACCACACTTATATCTTATAGTCTCGCGGCAACGTGGGCCCAGACTATGCTACCCTCCTGCTCATAGTGAAGGGGGGCAGTTCTGATTACTTACCATTACACACTGACCACAATCAGTGCTCACACAAGCCACAATCCTGTGGATATAGGCACCGTGTCCTACAGATGCTCTCACTCTCTCACACAAGCCACAATCCTGTGGGTATAGGCACCGTATCCTACCGATGCTCTCACTTTCTCACACAAGACACAATCCTGCGGGTATACACACTGGGTTCTCCCAGTGCTCTCACTCTCTCACACAAGCCACAATCCTGTGGGTATACACACTGGGTTCTCCCAGTGCTCTCACTAAAGCCGTTACCCAACGACGATCACTGTCCTATTGATACCTTTAGCTCTCTCTCTCTATATTGGGAAGTTTCATTATATACTACTGGGAATATCTCATATACAGTTTAATCCTTTCACACAAGAATAGCCGAATTACGATATGCAAAGGTTATTTTCTGATTCAAGTGCTCCCTGCTTCCTTGCTCAGTTACCACTTACCCGGACGGGAAACGCATCCGTCCACATTCAACATCTGACTAGAAGAAAGGTTAACTGTGTCATATGAATAACAATTACACAATGGTTCACTAAGAACTGGGGTCCCTTTATTATGCAATAACAAATTATAACAACAATATAATACTGCAATATAACATATAGCCTGAAAAGCAAAGGAAAGAATTAGAATGTGTGTGCACGCTAATAAGAAAGGGTCGACGTCACCTTATGAGTACGAAGTCTGGACTCAGTTGTCTTCTGGGCTCCCTTCTCGTCTGTGTCTTGGTTCATCTTAGGATGACCCTTGCAGTCACGGATACACATCTGCACTGCTATGCTCTGTCTCCTCTGCTCCCCTCCAAATCACTGGAACCTCCCTCTTGTTCTCTGTTTCGTCAGTTTCACTCTCGCTGTTCTGCACTACTCCTCTCTCCTCTCGATCACGGACTGTCTTCACCTTCCGGCTTCGATCTTATAAATCAGTTTCTTCCACTCTAGTATCCGTTCGCTCCGCTAACTTCTTCACTCTGCATGCTCTGATCTTAGTGTCAAAGCTCACCAGCTGCTCCAACTAAAGTAACTTCAATCTTTCTGAGAGTTTATCAGCCTTCGGTCTTTTTCAGACTTCAAAATGGCGACTGTCTGCTTTGAAGTTGATTAACTGCAATAATGCTAACGACTAGGTGCCGTCTACTAACTGACTGACTCACTGAACTCTCCGTACTTTCGCTAATCTAGAACCTTGTTCATGCATGGAAATTTCCAGCCAGTAACCTGCCGCCCATCAAATTCTTGTACCACCCCGTGCCAAGGACACGTTCTCAGCCGGCCGGCCTGATGTTATGTCTTCGACACGGAGAAAAAATACAATCTTTCGATAAGGGCCAGCCCGAGCCGGTTCTCTCCAAGCGAACAACACCTTATACCTAAAACATTACATTTGACCTAAAAGCATCTCAAGCAGCCGAGGCAGAAGGAAAGATGGAGTCTCTCTCGTTTGAGGCCTACAAGGCCTGAAATAAGCATAACTCCATCAGAAATATACTAATAGCTTCACAAAAGGACAGAATAATACTAATACAAAGGAATCTATCCCCTAACATAAACTTATAGGCCCTAGAATAAAGAAAATATTAGGGAATTATATCACACACCTTGTAAATAGGCCAGGTCTGAGGCTCTAATCCTTCTATTGCAATGATAGCAGGCTAAAGTCACCTTCACTCAAAAAGGGGAACAAAAACCCGGTCAGAACAGCCTCTCAACTCACCTGAAAATTGGTCTGACTGCATTCTTCCCACTGCAACCTTTCGCTGGTATTACAACATGTAGCCAGAGTTGATCATGCCTCTGAATCTAGAATGGTTGCTGTAATGACTGTATTGCCATGCCCCATCTTATGGCCGTCTTTGCGCACCATAGGCCTTGGAAATGCATCCATGCCAATCCTTGGTAGGATTAGGCTAAGAAAGCCGGAAAGCTTGATCCTTGTTGCAGCCCGCCCCCTAGAGTGCTTCAGCAATCCCTCCTGACCATGTGGTGCACCCGCCTCTCCCTTGACTGCTGCTCACCGGTTAGGCTCCCATAATGATGCCAACCTTTCTTTGGAGAGTAAATGCAGCACTGGGGGCAGGAGGCAGGTGCTGTGCGGCAGGATAGGACACCAGCGACAGCTTCCATCCACCCCAGAGTCCTCCGAGCTGCCGTCCTCCTCTGAGCCCCAAGCCATGGCATTGAGCGCAACAAACAACCAAGACTGCCATTCCAGATGCCACCCCACTGCTTCTGCAGAATTTAGAGTTGTGGGAGCAGCACAGGGTGCAGGATCAAACTAGCAATAATATTTAACACATGCACTGGCCATCACTGGTGACGTATTTTTAATCAGCTGGTGCAGCATACAGCAACATACTGTTGAATGCAGGAGTCACCAGTTTATTTCAATGCTTCGAAATGGGTAGTAGAAAGCACTATATAAATTTAATTTAGTACAGTAATTTTTATTTGTTTTTTCTTTAATGGTGGCAATATAATAAATAATATATTCCTCCGGGAAGAGAAGGCTCATACTGTAGACGGCACATCCAAAACCCAGATCTTTTACAGATATAATCAAATATTGGGCAGTTTGTAATCAACACTGAGGAATTCTGCGTAGTGAAACTTGGAGAGCTCCGCCCCCCTTCATATATACACTAAGAAGCCCGTGTATACCCGTAGGCCTTCCTGATCTTTAGCGAAACTCTGATAAAATGTAGCATGGCACAGCAAATTTCTACGGAGGATAGTGCTGACAGATAATCATACCCTTCCTTATAGGTGCAAGGTTGCCTCCCCTTCAAGATTGGTTTGATAAACCGGAGTCTTGGCTCTTGATATAAGGAGCAAAAAAGGACCGCATGTATAGTGCTTTGACTATCCCTATTATTACATGGACAAGGGGGCAGCCTCTCACACCAACCCCCTTGTTTCGGCAAGGCAAGCAAAAAGTGCAAAATGTCCAGTCTAAACCTTGTTAGTAGGAATCGCCATTGAACATTGAGGGTAAATGTTAGGTAAAACTGAGGTTGGGGCTTACGAGCATAAACATTAGCATTGTCCAAAGATGGTGAATTCAATGATTTCCAATACATTGCCTTTATGTCCGCCTTATAGTTTCCCTCTATTTTTTCAGGATTGTCATAATAGGAACCCAGTCCAATCTTACAAACATAAGACAACCAGGGGATCTGTTTTGAATTTTCTAAAGCCATGCAATCAGTGATAATGTCTTTAGTGAGTTGCAGGTCTTCAGATTGCCAAACTTTACCCCATAACAATAAAGGGGACAGGCGAATCGTATCAGAAACACTGACCATGCCAATTTCTTTGTGGCAGAAGATGTTTGAGCAGCCTTTGGGAACTGATAAAACCCTTTTTATAAAATTATTTTCCACCACCTGTATCACAGATGGTGTTTCGGTCCCCCACACCCCTGCCCCATAGGTGGCCACCGATAGACATTTTGAAGTGTAGAGGGTTTTGAGGTGCATAACATGTTTTTGCCCCAAATTTACTACAGAAACGGAAGATGCCCTCTATGGCCCGTGTCGCGTTCTGGGCTCGAACCTTCATGACGGGCGTCCAGCTTAATTTGCTATTAAACAAGTTACCAAGGTAGTTAAAATTTTCCACTTTTCCAATTATGCGATTATTTACCACGAACTTCCTAATGTTTGACCCTTTAGGGCCACAAGACATTACAAAGGATTTATCAAAGTTCACCTTTAAATCAAGGTCAAGCATGAATGTATTGAAGGCATCTAGACATACTTGCATGCTATTTCCTGTTAATGTCATTAGGACAGTATCGTCTGCATAAGAAAGCATGGGAATACTTTTGCCTTTAATTTTTGGAAAGTCACAACCCTGGTTTAATAGATACTTTTCTAGCCCATTTGTATAAACCAGAAAAAGAAAAGGCGCCAAAATGCATCCTTGACGCACACCCTCGGTAGAAGGAATTGGTTTTGTCATTTCACCTCCAGAGCCAAATCTGATTGATACAGTTGTTGCTGCATGTAACTTGCGAAGCAATGTGACCAAAGGTTACTCAAAGCCCATGTCATCCATCATCCGCCACAACTTATGTCTACAAACAGTGTTGAATGCACTTGTCAAGTCCATGAAGGCAAGATGTACTGAGGACTTTTTTGCCTTCATGTACTTGCCTAGAATGGTAGACAGTCAAAATATCGAGTTGTTAATGTCGATGTACCATATTATCGAGTCCAAAATATCGATGGTAAGAAATTTCGAAAACCAAAATATCGTCGTAGAAAATATCGATTTATGTGTGTGTCAAAAATATCGAAGACATGAATGTCGAAATCAGTAATATCGATGCTGAAAATATCGATTGTCAAAAATATCGATATGTAAAAGTGATGTTTTAAAGTATGTTAAGTAATGATATAGTTAAATGTTGTTTATATATAAGGTAATTTTTACATATAATTTTATTATTTTTAGTTAGAAGTGTAGGAGCGGGATGTAGAGTTGATAGGGGATAAGGGTGGGTAGTGTATTAAAAAAGTATAGTGTAAATATGGAATAATACATTTCGCATTTGGAGTAAAATTTTAAATTTGCGAAATTTAATTCAAATTATTTAAAAATGCGAATTTTTATATACATTTATTGAGTATTGTTAAATTATTTGTACTTTGCTTTTGGATATATATTAATAAATTGTGTAAATATATCTAAATTTTTCATTTTTTACTAAATAATTGTATATTAATGTTAGGAGCGGGTTGTAGAGTTTATAGGGGATAAGGGTGGGTAGTGTTTTAAAAAAGTATAGTGAAATTGTACAATTTTAAATTTCGAATTTCCTTTAGATTTCAAAATTTCGATAATTTTTAAAAATATTTGTAGTAGTCGAAATTTGATCGAAATTTCGGGAGTATATAAAACATTATGATTAATTTTTGGGTATGTACAAAAAAGTATTATAAATATTAAAATATTACATTATATTTTTATAATATTTGTACAATAAATTTAGGAGCGGGATGTAGAGTTTATAGGGGATAAGGGTGGGTAGTGTTTTAAAAATATATAGGGTAATTATATAAATTAAAATTTCGCAATTTCATATAAATTTGCGAAATTTCTAAAATTTAAAAAAATATTTCGAATTATGCGAAATGATATCGATTGTTATCGAATATAGTACTTATTTTTTAAGTTTGCTGTTGTGTATGTACTAAAATAGATTTGTAATTATAATATTTTTATATATTTTCAAAAAATATTTGTCTAATTATTTTATGAGTGGGATGTATAGTTTCAAGGGGATAAGGGTGGGTAGTGTATAAACAAAGTATACTCTAATCATAGAATTACAAATTTCGCCTTGTATTTAATTTTTGTTTCGATTCGAAATTGTATATACATATTATTTAAATACGAAATTATGAACACCATTATGTTGTTGTTCTAAATTGAGGTATTTTGTGTATGTAGTAAAAAGTATTAAAAATATATAATTTAGTAGATATTAAATGAACAAATGTATCTTATTTTTAGCAGTGGGATGTCGAGTTTATAGTGGATCAGGGTGGGTAGTTTTATCAAAGGTACATTTTGTGCGTTTAGGGTCTGTTTTTTGTGTATGTGCGAAGGGGTATTTTAAGTGTTCAGGGTCAGTTTTTGGTTTGTGGGTGAAGGGGTTTTGTAAGGTTTAAGGCTCAGTTTTTAGTTTGTGGGTAAAGAGGTATTTTTAGGTTTCAGGGTCAGTTTTTAGTTTGTGGGTGAAGGTGTTTTGTAAGGTTTCAGGGTCAGTTTTTAGTTTGTGGATAAAGGGGTTTTGTAAGGTTTCAGGGTCAGTTTTTAGTTTGTGGGTGAAGGAGTTTTGTAATGTTTCAGTGTTAGTTTTTAGTTTGTGGGTGAAGGAGTTTTGTAAGGTTTTTGGGTCAGTTTTTAGTTTGTGGGTAAAGGTGTTTTGTAAGGTTTCAAGGTCAGTTTTTAGTTTGTGGGTAAAGGGGTTTTGTGAGGTTTCAGAGTCAGTTTTTAGTTTGTGGGTAAAGGGGTATTTTTAGGTTTCAGGGTCAGTTTTTAGTTTGTGGGTGAAGGAGTTTTGTAATGTTTCAGTGTTAGTTTTTACTTTGTGGGTGAAGGAGTTTTGTAAGGTTTCTGGGTCAGTTTTTAGTTTGTGGGTAAAGGTGTTTTGTAAGGTTTCAAGGTCAGTTTTTAGTTTGTGGGTAAAGGGGTTTTGTGAGGTTTCAGAGTCAGTTTTTAGTTTGTGGGTAAAGGGGTATTTTTACGTTTCTGGGTCACTTTTTAGTTTGTGGGTAAAGGGGTATTTTTAGGTTTCAGGGTCAGTTTTTAGTTTGTGTGTAAAGGGGTATTTTTAGGGTTCAGGGTCAGTTTTTAGTTTGTGGGTGAAGGGTTTTGTAAGGTTTCAGGGTCAGTTTTTAGTTTGTGGGTAAAGGGGTATTTTTAGGTTTCAGGGTCAGTTTTTAGTTTGTGGGTGAAGGGGTTTTGTAAGGTTTCTGGGTCAGTTTTTAGTTTGTGGGTAAAGGTGTTTTGTAAGGTTTCAGGGTCAGTTTTTAGTTTGTGGGTAAAGGGGTTTTGTGAGGTTTCAGAGTCAGTTTTTAGTTTGTGGGTGAAGGGGTATTTTTAGGTTTCAGGGTCAGTTTTTAGTTATAGGGGTACAGGGAAAACATAAATTAAGATTCTATTTAAATTAAATTTATTATATTAAATTAAATTTAATGATATTACATTATTCATTTTTTAACATTTGATTTACTATAGTAATTTATTATTATTTAATGTCCTGCAGTTACTTAAATTAATTGTTAATTGGAGTTGGAAGAGTACATTTAATATGTTCTGTGTCCTGCACTTACTCTAATTAAATGGTGATTGCAGTTCTAATAGTAAATTAATCACGGTTTTTGAGAAGCAATTACCTAAAGTAAATTTGTTATTGGAGTCGGAATATTTAAAAATGTTATTATGTGTCTTTCAAATATTGATATTATATGTATATGGGTGTATGAATAATAATTGTTATAACTTCAGTGTATAGTATGTTATTTATTTACATGTGGTATATAGAAATAGATAGAACATTACAGTTATAATACATTTGCAAAAATACATAAAAATGATTTTGTCATAGATAATACAAAATAATGACACCAGTTTTCTTTCCTGTAAATTTTTTTATTCAACACTTGAAATATACGATCACATATACATTTTATCAAGCTATCTTTGGTATACATATAAACAAAAAAGGAGGACAATGTTCTTTTAATAATCCCATTTTACAGTAATTTTCTTGACAAGTACTTTTAATTTGTAGAGAAAAAATGGTTAGTTCACATAATGCAATGTATGATATTATACATACATAATACAATTATTGTTTCTTAATAAAACATCAAACATGTGTAATGAAAAATATAAGTCACAAATTTTTAATACATATAGTGATATACTGATGATGATATTAACATATGAACACTTTTAAATGTATAATATAATATAAATATCCTAAATAGAACATGTACATCATCATCAATGATTCTTTTAACATTACAATATTCTTATGTATGATTATTATTATTAATAAATACGTTTTAATAATAACAATTTTCACATATTAGTCATATTGTAAACAATTAAATCTGATAAACAAATACAATATTACACATTTAGTTATATAATAATTTTAATAAATATTACATTAAATATTTTTATATTTTCATACTTAATGTAATAAATATTAAAAGTATGCAATATATAATTAATATACAGGCAAAAAGATTTTATATTCACAATATACTATGCATTTTTTTTAACATTACACATAATTTCGCGCCATATATATAACAATAATGGACATTTATAGTTGTACTTTTCACAGTTACATATAATTTGGATCGTTTATTTTGTAACCACTCTTTGTCTTTTTGCGTTATTTTGGTAAAGGGAAAGTCGCGGTTGGAAGCAGGTTCACTTTTGAGTAGGTACAAATCTACTTTTATATTTTTAAAGTATTGTAAATTAAAATTAAAGGTTATATTTTGTTATTTTGGGGTTGGTAATTAAAGTATGACTATTTACATATAATGGAGTGGAATCAATACGTATTTTCGTTCACGACTTTTTGAGCCATTTAAAATAGTTGGAGTTAATGAGTATGTGGTATAATTTAATTAAAATAAAAATAAATAGGAATGTTATGTTTGTATATTATGGAATACTCGTTAGTGTTATGTCGGTGGGATTGTTTAGCTGTTTTTTTTCTCGTATTTTGAAACAGCTATTTCCGTTTCCGATTATTTTTTTTTTTGGGAAAGGAAGTGTGTTTCAGTTGTTAGAACGGAGATGATTTACATTCTTCCTTTATATTTTGAGTTCTGTGAAATATTTTTCACACTTTAAGATAACAGTCGTTATTTTAAATGGCTTTTAAATAGTCGTTTAATTTGGATGATGGATAGTTTTAGCAGAGTTAAAGAAAACATAATTAATGATTTGTTGGATTAAGTCTTTGATATTTACACATTGTATTGTCGGTAAAGGATTATCTTTATGATGTTCTATTTAAAGGTAAGTTATAAATGTATGTTATTTTATTTGGATGGAAGCAGTTTTTAAAAACAAATATTGTGATATAATAATATATTTATTTAGTCTTTTTAGAATAGTGTTAAAAAATAAATTAGACTAAATACATTTTTTTTATTATATTAAAATATGTGTTTTATTAGATTAAGGATATTGTTTGATCTCTATCAATTAATTTAGTTATTGCAATTAGTTCAATGTTTTGGCTATCATTTTTAAATATTCCAGTCCTCTTGTTGTAGGATATAGTTGGACTTGCTGTTGAAGATATAAATACATTTGAGCAGTTTGTCTAGAGAGTTTTGGTTTCAGTTGTATGACAGATTGCTGCATATGTAGTTCCTGAAAGCTTTGCTCTTTTTGTATAGCTGTGACTAGCTTGTGTAATGTGGGTGTTGTACGTCCAGTAGAAGAGAGGAAGGCATTGTGCCAACCTTCAACAGCATTGTTCGTTTTTGCCTCTTGGTTGAGTGTTGGTAGATAGACATTCCACCAGGGAATTGCAAATTTTGGCTGGCGTCTGTGGCCTGACCTATGTAGTCTTCCTACCCAGTTGTCCTCAAAGTAATCTAAAAGTGGGGCGAGTCTTTGCTCATTTTGGGTGTAGAAAGGACTTTCAATTAACAAATTGTAATGTTCGGCCACATCAGTTACTGGTACATATGCCAGAGCAATGAGATGTTTGATTTGGCATGCAAAAGTTATATTTGTTGCATACTCAACACTAAGGGCAGATTTTTGTAAATGTCTCCAGAGACATTGATTGAAATGAAAATAACATCCTTGAATGGATGTGTGTGGGTAAGTTTTCAAAATAGAATTAATCATAGCTTGCTCGAAGTCTATGATGATTTTCATTGGGAAGTAGTCAGAAGTTTGTTCCTTTATTTTTTGTAAGATTTCTGAGTAAGTTGTGGCTTGTTTGTTTGGTAATAAACAATATATGAAGGGGATACAGGTATTATGATATTGCCCATGAATTGTGTATAACTGGTAGAAAGGTTTTGGGCATATAGAAAAAGTTCCATCCATCATCCAAGTAGTACTTTCAGTTAATTTTTTTATATTGTTAGTAGTTGCAAACATGATTATTCTTTTGTCCTTGCTATGATTATCATAAAAAATAAATGGCTCCTCATTATGAGTAATTACAAGCTCTGGCGGAATTATGACTTCTTCAAAAGTTTTAGGAGTTGGTATATTGGGTCTACTTGCTTTTTTTGTTCTTGCTATTGTTCTTTTAATGGTAGCAATAGATGGTAGCTGACCTCTTGCTTCTTTGGGAACTTTAGGTAGTAATTCTTTCAGAATTACGTTGGTAGGTAGTTCTGATCTGGTACTTAATTCCTTGATATTTTCAAGAGTGGATCTCACTTCTATTTCCGAGATGTTTGGTGGGTGATTATGTTCAGTGGTATTTATAACACTAGTTTCCCTTGTTGTAGCACGGCCATAGCATTTATTGGAGTAATATTTTGTACACTTCCAATTCACTTTAAGGTCTTTTTGTTTCTCCTGAGTATAAATGTAGCCCATATAGCATAACAAAAATTTGCCTTTCTGAGATGTAATAAATGTTGCATCATCAGTCATTCTTGAGTTCTGGTATCTAGAAAAGTTAATATACAAATATTAATACAATCAGAAATGTATAAAAGATTTTAAATTAAGCTAGTATTCTTCTAGTAATTTACTTACCAGCAGTAATGTTCTATTTATCGAAAGTAGATGCTTGTTCAGTTTGATGTTGTTCTTCTATTGCCACGGTCTGTTGAGAAATAATTAAGTATGTTATAGGAAAAGTTACAATTTGTTTTTTGGTAACATTTTTTTTACGTTATAACGTCTCTAAAAATAGTTTTGTTTATTTGGATTTAAAAAGAGAAATTTCCAAGATTATACTAACAGATGCATAAAAAGAGTCATTTTTATTTGTAGCAAATTCTATAGAGTTTATAAAGACTACTTATGTTTTATTTATGAACTTACCAAGATAATTATAGTAGTAGCAGAATGTTTGTTCTTTGATGTGAATTATCTCTTTTCTGTATTTTTGAGTTTCGTTTAGAGAGAAAGTTGATGAAAATTACTAATGCGTTTATATGTTATATAAATAATGCACATTTGTTATAAAGCATTGTTACTTATTTGCTAAAAAGAACCGGGGATGATACATGTATTATGAGTAAAAGCACAAAAAAACATATTTAAGAACAGGAAGATTATACTAACAGATGCATAAAAAGAGTCATTTTTATTTCTAATACATTCTATAGAGTTTATAAAGACTAGTCATGTTTTATTTATGAACTTACCAAGAGAATTATAGTAGTAGCAGAATGTTTGTTCTTTGATGTGAATTATCTCTTTTCTGTACCTTTGAGTTCTGTTTAGAGAGAAAGTTGATGAAAATTACTAATGCGTTTATATGTTATATAAATAATACACATTTGTTATAAAGCATTGTTACTTATTTGCTAAAAAGAACCGAGGATGACACATGTATTATGAGTAAAAGCACATAAAAACATATTTAAGAACAGGAAGAAAACATTTTTTACACAGCATTGTAACGTTTTTTCCTCAAAACATTCTGGCTTCACACTATGTATTAAGATTTACAGGCTAAGAAACAAAGTATAGAGTTTTAAATTAGGCCAATAATTGGCAAATAACGTTAAGTAAATGTTAAACATATGTAGATACCTTTTTTAAATTTAAAGTGTCCTGTATCTTGAAGTTGAAGTATAACTTGATTTGTTTGTAGAGTCTGTTTAAAGGTAAAGTACATAAAGAAATAACAAATTAGGTTACAAATCTTGGTCTATAAGTAATAGCCAAAAAACATTAGAATTTATTAACAGAGCTATATGATTACTTACTTGTAGTTTCAGGACGAATTTTCTTGCAGAGAAGAATATAGATGGTGCTCCCAAAATTGGCAGTATGTGGTCACGAAGAATATTTCCTGCAACTTGTATGGCTGTTTGTGATTGGTTTATATAGTCTATGTGTAATTAAGTTTGCTATCTGATTGGTCAGATATGTAAAGACAAGTTATTATTGGTTAGTTTGAATTTTTTTTAAGTTAAACATTTAAGATATATCTTCTTATATAGTTTATGTTGAGGAATTGAAATGATATATTTATGTTTAAAAAAACTCTTGTAATAAATAAAGATTATGTAAAATGAGTACTAAGTATTAAATAAGTATGTTTACAAAGAGTTTATATACAAATTTCGTCAGTTTGCGAAAACACAATTTTGTACACTAAATGTTACTTAATAAATTGAAAATACATTAGTGAAGTCATTTGAAATGTGTGTATTACTTAGAGAATAGATTTATTGGTGTTATATATAAAAAAAGGAGTATTATTTAGCTATCGATATTTTGATATAGACGAAAATAGTGCTATCGAAATTTTAGTATTCGATATTATTGTAGTGTGTTATATGTAGTATTGAGTGTCGATATTATGGTATTCGATAATAATGCTAACGATATTTCTGTAGACGATATTTTTGTGCATCGATATAGTTTGCTCGATATTATTGTAGTTTTCATGTTAAGTATAGGGTGTCGATATTAGTGCTATCGATATTAGAGACTCGATGTTATAGTAGGTCGATTTTTTAGAAATCGAAATTCTGTCAGTGATTCGCCTAGAATTAGTGCCAGGTTGAGGCACTGCTCGTTAGTCCCCTTTCCACGCCTAAAACCGTATTGGGAGTCAACTATAAGTCCTGTAGAATCTGCCCAACTTTCTAATCTCGCTAGGATTACCCTACCCAGGATTTTACATGAGGCATCTATTAAGGAAATCGGGCGATAGCAACGTGGGTCGCACCTATCACCCTTCTTAAAAAAAACGGCACTACGATTGCCTCCTCCCATGTACCAGGGATGCGCCCGACCACAACAGCCTTGAAGACATTCAGTAATATGGGTGCCCACAAACTAACATTAGATTTAAAAAGGTCCAAGGGGACAGCATCTGGGCCTGGAGCTTTTAGTGATGATCCCTTCCCTAAGGCTTCCTCAATCTCTATCAGTGTAAGTGAAGAGCTGAGGGTCAAAACCGAGGGAGGTGCCACCAAATCCCCTGTCCTTTCCGTACTTGCGATTATTGAAATGGAATTGGGATTAAAAATCTTAGTAAAGTGTTGAACCCATTGTTTAGCGGTGACCTGCATAACTATAGATTCTTTATTGTCGCTCTTAAAAAGGGGTCGATTTAGGACCTCCCAAAAGAGTCTACTATCTTTTAGTTCTGCAGCCTTTTCAAGGTCTTCCCAGGCAGTGTTTTTTAGGTCCTGCTTTCTTTTTGCAATAGCATCCCTATAGGCCTTTCTGCTAGTTCTTACAAGCTCTTTGTTTCTTGTTTTTTGGCGCAGAGCTAGTTTTAGCGATCGGTGTGTAGCAGAACACACGGAATCAAACCATCTAAAGGCCTTTTGGCCTCCCTTCCCCTTGGGTTTCCTAAGGTGCTTTGCTACATGACCACACAATTTCTCAAAGCTTTCAATAACCTGATGGGGGTCAGATACTGGGACTAGACATGATTCCATTTCCGTTTTACAATTAACAACGTCTTCCTCCAATTTTATCGCGTTTACCTTCCCCCATTTCAAAGTGACACCCTGATTCTTACTATACTTAATTGACTGTTCCCAGATCTTTGGTGATTCTTGTACTGGCACGCACAATGACAACATTAGGGGATTATGGTCACTTGCGGGATTGGCCACCACCTCCAACTTATCAACATATTTGAAAAAGCTGCTAGATACCAGGACAAAATCAATTGTGCTCATCTCCCCCCTTGTACCCTGAAAGGTTGGTATATGCGGTGTGTCAGGGGCAGACCAAGGATCTACCACACACAAGTCATTCATGATGGTGATATTGTTCAGAGCATTCCCCTGGGGTGTGTGTTTAAAGTGGGTCAAGGGCTGAGCGTTCGAGTCCTCCAGTCCACACACGTTCGAGCCTCCAAAACTGCACAACGTGCAGTTGAAATCGCCAACCCAAATGATAGACGATGAAGGGTGCCTGCTGCGTGCTTTACCCACTGCGTCCTCCAAACTTTGAATTATCGAGATGTCATGTCCATTAAAGATGTTATAATACCAATTGATTAACAACACAGGTTCTGGGAAAAGATGTTCTAATAACAGCAGTTGGTACCAGTTTGTGTCCATCAGTTCCGAAGTTTTCAACTTCTGTAGTTTTATAGACAACGCTGTCGTTATACCACCCTTTGCCCTCCCAGATGTTGATGGAACAGCCAAAACAGTGAATGATTGAAAACCCTCAATGTCGCAGGTGGTCCTAGTCCAAGTCTCCTGTAAACACAGGATTCCATGGGCTCCCACAAAATCCAGCCATGCCTCATCTTCTAGTCTGCCTGTTAGTCCGGAAATGATCCAAGATATTAAGGATATTAAAGATGGCCCCTGTATCCCATGGTTGCTTCCCAAAGCATCTCTTGTACTGGAGGGGTCTTGTTCAGGCAGTAATGATGTGTGCTTCTCACAACCCAAGGAGATATTTCCCCCAAACGTGACAACATTCTCTACGTGAGGGGGGCCAATACTCACAATATCACAATCAACAGTCACCAACGCTGAGTCATCATTGCGAGGTATCCCTAAGTTTTCCTTCTTTCCCAAATCTAGAATGGTAGGCGCGTTGCCCTCAGACCCAGTTAGTGGTCAGTCTATCCCGTGCATACCCATTAATGGGTCAAAGCGGTTCATCAATGGGATATTATTATTATTTGAGATCCATCCTGGGTATTCTACACCTTGAAACATTGGTCTTCGTGGGTTAAAAGGAACTTGTGTAAAAGGGCCCATACTTGGTGGTCCCATAAACGGGCCATTTGTCTCATGCCAAGGGGCGTGATAATTTTGTGGGCCTTGATTCATGTTCAGGTTATGTGCCCAGCCCAGGTGATTTTTACCGTTTGTTCTATACCCACGGTGGTTGGGGTTTGGGGCAGTATGATAAAGGTTGGGATAGAAATATTCAAGTCCCACACACTGGATATCCCCCATCCTACCGAACCTCGCTTTACTACAAATGATATCCTTAACCCAAATGTCTCTAAAGTTAATCAGGATGCAATCTCCCTCCAGATCTTTTTTACTTGGCCCAACCCAGGGGACCCTCCGAACACTTAAGATTTTTGTGGCAGTGTCTTCAGATAAGGGCCTGTTAGTATTTAGCCAAAATTTTGTTTTATTTAAAAGGTCCTCCATTTTCTCATATTTGTTCTCTGCGATTAATGGAACACCTGTCAAAATTGCCATATACGGGGCAGACTCAGGGGGTATATTTACATAGATCTGTTTACCATGTAAGGGGGTTTTGCTAGGGACTAGATGTTTACTAACTGGAGTTTCTTTCCCTTCAGTATTTGGCAGGGTTGGGGCAGCTGTGTTTATTGGTGTAGCCACCACCATAGGGTTGTTTGACTTAGAGCCTGCCGTAGTCGCCGGCTCAGTTTTGGATAAAGTAGCTGGTGCTATACAAGTGGTAATACCATTAAGATCTGCAGACACTGCAGTTTTAGGTTGCTGAAGTTGTGTCTGATTATTCTTAGCACCCTTTTTTGCTAAACTAGTATTATTACCACCAGTAGCAACGGGTTGTTTGCTATTACCTACAAGACTCTCCAGTAGAGCGGTGTTTTTAGATGTTAAAAACTCTAGTTGATCTAGTTTTAGATTAATGATTTGGGTTTTTCCATCAGGGGATTCAGCAGGCTTTTTATCAGCTTCTCAAGACTGGCCATGAGGTCCTTATCTTGTTTATCAGTTGGTTTTTTATCTAAGTTTAAAATACTTTTTTCCATGTTCAAGAGCCGGGATCCTATCTGTGAAAGTCTCTCTTCAAAGGGATTTAGAAGCTTTTTGAGTGTTTCCCATACCACAGTCAGGAATTTGACGTCTTTCCCTTTTATGACACAGAATGGCACCCCACTAGTTTCATTCTCTATTACGAGATTCTTATTTTCATGAGTTACCACCAGCGAATCTATGTCAATTTCTGGTGTTAGATCAGAAGGCTGCGTGTTGATCATAGGGGGTGGATCATGGGGTAGCGGAGATGGTGCCTTGGTGGATAACTGTGCCTTCGCAATCTTAGCCTTTTTTCTTGCGTATGCTGTTAAGTTGTTACGCTTCCTTTTGGTATGTGGCCTTCGCTGTTTAATACAAGAATTTCCCTCGCTCGGCTCTATGGGTTTGGATCTTAGCGCCATTTCCGGGGGACCGCCCTCCCCCTCCTTCTCTTCCCCATCTGACCCGACCATAGAAGATTTTAGGGAATTAGAGGATACTAATGGTGAGCCCTCCTTTGGTATGGATGTAGTGGGTAATGGCTGGTGAATATCTGCCTTAGTTTCAATCAGGGTAAGAGGTGGGCCAATTAAACGATCAGGGGTTTTAGCGAAGGCTATGGGCCCTAGTGAAGATTTTTTGGCCGCTGCTAACTCCTGTGACAGTCTCCTTGCGGCATCTAGTTCAATAGAAACTCGGTGCTGCATTTTGGCAATCTCTGTGTCTATGGCTGTGTGGGTCCTGGTAATAAAGTCATCTAGGGTACCATTTTTCAGTTTGGACTTGGCTGCTCTCTCTTTGTACTCACGGGATGACATAATGGGTAGTCAGATGGACCGAAGATTAGGGCCAAAAAGAGTGGCCCAGTCCAGTCTCTCCCAGCCTCTAACGGCCTCAAACGGCCCGCTCTTAGCCCGGTCTTCGCCCCGGCCTTAGTCCGCGCGCGTCCCGTGTGCGCGTGACTGATGCACATTATCAAGGGAAGGAGCAGAAGGGGGCGGGAAGAGGACCAGCTGCGGCCGATCAGCGCCGCTCAGCAGGCTGGTCCTCGCAGTCCCGCCTCTGACCGTGTATGTGGTGCAGAGGGTCAGCAGCAAGGTCGCAGGTCCCTTAATGGCCAGGTGAGGTCCAACAGCAATGTCCCAGGCAAGGTTCTCAGACCACGAGCGGCGCCCGCGAAGCGGGGGCCGCGAGGCGTGGCGTAGTGGCCGGCAGAAAGCAATATGGCAGACTCTGTAGCAGCGATACTCCCAGGTATGGCGCAGGAAGGCTCCCAAACAACACACGCTCCACAAGGTTTTTATCAATTGGAGGGGGCGGGAAGAGGACCAGCTGCGGCCGATCAGCGCCGCTCAGCAGGCTGGTCCTCGCAGTCCCGCCTCTGACCGTGTATGTGGTGCGGAGGGTCAGCAGCAAGGTCGCAGGTCCCTTAATGGCCAGGTGAGGTCCAACAGCAATGTCCCAGGCAAGGTTCTCAGACCACGAGCGGCGCCCGCGAAGCGGGGGCCGCCAGGCATGGCATAGTGGCCGGCAGAAAGCAATATGGCAGACTCTGTAGCAGCGATACTCCCAGGTATGGCGCAGGAAGGCTCCCAAACAACACACGCTCCACAAGGTTTTTATCCGTTGGAGGGGGCGGGAAGAGGACCAGCTTTGGCCGATCAGCGCCGCTCAGCAGGTTGGTCCTCGCAGTCCCGCCTCTGACCGTGTATGTGGTGCAGAGGGTGAGCAGCAAGGTCGCAGGTCCCTTAATTGCCAGGTGAGGTCCAACAGCAATGTCCCAGGCAAGGTTCTCAGACCACGAGCGGCGCCCGCGAAGCGGGGGCCGCGAGGCGTGGCGTAGTGGCCGGCAGAAAGCAATATGGCAGACTCTGTAGCAGCGATACTCCCAGGTATGGCGCAGGAAGGCTCCCAAACAACACACGCTCCACAAGGTTTTTGCCGTTGGAGGGGCGGGAAGAAGACCAGCTGCGGCCGATCAGCGCCGCTCAGCAGGCTGGTCCTCGCAGTCCCGCCTCTGACCGTGTATATGGTGCAGAGGGTCAGCAGCAAGGTCGCAGGTCCCTTAATGGCCAGGTGAGGTCCAACAGCAATGTCCCAGGCAAGGTTCTCAGACCAATTTTAGCAAGTTGTAAAGAGCCAGGTTTTTAAGGATGTCTTAAATGCCAACACGTTTGGCATTGATTTGACATACAGAGACACCCAGATTGTTCCAGGCATTTGCTGCTTCCAACACAAAGTCTCTACCACCCCAAGTGGATCACTTAAACCTGGGTACTGACACCAATTTAGCAGAGGGAGAAAACAGTGATCTAGGTGGTTAGTACCCTGAGAAGCTGTTCTTGAAAAATTCAGGACCTTGTTCATGCAAGGGTTTTTAAAAAATGCAGAGGGCCTTAAAAAGCACCCTTTGCCTCACAGGGAGTCAGTGTAGCTTTCTGATAGATCCAGAAACTAAATCGTATTTAGGGATTTTCGAAAAGTAAGGGCCGCGGCAGGAGGTGACAGCGAGAATTTTAAAAATGAATCTCATGGTGTAAAAAGTAGCCAAGGTGACTGCATTATCCTAATCATGGAAGGATAAGGTGTCATTTATGAGAATGCCCAGGTTTTTAGTTCTCTCCACTGGAGTAGGAAGTGGGCCTAATTCCACTGGCCACCAATACTGGGACCAGTACAATGTCTGAGAGCCAAAGATAAGAACTTCAGTCTTCCCTGAATTCAATTTCAGACTGTTCATGGCCATCCAGGAACTGACAGCCTGCATGCACTCACAGAACCATACCCCAACAACTTGAGCTTCACTATCCAGTGAGACAACTATCTGTGTGTCATCTGCGTAAGAGTTGAGGGTGAAACTGCTGGATCTGATTAGGCCTGCTAGTGGCATGACAAAGACATTAGACAACGTAGAGCTACTTGCAGATCCCTGTGGTACCCCACAATGCAAAGAGAATTTATGAGAGAACTCACACATGCGGACCAATTGCTCCACAGAGAAAGGAATTTAATAATTTCCATGTGGAGTTTGTTACCCCAATCCTGCTTAGCCTCTCCATCAGCAGCCCATGATTTACTGTGTCAAAGGCTGCTAGCAAATCAAGCTAAATCAGAGCCACTCTGCAACCATTGTCCAGAGAGATGCTAATTTCCTCCATTGCTTTAATGAGAGCGAGTTCCATGCTGTGGCCTGTCCGAAAGCCAAATTGAGTGTCATCAAGAAGATTATTAGACTGAACATGACTGACCAATTGCTCGTTCATGATCTCTTCAATCAACTTTGCTGGGAGGGGCAGGCAGGAGATAGGGCAATATTATTTGGATTCCAAAGGTTAAAAAGAGTTTTTTTTAAAGAGAGGCACTAGGCCTTCTTCCGGTCTGGTGGAAACAATCCAGAGCAGCAGATACGGTGAAAGATATAATTCAGCTCAGGAGCAATGGTGTCTACAACAAAGGGCGCACTTTTAGGTGGGATTTGATCTCAAGGAGCACCACATTTTTCTCATTTGAGCAATTTAGTGACCTTCTCAGTTGAGGGTGGAGCAAAGTGACTGAGGGTACTTTTTAGTGGTTGACAGTGAGGGATACTTAGGTCAGTGTGGTGAGCAAGCAGAGAGGAGGAAAAATTGTTATAAAGACTCCTGACTTTCACTTGAAATACTTTGGCCAATGATTCGCAAAAGGACTGGCTATAGTCTGTGCAGTTATTGGTGAGACTTGTGGACAGTTTCTGTAATTGTTGAGAAGAGCTCATTGATGGAATTGAAAGCTTCTTACACCTTAGAATCAAAGAAGGCCGACTTTTCCTGAATAATCAGGCTTTTATATTCAGCTATACATTTTTTGTATCTGAATTAACCCTCCAAATAGTTAGCTCTCCATTTCTTTTCTGCGTACGACATTGCTGTTTTACTTTGCCTAATTTATGAAAGAACCAGGGGGTGAATGGTTGATGTCTCTTTAATATTTATTTGTGAACCAAGATTTACAATGCCTGACAAGAGAGAAAGACAATAGAAACAGGGAACACTGTATTTTGACCTGAAAACTGAGAGAGACGAAATAAGGAGGAGGATTTGCAGAGGAAAAAAGAGAAGCTGGTAAGAGTACGAAGCAGTTTCTCAAAAAATATGTAGTGAAATACAAAATGTGACTACAGTTCTATCTAATAATTAAATTTACACATCAGGTAGAAAAAAGGAAGGAGTATGTGATTCGGATGTAGGAAAGGCTCTAAGAAATCATGCACTTTGTCATGGAGACAGTAACAGTTTAAGGAGTTTATGGCTAAAATGTTTCAGGCTAGAGCAATACAACATTTGGCTGACAATGATACTAGGGGATGTGCTGCATTTAAGCAAAAGGAACATAATAATAGCATTGTTGAGAAAGCATTTTCTCTGAAGAGGAACATATTTATATTAATATTGAATAGAATGAGGACACTAGACGAAACAGTCATGTGTATGAAGAAAAGAACTGTTAGAAAACAGCTTATTATTATAACTCATTGTTACAAACGTTTTAAAGGTGAATGGAAGCATACCTCTAGTACAGAACCCTATTTTAATGAACAAAGCATTTTACAAGGTAACACACAAGTGCATGCAGTTGATTTAATTGATCGTTGTTATGAAGTAAAAGATGGTATTCCTGTTGCAAAAAGGAGTTGGTTCCTGGGAATGCAGAAGAAGTGGTAGACGGAGAGGTGCATGGAAGGCGTCCACAGTTCTCAGTATACAAATGGAGCTGTGGTAATATTTGTAGTATTCTTCAGGAGTCAATTCATTTATTTTTTAAAATGCATATGTGACTATCCATCCAGAAGTCTAAAATAAAAAAAAACTGCAATTTTGTAGAGATTAGATCCATGCAAAGTGAGAAAATATAAATATTTACAGGGACATTCATTGACATGTCGTTCAAGAAACATGTGCAGGAAGTGTACACCACTCCAAAATCTGAACATGGTTTGAAGGTTTTACTATGTAAAAACCCCTACCTTCGGTTTAGGAGAGATGAATTGAGCTGTATTGTATGGTACACAAGCAAAGGTAGAAAAAGTCTGTGAAGATATTCAGTTTCAATTATTTGGTCCAGAAGAGGAGTCTAGGGAAAATGTAGAGTTGGGTACTGGAGGTGTAAAAGAACAGGATACAAAAATTAGTATGGAAAACATTTCACAACAAATTGCATAGTTAAAAATAGTTTGCTCTGAGAAACCAAACTGTGTTTGTTTTTTTTGTCAATTCACTCAGTACCAAATGAAAACTTGCAATGTAGTTGTGTTGATGAGAGGCAAGAATTTGGTGCATATTTATTTGTGGAGAGAATATTTGATTTTTCCACACAGCAGATTATATGTAAGTACTGCATTGATAAGTTAGAGAATAATTAAATGCCAGCTTGGGCCATATATAATAAGTTAGAATTTGGTGTCTGTCCAGAAGAGTTTATGGTATTAAATGAATCAGTTCTAATACCGTGTATACATTCATTTCAAGCCATAGTTTGTATGAAGCCAAAGACAGCAAAATTACCTCCGACTAAACTCCAAAAAGGACAAACAAAAGAGTTGTGTATTTACCTTTAGATTTTAAACAGAATATGCAATCGATAGTGGGAGTAAAAGATATTGAAGAACCACTTCCTATTTTAGTAAATGTTGGGCCATATGTATCAAGGCAAAATGGGTTCGCAAACACCGAAATTCGCAGAATTCCGGCGTTTGCGAACCCATTTTCGCTAAATGGTGTGTATGAAACATTTTTGGTGCAAAATAAGGAATCGCTAAATTTGACATTCCTTATTTTGCGATTGCATTTAAGGAATTGCTAATTTTTTGCGAATCCTTAAATGCAATGTATCAAGGAAAAAAACATTCCAAAATGCCATTAAGGAATCGCAAATTATAACTAACTTCTAGTTGGTGGTAAGTTGCGAATTCTTTTAAAAAAGCTTTTTTTTTAAATCAAAAGGTGCCATGTGACGCTCATACATGCCCTTAGGGCATGTATGTGCGCCATATGCGCACACATGTCATTTTCAGGAGTGCAGCAGGGTGTTCTTGAGACACCCCTGCATCCTTGAAAATATTCACAATTTGCGATTAGCAAATTGCGATTCGCAATATCCCCTTCATTCCTATGGGCCTCCTGGCCCATAGAAATGAATGGGAAATTATTCCTTAATTGCGATTAGCAATTTGCTAATCGCAATAATGGAATTTTAAGGAATCGCTGAAAAGGAAGCGATTTTCTACATACATACCATTTTGCGATTTCTAAATGGCGATTCCTTAAAAATCGCTATTTAGGAATCGCAAAACGGAATGTTGATACATATGGCCCGTTGTTCCAACAAAGAGTAGAAAAATATGGCAAGAGTTAGTAAATGTTAATAAGATAAAAAATAGTGTTTTCTATACAAATGTTGATGTTGCTTAAAATGTAAATTGTATAGAGGATGAGACATTAGCATCAAGCAAACAGATTGAAAAAGTAGATCGATCCAGATCAAAACAAATGTATTAACACTACAGCTGCCATACACTGGATTCTAAAGACATTTTTGGTAATGTTACTGAGCTGTTTCAAATGAAACAAGCTCAAGGAGCTCCCTTGAGTGTATGGGAAAAAGGTTTATAGGCTTGCTGTTTTCTCCAACTGTTTCTCACTAGACCAGGATGCCGCTATGATGACCATGCTGTACAGATACCAGCAGCTGAATACTACTCAACAGGACTATATTCAGAAGATGCAAGATTCCGTCAGTGCATTCCATACATATTCCATCATCTGTTTGAAAGTGACTTGTCTGGACTTTCATGTGATATGACTCATATTCTGAAGACAGGTGTTAATCTTCAAAATCTGTCTGCAAGAAATTTGTTGAAGTTCAAGAAAAAGGATGATACTTAAAAAACTATTTAATTAATTTGATGGTGGGGTAATGTGGCACCAACGAGTATTGGTATCATTGACATGGAGAACTCAATTGCATGCGGAGAAATCGGGTGCACCATCTTGGTTTATTAAACTTAGGGCCCAAATACGAGTTTTTTAGGGGTACGGGAGCAGACTGCCATACCGGCGGCCCACTCCCGCACCACCACAAACCTCTGGTATGGCTGGCTGCCAGATTATGAGTTTCCTCATGTCTAGCTGGCTGTTTGTGACATTCACACTGCAGTGCCTCTAAAAAATGGGGACTAAAAACAGAACACCACAAACTGTTCCTGCACAGCATTGGCTCTAATGTCCATGCCATGCAGGAACTGTAGTGCAAGTTCACAGCTGAGCACATGTTGTGGCCCTCCCAAAATGCACCCCTGGGACAGAGGTGTAATGGAGCTCTGTGGGGCCTCCTTTGTTTCCTCTCTGCCATGGTTTTCATGAAGGAGCAACCACCATGAAATACGAGAGGAAACTAGTAATATGCTTGGCGGGACTGTGGCAGTCTTGCCAAGTATATTGAGGTCTGAAGACCGCCACACCACTGCCAGGAAATGGTGGTCCCTGGTGGCTGTGGCAGTGCAATGGTGGCTAGACTGTTCTACTCATAAGGGGGCAGTCGGACCATCGGTGCAGCCGCGCCTGTACCGCTACCTCCGCGCAACCACGAGTCCGGCAGTCCTCAGACCACTAAACTCGTAATAAGACTTTTAGTTGTGCTAAATTTTCATGGGATGACCTGCTTGAATTTATAAGAGAGGCAAACTTAAACATTGAGGACACCAACATAAAGGCAGCTAGAGAACTTCTCTTTTTCTCCTACTAATGTTTGCAGATATCTAACCACTGGTTCCAAGCCGTGCTATCATTTATCTGCAACAAAAGTAAACCTTCTCTTAGTGAAGAAACTGTTTTCTTTTGGTGAAAAGAGTACCAAGTAAGAGGTGCTCCTCATATTCACGTGGTGTTATGAATGATAGATGCTCCAAAATTTGGTATAGACAGTAATCACTGTGTGCTGTCTTTCATAGAACAGTATGTGACAAGCTTCATGCCAAAATATACTACTGGCAAAGCTTGAGAGAATAAGCTCTGTATTTCCAATCACATAGATTTGGAAATTACTTTTGTCGAAAATACAGCAGCAAAGGAAGATTTTACACAAGATGTTGTTTTGCTTTCCTTGACTGGTTATTTCACAATAAAAAAACAACAACTTTTTGACTGCAGTTAGACATACATTAACACTGAAATCACCGAACAATATGTACAATCTAAGAATAATAATGGGTTTTAAGTTCATTAATGAATATAATGCTGTAATGATAAAAATGTGCTGTTTCTCATTATTTGACTTTATACATTATAAAATCACAGAAGACTGAAATGAAAGAGATGTGGCAGGAGATTTGGACAGAAAATAGTTTAACAAAAACATTGTGCAGCTTTAGTTTAAAAATTCTATCCCATAGGGAGATGGGTTCCTACGAATGCTGTGACAAGTCGAGGTTGGCCAGTTTATTCTCAAAGTCTAGGGTAATTGTTTGGGTACGTCTAGGCCTAGCAAGCATGCAGAATAGAGTGTTGGCTTGATGTATTACTTTGCCTATTTGATTCTAACTAAAACTTAAATGAGACTTCTATGAGATTTCTGTAAATATAATGAAGATTTCGCAATTAATATGATAAAGAAAAAGAATAAAAAGCCAAGTACTAATCTCTTAAAGAGAATAAAGCCTTTAAAACATATTCAAACTCTCCTCATTGACTGAACTTGTATTGTAATTTTGATTTGCTTGTGATGCGGACATAGCTCTTTGTATCTTAATATAGTGACCAGGAGCCATCATCTAAAGAAGAACCGAACAGCATGGGGACAAGGCTCAAATCTGCAAGTGATGATAATTGAAACAGTAAATCATATTATTAAATTTTGGGCCCAGTTTACGCTATCAGTAGTTAGTGGGATTTGTATGAGGTTCTGATCTGTGTGTGGTGCAAATGCTATTTGAGTGTCTGGGTCTTCTCAAAATGGGTGTGATTGTCCGGATTGGGACTACTGGGTGCCCAGTGAAACACATGATTTTACCTAATCATGTAAGTTTCAGCTGAACATGGTGGAACCCAAGATCCTAACTGGATTTATTAGGCCCAAACAGGTGTACCCCTTCTCTCTGTCAACCTTTTGTTAGGGATGCTCAGGCAATGGGATGCCTTCTCGGATTTACTGAAGTTTGGAGAAGGCAAGAGGTAATGCCACTTCCTTTTTAGATTGATGATGTGACTCCAGTGATGCCACTTCAAGTGCAGATGGATGGTGGAAAATTAGAATAGCGCCCCCACTAGGCACACCAAAACTGCATGCACGTGTATAAAGTGTTTTATTAATTCTTCGTATGGGTATCACCAATTTTCCATATTCAATAATCTCACTTTTTATGACGTAAATCACATGTCCAAAATTAACTCAATCCCAATGCATTTTGTGCAATTCCCTCCGTCATGGAAAATTTCCATTCTTATGCGATCTAGTAGAATCAAAGTGATCCCTCAGTGACAATTGATGATTGTGGCAGACTGCCTATCACCATGCTATAGATGATAATTTTGTAAAATCTTTTCAATGTTGAGTTACTTGATGGAAGGCAATTGCTAATAACAAGTACAGCATTTTCACATTAAACTGAACATTTGCTCATGCATGACAGGCACTTCCAAAAAATACATAAGAAATAGAATAAGGTATGTTGGAATAAAGGATAGAATTGATTTGGTCCCAAACTTGTTTGCAAAAAGTAAAAATGGAGGGGAATGTGAATACTAAGTGTTTCAAATCAGCTTGTTGAGAAGAACATGTCCAACAAGTATCTGGATTGTCCAGCTGGATATTTTGTAAGACTGCAGCTGTAGGAAAAACACTTTTGTTTATGAAAAAAGTGTTTTAGTCATGTTTGCTGCTCAAGAAGATTTTGTAATTTTGATCAAAATCTGTTTTTCAAGTTGATATGGGGAAAGGAATGGAGAAGTCCCTTTCCCATACTAATTAACTACTATATTTAGGTCTATCTCTAGCTATACATTGCGTGAGGGGGATGCCAAGATGGCAGTTGCATTGGATGCTCTGTAAACAAGTTCCATGTCAATCCCAGCTAAAATCCTGAATCCCAGTACTTTGACCTGCTAGTAGGGTTTCTGGAGGGTGCTGGACACTCAGTGGAAACACCTGAGCCCTGATTGGGTCGGCAGTTGAGTGGCTTTGTCTTCCTGACGATATCAGATACTGCACAGAAGCAAGGCCTGACCGCTCAGGCGGTGGCCTCTGCTCTAGCATAAGAGGACCCTGGGAGAGCTGTGGAGGAGCTGGGATAGTGAAGTCGTACCGGCCTTCGGAGGGGCGGAATTCCCGGGACCATGGGCTGTTACTGGTGTTTAAACAGCAGACACCACGTGATGAATTGGAGGTGCTGGCTGTCTCGCCCCTAGCAGTGATGAGCCCGTCATCGCCTGGGCGGACACCCGGTGTAGATGACCAGGTGGGCCCCATGACACCAGCAAGGAGCAGCAGATGGGTTTGCTGGGCTCGGCAGCAGATATGACTGGGATCCGTCCTCCCCTTAGCCACGGCACTGCCTGGTGCGGGTTCCTGGGCTAACATCTGAAAGAGGAAAATGCAGAGTGATAACCGGACTGGCTGGTGCTTATAACGTGCACTGTGTGGCCAACTGCAGACCCGAGAAGAGACCCGCGAGGACGAGGTGGCTCCAGTGAGTGAAACCTCCTGGGGGACTGCCTGGGCTTGGCAACACATGCCGTATTGCCTGTTCTCCTAGAGATTAAACATCTCACTCCCACAGAGGGAACCCAGATTTGAGATCCAGTGCATTGCCTTTCCTGGCCCTGTAGACCATGGCATAATCCAGTGCCAACAAAGCACAAGGACATGAACACCATGCTATCTGTGGCACACTGTGGCCCAGAGCCCCAAGGGGGGCAGTTAGTCCTGTGAGCCACGGCACAGGATTGGCAATTGCTGAGTGGAGAGTAGACAAACTGAGCAGAACATGGGGAGAGCGATCCTGTGACACCACCCCTCCTGCTGTCTGTTTTGTTGACAGGGGAGGCCAGGTGCAGGTAGTTACCTGAGAGGGGGCATCCACAGTGCGCCATTTGTGCACCATAACTACCTGCAATGGGACTGGCCCTTGCGGGCCATGTCGTGCTAGCAGTTGGGAACTGTGGTCTCATTCTGGATTGGTGACTGTCCAGGAGCTCAGAGGCCGAGTCGGCTTAAATCCAGTTCTTGGGGGGCCACCCTTTTACCCTCCCAAGAACCTAGTCAGTCACCACAAAGAAGGATCATTTTGACCCCGACGTCTGGAGAGACATCTGCGTGCGCCTGGCGAAACTACACAAGACTTTCAATGCAACTGGCCTGTCATGGCAGCAAAGATGGGGAAACCCAAAACCAAACTAGCAGGGCGGCGACCCGCAACCCAGGACCCCACTCACAGTGCTGCTGCTGAGAATGATGCGGCACCCTTCTGTAGGGACCCCATGCGACTACAACTAGACAAGATACTGGGGGCCATAATGAACAAAGCTACCTTGCAGCAAGATAAAGGTGTGGTATCCATGGGAATAGGCCTGTTGCTGGTGGAACATCATACATTGGAAGACTGCATCAATGCAGTAGAAACTACCATTACAGAGCCGAAGCTGAGTACAAGACATTCACAAGCCAAACTAAAAGACAGAGTTCAGCTCCTTGAAAAATGTGCCAAAGATGCAGAATGATGCAGTAGGCACAAAAATATTAGGGTAGTTGGCCTACCAGAAGGAGTTGAAAAGGGAGACATAGTGGCCTTTTTGAAGAACTGGCTGCAAACAGAGATGGCTCAGGAATCTCTGACTTCTTTTTTCATACTGGGGCGAGCCCACTATGGGGCAGATTTATGTTGGGAATGCGCCACGTTTGCCTCACGCAACTGCGGCGTAAACGTGGCGCATCCCTACGACCCATTTACAACGTGACACATCTAGGCAGATGCGTCACGTTGTAAAGCCCTGCGCCACTTGTGGACGTTCCGGCGCAGGGTGGGCGTTTCGGGGCAGGTGCGCCTCGCAAAAGTGGCTGAGTGAAATCTATAAGATTTCACTCAGTCACTTTCAGGCCAATGCTGCGTCAAAACCCTGCGCCTGCTTGAAGCAGGCGTAGGTCTTGACGCAGCATTGTAAAGATGGGGCACCCCCGAGCCTTGCTGGAGCTGCGTCGCGCTTGCGCCGCAACTCCAGCAATGCGGCACCTTTACGGCACAGATGAGTCACGCATCTGTGCCGTTTTTGCCCCATGGTGCGCCGCATTGTAAATGCGGCGCACCATGGGTGGCGGAGCAGTGGCGCAAAATAACTGGCGCATCCCTGGGGATGCGCCAGTTATCATAGTTTCTTTGCTAGACCCCTCTGGAGCAGCTCTTATAGGCTGACCAGGAGATACATTCACTGAGAATATGTTTGTATTTAACAGTTTGGATGGCCAGCCTTTACTGGACTGCCCTTGGGTCTGCGAGTTGATGTGGGGGATTGTTCATGTTTTCCCCCTTTTTGTCTCATCTTTTTCTTTTTCCCTTTTTTGCACGCATACGGAGCATAGGACCGATTATGTGGTGTGGGGGTTGGTGTGGGAACTCTGGGGGGTGGAGAGTAGAGTGTGATGTTATCTCACATGGCTAACCCTGGACTCTCAGTGACACTTATGTCATGGAACATTGGGGGATGGGCTCAGCCTCCAAGATATATAACATCCACAGGTATCTTAGACAGAGGGTGGTCCAGGTGGCCTGAAGCGCAGATGGCGCGGCCAGCCTTATGCCACCTCCTACTCAGCATACACTAGAGGGACTTTAATAGTAAAGTAAAGTAAATTTATTGCACAGTTAATTAAAACTCACAATTTAAAATACATAAAAATTGGTTCTCAAACATTTAAAATAATTTGCGTAGTACGTATTGTCGATTAGTCAGTTAATGTACTTCATTTAGATCGTGAGCTCAGAGATGCTCAGGGCAATGTCTGGCTATTGCACATTTACATCTTTTTGTGCTTCATTAATTCTTTTTGCCACTGCGTCAAGGTATTTTGTGATTCTGCAGTTTAGTTGGATCTCTTGTGGATTGAAACACAGTTTGACTGCCTGTCGGCAGGATCTAATTCCCTTCTGATTCCATGTTGCACGCAATAGTGTTGTCCTTAAGTCCATTAAACTGGGACAAATACATATTGTGTGGACTAGATCTTCAGGACCTGTTTTGCAGAGTCAACTTTAATAGGGATAAGGGCCGGGACACAGTCTGAACTAACCCATTCAGTCATTGATAAGGAGGGCAGATATGTCCTCCTGGAGGGAAGATTGTGTAGAAAGGAAATTACACTAGGGAGTATATATGAAACCAATCAGTACCAAATGGCCTTCTTTCACTCCCTTTCTACCCATATAGCAGACATGCGACCAGATTATTTATTGCTAGTTCAACTACGTACTAGATCGCTCGACCCCCCTGCTAGTAAGGGCGGTAGCCGGCAGGCTGGCAGAAGGGCTGTGTAAGACACTGGGGATTAGTGGACGTCTGAAGGATGCAGCATGGAGACAAAGATGATTTTTTATACTTCTCCCATATATTTTGCTTACACACTAGGATAGATAATTTCCTGTGCTACCAAAGACTTCCCTAAATCATTTCCCATTCTGAATACTAAGGATGCACAGTATCAGACCACAGCCCTGTTCTAATGAGATTTGTACTGATAGGGTACTGCCCACCCACCCCAACGTGGCATCTCAGTCCAGCCTAACTGGCTATAGCCAGGTCCCGATGGCCTCAGACCAATTTTTACACTACCTATATGGGGCCCGCACCTCAGAAAGCTGTATGCAGATGCTAGGTAGCTTGGTGCCATCCTGTATTCCACCAAAGAAGCAGTGGTTATCCCCCTACCCAAAACTAAGACACAGGGAGCCCGGGTCACGGAGTTCCAACCCCTCTCTATGTTGAATTTAGATTTCAAAATTCTCAGCAAGGTGCTGGCCCTCAAGCTGCTCCCATGCTATCAGTCATTAATACACATGGACCAGAGCAGGTTTCTTCCAACAGGTAGCACTTCTCACAATATCAGGAGGCTCTATCATATGATGTACAACTGTGCAATAATTGTAAACCAGGATGCAATGCTGATGTCTGTGTACTTACTTGAAAAAGCATGCAGCACAGTAGGCTGGGATTGTTCATTCATCATGATGGCGCAGATGAGTCTGGGAGATAATTGGATCAAATGAGTTAAACTGCTATATACTGCCCCAACTACCAGTGGCAAGACCAGCTCAATGCTCCCCCCACAGTATTGAGTAGGCAGGGATGTCTATTGTCTCCACTGTTGTTCGCCCGGGCTATTAAACCTCTCACAGAGCTTTGTAGACAGAGAGTCTGAGGTTGGGGCTCGGTGGTCCAAGGGCAGAACATTTTCTCTCTCTCTATGCAAATGATAACCTTCTCTATCTGAGAGACGGGGCCTCTGGCATTCTCAGAGCCCAAGAGCTCCTGTGAGGTTTTGAAACAATGTCTGAATGTCTGGCCTTTGGGTCAATAGGACCAAGGCCCATATATTCCCTGTTTCCCCTGCAGCAAGGAGACCCCTTAGTCTACCTTCAGATCTCCTTTAGGTATCTTGGTATTCAGGTATTCCACACACTGGAAGACCTCTGAGCTAGTAATCTAAGGGAGGCCCTCCTTTCACTGAGATTCTTTGTGCCCCTTTGGCGTTCACTCAAGTTGCCCATCAAGTCCCGAATATCGATTTCCAAGATGGTCATGCTCCAGAGACTCCTATATTTCACGGCGAACTTGCCGGTAGCCGTGCCCCCCTCATGGTTCAGACAACTGGACACCCTGCTATGAGATCTGATATGGGATGGGAACCGGCATAGGGTGTCACTGGCTACTCTTCGGCGACCCCTCAAAGAAGGAGTCTTGGGCGCACCAGACTTCAAACTCTATATTCTAGCATCCCAGCTCTACTTGTTCACACTGTGGTTGGAAGTGACTAACCAAGAAGAGCTAGAAGAGCCTGAAGAGTCAACTCACGTGGATCTCTTGATGGCCAAATTGCTTAGTCCGTTGATAGTGATCCAAGATCCAGGGGTACGTTTGTCTGCACCATTAAAATGCTGTCACAGATTTGTCCCAATGAAATGCAGGAACACCCTTATATGTGCCAGCACTGCCCTTGGTAGGGCTCCACATGGCGACCCTCTTTCCAACTTTGCCACTGGACAATTATCTCCCTTGACAGAAGTTGGACTGATTACTGTCGGGGACTGCAATTAGGACGGCACCTTGCTCACCCTGGAAGACCTGATGGACTGTTATAATTTACCTTCTGGCCAATCCCTTACATATGAGGTGCCAAACTGAACATTTTGGGACCTGTGGGATGGTGATAGGAGGGAACCTGTGACACATGACGTTCTACAGCTATTGGTATCGATGGGCCATGGTTTTATAGATCTCTTGTGGGTATGGTCCGTAGCCCACTGACTGCTTTACGGAACAGATGGGAATGAATTTTGGAGCTTGAACTAACAGATCCTGAATGGCAGAAGATATCAGCCTTCCGTGAAAACTATAGGAATACAAGACTGAGATACCTCCAATTCAATTATGTACCTATAACATACATGACACCACATAAGATACAGTTGGTTTATTGGGGCTACGCCCAACCTTGCCCAGGATGTGGACATATGGATGCTGATTTTGTTCATATGGCATGGGACTGCCCCTATTGGGAGGAGGTGCTCTTTGCCCTGGACTTTGCAGTTGGACACCACTTCTGTTCCTTGGAGCTTGTATTTTGGGATTATTCCTGTGACCGGCCTCGAAGAAATTGGGCACTACGTTCATGGACCTCACCCTAGTTTTGGCCAGACTGCGAATAGCTGTGACTTGAAAATCAGCAGTAGGACCGATAGTGCAGGCTGGAGAGTATACGTAACCAAGTGGGCAAGGGCTGAGGAGAGGGAATTGATCAGGGACCAGGCTAGAGGGGTGAGGATTCTCCCCATATTGGATTTATTGACTGTGGTGTTGATGGCATGGGAGCACCTGGGGAGTGGCTCTGGAGAGGACACGGAAATGAGCACAGACACGTTTGAAGAAGGGGAGACTATGGTATCAGACAATGGACACAACCAGCACCAACAGATGAACAGAGGACTACACACATAAGACTTGGACCCAAGGGTTTCACATACTGGCCAGTGGTTACAAACCTACCTGCATACCAGACGAAACAAATTATAGGGTTTAGACCCAGGATAACACATAACATGAGCATGGGAGACAAGAGCCAGATTCATGAAGCCAAAATTCTGGCACTTAAGGAGATGCAGCTGGAGCATGAGGACTCTCACAATGCCAGGACTCTACATGGTGGTCAGGCGGCGAAGGCTACAGCGAGCAGCACAGAACAGACGCAGGATCCAGGAGCGAATATTCCGCCAGCGGATCACCCTTCTGGGCCAAACTGATTAGCAAATGTACTCTAAGTACCGCCTGAATGGGGCAATGATCATCAAGCTGAACCTGGACCTAGACCCCCTGATGCAGCACCCAACAAGGAGGACCAATGCCATGCCCACCCATGTCCTGGTATTGTGCAGCCTGCACCTACTGGCCTCCGGAAGCTTCCAGGGGATAGTCGCTGTTGCAGCGGGGATATCCCAGCCCACCATGTCCCGCTGCCTAAGGAGTTTCCTGGATGCAATGCTGACCCGGCTATACCACTACATCTCATTCCCCACCACCCAACAGGACTTGAATGACACCAAGCTTCATTTCTACAACATTGCGCAATTCCCACATGTAATAGGATGCATTGACTGTACCCACATCCACATCTTCCCACCAGCACAAACGGAATACATGTACCGCAACCGCAAGTCCTACCACTCCCTCAATATCCAGATGGTGTGCAACGCCAAGACTTTCATCACGGACATAGTGGCACAATATCCGGGGAGCACACATGACTCCTTCATCTTCCGGCACAGCGGCATGCACACACGACTGGCCAGGGGAGACTTTGGCGAAGGACACCTACTAGGTAAGTACACATGCCCCCAAATAGTACACTGTGATCATGTATCTGCGCAGAACAGGCACTCACCCTGTGCTTCTTACTCTCAGGTGACAGCGCCTACGGTCTACGTGAGTACACCACAGCAACGGTGTTACAATGCTGCACACATACGCACAAGAAATTGCATAGAGAGGACATTTGGCCTATTAAAGAGCCGTTTCCGCATACTTCACAAGACTGGTGGGGCCTTCAAATACACACCTGAGGTCTGCTGCTGCATCGTGGCCATGTGTGCAATACTCCACAACATTGCTACCAAGCGCAGGATACCAGTGGAGATATCTGGCAGTGAGTCGAAAGGGGACAACCGCCCACCTCCACATGTGCGTCATGCACGCGGGGGAAATCCTGCTGAAGGACACAGGCGCTGCAACCACATCACTTGAACTGCTTCTAGTGCACCCATACCCCTCATACAACACTGCACTCATGCATGACAAATGTAATAATGACATGAGTTGGATTTAAGTCAGACCATACATCTTTATTGTTAATGCACAATAAAGTGGCCTTTTGTTTCTTTGGTGTCACATGAGGACAGTATTTCTCCATACTTCCCCATGCAGGGGTAGAGGGCTTGCAGAGGTGTCCAGCATGGCCCTACCGACAGTGTCCAAGCTCTCACTGGCGGCTGCAACAAGATGCACCAAGTCGTCTCTCTGGGTCCTGAGGGACGGTGTTGGCCCGAGATGATGCTGTGGGCCTGCTGCTGCGGCGACGTTCAGGCACAGGCGGCAAGGATATGCTGCTGTTTGTCGACGCAATCTCGCTCACATCGTCAGGCTCCCCTGGTTCTCCATGAGCAGTGGGCTGGCTGCTGAGCACTGCTGCTGTTAGCAGATCAAGTGACCTGGCCACATCCCGGCAACATTGTACCATCTGGCCCTGCATGGCAAGTGACCTGAGTGACAGCTGTGTTGTCGCATTACCTACAATGTGGTTCGACCTGGTGTAGGCCGACAGGCGGGCCAGTAGTTGACAGTGGCGGCGGCGGGTCATTTCTTGCTGGGCTACCAGCAGCTGGCTGTTCTCCCTGACAGCAGCGGTCATCTGGGCTACATTTTGGGCAGTCGCCTGCAGCTGTGTATGGATTGCTGCCCGGTGACGCGCCTGGGTATGGTGCACCGCCAGCATGCAGCCTTCAATGACAAGGCCAGGATCAGGAATATGGAGTGCCCTGTCCGTGCCTGTTGAGGCCTGACGCTACTGGCGCCTCAGTGCGCTGGAGTGTGTTCTTGCTCCAGCTGTGTGCCTCGTCTGCCTCCTAGCTGCTGGTGGTGTGGCCTGTACCACTGCTGTGGGTGTCTGTTCGGGTGTTGGCTGGACACCTGCGGCTGCAGGGGTGGCCCTGTCCACACGGGGTGGTGGTGGTGGAAGCACTGCAGGTGGCTGTGATGGACCGGGTTGTTGGTTGGACTGGCCCTCAACCTCAGTGTCCTCCTGGATCTCCGGGATGTGCAGGGCCTCGCTATCAGTGCTGGGTTGGTCGACAGCACCTGTGATGTAAAAGGGTGCATGATTAATGTTATGTCTCTTGCACATGAGATGTTGATACATGCATGCAGGCTTGCTTTCCCTGACTGGCTTTTAGAATTACTTTGATTTGACAGGTCTGGCTGTGTTGAGCTATCTGGGGAATTATGGTTTCACTACAACTACCACAATGCAATGGGGCATTTCAGTTGTGCATGGCCTGCATTACTGGGGATGTCATATTGCTAGCTCCGGAGTCATGGGCATTGTTGGGGGACAGCTTCGCAGTCGCATGGCACTTACCTTCTGATTGTTGGCTGGGTCGGGACGAGTCCAGCTGGGTTATCCCCACGCAGGCTTCTGGTGCGAGGATGTCCTCTATGAGGTCCTCCAATGGAGTGTTTGGTGTGGCAATAGGATACCCTCCACCGGTGGCCAGTCGCTCCCCAAGCCTCTCGGCAATGCGCTCCTTTGCAAGACCTCTCAGGTCGTACCAGCGCTTCTTGAGGTCATCAATTGACCGCTGGGTCACCCCGACCGAATTTACTTTTGCGCGGATGCGCAGCCAGATCCGGCGCTTGTCTGCCTCTGGCACCCTCCGCGAGTCTTTGCTGAAGAGGCGTCCATGGTCCTTGCAGACCCCCTCAATCAAGTACTCTAGTTCTTGTTCAGAGAACTTGATTTTTCTCTTCCTCCCTTTCCCACTGCTCCCTGCTGCTTCCTGGGACATGAGAATTTATGTCCTGCTAGGGTGCTGCAAAATCAGAGGTTTGAAGCTCTTCAGAATGCTGCTTCCACTGTCTGGCTCAGTGTTCTGTTTGTGGGTGGGAAAAGCCTACTTCCTGGTTGTGATGTCATCAATGGGCTCGAAATGCGACTTCCCGTTTTTTCGATCTCGCAGTTAGCGAGATCGCAAATTGCGATTTCGCTAATTGCGAGATCGCAATTTCTACATGGAAAAATGCAGATTCTGCAAAATTTAAGCGATTGTGGCAAAATCGCAATCGGCAATTGCGGCCAATTGTGATTTGCTTTTTTCTATCGCATTTCTACATGAATGCCATTCTGCGAATTTCAAATTGCGAATCGCTGTTTCTCGCAAATTGCTATTCGCAGAATGGCACTTTCATGAATCTGGGTGTTAGACCTCCCCCCCTTCCGCACAGATATCCAAGCTGACACAGCAATCCAAGGGCATTGACATGGGATTGGGAGTTGCTGCTCTGGTCCTTCTCTTGCCTTCTTTCTCTTACCCCTCATTCCCTTTTTCTTTTCCTTTCTTGCAAGTTTATTAGTGGATTTGTATTTTCAAGTTATTGTGTCTCCACACTGTTTATTGGGATAATTTGCTGTTTTTTCCTTTGTTTCTTCTTTCTGTTTCCTTGAATATCACACCATTTTCTTTCTGTTACACTCTTTTGATACACCTCTTTGGAAATACAAGAAGAGGTACCTTCCAATTAATAATAGTGAGGCCTAATGTTGATACCCGATTGCAGATAACTTTGAGTGTTATTTGCTTCAAATATACTTGGACTACACTGTAAACGGGTTATCTCTTGTTGCAATGCTTTATATGTACAATAGCAAAATGCCAATAAAAGAATTTTTAAAAAAGAGATACATTGCATGAGTAGATAGTAGAATCCTTTGAATTTGTGTGTAAAAGTTCAGCATTGCGCTTGATTGGTGTTAGAGTAGGTAAGTAAATTGATATAAAGTGAGTGTACACATTAGAAATGATATTCTGGGGAGTTATAAATATGTTTTGAAAAGTGGATGATAGACCAAAGATTGTCTGAGCTTGTAAGAAAGATTTAAGGGAGTCCTTGCTAAACAATTGGTGTACCATGTTGCATTGCCTGCTGTCATTTTAAAAGCCAGCCCTGCTTTGCAGGCTGCTTTTAAATTGTAATTATATAAAAATTTGACTTTGAAATTAAGGTACTTCTAAATATTCAAGTTCCCTTATTTATATATATGTCACCTGTAAGTTCCTTCATAGCTGCCAAAGGGGCAGAGTGCCTTGTAACTATAAGCAGGGACATTATAAAACATGTTTTATAAGCCCTGATGAGGGATGAACTGCCAATTACATGTTCCCCCTAACAATGACATATTGCTTGTTGCCAGCTAGCAATGGTTGAGCAAGGGAATAATTTATTGAGACCTTGACTGACTCTAACTGACCTGTTTGAGACCTCCTTATTACTAATAGTAAGTTACTACTTGTCAATACTAATTGTATTTGTTTATTTATTTGTGTTTTATAGAGCGCAAACTTGACCTGTTAGGGATATCAAGTGCTTTACAGGAGTAACAGGTTGTATACAAGAGACTTAGAAGGGAGGTGGAAAACATATGGGATACAAACATGTAAAAACATTTTACGAGAAAATAGAGGTCCCTGTTCCTTGGGTGGGATGCCGGGAAGTGCCGGGTGGATAGTATTCAGGTAGCCCAAGGTGTGGCAGTAAACAGAAGCAGTCAAAGGAGGTTAGAGTGGTAGATACAGGCAATGCCGCCCCCTTTTTTGTTAGATTGTCTGTCCAGTCTTACAATGTTATAGTTGGGAGGGACTAAATGGTCTAGGCAGGGAGATGCGCATTCACTGAGCCATGATTCGGTCAGGATTGCTAGGTTGAATTTTTGGCTCAGGAAGAGATCAGCGACATCCACTGCATGCTTAGCGGCAGTTAATTAGGAGGTCGGTCAGAGGGGGGTCGGAGAGAGTGTCATGAGTTGGGGCAGACAAGGGTACTAGAGCTAGGTTGCCATTAACCACTCCTCTTTTGAAGAGGGTGAGCTGGTGGGGTTGATTGCAACCATGCAGATAGTATGTTTATCGCTCAAGTCTGGTAGACTTGGGGTTACTGGGGCAGAGTTTTAAGTAAGGAGGATGGCTAGAATATACTCTTCTGTGAGGTCTAGTGGGCGTGGGGTTATAGGGTTACATTTGAAAGCAAGTAGGATGCCTACAATTTCCTCTTCCAATAGGTGACAGGGCTGCTTGCGTGGGCGAATGTGTCTAAAGGATAGCAGTAGCAGGTGATGGGGTGTTTGGTGACAGGAGGGAGTAGAGTTCAGCGGGGGCTTGAAATTTGAGAAGGAGTGTTTGGTGAGGTGAAGGAGGTTTTTTAGTTCCAGACTGTAGGTTTGGATGCTCTGAGTTAGTTTAGCTGCTCTGTGGTGCAGAGTTTCAATATCCGTGTAAAAAGGAAGAGCTTGCGGGCTGGAGGTCAATGGTTTGGGAGCTATTCTTTTGTCATACACTGGTAATATGGCAGTGGGGCTAGGTCGACCTGTGTCATAGGCCCTTGTATGAGTGTGAGTATCCAAGTAGGAGGGAGGAGCTAGCAGGCAGGAGGTCCATGATTTTGGAACAAATCATTTAGGTATGTGCTGGTAGCATGGTAGTGGGGCTAGGTTGACCTGAGTCGAGAACCCTGAGAGGAGTGGTTTGTGAGTGACTAAGCGCGCTTGACAGATTGGTTGAGGGATCATTGGAGTGGGTGTTTGCTACCATGCAGGTGTCAAGCAAATGATTCACTATGTAGGTGGGGGATGAGCACTAAATGGAGGAGGGTGGTAGCGGCCGGATCTCCTTGAGGAATGGCGGAGGAAGTGTAGGGGTGGGAGGAGCATCCCCAGAAGAATTATGGGACACATATTCCTGAGAGACATTTCGGGTGGGGATTGGCCAGGTTTGGGTTGGTCTGATCCCCAACCTTGAAGCGGGTGGGGGGTAATGGCGAGCTGTGGGGTCTCTAGTATGACTAGACAGGGCTATTGCCCATACCGATGGCGCTGCATTGCACAGGGCGAGGGAGGGGGTCAGGTGGTGACAGTTGGTGTTGAGGGAGCAGGGCAGGATGCAGGTAGTGCACATGTTTTTTGAGGAGGGTGAAAAGGATAACCTACTAATAACCTACTTCCAACAGGGACCAACATCATCTTGATAATGTCAAGGTGACCTCACCACATATGTGTAGAGGATGTCATCTGCTGGTTAGTGAGGTTATTTTATGGATGCAGGTATCAATATTGATAGAAATTGAGAAAGTGAGGGATTGAGTGAATTGAAGACCCAGATCTTTAACTTTAGATTGCCATTGGAAGTTGGAGGAGGGGAAGTTAGGCTTAAAAGTGAATTTTTTCAAAGATATAATTTCGCATTTGTCATGATTCAATTTATAGCCAGATACTAAATCATAAGAAGTAAGTTCTGACAGAAAATCAGGGAGTGAAGATTGAGTTTTTTATTTCAATAACAGAATACCATCAGGATATGTTGCTAATTTGACATGTTGGATGTTGTGTGTGAATTCATGTATGTCGATATTTATCTGATCTTACACAAGAATGATTTGAGGACCAAGATAAAAAGAAACAGAGAGAGGGGACATCCTCGACATACTCCCTTACCGAGGATGAAAAATGATGAGGTCAACCCATTGTCACAAATTCCAGCTTAAGGAGAAGTATATATTAGTAAAATTAAAGCAGTAATTTTAGAGCCAAAGCCAAGTCAAGTGAGGGTGCAGAACTAGAATATCCAAACTACATAGTCAAAAGCCTTCTCAGCGTTTAAGGCGATGGCTGCCAGAAATACAGACATACCTATGGATTTAGAGCTAATATAAAAAAAAAGCAAGTATTATATGAAAGGTATCTGCCTTTGACAAAGCCCGATTACTACTTTCCCATAAGTTCAGAGAAAAAAAGGTTCTAATCAAGAAGCTAATATATTTGTGAAGATTTTATAATCTACATTGACAAGGGAAAGGTGTCTATAGTGCTTGCAGCAATGTGAGCCATTCTCATCCTTCAGATAAGACAAATGAGTACATCAAGAAAAGAGTCAGATGAGTTGGAAGATTTTGTAAAGGAGTGAATAAGGGTACATCAATTGGGAAGTAGTAGTTTGGAAAAGTATATTTTAAATTCAGCTGTCAAACTGTCTGGTCCTTTAGAATTATCCTTTTTAAGGGAAAGCAGTGCAAGATGACATTCTGAATGTGTGATGTCAGTTTCTAAAGATAAGTAATCTATATGGGAAGAGTCCGAACTTTTTAACAGAAGATAGGTATTGTAAGATATCAGGGTCCGAAGGTATGTGATCAGGTGAATATAGATTGGTGAAAAAGTTCTTCGATTTAGCTAAAATGTCCAAATCTTTAGAGTAGGTCATGTCAGTGTCATCTAAAATGGTATTGATTAATAATTTGTTATGCTTTATTTTAAGATGATTTGCCAATAGTTTCCTGGATTTGTTTTGACCCCATAATATTTGGTACTAGATTTAAGAAGGTAGGAGTATACGTTTTCAGTTGAGACATTGTTGAATTGAAGCTTAGCATTAATGATATGCTGTAAAGAGTATTGTGCATGATAAGTGTAATAAGAGTGTTCATGGGGTTTGATTTCCTCAAAAGTTAGTTTGGACTGGACCTCAGAAAGTTTCCAGAAAGATAAATAGTTAATGATGATATCTTGAGCCGGGGCTGTGGGAGGAGATAAGATGGCGAACTGATGCCGTCTTGGTGAGCCAGCACTCAGCGATGCTGCTAAGACTATTCCACCCTCCCTATATTATGGCTCGTTTATTTTGATGAAACTATCAAAAGTGTCAAGCAAAGATACTGAACTGTAGAGAAGAGGGAAAAGAGTTTTTCAGTGTAATCTGGATCCTATTCGAAAAACCGGCTTACCTGGGCTGCGGCTATACTGCTCTGAAATGCCGAATGCAGGTGATAGTGAGGACTGGATTCAGGTGTTTCCCGTGTTTGCCGTCCACATACGTGGCAATCCGACTCGCGGCTCGGCGTTTTGCAACTCTCTACAGTCTCAGACCTGCTTTCCGACCGCAGATTACTGCTCTATTTGGAGTTAGCCGAAGATTCCAGCCAGAGGGACCCAGGCAACAAGCTGTTTACCAGTAAGTTAATTGGAGATGCTGGGTGGCGACCGGACGGGAGGGAAGGCTGAGTCAGCAAAGGCAGACTACTTTAAACAGACTGCAGGACTTAGCAAACCAGTATTATGGCATTTACATTAAAGGAAGTCTGTGGAATTGTTGAAAACTGACATTGACACAGAATTAACTAATAGGAGTAAACTGGTTGGAATAAGTACTAATGCAATATGCAAGGAACAAATTAACACTGACAGTGTCTCTCCTGAATCTGTGAGAGTGAATCAAGACAAACTTTATCAGTTTCAAACTCAGACACAGACCCCAGAAAAGGATACGGTGGATAAAGAGGAAAGTAGAGAGAAATCTGCTGAAATATCAGAGATTGTGGAGGCTGGAGAGAAGGAAATCCTTGATAGATCAGGAAATTATGGGGAAAACATGGATACTGCATTAGATCAGGTGGATAAACTAGACTTCTTAACTGAGGGGGGGAGAGGTGATATCTAAAGGTGATCCCTCAAACTCAAGGGCACAGGATGTTCCCCTGGCAGATAGCGCTAAGGAGCCTTCACATGCAGGTGTGGGCACCAACAAGTCTAATATTCCAGAGCCTCTCGTAATAAATCAAAGTGACATGTCATCTGGGGACATGTTCACTCCTACCCTGCTATCTGTAGAAAATTCAGTCTCCAATAACGCTAATGCTAACACTGCTGATTTGGCATTGATAAATGACAACAATATGCTATTTTATTGTAACCCTACCCAAGAAGATGAGCGCCAGAGTCAAGGTGGAAGTTCTACTGATTCCCAAATGGAGCAACGATCTCAAACAAGTACAAGGAAAAAACAACTGGCATCTTCACTGACACCTAAAAAAGGAACTTTAAGGCTAAAAATATGAAGGACACGAAGGATAAGAAGATGATGCAAAGTGCACCTAGTATGGGGTCGGGAAAAAGGAAAACAGCACAAACTAAAGATCTCTCAGGTAATAGCCCCATGCGAAGATGGGTCCATCTAAAGGTGGGATTAAGACTGTGATATCCAGACTATCGTATGTTGGCTTGACAGACAAAGTCATCAGTGCCGTTAAGACCAGAGGCGGAGTACGTGGTTCAGTATCTGGTTCATAGTTAATTACAGAAATATCACCTGAGAGGCCTGCGGATGGAAGCTATAAGGGACCATCTGCAGTATCTACAACATCTGGATCTTTTCAGTTCTCTCACATATCAAGCATGGGGGAGGATTATCAAAACAAAAGTGCTTAAGATAGCGAAGCCCTGATATTATCACTGATCCTACTAGCTCTGAAAGATTAGAGGGAAGAGACAAAAGAGCTTTTTGCTCAAGTCAGAGCAGATAATCATAGTATACAGCAATCCTTGAAAGAGGTGACAACGAAAGTCAGGGTAATGACAGATGAGATAGCAGATCTGCAGCAGAGAGTGGTCTCTCCAGAGGAGGCCACTACCAAAGCAACAACTTTAGTTCAGCAACATGAGGACCAAATCACAAGCGTGCAACTCAAACTAGAAGATTCTGAAAACAGACAGAGAAGACAAAATCAAAAAATTTTTGGAATTCCTGAAGGACAAGAGGGTTCGGATCCCAGAACCTTCATATTCCAGGTATTGCAGAAGGCTTTCACAGATCTTGTGGATTGGAATTGGGACTGCCAGATCCAAAGGGCCCATATACTCCCACGGGTACAACGCCGGAAGGATAATCGCTATCCGAGACCGTTTTTAATTATTTTTGGAAACTTTTTGTTACGGCAAGCAGTCTCTTTAAAAACGGGCCCAAGATCACTGGTTGCTGTAGAATCTTTTTCTATCATTTTTTGCTCAGACTTCTGTAAGGCAACCATGGACAGGAGATGGCAACTGAGACAACTAATCGATCAATTGAAGGCTACGGGGGCTCAAGCATTTCTGCAAGAACCTGCTCTTTTGAAGATTATAAGGGGCGGACACACATTTTCTTTCTCTTCCAAATCAGAAGCGAAGGAAATATTACATGAATGGCAGAGGGGGCTGTACAAAATAAATACAAAGTATGAGGTTTTCGAGGATTACTCGTTAGCTGCACTGGGAGAGCAAAGCTGGTGTTCTCACATTTACCCTCTCTTTAACCTTTTTTTTTTTAGTCGTGCTATACTAGATTAATAGGCATGCCTAATTATCTATCTTCTTGGTACCTTTTTCCCATCTCTTATTTTCTTTCTCTTTTCTTCTCTGCTTCAGTAATTGCTATTGGGGGTGGGTCTGTCTCAGCGGTCACTGTGGAGGGTTCAGTTAGCTGCCACGTCACCCTAGCACTGAGAAAGGGTGGTGGGTGAAGGGGTAAGAGGGGTAGAAGGAGGTAGGGACCACAGGAGGTGGGCAGAAAAAGAAATTGCCAACATAAGGGTACAGAGAAAGGAAGAAAGCAAAATCATTAGTGTGGAAGGAAACTGTTTTAAGTCCACTGAATGAAATAATAGAAAAGGTAGCAGGCAATCATTTTTGAGGTGGGGTGGGTCAAATGTTTACCTTGGAATGTGGCAGGTCTGAATAGTAGAATCAAGAGACAATTAGTCGCTGAGGAATTAAAAATGTACAATCCTCAGATAGTTTTGCCATCGGAAACACATATTTCTTATAAGGACCGAGGTTTTTTAAGACAATTATACTTCAAAGTGGTAGTGAATTCGGCACAAAAATGCCTCTATCCGTGGAGTCGCTATTTTGAAGAACAAACGATTTAGAGCAACAGTGGGTAAGACAATGTCTGATAAGGGGGTAGATGGGCTATCGCACAGATGGAAATAGAGGGTAAAAAACACGTGTTTTGTTCAGTTTATGGTCCCAATATAGATGATCATACTATAATAGATACTGTGAATATGGAATTGTTAAATTGGGAGGGAGAACAGTTGGTGATGGGAGACTTCAACTGTATTATGGACTACTGGATAGATACTACAACGCGAGGGGATTCTCAAAGGATGTGGAAGACCCGGGCTGCGATCGGGGAGCAGGGTCGGCTACATGCAATTAAGGATGTCTAGAGGACCCTATGTCCAAACCTAGCGGGCTACACGTATTATTCCACCCCGCATAAGCTATATTCTAGAATTGACATGGCTTGGGCTTCAGATAAAATTCTATGGTCTACTATTATGGAAATATGTCAGAGGGTTACCTCTGATCACTACTCTATTCTCCTCTCATTTAGGATTTCTTCTGAAAATAAGGGACATAGATCTTTTTCTTTCCCTAGATATCTATTATTAAAAGAAGACTTTGTAGTTCAGACTAGGGAACATCTTAAGGAATTCTTTAAAATAAATATTGGGTCGGCTTCGCCTATAGTGGTCTGGGACACATATAAGGCGCCTATTAGGGGATTTACCCAACAATATATCTGGAGGCAAAATAAGGAATGGAAAAAGGAAACAGGAGCGATTATGAAAGCCATTCGCACAACAGAAAATCAACATAATAGAGGCAGTATCCAGAGATCCTCAAAAGATAGAAGAATTGGGGTATACGTTAGTCGATCTTAGTTCAGCTCTGAAGATGACATTTAGAGAGAGAAGCATAACGAAACTTAGCAAATATCGATTATCCGTTATTCGTCTGGCAAAAAAATAGGTAAGGTTCTCGCATTTAAGGTAGCAGATGACAGGGCTAAGACCAATATAAAGATGATTAAGGGTCTTAATAATAGATTATAGGAGTGCCCACATCAGATAATGGAACAATTTGCAGCTTACTATCAACAATTATACAATCCGGAGACTCAGCCAAAACAGGAGGATATACTTAAGTATATGCAAGATAGTTCTCTGAAAAATATGGGGGATGAAATGTCTCACTCTCTGGCAAGGGATATTACAATGGAGGAAATAAAATTGGCAGTTAACGTTTTACCATCAGGCAAAGCATTGGGAGAAGATACCATAACCCTGGAATTTTATAAGACCTTCATAGATGATTTATTACTACCAATTAGTCAGGTTATGAGAACTATCGGAACAGAGGGTAGGGTTTCTGATTCTAGGAACTTGACGCAAATTGTCTTTTTTCTTTAAAAAAAAAAACAGCACATGAGTGTGGGTCGTATCGGTCAATTTCACTTATTAATACTGATGTAAAATTCTTTGCAAAGATCCCTGCAAGGCGCCTTGCTCCAATAATGCCTAGTCTGGTGTCGCCTCACCAGCACAGGTTTATCCAAGGGAGGGATACCACTGCACATGTAGGATCAACCCCACTTGGTATGATTCTGTTAGATGCTGAAAAAGCATTCAACCGAGTGGGGTGGGACTTCTTGTGGACCACACTCTCAGCTGTCGGCATTAAAGGTCAATTTAGGAAATGGGTACAAGCTCTATATGGTAAAAATTGCGCTAAAATAATGTATGCTGGACTACAGTCCTCTATCATTCTGATTCGTCGTAGTACCCGTCAGGGGTGTCCCTTATCACCACTGCTTTTCGCTCTTTATATAGAGCCATTTATCTCGGTTTTACAAAACCAACAGTTAATGTTTCCCCTTATGTTAGGGGCAAACTCGCTCAAGGTCATTCCATACGCAGATGATATTGCAGTGTTCTCAACAGAACCGGGGGTGCACTGCAAGCAGCACGTAGGACAGTTTGGGGCGATTTTAGGCTACAAACTAAATATCAATAAAACTCAAGTTCTCCTAAATCATAAATCTCCAGCTCCAATACAGGGGGTCTGTTTGGCCACTACTCACCTGGGCGTCAAGGTGGCCGCACAGATAGATAGGATAATTCCTCTAAATGAAAAAACACTGCTGAAAGATACAGCCAAGTCACTAAAGAACTAGCACAAAGTGCCTATAGGTATCATTGCGCGTATAAATATCATAAAAATGAAGATCTTGCCCAAGTTCCTCTATCTATTTCGGTCTATCCCACTGCGAGTGACAAACTCTTTTTTTAAGCAGCTGGAGGGAAGGGATCTTAAGTAGCTACAAGAAGGCATGATGAGCTATAGGTTCATTAAAACTTCCCTACAGTCAAGGCAGCCTCGACTTTTTCTAAATATATTTTTGGTCAGCTTTTTTTGGTAGTTTTCGCAGCTTCAATAATCCTGAGAGTAGTACTTCTTTCATCAATCAATCAATCAATCAATCAATCAATCAATCAATCAATCAATCAATCAATCATTTGTAGAGCGTGCTACATACCCATGAGGGTCTCAACCCGCTGGGGGGGGGTGCTGCTACTTGAAGAGTCAGGTCTTGAGAAAGTCGTCTGAGGGCCAGCAGGTCCTGGGTCTGACGTAGGCCGGTAGGGAGAGTGTTCCAGGTCTTGGTGGCGAGGTAGGAGAAGGATCTGCTGCCGGTGGTGGTTTTCCAGATGCATGGAACTGTGGCGAGGGCAAGGTTGGCTGAGTGGAGGCTGCGGGTGCGGGTGTAGAAGCCGAGTCGACCGTTAAGGTATGCTGGTCCGGCTTTGTGTAGGGCTTTGTGTGCGTGGATGAGGAGTTTGAAGGTGATCCTCTTGTTTAGGGGGAGCCAATGCAGATCTCTCAGGTGGGCTGTGATGTGGTTGCGTCGGGGGACGTTGAGGACCAGTCGTGCTGAGGTGTTCTGGATGCGTTGGAGCCGTCTCAGGAGCTTGATTGTTGTTCCTGCATGGAGGGCGTTCCCATAGTCCAGTCTGCTGGTGATGAGGGCCTGGGCGACGGTTTTCCTTGTGTTGGAGGGGATCCACTTGAAAATACTGCGGAGCATTTGGAGGGTGAAGCAGGAAGCAGAGACGGCGTTGACCTGCTTGGTCAAGGAGAGGGCAGAGTCGAGGATGACCCCCAGATTGCGTGCGTGGTCGGTGGGTTCTGGGGGTGTTCCTAGTGATGTTGGCCACCAGTAGTCGTCCCAGGCTGAGGGGGTGGAGCCGAGGATGAGGACCTCTGTCTTGTCTGAATTCAGCTGCAGTCTGCTCTCCTTCATCCATTTTACGATGGCATTCATTCCTCTGTGGAGGTTGGTTTTGGCGGTGCGGGGGTCTTCGGTGAGGGAGATGATCAGCTGTGAGTCGTCGGCATAGGAGATGATGTTGAGGCTGTGCTGCCATGTAGATATTAAACAGTGTCGGGCTGAGGGATGATCCCTGTTGATCGCCGCAGATGATCTCGGTGGTCTTGGAGCGGAAGGGTGGGAGGCGGACGCTCTGGGATCTGCCGGAGAGGAAGGATGTGGTCCAGGCCTGGGCCTTCTCTTGGATTCCGGCGTCGTGGAGGCGTGCTGTTAGGGTGCGGAGGCAGACTGTTTCGAAGGCGGCTGATAAGTCCAGAAGGATGAGGACGGCTGTTTCTCCTTTGTCCATGAGGATCCTGATGTCGTCGGTGGAGGCGGTCTCGGTGCTGTGGTTGCTGCGAAAGCCGGATTGGGATCGGACCAGAATGTTGTTATCTTCGAGGTAGCGAGTCAGCCGGCTGTTGACGATCTTCTCTGTGACTTTCACCGGGAAAGGGAGCAGGGAGAAGGGCCAGAAGTTCTTGAGGTGCTTGGGGTCTGCCTTGGGTTTCTTCAGTAGGGCGTTGATCTCTGCCTGCTTCCAACTCTCCGGAAAGGTTGTTGTCTCAAAGGAGATGTTGATTGTTTTCCGGAGATGGGGTGCGATGGCTGTGCTGGCTTTATTGAAAACGTGGTGTGGGCATGGGTCAGATGGGGATCCGGAGTGGGTGGAGTTCATGGTCTTGGTGGTGTCTTTGTCGCTGATGTTGGACCAGGCGGTCAGGCGGCTGGTGCGGGTGGTGGTTGCAGGGGTGTTGGTCTCGGCGGCGGAGGCGGTGGTGGCAGTGTTGAAGCTGTCCTGGATGTCGGTGATCTTGTGGTGAAAGAAGGTGGCGAGTGAGTCGCACAGGTCTTGCGATGGGGGAATGTTGTTGGTGTTGGAGCTGGGGTTGGAGAGTTCTTTCACGAAGTTTAAGAGCTCTTAGCTGTTGTGTGCGTTGCTCTCTAGGCGGTCCTTTGAGGCAGTCCTCTTGGCGGTTCTGATGAGTTAGTGGTGTCTGCGGGTGGCGGTCTTGTGGGCTGTGTAGGTGTCTGGTGTTCGGTCGCATAGCCAGCTCTTCTCCAGCTTCCAGCAGGCGTGCTTGTTGGTCCTGAGGTCTTTGGTGAACCATGTGGCTTTCTTGTTGGTGTGGTTGGCAGCGGGTGTCCTGAGTAACTAATGGTCCAAACTAGTACAAAAGGGTTAAATTCAAGACTGCCCGAGATAGTATATCTATATGGCACGCTATTTCAATTAACTATAAAGTATCACTTTTCCATTATAAATTCCCCCTCTGGTACAATCCAGGTCTGCCAGAGATATTCCACGATCCTGTGGGTAAACGTTGGGCCAGCTATGGGGTAGTATGCTTAAGTGATCTGTATGATCATAGCGGCTTTATCTCTTTCAGAAATTTCCAGATACTGTATAAACTACCAGATAACATATATTATAAGATCCGCGATGACTTTATACGACAACTAAATCTGATGAAGATATCTGACTCTGACATATGTAATTGTTTACACGTTATCAATGAAAAATACTTTATCAGCCGAGCGTATAAACGCCTGTGCACTCACAGATCGGATGATTGTGTTAGAATAGCTATATCGCTGGAGCAAAGTCCTGGGGACACCGGTCATGGCTAACAATATATCACAAGCCCTTAGCACAATAAATAAGGTTGTACACTTTTCCAATCTGCAATTACAAAAGTATCGTACAATATGTCTATTATATTACACGCCGGAATGAATAGCGAAGTGGTCATCTAACAATTTGTCCAGGGATCGGACAAAATGCCCAAGATGTGATCTGCATGCGGCAGACATAAACCACATGTTTGTTATATATCCATATCTCTCAACATTCTGCCAGAATGTTGTTCAAGTCGCAAAAGTTGGGGATAGAAGCACCTTTAACGACTATGGAAATAATGATGGAAATAAGGGATTTGAGATCTAATATTGAAGATTAATTAACTATCTTGCTATTGTCTGCAAGATTGAAAATAGCCCAGGTTTGGATCTCACCAACACCTCCCATGGTAATGGACTGGTGGACATTAGTTAGACAGATATACAATATGGAACAAGCGCTAGCTAAATCAAAGGGTGCTCGTTCTATATGTAAATTTAACATAATCTGGGGATCATTTTTTTAAGGGCTAATTAACAATATGTGAAATGTATTATTGTTTTTTGTTCATGCTATTGTTTCCACGTACGTAATCACTTTTACTGTAACTACTTCTCAGAGATGTATATGCTCGGATCATGATTCTATGGTTTATTCTATGTATCCCTTATATTGTCAAATAAAAATTTTGGGGGAAAAAAAGATATCTTGAGCAGAGGCCTTAAAAGTGTCTCATGTGGTTTGATAAGGGATTGTATCTCTATGATTAAAATGGAAATTGTAATCTCTATGACTAAAATGGAAATATTTGTGAAAGAAAGAAGAGAAAGAAGAGGCAAAAGTGGTAACTAACAACAAGGAGTTATTAAACCGCCACCTTTTGGGAGAGACAGGCTAAGGTAAAAGGTCCAGATGCACAGAGACCGAAGAAAGATCAGAGATTAGAATGGAGACAATATCTGAAACATGTAAAGATTGAATCAGAGGATTTGAGGCGAAAATGTAGTCTATCTGAGATTGTGTGTGTTGTACCAGCGTACAATAAGTATATTCCTTTAGGGTGGGGTTGTATAATCACCAAACATCTGTTAGGTGACATTGCTGAATAGCATGTACAAATGCTTTTTGCGACTTATTTAGGGTTTAATGAGAGGAGGAGTATCTGTTTAGAAAGGGATCAACAAAATGATTACAGTCACCTGCTAAAACTACGTTATCATCGGGATATTGTAAGAGTTTCTGGGAAATAGTAGACCAAAACTAACAATCGGGAGTGTTAGGATCCTACACATTAAAAGAACAATAAGAAAATTATCAATACAGATTAAGCAATAACTATCTCCCCTTTGCATCTCTTTCCTGAGACAAAGGTTGAATGAGTAAGGATTTATGACATAAAATCATAACTCCATGTTTTAACCAGTACCCATGAGATGAAAACTTCACCCACCCACCCTTTATGTAATTTCACAAACTTGCTTTCTGTAAGATGGGATTCTTGCATGAAAGCAATATGACGATTCAACTTTGACAGATGAGTCAAGACTGTTGTTTTGATTGGGGAGTTGAAACCTCTGACATTCCAAGACACCATTGTCAAAACCATTAAGATAAAAAACTAGATGAAGGGTGCAATCAGACACAGGGATATATTTACTAGCCCCATGAGCTGCCGGAGCGTCATTGTTTTACACTCTTGTGGCACAGAGTGCAGACCCATAGGTAAGAGGCCATGAAAAGCCACCCTGCTTGGCTTTTTATAGCCTCATAGATAGATGTGGTGTGAGGCAGTGCTGCACAAGTCACTGCATTGCCTTACACTGTGTCAGGAAGCTGTGTCATGGGTGCTGCATTGCAGTGGGTGTTCCTATGCAATGCACATGGATTTTGACACATTCCCAGATTTACAACATAGCTTAAATTTTGGAATGAGTCAAAACTGTTTTCCTACCCAGGCGCAGAATAATGAGGAGAAATAACTTTATTTCTCCTCATTAGTTCCTCTTTCTATGTGTGCTGCATTCTGCAACACACATAGAGGAATATTCCTCCATTGATAGGTATCCTTCCTGAACAAAAACAATCAGCCTACAATACGGACACCTTTGCACCATGGTGCAAGGTTGCCTCTATTGGAGCAAGGCAGCCATTTGTGCACCAGCGCAGTGAAAGAGAACAGGAATGCGCTGTATCCCATAGATACGGTGCATTCCTGCACTTTTCTTTTGACACAGGGCAGCACAGCAAAGAGACTTGCAGGGCTGCCCCAAGTCAAAAAGCTGTAAATGAGGTCCATAGTTTAAAAAGATTAAAAAAAGAACCAGACAAGTAATAGAAAAAATAACATCATAAAAAGTAAGTGATACCTCAACAAGTCCTGAATGATGAACGCATGAAAATGGAAAGAAGAAGGTAGAACCAAGGAAACGAAGGAAAGGAAAACAGATAAAGTGCAGTGAAAAAGGAAATTAAGAAAGAGGACAAAAAGAGTAAAAAAAAAAGGAAAACTAACCTATAAATACTTTAATGAGCCTGGGGAGAGACTACAAGGAAAATACTGCACATCTAAACTCCGGAGGGAAACAAACCTTAAGGAGGGTGATGTGACATGGAATGGGAGACAAGGTCATTAACTCACAGGAAACAATGCCTGTAATAATAAAAGCATTAAGGTAAGTTGACTAAAATAACATGTCATAACTTTTAGCATTACTACATCATAAAGTAAAGTGAAGAAAGCCATAACAGTGACAGAACAACCCAATATAATCCATCCACACAGGTATGAAACAGGTAAGAAATTGAAACAGAGAAATCACTATGACAAAAGAGCGGGTGTGGTGGTATCCAAAGTCTCCACTCTACATGTTGCAAGGAAAGCCTGGAGCCCAAAATGTGCTCCAACAGAGCAAAGATTTGGTTGCATACTTAAGTAATCTCTTCGCTAATCCGCTGTGCTATTGGCATAGTCCTGGGAAAAGAAAATATTGTGACCTGTCCAGGAGATATGCTTCAGTTGCTTGACAGCGGAAATTACATGCATTCATCTGGTGTACTCTGGAAAATACAGAACATCTCCTCTAGGCATTTTAAAAGTGGTAGGAACCAAAGAAGAATGGACTAACCTGTGTGCCCACTTTAAATGAAAGGTGGACTGCTTGTAACTTCAAAATTTGAGGTAAAAAAGTTTTGAAGAATGAAAGAAGATTTTACCCTTCTTTGATTACAGGAAGACCATAAATTTGAAGGTTACTCCTTCTATTGTGATTTTCAATGTCTTCTACCTGTTTCTTGAAGGTGACTACCTGTGTTAGCAGATCATTCACTTTAAGAGACGTTTTGTTGAAACTGGTGATTTGTGGGTCCACAGTGGATAATTGCTCTTCCATATGAGACCACCTGTTGCTGAGATTCTGCAACCTGAAGTTAGTTTCTTCCATAAAGGGGCATAGGGCCCTAAGCTCCTCCAACAGGAGATCCAATGAGGCATTGGGGAGTGATTTTGTGAGAGCAGGTGAGTCCTTTTTAAGTCTTTTAGATAATTCCTTGCCAGGATTAGATTGCCAAGAACTGGCGAGTGCGCCCGAGCAGAAAAGGAAGTAGAGCTTTTAGGAGAAGAAGATTCTTCCATTTTAATATGTGGTGAAAACGCAGTAGAAACGCCTAAAAAATCTTCCTGTACAAAGCCTGTAGCTTTGTTTTAGATACATTTGCCTGCCTATAACCTGGAGTCACTAATAAACTAAGTGAAATATAGGATAGATAGCAGTGTATGGCACACAACAGGAGCTCAGGGCCACACGATAAGGTAAGTCAGCTGAGGAAAGAAGTAATACAGCAGAACAGGATATAGATAAATCCTCACAAACTGTCAAAATGGAGTCACTTCTTTAGGGAGACGATTTCACACAGGACATAGAAGTTACCTCCATCTGCCAGTCGTCTGGCTGTTTCATGTCCACAGAAGCCTAAAAGTGTTGCAGACAAAGTGAGCTTGTTCAAGCTCATCATATGTCCTTCCAATCACAAACGGTGGCCGCATGTGAAGCAGGCAGGTGCTCTAACAAAAATGTATTTATGTCTTCCCAAGTACTGGAAATGAAATATGCAGCAGCTGCGACACTTCACAGGCATTTATGCTGAGTTGAGGGGCATTTTTGATGAGGTAAGCCGCCTCTGCATTTCCGTGTACCGTCCTCGGAGCCTCAACGGAACACTGCTATCTTGCCCGAACATCAAGCCATGCCCCTGCTTGGCATCTTCTAAAAGATTATTTTGATGTGGAACTAGTTATGCCAATTCCTGTGCAGATGGCTGATGGGAAATGCAGTCACGGTACTTCCTGTATAGATGGAGAATGGTTATGCAGTGTGTTGTAACTTACATCAATGGAATTTCCCTGCCCCTATGTTTCCTTTCCCCCCTCTCATGCAGCTGTACTTGGTACACCCCATGTGTCAGCTGGCGCTTGCTCTGGAATGTTGACAGAGCAGCGCGGCTCCTAGATGACAGCTGACGACATCCATGTGTTATTGCTTTACTAATAAAGAACCTGTCTTTATACCACGGTGTGCCGTGATTACTACATTCTTGGCGACGAGGACGAGGAAAGCTGTGCCAGGGACAGCGGATGTCGTCTCCCTGGTGAATTTATTGCTGTCAAGGAAGTAAGATGAAAACGTATCCATGAGGAGCTATTGAAGTGATGTGAAAAGAATATAAATGACAGTGCGATCGAGAGAAAGGTGCTGACCCACATGAACTTCAAGTAAGAGGTTGAAGAGTGAAAGGGATCACCTCCCTGCGTATTGGCCGTTAAGAAATCTTAAAGGGTGGTTTGGAACGTGAATCGGGTGTCGGGCCGGGCACCGTGACCTCCTATCACCCCGGTCTGAAAGCTATGAGTGGATGCGCGTCAAGGCTCTATTGATCAGCGCGTTAGTGTGCAAGTTCGTGTGTCTCACCGGGCACAGGGGGCGCAGAGGCAGAGCACGAAGGCAAGGACGGCGTCTGTGAGGCGAACTGTACACTCTCCGTTCGCAATTGTACAGGCGGCGGAAATAACAAAAGACAAAGAAACGCGCTGCGCTCAGCGCACAGTGGAACTTGGAGCTAGTGGCGCGAAGGTGTGAGAGAATTCATAACTCCGTGTCAGAACCACGGTGGGAGGCGGCGCGTTTGCCGTGAAGTTGTCTCACATCGAGGATCACATTGTCTGACACATTTTCCGTTTTTGAGCTTGACATTTAAAGAACAGCACACTTACTGGGGGGAGAAGCTCACGAAACTTCACCGCACCATTCCCTCGAGCTCTTCCGACGTGACTGGATGTGATTCTGTGAGGGGAAGTTGTCTCCACAGGAAGGTCCCGCCAGTGGGTGGAGGCTAGCGGCCTTATTGGTTTTGAGAGAAGTTACTTGTGGAAGTAGAAAGGGGACTGAACTAACTTCCATTATTGTTGTTTTCCCTCTTTCCTTTAGCTGTATTCATGGAGGGGCTGTTGTAATAATTTTTTTTTTCTTTTTTCTTTCTTTTCCACATGGAATAATTGTAGCGCTCCATAGATTAATATTTGCCTGCAGAATATCTATCTTTAACGTTCTGTCGAACAGGAAAGGCCTATTCTAGATAGTATAGCACTGCATGGCAATGGCGGGGGCGGGTATGAGTCAGCCTCCCCCCTTTCTAAATGAGTTAGGAGAACCTGTCATTCCATAGAGGAGGTGGGAAGGCATTTTCAAATCATATCTGATTGCCATAGGTGGTAGCAATTACACCAATATACGTAAGCAACATATACTTCTCCACAACTTGGGAACACATGGGAGAAAGATCTATGAAGACATAACAGGGAGGTTAGAGGAGGATGAACAAGAGAAAGTGGAGGAAGAAGTCAATGTATAGGAAAGCACACTCAGGGAACTAGGGGCTCATTTCAAGGAGAAAATAAATGTGGTGATGGAAAGGCACAAGTTTTTTAAGAGGGTGCAGAAGAGGGAAGAAAAAGTGAGCAATTACATAGCAGTACTGAGAGGGTTGTCAGCCACATGCGAATTTGGACAACTCACTGACTCTTTGATCAGAGATCAACTGGTGAGGTGCACCAATGACTCCAAAACTCAAGAGGAGTTACTCACCAAGAACCCCAACTTAGATGAAGCCATTAACATAGCCAAGGGTCTAGAACATACCGCGAGGTGTATTAGGGAAATGAAATCACCAGAGGGGACAAACAAAGAGAGGGCAGAAAACAAGTCTAGTACAGAGGGAGAAACTGTCTGCAAAGTAGGGGACAAGAACAAAGAAGTGATTCGTAGTAAGTCAGGCCCTATGGTGTGTTTCAAATGTGGCAGCCCCAATCATTTGGCAAGTAACTGGAAGTGCCCTGCTAGGAATGTGCAGTGTAGAAAGTGCAACAGGTGGGGACACTTCTCCAAAGTGTGTAAAACTCCAGGCAAAGCTGTGCATGTCATTGAAGAATCCACTCAAGGGGAGGAAGGGGAGAGATCATATGTTTTCCAAGTAAGTGGGGATGAGGAAGATGACGTGGACATGTATCCTAAATGTGATGTTCTTCTAGATGGAGAGAAGTTTAGTATGTATGCTGAGTCTTGCTCCCCCTACACCCTGGTGGATAAAAAGGTTTTTGAGGAAAAGTTTGCAAACCATCCTGTGAAATTGTTGCAACCTGACATCAGTCCCAAGGGGTACAACGAAGGGAGAATACCACTAGAGGGCATGTTGACTATGAGGATTTCCTTTAAGGATAGACATACGGTAGGAAAGGGGTATGTATCCTCTAGGGGCTCAACCCTGCTGGGCTGGAAACATCAGAAACAGTTAGGTATTACCCTAGACCAGAATAACAAAGAACAAGTGTTGTTAATTGACCCCATGGGCATAGCAGGAAATCTTACAGAAGAATTTAAAGAGGTGTTCAGTGACAATTTGGGAGTGTTCAAGAATTATATGCACAAGATCATCCTCAAGGAGGGGGCTGAACCTGTAGTGCACAAGACTAGATCCATACCATTGCGCATGAGAGAACCCCTTGAGCAGGAACTTCAGAGACTGGTCAGTCAGGGAGTTATCAAAGAAATAGAAAGTTCCACTTGGTTGGCCCCGATTGTTATCACGGCAAAAGATGGATGGAATGCTATAAGGCTCTGTGTGGACCTGAGAGGCCTCAACGCTAACATCCTGGTGGACAGATATCCCCTTCCCAGGATAGGCGAAATGCTGAGCACGATTAAAGGAGCAAAGTATTTCAGTGTGCTGGATTTATCCTCAGCCTACTACCAAATCAGACTTCACCCGGATTCTCAATTGCTCACTGCATTCACAACCCCGTTTGGAAACTTTAAGTTCTTGCGTATGCCATTTGGTTTGGCGTCAGCGGCCGCGGCCTTCCAAAGAGTCATGCAACATGTATTAAAGGACTGCAAGAACACCCTTTGCTTCCAAGATGACATACTAATCTACGGGGGCAGTGAGGTGGAGCACAATGAGATGGCAAAGGAGGTGTTAAAAAAATTAAGAGAGGTAGGATTCACCACCAAACCTTCAAAATGCAAGCTAGGAGTATGCTCTGTAGACTACCTAGGACACACCCTCTCGGAAGAAGGTATCAAGCTGAAGAATGATCTAATCAGAGCGGTGAGAGACGCACCTACCCCCAGGTGCAAAGAGGACATTCTATAATTTCTGGGTCTTGCTGAATACATGGCCAAGTTCATTAAGGATTCTGCGATGGTGTCCCAGCCATTAAAAGAACTTGATCAAAAAAGACAGTGTTTTCAATTGGGGTAAAGAACAAGAGATGGCAATGAAGGGCATAAAGAAGGCCATCATCAAGGCCCCATTCATAGGAAAGTTTGACCCTAATGGCGTGACCATCATCTCAACGGATGCCAGCAACCGAGGTTTAGGGGCCACCCTAGCGCAAAGAGAGGGGAGCAAAATCAAGGTGGTGGCCTTCGCATCCAGAACTCTCACTGCATCAGAAAAAAATTACTCTACCATAGAGAAAGAAGCACTAGCGGTCTATTGGGCAGTCTGCCACTACAAATTTTTCATCTGGGGAACTCCTTTTGAAGTGCAGACTGATCACAAACCATTGGTCTCATTGCTCACAAAAAAAGACATGGAAAGCATGACGCCTCGTATAGCCAAATGGGCAGTGGGATTACAAGCCTACAGCTTCAAAGTGTCATACATTCCCGGACAACAAAACAGGGTAGCTGATTTCCTGTCGAGAGCGCCGGCGGAGGAAGAGGTGGAAGAGGAGCCGAGAGGTGACTCAATTCTGGAGTTGCGCCTAGCAGCGATAGAAAAGAATACTTGGGAAACTCAGATGGAACAGGATGAAACACTGAAGAAAGTAAGGAGACATATACTCACGGGATGGCCGAAGAAGTGCAAAGACATGGAGACGGAGATCCAGCCATATTGGAACGTGAGAGAAGACCTATCAGTAGAGGGTGATTTAATAATGAAATCCGGGAAACTAGTCCCCCCAGAAGCATTGAGGAACCAAATAGTGGAACTAGCACACGAAGGTCACTTAGGCAGAAGCCTGAGCAAAGCAAGACTTCGTACGGACTACTGGTTCCCAACGATGGACAGTGAAATGGAGGACAAGGTGCGTGATTGCTACGCGTGCAGCTTGAGTGACAAGTCGAAGACCATGAGAAGAGCACCCTTGTCACCAGTGGAGGTACCTGAAGCTCCGTGGAACAAGTTAGGCTTGGACATAGCCGGGCCGATCCATGGTAGGGGGCCTCAAGACTGGTACCTACTAGTCATGGTGGACTACTATTCCAGTTGGGTAACCTGTAAGGTAGTCCACAACGTGAACACCAGAGCGATCATCGAGTTCATGAAAGAGGTGTTCTCAAGAGAAGGAGTGCCTGAGACCCTGGTGACAGATAATGGCGTACAGCTAATCTCAGAAGAAATGAAGGAATTTCTCAAGGACTGTTCTATAGCACACGTCCGCACGCCCCTGTACTGTCCCAAAGCAAACGGCAAGGTGGAAAGAGTAAACCGCATGGTGAAAGAGTGCATACAGTTGGCCAAACAAGCGGGACAGAACATCGAAGAAGCGTTAAGGGACATGCTGTGGGCCTACCACACCACGCCTAAGTCTACCACCGGATGCACGCCTTTCGAGTTACTGAGGGGAAGGAAAGCGGGCACCAAACTCACACCCAGTTGGATGGGAAGAAGTCAAATAGTGGAGGCCAACCCCCAGGAGATCAAGAGGAGGATAGAAGCTAATCAACGCAAATACAAAGAGTGGTATGACAAGAAGTGGGGAGTTAAGGAGAGAAGATTCCAGCAAGGACAAAGAGTCTATGTAAAGAAACCGGAGAGACTGAGAATAGGAGGAGACAAGTTCTATGCCCCCAGTACAATCAAGACACGAAACAAGAATTCCGTAGTCATGGAGGATGGTAGACTGTGGAGCCATGACAGGGTAGTGCCAGCAGGAGGGGAAGAATCCAGGTCTCACACGACAAGTTCTGAGGGTGGAGACATCAGCGGGGAGACAAGACTAGACAGGAGAAGTGGCAGACCTAGGAACGCTCAACAATGGCATAAACATTTTCAAATGAGATAGCTTCCTGAGGGCAACCCCTGTTAGCTCAGCAGGCTACTCCAGTTAGTCCCAAAGCCCGGACAGGGAGGTTACTACCCCTTCTCTTATCCTTTTGGGGAGGGTTGTCACCTTTCTCACCTGCATCTGTTTTTCTATTACTGTTATCTGTTTCCATAGGGAGGATGATGTGTTGTAACTTACATCAATGGAATTTCCCTGCCCCCATGTTTCCTTTCCCCCCTCTCATGCAGCTGTACTTGGTACACCCCATGTGTCAGCCGGCGCTTGCTCTGGAATGTTGACAGAGCAGCGCGGCTCCTAGATGACAGCTGACGACATCCATGTGTTTTTGCTTTACTAATAAAGAACCTGTCTTTATACCACGGTGTGCCGTGATTACTACACAGTGGTGTCATATTCTGACCTAATCATTTTAGTTGCAATACCAGAGCAAGAGTTAACCATTTTGGGTGGTGAATGCACCCTATTTATGGGGTATCAGGACGAGCTGGATCTGGAAATGCTCTGTCCAATACTGCTTTTGGTTAAAGATTGTTGACGTATTTGCACACACATTTTCATCTTGCATTGAGCACGGTGAAATGTGCGCAGAGACAGGTTTGGTTTTATTGGAAGTATTCCCGCGCCAGGAAAGAGTTTGCATTAGGAGGAAAAGAATAGAACCCTAAACGGGAAGGATTACAAGATTCTGGAAGCTACAGAGCTTGATGAGGCAAAGAAGTTTAAATACACTGGAAACCCAACTAGCTAAAGATAAATCTGAATTGAAGAATGGTGATTAGTGCAAAGTGAAACGATATTGTTTCAGATTGTTTTTTTAGTTTATTTTTTCAACATTTTAGACGTTATGGTGGGCATCTATCTATCAATCAGTGGGAGAGTATTATTAAAATTGAAAGCACAAAACATATTCATATCTTATAATAATATTATAAAATAATAATACGGGTGCTATTAGTGGAGGCGTCATTATTAATGTTAAGAGTAGCTGCATCGGCAGAGAAATAAACCTAACACAGATATCATTGCACTGTGTTCTTTGAAAATGTAAAATTTAAAAAGCGGAAAATGGTTACGGATTACAATAGCAAAATCTTAGCATCAGCAATTATAATTGAATGACTGCGTTTTTTGCATCTTGCTGAAATTCGGAGTTTTAAATGAATCTAACATTAATATATGAAAAGGGTATCCTGCAGGCAGAATATATCTTAGTTCTATATTTGTTAAATAAGGGCTATATGCTGCTGATAAGACTTTCAACAGGGTACCTGGGGGGCTCGTGCAGATTAATGGCATCAGGAAAGCATTCACCTGTGAACCGCCTCTTGGAATTTTGGTGAAGGTCACGCATTATTCTCCAATTAGAATGTCAAATCTAATTAGACTTTCCCTCAACACACCTTCTAACAATGACAAAATGAATGTTCCCTCTGAATTCCTAACAAGCGAGTAATGTTGCAGATGAGCCTGGGGAGCCCTTGCTCAGATGTAACTCCGGGGAAGAGCATCCATCATCTGTCTCTGGCACCCCAACTACCTGGCGCGTGGCAGCGCGCGCACGCGCCCGTCTTTCCTACTCGCTAGTAGCTTGCTCTGCAAATCCGGGGTACGCGGTGATGACGGGAGGATGCTATCATGAACAAGTTTCGTGAGAAGGAATGCCCTTCATTCAACTCATCTGCTTTACTTCTAGTGGGACATTTTCAGCAAGGGCCTATCTCCAGTAAGTCTAGAATCGACTCATGCTTACTTCTTTACTAGAGAATCGATTTAGCGTCTCCTCTAGTGAATTTATGAGGCATATATATAAGCAAATATAGGGGCAGATGCACAAAATCAGTTATGAGTTTAGGGAGCAGTAGTACTGGAGTACATGCGTGTACTATGCCTTCAAGGGCCTTATTTATGAAAAGTGACGCATCGCTGCGTGAAAACAGCGATGCGTCACTTTTCACTGCGCACTCCTTGCGACACCAATGATGCGTCATATTTAATGTATGACGCATCATGTCGCAAGGAGTTACAGATACGTCAGTATTTCTGACGTATCTGTAAGCGCAAAAGTGACGCATTGCTGGAGTGTGTCACAAAAGTGACGCAACTCCAGCAATGCGTCCTTTCACATGGGGAAAGCCCCATGTGAAAGGGCTTGCGTCAGTCTTACGCCTGCTGTGAGGCAGGCGCAAGATTTTGACGCATCAGCGTCCTAAAAGTGACGCAGTGAAATCTCATAGATTTCACTGCGTCACTATTACTAGGCTTTTTGCGGGGGAACGCCCACTCTGCATACATTATACCTGATGCAGGTATAATGTGGCGCAGGGGTTTAAAAAGTGACGCATCTACCTAGATGCGTCACTTTTTAAATATGGCGCAACAAGGCGCATGTTTTACGCCGCCGATGCGTCACAAAAAGTGACGCATCAGCAGCGCAAAACTGACGCAAGGCCTCATAAATTAGGCCCTTAGTTCAAGTTGAAAGTGAGCAGTCCTTTCTACTGGTGCTAACTGTACACGATTAGTCCCATTGTAGATGTCCTCGAGTCAATTCGCGAAGACATATAGAGCCGGATTTACAAATCTAATCTTACAGAGTTGTGTAAGTTTATTTGCGTATTTGTGGCAGTTTGCAAGTCTTGGGTCTTCCATCAGTCTAGGAGCACCTCGGATCCTGCTGCTCAGTAGAGCATTCATCCATTGTTTTCACCATTTCTCAGGTTATTAGCTTTCGCTCCTCAGCGTTATATCGGGTCTAGCTGTGTACCAAATGCCTTCAGCAGTCTCAAGGTTGGATTTTTTTTTTTAGATGGGAAATAAGACATAGGTAACTATATTTATTCCTTACCCTCTCTTGTTGGGGGTAATAATTTCAGAGCCATTCGTGCCAGTAAATGACATGGGCCAAAGCTTTTTTTTCCGGGGAGCAGAGACAAGGCCATGCAGAATCATAACCTAACTTTTCGGCAGTACTCTTAAAAGTGAAAATAGCTTTCAAACAGGGAGACATTGGAGATACCCACTACCTTAACGCCTTAAATTTTGTTTCGAAGTCAGAGTCAAACCATACAGTAACTTCCTCACCACCTTGTTCCAAGCTTCCCAGAGCAGGACCTGGCATTTTCATAATCATTTTTAACTTTCCTGTTTATCAATCATTTGTAGCTGTTTTTACCTTTTGTTTTTTGATAATTCTCTTTTCACCCCTTACTTACAGGTACTTTTTTAGCACGACACCGGAAGCCACAGTTTATTTGCATAATTGGACTAGAACTTTGCACAGAGTTCACAGAGAAGCTAAGATCTATTAAGCGACAGTAGTGTCAACTGGAAAGAAAATGGAGATCCTCCAAAAGCACATCAATAAAAAACAACGCTGTGTAACTAGGAAACTGTATAGGAAGGAAATCAAAATTGATAAAGCCAGTTTCTGCGAAAAGAAGATAGAACCACCTAAAAAAAATCATCAAAAGAAATCTTTGGTATTGTCAAATCTCTGACACACCCTTTTGCAGTTGGCCAAGTAATTGCCAATCACAATGCGATAAATCATCCTCCTTACTTTAGAATAAAATCAGCCTCACATATGAAGCCCTTATTCATCCTTTTAGCAGTGATGCTCAACAATAATACTTTCCTACTAATTTCTCCTACACCATTACTTGCAGCCTCAAAGAGTTTGCTTCCATCTCGCCTCAGGCTATGTTGGATCTTATTAACATCTCAAAATTAGGACCCTACTGTGACCCTGTCCTCCTTTGAACTAGGAGCCTAAATGATTAAACCCTTTGTGTACAGTCTATGTAACACACCAATTAAGGCCTCCATATTTCCTGCATCTTGAAAAGTAACTCAGGCACACCCCTCCTAAAGAAAACCAATGCAGAGCTCAGCATACTTATTTAATATCAAACCTATTTCCTTGCTACTTTCCCAGGTTCAAATGTTTGAAAAATCCTGTAAATCGTCAGCCACCCCTCAACATTGAAACCAAAAAAATCCTCATGAAATGAAATGGGGTTTTGTTGAGCGCGACTGCTGTCCTAAGGCGTCCAAGCGCTAAAAAGAAGGATAGTGCCTCATGAGGTCACTGCTTAGAGAAGAGTTTAAGTGGTAAAGAAGAAGATTTTAAGCTGTTTGCGGAAGGATGACAGGTTGGGATTGGATCTTGGGTGTATAGGGAGTGAGTTCCATAACTTGGCCGCGTTGAACATGAAGGATCTACCTCCTGCTCTTGACCTTTTGATCCTGGGGATTACCGCCAAGAAAGCTTGAGTGGAGCGGAGCTGCCTGTTGGGGCCATAGGGGGAGAGAAGGGAGTGGTTGATCTTGGGTCCGGTTCTCCAGAAGGCTTGATGAGACAAGCACATAGCCTTAAATGTTATTCTCTCCCTAACTGGGAGCCAGTGAAGAGTTCTCAGTCCAGCTTCTTTTGAGGTTCTGCGTGGGATCTGAAGCAGCGTGCGTGCAGCACAATTCTGGACTCGCTGGAGTTTTTGCAGCACGTATTCGGGTGCCCCTACATATAATGCATTGCTGAAGTCGAGTCAAGATTGTATTAACCCCTGTATCACAATCTGTTTTGCTTCAAAAGGAAGGACTGGGAGGATTTTTTTGAGCATCCTGATAAGGCCAAAACAGGTTGCGGATGTTTTGGTAGCTTGGGTATTGAGAGTTAAAGATTTATCCAACCAGACCCCTAGACTTTTGACATTGTCTTTCGGGGTTGGTGGAGCACCCAAGCTGATGGGCCAAAGGTGAGCGAAGGTCGGCAGCGTTGGGGGACTGAGTAACATAAGCTCGGTTTTGTCCCCATTAAGTTTTAGGGAGGAAGTAGTCATCCATGCCCTTACCTCCTCCATGCATGCCGCCAGGTTGGTCTGTGTGGGTACGCTGTTCTTCTGTGCAAGGGATACCACTAACTGAGTATCGTCCGCGTATGAAATGATCTTGATATCATACGGGCGGACGATCTCAGCCAGTGGCTCCATGTACACGTTGAACAGCGTGGGGATTAGTGACACGCCCTGTGGTACCCCGCAGAGCATCCCCGGACACTCCCAGTTTGGAAAGTCGACACAGCAGAGTTTTATGGCAGACCGTGTCAGATAGAGGAGGATCACTGCCACTGATCCTCCTCGGTCCAGAATCCGCCTGGCTTCTTCCGTTACTGCTAGAAGGGCCGTTTCGTTCCATGTTTGGGACGGAACCCTGTCTGCGATGTATTGAGTAGATGGTTAGACTCGAGGAATCTGGATAGGTGGAGGTTGATATGCTTTTCCAGTATCTTACTCGCCCAAGGAAGCAGGGAGATGGGGCGGTAGTTGTTAACGTTATTAGGGTCCAGGTTGGGCTTTTTCAGGAGTGCTCTCACCATAGCTTTCTTCCAGCCAGATGGAACTGTACTCTTTATTATGGAATTATTAAGTAACTCCAAGAGGGTGGGGAGAATAACTTGGCTGGCTTCAATCATGGTTCGGGGGGGAGCTGGGTCACAAGGGGACCCCGATTTTACTTGGAGTGACAAGTTTTCCAGGGTGTCTAGGTCTAGCAGAGGGTAGTGGTTCAAAGTTTCTCGAGGAGAGGTCTCTGTCTCCCTAGGGGGCTGGGGAGCAGTGGGTGGGTCTGTGATTGAGTTTGCGAGTGTTACATAGATTTTGTTTATTTTCTGAAAAAAGAATTTGGCTAGGTCGTCACAACGTGCGGTAGGATTGTCATTGGGGGCTATAGGTGGGGGGAGCTTGGTTAGGTTCTTGACTATTTGGTAGATCTCACTTGGTTTTGACCTGGCTCTGATTATTTGCTCGTTATAATATTTTGATTGCGATTTTTTTTATTTCTAGTTTGTAAGCTTTGATGGCTTACCTATAAACAGCTTTGTCTATGGTGGCATATTCCAGACGCCACTTCCTTTCGAGCCTTTTGCAGTGGCTCCTTTTTGTTCTAAGCTCCTCTGAGTACCATGGTACAGTGACCCGTGGTCTTTTTAGGTTGACTTCCTGAATGGGTAGTATGGAGTCAAGAGATTTTCGAATCCAGTTGTCAAAGTTACGACTATCTGAGGGGGGATCGTGTGTAAGATAGGGTCTAGAGTCTGGTAGGAAGCAGGACCATTGTTCCAGTGGGATTTTGGACCAATTCCTCATTTTTCGTAGAGTCGGAGTACATTGAGCGGGTTTATAGGTGGTCCAGGTGAGGGGAATTAAAAAATGGTCGGTCCAAGGTAGACGAATAGCAGGGGCTACTTTGAGCTTGGTGGAGTTGCTGAACACAGGGTCGAGCAAGTGCCCCTTGATGTGCGTAAGGGCTAGGACTAGTTGCTCTAGCTGAACTGCGGCCAGGCTCGCAGTTAGCTCGTTTGCTGTGTTGTCTGAGTTGGCAACAAAGTGGATGTTGAAATCATCCAGCAGTGTAAAGTTGGAGGGGGATGTAACATGTTCTGCTGCTATTGATGGCAATAAGGTGTGGAATTGGTTCAAAGGACCAGGGGGTCGATATAGAAGAATTCCTGTGAAGCTCTCGCTGGGGGTGGGTTTTAGGGAAAAGGACAGGCTTTCACAGTCGGGTACGATGGTTGAGGTGCAATGACACTGGTATAGATCTTTAAAGATATATGCAAGTCCCCCTCCTTTTCCCTGTGCCCGGTCTCTGCGTATGATCTGGTATTCCGGGGGGGAGTACTTTTATCAGGTTAGTGTCGGAGTCTGGAGTTAGCCAAGTTTCGGTTAAGAAGAGTGCATCTGGCGCGAGTTCTTCTAATAGTAGTGAGATTTCCGTGCTGTGCTTAGGCAGAGATCTACAGTTTAGGAGAAACATTGTAAAGTATTGGCGGTCAGTTCTTTCCTCTGCACTATTAAGCCTAGTCTTGCAGTTTGGGCAGAGGGGAGGTAGGTCAGAAGGATGGTATGATTGACAACAGCTATTTCCTAGAGGGGGCCTTAGTATGTAGAGGGAGCTCGAATTGTATGCCTTCCTTGGTATTCTGGGTGGAGGGCCAGAGGTTGTGGCCCCTTGCCCCGTTCAGTCGCGGAGGGGCGCAGACGGGCTTGCCTTTGCGCAGGCAGCGTCCGCTGCGTGGCCGGGGCAGGCACATCATTTAAGGTAAGACAGAAGGGGGCTTGGCCGAGCGGCGGTGGGCGTGGCCTGGGTAGAGGGCTTCCTTGTGATGGCGGCGATCTCGCAGCAGCGTTCAATCGGCTGCGCGAGTCAGGGTAAGTGATTTCGAGGCAAAAGAGGCTTTTACAGTGCAGTTTAAAAAAAACACACAAGAAATATTTAAAAAATGTGCAGTACTCTCGGCTTCCGCCTCAAGAGTCACTTTCCAACTAATACGCGCTGTGTGGCTGGCGCGGTTAAAGTAGTGGAAGGGGGCGTGGCCGAGCGGCGGTGGGCGTGGCCTGGGTAGAGGGCTTCCTCGTGATGGCGGCGATCTCGCAGCACCGTTCAATCGGTTGCGCAAGTCAGGCTAAGTGATTTCCAGGCAAAAGAGGCTTTTACAGTGCAGTTTAAAAAGAACACACAAGAAATATTTTATTTTATTTTATTTCATGACTTCCAATTTGTCTTCCTTGTGGCCCACAGCCGAGAGGCTATTCTTCCAGTGTCTGAAAACATCAGATACATCCTAGACAATTAGAGGACCTGCAGCCCTGGTCTTATTTGACCTGTCTGAAGTGTTCAATACCTTATCTCATACCACACCTCATATATATTCCAGAGCCAGACTCAATTTTTAAATATGCTTAGCATTAGGTTGACTGAGTTATTTTCCATTTTCAGCCTCAAATAAGCTGTCTACACTTCACGACAAGCATGTGAAGTCAGTTTGCCCAACAACATCTTCTCAGTTGATTATCAGCAGAATTGAAGGCATGAGGCTAGGCAAGGGGCTCTGAATAGCTGCTTATCAGGGTCTCCTGGTACAAATACAAGATATAAAGATATGTGCATTTGAGCATATGTGTGTTATGAACATTGGTTACTGTTTGGATTTTTCCACTGTCTTTCAGCCTTCCTTTTGATCCATATTCAGCTAGATTATTGCAGTGGTCAGTTTGTCATAGAAACACTTAGATTGACCATTCAGGTTGGAGAAGCATGCATTTGCAACCGATCTGTCAGAAAAAAGTCAAATTCAAGACTACTGGCTGTTGTCGTTTTGTGACTGAGATTGGGCATCCACACAGAAGCCAAGTTCAGCTGAGCTCCGCTGACAGAGATCTTCCCTATCATGCTCATCCAGCTGAAAGTCTGACAACACAGAGGTACTGGGTGTTGCAGGTACTCATGGTGACCATCCAAAAACTCTAATTTGGCATAGTTAATTTAATTTATGCTCTGAGAACAGTGCTAAAAATAGGGTGCAGGATTTATGAAACATATGTTTGAGAAAGATGGTAAAAATATTTGTTGTTTTTACATATCTAGCAACTCGGATAACAGAAATATGTAGTGTATGTCTTGTGGTCACATTCCATACACTAAGTAGTATGTTACAGAAATACAAGTTTGTCAATATACGTTGTGTCCTTATTAGTACAGATGCTTGAGTGTGACATTCTAAGCAAAAAAGGTGGGCTTCAAAATCACCACTGCATCCCTGAGAACTTAGGGACTATTTTGTTTACAAGAAAGCCCCTCTTCTTGTGAGACGAGCCAAAGTTCAGGTCTGAAGTAAATCAGATTTGCCTACCTCATAATAGCACATTGAAATAAATCCTTGTATTGCAGGGTGAGGAAATCTAAAAATGTAAACTTAAGGTATATCCCTAAGATACATAACACACTGATCCAAATAATTGAGGAAATAGGCATACAGGGCATCACTATCACCCCGATAGACTATTTTCTTCCAAACAGACTCAATTCATACAGCTTTTTCCTTTTTCATCAACACTATCATCTCTTAAGCACGAAGCACCACAGGGTTCATCCTCTTTAACACTGTGATCTGTAGTTTTCACTTAAAAGTCAGGTCACAAACAGATAACACTCAGCTTATTGGATCCCTTTCCAACAAGCATATCTCATGTCAAGTTAGTTTAAGCAATGTCTCATGCCAAGATAGTTCATGGAATGTCTTTTCTCAGTCTCTTCCTGGATGAATGACAATGTCTTAAAGCGAATTTATAGAAGACTCAAGTTCTCATTCTGCAAATATTCAACGACTTTGGACTGACATCTGGTGACCATCTGAGCTAGGCCCCAATCTACCTCATCTGAGTTAGCCAAACATTTCGAGGCAACGTTTTATAATTAGTTATTGCAGAAAATTTTTTCAGTCACTGCATCTTGCCTTGGCATATTAAAAACATTAGAAAAAGTAATTAGGTTCCTTCCTTGGTCTGCCAGGAAAATCGTGGTGCACACCATCATTACATCAAGATTAGATTTTTTTACTGGCTTTATTTTGATCTTCTTATCAATCTTATAAGAAAATTGCAACAAGCTCAAAATACGACACCCAAGCTGTGCATTAATCTTCCCAAGACATGCTCTGTTTCATGAAAACTCAAGAACCCTCATTGCTTATCAATTGTATTGAGAGTCAAATAAAAAATGTTATCTTTTGAGCAGAGTACTTTTTAAAAATCCAGTCCTTGAAGGAATTGACCCGCTCAGGGCCACCCGGGTCACTGATGACCACCTCTCAGCCTTCCAAATAAAGAGTCGGTCAGACAGTGGAGAATATGAACCAATAACTGTTTATTCATATACACTCAGAGTGTAGTCCCATCTGTACAGTCTGTGAGAGTGCTACAGAGGGAACTAAAGAACAGCGAACATAGAGATACATTAATCACATTTCATAGCTCACGTTTCGTGGAGAAGTGTAGCTCAATGGTTAGAGAAGGCAGACCTCGATGCAGAGCTCTGGCCAGGGACCAGGGTTCGATTCCTGCCCCAGCGGGTCTCGGGCTCATTAATTACCCTGAGCGGATATTCGCGCCTTGGTGCCTATTCTGATCATGGGTCCCACGCTGCAACTCTGGGCAATAGCTTGCTTAGTCTCCACAATGGCCCCCACAACGTGAGGGATGTCTGGTCTGCACCATGGGGGTGCCCATGAGTGGACACTTCACAGGGAAAACCAATGTGTATGTAGCAAGGACCCCCTGAATTAGCGAAAGCCAGGAAGGGTTCCCTTGCGGTATTTGTACAAGCGCTGGGAAACCACTTCGGGTAGCTGTGCGCTATACAAGTACGAAAACATTTACATTTAGCTCGGCAAGTCACAACCACAATGGAATTTTCCAGACAGATACAGCTGGACAGTAAAATACAAAAAAAGGTTTTGGTTCTCATATCTTATGCAACCTAATACAATCCAAGGTCGTTTCACCCTGGGACGGCCACCAGACTAGTGGGAGAGGGCCTCTATCTAGTGAGAAAGGTATCCGCTAACATGAACTGTCTATTCATTACCAAAACAAAACCGACATTTCAGAAACTAAACTTAGCAAAGACCATTCCTCAGAAATAGACTAGATCAGTTTCGAGCAGCCTAAAATAGCGCCTGCAGAGGAAATGGCGTAGCGAATGCTAACTAAGATACAACATTGCAAAAGCATTAGCGGGCCTAATCTAACATCCACACAGTCTTCAAAACTTAATATTCACTTAATCTCCACAAGAACCTTTAGATCTTCTAATTCTGACTATCTGCTTGCCCCCTAAATATCCCCTAAATCAGAGAGGAGGCCACTTTTTGCCAGCCTAGGAGATAAACTATGGAAACACCTACTGCAGAAGTTGAGAACTATCCCCAACCAAGCTAGATTACTGGAATATTTGAAACCTGGCTTTTCACTGCTCTCTAATCTGTAAGTGTTGAAAATAGGTTCCACCTATTTAGTACACCAGGTTTTTTGTATTTTGAGCCCCCTGTTCTTGGACCTTTGCAGTGCCAGAGTGAGATTTGGGCACTGCAAAGGTCCAAGAACAGGTCAAATGTTTACCAACAGTGCCCACTTTTTAAAGTGAGGCTGCAGTGACAAAGCTAGGGCAAGAGTCACTGGGCTTCTAACATGTGAACATGTGTGAATACGTATGTGCGCACAGGTGTAAAATGCAGATGAGAGACTACAGTCATGTGGAGCCTGGCAGCTACACACAGATAACCGGCTGCAGCAATTTTAAACTGCAAATTGGAGCTGACAAAGTAACCCCTTTTGAAAGGCCTAAACCATTACTTTTAAATATTAATAGATCAACCATATGCAGGACTACAATGTTACCTTCATTAAATGCTATAGTGTGATTGGTAGCAGCTATTTAAAATATATCTTCCAATAGTTTTATTTGTAATATAAAATCCTCTTAAATGGTAAAGTTGTATTTTAACTTATTATTTTATAAATTCCACTTTCTGAAAATTATAATTTCCCAGCCTAAAGTTTCTGAAGTCTTTCTGTGAGTGGCCAGCTGCCTGGGCTGGTTATGGCTGTCCCACTTGAAATTGTGTATTGGGCCCAGACAGTGGTCAAAAGAGGCCTTGTGTAGAAAGGAGTGTGTCTTCGTGACAGGATGGCTGAGGAGGAGTTGTGCCCTCCGCTGACTAAGCTTCAAACGACCCTGCCTAACTCACACACAAAGGAACCTAATACCAGACCTGCACCTCTCTTTGTTTCACTGGCTAGGCTGGAGCCAGACTCTGAAGAAAGTGAGGAACTGGCCAGAACCAGATATAGGGTAGATAAAGGGGTGTTCCTCATGCATAGGCTGGCACAGGGCATACAAGTGGCATACCATGCACACGATTAACAAATATTTTGTAAGCAGAGAGGAGCCATGTGGGGCCCCCTCCACAGACTCAGTCCTGACCTGGAGTGCACATCTCCTGAGCCAACAACACAACCTTGGTACCAGGACTTTGGAACAAAGACTAAAGAGGCCCAGCCACACATTATCACTTCCACTGGGAATCTGAACAGGAGACAGGTTGCTGCAGGGGAAATCAACAAAGGAAGTACCAAGTGGTGCAGATGTGAACGTGGAGCCAGTGGGGCAGCCTGGAGTGGACTCACAGAGTTGCCCCCAGTGACATAACTTTACCAGGGTGCCTACAGTGTTCGGGCCTCCAGGTATAAAACTGCATCAAAAGAAAACAGTAAAAGGAGACACACATATGGCAAAGCTGAATAGTGGCACAACCAGCTTTAATAATAATTCACTGCTTCTTGGACTGGAGTGCCGCATAATGCTCTGCAGGGGCCTCATTTCTAATTTCTCTGTTATTGTGATGCTTCAAGGAGGGGCAGTGGTCCCACCAAATCACTTTCAGAGCATATTAGGGGCTGCAGAAATTGTGGCAGACTCCCCAGTAATTTCTACAATTAACCCTATATCTCTCACGGTCAAGCACATATAACCTGGGGAGACTTTTGTTCTATTTTCAACCACCACTAAAGCTGGAACATTTGCTCCACAGCTTGGGAGGGAAGGAATATCAAGAGGGTGGTCCAATGCCTCCATTTTTATGTGGCCCATAAATTTAAAAAAAAAGTCAGACACAAGCTTCATTGATTTTCGCTGCTTTATTCAAAATGGCGAGTAGCCAAAATATCGAGATTTAAATATCGATATACAACAATATCGACGTTTTAACTGCGATGGCACAGAATATCGATGTGCAATAATAGCGATGGACAGAATATCGACTTTAAGGTAAGTAATATCGAAGTTAGTAATATCGATATCAAATATATCGATGTTACTAATATCGAAATTTTGTTTAGTGTTATGTATTTTAATATGTATTTTATATGTTTGTTAAACATGTTTTTTAATGTATGTTTAGAAATTAGTAATTTTGTTTACATTTTGCGTTTTAGTATCTGAGCGGGTTGTGAGTTTATAGGGGAATGGGGTGGGAAGTAAGTTAATTGTAATGAATCAATTATAAATTTTTTTGAATAATAATTAATTGCTAATTAATAATTAATTGGTAATTAATTATTATTAATTAGTTAATTAAATTAATTAGAGTTAATGTATTAATATTTTTTATTTTTTGTTATTGTTAATCAATAATTAGTTGGTAATTAAATATTATTAAGTGATTAAATTATAATTACATTTTTGATGTGATTTATTTATGTGTAGTGGGTTGTGTGTTTATAGGGGAATAGGGTGTGAAATATTTAAATTAAATTAATTAAAGAGATTGTATTTATTTATTGGTATTTATTATTAATTAATTGTTAACTAATTAATTGGTAATTGGCCTTTTTAAAATTATTTTATAATAATAATTATAAATAATGTATTAATAAATATTGTTTATTCTTATTCTAAATTTCGTGTTAAATAATTATTATTTGGTCAATAATTAGTAATTGGTAATTAATATTTGTCAATTAGTTAATTTATAATTACATCAATTTAATAATATTAATTGTTATTAATTGATTAATTGATATTTAGATTAATTGTGTTTGTTTGTATGTGTAGTGTGTTGTGTGTTAAAGGGGGAGTAGTGTGGGAAGTAATATTTTGTTATTTAAGTAAATATTATTTATAAATATTTGGTATTTAGTAATATATTTTTGTAAATAAAATATTATTATTATTATTATTTATTTTAAATATGTATTTGATAAGTATGTAATATAATGCCTACGCTATCCTGTGCTTTCCCTACTGTTGCACCCTCTGGAGTGGGAATAGTAATTTTTACCCCTACGCTATCCAACGCTTTCCCTACAGTTGCACCCTCTGGAGTGGGAATAGTAATTTTTACCCCTACACTATCCAACGCTTTTCCTACTGTTGCACCCTCTGGAGTGGGAATAGTAATTTTTACCCCTACGCTATCCAATGCTTTCCCTACTGTTGCACCCTCTGGAGTGGGAATAGTAATTTTTACCGCCACGCTATCCAGCTCTTTCTCTACTGTTGCACCCTCTGGAGTGGGAATAGTAATTTTTACCCCTACGCTATCCAGCGCTTTCCCTACTGTTGCACTCTCTGGTGCTCTGGTGTGGGAATAGTAATTTTAACCCCTACGCTATCCAGCGCTTTCCCTACTGTTGTACCCTGTGGAGTGGGAATAGTAATTTTTACCCCTACGCTCTCCAGCGCTTTCCCTACTGTTGCACCCTCCGGTATGGGAAAAGTAATTTTAACCCCTACGCTATCCAGCGCTTTCCCTACTGTTGCACCCTCTGGAGTGGGAATAGTAATTTTTACCTACTGATGTAATATGTGGAAGAAGTATATATATTAATTTATATGTAGAGTTTTAAATTTATTTTAAATGTATTTGTATGTTATTATTTTTTAAATATGTTTTAATGTTTATATCTATAATATTTTTTAATTATATGTATTTTTAAATTACTTTTTACATTACTATTAATACATTTTTTTTTTTAAATGTACTTCGATATTTTTGTACTACGATATTTTTTTTTCGCAATATTTTTGTACTTACCTTTATGTAGATACAACTTCGATATTTTTGATGTCGATATTTTTGTGTCGATATTTTTGTAAGCCTATATTATGTCTTTCGATATTATGTCATACATCCGTTATTGATTTCAGTGATATGAATTTTCAACTTGTGATTGTTGTCCTTTAATGTCGTGACCCTTTGACAAAGCCATTAGGCTTGTCTTATATTTGAATATGGTACCATTTGACAAAGCCAATAGGCTTGTCACATTAATTGATGTGGTGACCCTCTGACAAAGCCAATAGTCATATTTTCTGTAAAGCAACACTCCCTTACAGTGTGATGATCTATCTGGTCTGATATAGGTGGGGGGTACTGTGATTTTGGGATTCATGACCCAGCTGGGGGCATATATGATTTCTGAATGTGGCCAAAGGTCTTTTCATCTACCTAAGTATAGATTTTCAAATTAATATTTAGTAGGCTGTGTGTAATAAAGGTACTTTCCCTATTTCAGAGAAAAAGCAGACTGGGCAATCAATTATTCAGTGTTTCTATTGCGTGCCAGTGAAAGGTGATTACTGGCCCACATCACCTTAAATGAGTTGTACTTGGACTGCTCTACGTCACTACCCAGAGAGAGAGATAAGTGATATAATGGGGTGTTTGGTTCCCAGAAAGGAGACAATTGTGGACATATTACTTTTAGAGGCTTTACATCCTGCACAGCTAATAAACCAATTTCTTTGGCTCAAATGTTAGTTATCTGCTATCAGCACATAGAATTCCATTCCTTGGGCATTAGAAGAGTTTTATAAATATCTCTTACCTTACATTATATGACTGTGATGCCTCTGATGGACCAACATAGATTTTATGTCATAGTTTACCATCTGGAGGACATCAGAATATTCTGTGCTGCCTTTTTCACTGAACTGTATTTTGTATTTTTATTTTAGATAGTGGAAAAGCAGTGCAACTGCATCTGCAAATGTTAATGGGTGGATGATGATTCCTCAACTATCCAAGTTTTATTGCCTTCTTGATAGGCTGCACGTTTCCTGTTTATCCATGGTTATCGCTGCCCTTTGATGATACTTTGGTACTGAATTCTGTAAACTATTCAGGACTGCAAGGATCAGAAGACTATCTAGCTCCTTGCTATGATGGTGTTAGACCTGCCAACTTTAGGGGGGTCTTCACCTAAACCTTTTGCCTTCATCCTCCCATTTTTACTGATCTAGGTTGTGTTGGCCTTAGGGTTCCTACCACTAAACATGCAACCATTTTATGCAGTTTTAAACTGCCATGTCAACCTGGAGCAGAGGCGTATGGTGCACTCCAGAATGTAGACAGCAATCCTAATGTGCTAATTCAAAATTTCAAAAAGATTAAACACTGATGGTGTGCTACGCAGAGATCTGTGGGCTGCCCATCCCACATAAAAATACATGAAAAGAAACTCAATCACAGTTTTTGCTTGAAACACTACATGCACTACAAACTAAATACCTACACAATTTGTAATCACTTATTTTCAATTTTTCAGTGAAAACCAGCAATTTTTTCAAAGAATATTCATACCACAATTGGTTTCAAACAAATGACATCTTTGTTGAAAAGAGTTCCATATGATAATCAACTCATATTACAATGAATGCGATCATCATACATTATACTTATTACATATTATGACAATGAATCCATGTTCCATGTTTTTCAAATACAAATAATGTGTTGTAGAAATGCAGATCAAAGGTGTGCAGCCCATTGGCAAAGCTTAGAGCAGTGCTGATTGTAGTTACGGCGCTTTTCTGAAAACTACTGCTATTCACAAGTAGACTTGCTGAGTAACTGTTTTAGACCTGCTATTTGCACAGACCTCAATTGTAACGTAACTTTTTAACGCATTTTAATATTTTCATTTACTGACAGTATCGCTTCATAGATCAATTACATGCCTGTCCCTCACTCTTTGGTTCACCGCGGAAGGTCCCGTTTGTGCAGAGGAGTACTGGGCTCAGTTTCTCGACTTAGGCAGGAGCACCCTCTTGGGGGAAGAGGGTTGGCGTGCTAGTCGCTCGCTACTTCCGGGGGTAAAAGCTTAAAAAACAACGCACGGCTGGACGCGCAGCAGGCAAAGCTGAGAGCAGTGCTGATTGTAGTTATGGCGCTTTGTTGAAAATGACTGCTATTCACATGCAGACCTGCTGAGTAACTGTTTTAGACCTGCTATTTGCACAGACCTTAATTTTAATGTAACTTTTTAACGCAATTTAATATTTTTATTTACTGACAGTATCGCTTCATTGATCAATTACCTACCTGTCCCTTATTCTCTGGTCCACCGCGCGAGGTCCCGTTTGTGCAAAGGAGTACTGGGCTCAGTTTCTCGACTTAGGCGGGAGCACCATTTTGGGGGAAGAGGGTTGTCGCTCCAGTCGCTTGCTACTTCCGGGGGTAAAAGCTTAAAAGACAATGCACGGCCGGACACGCTGCGGACGCGCACCAAAGCCGTTCCTAAGGCAAGCTCGCGTATGCCCGTTTGCGCCCGTCCGTGTCCGAATGGGTCCAGGGTCCATAAACCCTTGCCCACATTTAACAATCACTAACGAATCCCTCTCCTACACAAGGGATGAGCTTTTAGCCATAGGAGATAAGTTAACTGTAAACATGGGGTGTGCAAAAGCATCCACTGCCGAGATGAAAGGCCCATTCACATGTCTTCATTGTAAACGGGGAAGCCTTGATATTCATGTCCAATATGCAGAGAAAGACCCAAGTCCAAATTCCAATATCCAGGAACTGAATTGTATCTATTTCAATTCCAGATGACTCCCTAAACATAGTATCGAGATCTGGGAGACGTTGGATGTTTTGAGTCTAGACCTGGCTTTGGTTACTGAAACCTGATTAGACGATAAAAACACCCCAGACATTGTCACAAGAAAGAAAAGGAGGCAAGAAAAGGGGGGAATAGCGATTCTATATAAAGACTACCTCACCTGCGTTCCTACTACAGTCAATCAATCCAGCTCACATAAGATTGTAGCATTCTCAGTGTATGTGGGTGACTGTAAACTATTTGGAGGGGCACCAGGCTACCATCCTGGCCTAAGTACCAACATACTAACACAACTTCTCCCGCTCAATAAAAAAAAATCAGTTCTTGGTTATAGGGGATTTAAACCTTCACTATGAAATGCTCACTAATATCTGGGGGTTAAACACTTGGATGACGACATGGCTATAATGCAATTAACCCAGAGGATTACTAAACCAACTCATGTGGCTGGAAATACCTTAGGTTTATTGTTCTCTAACATGGAAACTATGAATATTTAAGAGATTAAACATCTATCCTGGACCGATCACTTTCTAATTTCTTTCTCTTTCAGTCTATCTAATAATTTATCTAAGACAAAACCAACATATCAGTCAGGGACCAGGGCCTGGAATCAAATCACTGAGGAGTCGTTTACTGCCTCCTTTCCCCACGACTATAGCTTATTTTATCAGAATTCTGCACAAACAATAGTTGCACAACTGCAACAAGATATCGAAAAAACACATGATGAATGCGCCCCTAAACGTATTCATATATCTGCTAATAATACTCAATTGGAAAAGTGATGTACATTGAGATTAAAAGTTATGAAAAGGAAGTGTCAAACCCAGGAGCATAAATGGAGACTTTCAAAAACTAAAGGTGATGATGGACGGAGTTCTGGCATTACAGCCATCTTCAGCCAGGCTTGCTTGACTCCAGTGGCAAAGTGAGCAAGGGACTCATGTCTGAACATACCCTGCCAACTTAGGGCGAACAAAAAAAAAACAAAGGTGATGATGGACGGAGCGTTGACAATACAAACACTCACCCCTAGTCAACTGATCTGGGTTTAATCCATCACCGTTCTTTAGCTTTCTCTGCCACCCCAGTTCAGACATGGCCATATGCAAATCAGTCTGACCCTGTGCCTCATGGGAACAGTCCAGCCCGAACTGCCACGCCATGTCTTCCCTGGACCGGAATCAAGCTTCCCAGGACCGGTTTCTGGCATTACAGCCGTCTTCAGCCGGACTTGCTTGACTCCAGTGGCAAAGTGAGCAAGGGACTCACGTCTGAGCATACCCTGCCAACTTAGGGCGAACAAAGAAAAACCAAAGATGATGATGGACGGAGCGTTGACAATACAAACACTCACCCCCAGTCAACTGATCTGGGTTTAATCCATCACCGTTCTTTAGATCACTCCACCACCCCAGTTCAGACATGGCCATATGCAAATCAGTCTGACCCTGTGCCTCATGGGAACAGTCCAGCCCGAACTGCCAAGCCATGTCTTTCCTGGACCGTAATCAAGCTTCCCAGGACCGGTTTCTGGCATTACAGCCGTCTGCAGCCGGGCTTGCTTGACTCCAGTGGCAAAGTAAGCAAGGGACTCACGTTTGAACATACCCTGCCAACTTAGGGCGAACAAAGAAAAACCAAAGGTGATGAATGACGGAGCGTTGACAATACAAACACTCACCCCCAGTCAACTGATCTGGGTTTAATCCATCACCGTTCTTTAGCTCACTCCGCTACCCCAGTTCAGACATGGCCATATGCAAATCAGTCTGACCCTGTGCCTCATGGGAACAGTCCAGCCCAAACTGCCAAGCCATTTCTTCCCTCGACCGGAATCAAGCTTCCCAGGACCGGTTTCTGGCATTACAGCCGTCTTCAGCCTGGCTTCAGCTTTCAAAAACTAGCACAGACAGACAAAACTATCTAGGCGAACAAAAAATGTATCATTGCACCTTGAAAAATGCCTAAACTAGTTACTATACAAAAAGGATTGGAGAAAATGGTAGTTCATCCAAAGAACTCTACAAAGTAATTCGGGAACTTTGCAAGCCTACCTCTCTGTTTCAATCTATGGCACCCAGAGCTGAGAACTTTGAGCTACTTAACAACTTCGTTATAGACAAGGTGGCAAAAATGTATGCATCCTTTAACAATCCCAAACACAATGAATGATAATATGGTTTGGGAAAACTTAGCGCCTCATTCCGCAGCCCAGGCTCACCTTGACATTCTGACGCCTTTTTCAGAAGAACAAGTGGCTAAAGCTATGACAGAGGTCAAGGCCGGATCGCTACTAGACCCTTGCCCGCACTTCATTTCTTCCTGATTGGTATCAGTAGTATGCCCCCAGGTCACCAAAGCTCTCAACCAATCCTAGAGCTTGCATCTTTTCCAGATGTATGGTAAAAAATTGTGGTCTTTCCCCTACTAAAGAAACCGGGCCTAGAAATGTATGACCCAACAAACTATAGGCCTATCTCTCACCTACCATAACTGTCCAAAGTCTTGGAGAGATTGGTCAACAGACAACTTACCACTTTCATTGAAACCAATTATTTACTAGATGCCTCACAAACTGGACTTAGGGCCAACAACAGCACTGAGGCCACGCTGCTTGCCGTGCCTGATAATATCAGGTCACTGGTCGACCAAGGTAGAGCTGTAGCATTGATCCTTCTGGACCTTACTGCGGCTTCCGACAACGTATCTCACAACAAACTATTACAAATCCTCCATCAAAAGGGCTTTTCTCAAATACCCTAGCATGGTTTGCGTCTTTCCTTAAAAATCAAACCCAAATATTTCAAATGGTTTCCCACTCTTCCACCGCAAAAACAATTGGCTATGGAGCTCCACAGGGAGCTACTTTGAGCCCCACTCTTTTTAATATATATGTCTTTTCCCTGGCAGACATCAGCAGGAAATGGGGGTTTGACATATGCTCCTAGGCCGATGATACACAATTTATGATTCCCCTGTTTGACAGGTTGACTAAAGCTGATACTAAGAGCAATCTCATCCACTGCCTTACGGAAATAGCAGGATGGATGTCTGGGCATTGTTGAAAATTAAATGCTGGAAAATGAGAGACCTTGCTTTTCGGTGGCGCACATGCAATCTGGGACAGTAGTTGGTGGCCCCTGGTGCTGGGCACCGCCCTGAACCAAGACAGGCTGCAAAAAACATGGGCATCATATTTGATGAGGCCTTATCGATGCAGGATCAAATATGGACACTGTGCGGAAAAGGCTTTGCCATACTAAAAATTTTTAGAAGACTATTTCCTTGGATTCCTCTAAACTGTAGGAAAACGGTGGATCAGGCTCTTCTTATGAGCAGGCTGGACTATGTCAATGCACTTTATGTGGGCATGGCAGACTATCTTTTCACCAGACTCCAGGTGGTTCAAAACGCTTCTGCTAAACTGATTTGCAATAAAAGTAGATATAGCTCAGCATCCCTCTGCATGGAGGAGTTTCACTAGCTGCCAGTACGCCAAAGGGCCAACTCTAAGCTCATGTGCTTGGCACATACAACCTTACATAAGAAAGGCCCACATATTTTACGAAGGCAAATTCGATTTTCATGTACCCTCTTGTAATCTGAGATTGTGCCATGAAGCATTGGCAACAGCCAAACGTACGACTAAAGTCAGGATGGGTGACTGATCTTTGTCAAAATCAGCAGCGGTCCTCTGGAACAAACTTCCACTCGACCTACGCCTGACAGAAGACTACCTAATATTCAGGAAAAAGCTGAAAACCTTTTTGTTCCCTAGATACTGACCCTTCAAATGGTATTCCTACAATTATCCGCACTGCACTCTGCTTAGTCTTAGCGCTGGGATGTCTCTTGGGATGAATGTTGCGCTATACAAATACCTAAAAATACAAATACCAATACAATGCATTTCGGGACGAGATGTCCCTTCTTTGGGGGCAATTAAATGCACAACTATCAATCTACTTGAGTTCAACACTACAGGAACAGGAAAATTCCTTAATGGATGAGAGGAATCTGAAACAGCGATAAACAGAGTTGGGGACGGTCGAAAGTGTTAAAACAGGAACTGGATGAAGAAACGCCATGTCTACTCAAGCAAGTTCAGAAAAATGTAACTCTTCCTGCCAAAACATTTTGCCAGGCCTATACCTCATTCAGTCTATATCACTTTATTTCGGCAGGTTACAGCCATAAAAGTACAAGATACAATATAAAATTGATATATCAACTTCATCATAAAAATGACCATTAAGTAATTAGAAGGTTAAAGAAAAAATTACAAAATTGAGCGAACATGGAGAATTACTGAAAAGTTTTGAGATGTCATTAATCAAGTACTTTCCCCACTCCAAACAATGGAATAGCAGCAAACACCCAGGCAAAGATGGTGCATAAAGACATACATCAACATTACACTTTCGGGCATCCTTGGCAAGATTTTAATCGACAATTTCTTTTAAAATGACCTATGTTAAAAAAAAATAGATTACACTAAGAAACCTAGGAAGAATTGAAAGGTACGAGGGACATTGTGAATCTGTAAGAGTGAACTTGTCAAGGTTAAAAAGCGTCAAAGTTCTCCACTCAGCCTAGCAAATGCTGTCTACGTTTGCACCACATTGCAAATAAGAACTTGGCGATTGTGACAACAAACACTGGGCAGGTATCATATTTAAATATCTTACAAACCACAATATAGCTTCTTATGCCCAGATTTCTGCAGAGTTGGAGGATCCATTTGACCCTAGCTAGCTTATAAGCGGGACAAAAAAAGATCACATGGATCTCGGTGTCTTCTGTGATTTTGCAAACAGGACACAACTTTTTTTCCTCCGCCCACTTATTTGTGAACGCATAGGGGCCGATTCACAGAACTAACTTGAGACAAAATCCTAAACTTACTACTTTTGGTATTCACAGAAGTTAGGATTTTGTCTTAAGTTTGTCTTAAGGCAAACTTAAGACAGACTTAAGACAGACTTAAGACAAAATCCTAACTTAAGTCTCTCTTAAGTCTGTCTTAAGACAAACTTAAGACAAAATCCTAACTTCTGTGAATACCAAAAGAAGTACGTTTAGGATTTTGTCTCAAGTTAATTCTGTGAATCAGGCCCATAGAGCGGAAGCGTCCCGTGCCTAAATTGGAGAAACAATTTCCTGGCTGCTAGGAGCTGGATGAAGTCAAGGCCAGGTTCTAAACTATAGCACTGTTTGACATCCAGGAACCTAGATGTTAGACTGGAGGAGTCTAGGGACTGGATTAGGTGTGCCATTCTAAGTCCAGTCCAGGCCAGAGTTAGGGATTGTTTGGAAGTAGCTAGACAATCCAGTTCGGGTTCCAGCCATAGGTCATTTCTCCTTATGTTACAAAGTGAGTCCCGGATGAAGTTCAGCCAGGGGATATTTCCCAACCCCCTGATTGACATTACTGATTTCAACTCTTCTTTAAAGTTTTCCAGCTCTGGCATGCTCCAGAGCCATCGCCAGTACTGTAGTGGGAGTGGAGCATTCAAATCTTCTATTGGGACAACTCCTAAGTCAAGCCTTAATGGGGATAGTGGGGTACTTAGTGGGAGACCCAAAAGTTGCCTTAGGACGTTGTTTTCCCTCACTGTCAAGGATCTACTAGAACAGTTACCCCAGAGTTCCGCTCCATAAACTGTGGCCCCCCTTGCTTCGACCTTGTAAATGTCTACAGAAGGGCCAATAACATATACAGTGCAACTTCTGTGGACTTTTATATAAAATTTTAAAATGGGAACGCCAGACCTCTTCCCGAGGTTCGGTTCAATGGCAGACCTACACTCGAATTTACCTGTTTTCACCAGGTTCCAGAACCCTCTTGGATCTTTATCGATTAGGGCGGTCTTTATCGCCTGCCACCTATCAATTTCCCAATCACGCTTTGCAGTTAAGATAGTATTTTTAAAATGTGCCCTAGCTGCTTTGATGCTCGTATTGCACCCCCTGCGAAGGTTTGCCAAAAGGGAGCTTTTTGCGTCTTTGGTAGCTCTATTATACCAAGGGTTATTGAATATAGTCAATTTCCTTTTAGGGGTTGACTCGTTAAAAAAGAACCCTGCCAGATTGACTACCAAATCCAAATGATTATTCCCCAACTCCTCACAGTAATCACTAACATCTGCACTTTCAATAATACAGCATGCCCTTTCGAGGAAGGGAATAATAGATTCATACAGGGATGCCATATTCTCTGAGGTTTGTGTGAAGGTTGCCCAACGTATCCTTCTACCCCCATCTGTTAACAACAAATCAGGGGGAGGTAAACCGTTGTCCACATGAACTGATTCCTTATTAGGCCAGTCCAGAGATATGACCAAAGGGTTATGGTCACTTTCTATGCGAGGGAGGACCTGAAAATCTAAGACCCTATGCCAAAAATCCACATTTACCAGCGCATAATCTATAGTTGAATTCTGACCCATCCTCCCAAATGTAAACTTGCCGGCATTGTCGCCAAATAAGCGGCCTTTACAAGCCCTTAAAGAATGGTTAAGGGTGAGAGTAGTCATCTTCAAAACTACGGGAGTCCAAGCCTTGATAGGTTAATGATTACAAATTGGGATTCCCCAGGATATGTCCTCTTCACTTGTAATGGGGTCGGGTAGGCCAATGAGAAGTTCAAAATGGCAATTAAAATCACTCCGACGATAAGGAGAACTTGCTCAGGCAACGTATTGAGAAAGGCTGCCAAACAATCTAACGTTTGTGAAGTCTGTCCGTGCCTAACAGGGCGGGAGTACACATTGATAATGAAAAACTTTGGAGAATTATTAGGGGAGACCATAATGCATAAAATATCCAAAGAATGGGTTTCTATCAATTTTACTTCACATTTAAGGTGTGTAGTAACCCATATACACAAACCTCCCGAAGTTGCGAACTCTTCTCTGTGTATGGGTTCAGGGACCACGTCTCCTGGAATAGACAAATCTCCTGGGTATCAATAAATTCACCCCAGTCTAGTTGGTCCATCCTAGCGTTAGACCAGCTACATTCCAGGACAATATTCTTAGGCCCTGGTGCACTGCTAACTTGTAACTCTGGATAGCTATACTAGGGGAAACAAAGTAGGGGTCCTCAGATGGTTTCGCTGCCTCACCCACACCAATTGCTTCTTCAGTATCAATGGGATCGCAATTTGCATTCCCTACAGCATTTGCTATATCTTGGGGGCAGCACACATCATCGATTGCTGATCTCAAACTTCATCGCCCTGTAGGCTCAGCAACTCGTTGACCTGTCGAGGAATAACAATAAACCCTGGATGGAAATAAAGGTTCTAGCCCCCTCCCAACCTTGCTCGGGAGTGCTACCATCGTGTGAATCCCCGGCAGCTACCCTGGGGGGGGTCGCCACCCCCTCATTCTCACAGGAGTCCACCATACCACCACAGAAGTGGCGACCCTCATGGCCGATCCATGGTCCTGGTAAGCGGGACCTGGCTTTGGGGTTATATCCGAAGATAAGTCAGTCCAATTGGTCCAGAACACTAAACCTATTGCTAACAGGAAGAGGGACTGATGGTAAACTATTAAAGGTGTGGAACCCTGAATTTACACTAGCCTCCTGGGCAGGGGTGACCCCTCTTCCCCATGATCTAGCTCTTCTCTCTAATCGGGGGTGAGTATGTTGGTGAGGGTAAAAAAAGTTTAAGGGGAAAGACTCGATTCCAGTAGCCCCTCTCCCCGAGTGCCAATTACCTATATAATCAACCACCCTCCTGGCCCTAAAATTGATCACAATACAATCTCCATCAAAACATTTCCTGCTTTGGCCCACCCAGCTAACTCTTCGGGCGAATAGTATTTCACTGTACACCTGTGGTAGTAATGGTTTGTTTGTGTTTAACCAGTGAGTACATTTGTTTTTTAGCTCGGTATATGTCTCCACAACACCCTGTTCTAACGCTGGTAATTTTACTAAGACAACCACATATGGGATCCAGGCGGGGAGTAAATCAATACATGGTAGACAAGGGGTCATTTCACAGGGAGTAGGGTAGAGCTGACGTCATCAAAGCCTTTGACGTTGAGAGCGGGATTGACTACACTATCTCCCCCTGGAGGACGGGGCCCTGGACACAAAGGCATATTCAATGAGGCCCGCCAATTTGCGCATTGCCAGTATTCGCAGTAGTACCACCCACAACAGACCCGGTAACAGAAATAGAAGGCAAACTTGGGGGGACACTTGGCTGCTGAATGGTACTCCGGGGGTTAGAAGAGGCACTCTCAATTGAGTCTGGGGCCACCTGTTGGGAACCCAGCGATTTATTCCTATTAGAATGATTTAATAAAAAAAGTTAGTCAAGGTGCAACAATTTATCCCCAATAAGCAGTAGTCTCTTGATGATAGGAGTCAATGAGGAGGTAAGTAGCATGCCCAGTTTATTCCAAAAGGCCTCATCAACTTGGGGTGGTGGGGCCCCACCTAAGTCAATCGGTGGCGAGGCCAAGGATGTGGAAAATGACCTCCTTTCTGGAGAGGCCAGCAAAGTGGTAATTTGGGGAGCACCAGTTGGGTTAGGTTTATGAGTTTTCAAATTTTTCTTCCCCTATGGGCCCCCACCCAGACACACGGGCCATAGGTTGAGGTTTAGTCCTGCATACCGACCTAGTTGATACTCGTGGCAGTGAAGTGGAATCGGAGGCTGGTTGTGCTGGGGCCACAGGTTTAGAATTGGCAGGAGGTTCCAGGATGGGGATAGTCCTGGGTGAGATTGTGTGGTGTACGGGGACTGATTGGTAGCTCTCCCCATGCTGGAATGCAAATAGTCCCATCTATGAGTCTCTCCAGGGACCTTACATGCATCAGCCCTCCTAAAGATGAGCGTTTGGTCTGTATTGTCTCCAAAGAAAGTCTTCGCTCGGTCACTGCGATTTCTTGAGCCAGTACAGAGGTAGCCCTTATTATAAACTGGTCCAGGGTGCCGCTCAATAACGGGTTCTTCCCCTTACCACCGGAAAGGGCCATCTTTAGCGCCTCACTACCAGAATATTAGGCCAGGAAACTTTTTCAAGATGAACGCTAGGCTAATATCTTATATAAGCTAAACTATGTGCTGTGCGCAAAAACTAACCTTTTCAGATGTAGCAGGTTAGAGGGGGGGCCCGGCCAGTTCTCGAACGGGCTAAAACGGGCCCGCCCTTAGCCTGGGCTTCGCCCGGTGCACATCTGCGCGCATCCCGCATCGCTGAAGGTCTCTCGCTCTTTTGTGCGCCTCCTGGCTCATCCTGAGGCCGTCGGCAGCATTCGTGCCGCTAAAGCACCTGGGGGATGTAGTTTGCTTACCCCCCGGTGGCGGTGGTGCGGTGATGTGGGCGCAATCCTCTGTGGTGTGGCAACAAACAGGTCAGCTAAATGGTCTCCCGCATCGCGGAAGCTCTTTTGCCCTTTTGTTTTGTCATCGTCCTGAGTCCGTCGGTTGTGTTTGCACCGCTAAGGCACCTGGGGGATGTAGTTTGCTTACACCCCCGGTGGCGGTGGTGCGGTGATGCCGGCGCTATCCTCTTTGGCATGGCAACAAACAGGTCAGCTCAATGGTCTCCCGCGTCACGGAAGCTGTCTCGCCCTTTTGTGCGCCTCCTGGCGCGTCCTGAGTCCGTTGGCGGCGTTCACGCTGCTAAGGAACCTGGTGGATGTAATGTGCTTACCTCCCAGTGGTGGTGGTGCGGTAATGCAGGCGCTATCCTCTGTGGCGTGGAAACATAGAGGTCAGCTCAATAGTCTTCTGCGACTGCAATCCTGAACATCACTGATGACTAAAATTCTTTTATAGATGATGGTCAGGCCTGCCTCTTAATGCTCCTGGACGTCTCTTTGCCTTTTGATACTGTCAACTACAAGAGTCTCCTAAACACCCTCTTTCAGTGTGCAGGCATCAAAATACTGTCCTTCAGTGGTTTGTCTCATACCTAATCAAACTGAATAATTCCATTTCACCATCAGTATCAGTTCCACAAGGAATTTCCCAGGGATCAATCCTGTCCCCTGCCTTGTTCAACCTATATATGAAACCAATTACAGCTATCCTGAAACAAGCAAAAACTGCCTACCATCTCTAAACATATGACACCTAACTCTACATTAAAACGTCATTATCTAAATACATCCAGCACCTAAACAAGACTATCTACATTGCACAATCCTAAATAACCAACAACAACTTAAAGCTAAACTTCAACAAACCCAAACTCCTCCTCATCCAAAAGGAAAGTCCTACCCTGCCCATTACTGTCTTAACACCCTAACGGCAATAAACTGTAACTCATCTATCTCAAACTCTGATAAGTCACAAGGGATAACACTTGACAAACACCTGAGCATAAAAGAGCATAATAATGCCTGAGCAAAAAGTGCCTTCTACACGCTGAAACATAAAAAAAAATCAAAACTTTCATACCCCTTGAAGACCTAAAGACCCTAGTAAAATCCCTAGTCCTCTCTAAGCTTGACTACGGTAATGCAACACACACTGGTATCTCAAACAAACACCTTATCTCTTTGAAATCCAAACTCAACGAGGCAGATGGACTTCTATCTGGAGAGAGCCGCTATGATCACATCACTCCCACACTTCAGAAACTCAACTGGCTCCCAATCAAAGCAAGATTATAGTCAAAATAGCCTGCATAACCTACAAAAGTCTCTACACTGACAAATGTAATAACATCACAAATAAACTATTACAATTTGGATTGAAGAAACCCCTGCAAAGCTCAAACACTATACTCCTGATTCTGCCTAAATTTAAGTGTGTAAAACCACTCAACTGTTCCTTCTCTGGGAATGTGACTAGAATTTGGACTGTTCATACTTCAGAAAAAACCTTAGATTTCTTCTCCTCAACAAATACCTGAACCCAACAACACTACCTCAGAAAATACTGATGCATTCCTCCAGCATCTATTATAACCTATCATCGCTATTTCCAAACTATATCATCCAGCTATTTCACAATCCATTATATATTATTACCCTGTATGCCTATTACAATATCCCTTCCTGTGCATTACTTTTAAATGTTGCTGTGGATACACTGTAAAGCGCTCTGAAACCCACGGGTCAAGCTCACTCTATATAAACCTCAAAATAAATAAAGAAAACGTCCTTTTTAATACATATATGTATGGGGCATAGCCTGGTGCTGAAACAAGATGGCTGTTGGTTAGTGGAACTCCAACGGACGCGGTACCTTTAATTTAAAATACAGTGGAAGATGTCCTTACTAACTGATACAGGATACAGGTAGCGGGCATTATTTCATTCAAGTGGCCTCTTTTTGATGAATGGTCTCTTACAGCTGAGCATTGTGCTGACATGAAGTTCCCTTTCACTGCTTTCTCTTTTCAGCAGCACCCACCACCTTAGCTGTACGCACACCTTTTACTCAGGAATGCTTATGCGAACCTTCTCCTCAGGATTGCCTATCTCTTTTACTCCTGGCAACTTTCATTTTTTCAATTCTTATACCATACTCAACCTGTTTTCTAATGTGCTAATCAAAACCCTGCCACATTTTTATACATAGGGAAACTCCCCAAATGCTTCTTGTTTGAGAGCCCTATCTACTCAATGCCTCCATATATAAATAATAAATACAAATAAATACAATATATTGATTCATAATTTGCAACTTTGATTAAGCTGTGCCTCTATTTGATGGTTTATGATTATTATTAAACGGGGCAGGTTAGAAGGAATAGGTTTCCTGGTAATTTTTCACCAGCTGTATTCAAGGACTCTTCCCGTCATTTAACTGATTCCTTGATACCGGATGCTTTTTCTCACATGGAGAATTATTCTCTTAATCTGAACATGTGCTCAGACTGCTTGCTAATGTTAATGAGAAGTCAGAGAAGGACCTGCAGTCACGCATTAAATCTTCTCCTGTATCCTCCATGGATTTAATTTTTGAGGAGATTAGAGAGCGCACACCCTACATGAAAGAAACAAATAACTCCTTGATGACAAATAGTCAATTATGAATAAAAGGGTAACAGAAGTTTATCAGCAAATTAGAGATATCTTAGATGCTGCTCTCAAAATTGATTCAAGGCAAAAATAAATTGATCTTCCTAAATGACAAGCTGAAGAGTTGGAGAATAGAAACAGATGAAATAATATAAGAATCTATGGATTACCAGAATGAATTGAGGGTTGTGATCCTGTCACATATTTTCATCCCTTTTTTCACCTAAGATACTTGATATAGAGGGTGTTTTGTTCAACGTACAAAGAGCACATGGACTGGGCCATTTATCAAAACCTAGGGGAGTGATACAACTATTTTTGATGATTTACTGATTTGCTTGAAGTTTTTTTCATCGTCAAAGCCAAGAAAACAATTGTTTGGCCTTGCAGCACTCTTTTCTTCTCACAAGATGTATCCAAAATGACTGCAGATCACAGGAAGAGATTTTTTGACATGCATTGTGCACTCAGAGCGTTAGATGCACGTTTTGGCTTGATACATCCATGTTTAAAGTCACGTACAAAAATAAGACCACTACCCATGATGATTCCTTTAAACTGCAAACATTTTTAGATAATTATAAATGAGAATCAATGGATATACCTAGAGCTCAATTTGTTTAGTCTTACTTAACTCTCTTTGTCATACCTGGTGTTTGTAATGCTACCATGATGTCTTGCATTTTCAACTTGTCTCTAACTTAAAAGTGTTTTCTTCCTCCCCATTCAGATTCATCTCCCAGCTGTTTTATACATCTTTAATATCAAGTGTTGTTCCTCCGGCTTCCTTTGGAGTGTGGCTGTGTCATGTTCATTTGTGTGTTGCATCAACATCCCCATTTTCCTTGTGCTGTAACATAGGTATGTTACATTTATCTTCTCTTAAGTTACTCCTAGTCTTGTTTTGTTCTTTTCTCTTCTTTTGGATTTCATGTTTTCACTACTCATTTACATGCTTCAACTGTTTTTAACAGTTTTACTAGCTACAGATGCTATGATTCTTCAATATATAGTTGTTATTGGTGATATTGAGATGATTTCACCTTTATTTCTTAATTCTATCTGACAATTTCATATTTAATTTCATTAGAGGAATGTTAGAGGGCTTTGTATCCTTATTTATCAACAACATATTTTTTCACATTTATTATGCCCTATTCCTCAAATTGCCCTCTTACAAGAAATGCATTTGTCATTAGAAGAATATGTTAAAATCAAAAAACTTTGGGTATGTCATGTTTTCATCTCTCCTGCTTATGATACAAAGAATAGCGTCATCTCTCCTGCTTATGATACAAAGAATGGCACTAATTCTCTTTGTAACAAACATTTCTGTGATAGCTCAAGAATCAAATACTTTTGGAAGGTGGATAACTGTCAATTATCAACCAGAAACCCTTTATCAATAATAACTTTTATGGTCCCACCCAATTGGATAAAGTCTTTTGGCATAATTTTAACCAAAAAATGATGACATATTCAGACAATTATTTGATTTATGGTGGAATTTGCAATCACATTTACAACCTATTCATTGAAAGACATTCCTTCACGCCATTTATTCTCAATGCCATGCAGAAACAATTTGGACATGCTATTAAGCAAGATTTGTTGATGGATGCCTGGCAGTTATGTAATCCATTAATTAAAGTACATAAAAAAATTCCTAGCTCATCACTCCCAATCAAGGATTGTTTATATTTGTGAGCCCTACTTTATCCCAATCTCTCAGACACTCACTGATCATGCCTCTGTTAATATCTCCTTATATTTTGATATTGTTGACAACATGAATTAAAGATGGTGTCTTAATACTACACTATTAAAATACTCCAATTTTGCTTCCTCCTTTGCATCCTTTATTGATAAGTTCTTTAAACTTAATGTTTCTAATGACCAACAATGTTTAACCATTTGCAATGCTTTTAAAGTCTCTGCATGGTTTCATATCAGTACTTATGTAGACAGGAAAAAATGGCCATCCCATAACCACTATTCTACAAATCACCACTCAGATTAAACATTTAGAACATTTTTATTACACTACCAACTCCTCAGTAATTTTAGATCAGTTAATTACTTAAAAAGCTGGATTTAATGAGCATTCCACAGAACTAGCTCTTCTTTTCTGTTAAAGGCCAGTGCTAAACATTATGGTGGTCAAAATAAATGTGAAAAGTTATTAGCCAACCATTTAAAGAATAAAAAAGAACTAAGTAGAATGACATCATTTTTGCAGATTCCAATACTTTAGTATACAAGGATGCAGATATTTTACATACTTTTACTCAGTTCTATAAATCTTTTAATACTTCACATACAGACCCTTGTTCTGCAGATATTATGAATTATTTAAATTCTATTACTAAGAATGTTTGAATTATATCAATGTTGATGCATGTGAAAGGGATATTACAAATTCTAAAACATAACAAATCTCCATGCCTTGATGGCATCCCAGTTGGATTTTATGTTAATTTTTTGTCCTTAATTCTCCCCCATTTACTATCCTTATTTGAAAGTTTATCTCACAAGGGATTATCCCAAGGTTCTTTCCAAAATGCATTAATTTGCCTAATTGGTTGACTGAAATTGTCAGTACTGTAAGAATTTTAGAGCAATTTCATTAGTGAAAATGGATCATAAAATATTTGCTAAACTTCTTGCACTACGTATTGATCTCCTCCTGAATTTGGTAGCCAGGGTTGTCAGATAACACTAGAGTATTTTTAAATGTCATCAATAAATCCATTCAGAAACATTACACTTTAGCTGCTTTTATGAAAGACACAGAAAAAGCTTTTGATAGGATGAACTTGGATTTAATGTTCTCTATTCTTCAATAGTTTGGGTTTCGTCCATGGTTGCTTAATGTTTCTCTGCTTTATTTGGCTCCTAAACCTCTTTATATTTAACTGAATTATCCTCTCCATATTTTTATTTCCTTAGAGGAGTTATACCAGGATGCCCTCTATCACCTTTGCTGGTTATTTTGGTTTGGAACCCTTTCTTTACAAACTTCAACAAAATACAAGGGTTTACACATAATGGTTTTCAATAAAAAATGTCTGTGTGGGCTGATGATATAGTTTTGTATGTAGCTAACTTTGAAACTACTGTTCTAGCCTTTTTGCAGGAAGTTTCCTGTTTAGTTCCAAGCTTTCTGAATGTGAAATCAACAATGACAAATGTGAAATTTTAGCATTCTATTAATTTTGTCCAAAAAATAATTAAAAAAAAAACTTTCCATGGAGTCCGACAAACATTAAGTGCTTAGATTTATGATTTGTTCCCTCTGCTATTGATACTGTTAAATGTAATATATTTGCTTTCTTGAAATGTATTCAAAGTAAGTTTGATAAATGGATTCTGTTATATTTATCTTGGTGGGGTATGTTGAATATTATTACAATTAGATTTACTCTATTAGTTTTATTTCTCTCATCTATGTTACCTGTTATTTTCATACTGCTTATTTTACACACAAAAAACCCAATTAGACTCTGTTTCCTTACACTTTTATGGAACCAGAAAAAGAGTAGGATATCGCTTGCAATACTAAAGCTACCCAAATCTGAGGAAGGTGTGGACTATCCTGCTTTTCGCCTCCCTGTTTAGGACAGCTTAGAAACAGCAATTGCTCATCCCTTTTCATTTAATGAGTTTCTAACTTTTTCACAGAAACCTTCATCTCGAGGACCTACTATCACTAAAAACACATGTAGACCTTTATATCTGATTTATAGAACATAGATCACAACATAACAGGATTTGTTAAATACTACAATTTGGCATAATTAACAATTTAAAATAAAGGAAGGGCACTCTTCTGGTATACCTGCAGCTCCAAATTTCTCTTTTGGGTTCATCAGTTATTTCACAATGACTTCTTTGTAACATTTACAGATTTACAAACTAAAATCCCCTTGCCTAATTTGTTTCATAAGAAATATCAACTCCTATGTATAATTATATTGATTGCTCTTGCCCCTCTGTCTGATAATCCACATCAACCCATACCTACTGGTTCTAAAGAGTCCTTTAGGTATAAGTTATTTACCACAAATACACCTTCCTCTCATAAATTCAAACTTGAATGTGCTTGGAATAATCTATTGTTTTAACTTCATAAATCCTCCCATACTGCCATCTCTACACAATATTTATATTTCATTTACAATAGAATGCTAATAACACCTACTACGCCCCCCACATTTGATGCTCACTGTGAAACAAAATGTTGGTCATAAAATCATTATATAGCTGGCCTTATGCACATGCTCTTCCTTTGTCCAGCTATTGACATTTTCTGGCATAACTTTTTGAATCAATTGAATTTGAATATTCAAATGTCTGAAACCTTCTGAGGAACGTAAGCCACTATGATGATTATTTTTCTTTACTTACTATGTTATTTGCTTTCTTGTTATAGTATTCTTAACCAGTACTTGTAACTCTGTTAATCACAGTTTGTATTATTGATTATATTATCATTGCATATGTTATGATATGTTATGATTAGGCCTGGGCGGAGCTCGTGAAGTTCTACTCAGCAGAATTCAGTAGTGTAAGTAAAAAACCCCGCCAAATTCGCCTGAGTTCTGTGAATTGGTGGAGTATTTGAGAAAGCCAGAATGGGTGACAAAGTCATTATTGTTTTTTAATTTCCTCTACGTTATTGTAGGGTTGGCCGAGCAATATGAGAAAATAAAAAAGCTGTTGCAACTAATTTGTTTTCACTGACACAAATGAGAATAATTAAAGCAATTTCATGTTTCTCTTGAAGGAGCTATGCACGCAATTTATCGATCTGCAACGAGGAAGTAAAATGTGCTTCTGATTCTCTCCTTCTGAGTGTGCAACTTAATTAGTGCTTCTGTGTTTCAGCTGTTTTCTAACTCACCCCTGCCTGTAACATCTCTCCTGCCCCCCTCCCCACACCCTTCACTCCCATGCCACCACACAGTGTATTTTTGTCACACAGCATGGAGAAAATGTCCAGCAGATACTACATGGAGCATTGCTGGCACGAACCACACTGACATTGCCTTATAGAAGCCACATAGTGTCCCCAAAACAAGCCACATGGGCCATAATGGACACTCTGAGTAAGAAATAACCATGACATTCTTCGCAAATATAAGGACACTGAGTGGAAAGTGTTTGTTTGCTGTGAAAGCAGAATATACTGCATTCCCATGTCTTCTTGGCCAGACGCCTTGTGCACTTCACACTGATTATGTTTTATTTGGCAATTCTTGTTTTAATGTGAGATATAATTACAAAACCCCACACATTGTCCACAATAGAAAGAAGCAGGCTTAGGGTGGTTTACTTCAGGAATTGTAAAAACACTTTTTATTATACAGAAACATAATTGTCTTCCTCTGGCAATAAGACATATTGAAGGAATAGCTGGGACATATAGACCTAAGCACTTCCAGAAACAGAGTCAAAAAAAGTGGCTGTATGTGAAAGATTCATCTCCATGATTGCCTTTTGCAACACTACACATGCTTAGTTTAATCCTTAGCAGCCAATCTTGGGATATATAGCAGGAGAGAAGATGGATTCACTTGCAGATAGAAGGTACTGCCGGAGAGTAAAAAGGTTGGATTATGTCATAAAGTGATTTCTGGTGTGCTTGTCTTTCCTTGTATTGTGCTATCTTACATTAGTGTAAAGTGTAATCAATCCATACGTAGCTTCCTGTTGCATAAGAGCTAAAAGTCAGTCACAAAATTGTGTACTACTAAGCACAACCTACTCTCATATCACAGTAACCATGTCTTCAAAATGGCAGTAATAATATTGTCTTACCCCAAAATGCGCAGGGGCAGTGGGGTAGGAGTCAGGTTGGTTTACTGCACTCAGTGTTGGTGTTGCCCATGGCTGGGAACCTAGGGGAGGGCATCGGTTCTGAGGCCTCTGGGGTCAGATAGAGGTTGCTGCTGTGGTCCTAGCACTACAGCCTCCTGTTCCTGGTGCTGCAGCCACTCTTAGCTCCAGATCCTAGGACAAGGAAGGCACTGAGTCACGGAAAGCATGGCCCTAATTCTTGGGATCGGATCAGCACCACAGCAGGCTTGCCCAGCAGATTTGCAGTCTCCCACTTGGACTACTGTAGGCCCCCTACCATGGTGAAGCGAACAAGAGGATAGTGAAAGGCTCTGCACTGGGAGCACCTTTCACTGCACGTCATCCTCCCTCTTTCTTTCAACCGTAGTACAGTCCAATTCAGGATCTTTGTTTAGGCCAGGTTGAGCGTGCTGGTAAACTCCGCTCCGCTAGCGGTTGTCAGAGTTTTTTAGCTGAACTCCGAGCGCGGAGTGACAAAACTCAATGACCTCAATGACCTCTGCCAATGGAGTCTCCTGCCAACCCCTAATTATGATGCATTGTTACATTATTACTATTTTCCATCAGTTTTTGTCTTGTTATTTGCTGTAATTACATGTTTTCTATTTAATGTTATTTTCTTTTATTTCTCATATACTCCTCTTGGGTACACTGGACTACTGTTTGTATATTAATTTTTGTTAATTTTGATTTTTCTACCTTAATAAACTATTTTTTAATATATGTTTTAAGTACATATAAATTATATGGAGGGTGCAGTGCATTTACAAAGGGGGACATGTAATTTCTAGTTTTACATGTCAAGGTAGTGAAAAAATCCTAAATTAAATTTGTACAATGTAAGGCCTGCCTCTCCCATAGGATAACATTGGGTTACCTTATTACATTGAATAAGTAATAACTTTCAATTGGGAGCAGGTAGGAATATTGAGTTTGGTGACTAAAGAAATATAATTTAAAACCCTCTGTAAATGTAAAGTTGGATTTTAAGCCACAATTCTGAAAATGCCTCTATTCGAAAGTTGGCATTTTCTTGCCCCAACCATTTGGTGTTTCCAGCCTGTTTCCTGGGTCACATGAATAGGTTTATCTGGCAGTTGGTCTTTGTGTTTGACAGACAGTACCAGACAGTGAAACAAAGGGGTCATAGGTTTTGGCAGGATGGGCCATCTCTGATTTGTCAGGAGTAGGATGTGTCACCTACCACACTTGCACATTACAAAGACTCTGCTTCAGCACACTCACAAGGGTTTCACACAAGTCTTTTGTACACTCTGGGGCCAAGTCCGGGAGGCGGAAATTCCAGACTCCTCTGTAGGAGGAGGGCTCTAGAAACTTCTCTCAGTTCAATGTGGACACCAGGTACAAGTAGTGGACTCTCCGACACAACTCTTCAGTACACTTCTGGACCTGTGGAAGACGGTAAAGAAAGACTGCTGTGCTGCTCTTTTCTGCTGCATGAATGTCTGCCCTGCTACCCTGCTGCATGAGTGAGAGGGCCTGGACCTGTACCTTGAACCTAGTTCCCCCAGAGCAACTCCAAACACTAGCTGGCTGGTCTTCTGAAAAGAATCTCAGGGATAGAAAAGGCTCCAACCATCTTTGACCCTGCTCCTGGACTTTGCATTCTGTGATTCCTAACCCCAAAATGGTACCCTTCAGTCCTGGACCCTTGGAAGTAGGGCTAAAGGTGCTTTGCCAGACCAGCTGTGCTTTCGTCAGATCCGATGCAGCACAACACAAACCCGACCCAGTTCTCTGCTTTGCCTCATTGGAACCGATGCAAGCCCGCATCGCAGCTGTACAACTCATTGAAGCCGCCACTACGTGATGCATCCTCGACGGGTCCACACAGCTTCTCATCGGAACTGACATAGAGCAACGCAGCACAGTGCAGCCTCAATGCAAGCCAGCATAGCAGCCCTTGCAGTTCATCAGAAGCCTTGCGGCATTACACATATTCGACACCGACTTCCCCCCAGCTCAATGCTGTGCAACCAGAAACAAGTTGTTATATCAGCCTTAAATATAATAGGTCATATTTGTGACCTAGTTGAAAGAAGTATTCAACCTAGCAAACAAACACATAATGCATTTTTCACTTCAACCACCACATTAATTCTAAATACTCCCTCAAGTCTATTTAATATCATGTATCACATTATTAGTTTTATGCACCAGCAATTCTCACTAAACTTTGAAACACACAGTAAATACACTTTTTCATAATTACTTGGGTTAACATAATCAAGAAACGTTCCATGATTTTGTAATAAGCAAGTTTACTCAAATACTTGCTAAAGATTTGATAATGCCTAGAAGATGTGTGCTTTCAAAAGGCTTTTTATTCAAATTTCTGCACTTAGAGTGAGATAGGAGTTGGTCCATGTTTGATGAAAGCCCAGTCCTCCCCAGAGAAGGGATATGGGGGAATATTGAATGGTCCTTTGTATGGAGATCATGCATTCAATGCCCTTACAGAAATAAAGAAGTTTTTAACATTTATTTTCATCAAATTAGGTGAGATGGAGTAACCCTTTTGTATAATTTTTCATTTTATCACCATGATGTTGATAGGTAATAATGAGTGTGTATGTTGTTAACCATACTATAAATCTGTGAGCAAATCAAGAATACATACCAATATTATCTCTAAAAATGTTGTATCATATACAGACTACTAGGGTCCACTTAATAATATGGTAGAGATAGGTCACCCAAAAGTATGTTTAGTGACAAGGCACGCAACTAATGAAATGGAGCAATAAACAGTTAAAAAAAGGATCTAACATTTTTAGCAGTGATAGCATCAAGCTCAGTAGCATGAAACACTAACACTTGCAAAATACAAGAAAGTCTAGTAATGAATCATTGTTCACAAATGAGCTATCGAGTTTGGATCAACAGTAAGACTAACCAGATTCTCTGGTGCAAATGACATCCTGAAATTTGTTGTTGAACAATAATGCTTCTTCTTCCACATCAGTTCCATTTCTCACCCAATATTGTATGAGACAATAAATAATGACTGCTCATCTCTCACTATATGTCCACTCAGATTAAGGGACAATCCATCTGTATCACTCCCACCAATGTAGCTGCCTCCTCTTACTCAGCGAGAAGCGAGGTTACATAACTTTTTCCAGTCACCCCTCTGTATGCTGTATACATCAGTTGTAATTTAACAGCAGTTGCTTTTTAAGCTGTAAGAATGTGTGCTCATTGACAACAATATTGGATAGGGCACAAATGAACAGGGTAAGAAGTAAGTCCCCGCACAGCAGGTACTTTCTATTTCAGAAGAGTGGCATTGGACCAGAATGAGGCATTTTTAAAATGCATTGCATGATCTCAATGTCGTGCTCTCCAAAATCCGGATGGCAGAAACTATGTCCACCAATATAGTCGACATGGTATACTCAGAGTTAAATCTATTTTGAAAGGTTTAAGGCTTCAGTATCTTGCAGCTACCCTATACATATATGAGGATGACTAACTGTTGGAAGTTTTTGAGAAGCCTACGTGATTAAAGCTTTCTAGAAGAAGACAGAATAACATGCACGCTTAGGATGTAACACCATTGGGTATGGGCTCCCAAGCAGCAAGGCCAAACCCTGCCTTATGTATACTACATAAAAGTGCCAATGCTGCTAATATTAATAAACCTATCTATTTGTCTTCCTCACATACGAATTAAACACTTTGTGGGCAGAATATGGTTTTCATGAATCAATCTTTTTGAATTTTAATTTCTTTCAAATTGTCATTTTTTCATTTATTTTTTAGCGGATTTCACATATTTCAAAGAAACATTTCAAAAAAACATAACATAGACAAACTTATTCTTAATCACTATTATACCCCTTCATGTCATTCATACACACTATCTCTAAAGATCTTTATCTGCCATACTCCACACACACTCACACTCTAACACTCTGGTAGCAAACATATTTTTGCTACTAGAGTGTTAGAGTGTGAGTGTGTGTGGAGTATGGCAGATGAAGATCTTTAGAGATAGTGTGTATGAATGACATGAAGAGGTATAATAGTGATTAAGAATACGTTTGTCTATGTTATGTTTTTTTGAAATGTTTCTTTGAAATTTGTGAAATCCGCTAAACAATAAATGAAAAAATGACAATTTGAAAGAAAATAAAAATCAAAAAGATTGATTCATGAAAACCAGATTCTGCCCACAAAGTGTTTAATTTGTATGTGAGGAAGACAAATAGATAGGTTTATTAATATTAGCAGCATTGGCACTTTTTTGTAGTATACACTTAGGATGTAAGCATCTACCAAGGTTATCAAATTCAAATTTGTTCAAAGAAATAGTCTGCTGATGGTATTAGATAGTCAACTGAGCCACATGTCAGTGTTCACTGGGCACAGTGTTATCTCATCTTTATGTGCATTTGACATATGAGAGAACCTTTCCCCTTAACAGTTCTTTGTCGTGCTACAGGCTCAACACAGTCTAACATGTTAAGGGTGCCCATTGGCTTTAAAATTCAACTTCAAGTTGTGAGACTCACAAAAGCAGGGAATACACCTTGAAAGTTTTTTTGTTGTTTTTTTTTACTTTTCTGACATCCGAAACGTATGTTCATCAGCACATATATTTGGTGGTGAGCTTTCACTGTACTCGGCTTGAATACATGTTATATATTTTTAATCCTCCTTGGCACCTTCTCTGTTTCTCCTGCTGCTGAATAGTTGCTTCTTTTGTAGGTTTGATCTGCTTTTTTTTTTCTTCTCCAGTGCACTATTATGGTCGTCATTATCATTGTCCCACTTTCAGGTGAGATCTTCTCTGTGGTTCCAGTCCAGTGTCAATAAGTTAATCTGCAATCCAGGTATTTGTGTGTCAAACATACTGTCTCACAACTATTCCTATTATTCACTGTACTTGATTGTGTTTTAGTTCATCGTACAGTGAACAAGGCATTTTGTTTCAAATCATTTGACATAAGAATTGGTTTTTATTATAACCGCTATAGTTTTAATAGGTTTGCCTTCTATTTCCTGTCTATACTCAAATTGTAATGAAGTTTGTCAGAGCTTTATACTGTTAAGATAGAGGCATTTCTCGAGGAGCCGCGCCCGCACTAATTATTCGATTAATACAAGTGTTATGCTGAGCAAACCCATTTGGGTTGCATGTTGAAGGTTGTCCAATTGGCTTAAATACCCTGTGATTCTGGAGTCGTGGACTTGGAATTTGTTATGACTTCAACCAATTGTCTGGTTCAATGCCAATGCTTGACCAGTTAATAAGGGTCCATTTTTACTCTACATTCACCGTCCTGAAGATGGTCTGATGGACTTGTAAGCTACAAGAGACCAAAACGTCGACAAGTTCATCTAAATCTTTTTGTCATTTGTCCTGTAAGCTATTATTTTCTGCTTCTAGTTTTTTTTTTTTAAATATTCATTTAAAATAGGTGTTGACACTAATGATCTGAAGGTTATCATTTGTATGAATTATTCATCTGCCTCTGTCATTGTGTCTCGATATTCGATTGTGTACCCTGAATTTCATTTAGTCACATTAAATGAGTTTAAATTGAGAATCTTACACCTGTGTTTGGCTAATTGGTTATATTTATATTATATATTAATTGGAATTTGAATGAGTACAATTGTCTTATAGATTTTTTACATGTTAGTCACGATTTCGGGCTAATCATTTCAAGTAATCTGTCAAATATTGCAGCTCAGTTTCTTATACTAAATCCCTTGTAGGTCTCTTCATCTATCAATATTTAAATGCCCAAGCGGACATGGGTATATTGGGTTTCCCACTTTGTTTACTGATACTTATCATGACATGTTTTGTTGATGCTGTTTTCGAGATTGCATTTTACACGCTCATATAATGCACCCCTACCTATATCGCTGGCTGCATCACCGACAATCCGGGACAATGGTCTCTGAAGGCTGCAGAGGGGCTCTGCTCATGCAGTGGCACCCTCTCGTGTAAAACCCAGCACTGTGCCTCCAGAATTGTCAAGGCCTGCTAGAGGGGTGACTGATATGTTTTAAGTGTAGTGACCTATAGATATAGTAAACCTATATCTTTCATAAGTGGTGCAAGCACCAGCTTACACAGGCTGCACTGGAAGGCCTGTATTTCCATTTTGCCTGGCCTCTCATGGATGGCATAATACATGCTTCAAGCCATTGGAAGCCTCTGGGTTGTATATGCTCAGGGTACATGTGTACAATATACTAGGGACTGACAAGGGTACCTGAGTATCCAACATGGAGTGTACTAAGTACATGCATAATATTTCAGGGAGAAAGCAGATAGACTGGGGTCCTGATGAGCAGGATCCCAGTCAAACTAGTCAAAACCAGTGTAACATCAAGCAAAAAGTGGCGGTAGTCATAAGAAACAGATTCTACTTTCGTACAATATGCATGTCCAAAACCAACTGATGCTACAGGTCTATTTTCAAGAGGTACTTTTATTCATGCATCACCATCCCAGTGTTAGACTTCAAAGTTACATGCAATAATTTTCCATCAGGTTCTCAAAGACATACTTATTTTAAGACACTACTTCTAAACAACTCCTGTGCTACGAAACACAGAAAAATCAGTCTGCAGATCTTGAGTATGCTCTTGAATCGTTTCAATATACTGTAGTTAAAACATGGCAGATGGTGAGCAGAATACTTCTGATAAGACTAATAATTACTCTTGCCCCCACAATTAAAGACCTTAATGACAACCACGTCTCACTTGGAGACAATAAGGAAAAATTAAGATAAAAAACTTGCCTGTGAGTGTGGGCTAGTATCAGATGATAAGCCAATGGGGCAAAATGGAATGCAGTGTTGTAGGCACATGTAAAGTTCAAAAAACAGAAAGAGAAAGAGAACACAGTCATCCTCACAGGTCATATGAGGCTTGCCACTGTAAGCTACCGGGTCTGGGAGGAGAGTTCATCGATAAGAATTAAGGTATCAACACCCAATCATTTGTTATAGTGATGTCACAGTTCCAGTCTTTCAGTCACTAAACATTCTTCCCAACTCCACACACATTAATTCATATCTGAATGTAAAACAACCTGTTGCACTTGCAGAGATTTCAACTAAAGAAAATAAGGCACTGCATCACCCTATACTGCATGCCAAATAGTTACTAGTTAAACACAAGACCCAACTTCAAAGAATAGAGCCACAAAATCAAGGACAACATTGATGACACTGTGGTATCAGTCATCATTCCTCATTTACCACCCCAAAATACTCCAATGTGATAATACATTAACACTATCACTACTTCTTGTGACTTCCGAGAATCTGGATTCTTAAGGTCATGGCTTGTGACTCCCTGGGGCTGCTGCATTTTACAAGGTAAACGTAATTCCTTCTTAAGAAAAAAGGAAATAACTGCTCTCCATTGCAAACCCTCCAAAATGCAAAGTTTCCAAAATGCAGACCGCTGCAAACCCATAGCAGCAACTTGTGTCATCCAGCCACCATTCAACACTGGGATATGATCCAGTGTATAACATGCTACAAATATCACAACTTTATTTTTCTTATATTCCTGGTATGAATGCTACCTCTGGGTCAGCAAATAAACTTGTAAATAAAAAGGAATTCCTTTAATTTATTATACTACAAAATTGTTGCATTGCACTGCCAGTTAAATATCAGATCTATGTTTAGGATATCTAGCATGATGTGACTTTAATATGTGTAGAATATGTGTATTTAAAATATTTTTCAGGACATAACATTTAAACAATGGTCAGTGCGCAGTTTTTTCACAGAACATTGTTCATGTTTAGTTTCAAAGCTGTTAGTTTGTTTTTCATTCTACTTATAAGAATATACAGAGTGCAATTTTACATGAATATTTGGATAGAGAATATTTCAGTTCTTTTAAAACGTTATATATGATTAGTATTTTTATGGCCCTCATTTCTCCCTCTATTTCCTCTCAGTATGAAGCATTTTTAAATTATATTTGCTCCTCCAGAATATTTGCAGTGAAAGATGATCATGCATATTAATAATGAAGTGTTGTCTCTCATTAAGCATGGAATTGATATTCCACAATCTGTTTTGTGATACTTGTGGGCCATTTAACTCGAAACCATGCAGCCACTTATAGGTTTCTTTCCCTAATTAGACCCCCACTAAATGTGAAATTAATTCATAGAAGCGGTTTATGAATTATGCCACATCTATGCATGATTCACCTCTCCTATATCGTATAGGGGGTACAATGCAGCTAACATATATGACAACCTATCTTTGTGCTGTTTTTGTGATTAAAGTTTTCACATTGTATGGTATCCTTGTTAGATTTTTGGTGCAAACAAATTACTTGTTGCTGTGTCTTTCAGTTACCAATCACTGGACTTGATTTATAGAAATAATCGAATAGCCTCCATTATATCACGTTATGTGGCTCTTCACAAGTGGGCTAGAAATCAGCCGATATTTCCGTCCAGGGTTAGTGATATTAAGGAATAAATAAAAACAACAAGGAATTACTCCAGATTCATGATTATCTGGACTAATATGTGCCTATCAATGTTTCCATGCTGATTACCTGTTGTAGACATTCTTTTCCACTAAATGTCCTCCCTAAGCAGGCAAAGTCTGCAGGAAAAGGCAACATGCCTCTGGAGTAAAACACATCCTGGAACACTAAGATCGAGAGAGAAATTCATCTGGAATTCCGATGAATTTCTCTTTCGATCTTAGTGTTCCAGGATGTGTTTTACTCCAGACAGGCCAGGTAACTCTCATTAGCAACTCTCTAGGGATTATCAGTGTACTCTATGAACAACTGAACAGACACCAACATAAGGTGGTTTCATGGAATGGCAGTTTTGGACTGCAACCTATGTCACTACAGTAGCATCCTTCCAAGGTTGGGAGTATCCGAATGAATACACCACACAAAGAACTCTGTATAGTATGTCTGTATTCCTCCGCCTATAATCACACACTGACCCTCTCATTGCATCGCACCCAATAATAACCACACCATAATACCTCCCAGCAAGTTATGCAATTCCTTATTGAATTAACCCAGGACCGCAAGGGTCCTACCATACATAGTCTCACAAAACTCGATCTCCCTCCTTGTTAAATGGAAACTACAATCAACAGTCATGAAGAACAGCACTCACTACAACAATCAACATGAAGTGCTTCCACTTCTCTTAGTAATTTATAGATCCAACAGTTCAAAGACAAGAGGCAAGTATTATTTCTCATTGAAACTTGTATTTTTAGTCAGGAAAAATATCTGGCACGTGTTTCGTCACACCAGTGACTTTTTCAAGGCTAGAAGCGGGGGTTCAGTACAGCTGGTCCTGTATGAAGGTCAATAGAAAGGCCACAATGTATTATAGGATGAAGTTGTATATTATGAAGAGACCCTTGCAGTGCGTATAGTTTAATCCGCTGTTCCGGAGTAATATCCTGAGTATGTGGAGTAGCTTTAGCAGTAGTGTAGTGTATGACACACGGATGGTCCCTGTATGTGGGGGATGCAATAACATCTCACTGATACAAATCTTTTCAAATACAGCGAGAGAAGAGAAGAGGTACAATAAGAACCCTGTGTATGCAGTCACGTGTCTGCTAAAGGTCTGAACCGTTATTCAGGTTAACATGGAGGTATTTGGCCAAAGTGTGTTATGCATTCAGGGTAGTGTGATGCATTTGTACCATATAGCACCACATTGAAAGAAATTTCTATGCACAATTTGGATTACTGACACAGTAGCACATTACAAGAAACGTGTGATCAAATTTCCAGCACTACCCATTCTAATTGTTTACAATCAACAGCCATATCACATTTCTTTATTAAGTCATTGAAGCATTCGCACTTATTGGCCTGATCGAGTGGTCTGAGATGGTTGGTTGGCACTCTGAGTGTATACTGATGTCACAGGTTCTGATGCTTGATATGGGCTGTCAGGCAGGGATTACTCATTCATAATTCCAGGAGCTAGTGATCTTTGAGGGTAATGCTTGAGATGGATTGTCTGGGAAGCTGTACTGACACCATATGTCCTTTGCACGTTTCAGCCCTCAAAGGATCGACAGAAAATGGAGTATCTGTTTTCATCTTTCATTTCTGATTAATAATAACAGTCATCTTCATCAAAAACTCTTACCAGAGATCCTCAATGCCGATCAGTGCAATTTGGTGCTTTGGAAAAGTGACCATGAAACATACTTCATCAGCAGTCAGTGGTCAGTCTCGAGGCCACTTTGGTTGCTCGGTTCGGATGGCTCTCCCGAATAGCAAAGTGGCAGTACTCTCGCCAGTTGTGGAGTGAGGAGTTGAACTATAAGCATGGAGGACTACACACAGCACCTGGTTTAACTTGATTCCCTCCATACATGCTCCTTGAATCACTCATTTGGGGGTACCCATACATCTTTATACAACACAAATGGATTGGGGCCACAGAGGTGTTCTCTTTTGATACTTGACATTTGGTGTGGCCAAAAATTCCTTGAATTCTTTGCTAATGAATGGGGGTCCATTGTCAGATTTGAGAATGGCCAGGATACACCACGCTGCAAAAATGTTATACTAGTCTCTCGATTACCTTGTTGTGGGTGGTTGATGATGGCTTCTTTACTTGAAGAAAGCATAAATACTAATCAATAGCTACCATTAGATGATGTCCGTTCCCTACAGGCCCAAGGAAATTGACTGCAACTCTTTCTCAAGCATGTGTAGGGATGTTAGACCTTGTCAATGGATGCTACATCACTTTGGGGTAAAGGAAGTTACAAACATTGCACTTGTTTAGTTTCCTTTCAACTCACTTATCTAAGTGCGGGAACCACACTCAGTTTCTTAGGGCCCTCTTGGTGGCTACAATGCCACAATGTCCTTCATGGGCTAGTTCAATGACTTACTGTCGTAGGCTCTCAGGTATTATGATTCTCGAACCTCTGAATACAACAAATTCCCTACTAACAAAGTTCATTTTGTATATTTTTGAATTTTTGAAATTCAACTTAGTCAGCAAATGGTTGAGCATTCTTGTTCAAAGATTAAGCTGAAATTATAGCTTTGAGGATAAGCATGCTCTTATCAGCATTAGTAGCAGCAATAATTTGTTCAATGGCTAGCTGCTGGCATGCTAGACCTCACATTGGAGTTGACATACTCCTCGGCCATTTTGGACTTCAAACTGGGCCGTTGTGGTACCTGCAAAAAGCAATCATCAGGATTATGATCTTTGCCAATTGAGTAATTGTACTCTTTCAGTTGAAACCCCACCTCTCAAAGTGAGGCGACATTTTGGCCTCTACATTTCCAAAACAAGCTTGGTGGTCTGTGACAATAGTGAAATGTTGTCTGTATGGAAAAAACATGAAAATGATTACAGGTAACCATGACAGCCGGACTCTTTTTCTTCGACTGAGAATAGGCACATTCTGTATCAGATGGGCTTCGACTGGCATAAGTTACAGTGTGTCTCTGAGCATTTGGATGACAAATATGGTAAACAAGATTTGCCCCAACTCCTTTGGGCTCATGTTAACTATGATCTCAGTATGTTGGTTGGGGTCACAATAGGGCATCTTGGTTTATTTACAATTGAACAATTTATTCTTTGGAAGCGTTGCTTGTATTCAACAGACAACTTGAACAAGACATTTTGTTTTGTCAGTTCTCTCAGTAGAGCACTCACAGTGGCAAAATCACAACTGTATTTTGAACAAAACCTGGCCAGGCCGAAGAAGGATCAAAGCATAGTGGCATCCTGTGGGAGCCGGGTAGCCGATAGTACTGTCCACTTTGCTCTGTTTCCTTTAACGTGTCGGTACTGGGTACTACTTTGTGAAAAGGACAAATCCAATTCATCATCACTTCTCGTTGGTGATACCATGATTGCAGTGGCTACCTCACTGACAGACATGGTTCTGGACTTAGGTTGGGGTGGTCCTGTTGATGCAGTAGTGCTGCTCCCACCATGCTCACCGGAGAGCAGTGCAGCAGGCACACAACGTTGTCCGTAATAGATTTCTGGGGACATGTCACAGATGGAAAGCTGCTTCTTTTTACTGACCACTTCCTTTTGAGTAATTTTCTTTGGGGCCAACTTAAAGTCCTCAGTTGGCAGTGACACTATGCAGCACAAGAGGAAGAGGTTGGAGGACTGAGGTGTGACGCCACTGTACAGGCCTTATGTTTGGCAGTTCTGCTCTTGTGCACCAAAAGCAAACAAGCAAGAAAAATATTTAATGAAATGTGACATTGTTCCAACTTGAATTAGTACAGATAAAGGCAATATTAGTGTGGTTAATAAAAACGTTATAGTCAAACCAAAACACCAAACTATGAAATATAATTCCCCATAGGGATAACAATCAAAATAGACAGTTAGAGCTCTTTCACTTATTTATTTTTAAGGTGACACCTGTGGCACTCACGGAACTGCATGGCTAAATGGAATAATAATCTTTTAAAAAATGTAGGTAACTTTCTGCATGTATGGCAGGCAATGTGGTTAATGGAGAAATGAAATAATCATAAAAGAAATTGAATGATACTGATTTATCTGCAGTGCACCCGCAGCCAGGGTGTCCAGGAGGAAATGGAGTTATACCTAAAAAAACTGAATGATGTTACGCAACTGTGCACCTATGACCAATAAAATCAAAATGCTAACTTTTTTTACTTAAAAAAATAAAAAGTTATGAAAACTGCAAAAAAAATAAATACATATAAATGTGCAGATGTGCAAAATGAACAAAAAGAAAAAAATACATGTCATAGATAAGCCCTGCTCATCAAAATTATATTCTTACTGTACATACTAGAATGATCCGCAAGTATATTATTAAACTGATATCACATTCATCAATGCAAGACTAGAGCAAAGGCACACTGGCTGGATATACACAACGGCTGCAAGCTAGTGCCACATGGTCAAACAACAACACTGAGCAAGGAGGCATGTGGAGCAAATAACATATGCAAGCCTATGGTAAAAGCACACTGACTGGATGCACAAAATAGCTGCCAGCTAGTGCCATATTGTCAAACAGCACTGAGCAAGGAGGCATGGGGAACAAAAAATGAATGCAAGCCTATGGCAAAAGCACACTGGCTGTAAGCAAAAATGTCTGCCAGCTAGTGCCCATTGTCAAACAACAACACTGAGCAAGGAGGCATGAGGACGAAAGAACACATGCAAGCTTGTGGCAAAAGCCCACTCCCTAGATGCACAAAATAGCTGCCAGACAGTGCCACATGGACAAACACCAACACTGAGCAAGAAGGCATGTGGGAACAAAGAATAAATGCAAGCCTATGGTAAAGGCACACTGGCTGTAAGCAAAACATGTCTGCCAGCTAGTGCCACATTGTCAAACAAAAACACTGAGCAAGGAGGCATGAGGACGAAATAACACATGCAAGCCTATGGCAAAGGCACACTGGCTAGTTGCACACAATGGCTGCCAGCCACATGACCAAACTACAACAGTAAGCACAGAGGCATGGATAACAAAGAACACATTCAAGCCTTTGGACACAAACACCACAAAAGGGCACCTGACCACATGGTATGGAGATCAAAAAAGAATCAATGGTGGCCTATGTTAAACACACACAGACACGCGACAGACAAAGGAGGCCATTCCCTGGCAGTTGGGTGGTAGTCTTAAGGCCGCAATATGCTTGGCAGGACCTTCGCATCTATATTACGAGTTTCCTCTTAACTTTTTTTGTTTAACTTATATTTTTAAAAGATTTTGAATTAACTGATGGCACTGTCTATTACTTTCTTAAAGGCGCTCTTGACAGAGACTCCTACCCATGTTTTATACCCCCATCTGATATTTGCTTGAGTGGGGTGGGACCTCTTACATGTTGATTCTTTAAAGTTAGTGGAGATTTAAATGTTAAATTGTATCTTTAACTCTTCTTAGTAGGATTGTGATATTTTATGATGCTGTTCATATAATGTTACATTTTTTGTGCTTTTATGGCAATAACAGCCGAAATAAAGTTATTTGACTGACTGACTGAAAAAGTATAGAGTAGACTGTTGCCAGGCACTGGCAAAATCAAAGGACACAAACATGTGTCTTGAAAACATATATCAGAAACCTAATCTATTCCTCTTTTCCAAGGAAAGCTTGAATATTTCAGTACTTTACCAGCATTTATTAGCTGTTAGCTCTATCTGTGTTGTGGTGTTTGTGTTGTGGAAGTTTGTATCAAAGTGGGAGATTGTACATATTGTGAGAGATGACACAAGAATTGTGGTACTGTGCAGACCTGAACACAAATTCATGAGAACATTAAGTTGGTGGATGAAACCTTTGAAATATTGTAATCTAATTAATGTAAACTTCTCGAAGCGTCTGAGCAACATTTTAGTTTATCATATCTTTCTCTCACTCCCATTACAGAACAGAACTAACCACATGAAAATCGGACTTTGCCGAGCCAATAAAGGAATAGCTTCGACTAAATGTGCATGCTGCCCCAGTGGACATTTGGAAAGATTCGGTCGCATTGGTGGGATGCACCTTGGGTCCCTATGACACAGAGATCCAAGGACCCCAAGTTTAGATATTCCTGTTTATTTAGGGTGCCTCAGTGAGAATACTGGAAGGTGTATTTATGAAATGGTTGATGAGCTGCAACTCTGTAATTTTAAGGCCAATCTTAGTGCAAATTGTGAAGGGTCTTGGTGGCCTATTAATAATACCATGTCACATGGTGGGGTATTATAGGTATGATTAAATTTAGCTGAGGTTGATTCTCAGTACATCTTGTAAACATGCGTTGAGAGGTGCCATGGCACCCTGAAGTTATTTGCCCTAAACTGAGTTCATATTCACTTCTGGAGCCATGTGGCACATTTTCCTAGCTAGCTAACCAGAAAAATGCGCTGTATTGGCTTGGATGCACTGCCACCACGGCAGACGTGAACTCACGCTGCCCTGGGGGCAGCAAATTCAGGTGAATATGCACCAGCGATGTCATATTACAGAAGGTGCAGCACAAGCATCTGCAGCCCCTTCTGTACTAATAAAGTACCCTAGAGGCAAGCAAAGTGGCCGCAAACGCCCGTGGGACCCCCGGGGCACTTCTATATTATACCTTGTGTCCTGGGGCCATTGTACTCTGGATGCTCAGGGGACAAAGTATTCTTTGAGCACTTGATCCCCAGGACAGCTATGTAGAGCAGTCCGTGGCAATATGTGAATTCGAATCTCAAAGCTCGGCAAAAGCAAAAAATATCATGTAGTAATTCACTTTATCATCAATCTTTTTCTTTAAAAAGCAAAAATACGGGTTTCCTCCCAAAATTAAATAGTACATGCAAAATTAAGGTGTCATCACAAATTGAAACCCTTCCTTAAATGTGCCTCAGAGAATCTCCAGAGGCAAAATAATATAATCTAAGGAAAGTCAGAGTGGCAACTTTCTTTTGAATCAAGTTTGTTTCTGTTATCTGCAAGAAATTATGTGATAAAACAGGCCCTAATCCTGAAACGGAATTACCACTATAGAAGCTGATGGCAATTAAGATAACGGTCAATTCACTATTAAAAAGGTTTGCTTAGTGGATTTGTCAGAGATAGTCACACACATATGAATAGCTACAACCTTTACCATAGCTTGGCATCATCAAAACCAAAAGCCTATTGGGTTCTTAATGACGTATATAATTATTCACAATAGTTAATCCCAGTAATCTGTATTTAAAATGAGATTGTCATCACAAGTCCTACAGACTTCAACCTGACCCTTTCACTTGCTTTAAACTGGTTGTCTAGCAATTACTACTGAGCCCCCACAACACCAGGAGCCAGGTGTTTCTGGGCATTATAAATGAGACACTGAGGCTGGCTGACTGTGGACAATGATATCTCTCCCTCCTGGGAGAGGTAGAGCTGCATGACTGTGTTTGCCATAGCAGATCTATGGAAGAGTGCTAGTACTTTAGGGGGGTTCTGCCATATGTTTTGCTTCTGTGTGGATGCACCTATTCCCTTGTAATCAGCTACTGAGAATATGATAATATTTCTCTTTGCCTGGGTCTAATGGGGCACACTGCAGCTCCTGTGGCTGCTTTATCCTTCCACATGATTGCTTTCAATAAGACTTCTGCTCAACAGCTTTCTTTCCTAGGGTGGGTATCCTGCTTCCCCAAACAAATGATTGTGCTCCAAAGCCTAACTGGGTGTGCTGTTCTATTGTTGTTGCCCCACCCACTTCAGGTCTGAATGCTGAGCCTCAAACTCATTCTCCTGCCTGTACTGTTGTGTTCCTTGCTAATTGGACTCATGCTCTGGTGCCTCTTAAGAATCCCAGCTCCAGCTGAGCCATAGGGGATTCCTCCCCTGGAACAAAGGAACACATATTTTTGTGCATGTACACCTCAGTGGCTGCAAAAGTCTCCCCGGCCTCAGTGGCTGCCAACAGTCTCCTCAGTTCTGTGGGGAATTTGAAATTATTCAAAGGACATGAAAGCATGTGTTGATAACCCAAAGGACATAGACAACATTTGCAATTTGTTGCAGCAAGAGAAGTTGTGCTAGAGATTTCTCTTTGGTTGCAGGTGCCCTATGACTCCAGAGCCCTTCTTTAGACTACCAATTGCTATGAATAAGCTGCAGGTTTACATGCTACAGTCACAGGCACTGCAGCATGGACTACAGCTTTGAAACAGGGTTGAAACATGATTTTACTCATGTGAAGAGCTTCAGCATGAGGGCCACTTCCCTAGCCCTGGGAGTTTTTAGTGAGGAATACTATTAAACTCCTTGCAATTTCAAGCCCTACTACTTATTCTTCTATAGCAGTGGCTTTGCTAAGTCGTCCAAATTTCCGGGCCAAGGTAAATATTCTGACCTGGGGCATTCCTGGAAGAAGAGAAGCAGCAAGGTTTTCCATAGTAGACTGCTCTAATTGCCTGCATACTCGCCCGCACCAAAGTCTTCTGCAACATGCAAGGTGCTAGACCTTACAGCCTTAGGATGGTCTACACTCTACATTTTTGTCTGCCTCCCTCCATTTGCCTGACCTCCTTTTCGCTTCTTTTAGGACTATGTGCACTTTGACCAGTGCTAAAGAGCTTGTGCCTGGCAAATTCAATGTACTTTTAAGTCCCTAGTAAAGTGCACTACAGGTGCCACAGGCCTGTAAATTAAATGCTACTAGTGGGCCTGAACGAATAAACAACAGGGGGAATCCTGTAAACCTAGTTGAGACTCTGGTAAAGTGGTAACAAACAACAACGTATCAACAGGTAATATTTGAAAGACTATAAAGCTATTGTAAGAAAATACATGATGGAGACAAAAAAGGGAAGAGACACCAAAATTGAATATTATGATATGTAATAAATGTCATAGCAGAAATGCATTTATTTCAGACAGAAATACACATTCTTCAATGAAGGTGTAATCACAAAGGTGCACACAACGTGCTGGTGAAAGGGTGTACAGCGCAGTGAGGCATGCGATATGGTGGCAGCACCAAATGGTGTGATTAAAATTGGCACATAGCATGAGCAGTGGGGCCAACATCAATTTGAAATGTATTATGAACCAAAGGAGCCGTAAGAACACATTTTTTTGTCACCCTCATGACATGGTCTTTCCAAGATTAATGCATTCGGAACGACCACGCCATGAGGGTGACATACTCACTACAGGGGCATATCATATCCCTAGACGCTTTGTCCATTAATACTGTAACTTACTAGTGGATTCAATTGAAAAATATGGGACACGATTTTTGTTCCGTTAAAGAACTTTAATGCATTTAGGAATAGACGACTCCAACTACAAGACTTAGACATTCCTATACAACTTTTTGGTTTTAACCTGACTAGTTATTGAAGCCTTGAAAAAGTTTCTATGAAATGAAACACGTGTCGGCTGCTGGTTTAACGCTTGAAAGGAGAATTATTGTATCACACTTTCTATTCTTGGATTACAATGTTACTGCTTTTCAACTTGTGATTCAAAACTCTGTTTTATCTTCATATTGAATTGATATGGCAGGAAAAAATCTTACCTCCGGCTGGTACTTCAAATTGACTTGTGTGGAAAAATTGTATGAATCAACACAGAATTGAATAGAGTGTCGAAGTTTATATACTTGTTAAACACTTTCACTGGGTCCATTTGGGCCTTAGTGACTTGACACCATGGGTAGTGGGGTGTAGATCTTTTTTTCCTTGAGGGGCACCAAGATTTAGATGTTTATATATGATGCACAAGAGAGTAATGTGCTACCAATTCGACCACCACTACTATTTGTAAATATTGTTAGTTCTGCAGTAGCACATTAGGAGGAGGTTGGTGAGGTCCAATCTTGCATGGGGTGAAAGCTCCAGCAGGCAGATGTCCTTTGGAGGGCAGTGCAGGAGAGAGGGCCCCTTAAGAGCAGGGCAACTAAACATCAACCACAGCGCAAATGGACAGAAGCAATCCACTGCGCATAAAGTGGGTGTGCAGAATAAATCAGGACCAGAAGGAGCGGAAGAAGGTTCTGCCATCAGGCCATCTCCATACAGCAGCCCAGAGCCCCCACAGGTTCAGGTTCAGGTGAGGTACCTACCACACCCTGTCACCAACTAAGGCCTACTCAACACCTCTCTCAAGTTCCAGGGTGTCCCCCGCAGATTATGGCTCTATAATACTACTTTGGATCTGTAGTGAATAATCACATCACTACCGAGCCAACGAGCAGGCCTGTTGCTTCAGAAGGTTGTTGCTGTAGCATTGAAAATCCTGTTGGGAATTGTGGATGGTTGTTGCAGAAGCTTCACTTTGTCATTCATCGTGGGCTGTCAATGCTGTACCACGAAGTGTAGGTGTCATGTTGCCAGTCATTGCTCGTGGACACTGTAGCGTGGACAGTCAGGTCCACCGGAGCTTTGCATTGGTGGATGTCATAGGCCTTGATATCCCAGCATAAACTGACCCATTATTGGTCTATGGAGAGTTAAAACATTCAGGATTCCTCCATTTCTTCACTAAAGGAAGTCAACTGATATAAGTAAAGGGTCGAGGACCTGGGGAGACACCACTTGGGTATCAGGAACTCACTCCATCAGAGGCTAGCTAGGCGTAAGAAAGTCCAGTAGCAGGTCCAGGAAGGTCCAGTGGAGCAGATCAGCTGAGCTATTGCAGGGAGTCCTCTGGAGTTTTTTGTGTCCCTGTAGCTCAGATCAGGAGGTCAGCCAACTGACCCTTGGAATCACTCTGCCTTAGATGAAGGAGACAGGTCCTTTCATCCATCTCTTGGTGTGAAGGTTAAAAAACAGTGCAAGTGCAATCTTAGAAATTGTTGTTGTTTGGACCAGTGCAGTCAACATTTCTTAGCCTGCACTTGCACTATTTTTTAACCTTGACACCAAGAGTTAATTATTAAGCTCTTTTTTTCTCTTGGTACACAATATTAAATCACTTTTCACATCACCATTTTTTGCACTGCAACCATCACCCATAATATTATTTAGACTTCGCATCAAGTGGATTTTAGGAGATCCGATCAATTGATTAATAAAACATCCCTGAGCTCCTCCCTCATTTTGAGGTGGATTATAGCCCTTGGTTGCACTAGGGATTGTAACCAAGAGGGGATCCCAGATGATGAAGCATGCCACCTCGGGGGTGATGGGATTCCGTCCTCTTGATGGGACTCCCCCATGTTTTAGTATGAGCCGCATGCTTGTACTGGTTGTGCTTCAGAGGTGTTGAGCTCAGTAGACCTGCAGATTATCTGTTTGATATATAATTGTGGTGGGGAATTCATTCGCGCAGGTCTTTAAACTTTTTCCCTTAGACCCTCTATCTGGTATAGTGTATTATCGGGACTACTCAAAGGCCAAATGCTAATTGAACCTAGTCTTGTGTCTCAGGATACAGGCTGCCAGCACTAATGGCTAGGATAAAAAAATGGCAACTTTCTAAAAGTGACATTGTCAAAATTGTATCTTAAAATCCAGTGTACCATTAAAGATGTCTTTAAATTACAACCTATTTGAGTGTAAGTATGATATTTCTACCTCTACCCTAACAAAGGTTATCACCTATTAAATAGTAGTGTTATCCTATGAAAGTGGTAGACCTTTCTGTAATGAAAACTATATTTGTTTTCACTATTAAGACATGTTAATCTTAAAATTACATATACAACTTTTTAAATATGCTGCATCCTGCCCATAGGGCTCTTTAGGGTCTACCCTCAGAGTGACTTAAATGTGTTAAAATGAACCTTTTGCCAGGTTTAGGCATGGCAAAAGGTTAATTTTTCCAGGTTGAAATTATAGTTTAAAACTGCACACACAGGCCCTGAAATTACAATCCTGAGACATGTTTTAAAAGGCTACTTAATTGAGTGGCATATTAGGTGTTGTGGGCCCACAAGTAGAATTTAATTTACTGGCCCTGGGTACATGTAGTACCACCTTGCTAGGGAGTTATTAGTAAACTAAATGCACCAATCCGGTGCCAGACAATTTTATCATGTTTAGAGAAGTGCGCACGGGTGTTTTAGTACTGGTTAGCAGTCATAAAACAGGACGAGCGAAGGAAAAAGGTTTTGGGGAAGATCACCCTAAGGTTGTCATGTCTAACACAAGTAATTTTTGCTTTCCTTACACTTACGCTGATCATGCAATTTTATCTCAGTGGAGACCAGGATCAAGCAGAAAATGACTCGCCAGAACTGTGAAAGTAGATGTGTGCTCAACCGCATAAGTGGTACTAACAATGTTTGGTACATGAATTTAGGACCACTCAGGACAATATATTGAGCTGGTATCCGGCGTTCATTTAAATGCAAGGATATACCTCACACTTATACTATTGTGTCTACCGCTCTTACTTAAAATAAAGCAATTAACATTCATAATAATCTCTTATAGAGGATGTTGGGCCCGATTCACAGAATGAACTTAAGACTCAATCCTAAACTTACTACTGTTTTGGTATTCACAGATTGCACTTACTACTTGTGGTATTCACAGAAGGCATTTAGGAGTCCTAAAGTTAGGAGTCCTAACTTTTGTGAATACCGAAATGAGTAAGTTCATTCTGTGAATACCAAAAGTAGTAAGTGCATTCTGTGAATGCCAAAAGTAGTAAGTTCATTCTGTGAATACCAAAAGTAGTAAGTGCAATCTGTGAATACCAAAACAGTAGTAAGTTTAGGATTGAGTCTTAAGTTCATTCTGTGAATCTGGCCCACAATCATTGAACAACTAGGATAGTAGACAATGTACTGCTTTAGACTAGGGTTATTAGTGATAATTGTGTCGTAGAGGATTCGTTTGTGGTGTCATGAATTACTGAAATTTAGGGCAAAATTTGTATTCTGCAGTTAGAACCAAATTAAGATACCGTTTTTGACAGCTTTATTGGCTTGTATCCCAATTGCATCTCTGGCAAATGTTCCCCTAAAAATACCTTGTAGAAAAATTGTTATTAAAAAAGTAAATCTGTGAGTTTCATTTTCAGAAAAATGTATGTAAAAAAAGTCAAAGAAAGTTTCACCTACGTTTCTGAAGGATGGATTCCCAAAATGGCAATTTGCAGATTTGTCCCTACATTTTTTAAAACCATGTGCTTGTTTGAAGGGGGCGCAGCTTAGGAGCTGACCAAGATGACAGCTCACTAGCAGAGCTCCGAGCTTTGTTCGCCAAGATATCCTATCATCCATATAAATATCAGTTCCTGCTGAAGTTCAACTGCCGTAGATAAGCAAAGAAGACTTGTAGAACTCCAAAAAAACCTAAACAGAGCAAGGAAAAGGTGGGGGACAGCTTTGTTGGGGAGGCTATGCTGGGTCGGCCATTGCAGATTGCGGCAGCATCCCAAGAGGGGGCCAACAAGCCCCCATCGCAGGTTGTCAGCGATAAAGCAGAGGGAGATGCTCCACCTGTGGAAAAACCCCCTCACCTCCTGATACAAGGAGAGTGAGGGGCCGAGCAGGGGAAGAGAAAGTGCGGCGAACAGAAGCAGGAGCAGAGACCAAGGCGAGATGGTGAACAACTGCAATAATACAAGCTGAATCTGCCTGGCACCAGTCGGAGGAAGACAAGGGTAAGGTTACTGTGTGATATCTGCTGCGGAGTCCCCTTGCACCCCTGTGGCCTCCCCTCCTAGCGTAGAATGGTAGAGTGAGAATATCTGCCCAGACCCAAAGAAGGCCAGCAAAGGTTAGCTACAAGAGTGGCACCCTATGCAAATTGAAGGAGACCCCCATAGGAGGATCAAGTATGCCCGCAGTGCGTGTGATGCCAGTCCACCATCTAGACGCAGAGAGCAATCAAAGACCTATATGGAAATGTGGCAGCCTCACTTGAGTGCACTGGTGGAGGGTCCACAGTGAGAAACCCATCCACATTAAATGCAGCACCAATAGACTGAGGCCCACCAGACTGTCCAAAATCTGGGTCTGATTAACAGAGAGATTGGTACCCAAGAATGTGATGTGGGACGGCCCTGGCATGGGCGCAGTCTAGCTGAATCATAATTACTAATATAGCAGGAGGGCCATATGCTTGGGGAGCAGAGCCTGACCTATACCTGGGTACTCACTCTAGACACACACCGGACGATTGTCCTGGCCTTTGAGTGGCAAGCTGTGCCTGATAACAATGGAGCTGATTTAATGGTCCCTGAAAAGGGCGAAAAAGGAGAGTCAGTGAACCAAGAGTGGGGTTCACCTTATCCAACCAGACAACTCTGAGAAGGCCTGGGCATATGGCAGAGATGTACAAGGCACAACCTGCTCTTACAACAAGGACAAGCAGGGTTTCAGGGAACTACTGCAGTGCCTTGTGAGAACTACAGTAAATTTGGGGGCACATTCTACTAAATTGGAAAAGTACACAGTCCTCAGACAGGTAATGGGGACCCTGGACCAACAGCCAGAGGCATCAGTGGAACCCTCCCTAAGTGCTATCATGGTGGTGATTACAGGTCTAAAAGGGACAAGAGAACCTAAACTTGATGCAGTGATCGTGGTATGAATCTTCTGAGAGGTGACTTCCACAAAGTCTCTGAAAAAGTTGCTGCAACAGAAACAGAGGGGGCACAGCTGAAAATGAACACAAGGTGCCTGGAGGAGCACAAACAAAACCTCACTAAACAACAGGAAGCCGCGGCGGAAAGGCTGGAAGACCTAGAAGGGAGAGCAGTATGATATATCAGGGTGGTGGTTGTTCCTGAAGGAGTGGAAGAGCCGAGTGTCGATCTATTCCTAGAGGACTTGATTCTTAATCACCTTAAACTGAAACGACCCTCCGATTAATTCACGATAGAGCGTGCACCCAGTACCCAAGCCCAAACCAGGATCATCACCCAGAACGATTCTAGTTTGGATCCTGAACTAAAGGGATAGTGATGCTATATTACAGACAGCACTTGCGAAAGGGGACCTCAGATATGACAAACTAGTAATTTGCTTCTTTCCAGACTTCACACTACCAGTCCAATGGCAGAGGAGAACTTTGGAGGCAGTTAAGAGGGAACGGTGCAGCAAAGATATCAAGTATATGATGTTATTCCGTGCAAAATTGAGACTCAAGATAGATGGGAAAACCTGACACTTCATTACATTGGAGGAAGCATGGAAGTGGCTGGTGGAATGGCACACAGTGGGACGAACCCCCAAACAAGATGGAAGGCAGGGACTACAGAAGGGCCAACAAGAAGAAAATAAAGCAGGAACAAAACACAACACAGATTAAGGCACTCCTAGATGAGGGGACTCAGACGCAAAGGTACTGTATATAAATGAGTATATTACTACCGAATAATGTGGGTGCTGTCGCTCCTTGGCAAGGTTGCCAGAACCCAACTCATACCCTTTTATAAATGATGGGGGGAGGAAGGGAGATAATTGAATCGGGGGAACAAGGGAGACGATGGGGAGAATAATTACTCAACAAGACTGATTGTTGCTAACAGGATCAGTACAATAGCTAATAAACTGGAGGATGCTCAGGCTAATGAAGATGCTTCAATACACTATGAGGCACCTGCCTACCCGTTCTAGGTACTTAGGTTAAAGGGGAGACAGGCATTCTGCAAGTTGGGGAGGTGGGGGGTTTGTTAACTCGCCTAGCAGGGTAACAGTGATGGGGATGGTACATAGTTGGGGAAAGCAGCATCGTTCCCGATATACCGGGACTGTTTATAGTTTTAAACAGAAATTTCAGATTGCAGAACCAATGTGTCCAGTGCACAGGGTGGTAATTATGACAGTCAACTGGTTAAAAAGAGAAAATTCAATCCCTAACAGAAGTGCTTAGCCTAAGTACTCAGAGCCAGGGGGAGAACAAGGGACTCAATTGTCTGCAAATTTTGTCCTGAAAAGTGAATGGATTGGGTAACCGAATAAAGCACACATTTGTGCTGCAACATCTGCAGAAAAACGCCTCCAACTTAGTGCTAGTCCAAGAAACATACCTGAAGGGCAATAGGTACAAGGCGCTGGATTGGTATGGATGTAAACTTATAGCACATGCTGGTTACGAGGCAGGATTGAGAGAGGTGGGGATACTAGTTACAATTTACAGTGGCACTGAAAAAAATCTGATATGACCCACTAAGAAGATAAATGGTATTATCTGGGTCCTGGGAGGGGCAAGCTCTGAATATAGCTTCAATATATGTACCACCAACCCTACATGCAGACACACTCCCGGCACTGGGTAAATCTCCCACGGCAGACCTTTATATTAGGGGGAGAAATGAACTCAACCATGGAGCCAGAGAGAGATAGGGATTCAAAAGCAAACAGGGGAAAGTGTGTGGAATGATTGAAGGCGTTCGTAGAGGTCATGGGGCTGACAGACCTTTGGCGCTTAAATAACCGTTGAGAAAGAAAATATATGTACTATTCTGTGGTACATGGAAGCTACTCCCATCTAGACCACATCTTGACACACTCAGGAAGCGCTGGGCTGTTCTGAAAAATGAAACTCAAAGCACGAGGTTTATCAGCCCACTCACCAGTGGAAGAGATCTTTCAGGGCACAGTCAGAACAGCAGCACTACCAACTAGACAAGACCCCTGGGTCTTTAAGAACAAAGACCTACAGACCAGATTAAGGAAAGTGTGAAACTTTACTTATTGGACAATGACGGCTCAGTTGACTTGGCCTGCACCCTCTGGGAAGCAATTAAAATGGTGAAAATGGTGATACGAGAGTATATACAAGTATTACTTGGGGGCTATCGGATAGAGAGGGACGCCCGGTGGGACACCCTGGAAGGGGAAATATTCAGGCTGGAAGCAAAAGCACTAGCAGGGGAAAACTCTGATCCACCAATAGAACATTGTGTTGGTCTCAAGCACGAAAACTGAAATACCTAGCAGACAATGCGACAAGGTGCTTGGTGTTAGCAACTCAAAGGAGGCTATATGACTTGGGTGATAAAGGCAACAAAATTATAGCATGGCTGGAAAAGTGGGACAGGGAGAACAACTGTGTGATAAAAATATGTTACAAAGGTCTTTGCAGATTGCTATGAGGAAATATACACCACCACACCTGCTAGGACAGAAAGAGACTGTCAGGAGTGGCTTAGTGAAGTATGACTCCCGATGCTGACTGATGAGGATAGAGAAGATAAGGAAAAGGACATTACAGTTTAGGAGATTACATAGGAAATAAGGGATTTACAGGCAGGAAAACCCTCCAGACCTAATGGCCTGCCGGCAGCGCTGTATGAAGGTTCAGCGAGTGTGGTGGTGCCGCACCTGCTGAAAATGTTTGTGGAGCCGAGAGAAAGGGGACACATACCCAGAGATCAATGTACGGCTTCCATAGTTGTGATCCCTAAGATGGGCAAACCTCCAGAATATTGCAGTTTCTACAGGCCTATCTCCTTGTTAAATATGAAGTTACAATTATGGCTAAAGTCCTGGCTAATCATCTTAGGGGAGTGAATATGTCCCTGATACGCCCAGATCAATCTGGCTTCAAGCCGCATTGCAGCACCAGACTATCCGTAGGCGTTTATTTGGGGTATTGCACTTAACCAAATTATACCCAGATGAAAAAGCGGTGCTCCTTTTATTAGATGCACATATGGCGTTCTAGAGAGGCTGGGATTTGATCCCCAATTTCCGTCAATGGTCAAGAACTTTACAGTAGTCCATTGGCTGGAGTACAATGGAATTGCTCGGTCTCCCACTCTTTTGCCTTGCATAGAGGGACGAGGCAGGGAAAACCTCTGTTCCCCATGTTGTTTGTGTTGGTGCTGGAGCAACTGATGGCCTGGGTATGAGCTAATCCTCTGGTGACGGGATTGTGGGAGATGGGAACTGGGAGTTACGCATATTCCTACATACAGATGACGTCCTTCTTTATGCCACTAGGCCCTGCTTTACAATAGACAGACTGCTGCAGATAGTTCAAATATTCTGCTATGAAATTAATTAGGGCAACTCTCTCCTCTTCCGGCTTACAGATGGAGCTCTGCCCCCACTGATTAGAGAGGGCGAACTCCAAACCAAAGATTAGTTTAAATATTTAGGCATTATGATTACGAAGACAGAAGCTGGATTTCTGAAATCGAACTTGTTGCCCCAACTGGAACGCCAGAAAAGAAATGTGGCACATTGGAGAGCCCTCTCGATCTCCTTGATGGGGATAAAGGTGCTCTTTAAAATGATGATATTGCTGTGCATGTTATATGTACTGCAATGTACCCCGTACAAGATATCTTACAATTTCTTCGGAGAAGTGGACAGTGAATTAAGATAACTTCTCTGGGACGGTGGTGGCTCAAGGATTGTGCTGCACAAACTTCAACGAGGTTTATACAAAGTTGGTTTTGCAATTCCAGGCATTAAAAATTATTACTGGCCATCACAGAGGATAACAAACAATGACTGGCTTGTTATGGACAGAGTAGATTTGACATGCAGGGTAGTTCATCTGGTGATGGGGCAGAGAGTCTACTTGGCTCACTCTACTGGAAAACTAGTGGAAAACAATTGCCCCAGGACACACTAGCAGTGATAAGGGCATGGGAAAAGGGCCACAACATTCCTAGGGTTGGCAAATAGATTGACAGAACAAACCCCACTTTGGGATAGCCATATGTTAAAGGAAGTGGGTATACTACAGGGATTTAGGAAACAGAAATTGTTAAACATAGCGCATCTTGGAGATGATCTTATTTGAATAAATTCATATGGAATATCAATTAGCAGAGACAGAAAAATATGGATATATGCAACTAGGGCATTTACTCCGCAGGCACATCAGAGAAGGGGAGCAATTACCAGACTACAGCCCCATAGAGAACAGGTTATTATTAAACCCGATATGTGTAAGGCCACATCCTAAATTTATAAGAAAATAATCAATAAATTGCCTGACCCGCTGAAGGCCCTGCGGGAAATCTGGGCAGCAGATATCGGACTGTTGGACTACAACAACTGGACTGAAGCACTACAGAGCCCTAGGGAGGTAGAGGTTAGAGCGAGGTTCAGACTGGTCCAGTTCAGGATCTTATATAGGTCCTAATCTACAGGGATGTTTATGCACAAGTTGGGATGTAGTCCCTGGGACCTGTGTGCAAGGGGTTGCAGAGAAAACTGTACCTTTTTTCTTATTATCTGGGGATGCCTGGTTATACAGAAATACTGGGAAAGGGTGGTACGAAACATGTCTGCGGTGTTAGGACTGGAATCCCCCTGGAGGCTAGATGGCTTATCTTGTGCATGACGTGCGGGCAGACATGAAAAAAGTATCAGAAAATGTGGTTTAATGATGGCAACAATGGTGGCCAAAAGAAACATTGCCGGGCTTGGGGGTCCAGTCTCCGTCCGAGGGTAAAGCAATGGAAGTCTGATCTAGATAGGTGCAGCACAGCAGAAAAGGTGGTATATGAAAGTGGAGGGTGCCCGTGAAAGTTTGGGGAAATATGGAGCAGTTGGGTGAAGTGTAGGTGAATTTCTGAACAGTGGCCCATGAAGGGAGAGAGAGAATAAATGTGGGACCACTAAGGGAAATACGCTTGATATAAACCATAATATTTGTAATTGTATCAGGGTCTAGAGTAAATGATGTAATAGCAAAACGGCAACTTATTATGTAAAGTTCTCTATCATCAAGGCTCATGTACTTGTGATACATTATACAGCAACTGACGAAAGTTTAATAAAAAAAAGAAGAAAAAGAAAACAACAGTCACAGTCTGCTTGTTTATTCAGTTTCATAAAGTTTGCAGATGTTTTCATAAAGTGTCTGGAAGTTTGGCACCCAAATAAATTTTTGAGTACAGAAGATTATGTGCCGTGCCGTACCCCGTAGCCCCGCCTTACGCCCTGATGGTGACGAAGTCGCCGAAGCCGAGGCTGCCAAAGCCGCCGGCCATTGCGAGGAAAGCCTAGCTGCAGGTGTAGACCCCGCGAGGGGAACCCCCATAGAAATGAGCTGCACAGCGTTTGCACGCTGGACGAGGATGAGAGAAATCAAATGGGCCCATAAGAGTAGCAGTGCCCAGAATCGTGCCCAGACCAGTGCTGAGAGACACCTGCAGGGATAAAGACCAGGCAGCAGCACTGAGGATACTGTGAGGAGGAAGCAAGCACGCAAGCACACAAGCGTTTGTCTCAAGAGATTTAAAATAAGGCTGAAAATAACTCTTGTTGCGAGGAAAGGGCACAGGGAGAGCACAGGCCTGAAGCACAGCAGAGGTAAGTGAGGGAGCTCTGGTTGCTGATTGATATTCTAAAGTCTTTTGTTTCAGCCCAAGCCTAGGTGGACTATTCCAGAAGGAGACAATTGAACACGCATGAAATCCTGATAATTGCTTTCATTGCATAAAGGCACTAACAACGGCCCTAAGAAAGGTTAAAATGATTCAGGACCCGGAGATGAAGTCAAAAGAGACCTCAGTAGATCTGGGAGACTCTGTGGAAAGAGCCCAGGGTCAAGACAAAAAAAGGGAACAAAGCAAAAAGGGAAAATACAAGCACAAGTATAAAAAGGGGGCATGGTCTCAAGTGCACTAAAAGATTTTGTGGGTAAGCATTTTAAAAAGTATTCTCACCAGCCAAGGCCTCAGTAATAGAGGAGGCAGAGGTAGAGTCTGAACTGGGAATTGGGAATACCTTACTAGTTTATGAGGAGTCTACGATGGAGTCAGTAATTTTTGCTAACCAGACTCTCCAATCTTTATTGGGACAAAGGGGCAAACTGACACCACGGCTTTCTTCATCCCCGCACAGGCTGTTTACTCAGAACCCAGAAAATATAATTCAGGACTGTCCAGAATCAAACAGCGAGGACTTAAGGACAGAAGGAGAGGTCATACCAGACACCGAGCAAAGGGTGAAAGAGATTGAAAATCAAGTAGAGCATGGTAACCAGGAATCGGGAAAAAAGAAAACATCGAAATATATCAAACCTCAGGGTTGCACCTAGAACTTCCTGCACCACCGGCATCTTCTATGATAGACTTGATATTAATTCTACAAAGAACTCTCCAGGGGCTTTTAGAAGTCACTTTGTCAAATAATTAAATTTTAAAAGTACAAAAAAGCACCTATTTAGGATTGAGGGGGAGTTAGAAGGAATTAGAAACCAAATGCAAGCAATGGTAAGACCAGTTCCAGACCCGCAGTCTCCTGCAACAGCCAGGGAGAGGCAGCGATGGTCGACCCCTCTAAGACAAACCAGGAGGTCTATATCTCGAGGTTGCCTATGAGGGTAATCAAAAGGAGAGAGAATTCTCGACATGGCTTATATAACCGAATGAGACAAGCAGGAAGGAAGATAGAAAAAAAGTGAACTGCTAAACTAGTAGAAAGTAAAGGGGTTACAAAGGCAAGTCTGAGAATTCATGAGCAGGAAGACCTACCAAGTAAAACTCAAAGAGAAATAGGAATGAGGAAGGCCACAAAGAAGCAAGTGAAAAAGGTGCCATCCAATAATAAGCCTATGGTCCAGGAGTAGCAAGCACGGTATTTATCACATGCTGGGACCATAAACTCCAACAAAATTGCCTGCTACGGAGTAAGGCCACAAGCAGGTAATATACCTGAGGCAAGAACTAGAAGGCATTCCAGCCAGTCACATATGGTACCAACTGGGGTAAGAAAGAAGGGGGCAGAGAATAAGTGGTTATACTTTGCACCAATGCAAACAGTTAACGGTGGTGAGAAGCAGAGGAGGAGAGGACCTCTAAACAGGGCACAACTTTTACATTCAGTTGCCCAGTGCCCTAACCTGAAAGGCATAGGGACAAAAGACCAGCGGCAAGTAGAATTTAAACTGAATGAGGAAGGAAAGGAGGTCACCAGGGTATTGGTTTATTCAGACCTGGTGAAGTTTGCAATTCAGAAGGCAGAGAGAGAGGTATTAAAGGAAGGGATATTGTTAGTACCAGAAGAAGTAGTAGAAATAGATGCAGAAGGAAAAGAGCCACAAGGAAAGTATTTTCTATGGTGCCATGCCAGCCTAGGCAAAGACAGGTGAGGATAATAGATACAGAAGTAGGTGTAAGCATGGGAAACCTCAAAATAGATGTTAAGAACTCAGATATAAAATAATGGTGGGGAAATTGGAGGCAAGGCTCTAGCCACGCAGAACCTCCCAATAGGTAGAGCGAGGAGCAATGACGAAGAGGGCTACCTGGAAGATGTTGAATAGGTAAAGGGGACGCTGCGTGTCATAAAGATTGTTTCCTGGAATGTTAATGGTCTGGGAGACAAAATAAAACAGGAAAATCTAAAGGAGCTAGCAAAAAGCTCAGCGATCATGTGCATTCAGGAAACCTGGCTATGCAGCAAGACCCCAACATTTGGTGGCTTCCGTCAACTCCACCCCCCAGCAAAGAAACAAAGGTTTGGACGCCCAGCGGGAGGAATCATGACATTGATATCAACAAGACTAGTAAAAAATGTAATCCAACTTAGTTTAAAATGTAACTGGCTGCTTGCAGGATATCTTTAGCAGTTACTGGCAAAAGGTATGCAGATCTGATGATGTTAAATGTATACATGCAATTGGGAAACCAGGAGGAATATGTTGTTGAAATGGGCAATTTTAAAGAAGATATGGATTTAATTGGGGAAAAGTATGGTAGGGATTCAATTTTATTGATGGTGTATTTTAAGCATAAATGAAACCCAAAGAAATCTGATGGTTGGTTCTCAGACATATTGGAAGCTTATGATGTAAACCAAGCAACCTTCCCAAACTGTGGAACTACAACTCATGATATAAACCTGGAAATTTATCTGGGGACTAAAAGCCTCTTTTGTTTAAATGGAAGGTCAGCCCTAGATTGCCCAGCAATGAAAACATTTAAACCAGGCACACAAAAGTGTCCAATTGATATGTCTTTATGCAACCCTGGAATTTTGCCTTAGCTAAGGATTTTACGACATATCAAAGAGAAGGAAGCAACCATAATCCTTTGGAGCTAGAGCTCTTAGAGGTCTTAGGAATCCCTAATGCCATTGCTGAGAAAATACATCTAGCCCCCAACCTGCACACGGGCCACCCCTACCAGCCCTCCGCACATGAAATAAGCGGTGCTGGCCGTGAAACATGTCCAGCATGCGTACAGGACAGGAGCACGTACATCTGCACACATGTCTTGCCATGGGGTGACGGACCACTACAGCATGTGCATCAACACTCAACTGCTTAGCGAGTGGCGTGTCAACATGCCCGACCTGTAAGTGACATTTGACTCCGCCAATGTCACCAACATGCCATTGCAACGATACATACGCTACACGGAAGTCACTAATGTGTCTTGCCAACAATACATTCATTGCACTCACAAGCAACATACACAGACAGTATGCTTACCGCTACTTTGCTGTTGATCCACACGCAGCCGGTCGGACAGGTCAGGATGCATCACAGCAAAGATACGGTGCATGAGAGGGGTCATTGAGCATCGGGCCAGACGTGGCGTTCTTGGAATCATCCCTAGTGTCACTTCCTCTACATTCTTGCTCAGCCTGGAAATGTCGTCCCAGCGTTTGTGGCAGTGTGTGTGTCATCTATTGGACACCCCCACTGCCCGTACATCACATGCAATGCTCCTCCACACATCCTTGTGAAGGTGCAGCTTGACCTACCATGATGGGAGACAAAAGGGTGCAAGTCAGTGGACAGTTGGTCAGTCACACAGATAGGGGCAACACGTATCTCTCAACAGCCATGCACATTTCGACAAATGTGTTGGGCCCACAGCACACCTCCAAGATTGCAGAGGCCCGGAGTCATTGACCACCTCATGCACACCAACATGTCCCCCACTGCACTTACCACCTGTCCGGGGGCACCGTACAGCCGTCTGAAGTTGCGGAGCACACCGTCCACGAGGACATCCAGCTCCGCGGCGGTGAAGGGACGAGATCGGATCTCTTTGACTCTCGACATGGCAAGTTCACGGAGTATGGCACTTGAGCAGCAGTCGGTGGTCAGCTTAGCAGCAGCAGGTCGAGGTGATGGTCACAGGCAGCAGTCGGTGGTCAGCTCAGCAGCAGCAGGTCGAGGTGATGGTCACAGGCAGCAGTCGGTGGTCAGCTCAGCAGCAGCAGGTTGAGGTGATGGTCACAGGCAGCAGTCGGTGGTCAGCTCAGCAGCAGCAGGTCGAGGTGATGGTCACAGGCAGCAGTCGGTGGTCAGCTCAGCAGCAGCAGGTTGAGGTGATGGTCAAAGGCAGCAGTCGGTGGTCAGCTCAGCAGCAGCAGGTCGAGGCGATGGTCACAGGCAGCCCTGGTTCCCAGCGTTGAATTTGTGGTTTGCAAATCACACATATATAGGGCCTTGAGGCCATGTCAGTGGCATACGTCACCAGCCATTGGTCAGCCCTGGATGCGTGTTTGGAAAAGGGCCAATGACTGGCCCTGGTGTTGCGGTGCAATGCATCCGCTACTTTCGATTGGGCATACGCGGGCCGCGTTCCTTCTTCCCATTGGCTGCATGTGCACGGACCCTCACGGTCACACATCGGTAACCGCATGTGCTAGCCTCTGGGATGGATGCTTCAATTGCAACAATGTTCAATCACTGGCACCACCATGGCGGGGCACGTATTCGGCGGGGGAGGTGCAGGCCAACACATCCATTAGCTGATGTCAATGGACATGGCAGTTCATGACCCCCCTTACAGTCACATTGCATCATCAACCGTACACCGGCAGGCCCAGCCCGGCCTAGGGCCGGGGTGCCGGCCATGTCAACCACCGCCGTTTCAGGCCCCGTCCACTACCGCCGTTTCAGGCCCCGTCCACTACCGCCGTGCCAGGCCCTGTCCACTACCGCCGTTTCAGGCCCCGTCCACTACCGCCGTTTCAGGCCCCGTCCACTACCGCCGTGCCAGGCCCCATCCACTACCACCGTGTCAGGCCCCGTCCACTACCGCCGTGCCAGGCCCCATCCACTACCGCCGCGCCAGGCCCCGTCCACTACCGCCGTTTCAGGCCCCGTCCACTACCACCGTGCCAGGCCCCGTCCACTACCGCCGTGCCAGGCCCCGTCCACTACCGCCGTTTCAGGCCCCGTCCACTACCGCCGTGCCAGGCCCGGCCCAGGGCCGGCGTGCCGGCCATGTCAACCACCAACGTTGAAATGGCCTGCACGGCGGTAGTGGACGGGGCCTGGCACGGCGGTAGTGGACGGGGCCTGACACGGCGGTAGTGGATGGGGCCTGGCACGGCGGTAGTGGACGGGGCCTGGCACGGCGGTAGTGGACGGGGCCTGAAACTGCAGTGGTTGACATGGCCGGCACGCCGGCCCTGGGCTGGGCCTGGCATGGCGGTAGTGGACGGGGCCTGAAACGGCGGTGGTTGACATGGCCGGCACGCCGGCCCTGGGCCGGACTGGGCTGGCCGGTGTACGGTTGATGATACAATGTGACTGTAAAGGGGGTCATTAACTGCCATGTCCATTGACATCAGCTGATGGATGTGTTGGCCTGCACCTCCCCCGCAGAATACGTGCCCCGCCATGGTGCCGCCAGTGATTGAACATTGTTGCACTTGAAGCATCCATCCCGGAGGCTAGCGCATGCGGTTGCCGATGTGTGACCGTGAGGGTACGTGCACATGCAGCCAATTGGAAGAGGGAACGCGGCCCGCGCATGGCCATTCGTAAACAGCGGAAGCAGTGCACCGCCATGGCGGCGCCAATGATTGTATATTTTCAGACGATGCACCGTGTTGTATTGTCTGCAGTTGCGTGGTGACGGTTGTGTGCGTGATTGCGTGACTTCATTTGTCATGCTCTATTCCATGTGTGTCCATACTATGCCCATCGGTGTGCTAACAATGTGCAACACATGTGCATGTCGACGTGTTGACGTCGGGTATTTCCCAACACACGTTTCTAGTTCTTCACATCTACACAGTACATCCCGGATGTGTCGCCACATTCTGATTCTGTTGTCAGTGTGTCGTTTATGTGAGGTACTAACTATGGTGGGGGTACACATGTATTCAGTGTATGTGTGTTGCCTGTTGTGTCACCATGCATGTAATGTACGTATGCCCCCCATTATTGCTGTTGCCATTGGTGCATGATGAGATGGTGTGTGTGTATCTTTTTCATTTGTGTGCATGCACTTGCATGTGTGTCTGTGATGTGGCTTCTACACATTTGGGTAATGACACATGTCTTGTTGGCAGTAATGTTGACCTGAGACTAAGTAGCATTGCACATGTTGAGACACATCATGTTGCTAGTGGCTGCACATTGTTGCTACGGCACTCCATGTTGTCGTGACAATCAGAGATGTCGCACATATGACAATTGTTCACAACATTTTACTTGTTGGTAGAGTTTGATGACATGTGATTGAGTTGCACAGCCATGCGTTGTTTGTGAATTGACTTCCATTCCATCTACTCCCACACAGGAGGGCTCCAAATGTCCATCGCCCATACACTGTGCTGGAGGCGATGGTTGACGAGGAGGTGATCCGGAAATTCCGTCTGGATCGACGTCGATTGATGGAGCTTGTAGACCAATTGTCTCTTCATCTGCAGCCACGAAGAACCTATCCAGGTTCCATTACACCCACAGCAAAGGTGATGGCGGCACTACACTTCTTTGCAACTGGCACCTTTCAGTACACAGTTGGACATGCCGGGGGGATATCACAGTCCATGTTCAGCATGGTACTTCGGGATGTTCTAAAAGCCATGTTGCTGTACAAGGATGACTACATCCATTTCCCACAGCCGGCAGAGTTGGCAGCGGTCAAAGCAGACTTCTATGCACTGGGCCAGATACCACACGTAGTGGGTTCCATTGATGGCACACATATCGCTCTCATTGCACCACGGGCACGTGAGCAGGTGTATAGGAATCGGAAGCACTTCCATTCCCTCAACGTGCAGGTGGTGTGCCAGGCCGACAACATCATATCCCATGTGTGTGCAAGATTTCCAGTCTCTGCACATGACTCCCACATCATGCGGAGCAGCATTGTCCCCCAACTGATGGCAAATCTGCGTCCAGTACAAGCGTGGCTTGTTGGTGAGTATGCTGTAGTGACAGGAGTGATATCTGTGTGGCATGGTGTGCCCACCAATTCTGGTAGTGATATTTCTGTCTCTCTCTTCCCCCAACATAGGCGACTCGGCTTACCCAAACAGGCCTTGCCTGCTGAGTCCCATACGTAATCCTACAACAGCGGGTGAGATGCGATACAATGATGCCCATGGAAGGACACGTAGAGTGGTTAAACGTACTTTTGGACTGCTGAAGTCTAGGTTTCGGTGCCTGGATAAGACCGGAGGGGCCCGGCCTTACTCACCAGGCAAAGTATGCAGGATCGTGATTGCCTGCTGCATGCTCCACAACCTGGCTGTGCGCAATAACATAGAACTGCTCTTGGACCCTGATGAACAACAAGTTCCTCGCCCTCCCAACCCACCCATGTCGACTGATGAGGATAGTGGTGAGGAGGAAGGTGTGGACCAGAGGCGCCAGCTCATTGATCGCTACTTCCCTTGAATGTGAGTGAGCACCTCTTGTGCTGGTTGTGTATGCCTCGTGTATGTTTGCTGGTGTTGTGTGGTTGTGGTGTGCATCATCTGTGTGTTCTGGTATGTGATGTTTGCGTGTGTGTGTGTTTATTTATTTGGGCATGCAAGTCTCCATGATGTGTGTCCTCTCATCCAATGATTTTGTGATGAGTGTGGTTTGTGGAATGTTGCACTGCAGTGTGTTGTGATGGGTGTGATTCTGTTTCCTGACGTGTCTTTGCTGTCTCTGTTTTTCCCTAGGTCACTCCCGCTGCGGCATGATTATGTACGACTTGGATCCCTGAACATGGTAACGTCTGTTTCTGATACAATCATGGGAATAAACATGGAGCCAACACATAATTGAGTGAGTAAGTGGTATTTATTTACAGATTGTGCATTGGTGCGGGTGCATATTTACAAATAAGTGTGGGGTGGGGGAGTGTGAGTTGAAGGTAATGGCAGATGAAATGTCCGTGCTGTCACCACATTGGGTGGTGTCTGACTAGTCCCGCAGACCTGTGCCAATGATTGGCTATGTGGGACAGGATAGTTTCCTGGGTGAATGGCGGGCTCTGGCAGTGTCTCAGTCATTGATGGCCCCTCTTGGGGCATGTGGAAGGAGCATCCCCACTGCTCTCCCCCACTTCCAGCCTCGGACGGCCCCTCTGTCTTGGAGGCGGGACAGAGTCAGCTGGGGGGGCAGGCTGCTCCGGTGCCACATCCGTCGGCAGGGGCGCAGGTGGCGGTGGCGGTGGCAGTGGTGTTGCTGCCTGTGGCGTTGGTTGAGGGGGGGTGGGGGTGTTGCGGGCTATCCATTCCCTCCACATGGTTGTCTGCTGGGCCATGATGTCAACAATTTGCCCAAGCCGGCTGTCAATGGCCCCCAACATGTTGGTGTTGTCCACTGAGTCCTGGTGGGCACAATCTGCCTGTGCCTGGCCACGCTCGTAGTTAACCTGGACCCTGGCTAGGGCTTCCAGTGACTGTGCCACAGGATGGGGTGGGTGTCCTTCCATTGCACGACGTTACGTAGCACTCCTGCCTGGCTGATGTGGCCTCGGATCTCCTTGTTTGACGGCCACTCTCCCTGCATGGCTGGGATGGCGCAGGCCCTGCATCGTGTGGTGGGTTAGGCAGGGTGGCAGAGGCAGGAGTGGTGGTACTGGTGGTGGTGGAGGTGGTGGTGGTGGTGGCTGTGCAGGTCACTGTGGCCGGTGTAGCAGGAATAGCACAGGCGGTAGTAGTCGGGGCTGGAATCTCCTGGGAGCCAGATGGCCCTGGCAGCCTGCTTGGGCCCGCACTATTCTCCGCACCAGAGCTGGCTGTGGCATCGTCCCCAGAGAGTCCGGTGTGAGGCGAGTCTTGAGGCCGGATGGTGGTTCCACCAGTGAGATTACGATCACCTGGGGGATAAGATTGTGCAGGTCAGTACTGTGGACATTATGTATTCTTTTCAAATTGATGACATTTCAGTGTCCAGTCGCACACATCCCACCCACCACCACCGCCCTCCCTATGCACATGGGGGCCTGTTGGGAGTTGTACTGGTGACCTCTCACACACCCCACCCACCACCACCACCCTCCCTGTGGACATGGGGGCCTCTTGGGAGTTGTAGTGCCATCCTCTCACACACCCCACCCACCACCACCGCCCTCCCTATGCACATGGGGGCCTGTTGGGAGTTGTACTGGTGACATCTCACACACCCCACCCACCACCACCGCCCTCCCTATGCACATGGGGGCCTGTTGGGAGTTGTACTGGTGACCCCTCACACACCCCACCCACCACCACTGCCCTCCCTATGCACATGGGGGCCTGTTGGGAGATGTACTGGTGACCTCTCACACACCCCACCCACCACCACCGCCCTCCCTGTGGACATGGGGGCCTGTTGGGAGTTGTAGTGCCATCCTCTCACACACCCCACCCACCACCGCCCTCCCTATGCACATGGGGGCCTGTTGGGAGTTGTACTGGTGACCTCTCACACACCCCACCCACCACCACCGCCCTCCCTGTGGACATGGGGGCCTCTTGGGAGTTGTAGTGCCATCCTCTGACACACCCCACCCACCACCACCGCCCTCCCTATGCACATGGGGGCCTGTTGGGAGTTGTACTGTTGACCTCTCACACACCCCACCCACCACCACCGCCCTCCCTATGCACATGGGGGCCTGTTGGGAGTTGTACTGGTGACCTCTCACACACCCCACCCACCACCACTGCCCTCCCTATGCACATGGGGGCCTGTTGGGAGTTGTACTGGTGACCTCTCACACACCCCACCCACCACCACCGCCCTCCCTGTGGACATAGGGGCCTGTTGGGAGTTGTAGTGCCATCCTCTCACACACCCCACCCACCACCACCACCCTCCCTATGCACATGGGGGCCTGTTGGGAGTTGTACTGGTGACCTCCCACACACCCCACCCACCACCACCGCCCTCCCTGTGGACATGGGGGCCTGTTGGGAGTTGTAGTGCCATCCTCTCACACACCCCACCCACCACCACCGCCCTCCCTATGCACATGGGGCCTGTTGGGAGTTGTACTGGTGACCTCTCACACACCCCACCCACCACCACCGCCCTCCCTATGCACATGGGGGCCTGTTGGGAGTTGTACTGGTGACCTCTCACACAACCCACCCACCACCAGCGCCCTCCCTGTGGACATGGGGGGCTGTTGGGAATTGTAGTGCCATCCTCTCACACACCCCACCCACCACCACCGCCCTCCCTATGCACATGGGGGCCTGTTGGGAGTTGTACTGGTGACCTCTCACACACCCCACCCACCACCACCGCCCTCCCTATGCACATGGGGGCCTGTTGCGAGTTGTACGGGTGACCTCTCACACACCCCACCCACCACCACCGCCCTCCCTATGCACATGGGGGCCTGTTGGGAGTTGTACTGGTGACCTCTCACACACCCCACCCACCACCACCGCCCTCCCTGTGGACATGGGGGCCTGTTGGGAGTTGTAGTGCCATCCTCTCACCTACCCCACCCACCACCACCGCTCTCCCTATGCACATGGGGGCCTGTTGGAGTGGTTTACACGTTGGTGAGTATGTGGACTGCATGCATGGGTTGGGGCCTGGGAGATGTGTATTCAGAGTTGTGTGAGGCACGCCATGTTGTTGTGCTCGTGGTGCTTGGTTTGTACTTACCAGCCTCTTCTCCTTCCTCAATTCCATCAAGGGTCTCTGGGTACAGTATGCCCAGCACCTTTTCCTCCCAATCGGTGTAGGGTAAGGGCTCCGGGGGTGTTCCGCTGCCAGTGTGATTTGCCCGGAGATGGTTGTTGGCCCGGATTCCTTTCACCCTGGTTTTAAGGTCATGCCACCGCCTCTGTATCTCCAGCTTTGTCCTCAGCACTGTCCCTGACGCATTCACCCTAGTAACTATCCTGTCCCACATGTGATTTTTTCTGGCCACGGAGGTCTGCTGGACAAGGGCCCCGAATAAGTGGGGTTCTACACGGATGATTTCATCCACCATTACCTTTAACTCTGTGTCAGTGAATTTGGGGTTCTTTTTGGGTGCCATTGTGTGTGGTGCTCAGGGTGTGGGTTTGAGTGAGTTGGGAGGTGCAGGTGTGTGGTGTGTAGGAATGTTGTGGTGGGTGTTTGTGTTGTGGGTGTGTTTGGGTGGTGGTTGTGTGTCTTGTATAGGTGTGTGCTGTAGGTACTCTTGGGCCTCTTGCTATCAGCTATGCTGTGATGCAAAGGATTTCGGTAGTGGGTGGGAGTACTTTTATAGTCTGTGTCATGGTCCTGTCTCAATGGTTATTGGCAGTCAGGTGCTAGGTGGGTGTGTTGACTAGAGTGCATTATTTGGTACTTGAGGGTGGGTCATTGTGTCTTGTGATTGGTTTTGATGTTTCATGTGGGTGGTAGTTTAGTTTCCTGTGTTTGCTATTTACTTCCGTCGCACTGTTTGTCATTGGTTTGATGGTAGGGATGTTGTTCGTGTTGGCCTTCCGCTGTGATGCACGGTTTCTCATTGCATTGTTACCGCAGCGGACGTGGATTGCGGTGCGTACCGGGGTACAGGCGGTGTTATCCTAATCGCGGACACGGAGCCTCCGCAGGTATAGCGGGAGATGTGGCTGTTCACGCGGTCATGTGCGTACGCGGAGGCCGGTGTTTCATCGTTTGCGTCCGCTCGCGGCGGTCTCAGGTGTACTCCGACCGCTGCGGACAGAGTTTGGTGTGCTCCGTCCGCCGCGATCAGAGTTTGGTTCACATATTATCCTAATCGCTATGGCGGTTTATCCGCGGAGCGGTCCGGAGTATCTTGCCACCTTCCTTGGCAGACGGAACACGTTTCCCTCCGCGATCTATATCGACCCCTAAGTCTTTATTTCGACATCATGTCATAAAAGACAAACATATTAAAAACAAGAGTTTAAAAAGAATTTAAAGGGACAAGTAAACATCATCAAGCACAAATAGTACAATAAACAGGACTAATTCATTAGCAGCTGTAACAATAGAACTTCCAAGCAATTCTGTCCTCTGGCTATTCCATATCTTTGATTAAATAAAATTTCCATTTAAGGTCATAAATATATTAGAATGCATTAAAAAAACATTTAAAAAGAACAATATTTACAACAATTTATCTAGGGGAAAACTTTATATACAAAACATTGTTTCATAAAATATAGGGGTTACTTAGACAGTGCGGGCAACTACTGTGTATTGCCCACATCTGGCTAAGGAACTTAGACACAGCAATTATTAAGCTTTCAGAACTGTCCGTTTTGAAGACCCTGAGGGCCTCTGTACCTTTTTGTATGCCTTTCTGGAAACAAATCGGCCTGATCCACCTTAGTTGTGGAATTTTATACACGGACAGATAAACAAGATGTGAGTAAGGCTTTCCGGTTGTGTAATGCAGAAGGGGCACATAGCACTCCCACCAGTGGACCATTTGCATGTAAGGGTATTAATTGGCAGAGTGCCCACCCTGTATTGGTGAAACCGTTTCCTGTCCTCGGGGATTGTAATAAGGTCCCAGTAGGGTTCATAGGCTGGTAGGTGTTTAAGCTCCAGAAACTCACATTGTAGTGAGGGCACAGTGCATCTTCGAAAGTCTCGTAAAGAGACCATCGACCAATACAGTTCTTTAAGGATCTTGCGTGAGGCAAAATTGTTTTGCGCCGGGTTTTCCCATAGATCACCAAGGCCCATGAAATGAAATGAAATGAAATTTGGGTTTTCTATAGCGCGTGGCTGCCCGTGAGCGTCCCAGCGCTGAAGATTGCAGAACCTCTGGGGGAGAAGGCCGGTGATGGGGAAGAAAGTTATAAAGGAAAAAGATGTGTTTTAAGAAGCTTCCTGAATTTCATGTGATTGGTTTCAGAACGGAGATAAGATGGCAGAGCATTCCAGATGGTTGCCGCTGTGACCGAGAAGCGACGTCCTCCCGTTCGGGCTTTTTTGATTCTATGGACCGTGGCCAAATGATGTTGGGCTGAGCGTAGGGGCCTGTTGGGTGTATATGGGAAGATCATTGCTTTCAGCATTGAAGGCCCTTGGTTTTGCATAGCTTTGTGAGTGGTACACAGGGCCTTAAACTTGACCCTTTCACGGATCGGCAGCCAATGTAGTGCCTTGAGGGCAGGTTTGGCTGAAGCTCTACGGGAGGTCCCCGTGAGGATCCTAGCTGCAGCATTCTGTGTTCTTTGATGTAGATGGCCTTGGAGTCTCTGAACCATTTTATTCTGTTAGCTGTGTCCATGTCCCTAACCTCAAGGAGTGCCTGTGCATAGTGGGAGAGTTCTGGGGTGACCCAAATCCTCCGCCAGTATGCTATAGGTCTGAATTGCGCTACATCCTCTATCTGCCGACAGCCCAGATCTATATATAGAGGTAAAAGTGGGGTGGATGGAGGTAACCTCACTAAGCCTCTAATAAATTTGTTTTGGGCAATTGCCAACGCAGAAATGTTACATGACCCCCATAGTTCTGCCCCATACGACACAGATGCTCGAATTTTTGTGTCATAGATTTTAAGCGCCGGAGCAATGGGTTGGGTGGCCGAGGAGCGCAATTCCCTTAAGAGCACTCCCGCCAGCTGGGCTTGTCTGGTTACCAGTTGGTTAATATGGGGTTTCCATTCGAGCCTTGAGCCTAGTGTAATGCCCAAATATATAAATGATTGGGTTTGCTCAAGTGGCTCCCCATTCATTATTTCTCTTCCTGTCACATGCTTGTGCCTATGCATTACCATAAATTTGGTTTTAGATACATTAATGACAAGGGCATAGTCATTACAGAGGGTCTCAAAATGCCCAATTGCTCTTTGAAGGCCTTGCTGGGTCTTGGAAATCAAAAGGGTGTCATCTGCAAACATCAACAGGGGTATCAACACACCACTAAGCTTAGGAGCATCAGTTGGAAAGTCCTTGTAGTAGTCGATAACCCTGTTGATGTACAGAGAAAACAGTGTTGGAGCCAAGACACATCCTTGTCTTACGCCTTTCAGAATTGGGAACCTATCTGTTACCTGTCCTTGTTGACCCCACCGAACCTGGGCATAATTATTATCATGAAGTTTAACTAAAAATGCAAGTAGTTCAGGTGGCATGCCTTGTTCCTGGAGGACTTGCCACATCTTCATTCGGGGTACAAAAGGGGGTGGTGATGGACGGAGCATCTGAGTCAATCAAACACTCACACCCAGTCAAAAGATCTGGGTTTAATCCATCACCGTTATTTAGCCCACTCTGCCACCCCAGTTCAGACATGGCTATATGCAAATCAGTTTGACCCTGTGCCTCATGGGAACAGTCCAGCCCGAACTGCCAAGCCATGTCTTCCCTGGACCGGAAACAAGCTTCCGAGGACCGGTTTCTGGTATTCCAGCCGGTTTCTGCATTCCAGCCGTCTTTAGGCCGGCTTGCTTGAATCCAGTGGCAAAGTGAGCAAGGGACTCATGTCTGTGCATACTCTGCCACACATGTGGTGGCCAAAAGCGGTACAAAAGGGGGTGGTGATGGACGGAGCATCTGAGTCAATCAAACACTCACACCCAGTCAAAAGATCTGGGTTTAATCCATCACCATTCTTTAGCTTACTCTGCCACCCCAGTTCAGACATGGCTATATGCAAATCAGTCTGACCCTGTGCCTCATGGGAACAGTCCAGCCCGAACTACCAAGCCATGTCTTCCCTGGACCAGAAACAAGCTTCCAAGGACCGGTTTCTGGCATTCCAGCCGTCTTCAGCCCAGCTTGCTTGAATCCAGTGGCAAAGTGAGCAAGGGACTCACGTCTGAGCATACCCTGCCACACTTATGGCGGCCAAAAGCGGTAAAAAAGGGGGTGGTGATGGACGGAGCATCCGAGTCAATCAAACACTTACACCCAATCAAAAGATCTGGGTTTAATCCATCACCGTTCTTTAGCCCACTCTGCCACCCCAGTTCAGACATGGCTATATGCAAATTAGTCTGACCCTGTGCCTCATGGGAACAGTAGAGCCCGAACTGCCAAGCCATGTCTTCCCTGGACCGGAAACAAGCTTCCGAGGACCGGTTTCTGGCATTCCAGCCGTCTTCAGCCCGGCTTGCTTGAATCCAGTGGCAAAGTGAGCAAGGGACTCATGTCTGAGCATACTCTGCCACACTTTTGGCGGCCAAAAGCGGTACAAAAGGGGGTGGTGATGGACAGAGCATCTGAGTCAATCAAACACTCACACCCAGTCAAAAGATCTGGGTTTAATCCATCACCGTTCTTTAGCCCACTCTGCCACCCCAGTTCAGACATGGCTATATGCAAATCAGTCTGACCCTGTGCCTCATGGGAACAGTCCAGCCCGAACTGCCAAGCCATGTCTTCCCTGGACTGGAAACAAGCTTCCGAGTACCAGTTTCTGGCATTCCAGCCGTCTTCAGCCCGGCTTGCTTGAATCCAGTGGCAAAGTGAGCAAGGGACTCACGTCTGAGCATGAGTCCATCACCACCCCCTTTTGTACCGCTTTTCGCCGCCATAAGTGTGGCAGGGTATGCTCAGACGTGAGTCCCTTGCTCACTTTGCCACTGGATTCAAGCAAGCCGGGCTGAAGACGGCTGGAATGCCAGAAACCGGTCCTAGGAAGCTTGTTTCCGGTCCAGGGAAGACATGGCTTGGCAGTTCGGGCTGGACTGTTCCCATGAGGCACAGGGTCAGACTGATTTGCATATAGCCATGTCTGAACTGGGGTGGCAGAATGGGCTAAAGAACGGTGATGGATTAAACCCAGATCTTTTGACTGGGTGTGAGTGTTTGATTGATTCAGATGCTCCGTCCATCACCACCCCCTTTTGTACCACATCTTCATTCGGGGTACTAAATCAAAGGCCGATTTTAGGTCGACGAATGCAGCATATAAAGTGCCCCCTCCAAGAACTACCCACCTCCAATAAATAGTGACAAATCTAAAAACCTGGTTCATCGTGCTTGTATGTGCACGGAACCCAGCTTGTAGAGGTGACAAGGCTTCAACATCACCAATCCAGCTTTGAATCCTCAATAGAACTAACCTGGCCACCACCTTTTGAATACAGTCTATTAGGCTAATTGGCCTGGAGTTAGCGGGGTCAGAGTGGTCACCTTTCTTAAATATAGGAATTATCTCCGCTCCCTTCCAGGTATCTGGAATTGGGGAGCCTTTGGCAATAGCGTTAGCAAGGTGCATTATATACTTTGCCCATACATCCATCCCATGAATGAAAAGGTACGCTGGTATGGTATCCAGACCTGGCGCTCTGCCTTTCGGGACAGTTTTAGAACATACTCTACCTCCTTTTGATTAAATTGTAAGGGGGTTTGGAATGTATTGGCAGGAGCGGTTGTAGGGGGTATCCCAATATCCAAGATCTGACAGGCAAACTGCTTCTTAAAGTGCTTCACCCATGTTTCAGGAGAAACATTATTTTCCGGTTGAGCTCTGGGGCAGCCCTTACCCCATTTTACCAGGTCCCAAAAACCTACCATGTTTCTAGATCTGCTGGCATCATATAGTTCCTGCCAATATTTTTCGGCCCAAGATTTTTTCGCTTCCCGCTGAGCATTCTTACACTTGTGCCTTGCATCTTGGATTTCATCCCTATTTTTCGATTTTACTGCTGCAGCGAGTATTTTATAACTGACCCTACAGCTCTTGTCATACCAGGGAGTTGGTTTGTGATTTTTAGTGTTGTGTTTAGGTCCAGTCACCTCCTTAATCATTTTTTTTTAAGATTATTGAAAAGTGTTAAATAGATAGGAGCAGCCTTGGACAGAGAGGCTTGGTTTAATAGGCATTCCTGAAGCTCCATGAATGCCCTATCGGCAAGTTCCCCCATAGCTAAAATGTGTTCCTGTTTCAATAGACATTCAGACCATTTCACCCTCCGTTGATCATTTGTTTGAAATAGGTTGGTGGTTGTTAGTTTGGGATCTGCCAGCGATACACCATTTAGGCCCAAAGTTAAACTTAGGGGATTATGGTCACTCTCTGCTCTTTTTATGATAGACATATCATGGATAGATTCCCAAAACTCTAGGTTAACCAGTATGTAGTCTATTCTACTGGTACGCACCCCATTATCAAATGTTGGTGCTCCTTCTTTGTCTGCACTGGTCCTACCATTAACTGCACGTAACCCCTGTTCTAGGCATAAAGCTTTGAGCTGGAGAGCGGCCTGAGAGTCCATCGCTTTATCGGGGAGATAGTTAGTGGCGGGATGCCCCATGCACTGTCTTCCTCCTTAGCTAGGTTAATATCAGTGTGATCCAGGGGCTCGAAACAACAATTAAAATCTCCCCCTATTAGCAAGTGTCCTTTACCGTTAAGTTTGTCCAAAGGGGATCCCAGCTTAAAGACTACCTCTGACTGTTTGCCACCCGGGTTTCCCCTCGCGTAAACATTAATGATGTACAGGTCTCTGGCATTTGGACTTTCTAACCTTATAATGAGAATGCCATTACAACCAGAATCTATCTGGGTAACCGTGTAACTATCATCCTGCTTGACCCAAGTAGTTAAGCCCCCCATTGGTCTGCCTCTTGTGGTTCGGATTGCAGGAACAAAAATATTCAAATAACCCTTCCTAAACTGAGGGTCCACCTGCCAGGTTTCCTGGAATAACATGACTGTGTAGAGGTCAATAAATGCTAGCCAGTCTAGAGACGATAATTTGCTCTTTATACCTGCTATATTCCAGGAAACTATTAAGCGAACTGACGAGTTATTTAATGGGCGCTTGGTAACCTGTAGATGAGTCGGAGTTGAGGTATTAACAAGCGGGTTACTGATCCTTGTTTGGGGGATGGATGCACCAGACTGATCAAAACATCTTGGGTCAAGCCTATAATCCCTCACTAATTCTAAGACCTGGGTTGCGGGATGTTGATCCCTTAACGTGAGGGGGCTCATACCATCTCCCTTGACTCCAACTCCTTTGCCTGGGCTGGTCTCTGATACATAGATTAAATAGAGATAACTGGAACACCAGACGTTAATAGAGTGCACCGACGGACTTAAGAAAAAGTCTAACTGAGTACACACTGGAGATAACATTTACGAAGTGCTCACTTAGACTCCAAGGTCCGGAACAGTCAAGGAAGAAGTCTTGGAATACCTGAGCACCAAAAAGCAGGTGAAAGTGTTTAGAAACTCATGGGTAAAGAAATCATGGTACCCGTACCTGGACACCTTGCCGAACTATGAGCTTAGGTGTGAAATACTAAGAGTACGAATTGGAATTAACCGGTGGCTAATGGAGGGAAAAATAAAGGCTGAAATGTTATATGCTGATGGAATCTGTAAATGTGGTTTTGGAACTAAAAATGATATCCTGCATATATTGGTAGATTGCGTTGCGGTTTTAGCATTGAGGAAATGGTTTCTATGGCCGATCTTCTTAAAATATGGAATAAGGGCAAGAGCTCATGCTATATACATACTATTAGAAATGACAAATCTTGATATAGCCATCGCATTGGGGAATTATATGAAAGGATTCCCTCATCTAGCTGGGCAAAATACCTTAGACAAAGATATACATTATTGAATTGAGTTGAAATGTAGCTGTTGTGGTAGAAATGATGTGGATATCGCATTTTTAAAATGTACATAACAAATTGTATTTTTAAGGAATTTTATTGCAATCCATTTAATTATATTAACATATTCAACATTAAATTTCATCTGGTTAAAAGGTTGCTGCTATTGGGGAAAGAACGTGGATTATGTACTTTTATTATGAATTTTATTGTAAGGAAGTTTTAAAGCATTGATTTTATTTTACTATTTTGGCTCCCACATTGTTTAAAGGCCATGGTCTAAATAAACAAAGAGTTTGGTTGGTTGGAGTACAGAAAATGTGTATTTGGAAAGTATGGCATAGGAATTAATATCTGAGTCCTTGAAATATACGCTAAAATTAAAACATGAATCAGTCTATACGTAGATTCATTAAAAAAAAGCGACAACAAGCAATTAAAAAAAAACTTACATGGCAAAAATTAATTACCGTTTGAAGGAAAAGATATTTTAACTAAGAATGTCCTGTGCTTTCGCTCTTGTAGATCATAAAATGGCTGAATGCTGATAAAATAATAATAAATAGCTGGAACTTTGCTTAGGAAATGCCGCTTCATTCTAAAATGTGCCGACAGCATTCTGTAGAAATAAAAGTAAAATAGCTGATGCTTTCATCTTGGAGGCATGCAACATATATTGTGACGTTTCGTGAGAAATATTTTGTTGCAAGACAATCTTAATCAAAATGTGAGTCGATGTGTCTGTCACTGGTGACAGTAAGATTAAAACCATGGGTGGAAAACGTATCCTAGGAGATTGAAAGAAACAACAACTGGCAGCATGCGATATTAGGCTTTAGCTTGAGAATAGAGAACTGATGGACACACAGACAGAATGTGACTGATCTGAGCCTACTTACAATTGTAGACCTTTGACCAAGCAGACGGCAATGGATTGATGTCATATTTGAAAAAGATTTTCATTAAATGAAGCATGTGCTATGTTCATTTCCGGTAACAGATAACACCTAAAACATATTTTTAAAAGGCAACTTACCATGTTGTCTAGGGTGAGAGCTGTGGATACTAGACGGTGAAGAATTTAATTTTAAAAGTCCCAAAGCCACATGAATTCTGTGATTAGGGACATATTGAATATTCTCTAGCCTCAATTAAATTAGTAAATAGCCAACGTAAATAAGTCTAACCAACTGTATTCTGTGCTGTCTAGATACAGTACCTCCCACACATGAATAATCTTTATTTCAGTGAACTGATTTGAATGAAAAGCCTGACATCACACTATTCAGCCAGCAGAGGTTTAGGGTTTATGTTGACATTTGAGTTTGTTATCAGTTTTGGTCAAATTAACAGTTAATGGTATGTGAATTTGTCCCCAGACTGTAAGATATTGGGTTTTGATGGAGAGGCGGCGAAGACCCTTATCAAGCAACAACCGCCTTCCTTGTCAGGGTCAACCACAAAAGTCACTATATTAACCTGTGCATAACCCTCTGGTAGCTTGGCACTAAAGCAGACAGGCAATGTGTAAAGTTATTATTCAGCACTTAAACAATAATAATGTGAAAGCACAACACAAGAAATGTAACAAATAATTTGATACCAAATCCACAACAATCTGATCAGTAGAACCAAAGCTATGCAATTTAGACAAGAATAGCGCCTAAGAGCAAAAAGACAAAATATAAACTGTGTTGAGGGTATGTGAATTTATCATCAGTAAAAACGACTGTTGGTATTTTGATCTGCTGTGCGAAATATTTACTATAATACCACTGCAAACAACCCTAAATGCATTATACGGTGCAAGTTGGTGTTGCATTAAGCACTGTGCATTTTGTTGCCAGCCTATTAAAATTCCTCTGAGAGCTTCTCCCACCAACAAATTGAAATAATGCAGAAGCAAATCTATTTATAAAGTAGAGACATTCCCACAGAAACATTCAAACACCGCCACTCAAAACTGTTGTCACTTTACAGATAGTCATGTTGAAATTGTTCCTGGTGCAATAAAAACAGATTTCGATATATGGTTCCATTCCTACTTAGAACAAGGCAGGTATTTCATGCAATAACATTTTTAATATATTTGCATCTTAAATTGATAAAATATTCAAATAATGTTTCCTTACATTATTTCGGAAGATGAAGAGCCATAACTATCCAGCACTATGACTTGTGTCACGCGCAGATGCCACAAATGAGGAAAACAAACAACGCGATAGAAGTAATGACAGATTTCATGTCATTTTCTCCCACTGAATGGGCGCAACCAAATTTTAGGCTCCTGGTCCCACGGGTATTAACGGGAAAATGAAACTGTTGCGCAGAAGTAATGGGGTCTTGCTTGAGCACACATATAAATACACAGGCTTTTTTGAAAGCGCTCTGTTAAATGGCGTTTAATTAAATTATCGGTGAGTTCATTTCCCAGTTCTGGCTCAGAGTTCCCATGCACGTGCATCGTCTCTAGCTGCTTTACTTGAGGGCACAGGGATAAACCAAACGCTGTCACAGACAAATCATAACAAGACGCTTATTCAGGTGAAAAAATAGCTGAGAACTCCTGATGACATTCTATGTTATTTATGCCATTAAAAAAAGTGCAGGAGTTGATAAGTGGTGCTGCGTCGCGTCGAGAAAAAGCATAATTATTTCCATGAATAGACATTAAACCATGCATAAATATACATTTGAATTAATTGAGTAAAATAACTAACAACCTAACATTCTTTATCAGGTAAGGCGCCCTCTTTATCAGACATTAATGTAATATAATTGTTGCTTGTGTTATCAATAAGACGTCATTGTTATTGATATTTGCAGGAATAATATTTTTTATTACACTTTTTTAATAAAGTACTGGTTAACTGTAGAAGGTGTCAGAGTGCTTTCTGTGTGCATTTCTGATTATGGTGCAATCAGTATTACAAAATAAGCAGTGTTAAAAAAGGAATTATTTGAGAAGTAAAAAAAGCTTTTCACATAATTATATCCTTCAATTTCAGTAGTATAGGGTTATCACATTGAAATGGAAAACGGGAAGTGTCCCGAGGCTCGGAGACCATGTAAGACATCCTGTGAAAGTAGTAGAAGAGAGTATTCTATAAAAGCTTTAGCGTTTCAGTTGTGATATCTGAATAAAGGGTACAAGTCTTATGTATGTATTTGATGTTAGACCTTTTTCTAAGAAGTGGCAGGGATTTGCTTTTAGGTACTGTTTTGCAATCAGCTCTTTCAAATGTCTTTCAGAGGTAGGCATTGAAATAAGGCAAATGGCTCCGCATGTGATACTGGCTGTACTCTAGATAGAGATGTCAGACGAGGCTGAAGGAAATTTGGTTTTTGATCAAAATGGGGTGGGGTCACTTCCCAAGCAACAAACATGAACTCTGTTAAGGTGAACCACAAAAGTCACAAAATTTACCTGTGCTTAATCCTCTGGTAGCCTGGCATAAAAGCAGTTAGGTTTAACATAGAGTCAATGTGTTAAGTATTAACGCACCATACAAACAGTAACAAGGTGAAAACACAACACAAGAACAATCCAACATCAATTTAGAAGGAATAGTAAACTTTAACAAATAATTTGGTACCAAAACTTCAAAAATACAATCAGTAGAACCAGAGATTTTCAATTTAGCTAAGTATAGCTCCTAAAACCACAACACACCACTCACAGTTATCTGGCTATGCTAGACCCTGGGGTAAAGTAAAAAGTTCAGGAAAACTGCGATGGATTGAGGCTGGATAAGGCCCCTGTTTAGTCCTGCTGAAAAATTGAACTCCTAAAGTCTGGCACAAAGAGTCCACTTCTCAGTGGAGGGGGTCGTGAGGAGTGCATCGTGGTTGGTAGTCGCTGTAGTGCAAAGAGTAGGTCTGGCGTTGCAGGCTGCCGTCCCAGTTGTGAGAATATCCTTTCTGGCATTGCAGACAGTTGTTGTTGGAGTTTCACTTTGGCTGTCACAGGGGACTGTCAATGCTGTCACACAAAGTGTGGATCTTTCATTGCTGGTAGTTGCTGTAGTGCAAAGAGCTGTGTTCACTGGAGCTTCACTTTGGCAGTCGCTGTGAGCAGCAGTCCTTAGAGTGACTGGCCCTGTTCGCAAGAGCCCAAAACTTCAGTATGCCTTCCTTTCTTTCATAGGAGTGCACTCTGATGCCAACCAAGTGTCCAGGATCTGGGGAGGCACCTCTTGGGGATCAGGGGTTAACTCTAGCAGAGGCCAGCTAGACTCTGACAGGTCATTTACAGGTCCAGTTGCCGCAGGACAGCTGGGCAGTTGCAGGGAGGCCTAAAGACTTATTGTGTCCCTGTAGCTATGACAGGATGGCAGTCAGCTAGCCCTTGGAGTCACCGTGGGGGTCCGGCATTCAAGAAGAAGGTCTTGCCTTCCATTCTCAATGAGCAGGGCATTCCATCCAGCAGCAGGCAGCAGGTTCAGTCCTCCTTTTGAGTCTTCTACAGTTCCAGAGGTGATCAGATGAGTGGTTCAGTAGGCCTAATATTTATACCTGGTGATGTATATATGTGTATTCAAATGTTTATTTGGAGATTTTCAGCCATGACGCCTTTTGATCACACAGTGACCTTGTTCACATACATGCGGCACACAATGTTCACAACAATTGAAGTGCTTATGTGACAAATAAAAGGAAGAAAGACTCTCCGTATTGATTTTAAAAGACAAAAAATGTAATGCATTTCCACAAAGTGACAAATCATCAATAATTGAAATTCTTAGAAAGTACAATTTAGAAAATCATCAAAATATTCCTAATGGAGAACACCAATAAAATGCGTTGAAGCCTTTCGGACTGCTTGTACATTGAAGCATCAAACACACCTGATGAGTGTAGAAGGGAATCAAATATATTAAAATCATTCAGGGGTGTTCATGCTATTACAATGTCATCAAGCCTATACATGTAAAAAAGCCTGCACCATCGAGCTTATTAACACCATGTAAAATATGAATATCGCACATAGTGAACAGCATTGATTCATTCACATTGGCCTCTCATTTGAATAACCCTAATAACAATCATGCTTCTAGTGAGCTTACACAATCAGTTAACCTGGTGAATGGAAACAATAATATAAAATGTACACATGCTCAGGAATATCACATGACTCATCAAATGGCTCTCAAAGAGATTTAATTATGTCATATTAATCAATCCAAGTTGAACCCTACTCATTTAATTACTACCCTTAAATATTGCAGTTTTCTCCTGTGTACTTTCAACCCCAATGCTGGTTCTGCCACATTAGGTAAGTGATTTTTCCAATAAATGTGAGCACCCTCAAACAAAAGCTCGTGAGAGTTTCAGTGGAAGGGGAGTCCCTTCCAAATAGCGACTCGCTACCCTATGTAAGAGTGTTTTGCGACCGTAATTGCAGTCGCAAAACACTTGCAATTTACAGCCGTCTCCAAGAGGGTGGTAACCCATTTGCAAACAGGAAGTTACCCTTCTCCTTTGTGAAAGAAGGAGCAAATATTTTCTAGGGGCAGGCAGTGGTCCCATGGACCTCTACCTGCCCTAAAAAATTAAATGAAAACATTTAAGTTTTCTTTTTTTAAATTTACCCTGTTTTCCTTTAAGGAAAACGGGCAGAATTAAAAAAAAGTAAACTGCTTTATTTAAGAGCAGTCGCAGACATGGAGGTCTGCTGAGCCTAGCAGGCCACCATACCTGGGAGTGCCAGCCATTCCCAATTGGGTCGCAAATTGCGAATGCCTCATGAATATTGATGAAGCAAGTAATTTTGTGACCCCTTTGGAATCGCCAAGAATGTCTCTGTCACTGTTGCACATAGAATTTTGCGACTCGCAAATTGCGACTCGCAATCGAGCGCAATGTGCGAGTTGCAAAATGCTATGGTCGTACATCTGGCTCTTGTACTGTTAATTTATTTAGATTTAAAAAAATGCAGTTTATTTAACTTATTTGATGGTGTTTTAAGTATGTCTGTTTGTTTTAATTTATTATACTTATTTGTTGAAAGTGTATTGTTGTGCCTATACTTTTCTTTCATTATTTAGTCAGCATCTTCTATTGGGGCTGTTACCTTTGCTCCCTTTCAGTAGTTTGGAGAAGTTAATAAAAATGTATTCTTAGTGGTGTTTCTGTTTTTGATTTATGGTCATTACAACAACTTGCTTTAGGGAATGCAGTGCTGAACTGGTATTGAATGTTAAGTCCAACACCTTACCTACCGATACACCGACTTGAGTTGGAATAGTAATTTAAACTATTAGAAAGTCCAGCGCTTCCCTAAATCAAGTCGTTGTAATGACTTGCCTTATAATGGAACTCGTGTTAACAACACAGTTGTGATTTTTACTGGGTTGTTAAGTCTTGTGTGGTTTCGGCATGCGTGGTAACGGATACTTTTCTTTATTAAATGTTTACTCTGTAGTTTTAGTGGCCTTTTTCTTCAGTCTTATGCCATCCTTGTGTGTTGAGCTTAAGCACTCTCTCTAGCAGCTGTGACTACATGTCCAGCAGTGTACATTTATTTCTCTAATTCACCCGTTGGCCGGTGGGCTAATTCCCCTGCTGTGCTGAGGGGCAGGGGGAGGGCGCACAGCGCCCCGGTGCTCGTGGCATGCTCAGCTCGTAATGAGCCTCAATGGCCGTGTGCTCATGATGAGCTGAGCTCGTCACGGCCACACCCGTTCCTTCAGAATGTTCAGCACAGCAGGGGAATTAGCCCCACGTGCAAGCGTTCTGACTGTTTTGACGAGCTCAGCTCGACATGAGCACACGAGCACCGTGGCTCATGACGAGCTGAGCTCATCATGAGCGTCCAACGGGTGAATGTGTTTTTAAATAAGACAGTTTTTCGATGTGCTAACTCTTTCTCATTTGAATTTCAATAGTTACGTTTTTATTAATGGATTGTTTTGGGGTAATTTATATGTATATATATATTGTAATAATTCTTTGATTGGTAATATATTTTTCTTATAGCTTGTTTCATTAATTTAATGTATTGACAATAATAATGTAACTTTTTTATTTTTGTTTTCCAATATTTTTTACTACAATATTTACAATAGTTTTGCAGTTGATAGTTGAGTATTTTCCATGCAGTGTAAAGAAAACTGGTATACTTTAATAAAACAAATTGTATCTCATATTTCTTTACGTGATATTCCGTCACAGACACAACAGGATGCCATCCGGATATTTGTTGGATATTACTAACACAATTTCAGTCATCCAAAATAAAATGTTGAGCTCAATCCAGGGGCAAGACAAATCTACAAAAGTCTGTCAAAGTCAAACTTGGAGCAGTGAAACTTTTCAATTTACAAATGAAGTTTCACTCTTGAACAAAAGGGCAGTGTGATTCCTAATTATTTATCAATGATCACAATGGAAGGGGAGCAATAAATGGGCACTCTTTCTCATTACTATATTCAAGGGAATGCACACATGCTCTGTGACAAAACTGTGGTAAACTATGGAATAGTATTATCTGACAAGGACAGGCAGTTAGCATCTGCAAATAGAACACTGTAAAAAAAGAGATGTTACCCTTTACTTGTTCAGAAAGCAGACACCAGAAGGTGCCACTGTTCATCACAATCTTATCTCTGTGCATTTGAGGGAACAAAGATTTTAATGCAGCCACAATGAAAATGTAAAACTAAGATAAAGGCCTACAGTTCCTTGCATACCAGCATGACCACTTTTCATAGGAACTCACAATCCAATTTCAGTAGAGGTGATGGGTCTGATATGATTCTATTGGATGATGTCCATTTACCATGAATGCCAGTCAGCTATTTTCCCTAAAGTTTGAATATAGGAGTTTTGTAACCATGTTTAATGACGTTATGAAACATATAATGCAATTACAACAATTAAGTCAGCAGAAACTGCAATAAACAAGGTTTCCACAAGGGATTATTTAACAATTTAATTGAAATAATTAAAAAGCAGGCATTAGACAGGATCTTTTAATGGATTAATCAGAAGACAATCAATAACCTTTCAGAACTGTTAATGCTTGCTATAAATGAACTGAGTCAAAGAAATCTACCACATTTTTGCAAAAACACAAACAAATAGTGCTATATCATTTTACCCAATTGTGATATGACAACATGACATCAACAAATGACTGTTAAACCCGGGATCCCTGGTGGGCTGAGGTCAGTACCTTAGACCAAATAGGGACCGGCGTTTCCACGTCAGGGAAAGGAAGGTCACATTCTGAGATAGCCCTGCTCACCTACTTGGTAGCTTGGCACGAGCAGCCAGGCTTATCTTAAAGGCAAATGTGTGAAGTATTTGCAACCAAGCTCATAGCAACCCAATGATGACACCACAAATAGACTCCACACGGGTTTTATAAGAACGAGTACAAATTTTATTTTAAAAGATATACGATAAAACCACACAATATACATCCAACATATAAATATGTGTACAATTTCTCCTGGCCAGTTGTTAGGCGATGTTAATGAGCACTTCTAAACATTCCACTGTAATCCTAATACCAAGTTATGCAGTTTCTAACACTAGAACCAGGCACTTTTGCTGTAAAAATAATGCAATGTGTAACACAATAATCAGGCACTTTGCAATGTAAGAATAATGCAATGTGTAATACAACCACCAGGTATGTCTTTATGCAGAAATAAAGCAATTCAATAATAATAATAATAATAATAATAATAATAATAAAACAGCTTATAAAGCGCCTGGTAACACCTTCACGGCGTGTCCCCGCGCTAGTGAGGAAAAAAAAACTAGCCAACAATAACAGAGACTGCCCACTCTTCCGTGAACCCTACATCCTATACAGATGAGTTTTTAACAATGCTCTACATTTGACTAGCCGGGCTGATGAGAGGTGTTACCTCGAAACCGGTCCGGTCCTCGGATGCTTGATTCCGTTCTGGGAAGGACATGGCTTTTGTAGTTCGGACTGGACTGTTCCCATGGGGCACAGGGTCAGAGCTGATTTGCATATCGCCATTGTCTAACCCGGGGTGGTGTGGAGTGCAAAAAAACGATGGATTTGGGCCCAGATCTTTGGACTGGGATGAGTGTGTGACATTGATCCACATTCGGTCCATCACCTGTTGTGTCTACATTTGACTTCAGCGCCTTCTAGTCTCATCTCCAAAGGGAGATTGTTCCAGCTCCGTGCCGCAATCACACTAAAAGAGCGCCCCCCCCATTCTTGCTTTCTTCACTCGAGGAACCACCAGCAAGCCTGTTCCTCCCGAGCGGAGAGCTCTCGGGGGTTCATATTTATGCACCAAGTTTTTCAGGTAAGAAGGAGCCCTATTCCATACAATGTGATGGCAGATCAGGAGGCCTTTATAAAGCACTCTCTTCCTGACCGGCAGCCAGTGCAGAGTATCCAGGGCCAGACTGGAGGCTGCTCTCCTAGGCCGCCGCAGAACTAACAGTGCGGCAGAATTTTGCAGAACTTGCAGTCGCCCCAAACTTTTCTCAGTGGCCCCCAGGAATAGAACAATCCCATAGTCCATCCGGGAGGTCACCAGGGCCTGAGTCATGGTCCGTCTGGCTGACAAGGGCAAGAATTCATAAGACACTAATCAGGTAGTTTGTTATGCAGAAACAATGCAATGCGTCATGCAACAATCAGGTAGTTCGTTATGCAGGAATAATGAAATACATCATACACTAATCAGGTAGTCTGTTATGCAGAAATGATGCAATGTATAATACGACAATTCCTTATAAAGAAATAAGACAATGCGTAATACACTCCAGCAACAATCACAGTGCTTTAGGCGGTATCTCTGCCACTTCTTCTAACTCGCAGTCAGCCTCTGTCAACAGTTGCCCCCAACACATGTATGGTGTAACAAAAAGTGCAGCTCCGCACTCCTGTCCCTGTACTGCCATTCCCTTGGCAATACAGGCCGCGATACGAGTCAAAGCAGAGGCTCTAGCCACAGGAATGAGGGAGAAGCCAAGAGCGTCTCCCTCCTAGTCCGCACCCCGCCCCAGGAGTCGACACATGTTACCTGGGGTGCGTAAACTCACTCTCCTCTCCAGCGGTTTGGGTTTCCAATGCGATCTTTTTTGAATTGGCAACGGCGGGCTCGGTCCGGCAGCTCAGCTCATACAGGGCTGCTGGTCCGGGCCGCTACTGCTACGAAGCTCTCAGGCTGCTACAGGGCACATGCACACAGCCTCGCTGAGACTCCCTTGAGCTTGGTGTGCACGATCACTGGGCACTGCACATGAAGGTCTCAGCCTGCACAAAGAACACGCGCATAGTGAGACTCACTTGGACTCCAGGTGCACGATAACTGGACAATACTCACAAAAGGTTCAGGCTGCAAAAAGCACACACACAGAGAGTCGCTGATCCTTGCTTGGACTTCAGGTACCCACGTTCACAGGCCACACCTTACGAGGGTCTATGGCTGCAAAATGTACACACACACAGAGTCGCTGCAACTCTCCTGGAACCCTTTGTGTTCCTGTGTTTCCGCAACAGGGAGCTAGCTCATCCCTGGCCCTAGGGGATAAGTTACTTCAGGACACAGCACAGAAAAGTCCTTTCAAACAAGGGGACACAGTACACAGCAAAGTGCTATTAGCCTTTCCTTGGTTAATACATCAAACTGCAGGCCAGTCCCAGAACACACAGCAAGGGTCAGTCCTTTCCTTTAGTCTCTTCAGTTGGTTCTTCCTTAGCAAAGGTTCCTCTTGACCATGAAGTAGCTCCCGTCTTGTTTAATCTTGATCAAGCCATTCTCCAAAGTTCAGGGGCTTCAACTCTCATAGTTTTACCCCTTAATGCCTTTAAAGTCTTTGTGTTCAGGGGGGCACTACCCCCTGTTCAAACCAGTTCTGGCTGCCTCCCTGCCAGTGACACCTTCTTCCTTTGATTAGTGGGGGTCTGATTTCTAAATCACTCAGCAGGAGATGGGACAATTGTTTTATAGCAGCAACCCCAGCCTCTTCACCTCTAAGGGCTACTCCTCCCCTTACACTCCAGAAGCAGTCCAGCCTATCGCTGTCTCACCTCCTTCCCTGGGGGAAGACATTCCCCAGATCCTATCTCTTTCAGATCCAGACAGTCAAACCAGGCAGAGACAAAAGACAGGTCAATGTAGATGGCGCCTCTCCCCACTTGACGAGATGCTAAGGATAGCTATACTGCCGTATAGGCTGCCTTTACGGCGCATGCTGCCTTAAAGACAGCCTTATCTGTTGCTTTGATGTATTCGCCAGAAGAAGGAGGAGCTCCCCTCCTGTTTTTAAGAAACTCCTTATTCCAGGCTGCATGAGTTGCCTTATTGTCCTATTGGCACTTAGCTTCCGCCATGTTGTAGCCTGTACTGCGCTACCTGAATTTTCGCTATTGTGGATTTGTTATATTGGTATTGCATATAAGCATGGGCTGAAAATTCGTTCCGCTAGTGGAATTTGCGGATTCTCCGCGGTTTCGTGATCCGCAAATCTCGCGAAATCGCGGTAAAATCCGCGAATCAGCGGGGACGAATTTGCAGCCAAGCACTTACAGGGTTACAGCAGCAGGTGCAAAAGTTGAAGCTAATTTTTTGTAACCTTTTACAAAAGGGTTACAAAGAAATCAACTTCAACTTGGGCACCTGCTGCTGTAAGCCTGTAAGTGCTTTCTGGCGCCTCTTTGCCTACTTGCAAATATTCTCTGACACTGCTCTGACCATTGAAGCAGGGTCAAAGAACAGTTACAAGTAGGCAATGAGGCACCTGTCACGAAAATTAAACCTCAACAGGAAGCACTGACAGATATAAAAACAAGCATTTGCAATGCAATAGGTCTCGCATTAGGAAAGTTTGAGCTATTGGTCTTGTAAATGACCATTTTTTTTATGTATGTGTTGGTTTTGAAAATAGCTAAATTAACAGCTTTGTCATTTACAATGGCAATAGTTATAACTGTCGCAAATGTGACACCTATAGCATTTGTAATGCAACATGTTTTGTATTTACGTGACTTACATGTATTGATATTACAAATCACAATGACTTTTAATTTTTTTAAATAATTAATACTTAAATAAAAGTGATTTTAATTTATAATGGCAATAGCTTAAACTTTTGTAAATAACTTTTGGGAAGATTATGTTCAGTGTATTTTATTGTGACGAAAATCCAAGAACAGAAGTGAAATATTAACATCTTTTTGTGACATTTGTAATAAAGCTTGAAACATTGAGAGAACATATTTGAACCAGTTGTTGAATGGTTGCGCAGATTGAGGCTGGGGTGGCGCTGAGTGGTGCTGTGGTGGTGCTGAGTGGTGCTGTGGTGATGCTGAGTGGTGCTGTGGTGGTGCTGAGTGATACTGGGATGGTGCTGAGTGATGCTGGGGTGGTGCTGAGTGGTTCTGTGGTGGTGCTGAGTGATGCTATGGTGGTGCTGAGTGATGCTGTGGTGGTGCTGAGTAGTGCTGTGGTGGTGCTGAGTGACAATGTTGTGGTGCTGAGTGATGCTGTAGTGGCGCTGAGTGGTGCTGTGGTGCTGCTGAGTGGTGCTGTGGTGGTACTGAGTGATGCTGTGGTGGTGCTGAGTGATGCTGTGGTGGTGCTGAGTAGTGCTCTGGTGGTGCTGAGTGATAATATGGTGATGCTGAGTGATGCTGTGGTGGCGCTGAGTGATGCTGTGTTGGCACCGAGTGGTGCTGTGGTGGTGCTGAGTGGTGCTGTGGTGGTGCTAAATGATGCTGTGGTGGTGCTGAGTGGTGCTGTGGTGGTGCTGAGCGATGCTGTGGTGGTGCTGAGTGGTGCTGTGGTGGTTCTGAGTGATAATGTGGTGGTGCTGAGTGATGCTGTGGTGGTGCTGAGTGGTGCTGTGGTGGTGCTGAGTGATAATATGGTGGTGCTGAGTGATAATGTGGTGCTGAGTGATGCTGGGGTAGCGCTGAGTGATGATCTGGTGATGCAGAGGGCAGAAAGGCACAAAAAGCAGTCTAACAAAGGGCAGAAGGGCACAAAAACAAGGGAAAAGCGAGTCTAACAGAGGGCAGAAGGGCACAAAAAACCAGTCTAACAGAGGACAGAAGGGCAGAAAAACAAGGAAAAAACGAGTCTGACAGTGAGCAGAAGGACACAAAAAACGAGTCTAACAGGGGGCAGAAAGGCACCAAAACTGAGTCTAACAGAGGGCAGAAGGGCACAAGAAACGAGTCTAACAGAGGACAGAAGGGCAGAAAAACAAGGGAATAACAGAGGGCAGAAGGGCACAAAAAACGAGTCTAACAGAGAGCAAAAGGGCAGAAAAACAAGGGAAAAATGAGTCTAACAGAGGGCAGAAGGGCACAAAAAACGAGTCTAACAGGGGGCAGAAGGGCAGAAAAACAAGGGAAAAACGAGTCTAACAGAGGTCAGAAGGGCGGAAAAACAAGGAAAAAACGAGTCTAACAAAGGGCGGATGGGCACAAAAAATGAGTCCAACAGGGGGCAGAATGAGTCCCGCCCTGCGTGTTTGTCCACGAAGATGCCACCGTTTTGTGCAATAATAATAATAATAATAATAATAATAATAATAGGGGCATTTATAAAGCGCGGAGTTTCGCGCACCGGCGTGTCCCCGCGCTGACGATGAGATAGGTGGAAACAGGGAAATGAGGCTGCCAGGCAGGCCACTATCTAACAAAGAAGTAGGTTTTTAGTTTTGCTCGAAACCTCGTTTCTGCTGGTTCCAAGCGAAGGTCTACTGGGAGTTTGTTCCAGTGATTTGGCGCTAAATACCTGAAGGATCTGCCTCCCATGCGAGCTTTCTTCACCTTTGGGATCCTCAGCAGTCCCTCACCCGTAGATCTAAGCGCTCGGGCTGGTTCATATGCTTCGATCAGTCTCTGCAATGGCCTCCACTCAACTGGAGTATTTTCTACTGTCTAATCAGTAGGTGCTCCCTCGTTGGCTAAATGTATAGGGGCAGATTTACAATAACTGGCGCATCCCCAGGGATGCGCCAGTTATTGTGTGCCGCAGCTCCACCACCCATGGTCCGCTTCATTTACAATGCGGCGCACCATGTGGCAAAAACAGCACAGATGTGTCACGCATCTGTGCCGTAAAAGCAGCGCATTGCTGGAGCTGCGTCGCAAGCGCGACGCAGCTCCAGCAATGCTCTGGGGGGTCCTATCTCGCCAATGCTGCATCAAGCCTTGAGCCTGCTTCAAGCAGGCGCAGGGTTTTGACGCAGCATTGGCCTAAAAGTGACTGAGTGAAATCTCGTAGATGTCACTCAGCCACTTTTAAGAGGCGTTCCTGCGCAGAAACGCCCTTCCTTGCGCCGGAACGCCTCCTGATGGCGCAGGGCTTTACAACGTGACGCATCTCTCAGCATTGCTGGACGCAGCTCCAGCAATGCCCTGGGGGGCCCTATCTCCCCAATGCTGCGTCAAGCCTTGCGCCTGCTTCAAGCAGGCGCGGGGTTTTGACGCAGCATTGGCCTAAAAGTGACTGAGTGAAATCTTGTAGATTTCACTCAGCCACTTTTAGGAGGCGCTCCTGCGCAGGAACGCCCTCCCCTGCGCCGGAACGCCTCCTGATGGCGCAGGGCTTTACAACGTGACGCATCTCTCAGATGGGTCACGTTCTTAATACCCAGCACCATGACGCAACTTCAGCGCAAAAGAGGTGCAAGCGGCTTGTAAATCTGCCCCATAGGGCTTTTACTACACTGTAGCTGCGTAAAGGGCCAGAAGATGTGTCTCCAGTGACCATGTGTGCCTGTGCCTGTGTTACAGGCACACATGGTCACTGGAGACACAACTTCTGGCCCTTTACGCAGCTGCAGTGTAGTAAAAGCACTATACATTTACCCAATAAGGGAGCACCTACTGGATTAGCCAGTAGAAAGTAGTCCAGGGCAAATAGCAAAAAAATCTGCGATTTTGCGGGAAAATGTGCGAATTAGTTAGATTTTTTTCACAATTTCGTGGGGAAATCCGCGTATTTGCGGAACGCGAATTCGCAAATTTCGCCCATGCTTAATTGCATACTACTGAACCCTTTCCATTTTGCTCTTCAACTAAAAGGCAGTATAGCTATCCTTAGCATCTCGTCAAGTGGGGAGAGGCACCATCTACATTGACCTGTAAAAGCTACAACATTTTCTGTCATCAGATGACATCACTTCTACCCAACTTATGTAGTATGTATATTCATTGAGACCCTCTTATTGTAGAGTGAGGAACAGTATTTGTATCCAGGTTGGCTGCTGGCCACCACCCTACATGTTTTTACGTTGCCCTGATGAAGGAATTGTCATAAAATCTCTCACCTCCGAAACGCGTGTCGGCGCATTTCCTGTGTTTTTGTGCATATTTGTATTGTATATTTTGTGTATGATCTCATTGTTTCTGGCTTTGTGATTTCTGTATGTACCTGATTTATTGTGCTATGTTTGTGTTTTTTGTTTTGAAGTTCGTAATTACACATTGTCTTTTGATTGCGATTATGGGGCTCCATAATTATTGATGTACACTTTTATGACCTTTATGATAATTTCACTTTCTTATGTGTTATTTATATTAATGTTGTATTTTACATTAGAAATTTAATAAACTTTACATTTTAGAAAATACTACTGGTCTTTGGGACATGTAAATTTGTGGATATACTACAGTTTGAAAATTATTAATAGGGAAACTGTACTTGTTGTTGCTGTTTCAGGGGCCCTCTTCTGTTTTTTTATGGCTTTCCAAAGGACAGACCTGAAATCCACGTTGGGTAGCTTTTGAAGGCAGCCCGCTTTCTTCTCGACATCGGGTCAGTCCCCTTATGGAGCTTTTTCCAAAAGTTGTTCCAGACTTCTCTAAACCTCTGGAACTTCTTAATGAAGTTCCTCTCAATGGTTCAAATTGTTCAAAATACAAACCCAAGGGTCTGGAATATCCTAGATGGTCCTTGGGATATCAGGACTACAATTCCCACAAAGCACCTTTCCAAATCCTTAAATGTCCACTGGATGCACTTCACGATTGGGACTCTATGTGCTCTCACCAGGAAAGACCAGATGATGCAGGTGGACTCTGTCAACCTGTAGCTTGCAGGGAGTCCACTCCATAGACTTTCAGAGTCAGGCAAAGTCCTTCTGAAGCTGAGTCCCACAGTGTGAAGCAGGTGCAGCCCTGGTGAGTGTAGTCCTCTTGGTGAAGGCCATGGAGTCAGCAGGGCAGTCCTTCTTCTTCTTGTCTCTTTAGGTTGTAGATCTGAGGAGCTTTGCAGCTCTCTCATATTTATTCATAGTTTGTAGGTATCAAGCAGGGGGGCACCCCTGACCAATGGGATGCTAGGGGCCACCCAGGTGTATGACCACTTCCTCCAAAGTGTGGAATATTTTTGTCCCAGAAAGCACCATTCTCTCAAAGTCCAGCATGGAGAAAGTCTCTTAATAGGAACGCTATCAGGCTAATCCAAACTACTGGTGTGGCTAGCTTTCCTAAACACTCCCTTTCTAGCTGTCTTTCTAATCTAATTAATGTAGGATGTGGGGGTGGGCCTGCGCTGTCCTAAAGGGTTCTTCTCCCTCTGAAGACCACATTGTCAACACTACCCACTTCCTGCAATCTGCTCTGAACGTATTACTTCTTTACCCACAGGGATTTCATTGTCTCTAGCAGGGCTTTTCACACCTCATTAGAGCAGCCTGGCCAGCCAGGGCAGAGTCTAAAAAATTAGGGAAGAGCAGCTGAAAGACTGGATTTTACCTCCCAGAAAAGAAGGTTTAATAACGTCTTACCTGTTATAATTATTACAAATCCAACAGTGGCAATGTTGTTGGATGTATCTCCACTATTCATTTCATATCTTAAAATATATTGTACATGGCTACTAACAAAATGTAAACTTCAATACAAATATTACAATGTTAGCCTATGGAGCCTTTCACTACAATGGGGGAAAACAAACCTGGTAGTTTTTTCCTCACCAGGGCTTTTATAACATATTTTATAATGTCCCTGCTTATACTGGGGGCTGTCTCTCCCTGGCCTCTGGATGAATTGCTACTCATTCTATTTTTAGAATTTCCATATGTTGACCAATACTAGACCGATCTTCAATGGGTAGATTATATGAGGCAATTCTTAGTGGATTGGGGCAGAGTTATTTTTTGTACGAATATGTGGACCCGAAAAACTTTAAAAAAGTCAGGCTGAAAGTTATGAAAATAACAATAGGAACTTGGGTATATTTACTAAAGAGATTTAGTATTCCATATTATACATCCTCAGCCCAAATTTGGTATTCACTGGGTACTCTAGAATGTCTGGAGGATCAGCTAAGCCGCCCTCTGAAGATAGCCAGCTTAATCTGCTGGACAGATCTCAGAGCATGGCTGGGTTTGATGGAGTGGCAAGGATTGAGGGCATGTAATAATGGCCACTTAACAAGATTCAAATATTATCAGTTAAGATTATAGTGGGCAACTCAAGAGCAGACAGAATGGTTTGACCAGGAGATGAAGGTTGGCCCTTTGAAGGAGGAGGTATTGACATGGTATTGGGCCTTTTTTGAGGCAGAGATCAAGAATTATTCAGATATAACAGCAATCTGGGAAGGGGGAATCATGAAAGGGAATATAAGGTGGATATGGCAAGTATCCTTTTCCATAATACATGCTGTAGTGAAATCTGCCTCACTTAAGAGAAAACAACAGTTTACAACACACAGGATCTACTGGTTGCCAAGTAAGCTGTAGAAAATGGCTGGGAAAGAAATTGGATGTCTAAAATGTAAGCTTTTATTGGTGGCTTATATATATTTTTTTATGCAAAGCCAAATGCTCGCTCCTTTCTGGATTTCCATATGTAGCTTCATCAGCAAGATCATAGGACATCAAATTCAGATAAGCCCTCAACTTATATTTTTGGGGATCAACCCTGAAGCATACTTTGGGGTAAATTCTCCTAAAATGAAATTTGTTTTTTATGTGGTTTGCTGGCAAGATGAGAGATATGTAGACTTTGGAAATCAGTAAATTCTCCACTTTTCATTGACTGTGCTAAAAACAACAAACTAATAAGCCAGGCGGACATAGCTTGTGATCCCTGAAGCCTTGAGAGGGTCTGGAAACATTTTGTGAACTGGCAAATAAATAGAGGGTCCAATGATTATGTCGTGTTTGCTGGGTCCCTTTGTCTTTCTTTCTCTCTTGAATGGGGGGGGGGCGGAGGAACAGCAATATTCCTGTGTCGGTAGGCCCCCCACCCCTTTCGGAGGGGAAGGTCTGAACCAGCAAGAATGAGATGGTGGGATTTAATAAAGGAAAAGGTCCCTGCTCATAGTTACAAGGCACCCTACCCCTGGATCACCTAGAAGGAGACCTTTGGGGTGACATATTTAACAAGCATTTGCAATGCAATTGCTCTCACCTTTGACACCTTATTTGTATTTAGCTGTGCAGCAGCACTGGAGCCTGGGTGCTAAAACATCTACTGTTCTTTAACATGGAGGGATAGTAAGCACAAAAATGCGTGATACACCGGGTATGGGTACACATGGATAGAAATATTGCCTTTCAGCTGGAAATGGTATAGTCCAAAGCTCTATTTTTATTATAAAAGCAGGGCCTTCGGTGGTCATATCATTGAAATACAAGAATTGACAAAAATATTACTGTCTGCAGGTGCGCGTGGAAGACAATTTCTGTGGCCTGGAATCTAAAGAATGCTAAAGTGGTTCTGATATTTTACTGACCCCTGCTGGTTGTTTTCTATCAAGAAAGTTAAATAGAGGTAGTTGAGCAGAAAAAAAGGTCTCTAAGCGGAAGCAGACAAGTCCTAGGGCTGATCTCTGGAGCCTTCAAGGTACATACACATATAAGTATATACTTAAGTATATATACTAAAGTATATACAAGAGGTCTTGAATGCTCAACCTAAAAACAAGGTAGTTTACAACTTTGGAAGTACCTTTCAATCCAAGGATGAATTTGTATATAATGTAATTTAAAGACAATCTGTGAAGCAGTGCTGCCTTTAAAATGATGACAGCAGGAAACACAACAGTGCACACAGTAGTGCAGGAAAGCTACTGGGCCTCTAAACATCCCTGCCCTATTATGTACTATGGACTTATAGGTAGGTTGAATCCTCCTTGCCTTATTATCTACTAGGGACTTACAGGGGTCTGTTATTCCCAATTGTAAATATACTATATTACCATGTACTTTTAACACAGATCACAGGCCCTGGGACTGGTTGGCAGAGCCCAGGGCACAGTCAGAGTTATAAAAGCAGCATCTAGTGGTCAACATTGGGGCAACAAATGGTAGGGCACTGCAAATGGCTCCTTATTTCTCGCATGGAATGTTACAGAAGTGTGAAAAATAAGATTTGTGTCACAAAAGCACTTTGCAGTCTTAGCTTGTTTTAAGTAAATGTGAAAGAAACACACTTATAAGGCAAGAAATGTATTTAAAACAATGCTCAATAGAGACAAATGTCCTGAAGAGCCACCAATTATGAATCCCTTTAAAATATATGAACTTGCAGTCCTAAGTATTATGTATTTGGCATGCAGAGAAAATATTAGGTTGAAATGATGGGTATATTTTGTAAAAAGATTAAATTGGGGCCAAGCAGACACTAGTAATTCAAAGTCATGGGAAATCATCTAGGATCTTGTACGACATGCACTGCTTCCTCGTCGGTATACAACTAAAGGCAGAAGTCACTCATAAACTGCAGCACATTGTTAAATGTCCAGTTTTTGATAGCAGAAGTCAACTTGTTTTACTAGCTCTCTTCCCTGGCGGAGATAAAACAGGGGCACAATGAAAGACTCAGCAGGACCGATACCCACACTTTGATGATGGTGCGTAGTCCTTTATTCTGTCCTCATCTTCCTCTTGTTTATTGCAGGCAGTATGGTATACATGAAGCTGCAGTGCAGTGTGTCCAAATCATGCTGCATCTAGTGTGGCCAACATTATTTCGCATTCCCGCCAACAGTGAATCATGTCACCTTAATAGGAAAAGTGATTTGTCATACTTTTCGCAGACTCCTCCTCCCCTCATGCTATTTCATGAAGAGAATTCGCCATTTTCAAGGACACCAAAATGAAAACAAATGATATACTGCATCCCCTTGTCAGCTCATATAACTTTGTTTTATCGCGGGATCCTTTACTTGACAGAGACGCGACAGCAAGATCTTCTAACCTATTTTGCGGCGACAAACATTCCGGTTCACAAAAGCAGAGTGCTTTTATTTCAAAATACGTTTTTCTAACTTTTACTGACTCCTCAAATGGGATTCGAATGTTTAGTGAATTACAATTTGCAGGTGATGTCTTGATGGGTTCGCTTCCAAATTGCAGATCAGTAAGATAAGTATCAGTGATTTGCAACAGGAATTCCAGTCAAAAACCAATCAAAAGTTACAGGGGCCTCATTTATGAAAAGTAACGCATCGCTGCGTGAAAACAGCGATGCGTCACTTTTCACTGCGCACTCCTTGCGACACCAATGATGCGTCATATTTAATGTATGACGCATCATGTCGCAAGGACTTACAGATACGTCAGTATTTCTGACGTATCTGTAAGCGCAAAAGTGACGCATTGCTGGAGTGTGTCACAAAAGTGACGCAACTCCAGCAATGCGTCCTTTCACATGGGGAAAGCCCCATGTGAAAGGGCTTGCGTCAGTCTTACGCCTGCTGTAAGGCAGGCGCAAGATTTTGACGCAATCGCATCCTAAAAGTGACGCAGTGAAATCTCATAGATTTCACTGCGTCACTATTACGAGGCTTTTTGCGGGGGAATGCCCCCTCTGCATACATTATACCTGACGCAGGTATAATGTGGCACAGGGGTTTAAAAAGTGACGCATCTACCTAGATGCGTCACTTTTTAAATATGGCGCAACAAGGCGCATATTTTACGCCGCTGGTGCGTCACAAAAAGTGACGCACCGGCGGCGCAAAACTGACGCAAGGCCTCATAAATAAGGGCCCTGACTCTCAAGTTGAGTTGGTATGTATGTAATCTACTCGCAAGGGGAAGGGGGTACCCTTTAAATCTCTTCATTTTAACGCATTATGAAAACTTTTCTGGTGGAGCAGGCAATTGACGAGGGGACCATTACTAACTCTCAGAGTAATTAAAAAGCTAAAAAACAGGCATGTTTTGTTTATGGGAATCTAGCTTTTGTGGTGCAATTTACGAACTACCTAATGGATGTTAATTGTGCAGATTTTTTGCAAACTGACCTGTTTGTAGAGTAGTCAGTTTTCAAAATGCGTTTCTATTTGCAAAAAAAAACGAGCAATTGTAATTGAAACCTACTAACTTTTAAAAAATTTACATTGAAAATCAAGGGGCATATTACCAAGCAATAGCGATAATTATCGCTATTGCTTGGTTAGAGACAAAAAAATTACCGCTGACCTGCGGCGATTTTTATCGCAAACAAACCTTGGTATTACCAAGGTTTATCGCAAATGCGATAAAAAACAGCTGCAATGCATGAATATCGCTGAAAAGTCAGCAATATTCATGCATTACCGAGCTAATGCTCTTAGCCATGTTATCCACCTCCCATTGGATAACATGGCTAAGAACTGCTCAGGGCAGGTGTTATCTATTGGAGATATTCGCGCTTAGCGCGAATATCTCCAATAGTTGGTAATAGGAGATAGCGATGTTAGCGACTGTTTCCAGTCGCTAACATCTTGGCACGCCCACTTTGCATGTCATTAGTGATAAATATCACTGACATGCAAAGCGGGGCCCAAGATGGTCGCTATCTCCTACTAGCTGTCGCTAACTGGTGTTAGCGACAACTAGGTAATAGGGAGATAATTTTATCTCCGCTTTCTTGGCTTTTAAAGCCAAAAAAGCGGAGATAAAGCCCCTTGATAATATGCCCCGAAGTTCCTACAAGTGCAGTAGCTGTCCCTGCACACATGATCCACATATAAGAAAAATCAGTAGTTTTGATTGCATGACACATAATCTCGTTAGTTTACCTACCCGTTTGATTATATATTAATGTGAAGGAAAGACATGTAATGTTCACACAGTACTTCGCACCATATCAGACGTAAAATCAATATTACATTACCCCAAGGCATGGATGAATATATTACCTCTGCTAGAGACAGGTGAAAACAGATTTTAAGAGGCAACGTCTATGCCTATTAGTTTACTTGATTGAATTGCAGTGCCTGACAACATGAGTACCCGCAGCGGATTATAGGAGGGTGCCCACGGGATACTGGAAGCAATGGATAGGAAAGTGAGCCAAAATACATTCTCACAATTAAGGCAATAAGGCCTGGATTTCTGAAGACATTTAAGGAAGAAATGGACACAAAGTCCTATGTGTTTATTCAACTAACATAGTTAAATGAAGTTAAATGAAAGTTCACTAGGTTCTCCCAAGTGAGGTGGATAGCCTAGATATGGTTTACTTTCATTTGAAATAACAAAACTTGCTATAATTAAAGCATTCAAATGGTTGATCTACATTTTTTTCTCAAATTCATAGTTGTCCGATATGAAAATTTGAGCACTATTTATCTATTAAAGTGTTCAAACAACTACAAACACCTCAGTAGTTCAACTTCTCCACCAAATATTTCGCTTTTCCTAAGTGGGCAAATAAAGGAAGTTATTGATTTTAAAGGCAGCATTCGGATTGGCATTTAAATCCTAAATTGACATTGTTGGTAGTAAATATTTTACTGCTGATATGAAACCACTGACACTAGTGTTATTAGGAAAACTTGTATTATCAGTATAATCAGTTTTATCATTACTCAGAGCATAATGATGCATGATACTACTACTGCTGCTACTATTACTACTACTAGTAATAATAACTGCTAATTGTTTTTATTATTGTTATTATCAATATCATCGCTATTATTATTTCCTAATTTTGAAGGCACACTTTTAAAAAAAAAATAGGGTCTGTAATAGAACAATATCATGTACAGATCTTCTGAAAATCCTTTTCCTCCCTGGTCTTAAAATAATTCCCATTTGTGGTCTTGTTATTTTTCATATATGACATTTTTGTTTCCAGAGATTAGTTGTTAAAGAAGATAGTTCAAGTTCAAGTTCAAGTTTAAAATGTGTATAGCGCACTACTCACCCAGAGGGTCTCAAGGCGCTTGAGGGAGGGGGGATACATTACTTATTGAATATCCAAGTTTTTAGTTGTTTTCTGAAGGAGAGGTGGTTCTGTGTAAGGCGGAGGTGGGTGGGAAGAGAATTCCAGGTCTTGGCCGCTAAGTAGGAGAAGGATCTTCTCCCCATGGTGGATCTTTGGATGCGTGGAATTGCCGCGAGGGCTTGATTGGACGATCCTAGTTGGCGGGTGGGGGTGTAAAAGGACAAGCGCGTGTTGAGGTATTCGGATCCTAGGTCGTAGAGGGCTTTGTGTGCGTGGGTGAGGAGACGGAACGTTATTCTCTTGTTGACTGGGAGCCAGTGGAGGTCTTTCAGGTGACCGGAAATGTGAGCTTGGCGGGGGATGTCTAGGATGAGTCTGGCTGAGGCGTTTTGGATGCTTTGGAGTTTTTTCTGTAGTTTGGCTGTGGTTCCGGCGTAAAGGGTGTTTCCGTAGTCAGGACGGCTTGTGACCAGTGCATGGGTGACCGTCTTTCTTGTTTTGGTGGGGATCCAATGAAAGATTTTTTTGAGCATACGTAGGATGTTGAAGCATGATGAGGAGACGGCGTTGACTTGCCTGGTCATCGAGAGGGAGGAGTCCAGGATGAACCCCAGGTTACGTGTGTGGTCCGTTGGTCTGGGTGCGATTCCCAGGGCCGGAGGCCACCATGAGTCGTCCCAGGCGGAGGGGGATGATCCTAAGATGAGGACTTCCGTTTTGTCTGAGTTCAGTTTTAAACGGCTGTTCTTCATCCACTCGGCTACTTCTTTCATCCCTTCGTGTAGGTTGGTTTTGGCGGTGTTTGGGTCTTTGGTGAGGGAGAGGATCGGCTGGGTGTCGTCTGCGTAGTAGATGATGTTGAGGTTGTGTTGGCGCGAGATGGATGCGAGGGGACTCATGTATACGTTGAAGACGGTGGGACTGAGTGATGAACCTTGCGGTACGCTGCAGATGACTTCAGTGGCCTCTGATCTGAAAGGGGGGAGGCAGACTCTCTGGGTTCTTCCGGCGAGGAACAAGATGATCCAGTCTAGTGCTATTCCTTGTATTCCGACATTGCTGAGGCGTTGTATAAGGGTGCTATGACAGACTGTGTCGAAGGCTGCGGAGAGGTCAAGTAGGATGAGGGCAGCTGTTTCTCCGTTGTCCAGTAGAGTTCGAATGTCGTCTATTGCTGCGATGAGGGCGGTCTCGGTGCTGTGTTTGGCTCGGAAGCCAGACTGTGAAGGGTTGAGGGATTTGTGGGATTCGAGGAAGGCGGCGAGCTGACTGTTGACAGCTTTCTCAATGACTTTGGCAGGGAATGGGAGGATCGAAATGGGGCGGTAGTTCTTAAGTTCAGTGAGGTCTGCTGTGGGTTTCTTCAGGAGGGCGCTGAGTTTGGCTTGTTTCCAGCTTTCCGGGAAGGTAGTGGAGCTGAGGGAGCAGTTGATGACGTCTCTGAGATGGGGTGCGATAATGGAGTCTGCTTTGTTGAAAATGTGGTGGGGACATGGGTCGGTTGGCGATCCTGAGTGGATGGAGTTCATCAGGCGGATGGTGTCTTCAGTGGTGATTGGGTTCCAGGCGCAAAGGTTGTTGGAGGGAGGTTTAAGTTCGGAGGTGGGTGGAGTGGACTGGTCTCCAAAGCTGTTATGTATGTCAGCGATTTTGTTGTGGAAGAACGAGGCTAGAGAGTCGCAGAGGTCTTGGGAGGGAGTGATGTTGTTGGTGCCGGCGGTGGGGTTGGTAAACTCTTTGGCGATGTTGAATAGTTCCTTGCTGTTGTGGGCGTTGTTGTCGAGTCGATCCTTGAATGATGATTTCTTGGTGGAGCGGATCAGCTGGTGGTGTTTGCAGGTGGCGTTCTTGAAGGTGGCCAGGTTGTCAGTGGTTGGGTTTTTTCGCCAGGCTTTCTCGAGGGTGCAACAGATCTTCTTGGATTTCTTAAGGTCATCATTGAACCAGGGAGCTTTTTTGTTACCTTACTTGATTTGATGGTTTTTCAGGGGTGCTAATTCATCAGTGCTGTGGGTGATCCATTGTGTGAGGTTGGTGGGTGCTTGGTTTGGGTCTGATGATTTGGCAGGAGGGTTTTGGTGGAGCGCTGTGAAGAGCTGGTCGGTTGTAATTTTGTTCCAGTTTCTGCGGGGAATTGGTTGTGGGTGGTTGTGGGTCGTAGTCTTTTTGTAGTTGAAGTGAACGCAGCTGTGGTCCGTCCAATGGAGAGCTGTGGTGTGATTGAAGGAGATGAGCTTGCTGGAGGTGAAGATTGGGTCGAGCGTGTGCCTGGCATAGTGGGTGGGGGTGTCAACAAGTTGTTTGAGTCCAAGATTGGCGAGGTTGTCCAGAAGGGTGGTATCAAAGCCTGGTGAGAGACTTTGAGGACAGTGCCAGTGCTTTCCAGACTAATTTATCTTTTGACACAGCCTCAAAGGATCAAACTTCTTCTCTGGAATTGCATTGTGTAAATATACTCATGTTTTAGCCCTGGGTAATTGACTCACAGATCATCCTTGCTCTGTAACACTTCCACTGGTTTATAAGACAACGACTACTTCCTCTAACCTTGGGTGATATTTACAAGAAATGGCAAAAACTATCGCTAACCTCAGTTAGCATGCTTTTTTTATTGCTGTATACCATGGGAAACTATTGCTGTGTTAGCAGCATATTCACAATATGCCTCTAACTAGCGATAGTTCCCTCTCCCAGGTGAAATGTCGGGCAATAAGATTAGCGGCACAACGATAAAAATCCTCACGCTAATGTGATAAAAGTGGCGATGGGACTATTAGCGGCCATAAACGGCACTCTAATCAGCGTCAGCTCACTTTTTTCACTTTAGGTAGGAAAAACTACTACAAAATGCCCACTATGCAGCCCAAACACAAACCCCTTCCCCCCCAAAAAACTGGAAAAAATAGAGAAGAACCATGGAGGAAGCTGGACCCAATACTGTATCCAACAACAACCCCCAAAAACCCAGGAGGACCAGCCAGAGACCCAGGGGAAGGGCGAAGAGAAGAGGAAGAGGATCACCCAGTTCAGTCAGCAGGAAAACCAGATCCTGACTGCGTAGGTGACAGAAAACCAATGGCAACTTTTTGTCTGCTCCACAGTGTCATTGTTAGTACAATATAGAATTATCCCAGTAAACTAGAACTGACCGTACATCATATAAAGCATTGTATCAAAATAGCAACACAACACAATGAAAATACATAGCAAGTGTTATTTAATCCTACTACAGCTTAGGCTAAAATGCATTGTACATTAATCAGAATTCAAGTTAATATACAAATAAGTGCCCAAAAAGGACAGGGAAACTTCATGTTACTCATTTTCTGACCCCGCTGCACTTATGATTTCTTACAGATACGATGCCATGTGCCTTGTATGTTGACTACAGATCAGGTGATACCATTGCGTGTTGCACTCTATTGGCTTTTGCCATTTTTAAGTTGTTGTTTGGTTGGTGACTCCATCCTTTATAACTCCTAGTCGTGGACCTTGGGGGCGGGATTTGTTTTATTTCATTAATTTTGCAGTTTGGATGGGACAAACCGGAAGCTTCCGCGTTTTGGTGTAAGTGCTGCACTCTCCCAATACCGCTCCTCTAGAAACTATATAATATAATTGAATGACATTGACTTCTAATACAGAATTGTGGCCTTTCATTACGATACCTTATTTTTCAGGTGTTGGTGTCGCTCAGCACAATTTGGAGCCAGTTGGCCAGCTATCTTACATCAGAGCCCTCATTGTAGGACTCAAGATGGTAAACTTAAGGACCCTATTGGCCTTGCTAGTGTTTATCTTATCTGTCTCCCGTTTTTAGTACCAATTGTGTTCTATTTTGAATTTAGGTGCCCTTTCCTCATCACAGTCCTGAGGAAGAGCCCTGTGTAAGGCGTTAATTGGCCTACAATATACTTTGGGGTCAAAACGTCAACACTCTTTCCGTTTGTGCAAGCCCTGGGAAACAACAGAGAATAATCAATTGTGTTTAACAAATGTGGTCCAGCTATTTGAATCAATGAATAATTCATGTACCTTTGGCTAAAATATTTTGGCTTGAATTAGTTAGAATTGAGCATTTTTATGCATTTACGATTTCCATACTTCCTTCACAATCTCTTATCCTCACGAGAATCACTTACAAACCTTCTTTTCCCTGTCCTTTTTGGGCACCTATTTGTATATTAACTTGAATTCCCATTTATGTACAATGCATTTTTCCTATGCAGCAGTGTTATTGAATAACACTTGCTACGTATTTTCGTTGTGTAGTGCTGCTATTTTGATGTGATTACAATGCTTTATATGATGTCCGGTCAGTTCTGGTTTACTGGTATCATTCTATATTGTACTACTAATTACCCAGGTCCCAGTAGCATTGGGTCTACCCTTTTATGTGCAAAACCACAGTGCCATTGGGCACAAAAAATGCAATATGGTAGTCCATCACAGCTAAGGTAAATGCTGTTGGAGAGGTGAGGAGGACAGTGGACGACTGCCAGAAGTGCTGGCATGATGCTAAGCGCAAGACCAAGCAGAAACGTACAGCCAATCTGAAAGCAGCAATGCAGACTGGAGGTGGGAGTCCAGCGTTACAGGAGGAGCTGGATGCTTTGGAGGAACAGGTGTCCTAAGTCATCAGCGAGGAGACAGTGGTTGGAGTTCTTGGACAGGATATCGCTCAACATGACCAGACACAACACCAACAGGCTGAGTAACAACCAGGGACTGGGGGACAGGGGAGATGGGCCTAATGGCACACATGCACCATTAAATATATATCAGTGCACACCCACAATGACTGTGGAACATGTCCCGAATACCCTTGGCCCTGGTGGCATACACACATCACCCTACTCAACTAATACATTGCAAGACACATATTGGTGGGCTCACAGACCTGGAAATGTGCATATAAAAGTCTAGCAATTATAGTACAAGTATCATATCAGACCACAAAATAAGGGCTACATGAAAGAGCAAAGGGCCACATTGATTGAAGATGCTGCAGGGTGTCAAAATGGTCCCCTGCCTCAACATCACACATATGAATGTTCCTGTATGTCTATGTTGTGTGCAGAATTGTGCATGTGCATCACGGGGGCACTACTGCACACACACAATCTTGCACACAACTCAGACACAGGGCAACAATGGTGCATGTGTGCTGACATTGCTGGCTCATGCCCACTCATGCACATGATCAGTCACATACACACCGCATCCTCATTTTGGCATCAGAGACATGCGGACCCGTGCAGACCAGTCATATATGCTTGGTGTTGAGGCAAGGGGGCCATGTAGACATCCTGCTGCATCTCCAGTTAATGTTCCCGCTTGCTCGTACAGGAGATGCAGTCCTATGTACACCAAGTGAGAAAGCATCTAGTGATTCTGCATACCAAAAACACATGCATTGTCAAAACAAAGTGATCATGTAGCCTACTTGCTACAAGGTGCATATGTGATGTAATACAATGAGCAGGGGGATATGCCTACAACACAGTGCATGGACAATACATTTCAGGAATGTGTCACTCAAATATGTACCACATGACTTGTCCATGTGCCACTCTCACAGAAGTACAATGTCCCTGTATAGATGTATGACATCGTAAGTATGACAACAAGCAAGGATAGCAAAGTAGCACCAAGTAATGGCAATATGGCATTTTGGCACCATCACCCCTTAGGTCAAATAGCACTTCTCCACTATCAAGTGTACACATCTACTATACAGAAAAGTGCATTTCACATCAGTCCTGCTGTGATTTGCCCATTACACCATTATGTGCTTGTAAACCTGTCTGTTTGGTAAGTAAGCTCCTTATCATCCACACGCAAAGCCCAGCAGTCAATAATCTGAACCACAACAGCATGTATCATGGTACCATCTGTGTGGCAAAAACACAAACACATCACCCTGCCATTTGCATATGAATGGAGAGGGGCAGAGACAGGGCCTGATCACCACTAATACACCTTAGTAAATCCACAGTGATCAGATCCAGGCCCACTCATATTAGTGTAATGGGTGTTGACACTGTCTGTTCAGCCAGCATAAAGAATGGAAACTCAACCTGCACCATATTCACAATGGGTAAGCTAACAGGATGGCAGTAAGCAATGCATGCAAGAAAATACATGACTGATGACATGCACACAATATAAAACAAAATAGCCTAAGCTCACTGGATTGAATTGAATTGAATTGAAAGAGTTCTTATATAGCGCAGACTTCCACCCTACGGGTATCCTGGCGCTTAGACTGAGAGAATTGACCAAAGTACAGGTATGTCAGGATGTCAGAAAGAAAAAGGAGATCATCCTTAGGAAAGAGCCAGGTTGTAAGACTGTTTCTAAACTCAATCAGGGAGATAATTTGTCTGATACTCTTGGGTAACTTGTTAAAAAGAAGGGCACCAGCCACATGCACATGTGTACATGTGTACCGCATTGTGCAGCACTCATAGAAACAGCAAGTAGGCCTTCGTTGGAAATGTGCATAAAGGAATCCCTCCTCACATATGACTATTCTCACACTAAACCCATGCACATGTGCAGTACCCAGCAAAACTGTCTGTCTGTGAGCCACACTGACAAAGCAAGTGACAGTGACTGATGAATAGCATGCCTGCCCCCCAAACATTTTAACACTGTGCAGACCACATAACCACATCTTCCTTGTGTATATACAGCCCCTGATGTAAACAAGACATCAGCAAACAAACAATGCATAAGTGTCCCAACTCTGACCAAGACCATATTTACCCCACCTTGCAACATCTCACCATTGTAAAGGCACATGAGTGAAAGTCCCACTGCCTGAAAGGGATAAGGGGCAGCAATACCAAAGCTGCTGGGGTGACTCTTCCACAATTTAGTGTGCACACACACATAAATCTAAGCTACTCAACATTGACTACAATGTGGGACAAACTGCATCACTTTCACAACTTAAAGGAGGACACAACTGGTGCCACTTTTTTGTAGAAATTAGCCATTTGCATGTGTCATACCTGTAAACTGTGAGAAGGCAATGTACAACTACAATGTCACATCCATGATGTTGCACTAATATTTACAATCTGGCAACAAATATGCATTTCCTCCCAAACTGTCTACTTGTAAACTCCCCCAATGCATGTTCATAAATGAAACACAGTTAAACTGCATCGCTCCTTTACCTTGCAGAGGGAGAAACATCACCTCCTGAACAGCAGCCTGTCCCACTCTTCACTGATGAAGAAGATGAATTTGCAACCACCAACACTGACACCCTCCAACAGCTGCTAGAGTCTCTCAGCACCCCATCTCCAGGAGCAGGGCAATCCAGCAGCGTTGTGGAAACTCCACCTCCTGCACAAACCACACAGCAGCAAGCAACTACCACCGTGAGGACCCACTACTGGCATTTCAACTCTGTGCAGCAGAGGTCCAGCAGGAGATGTCTGATCAGGTGCGGGTGGGGTTTGACAGCCTTGCAGCCAAACATGATGCCATATGTGGGTGTCTGAGTCCCATTCAGGACCATCTACAGAACATCACAGACACCCACAGTCTGCTCCATGCTCTCCGACATTCCATGGCTGACATTGCTGGAGTCATGACTCAAAGACAAAATCAACTGTCCAGTCAGAGGGGCTCCAGCAATGTCAGCCAGGAGTTGGGCCACATGCGACGAATAATGGAGGACACGGAGCAGATGCAAGCGGAACAAATGGCTGCCATGGCTGCACACAAATGCAATGCAGCTGGATTCATCCATGCCCTGCAGCTGATAATCACTGCATTGCTGCACCAAGGTTTGGCACAGATGAATGCTGAGGCACCTTCTATATCCATATCTCCTCCCCCTGATGTGTCAGTGTCTCACAGTGCTGCTGCCAATCTACCACCAAGCCCATGTGAGGCACAGGACACATCAGAGGATGGAGATTTGGATGAATCTGCATTTTTGCAAAGAAGAATGCTGTAGTATTCATCTATGCCAAATGGCCTGTTTCTATTTAGATCTGGGCTCAGCATCATGGGCGTAACATCTTCCACTGTCAGCCGAGATGACCAGGTATGTGTGAACTAGCTGGGCCCTCATTGCTCCAATACAAAAATCTAGCAACATCCCAACTTAGCCCCACATCTATTAAGGAAATATGCATGTGTGCAAAAATGTCCAAGTCTGTTGCAGGCCACAAGTAGTGTCCCCCTTTACAATTGCTAAAAATTATCACTTGGCATATCTACTCACACTCTACGGAGTAGACAAAGCCTGCTGTGATGGTGCACATTGCATGTCACATGCCAAGATGGTGCACACCATATTCACATTGATGAAGATTCGTAGGAGCACATGTCTATCAGCCACAATTGGAACCTCAGTGAAGTAGAGTTGGCAATAGGGACTCACGTCAAAGTGCAAGGCATCAGTCACCCTCTTCTCTGGACGAATAATGCTTACCAAATGAGGTACCCTCTCATTCTTTGACAACTGTGAGCGGATAGGGCAATGTGTCTAGGGATGTGTGGTGCGGTGCACTGCACTTAGCATATAATCAGATACAGTGCCACCATTTCAAGGGTAAAAATCACAGTTGATGGACAGAATGCAGAACAATGTCATACATTCACCTCAGTACAGAGATCTGGGCCCTAATCCATCGTTTTTTTGCACTCCACACCACCCCAGTTCAGACATGGCCATATGCAAATCAGTCTGAACCTGTGCCTCATGGGAACAGTCCAGCCCGAACTGCCAAGCCAAGCCTTCCCTGGACCGGAAACAAGCTTCCCAGGACCGCTTTCTGGCATTCCAGCCGTCTTCAGCCCGGCTTGCTTGATTCCAGTGGTGTGGAGAGCATGGGACTCACGTCTGAGCATACCCACCCCACTCGGGGTGACAAATGCAAAAACCACAGTTGATGTACAGAAGGCAGAACAATGTCATACATTCAACCCGGTACAGAGATCTGGGCCTAAATCCATCGTTTTTTTGCACTCCACACCACCCCAGTTCAGACATGGCCATATGCAAATCAGTCTGACCCTGTGCCTCATGGGAACATTTCTTGATGAAAATTTGCAAAATAAGGAATTGCAAGAAAATTGCGATTCCTTATTTTGCTTAAGCATTTAAGGAATCGCAATTTTGCGATTCCTTAAATGCTATGTATGAAGCTTTTCAAAATTGCGAATTCAGGTTTAGAAATCGCAAAGTACCACCAACTTGTAGTTGGTGGTAATTTGCGATTTCTTGTAAATATGCACAATTGTGCATTTGTGAGGGTGGCATATGACGCACATACATGCCCATTGGGCATGTATGTGCGCCACATGCACACACACACATGTAATTTTCAGGGGTGCTGCAGGGTGTCCTTGAGACACCCCTGCACCCTTGAAATAATTCTCAAATTGCGATTAGCAAATTGCGAATTCGCAAATTGAGAATTATTTCACAGTCATTTCTATGGCCCTCCTGGCCCGTAGAAATGAATGGGAAATTATTCCTTATTTGCCAATTCGCAAATTGCGAATTCGCAAATAAGGAATAATTGGAAATCGCTAAAAAATAGCGATTTTCTACATACATACCATTTTGCGATTTCTAAATAGTGATTCCTTAAAAATTGCAATTTAGAAATCGCAAATGGTGATGATGATACATATGGCCCTATATCCTTTATTGAATTAGTGTAGTGTTCCGTTAGATCATTTACGTTCTGCAAATTATTAGGTGGGTACAGGTCCTTCTCGCATCTTTCTATTAGTGGTTCAATGTTAGATTCTTTAGTGTCCCGTATCCATTTCTTTGCTTTGTCCGGTTGTGAATGCTTGTTCTATTTCCATGTGGGAATTATGAAGGTTATGGCATGGTGATCGGACCAGTCGCTTGGCTCAACTGATAAGATTGAAATATTCTCTTTTCTTGAAATTATCCAATCCAACGTAGCTCCTTTCAAATGAGTTGGTTGTGTGCAAGCTTGAAAGAGGTTTAGCTCGGCTAAGAAGTCTTTAAGATTGTTGACCTGTTTATCATTGTCGTCGTTCCAGTGCAGATTAAAATCCCCTAAGAAGATATTATTTGCGTTGGTGTTAATGTTTGTCGTAATGATCTCCATTAGTTGTTCTATGAAAGATAAAATATTTCCTGGTGGGTGATAAATGGCATGCAGGTTGCAACTTTGGTTGTTAGCCGATCTTATATTTAGGCCTAGGTATTCGCAGGATTTGAGTGGTTCCGATTGTATTTGGCTTACTTTTATATCAGATCGGTGTATGCAGGCTATTCCGCCCCGCCTTTTTTGGTCTATCCAGTCTCACAATGTTATATAAAGGGGGCACTAGTAAGTCCATGACCGGAGATGATGACATAATGTACCAGCAATGCCACGGGACTTCCATGGGCAGCACATTTGCCCCGAGCGTGGCAGGTCTCTATGTTAGTGATTCCGAAGAGACCCATATACAAAATATTGTGAATACCTACCAACAGAAGATCCTGTTTTGGAAGCGCTATATCGACAATATCATCGTGATATGGGAAGGCGACAGAGCAAGCTTGGAAGAATTTCACAGGTGGTCACAAAACCCATGGACCATGCACGCAACCTGGGATTCATCCTGGACTCCTCCGTCACAATGGCCAAGCAAGTCAACGCCATCTCATCATCTTGCTTCAACACCCTGCACATGCTCCGCAAGATCTTTCAGTGGATCCCCACCGAAACCAGAAAAACCGTCACTCAGGCACTCGTCACCAGCCAACTGGACTACGGAAATGCCCTATACGCAGGAACCACAGCCAAACTTCAGAAATGATTCGAGCGCATACAGAACGCCTCTGCACGACTCATCCTCGACATTCTTGCCACAGCCACATATCGGCCCACCTGAGAAAGCTGCACTGGCTCCCCGTCAGCAAGAGGATCACATTCAGACTCCTCACTCACGCACACAAAGCACTACATGATAATGGCCCTGAATACCTCAACAACCGCCTCTCGTTCTACACCCCCACCCACCAGCTATGCTCTGCCAGCCTCACCCTCGCCACGTCTCATGGATCTGCAGCCAAAACAAGGAACTCCCTCCCCACACACCTACGACTGACCGAGGACCATCTCACCTTCAGGAACCACCTCAAGACCTGGCTCTTCGAGCAGTAGCGACACTCCCCCCCTCTCCCTCCAGCGCCTTGAGACCTTCACGGGTTAGTAGCGCGCTCCATAAATTTATTGATTGATTGATTGATTGACCAGAGATGAATGGCTCAAAATCACCTACAAAACAAGAGTCTAGATTTCCTGGACATGACCATCTATGCTGAGAATGGAACCTTGCAGACCAAAACTTTTTAAAACCAACAGCAAAGAATAGCGTGCTCTCCTACAACAGCTTCAATTCCTGCCTTTAAGGGAAAACCTCCCTTACAGTCACTTTTTGCGTCTACGACACAATTGGAGCAAAACACATGACTATAAGAGACAAGCGGAGGACCTATGTCCCAAACTAAGATACAGAGAATATCCAGAAGAGTCCATCAAAAAATGCAAGAAAAGGGCTATACATCAACCCAGAGAAAGCCTTCTTGATACCACCCCCAAAATACCAGAAAAATTCATAACTACCTGTGTAACCACCTACAACGCAGCATCAAACAAAGTAAAGAAAATAATCAACAAAAATTGGAGAATCATCCCATCGGGAGCTTTAACCTGGCCAAAACCAAGGTTCGCTAACAAAAGAACAAGAAACCTCAAAGACATTCTGGTTCACGCCAGACTACCACCACCAAAACGAGGTGACCTAACACCTCAACTATGGAACAATCGCCCAGTGGTGGGACATTTCCCATGTGGCTCCTGTTACGTATGAAATTTGACTACAGCAACAAAGACTCTGCAACTTCTACGAAACTTTAAATGGACCTTCAGGTACCACACGATTTGTAGCACTACCCTACTTGATCACCTGCCTGTGTAATTTACGCTACATCGGGATGACTTGTCACAAAGTGAAATAACAGATAGTAGAACACAGGAGGAACGCCAAGTGCCAGAGGAACACGACAAAAATGAGCAATCATTACATAGAGGCCAAGCACACAGTAAATAACTTGAGATGGGTCATTCTGGAAACCCTGGCTACTAAAAACCACAATGCTGAGAAGGTCCTATTCGAGAAGGAACAGAGATGGGTCCACCGCTTACGAACAATGGAATGCAGGCTCAACAACAACATTCCGTGGTTAAGTCTTAACTATTAAAGACACTCTGTCTAACACAAATACGAACATTCCCGGAACAGCACCTAACTGGATAATGCCGAGCCACCTCTGAACTCCTGTTCAATGTTGGCTATCTGAGAAACAATTAAATTCAGCATAACAAATATACCCTTTCTAATCCTTGTCAACTCATCAAGTTGGACCCTATTGGTATCCCGACTACCTGTGGAAGACATTCCCCTACCTCAATTTAATCAAAACTATGAATACAAGGAGAACATTTAGTGACATCCTTGACACAAAAAACCTCTGATAACCTTCATCAATTTGGGGACCCTTCTCTCTTTTATATATGGCAAGACCTTGAGATAATTTTGCGACACAACCGTTACAAAACACTCTGACAACCATCACTAACTTGGGGTCCCTTCTCTCCATCATATATGGCAAGGTCTTAAAATAACAGAAAGAAAGCCCCTGGCAGAGTCAGCACAAGTTGTGTACTCGACATTCCAACTAACACTAAAAACCCAGTCAACTTTTCTCTCTGTAGGGGTGCAGTCTTTTGTCCACTGCAATCACCACCACTTTAAGAGAACAGGAAGGAATCATCTACCAGAACCGGGCACCGAGAGGCACAGTCAGCACAAGTTGTGCAACTCCTGCATATGAGCAGGAACCAACTCCTCCGGATCGTCCGATGATGCCGTAATCTTAACACCTACAAGGTACTACCAGGCCTTATCAAGGTCAAGGTCAGGCTAATATACCTAGACCCATCCAGAACCTCAAAATAAAGGGCTCCATTACTTTTTAACTATTTTTTCTAGGTCCTGAAGAAAGCCTGGCTGACCCCTCCTGGGCAAATTTAAGGCTGAAACATGTTGACCTTTTTATGGACACAAAATAGTGCGGAAGACTCTTAACTCCCCTTCCTATGCACGCCAAAGTTTTAAATAAGCCTGAACCGAGACCTAATAACATTTTCCATCAGTCTGGCTACTCAAGCTGTTTTATCACAACATTTTTTCACTCACATTGTTATCCACCATCACTGATCACTACTGTACCAACCAGTGGTTTACCTCCGGGTGGAGGAAGCAGAAAAACTGACCCAATAATGAGGCTGTCACGTACCTAAAAGAGAGGCGGAAAACCAAGATATACCACCACCTGAGTCTTGGCACGTGATTGAGAGTTTTTTATCGGTACAATGAAACGAAAAACAAATAAACCCGCGTGACTCAGGACAAGTGATCCGTTCCCTAACTGGTTTTTTGGCTTCTGACTAATGACCAGAATTAATCCTAATTATGTTGCTTCACAGCTGCTCGTCCCTCCCTCAGAGCCTCTTCAATTGTGTGCGCTGTGCGATTGCATCACTGGCACTCCAACAGCGCTCCAATGTCAAGCCAGTCAGTGCATGTCCGCAAGCCTAACACAAACACCAGCAGGGATCCTGGCTCTCCTAATGTCCAGCAGTACCACTAATCCGCCCTCCTTGCAGTCAACGCCAGGAGAACATTAAACTGACACTAGGCCACACCAGATATGGCTCATGTTCAGTTCTGTTGCTGCCGCCAGACCTTCCCCACTGCCCAACACCTGCACTTTTCGATCCAGACGTGCCGCAAAGCAACATTCAGCAGCACCCTCACCTGAAGGGCCCACAGAGGGCAGGAAAGCTTTGCCGACACCATCAACATCATCACACGCTATGCCATCTACTCCATGGACTTCATACTCATTCCTGAGCAGAGCCTCAACCTCACATACCACAACAACTCCAAATCCATTTCCCTCTGGCAAATGCTTGCTGACATCGGATCATCCAACTCTTCACCACACTGAGCCGCAATGCAGGGCACACCCTTGGATCCCATCTTCTTATGTGGAAACTGCGTCCACTTCATCAACACCACTCAACACCCATGGAGTGACCACCACTGCCTACACTTCCTTGTCGAGAAACCCCAAAGCACCCAAAACCATAGCCGGCGCAGCACAAAGTAACTGGTGCTGAGTCACAGAGGAGCTGGTACACTCCAACATCAACAGCAACACCCACACTGCTGAAGTCAATGCCAAAAGTGCTGGCTGGGGTTTCCACACATGTACCTCCAACTGCGCATACCCATATGCCCCCTTATGCTACTTCAACATACAGCGTGCAATGAATGCCACCTCAGTCACCAACGACATCCAAGATCACTGATGCATCTTCTGATGCCTGGAGAAGAACTGGAGCTACATGAAGGGAACCATTAGGCTTCACCACCTACAAGGACACCAAGCTTATACTCTCACTCACCAAGGCACCCACACACGCCAGACTGGGCTTCCAGGGAGGATTGCAGCAAGTTGCAACATGGATGATCAACAGCTAGGGGGTGCTTTACAAAGAGGAGACATAAGTCCTCATCCTCTTCACCACCCTATTAGCATGTGACAACACCAAGTGGGCCACTGCCTTTGGCAGCCCCCTCAACAACTCTAGGTACTCAGGCATCATACTCGACTCCTCCCTCTCCATGAATACACAGGTCTACTCAGTGCCCTGCGGCTTTTTAGACAGCCTCTGCATCCTCCATGTGACCTTCACATTTTTCCCCCGTTCAGGTAGGACAGTCACACAGGCAGTCATTGCCATCAGGCTGGACTACGGAAACACACTATATGCCCACATGGACATGTCTGTGCTCTGCAGACTCTAGCCTGTCTAGCAAACAACCACCACACTCAGCCTTTTGTACATAATTTCCTCATTGGTCGAGTCCCTTTCTTGCACATACTTGGTTGCCACCTATCCCCACATATGCAAATGTCTGGCAGAGCGGCTAGGCCTTTGGGGATGATTTGTCTACATGGCTAGCCCCAGTTGTCACCGTTACTTGTGTTGTTGTGTCTGGTAGGTGGGCATGTTGATTGACATGTTGTATGTGAGTTTGGAACATGTGCATTCTCACATTTGTGAGTTCCATGATTGTGGAGTTGAGGTGTTTGGTGTGTTCAGTTAGTACTTATCAACAAGCAGTGTATTTCCATATGCTCCCTCCTGAAAGCGCTGGTTGATGATGGACTGGCAGAAGATGTAGAAATCATGCTCACTCCCTGGGAACTTGGCTACGACATTGGTGAACTGGTCCCGGTGATCCACTATTGCCTGCAAATTGATGGAATGTGTGTGCTTTCTGTTGCTGTATATGTGTGCAATGTCTGCAGGGCGCATAAGTAGGACATGTGTGCAGTCCAATTACCCCCAACTTCTGTGGGAAGCCAGCCATTGTGCAAAAGCCTGGCTTGGTCTCAAGCTGTTCCTGCGCAGAGGTGGGGAAGCGTAGGTGCTGGGGTATCAGGCTTTTGATGGCATCCAAGATAGTTGGGAGGAACTTTGATAGGGCTGGCTGTGCGACTCCTCCAAATCTGGCAGTTGTTGGTTCCAAGGTACCAGAGGCCAACATGTGCAGCACAGCCAGCAGCTTTTTTTGCGGAGGGATGTTGATTATCCGCTGTGTTGGTGCAGTCAGCCTGTGGCCTATCTGGGTAAGAATGCAGAGGGTGGATGTCCTTTTGAGCCTGTAGAGGACAATGACATCCTCTAGTGTTAGGTCTGTGAAGTTGAGGCATCTGCAATGGACCCGTTGTCTTAATCAGGATTGCCTCAGTGGTGGTTCTGGGGGAGGTGACAGTGGCAGTGGTTGTTGGGGCCTTCTTGGTGCTCCAAGCTGCATGAGTAATACCTCGATGGCATCAGTGGGTCTTCAGATGAGGCCCTGGGATAGTCTCTAGGCCTTGGCGAAGGACTACACTACGCTACACTCAAGGAGGGTGCGTAGTTTGCGCAACTACGTGCTATGCGAATTGCACATAGCACAGTGCAAAAACACGTAGCTTAACAGGCATTTTATGCTTGCTCACGGTTCTTAATGTCAAATTGGCGACCGTGAGCCAGCAAAATAGCATCCCGGCGAGAGCTTTTCCTCGTTCACAATCATCAACACCAAGTTGCCATTCGCGAGGGTGGAAAATAAACCTCCTGATGAGATTCTCAATGCGGGGAGGTCAGATTTCTCATTGTGAGTGGTCACGTATGCTCACGACCGATCGCGATGAGAAACTACCAGTCCCAGTTGAGAAAGATGCCACTCGAGTACAAATCTACTTGAGCGGCAGAAATTGACAGCTTGCACTGTGCAAGATGTGGTTTGCACTGATTGCACAATGCAGAAAAGCATCCGGCACTGTGTAATCAGTGCCAACAGCATTTTGCACAGTGCACTACGCAGTTCCCGTAGCTATGCGTAGCTTGCTTAGTGCGAAGTGCACTTCACGTATCTACACGTAGCGCTACTACGTGAACTATGCCCAGGGTTATGTCTCCCTTACATGCTACTCTTTATTACCATTTTTAAGAGCTCCATTTTTTTGGTCCTAAGTCTCAGCAGCTGACGGGCCTTAGCGGTTGTTTTTTTATCGCGGGTACGGGCAAGCGCTGTGAATAGCGCAAAGGGGGTTAGCGTGCGTTTTCGCACAGGAACTTCTACATTGCATATCATTAGCGATAGTAATCGCTAACATGGCTGGTGATGCTGGATGCGGCCGCTATTGCCAGAAAGCTGTTACTAACGGCTGTTAGCGACAGCTTAGTAATACGGCAGAAAAGTGCTGCAAAACCGTGGTGGTAACTCATTGTGAATATGCCCCCTAGTGCGCTATAATCTGGCTGGATGTGTGAGCCTTGCTCCATATCATACTAATATATGGCCTATGAGTAAAATGCCTTGGGGGAAAGTCCTTTCATAAACATGACTTTCCTAGGGACTTACTCTCTCTACTTTTAACTGCAAACTTACATTTTTTAAGTATCGATGAGCCTAGAAAATTCCTCAATTCATTCTTTCCAATGGCTCAGACATTTAGTCATCATATTCATCTCTATCTTGATGCCTCATAACATCTATCCTCCTTTCATCACTGTAAATGCTCCTTAAGATCCCAGACATACCCTATTAAATAAACAGTTGAGCAAGTTCTATTGAACTGCACATGCAACCAATTGAAATATTGCAATACTGCAAACTCCAGTTAGGGTGCTAGTTCTCTGTGAGAAATGTTGCTGATCTATAAGTTTCCAGGCTAAATAGTAGTCTTGAAGTTACATTTTTATTGGGCAGATCAATTTGGCATTTTAAAACCAGCATCACCAGGTGACTCATTCCTATAAGTCTGCGCACTTCTGCCATGTTCCGATCAACGGCCAATCATGTTTACATGATACTGTAACATTGCAGCTCTATCAAAATGCGAGTAAGAAAAAGCAATACATTCAAGATGTGTATGTGGATTTCAAATATTCCACCCTTTCTAGCTTATGTGTGTTAATTTATCAAGAACATCTGAAGGATATCCATTATTTTAAAGAAATGTCTGTTACTGGCCTTCATTACATATAATCATTAAAGAGGGTGCCTCTCAAATCATGAGGATCTGGTGTAAATGTAACCTACTAGTCTTGAAACAGCATCCTCTGACACCACTCTCATTTGCAAATGACCGAAGGGTTGAGACAGTCCCGCTAGTAAAGTGCAGGATTATCTGGTGATCGAAAAGTCTGAAACACCTTTTCTAGTAATATAAAATATGTTTATGTAGCAAAATAGTTAAGCCTCGCTTGAAATTTCTCTCCGGATCGCCCTTATCTGAAACTGCACAGTGATGGTATACAGGGAGTAATGATGTGTCTGATTCCAATTCTCACACAGGTGTCCAATAATAAAATGTAAGGGAGAGCAGCAGAAGCAAGGTAAAGATGTAAAATTCAGATCACAGATAATGAGCATTTGTTGCACGCTGTAGGTTGACTGTATGCTACTGATCTTAAATTTACTTGCAATGCACATCTCATTAAATGAAAATAGAGCCCTTTAAGCAGCTTGTACAGTTTTAGTGGAGATACAGTGTTGTGTCGCTTTGGCGACGTAGTGCACAATGAGATTTTCAGCTCAGTTAAACATTCCAAAAGCAACCTTTTTCAGCTTTCTATAAGAAGCATTCATGGAGCAGAAGGAACATATTTTCATCTGATATGATTCTGGGTCCTCAAAGAAACTGAAGTGGTGGTTTTGATTCTTTGGTTAATAATGCAAATAGTTCCAATTAATTGGTTCTAGTGTGGTACAGCACCAGAGCAAAGCAGACCCGGAATTTTCAGCACATGGGGATTATGAAGGGTATTTAATGAAACAACGAGTGTCCAGTTACTAAAGCCTGTATGAATTTAGTTAAAAAGTGTCTAATCATCTGACCCATTAATTCTAACGATTCAAAAATGTCCACTTTAATAAAATGTTTATTGTTGCACACATATGGCATTCCAAGCATAAACTGTAGCATATCTTGTGACTGTCTCTGAAAGAGAAGAACATGCTATCCAAACCCTCAATTATGGTGTTTGTTTATGGCACCATGATATTAGCTGTTTTTATATTCATCCTCATTTAACATTGGGATGTAACCATACTGACATAAATGTAATGTATTTGTATTGTCTAAGTGACAGTGCTCCTAGGACCAAAGACTGTGTCTCCCTAAACAGTCCCTCCCTGGTGAGATGAGGGCTTACAGAAGCAAGGGAATACCCCCTGTGTCCTATAGCTGCTCTTCACAGATGGGTAAGGAACACAAAAAGAATGGTTCAATTGCAAACCAACTTAGAAGAAATACGTTCTTGCATACATAAACATAATTTAGATATCACCAAAATAAATCTTGTGATTTAATTTACATCATAAGCCAATGAATCAATCAAACAAGTAATAATTATATGAATCAAAAATCATCAAATTTAGTGCTCAGAAGAAAAAGAGGGAAGGGGTGAATGTTTAGGGAGGGTTGCGTGATGGTGTAAAGGAAGGGGAAGGTAATGTGTTTTACATACATCAAAGGATTGTAGAACAAATCCCACCTATTACTTGGCAAGTGCAAATAGAACAAAACATAACATATTAGGTACAGATACACAAATCTCTGTCATCTGTGTTCGGTACACAACAAAATATGTCAATGTTTTGACCCCTGTAATCATAAAGGTGATTCCAGCCTTATTGGGGGTCTTCATCAGGACCTTGGAGACTTGGAATTAATTTAAGCAAGCATTGATTGGGCATAGAATTAAAAGGGGTTATTACCAATGAGATATAGCTCGAAGAATCCGGCTGTGTATTAGATGAAGGTCCCGTACTCTCCAAAAGGGTCAGAGGCGAAAAAATCAAAAGCATTCTTCCAGAGGATCCAATAACATGAACACAAATATTAAACAATGCAACCTTGCAGAAAAACTCACTGTAAATAAATAGAAGTAACCACAGTCCAGTGATGGAGTTGGTTGGTGCCTGAATTACACCAGGGTGCCAGAACAAGGTTGATTAGTAACCTGTAACAAAGTGCATGAGGGCTCAGGTCAGTCTAAGAGGGGAAGATGTGGTTGGGATAGCAATGACCATAGATGTAGACAAATGGGGCCTAAATGCCTGATCCAGATGCTATTCCCTTTTGAGGTTTTCACTTTGGAAGTTAGCAAGGAGGAAACCATGATGGGCCAGGCTTTCCAGTTTTTGCATCTCCTACAGGACCACGTAAAGAATGTGTCTGAATGGTTCACTTCCACAGGTTGGAATGAAAATACAGAAGTGCATGCCTTGGTTGAGACCTTAATCCATCACTTGGCTTGCAATAGAAGACTGCAACATGATATCATTGTGTCCAAAGAGTGCATCTCTGCCACAATATTTGATCCACGGTACAACACAAACCCACTTTCATTGCTCATTCTGAATGGGATGTCTTAAAATATAAGAGGTTTATTATAGAGCAAGCCGGAGACTTGGAAGAAGAATGGCTGGAAATTCTAGCCCCACCACGCAATTCTGGGGTGCTGCCTTCAACTTCCAGAGAGGACAATTTTGTCTCACAGCATCCAACAACACCATCAACCAGAACACCGGCAACAACAGCAACAGAAGGACCAGAACCAACTCCTGTATTTTATTCATTTTTATTTGGCAGGGCTCCAGTTCAGGTCCAAGGTGATTGCAAAACAGGTTGAGCAAATGGCAGCACTAATGCCCATCTACAGGATGTTCCAGAAGTATCTGAATGATCCAAAAGAGGTCTATGTAGATCAAAATCTATTGATGTATGGGCATGGGAAGATGCTTCACATGGTTATAAAATGAAATAAAGCACATGCCAAGAATGGATTTTCTAATTTGGTAGGCTGGGATGGAAGAACTTAGGAAAAATAAAGGAGTGAAGTATTAAGAGCTGACTGAGTGAGAGAAGGGAAACGGCACATTTTGGGGCATATTTACAGAAGAATGGAGAAGCGTTGCGTTAAGCAAACATTGCTAATGCCACACTTCTCCATTCTGAAAATGTAGGGATGTGCTGTATGCAAATGAATACGGCGCACTCCTGCGTTTCTTCTAGTGCTGACACTGAGTTCAGCTGCCTAGCCCTAACACAGGCACCCTTGCACCCTAGTGCAAGGGTGTCTACATTGGGGGAAGATTGTTTATGTGCAGCCTGCACATAAGCAATCTTTAAATGCCATTTTGTAACTTCTATGTGTGCTACTTAATGCAGCACAGGTAGAAGTTGCAAAATGGCAGCACACATGGAAACAGCAACAATGAGGAGAAATTAAATATTTCTCCTCATTGCACAAGGTTTTCCCTGGTCTTAATTTTGGCACTGTCTCATATTTACGCTGTCCTTGAAAATAGAGGGCAGCATAAAAATCAATGGGTGTTGCTGTGGAACACCCACCACAACTCCCATTGCCCTCCCCTTTCACGCTAACTACAGTGTGAATGTGGGCCATATTTACAAGGCAGTGGTAAGCCACATTAAGTTGCTTAATACGCCCCTATCGCCATAACAACGTCACTGATAGTCACATTTTGGTGGCAATAGGGGCTTGTAAATAAGCCCCTTTGAGTGTTTGGTTTGCAATGCAATAAAAACATTGTAAAGAGGTGGAAAGAGTGGAAGAGGTGTGGCGCAGCAGCCAGGGCGACTGACGCTGGACGCTGGTGATCACGGTTCGATTCCCGGCTCCGGCGGCAGGGGTCCGTCCAGCACTATGTGACTCTGGGCAATAGCTCGCTTAATCTTCCCGATGGCCCCCAGCGCTTTGACACCTTCGGGTAATTGTTCGCGCTTTACAAATACTGGACATTAAATGCTGCATTAACTTAAGCTGACGCACATTGCACAGCCAACACTGCAGCCATGAATTAAGCCATACTGTACTTTGGTCATAGGAAGCAAAAAAAAATGCTATAGGCAGGGAGGGTAGGTGGTGAATGTTGGTTGGGATATACCTGGCTAACTTTAAAAATACAGCGGGACAAGGGAGCAGAGCAAAAAATAAAATATACCCCTCACTTTGAACCCCTTTATAAACAAAGTAAGTAAAGTAAGCAAAGTAGTTGAGCAGCATGCTCCTCATGAGATGAGCTACCTTGCATATTCATCCAAACAATTCAAATATTTATTCATCTTTTCATTTTAATTCACCCATAGCCACCTTGATTAGGCTTTACTTTCAGAACGCCTCGGCACGACTGATCCTCAATGTCCCCAGACGCAGCCACATCAAACCCCACCTGAGAGGCCTGCACTGGCTCCCCGTCAACAAGAGGATCACCTTTAAACTCCTCATCCACGCACACAAAGCCCTCCACAACACCGGACCTACATACCTCAACAACCGACTCAGCTTCCACATCCCCACCGAAGACTCCGCTGAGCCAACCTCGACCTTGCCACAGTTCCTCGTATCCAGAAAACCACCACCGGCGGCAGATCCTTCTCCTACCTTGCCGCCAAAACCTGGAACGCTCTCCCCACCAGCCTACGACAGACTCAGGACCTGCTGGCTTTCAGAAAACTCCTCAAGACCTGGCTCTTCGATCAGTAGCGGCCCCCCAGTGCCTTGAGACCCTCACGGGTACGTAGCGCGCTTTACAAATGGATTGATTGATTGATTGATCAATTCAATAGCCACCCTTTCTTTCTTCAAACCATCCTTTCACCCATCCATCCCTTTACCCACCCATGCACCCTTTCTTCACCCAACCACCCTTTCAGTTTTATACCATTTCCTTTCTTTCATGTTCATTCTAAGCCATCAGCGCTTATTATGTGAGCTTTTGGTGAGTTCAGTTGCCAATAGACGAGGGCATAATAGCTCAACCAAGACTGCAGCTGGTAAAGCTGGGAGAGGGGTTCAAGGTCACGTGTTGATGATGCCCTGGTGCTAGCAAGTGAGTATAATAATTGCAAGAAATGATTGACTTACCAGTGCCCACCCTTGCAGTCGTTTCTGACTCGTCTCCTCCGGCAGCAGCACTGGAGCCATCAACACTGGTGTTCTGTGTGGCTGGAATAAAACATTATATGTATTTTAGATGCAAGATGTGCCACCCCAGATACAACTGCAATACATCACTACAGTTCAATTAGCACTGCAGTATCCTCTTACAAAAAGTTTACTCTGGGCATTTGATTTCTTCCCAGAGATAGGCCAGTGATGGAATAAAGGTCAATGAAAGACATATGGTGTTGGTTGGCAAATGCAGTGGGAGTGGGACCTCATACTTTTTTCCAGCCATGCTGCACGGTCATGGGAAACTGCTGGTATACTGTATATATGAATGAGACAGCAGTACACTACATTGAAGGGCGTGGTTCATATGTATGCACAACACCTGAGCACACCATATTATTATTTCAAAATCAAGTAATGTAGATGTTTTTCTTGAATAGTCAATGAAGTCTCAGCGTCCAGTATATTCTAAATCCCAAAAGTCTCAAAAGAGAATCCAAATAAATCTTCTTAGGTTGAGATCTGGTTTTGATATCCACAGTTCATAAGAGGAAAGACAGCAGCCGACGCGCGTTTCGCCCGCAGGGCTTTTTCAAGGCTGCAAGCAAGATATTTATATATGTCCATCAGAAAGTGATGACTTTCAATCTGATTAAAACATTGCAAATGTCAGTTGGACATGCAAAATCCCTTGTAACTAAAGATAATCAACCAAGTTGTTTACCAAACACATTCAAACCAAATCAATTGATTATAAACAGACAGAAACACCCTGGTGGTTCAAGTCTCCCAGAGACCATAACATTATATTGGTGGAAAAATGCGCATGGGTATTAACCATCTAAATGTTAGGGGACCAAGGGAACAAGAATATCAGTTCAAGAGGCAAATTGTTGCATGGGGGTGACTGTGTATGGAATGTTAACATCAATTGAAGACCAAGCCTACCACCAGGTGCAAATAACACACACCTGTTAGTATAGAAATTCTCACCTATTTATTCGTTATTCCAAGCGTTTGTAGTTGTATCAATATTTTCTTATATATGCGCTCTTCTTGGATAGATGGATATAATCCCCCAAAAAGATAATAACGAAAAATGACGCTTGCTGTAAGGGTATGTAGTTTATATTCTCACTCTGTGGAAATAAGATCCATATTACTAGTATTCCTTATTGGGCAAACTAGCGTCACAAGCCAGTTATACATTTTTATTCACGATAAATCAGCACATCTGTGTTAATGTTCATTACTGGGCAAGCAAAACGTCTCATATAAGTTTTGAATGTTTATACCCGATGAGCCAGTGCATTGTTTATTCATACGTTTGCCACAGAGATTATAAAAGCTATAAGAAAAGGGGCTAAAGTAGGCCAGAATCTAATACGCTCATTCCTATGGGTCAGGACTCAGGGAAGATATATATGCCCATAGCAAAAACAATTTATTTGTATATAAAAAGAAGTTAAAATGGCAAAGTTTTAGAACATTCCGCCTTGCCATCAATATGATAGTTGTGGCCCCAAGAAAATAAAAGTTTGTCCTCTTCCAAAGTCACCATTCAATGTGAGTATTCAGATCCATCCTATAGGATGTGTAATCCTCCCGAATCTTGATAAATCCAAGGTTACACTTATGTGAGACCGGACCAAAGTTGCAACAAAGAAAGAAAGGGACAGTCAGCAAGAGAGTGTATGCTGCCGTGGCATTACTAGTCTAAGCATATTGTATTCATGTTACATCTTTATAATTAGTATACGAAGGAACATTTATTCCCGTAGCTCACTATATAAGTCAGGTACGGTGTCTCGACATGTGTGTAATATTACACTTTGTCAATAACGGCTTCTGCCAATGCCTTACGCAGCCGTATTTCTTGTATGATTGTCCATTCCGGAAGTCCGTTAAAACAATAAGTATTGTCAGGATTATGTTTAGGGCGAGCGGAGTTGTCTGACACCATTAGGAGGTGCCCATTAAACTCCTATCCAAGTTTTACCACCCACGGAAATCACGCCCAACATGAAGGGCGTGGTTCATGTTGACCATGGCCACTCTCTTGTGAACTCAACTATTAGAGCATGAGCGGGAAAAAGACAGCCTTCTTTTAACAAACTTCTTCTACCTTCCTTGGGTCTGCAATTTTTATGCTAGACAGTAGAGTACCAAAATGTTTCTTCTTAGCCTTACAGTACCACAAGATATGTAGGAGAGATGGAAAGATTACCAAAAAGCAGAAGATAATTGAACTAGAGACTAGAGTAGAGACCGAAAAAAGTCAACTACCAAAAAATAAAACCATATAATTAGAGGAAAAAAAAGAAAATGCTGGGATAATGGGAAAGAAAGAAACATTGAATCCTTTATGCTTTGCAGGTAAGGGTGTCAGAGAAACCTTATTTCTCACACAGCAACACCAGCTTCCAGGCAGCAACTGCCATCCAGTAACCCAGCACCAACCTTCCAATACCCCAAGATTCTTCCCTAAGCCCATAACAATCATAAAACTCAACATTAGGGAAATATTAATAAATATTTGGGATCTTACTGAGGTGGGCAAAACCCTCGGTAGTGGAGCTGGTGGTTGGCACTGGCTGACCAGCTACTCCCAGACCTGGTTCCTGAATGTCCCTCTTCTTGCTCGTGGGAGCTGATGTAAGAAATGAAGAAGATACAAAAAATTAGTGTTTCAGTTAATCTCCCCAAATTTTCTATGACAAGCAAACCCATTCTCATTGTAATTCTGTAAAACAGGTCACCTAAAGTACTAGGTTTGAGTCTATCTACTATTGTAGGGTTGCCCATACTAATCCTGAAATTCCTGTTCCAAATGTCCTTAACAAAAACTAACATTTGGAACTAATGCATTGCAGTGAATCCTCTTTGATTCTTTGTCCATGTCTCAACCCCCTTCATGGACCAACTCAATCTTCCTTTTTTGCAATGCATAAATGCATATTACACATCTCTGTGAAATAACTAAGAACTGTACAAGCTACATAAACGAAGTCAGAGAGAATGCACTGATTCATTATAAAGACAGGAGAACAGTAAACTAAATATAACTTACCTCTAAGTTTTAGCAGCATGCTATACAGAATTTTTGTTTTTAGCATTGTAGAGTGCAAACCTAACAAATAAATTATTAATACTCATGGAGCCACAGAATCTTGACACCTAGCAGGTCGTGCAGGTCCTGTTCATGGTCCAGGATATCTGACCAGTGGTGGTTCAGCTGCTGGACAGTGTGCCGAACCTGCCTGGTGCGTTGCACGCACCAGCGCTCCCCCCCGCAGCACTGCTGACTCTACTGCAGGGGGTATCCACTACCGGGTCTGCCACCTGCTTCCACCATGGAAGGGAGGTGGCACTGCTCAAAAACAGGGCTGCCACCTCCTCCTAATCAACAATCTCCCAGGGATGAACACCTGGACAGCGGTGCCAGCCGCAAGGTAGCTGCCCTGAATCTGCCATGAAGCTGATGGGTTTGGAAAAGAAAGGAAAGGAATGGAAAGGAAAGAAGAGGAAATAAGGAAGTACGGGGAAATAAACAAAAAGTGACTAATAACACAAATGTATTTTCCCAAGTACGTAAATTGCACAAACACAAAGGCACACACTAATCTAAAGATAAAAATGAGGGGTAAAGTAGTTTTAAAGGGAGAAGTTTACACAGATGAAAGAGAGATTACATTTTAGTCCCTGCACCATAACAGAGAGCAGAAAAACAAAATGGCTGCACCCATGTGAACCTCGTGGTGACGTTCACATGTGATTAGGAATGCGAGAACGCACATGATACCCGCATGGTGCCATTCATGTGCAATTTGGTTGTAAGCACACACACCTCATTTCCACTGCAATGCAAATGGGCATGTTGGCAAACTCGACCCAGCAGCATAACTACTCATAGCTCAGATTATTTTTTTTGCTACTTTGCAGAGTTTCACATTGCCCATATATAAGCTTTTATTTCAAAGTTCTTATTTGGTATCACTGTCCTCAGTTCAACATGAAATGGTTGTTCAAGCCTTCATACATTTATCGCAATTCTTCATCATTAGTTCTGACAAAAAACAGCCAGTTCTTCATAATTAGTTTTGACAAAAACAACCAACACGTGTTTCGCGAAGGGAAAGCTTCTTCAAGGCTGTAGTCAATATGGAGTGGCTCATACAATAATATTCAGGTTCCAAAGTTCCCCTGTCTCTTTTGTACATCAAAATTGTCTTCAATACAACTCTTACATTGTCTTTACTTGGCTTTAGCCATCTTTAATATGGATATGCGAGATCTGAAGAAGCATACCCTTTGCAGGACTGAGATCGAATTGAGATTCAGCGTTGGGCAAAGTGTCTATTTTCCCTCTTCTGAAAAAAAAAATATACATACACTTAGAACAATAAGGACTAAGATTGCTTATTTGTGGACTACCATTTTTTCTGAGTTTCATGAGAAATATATTTGATGATGTTTCTCATTGGCTGCTAATAAATTAAAGCAAAGAGAAAAAGGATTATCTTTGCTTCTGGACTGACACGTAATTATTACACTTAAGTGGCAAATGTTGTTTGCAAATTTTGTACAGGGGATTCTCCACAGATTTGAGGTAAACCAGATGTTGCCAAGTTCAATAAGAGCAATTTCAGGCATGAATAATTTTCCAGAGGCCTCAAAATAGATAAGAACAGTTTACAAGTGCTCCACTTCATGTATAGTAACTCTCCACAAATGAAGTAATAAGTATGTTCAGTCTCTACATTCTAAGTAATGTTAATTTATAATCATATTCCATCAACATGACGCCAATATTTACAGGTGCAGTCCTGTTGTGGGGCAGCAGAGCATGAGAATAAATATTTTGTGCTTCTCTTATAAAAAATTGGGGTGAACGGCTTTTGGGGTGAACAAACAGGCCCACAGGATTTCCCGATCTCAGGATCTGCAAAAGAGATGGCAAAAACAGCAGTTTTGTAAAAAGCCTGCTCTTTTTACAAAAAGTGCAGGCGAAATTTAGAAGAATGAACCATCCTTGTATTGATCCATTGGCCTCCTTGCCATTAGGCCAATGGAAGGATGGTCTCAAAGGAGACCTGCTGTACATTCGTCATTCTTGGAGGGTGGACCACGACTACTAGAGGGAAGCCTACTGCACCTTGGAGACCAAGGGGACACCAACAGGTGGGTTGTTCCTGTCCCTGCCTCCTGCACTAATGTAGTCTTGGGCCCACCATCCTCAGGGCATGTGATGGGTGCGTGGGGCATTTATTTTCATCAAGTTTACTGACTGCAATTTCATTCATTTCATTGTGTGTGGCGGGGCTGAAATTTGATTAAACATATACCCCCCTGGGCCTGCTGCCCACGGGACAGCCAAATGGGCACTCATTTTTAACGAGTTTGGGCAAAATTAAGTGCCACAAAAATGCTGCAAAATTAACTTTTCTGTGCCACTAAATTTCCATATTTGTGCTGAAAATTTTGCTATTCCATGCTGCCATATTGTGGGGGGTCTGACTGATGTGAGTAAAACAATTTAATGCATGTGAGAGAGGGGCCAACAAAGATTGTCACACTGGGTGCCACTAGCACTAAAACTGGCCACATTACGCATACCAGTTGATCATGCATATGTTATCCAGGAGACCAAAGGAAATACCACCTCTTCTGAATAATTATTTTTGAAAGTATGTTAACTTGCTGCACTTTCTTTGAATGCCACAAAAACACTTTTGACATACCTCAACATATCATTTGGTTAAAACTCTCACCACACTAGTCTGCAGACCATATCTTTTAATTAGAATTGGTTAAGCTAAAACATATTTTCTTTTTTTTCAAAACATGTTGGGGCCCATTAGGATCTCGGACGGATCACCACCGCCCACATGGCGGTGGTGTTCCGTCCAAGATCCATCCCCGCCTGCCACCTATTTTCCCCCGCCATATTAATATGGCAGGGGGACCGCGGGAGACTGAAAGACCAGCCAACGCTTTTCCACCCGGTCAACAAGTCAACAGGGCGGACAAGAGTTTAATACGGTGGCAGTGTCTGTTAGACACCGCCAGCCATATTACCATGGGGTCGGAAACATGCCTGTCTGTGGCGGAAAGGCATGTGGGAATTGCTTGTGAGGGACCATTGCGGGCCCCCAGGGTCTCTGGGGGGTGTTGGGTGCCCATGGGGTGTACCTATGGTACCACCCTGCAGTTCCATGCACAACATGGCAGGCGCCGCGCGGTGCCTGCCATGTTGTTAATGGAAGTGCACGACATGCCTTCCTGGCATTGTGGCGGACGGTGCCAAGTGCACCGCCCTCCATATTGTCAGGAATGCAGGATGTGCCCGTCACTGTAGCGGGCACATCCTAATGGCCCCAGCGATACCCCCGCCCTTATGGCGGGCGGTCCCATTTCACGATAGGATGGCGGATGCATCCCGCCATCCTAATGACCCCCTTTATATTTAAAAAAAATACATTCTGCATTTTTAAAGTCTGTGCAAGATATGCCTCCCATCGGTGTATTTCGGGATAGACATCCATCTTTCTAACAGGTTTCAAAGGTGGAGCATTCAATTTTAAAAAGAGAAGCTGTGAAGAGAAATAAGAGAAAGAGGAGTGAGCCATGAGCCTTACTGGGGGTGTGCAACTGGTCTGCTTCAATCATTGGGGATTCAAGATCTACTGCTGGGACTAGACTTTATACTCTTTACCTGTTCATCTGTACTGTATATTTGTAGAGGATGTCCAAGTGCTTCATATAACACTTAACTTTGCCTTTTTGTAAGCACTGTCTGTAGAAGTGTCACTTTAACCAAATTGAAAAGTACTCAGTATTCCTGCCTCAGAAGGATGCTTTAGTTTTGCCTTTATTAGAACACTTCACCTGCAAGTCACAGCTGATGTCATCAGCAGTCACAACTCATTTAGCACTCCTGCAGGAGCGCATCACTAGTAAAAGAGCCAATGTACCCTTGGAGCCTTCGCTGGACTGTTGGCACATCCTCTACACTCACTTCTGCTTATGTCCTAGTTCAGCAGTGAACTAAACTAAGCTTACCCTTCCACAAACTTTGGAGCACGCTAGACTGTTTATAAAACATATAATACATTCAATGAGTACTGTCACTTCTAAGAAGTCACTTTAAAGGGACTTTTATTAGGACTACAAGAGCACTCCTAAACATATTGGAAATAATTGCATGGGGCAATACCTGCATTTCTAATAAGGCTTTTAATAATGGGAGATGCTTGGTGTCCTCTTCCCATCCCAAGCAGTAAAGAACATTCAAGCTTCCTGCCTCTCCTTCCTCTCTCTCCAGCCTACCAAAGCAAGAAAACAGCCAGAGACATTTTTAAGAAATGAGCTATGTGGTAAATGGAAAAGGCCCCTACCGTCCAAGATCCATTCTCGTAAAACTATCTCTCACTCTCTTTTTCTCACCTCTGACTCTAAAAAAATATCTCTCCTTCCCTATGGCTTTCTCTGACTGTGTCCCTCTTTCTCTCTGAAGGCCAACGCAGTGCATGGCAAGGGTGCAAGTAATAGTTACTTTAGAGTAAACTTCAGTGATTTCATATGGTATGTTTTATGTGACATTGTCATTTAATATTAAAATCACTTTAACCTTTGTTTTTTCCAGTGACCTTCTAAGGTTTTGTTAATGTAAAGTTAGATATTCTTACAATTCCTAACTATAATGTCACTTTAACCTTTTTCAGTGAATTTGTAAGGTTTTTGTTATGTGAAGTAAGATGTCCATCATATTGCAAGGCGGGAGTGGCACTGGGTCTGGCCTGGCATTGTCCATAGTGCTGCCCCATCCAAACTTGCTGTGCCTAACCCCCTCCTCCTCAATCTCATTGATATAAGTCCATACTCCTTCCACCACGTCCTACCCTGTGTGGCCGAATGTCTGATAAAATATCAACAGACAAAAAATCGACCTACAAAAATATCGACACAGAAATATCGACGTCATGAATATCGAAGTCTTATCTACATAAAGGTAAGTATAAAAATATTGGAAAAAGATATTGTTGTAAAAAATATCAATGGCAAAAATATAGTTCTTTTAAATGTTGTAATAATAATGTAAAACTAAGTAAAAAACGAAATAGAATTTACAAAATTATAGATATGAACATTAAAACATTTAAAAAATAATAACTAATACATATAATTTTAAAATTAATTAAACATCTACATATAAATGAATATATATACTTAATCCACATATTGCACCAGTTGGGAAAGAGTTGGATAGCGTAGGGGTAAAAATTACTATTCCCACTTCAATGAGTGCAACAGTAGGGAAAGCGCTGGATAGCGTAGGGGTAAAAATTACTATTTCCACTCCAGTGAGTGCAACAGTAGGGAAAGTGTTGGACAGTGTAGGGGTAAAAATTACTATTCCCACTCCAGTGAGTGCAACAGTAGGGAAAGCGTTGGATAGCTTAGGGGTAAAAATTACTATTCCCACTCAGTGAGTGCAACAGTAAGGAAAGCGCTGGATAGCGTAGGGGTAAAAATTACTATTCCCACGCCAGTGAGTGCAACAGTAGGGAAAGTGTTGGACAGCGTAGGGGTAAAAATGACTATTCCCACACAAGTGAGTGCAACAGTAGGGAAAGTGCTGGACAGCATAGGGGTAAAAATGACTATTCCCACTCCAATGAGTGCAACAGTAGAGAAAGCGCTGGATAGAGTAGGGGGAAAACTTACTATTCCCACTCCAGTGAGTGAAACAGTAGGGAAAGCGTTGGATAGCGTAGGGGTAAAAATTACTATGCCCACTTCAGTGAGTGCAACAGTAGGGAAAGCATTGGATAGCGTAGGGGTAAAAATTACTTTTCTCACTCCAGTGAGTGCAACAGTAGAGAAAGCGCTGGATAGCGTAGAGGTAAAAAATACTATTCCCACTCCAGTGAGTGCAACAGTAGGGAAAGCGCTGGATAGCGTAGCGGTAAAAATTACTATTCCCACTCCAGAGAGTGCAACAGTAGGGAAAGCGCTGGATAGTGTAGAGGTAAAAATTAATATTCCCACTCAAGTGAGTGCAACAGTAGGGAAATCGCTGGATAGCGTAGGGGTAAATTAATATACTTATCAATTAAATATTTTTTATTTAAAAAATAACATTAATATTTACTTTACAAAAAATGTATTATAAATACCAATAAATGTATATTAATATTTACTTAAATATCAATATTTTACATCCCAATAACAATTAATCATACATGAATATACTGATAAATAACTAATTAATAAATAATAAATATTAATTACCAATTAATAATTCATCACAAAGTAATAATTAATTAACCATAAATCAATTACAATACTGAAAAATAATAATTATCAATCCATTAATTCTAATTAATATATTTAACTGAATAATATAAATCATTACCAATTAATAAGGAATTAACAACTGATTAATAATAAATACCAATAAATAAAAACAATCTCATTTAATTTAATATAATTATTTCCCACCCTATTCCCCTATAAACCCACAACCCACCACACATACAAAATCACATAATTAATGTAATTATCAATTAATCACTTAATAAAAAATAATCACCAATTAATCATTCATTAACAAAACATTAATTACCAATAACGATAAATATTAATAATTAATTATTTATTTTGTTTTAATATAATGCACGTATTAATAAAAATGAATTGCAAATTAATAATTAACAATTAATTAATCATCAACACCAATTAATACAAACATATTAATTAATTAATTAGAATTACATTACTTCCCACCCTATTCCCCTATAAACCCACAACGTGCTCTGATACTAAAACACAGAATTTACTTTAACAAAATTAATAATTTCTTAACATTTATTTTAAAATTTATAAAAATACATTAAAAAATGTTTAACATACATATAAAATACTACTAAAATACATAACACTAAAAAAATATTATTAACAACAATATTTTTGCTTACGATATTACTTACTTCGATATTTAAAAAATCGATATTACTTACCTTGGAATCGATATTGTGGTCAACGATATTCTTGACTCCGATATTCTGTCACTACGATATTAAAAAGTCGATAATAATGTAGGTCGATATTTCATATTCAATATTTTGACTGCCCACCGTGTGGCCATTGTTTTGCCACTGCCCTTCCCGCCTGCATTGTACAATTAACTTGCTGCCCCTACTCACTGCCTCCCTTCACTCTATTGTTCGAGTTCATGCCCCAGCCCCCTCTCTCCAGCCCTACATGGTCCAGATGTTTCCTCACTGTCCGATGTCTGCTGTTTTCTCTACGGTATGTGTTGTGTACCATTCCATGCCCTAATTATTTTTTCAGTATGTTTGACATTTTAGCAGTGGAATTGCTGAGTTTAGCTGCAAACACAAGAACACAGGAAAATGTCTTTTGCAACTACAAAATCCAAAGTTCCAAAACAATGATCAATATTGGATTTGTTCACTAAAAATGGAGTACCGAAAACCCTCTACTGAAGGCAGGATAACACAAGAGTTGTCTAATGCTGCTTTGTTTAGCAGTGAAGGCATATGCTCACATTCTTATGAAATCCCTGAAAAATCATCTGCTGCCATTTCAACTGCTTCTCCCTGTGCTGATGATGGTTCTGCCTTTGTTGACCTTACTGATATTTCTTCTCATGCTGACAGTGCTAAGTATTCATTTCACTCTGCAGTTGAAGATACATTTTCTTATGTTGGCAGCTTAGTTGACAGTGCTTCCCTGGCTGGCCTTTCTGATGTTCATCATCCTGTAATGACAATACAGCCAGCTCTTTTTGAGGAGTGACATAATAGAGGCACATCAAATCAAAGAAACTAGCAAGGCACCAACATCAAAATCCCACCTAGCAAGTGAATTTTTAGCAGAAGACTTGTCACTGAATCATTATAGCAACCCAGTGCTACCAAAACATCAAACATTCCACTTAACTGCATGCCGTATATTTAATGAAGATTACAAAACCCATCCTTGGGTAGACCTTAAAGATGCTGTTTATTGTATTGCATGCAGGAATTTTAGTGCTGGCTCTGTGGGAGGAGGAGGACGTGAACCTGGAAATGTTGCATTCGTTGATATTGGCTTCAGGATGTGGAAAAAAGTTCTCTGTTGTTGCTTGAACCAACTTCAATAGATTACAGTAGCCTATAAACCATCAGCAGTCATTTTCTTCAATGATAGTAAGAGTAGCGGAGCAGGAAATTGAGAAGAATATAGAACATGTAGAGCAGTGCTAATGGTAGTGTCTTTCTTGGGTCGTCAAGGGCTTGCATTCTGTGCCGTGGATGTAAGTGTGTATTCTCAAAGTAGAGGAAATTTCGCTGACTCGTTAGAGATGATTTTTGATAAAGATGATAGATTAAAAGAAGGTATGGGCCCTTTACCTCTCTTGATTATCCAAATGACATGATATATGTGTTCGCAGCCCTTGACAATGAACCTATTGTCAAAAAAGTGACTACATATTTTGTGATGCTATTTGATGAAACCAAATGTATCTCACATAAAGAACAGCTGAGTTTTATTATCCTCTTTTTCGATGGTGATGGAAATGTTCAGGAGAATGTACTAGGCTTTTACCATGTGGAGAAGTTAGATGCCTCCAGCCTTGCTGCAGCCATTGTTAAAGCAGTACAGAAAACTGGACTTGACTTGTAGTGTAGTTCCTATATTCCCAATAGGCTCTGCGAATTGGAATAATAGATCCTGTAGATTAGCCGTAGGACTGAGGTCGACTAGGTCTCTATCGAACATACTAGACTTAGTTGTGTGTGCCAGCTAGCTCAGAGGTCACTAGAAACTTTCTCGAATTCACAAGAAGGGATTAGTCTCTGACAACCACGTAAACATGACAACTTTGTTTCCCTATTTGAAACAATAGATAGATATTTCACTCAGTCAATCGTGCATGCTTCGTTTCACTAGAGGTGCAGAGAAAGTAGAAAGATGGGCGTTTCAATAAAAGTATTTATTGAACAGTCTTCTTTCTCAAGCATAAGAAATGAACTGCTATAATAGTAAAACTGTTTGTAAAATATAATGTGTACAGTCTAAATAGTAGAACAAAATAATACTGTAAGAGCATTGTATGGTTCCTAAACCATATATAAATAGTCACATAAATAACAGAGGCTAAAAGTACTCAACTGGTGCTTCTAAAATACGCCTACCCCGGTGTACCTAACCTAAGCTTAGTACGAGGAAGGAAGTAAGTGAGGTGTAGCATAAAGGCAGCATTCTTTTGCCCAGAATCTGCCCAAGATTTCTCTAACGGACTAATCAGCTCCTTACCTTAGTTTAGAATGGATAAGGCTGGTCTCAGGACTTGATTTCCCAACAACCCGCAAGGGTAGCTTGGAAACACTGGAGCTGGATTTCTCAGCAGGAGAAAAGACAGCGCTCTCCCAGTGTGTCTGCTGGAGGGTCAGCTTCCTTCGGCACTTGCTGTAGTAGGGCGCGTCGATCAAGTAGATAATTGAACTGCTCCAAACCACTGTGTGTTTGCTTGGGCGAGTGTGGGCATATTTATACCTTGAAGGTGCCGAGTTTGACATACAGTTGAACATAATAACGTCAACAAAGAGTCTTAGTTCTTTGAAAACTCCATGAGTTCTTGGATAAATCAATGCTCAAGCAAGGGGAAGTCCCTAACTGCTGAAGGAGGGTTGTTCCAAGAAGTCGTTGTGGATTTTCGGAACTAGTGGAAGTAGCCCTGCCGTATTTGGACTGCATGTGCTATGCCTAATATGGTTATGATTTCTATGCCTATATAAGGATCTGGTGATTTATACCTATATAAGGGCATGAATCGGGAAACTTGCAATAGGGTCCTAAAATGATACATAACAGACTGGAAAAAATGTGTTGCACTGTGCCATGATGGATAATCAATTATGAGTGACTGTTTTATTGGTGCCGTAGCAAAAATAAGAGCGATCACATTACAAGCAATTTATAAATACTGCCATGCCCATCTCCTAACCCTTGCTGTAGTGCAAACAGTGACTAACATACAACCAGTAACGCATTTCTTTTCAACATTGGAAGTGTTTATTCTTTCACAAAGTTCACCAAGGCATGAATTCTTTGTGACAGCTCAGAAATAGAATAATCTGTATGTAACGGAGCTAGAAAGACTCTTAGCTATAGAGTGGTTTTCCTGGTACTCCTGTGTTAGAAAAGTACAGCAGCAATTTGAGTCTATTATGGTTATTCTTTGTGTGATAGAATCACAACAACCTAACAAGGAGGCTAGTTCAGAAGCCAAAGGACTTCTTAAGAATATTGAAAACTTTGGTTTCTTGCTAACATTGCAGTGTATGGAACACGCTCCTGGAAAGATTCACAGTCTAGCCAAAGTACTACAGAGCAAAGTCCTTGACTTGCTGAAAGCATGTGATATAATTAAGTCAACAAGAATTGATTTAGTGAAACTCTGTCAAGATAGTTAGTGGACCAAATTGTTAAGTCAGGCTTAGGATTTAGCAGAGAAGTGTAGAATTGAGATTTAAGAAACATCCAATCAAAGGGTTCTTCCTTTGAGACACCATAAATTGAGTAACAAACTGAATGATTATTTTCTCAGTACCTCTGTAGAGAAAGGATCCAGCCATTTGGATGTCTCAGAATTCCAAACTCCACTGTCTAAGCGATTAAAGCATGAAGTTTATTTCTCTACTTTGGATAGATTTGTAAATGAGTTTGATGATCTATGTACCAACACCATGGCCTCTTTTCTGCTGTCAGAACGTTCAATTTAACCCCTTGGCTGCTGGGGTAATTTTCCTGCTGTGCTGGGGGGTGGAGGGGGGGTCACGCTCAGCGCCCCGGTGCTCATGACGAGCTCAGCTCGTCATGAGCTACAGTGCTCCTGTGCTCATGACGAGCTGAGCTCGTCATGGCCACACCAGTTTCTTTAGAACATTCACACAGCAGGGGAATTATCCCAGCGTGCAAGCGTTCTAATCGCCATGATGAGCTCATCTTGTCATCAGCACACAAGCACCGTGGCTGATGACGAGCTCAGCTCGTCATCAGCATGGGAGGGGTTAAAAGCTGCACATTTTTCAGACTTTCCTCTGCACTAATTACTGTTGACAAATATCCAGAGGCTGCAGTAGACCAAAGTCTTCTATAATCCGAACTGGAAACTGTAAAATCATATTTTTCAGACAAGAATGTACCATGTATTTACTATCGGGCAGTATCTCATGTACCAATCAGGAGTATTTACTCAGGTTATGGATCTTTTACATTTAGTTCTTACAGTACCTAAAACTACTGCTACAAATGAGAGATTATTCTCCTGTATGGAAAAGGTACACAATTATTTGCACAATAAATGTAGAGGCAAGAAGAGACTCAGTAACTTGATGACAGTGGCTTGTGAACCAAATGAGGTTAAGCAGCTAAATTTGAATGAAGCCATTGACAGTTTTGATGGCATGCACTACTTGAGGTATCCTCTTTAAAAATTACCTGGTCCTTTTCCTTATGTAGAGAAGCAGCCTCAGAGAAGCAGAGAAGCGGCCACTAACCAGTCAAACAACAGTTACTCCTCAATCAGTCTCTATTCCCCTTGAGGCTTATGTCACCTAAATAAATCTGCCAGTGATGACAGTAACCAATAGCCTATGTAGGAGCACGAAGAAAGCAGCTACCACACAGCTATGCAGTATCAGCCTTCTCCTGATGGCCAGATAAACAACACTTACTCCTCAATCAGTCTCTATTCCCCTTGAGGCATATGCCAGCTGAAGATATCTGCCAGTGGTCGCAGTAGTCAGTAACCGATGCAGGGACAAGAAGGGAGCAGCAACCATGTTTCGAAGCTCTATTGGCAAAGGGCCAACTTGCTGTCTATTTCATTTCTTTCTGTCATCACATCAGCTTATCATGTGCATAAATATGAAACAAGCATTTCAAAGCACATTTAGCCACATTAATTTCCTGTAGCCAAGCACTTGCTGTCCACCTATTTGTTCTCTCATCAAGACTTGCAATTATCATTACAAAAACTATTCTTTGTACCAGGCAGTATACTGCTCAGAGATTTCAACACCGTATCTGTGGCACTGTCACCCTTTTCTGGATTTCATATTAGCTGAGCATCAACTTACCCTCACATTAGTCTCTACATAGGAGGATGCCCCAATCATCACTAGAACCAACTGCTGCTCATACCAGCAGATATAATTCTAGATGCGGCATGTGAAGTGTAGGCCTCTTTCAATCCACTATGTCAGCAACTTCTTCTTTCCAAGGAAGTGGGTCGTCAGCATATCTTCTTATCAGTAAAACAGTATCAAGATGATTGCCAATATCTTTGTCCCTGTGAGTAAAATCTGCCCTAAGTTTTGTAAGGCTGTTCAAATTGATAATGGAGCTATAATGATCAACAGAAGTGTACTGTACTAGTGATGTACATGTTTTCTGTAGAAGAAATTAATGATAGTAAACCTGGAATTGTTTAATGGCTCCACAGGTTTATAAGTATGTATACCATGTCATAGAAAGGAAGGTTGCTGATGGAATTTGACCTGCATTATTTGACCTGCATTAATTAGAACTGTTATCTACGTTCCAAGCCTTAGTTTAATGGTACACTTAGTTTCTCAAACGAATGATGAAGTGAACTTGATATTGATAAGGGCTGATTTCAACTTGCCTAGTGTATTCTCCATTCTTGTACACTATTTGATAGGTTCTTAACCACTTTCGTACGTCACAGGTGGCATGTGCTCATGACGGCATGGAGCCGTCATGCAACTGCCCCTCCACCCACGCAGCACTAATTCCCCGCCTGTGCGGGCGAATTAGTGAATGGGCGTGGTCATGGCGGCTCCACGCCGTCATGAGCACAAGCCGCCCATGATTCATGATGGCGTGGAGCCATCATAAATAAGGGAGCACCACGCCCATCCCCAAGCCCCGCCCGCGCCGCTGCGGAATTCGCGCTGCGAAAATACTACCTGAAACAATGTATGCAGCTTCATTTTCATTGGGTTACAAATATTTCTGTCTACAGGGTACTTCATTTATATCTGTAGAGAGTAACCAAAAGTTAGATACTTCACTTCTTATGATCGCACCGAGTCAAAGGTCATGCAATGTCGCCTTGTTTCATTTCATGGGCGTCCAGGTCAAGGTTAGTGTAATTTCACTTCCTGTGACATCAGACAGGGATCATAGGGCATGTGGTGTCACTGCGCTACTCCAGGCATTTCGATGAATTGACGACCAGGATCTTCAGTTGGCTAGATGTTTAGTGGTAGGTCTCTGCTTCTGGCTAGTGCACAAAGTCATTTTTCACATTGGTTTGTCATTTTTTCACCAGTAACCTAGTGCCTGGAAAGAAATGGCAAACAGACCAGATTTATGAAAAGGAATTGAATCCTTTGAGAGTGTTGCTTTTGGACAATTTTAAGTCTGCTAATTGTTTGGTAAAGATTTAATTCATTCGTTTTTTGGACATCAGCTGTCATTTCTTGTTCTTTAATGTCAGGCATATGTTTAGTTGTTTGTTCTCTATTTTCCATTTGATGGCATAATGTGACTTTTAGTCCATCGCAACATGATTTCCAGGCTTTGCCTACCAAATTTGAGCTATGCAAACTTAATTGTTTTAGTTCGAATTTTATGGAGGATAATTAGCACTTATTAATGATAGATGAGAATCTATTTCTGGCCTTGAGTTAGATTATAGGTCAACCTGGTAGGATCCCCATAGTTGTCTTCTAGAAATAACTTTCCTGACATTCTATTTAACTTGTTGCTTTGGTCAGGCCCCAAAGTTTGGCTTCATAAGACATATCTTCTGCTGGATCATGCTTATCGTGGTCATTGACTCATCAATTGCCGGTTTGATATAGGTACTCTATTAAAGTTTACTTAAATGCTCACATGCACGTATGTGAAGGTAGTGACCTTTGGTGGTGTTTTTCAAAATGTGGGTTTATCGTTTTTTTCTTTTTTGAAACATCATTAATTTTTGTTTTTGAGGTATTTATTTACAAGCTATTTGTTTTACAAATGTTATTTATATTTGTCACTTGCGCTTCTAATTCCTTTGGAGTCTGAACTAACAGTATAGATTTGAGCCATGAAATACATCATTGTCAGGTACATCCTGGATTAAATTCACTATGTCCTTATAAATATTGTTCGTATACTGGGAAAATAGTTTTGGAGCTATAACATTATTATTATTATTATTATTTTTGTAAGACCTTTATTGTGACAAAAGATGTTTACAAAGCCAGGAGCCTACAACCCGGGGGCCGGCTGCATTGATTCAAGTAATACAGTACAGGAGTGATTGCACACAGCCTTGTAGCCGACAACACAAGGTCCGGCGGCGTTACGCATATAAATTAGGTCTTGTTTTTCAGTTTTTGTTGAAGTACAAAAAGAAACATAAATTAACAACTAACAAACCAGTGAATGAGACCATCACTTACTATCAGCCAATTTCATAAATACTGAATGCATCTTAATATGTTTGTGCAGACAGCGTCCACCGACACTCAACCACAGTGACACACACCTTAATAAATTTGAAACACCATCTCAGCTGAATATTTGTAGCTGTTTCTAATTTACGCATATATTCAGTAAGGTATCCCCAGAAATCTTTTGGTCTAGATCTCATCAGTAGCTCTTCCTCGTATGTCAGGAGTTTATCCCTACAGCTGGACATGTCCTGCAGCCATCTGTTTATTGTCGGCACTTTGGTACTGTGCCAGCATTGTGATATTTGTCTCTTGGCAAGTAATGATGAAACCGCACAGAACTTACGTTTGGTAGACTTAAGTTGTGGTACAATACCCAATAAACATATACGGATCCTGCAGGCTATATCAACTCCAATCATAGCAGATATTTTGGTAGTTACATCGACCCAGTATTCATGGACTCTAGAACAATACCAGGCTAAATGTGCAAAGACTGCGCCTTCCATACCACATCGTTTACACCTGTCTTCAACCTGCATACTGTATTTACACAATTGTGCAGGTGTGTAATATGCCTGGTGGAGGAACTTGTAATGTATGATTCTGATATTGCCATTGGGAGTTAGAATTTCAGTTAATGCGCAGGTCTGTTGCCATTCCTGTTCTGTTTATGGATCAATTAGTACCGAGTCCCATCTGGATTTGGCCCTCTCAGTGGTGTGGGGTATTTCTGCCTGCACAGCGGTGTACAGCCTCGATACCAGGTGTGATAGATCTTGAGTTGTGATTATCAACTGTAGTGTGTTAAGACTTTCTGGCTCGTCAGGAAAGGTGGGATACAGTTCCATCATGGCTCGTTTCAGCCCGTAGTGTGTGAAACTGAACATTTGTGATTTGTTTTGAATGTATGCCAGGTCTGCAAGATCTAAAAATTTGCCATCCCTAAACAGATCTCCCGTACGTATCAAACCCACCTGTTGTAACAATGACATTCCCACTTTTTCGCCCGTGACTGATAGAGCATGATGATTATGTAAGGGCATGCTCGGTGCATATAGGGGGGTCTTATGTGCCAGTTGTCCAAGTGCTCGCCATCCCCTTACTGTGGTGTCTATCGTGTTAATGTCTTGAGCATGTAGGGGCTGCCTCTTGTGTGATAGAATAGCTGACAATGGGATGGGTTTCGCATCCCCTTCTTCAATCGCCGTATGAGTGAGGTATGGTACTTCGTGAAACCAATAGACAGCGTACTGAGCCTGTGCGCATAAGTAGTATAATTTAAAATCCGGCACCCCTAGTCCTCCCCTGGCACATGGGAGTGTCAACATTTGGAAATCTATCCGAGCTTGTTTGCCCGCCCATATGAGTTGTAGTACGAGTGATTTTATGCGGTGGAATACTTCGCCAGAGGGGATGATTGGAATATTATTAAAACGGTATAGAAGTTTAGGTAGCATATTCATTTTCACGATCGCGATGTGATCTGCTAAGGACAATGACAGCTGAATCCAGCGTTTCACTTTGTCTTCCAATTTGGAGATGGTTGACCCATAATTCGATCGGATAACTACCTCTGGGTCTCTATGATACAGCACCCCTAAATACCGTATCGGATCGTTTTGCCACTCCAATGGATACTCGGTGTCTAGGGGATACGTCGTATCAGTCAGAGGGATAATGTAGGATTTTGACCAGTTTATGGCCAGACCTTAGTGACCACCGAATTTGATATATTCCCTCAGAAGCTGATTTAAATGCACAGCAGGGTCACGCACGTAGAGCAGCATATCATCTGCGTACAGAGATATATGTAGTGGTCTGGAAGGGAATTGCAGAGCGGACAACGTATGATTCTGGCGGATCAAGCAGGCCAAAGGTTCAAGGGCTATGGCGAATAGGAGGGGAGAGAATGGGCATCCCTGCCTAGTGCCTCGCTCTATAACAAAACTTTCGGATAAGTACCCGTTTACTCGGACCCTGGCGCATGGTTTGGTGTAAATTAAAGATATCCATTGGACAAATCTTTTGGGGAATCCCATACGGTGTAGAATAGCAATCAAGTAGCTCCATTCGATAGAATCGAATGCCATGGCGGCATCATGCATCACCGCTATCGCCTTTGTATTGGGTTGAAGATAGTGGGACAAGGCAAATAGTGTCCTGGTGTTGTGGGACGTGGATCTTGTAGGAATAAATCCCGCCTGGTCAGGTAATACCAGATTAGTCATCAGAGGTGTGAGCCGCACCGCCAGAATTTTGGCAAGTATCTTGGAGTCTACATTGATCATCGATAGCGGTCTGTAGGAGTCGCAGAGGTCTGGGTCTATAGAGGGTCTCAGAAGGGCAATTATTACTGCTTCCCTGAGTGTTGGAGGTAGCTCTGCCTGATCAAATGCAGCTCCTTACATTTCCACCATGTAGGGGGCCAGGATGTCAACGTATTGTTCATAAAATTCGTTTGTGTACCCATCTGGGCCTGGTGCTTTCTCATTCGGCAATGCTTTGATCACCTCCGTTACTTCCTCTACCATTATGGGTGCAGCTAAATATTCCCTCTGACTATCCGATAGCCATGCTATTGCTACATCTCTTAAATAGCTGTCAATTTCCTCTGTCGATGCAATTGGTTGTGATCTATGTAGTGCCCCGTAAGTGTCGACAAAGCAGTTCAGAATGTCAGTGGCTTGTGTCTGGAGCGTCCCATCCTCCGATTTGGTACGTAGAATGGCTGTGTGGCCTCTACCTTCACATATTTTGGCTGCTAGCACTCTGCCCGGTACACCACCCTCTCCATAGGCCCTGTCTTGTCTAAGTATTTTATCTCGTCATCTACCAATGTTTGATGCTCCATTTGTACCTGTCTCAGCTTACCCAAAAGTGTAATATCACGTGTGACCTCATAATCTTTCTCCATATCTCTCATGTGTTTTTCACAATTATGTATTTGTTGCCGTATAGTACGTAGTATGCCCACTGTAGTGCTCATACACACACCACGTATCGTTGCCTTGAAGGCTTCCCACAGGAGACATGGGTCCTCGACCACTGGCTAATTTATTTGAAAGTAGTCTTTAATCGCCGTGTTGATGGTGTCAGCGTAAATTATATCTGTTAGGGCGCGTGAATTAAACCGCCATTAGAAAGGGGGTGGTGCGTAATCTGGTATAGTGAGTTTACACAATATGGGGTTATGGTCTGGAAGTGTTCTGGGGAGGACCTGTAAGTCCCGTGTCCATAGTGTGATGTTATCCGTGCCTAGCCAGTAGTCCAGGCGTGACCAGCTGTTGTGAATAGCAGATATATGTGTTGCACCTGGTGAGTCGGGGTGTTTGTGTCTCCAAAGGTCCGTTAATGACAAATACTTCAGCATGTGAAGGAATTTGACTCTAGCCTGTTTGTGTGGCTCGGTGGATTGTGAGGAACGATCAATATCGTCAGCTAATGCCACATTCAAGTCTCCTCCACATTTGATGTGTGTGTCTGTTAACTGTTGTAGGTGTCCCCACAATTCCTGGAAAAATTCCGGAGCATCCACATTTGGGCCATATACATTAAGTATTGTCAGTCTCTGCCATGCATAAGACCCGTTACAATAACGTATCTACCATTCGGGTCTTGAGTTACTTGTTGTGTTGTGAAATTCATGCCCTTACGTATCAACGTCATCACCCCTCTAGAGTAAGAAGAATACGTACCAGTGTATACCCTTTCAGCCCAACGTTTACCTATTGATTGATGTGTGTTCGGTGCGATGTGCGTCTCCTGCAATAAAGCAATGTCTATGTTACATCTGTTTATGTAGGCGAATACCTGTCTAATTTTCTTGGGTTGTGCTAGACCCCTGACATTCCATGTGAGGAGATTCTTGTGATTACTTCGTGTATCATTGACCCTCTGTGTCATTAGTGAGGTAGGGGTACCAAACTTGTGACATAGTACATTCATGTATAGGAACGGTGTGTATTTCAATGTATGCACTCAAATGTGTCCAGGTGACTATCTGCCGCAGAACAAATATCGAAATGACATGTTCTAGAAGATTCGGTCTCAACTCAGCAACCAAATGTTGCCCTGCATTCATATATTCCTCACATTTCAGATGAGTTGGTCTCATAACAGTAACGAAACACCCGCCCTTCCCACCCCCACCCACTCAAGCAACCCAACCCTGCCGAAGCTATTTACCCTTGTAACATTTTCCTTTTAACCTAGAAAGAACTGTAGCTCTTCCCATTGAAACAAACTTTTTTGGGGGAACACCCTTGTGGAGGTCCGCTTGGGGCACAACTCAACATCCAACCAAATGGATGTGGACGACCCTAATTCCGCTAGGTGTGTACAAGTGCGATGTGTCTGTATGTCCCATTTTCATCCAGGTATGACTCATGGCTGTTGGCATTGTGCGCCTGGCCCCTCCCACATAACAACGCACCCACTTACCGAGTGGGGCCACTGGCACATGAGGGTAGGCGAGACAGTGTGTCAGTCACCCATATGTGATGTAGTAACCCCGTACTCCAGCCAGAGCAATCAGCTTCACAATATGTACCCCTTCCATTGACAAGGCCATAACCTTGATTGTTAAGCGACTGCAGAGGTTCATGTGGTCGTGCAGTATACATAGGTAGGGCCTGGCAGCGCCATTGTGAACTCAACATAGTGTAAAAAGTTAGCAACAGGCGCCATCCTGAATCGTGCAGCTCGACAGTTCACAAACCTGTGAGTATCATTCAATATTTGGGGGTTCCATAGCGCCACTGCTTGTCACGACTCCCTTGCTTCTTCAAGACGGCATTGGGGGACCTGTGCGGCTGAAACTGAGTGTGTTGCGCTATGTTCATAAGCGTTCATTAGAGTTCAACATAGCACTCGTGTCCCTCATTGTTCGTGATAGCATATATACTGCATGAGTAGCGGCACCCCGCCATTGAGTGTCAGTATTTCCGCCGCTGCCTCTCAGCAAAGTATGTCGCTTGGCAGTCATGAGCCACATCCCCCCTCACCCCCGGACCAGGAGTTGAGAATAAGAGTTCACCTTTCAAAGTGATTGAAAAAGTCTTACCGCTGTTCATCAACGTTCGTTTGTCAGCCATCGTTGACTCTCAGTCTGAATCTATGTGCTGTTCTTCTCGAGCTTTGGTCTTAGCCTGTTTCGCTGCCTTTTTAATAAACTCTTGCGCTGCCTTTGGACTTGACAAAATGACTGCTTTACCTTCCCACTTCACACAGAGCCGAGCCGGATACAGCATAGAATGTTCAAGATGGAGCTCCCTGAGTTTGGTTTTCACAGACGCAAACTCCCTCCTTGCCTGCTGAACTGCGACTGTGTGATCCGGATAAAATTCTAGCTTGTTACCCTGATGGGTGATGGGCCCTTTTTCCCGTGCAAGTCTGAGGATGGTGTCTCTGTCTCGATAATTTAATTTTCTCGCCACGATGGGTCTCGGCATGGCCCCCGGTGGAGGACGTGGTGCTAGGGACCTGTGCGCCCTCGCAACTATGAAGACGGAGGAGAGGGCCTCCGCTCCAAACAGTTCAGTGCACAGTTGTTCGACATATAGTTCCATACGCCCCGTGTTCGTCGTTTCTGGAACGCCCGTGATGCGCACATTATTGCGTCTTCAACGCGCTTCCAATTCCTCCTCCTTCGCATGGATAACTTCCATACCCGCTCCATGCCACTGAATTTCGTAGCGGTGGCCCGTGCCTCGTCCTCCACTTCTGAAATTCTGGTCTCAGCCGTGTCAAGTCTTTCGCCATGTTTCTCAATTTTGTCCGACATGCCATCCATTCTACACGTTAAGTGATCCAGCTTGCCATTATTATCCTGTAAGTTTGATTGAATGGCTTAAAGTATTTTCTTAATGTTGTTGTTGGGCGCCATCTCGGGCGATCCTCTGCCATTTGTTCCGAGTTTTTTTTAGGGGTCTTTTTAGCTTCAAAGTTGATCTTTTGTTGTTGCTTGTCCGGCCTCACCATCATCCTCTGCGGATTGTTTTGCATTTTAGCTGTCTGTAGGGAGGACCTTGTTGATCTAGTGGATGTCGCCGTTTTGATATTCAGAGCGATGGTCGGTTGGTGCTGGTTTATGGTCACCCGGTTTTCAGCGAGCTCTCACTCACATGGGTCCCCTGTTGTCTTCATCCGACTGTTTGTAGTAGTTGCCTGCGACCGTGAGGCTCTGAAAACCCTAGTGTGGTGGTTTTGTGCAGTCCGTGTAGCAACGTCGCGTGCAGAGTCAATGAAGCGCTACACCGCAGATATTACGTCACAGAGTATATTCTAATGGCATCACGAGTCCCAGCAATGGACCGTAGTTCGATGGGTTTGCCGCGGCAACAGCAAGGCGGTGTCAGCCACTCACCGTCCCACACAGGTCGGGCCACCTAGAACTCAGCGTTGTTAAGGCGCCGCTTTCGTTGTGAGCGCCTGGCAGGAAGCATCAACCATGAGCCATGAACACCATAAGCATGCACGGGCAGAAATCTCCGCTACGCCGTCCCCACGGCGGTAGTAACGATATAATTCCGCTTAGTGATCCAAAGCACAGTGGACCCAGTCTCGGTCATGCAATCAGGCGAAAGTGGCGCCACACACGAACGCGCCGGACATGCCACCTCTCCCAGCAGTTCCTGTAATTATGCCCTGCGCATCCAGCCTCACCATCATGGGCATTGCTGTTGCTTCGCACTATATCGCCGCATCCACCCCGCATTCATTAGCTCAGTGTACACTGGTGCAGCCTCTCCGCGCTGGGCGCCGCCATCTTGGCTCAGCCGGATTTCGAATGGCGAAGTGAGACAGCGCCGCTTATTGTTTCGTAGAGTCCCTGTTTGCAGTTGTCAGGGCATTCCGATTGCTATCAAATCCCACTGTCACCACAGAGTTCACGATAAATGAGCATGAATCTCCACTCACTGGTAGGCTCTGGGGGGAAGGTCGCAGAGCAGTGCGTTAGCCGCCATCTTGTCCATTGCTCCGCGCCGGCAACCAAGAGTTCCGATTTCTCACGCTCGTGTACTCTCAGCCTGTCAATGCATAGCCCAAAAGATGCGCGCTACATTCCGACACCAGTTTCTGCCATTTGTTAACGGTTTTGTGCGTATTTAGTTGGGTTTCATCCAGTACGATGTCGGTCGTCCGGCGGAGCTGCGGTCTCACCCAGCCATCCCGTTGTGCGCCCCCTAGCGCCTCCCGAGCTATAACATTATTTCGCCTGACTTAACGACAAAACTTCAATAAGGTGAACTTGGAGGCATAAATATTTGAAGCTTTAAATAAAAATAGCACCAAAAAGCGCCAACACCAGGCAAATGGTCACGCCAGAGTGGGACATGGGTAAAGTTTAATGCTGACTCCAGTGGAGAGTGGGAAAGATACACATTTTGGATTGGTATTGGTCGGAAATTTACTTTCACACTTAGAACATTTTTTAGGAGCTAGAGTCCGCAGTGGAGCAAGACTGCAGGCTGACTCTGAAGATGGGCCACTCAACAATAAAGGATGAACTCTCAGAGATGCCATCATTAGAGGTGACACAATGTTTGAGTGGGAAGAGTCCAGATTTCACACCCAGGATTTCATCAGCAATGCTGAAATGCTGGATGGCATTAGGAACGGGGAAAATTTCTATCTTTGGACTTTGATTCGTTTCTGGAAGTCAAATTTCCTTTGCAGGATAAGGCTGCAGGATGTAGCTGAAACAGGTTCCACGTAATTAGATGCTGTTTGGCATTAGGAACGGTGAAGATTTCTATCTTTGGACTTTGACTTTTTTCTGAAAGTCAAATTTCATTAGAAGGATAAGGCTGCAGGATGTAGCGGAAAAAGATTCCACTTAATCAGATGCTGTTTGGCTTTGGGTCTACTGAATCAGCTTTGCTGCTAGTAAGAAAAATGTATCAGAGCTGAGGCTAAGTCAGGTCCATCTTAAAGTACCCTTGGTGAATCAACAGCAGGTTGATCTCGGTCCCACAATGGTTCTCCAGGTAAAAAGTTAGTTAAATGTTTCTAAGTCCCCGGTTTCTGGTCTTAGGTAGAAGGAATATACTCTGACACCAGCTAAGGGTTCCAGAACCTTAGGAACAGCACATGAAGGTCAGTACTCACTCCAACCCAAGTACCAGCAACTTCCAGGGCTAGTCCATTTAAAATTAGTCAGCTGTGGCCTCCCAGGAAAGTGCTATTCTTGCAGCATTTGTCCTCGTAGCTTAACAGGGGGTAAGCCAACTGACCGTTAGTGTCTACTTCTTTGCCTGGATGCAAGTGGGTTAGTGAGTGAGTTACTGTCATCCAACAGTAGGTATAGTCCTTTTTTTTCTTCCACGGGCCCACTAGTGTTCTGATGAAGGTGCCCAGGGGTGTCACATATATACATGGTACTAGCCTGTGCGTGGGTCATTCCTGGTCCCTCTCTGGCCAATAGTGGAAAAGTTCCCCGGGGTAACCCTACTCAAGTTTGCAGCAATTCCCTGTGCGCCCTTCTGCAAACAATCCTACATTGCCTTTCTCTATCTAAAATCTGAGATTACAGAACATGTTTCTCTTGTGCAGAGCTCCTGTGCCCACCCTCGAGGTGTGGTAAGGGAAATGAGCAAATCTCGTCTGTGTTCACTCATAACCAGTTCCAGGAACTGCTCTTCTCCTACTTGTATTGGTGCTTGGCTGGCTAGAAGGAGAAAAGGAAGAGAAGGCCCAGGTATTACCTACAAATGTCTGTGATGGGGTGAACTTGTTTGAAGATAATTATTTTTCTGAGCACTTCCCAAATAGCCATCCTGTCAGATGAAACAGAACATTTCCCCACACCTGAGGCCTCTGCCTCAGCTCCGGTAGCAAGTTAACACCTAATCAAATGAGCTATTCGACTCCTGGGTGATATTTGGAAGCTCATGCAAATGGTCTTCTGGAGGCTCTAGGCAGGTAAAAAGTGACTTTTTAAAAGTACCAATTGTAAAATATTAATTACAAATTCAAGTTTACTAATGATTTTGATTTGGAATGAATATCTTTAAAAGCCAAAGAATTAACTTTTTTGCTTGCTTCTAGGCAGAGATAAGAGTATTTAATTTAAGTTATGAAACCCAATGGTTTCCTATGAGACTGATACCCTGCTACAGTGAAAATAGAGTTTGGGGGGCCTAGTCACAAGGGGGGCTTATTTCTTTGTATGTTCAACTTTTAAGTGTCACACATCCTGCGTCATTGGTGATTAAGGCTTATGTACGGGTGACATATATTTAATAGGAGGGTGTAAGTCTGTGAAAAGGAGGTATTTTGACAGGTCAAAATGTAGTTTAAACCTGCACAGACAAGCTACTGGTTGTAGACCTGCAGTCATATTTACATTGTCACATGTGAGGGCACAATATGTGTTGAGGTTCACTAGTGTCACTTAACTTCACATTCCTAGGTTCACTTTGCACCACATGCTAGGGAAGTATAGGTAAGATAAATTGTCAATTAGGAGTATGTCCATATTCTACATTTTGTAGAGTTCAGAGCACTTGCAGTGGGACCTGGTTAGCAGAGTTTAAGTACTCAGAGTTAAAAAAAACAGCAGCATCTATCCCCCAAAAATTGGGATGGTCGCGCAAAAAGAGGCATTTTCTTTACTTTCCAACAGTTTGGTGTTTTCCCCTCTCATTTGCATGAGCCACCTGAGAGTTCTGTGGTCAGTGTGAACCCAAAAGTGATCCCTAACCAAGTAGGATCTTGGCTTCTTCACTAACTAAACTACTGCAAAGACTTCCCTCAATGCTGCTCTCTGGGGAGGAGTTACAGGCTAATAAAAGCAACTGATCCTGAATCTCATCATTCAGCTGTGGTAACGCTGTCCCTATCTCATGTTCTGAAGCATCTAATTTGATTACAAACTATCTGCTGAAAACAGTATTGGTGTACAAGTATTTTGTACAGTGCCTCTTTCAGAGCATCAAAAACATTCTGAGTATCTTCAGTCCATATACCTTTCTTTAGCTGTTTCTTAAAAGTCTGCTACAATGATGATATACCACTTATCAATGATCTTGACAGACCTAGAGAGACTCTGACCCAAGCCTGTTTTTTGGGAGGCTCCCAAGCCGTGATTGTCCAGATTTTGGGATGGAGAGGCTTCACATGTCCTCCGCCAACTCTGCTCTTGTTAGCCTTGGTAGTAAGCTCTGCCTATTGCAGGCCCAGAATTGGTTTAGGTGTTCCTTTGATAAGGGATGATAAACTTAAACATCACTGTCAGGTGAAGATATGGATAGCAATATCATCAGGATAGGTTGCTCCATAGGTATCCAGCTCATAGAGTAGCCCATTTACTAGCCCCTGGAAGGTGTCAGGACCTATCTTTGACCCTAAGGGCATTCTTATGAATTGAAATTATGATCTCTCCTTTGCGTCCTTACTAAAGGCAATCTGCCAGTATAAGGAATTTAAATAAAAATTGGTGACATACTTGGCCGACCCCTACAGGTTGAAGAGCTCATCAGCTCTTGGAATGGGGTGTGTACCACTCTGGTGACTGCATTCAGGCCTCTGTAGGTCATGCAGGATTTGAGTTCTCATCCCTTATTTTGAGTTAGCCCTGGGGCACCCGCACCCCTGGCCACCCCAGGGACTACTAGAAGCCTCAACCACTCCCAGGGACAACATTTATATTTTTGGAACTTCTTCCTTGATGCTGCCCCTTACTTTGTTGAGAACCTCTGCTCTTGACAGCTAAGGTGTCTGCAGTGTCAATATCATGAACACACCACAGAGTCAGTCCAGGTGTCAGGGAGAACAGTTGATCAAATTGCCCCAACAATTGGTGGCACTACCTTTACTTCTCTGTTAGTGTGGGGATGAGCACTACTTCCCAAACCGAACCATCCTTTGCATTGTGGAATAAGACATTGGAGAGAGGCTCTCTTTCCTCTTTCTCTTCTCCATCAGTGATGATGAGCATGGTCATATCAGCTTCTGGTAGATTGACCTGGAACACCCAGTAGGGATGTCTGGGGCTACGAAGGGCTATTAGGTAGGTGACCTCACCCAATATATCCAGTATATTTGTCTTAGAGACCATCAAATGCCACAGGCTTCACAATTCACACTTTGCAAATTGGCTGGTATTCTACCAAGGCTACTTTTTGGTCATACCATTGCATAGTAAGCGCCTAGCTGGCCTCAAAGCTCTTGTTAGCCCTCTTCATGTTCTCAGCCATGTTGGATCAAAGGCCAAGCACATAGTCAACCGTGTCCTGTTTAGGTTCCTTGAGGGGATTCTACCACCCTTGCTGGACAAGACTTAAGGGACCTCTGACAGGGTGACCAGAAGAAAGATGAAAGTGGAAGAAGCACAGTCCCTTTTGTAGGTAATTAAAAGCATAGAAGTAGCACATACCACTTCCTACACAGTTTCTTGGACAACCCATAATCATACCATTTATGGTCTTGCGGAATCTCTCCACAAGACCATTAAATTGGGGGTGATAAGGGATGGTGAACTTATACGTCACCCCACACTCTTACCATATAGCCATCAAGTATACTGAGATTACCTCTTTGGGGGACCCTACTCTGGTAAAGATACCAAGCAGGGTCCTGGCCACCAAGGTGCAGGTACCATCCTCAGAAGTATGACATCAGGGTCCCTAGCAGCATGGTCCAGTTTTATATGCAGGAAGACATATTGATTTGTTGGGATTTTGTGATAAGTTCTAGATTTCAGGGGTAGAAGATACAAGGGAAAGTATACATGGCCAGGCCAGGCTTACATTTTCTTGGATGGTATCACCAAAGGTTGTTTGATATGGTGTTTAAACCAGACACATAACAGAAAGTGCTTGTAGCACACGAAAGTGGGAGTTTTTCTCTACAGGATTGAAATGTTTTTAAAATAGTTTATGTAAAATCTCTGGTGTCAAACATAAAAGCAAGGACGGAGCCATTCCAGCACAAACTAAGGGGTGCTGTGTTTGTATAAGAGATTATTTGAGACACATTTAAAGATGCTAAGACAACAAGGAACCATTGAGCCTACTGAGACTTCACTTTGGCTTTCTCCATTGTTGTGACTAGTAATTTGTTGGGGGAACGTAGAGCCTTCATAGATCACTGGAATATTAATCTTCAACTTTGGGTTGATAAAAATCATCTACCTACAATTAAAAAAAATATCATTATGTTGTTTGGTGCTTGCTCTTCTTTAAAATTGGATCTTTCAGCAGACTACCATCAGGTCAAATTTGAATGAAATTCACAACACTCCATTACTTTTGTGTTTCTGCTTGGAAATTATCAGTACAGCAGAATGCCATTTAGTCCAGCATTAGTGGCATCTGAGATCCAAAGAATAATGGATCAACCGTTCAAAAGGGTTCATTGTATTTCAGGATCACATGTTGTTATTTGTTCCTAATATGTAAAACATGATTGAGGGTTGTCACAAGTGTTAATAATTTTTAAAATAAGAGGAGTTGCACTACAGAAAGGATGAATGTTTATTTTTTAAAACAACAGTGGAGTATTTAGGCCGTATAGAGTCTAAAGATGGCATTTTGTTACATCCTCGACTGGTTGAGTCTATTAAGGAGTAGAACATCCTAATCTTAAGGAAGGTTTGAAGTCATTTTGAGGATGTTGTGTTATTCAAAGTTTTTGCCAGAGTATGCATCTCACATAGAATGCCTTATGACGATGAGGTAGAAAAATGTGGCATTCAACTGGAATCAGTAAAATGAAATGGCCTTTTAGTAGAACAAGCGCTTTCACACCTTTAAATCCTTCCTTTCCTTAGACTACACCTGTGGATGCTATTAATGAGGGCTTAATTGTTGTATTGACCCAGAAATCTGGTAGCTATAAAAACATCATACTTCACACTTCCAGAGGCTTGAGAAAACTAGAGATGCTTTTTTATCCATCATTGAAAAGGAACTGCTAGGAGACGTGTAGGCAGTATAAAAGTTTGAAGTTAATTAATGTGGGAGAAATTTTACAAGTCTAACAGAGCATAAACAACTGATTTATATACGTAGTGGATATAATGCAAAGAGTTATATGCAATGCAATGCTCATCTTTCTTCTAAATTGCTACTCTACCAGTTTAACATCCACACATACAAGGAGGGAAAAATAGGAGGGAAGATGATTTGTCCAGCACCCTGTTGAGAATGAAGCAGAGGGTGAAGTGAATGGTTAAGGAAAAGAGGAATCAGAAGGAATTGGAGGGTAAAGAGATTGATTCTTTGTCACAGTTGATGATGAGGCTGCTAAATTGATAACTAAAAAGGAGTAGGGAGGAGCTCTTCACTCAGGTGTGTGTTTTTTTGCAGGAGGATGGAAAATATGTATTTGAAGGATGGCCAAAAGAAGGACAGATGATGTTTGTTGCACAACGTTTTAATAAGATTGGAACGCAGCTGACTGTAGAAGAAGTGTTGCTCATATGAGCAGATAAATTAGTTCCTCCAGAACTGTTGAGACATACATTATTAATAATGGTCATGCGGGACACTTGGGGTCAACATTAACCAAACACAGTTTGCAATCTGGTTTCTGGTGGCCAGCAATGGAGGTTGATAGTTTTTTCAGGAACTGTTCTGTATGTGCTAGAAAGGAAAAACATGAATGATGTTACAAGAGGGCCTTGGGAAAAAATTGGGACAGTTTTTTTAGGTCTTGTCTATTCTCTTGAAGCATGACATAGATATGCTGTTGTTTTGTAGACTATTTTTCAAAATGACCTAAGTGACATTTATGGCAGAACTTAACACCAGAAATATAATTACATTCTTCAAAGATGTGTTTTCCATGGAGAGATTTCCAGAATGGGGTCAAGTTTGAGAGCCATTAAGTGGAAGGTTTCTCCAGAAAGTTAGATGAAACAATAAAAGACTGGCTATATCACCCCCAAACTAATGGCCCAGGAGAGAAGGTGAACAGGGTGGTATCTGAATATGTCAAATGTATGGTGGCTAACAAGTGCAAGGTAATTAGTGCTATTAGAACTAGAGGCCTAAATATTATGTAGGTGGGGTCCAACCGACGTCCAATGCTGCAGTCCAACTGCCGTATTATGATGTGCGGCAGTCAGAGGCAGCAGGAGACCAACGATTCCATGGGCTCAAGGAGCCCGTTCAACCATCGGTAAGAATGTAATATCCTACAATAGCGCACTGCCGTAGGGATTATTAGGTCCCTATCATACAGCCTTTTAATGGTGGTCTGATCACCATTGAAAGCCTGTTGAAAATTGATTTTGGGGGGTCCTAGTTGGGCCCTGTCCCTTTGCGGCCTCCCCTAGGAGACCTAGGGGGCACCTGTGGTTTCCCCCAAACATCCAATCTCCATGAGCCAGGCACCACATGGTGCCTGGCACATGGTACATGGATGCTTGTAAACATCCATTTTTCTAGTGCAGCTTGTGCTGCAGCACATTTACAGCCACAGCACAAGCCACAATAGAAGTTGCATCCTAATTCAGATGGAACCGCCGACTACTAGTAGGTCGGTTTCCATTCTGAGATGATGTTGGCTTGATTCGTGTGTGACCGACATCGTAATTGGGGCCTACGTTATGGATCATTTATTTGGCTACAGGTGTTGCTCTGTTTTAACTATTGAAAAAAAGTCAACCTATTTTCAAATCACCTCTTGCATGGATGAATATTAATTCCTGCAACAAACACATTTTGAATGATGTGTTCAAATCCAGAGTTGAAGTAGCACAATCGAAAACATTTTTTTATAAAAGAAAGAGTTAAAAATATGTTTTCTTTCATAGTTGGGGCTGCTGCTTGCTTCAGAATGGCATTAGAGTAGGTAGTAAACAATGTAAATGTAAATGTGGGTGTACTTGTAAAGCGCACTGCGACTCCAAGGAGTATCCTGGCGCTGAAGACCGCTGGGGAACCCATCCTGGTTTTCCCTGTGAGATGGTCCCTTTTCTGGGTATCTCCAAGGTGAAACCAGGCATCCCCGGCGTCTGTAGGGGGCCGTTGTAGAGATGAGGCAAGCTTAATGCCCAGAGTTGCCAAGTGTGTTCCCTGGTTAGAGTAGGCACCGAGGCAAGAATTATCGAGTCCGTTTTGACCCTGGTCCACGACCCTGCCGCGTCGGGCATTGAACCCTGGTCCCGGGCCGTTCTCTGCTTACAGGTCTGCCGCCTCTAACCAGTGAGCCACACCACTCTACAATGGTGAAATGCCAAAAAGATTATCATGTTAAATAAGAAGGTATTGAAAATGAGCGGGACAGGAGTGTCTGAAATCTCCAATAAACTTCCCAAGGTTGGTATTATTCCTGTTCATAAGAATATGAGGAAACGTGATGTTCCTTCACTTTATAGAAGATGATTCCTACTTATTTCCACTTATGCTTTTGTAAGGAGGATCGTGTTTTATACATTTAGTTTCTTTAGTGTTTGTTTTTGTTAGAGTAACATAATATTTGTGTGTAGGGTGTCTGAACGTTCTGGTGTTTCTTGCATACTGTGGTGCTTGAAATAAATCTTACGAAATGAGAAGCCAATGTAGTACTTTCTTATTAGTTTTAAGTGTAAAAGAATGTTCTACTTAAAAACAAGTCAGTTGGAATCCCACTTGCTTTTTAATGGTGGTACTGGCAGAGTACTGCATGTCTTCTGTCATTACATTTATCAATTTATTACTGCACATATCGAGTCTGTGATTTTCTATTGAAGGGCACCACAGTGACTTTGGGTCAGATTGACAAGCCCCTACGCTGCCAGTGCATCACTTTCTTCGACTCACTAGTGCCGCAGTGCGGTGCTCCATATTTACAAGGCCACATAAAGCCACCCTGTGAGGCTTTTCATGGCCTTGTACATACGGTTCTTTTTCACGCAGGACTTTGGGTGAAAGAGGGTGCGATGGGTGTTGCTCTGGGTGTTCCCACGTAACACCTATGGATTCTGCCAGATTCCCCGATTTGAAACATTTTGTAAACTTGGGAATATACCTCATGCAATTGTTTTTGTGCAGAAATGTGTCCCTTCATGCACAAAAACAATCTGCCCTAAAACGCAGACCCCCTTGGTGTAAGGGTCACCTGCATTGGCGCATGGCAGCCAATTGTGTGCCAGCTCAGGGGAAAGTACAAGGATGCAACATAGGGGCATATTCTCAAGGATGTATCGCTGAGTTATCGGCACAGCCTGAGTGGCAATTAATTTATCGCCCCATTCACAAGCTGGTGCAAACAGACTATATCACCAGTTTACCTCTGATAGCAGCCGCAAAAAACATCGCCACAGATGACCCCGGCAACTATTGATAATGAGATGCAGAGTAGGCGTTCCCGTGCAAAAAGCTGCAACAACACCACTTCGCAACATTCTCTATGACCAGCCAGATCGGCAATAAAAACCCAAAACAAGTGATAAGGCGTGTTAGCAGCAGGAAATTGACACCTGCTCTGACCTGGTGTAAAGTCGGACCACAGCCTGCACCAGAAAACGGAGCCCAGCCTAGAGCCACACCAGAAGATCAACAAATGACATGGAGCCAATGATCACACAGCTCAGAGCCCCAAGAGGGCAACAACACCCACCGCCACCAACCCCAGGACCCCCTCCACCCCCCAGATCCCCCACCACCTCCCCCCCAAACCACCACACAGGCAAGGCAGACAAAGACAGCGACCTTCAGAGAACGCACCATCCTCACAGACCCAACACCAGAGCATGTCTTTTCCTACTACAGGCTTTAAAGGACAACCATTCTCTGCATCCTGAACTTCATTGCCCACAGACTGACGGTGCCAACATAGCAGATAACCAACCTCCCACCTCAGACAAAGCTGCTGGCCGTGCTGCACTTGTTGGCTTCTAGTACCCTCCTACCCAGAACTGCCAGGGTAGGAGGAGTCTCACAGCCTCGCAGCTAGCCCAATCCAAGTTCCTCACAACGGTCCTGGATGACATCATCAGCTTGGTACGCCACTACCTATACTTCCCCCGCACTGTGCAGGAACAGCTGGAGACCAAGCAAGGCATCTACGCCATAGATGGCTTCCCCATGTGTCAGCAGGCAATTGACTGCACACATGTCCTACTTCAATCAATCAATCAATCAATCAATCAATCAATCAATCAATCATTTGTAAAGCGCACTACATACCTGCGAGGGTCTCAAGGCCCTTGGGGGGGCTATTGATCAAACAGCCAGGTCTTGAGTATCCTCCTGAAGGTCAGCAGGTTTTGGGTCTGTCATAGGCTCTGTTTGTGAGTGTTCCATGTCTTGGCAGTGAGGTGGGAGAAGGATCTCCCACTGGTGGTTGTTCTTCGGATGTGCGGGACGGTGGCGAGTGAGAGGTCTGCAGAGCATAGCTGGCGGTTGGGGATGTAGAAGGAGAGCCGTCTGTTGAGGTAGGCTGGGTCGGTCTTGTGGAGTGCCTTGTGTGCGTGGGTGAGGAGCTTGAAGGATATCCTCTTGTTGACGGGGAGCCAGTGCAGGTTTTTCAGGTGGGTGGTGATGTGGCCGTGGCGTGGTACGTCGAGGATCAGTCGGGCCGAGGCGTTTTGGATGCGTTGTATTCGTTTGATGAGTTTGGTTGGGCATTTCCGTAGTCAAGTCTGCTGCTGACGATGGCCTGGTTGACTGTCTTTCTTGTATCTGTCGGGATCCATCTGTAGGTCTTGCGGAGCATGCGGAGGGTGTTCAAGCAGGAGGAGGAGATGGCATTGACTTGCTTTGTCATTGAGAGCGTTGAGTCGAGGAGGAATCTCAGGTTGCGTGCATGATTGGGGGGTGTCAGGTTTGCCACCAGTGCCTTCGGCCACTAGGGGTCATCCCAGGCTGAGGGGTTGGAGCCGAGGATGAGGACCTCCGTCTTGTCCAAGTTCATCTTCAGACGGCTAGTCTTCATCAGGTCGGCGACGGCCTTAATTCCTTCATGGAGGTTGGCTTTGATGGTGATGGGGTCCTTGGTGAGGAAGAGGATCAGCTGAGTGTCTTTGGCGTAGGAGATTATGTTGAGGTTGTGCTGTTGGGCTACGTGTGCGAGCGGGGCCATGTAAATGTTGAACAGCGTTGGGCTCAGGGAGGATGCCTGGGGTATGCCGCAGATGATCTCAGAGGCTTTGGAACGGAATGGGGGAGGTGGACACTCTGGGTTCTGCCGGAGAGGAAGGAGGTGGTCCAATCCAGAGCCTTGTCTCGTATCCCTGCGGTGTGGAGGTGTGCGCGTAGTGTGCAGTGGCAGACGGGGTCGAAGGCGGCAGAGAGGTCTAGGAGGACGAGTGCTGCGGTCTCGCCATTGTCCAGCAGGGTCCTGATGTCATCAGTGGCGGCAATGAGGGAAGTCTCGGTGCTGTGGTTGCTGCGGAACCCGGACTGGGAAGAGTCCAGTATTCTGTTTTGTGGCCGGAAGTTCTTGAGGTCTCTTGTGTCTGCCTTAGGTTTTTTGAGTAGAGTGTCGATCTCGGCATGTTTCCAGATCTCTGGGAAGGTCGCGGTCTCGAGGGAGAGGTTGATGACGTTGCACAGATGGGGTGCGATGGAGCTGCTTGCTCTGTTGAAGATGTGGTGCGGGAATGGGTCTGATGGAGAGCCAGAGTGGAATATGCACATGGTCTTGGTGATGTCATCGATGCTCACACTGGCCAAGGCTAGCAGGGGGTTGTGGTCGATGGTGTGCAGAGTGTCTGTTGTGTTGCTGTCTGTTCGGACTGTCAGGGTGTTGAAGCAGTCGTGGATGTCTGCTATCTTGCGGTGGAAGAAGGTGGCGAGGAAGTCGCACAGGGCTTGCAACAGCAGGATGTTGTTGGTGCTGGAGCTGGGGTTGGAAGGTTCCTAAATGTTAAAGAGCTCCTTGCTATTGTTGTCGAGGCGGACTTTGAAGGCGGCCCTCATGGCCACCCTGATGAGGTGGTGGTGGTTGCGGATGGCGTCCTTGTGTGCTGAGTGGCTGTCCGGAGTTTGTTCACTGTGCCATTTCTTCTCTAGTTTTCGGCAGTCTTGTGCCCCTGGCAACACTGCACACAATAACGGCAAAAGGAAAGCACACGCATTCCCTCAATGTGCAGTCAATAGTCCCCACCACGTTGCCAGCTGCCCGGGCAGTGTGCATGATTCCTAAATCTACCGACAATCCATCATCGACTAGCGCTACCAGGATGGCAAGGGGAGAGGGAGCTCTTCTTATATTGTGTGTTATTTTTTCCCCTCTTCTCCCTGACCTGCAAAGTAGTGTATTAGAGGGGGGTCCCATAACTTTCATAGATTGGCACCCATGGAAATCCACTGCTCATTGGCAAGTACCAAATGAACACACCACACACCTCAACTCTACAATCATGTCACTCACAACACTGGGAATGCACATGTTACAAACTCATAACAGCCCAACTTATTGTGGGAACCCGGGCCAGCCATGTACATAAGCCATCAATGGCATGGCACCTCAGCCACACGATAGCAGATTGTGGGGAGAGGTGGGGACCAGGCATGTGCGAAGGAGAATGTACACAATGCCAATTGAGGTGTGGATATGATGGGCACACTGCAGTATGCAGACCACACACATATCCAAGTCGACATACACCACTGGTGTATGGAGTGTAGTGGACAGTGGATGTAACCCTGTCGCCTCAGCTAGTGGGGAAGATGCAGCTTGTTACGTTCCCCCCCATAAGCATGAGCAGTGTGGGCTGGCCAAGCATATGCCAGGCCAGCATAGGGGTCTAAATAAAAAGCACGTAACTCTTGGCGTGGTTCTCTTCGCGAATGCCCTACATCTCTGCCAGAGCAGCGCCTCTCATCCTGCATGCGTCCGTCGCCGTCACGGTAAAGTGGTGTTGCCTGCAATCCTGTGTGCCTGCTGCACCCTGTGCTGCTGGTCCCCGAACCTGTCCTGCCCGCCCCTCACACCCAGGCCTCACTGATCACCTGCCGATACCGACGTGTGTCATGGAAGGCCCAACACGTGCAAGCGCAAGCTCCAAGCCTGAGGCCCGTGACCCTGGCAGCCTGCTCAGACCATCACGGCCTCCATGACACAGGCCTGGAGTACTCTTTTCTCATTGACATACTCCACCGGAATACACAGCGGACTAGTATGTGACACATTTGGAACTGAGTCTCGCAGACAATCCACTCCACTCCGCCGAACACCTGCACTTCCGGATCCACACCGACCCCAACACCACCCTCAGAGGAACACTCGTCTACAGACCCCCCGGACCCCGAGCCCAGTTCAGCGTCTCCATCGCCGACCTCGCCAGCACCCACACACTCGCCTCCACAGACTACATCATCCTCGGGGACTTGAACTTCCACCTCAAGAACAACAATGATGCCAACTCCACCACCCTGATCGACAACCTCGCCAACCTCGGCCTCAGACAGCTCGTCACCGAACCCACCCACGCCGCCGGCCACACTCTCGACCTCATCTTCTCCACAAGCATCCACATCGCCTTCAACCACACCACCAAACTCCACTGGATAGACCACCGCTGCATCCACTTCACCTTCAAGAAACCAACCACGCACCACCGCACTCAACAGCTACCCCGCCGCTGTTAGAGCAAAATCACCAAGGACCAACTGACCTCCACCCTCGCCCAGAACCCACCCACCGACCCCACTGACCCAGACACCGCCACCCGTAACCTCAGACAGTGGATCGACGACTGCACCAACACTCTCACCCCGCTCAAGAAACACTCCATCAACCACCACAGCAAGAAAACTTCCTCGTTCACCGAAGAACTCCAGACCTCCAAACGGACATCCTGGAAGCTGGAGAAGAAGTGGCTTCACGACCGCACACCAGACAGCCACACAGCCATCCGCAGACATCACCACCTCATCATAACAGCCAAGAGATCCTCCTTCAAAACCCGCCTGGATAACAACACTCATGACAGCAAAGAGCTCTTCAACATAGTGAAGGAACTATCCACCCCAGCACCAACACCAACGACATCCCGCCCTCACAAGATCTGTGCGACTCACTGGCCGCCTTCATCCACCACAAGATTGCCGACATCCACGACAGTCTCAACACCCCGTCCGACCCGGCTACGACAGACCCCACCCCGAACGCCACCTGCACCAACCAGCTAACCTCCTGGGCCAACGTCAACGACAACGAGACACGCAAGGTCATGAACTCAATCCACTCAGGACCCCCGTCCGACCCCGCCCGCACCATTTCTTCAACAAAGCAGACGCAAACATCGCCCCCCAACTACGGAAGATCATCAAATTCTCCTTCAACTCTGCAACCTTCCCGGAAAGCTGGAAGCACGCCGAAATCAATGCCCTCCTCAAGAAATTCAAGGCGGACCTCAAGGACCTCATGAACTTCCGGCCCATCTCCCAGGTCCCCTTCCAGATGAAGGTCATCGAGAAAATCCCCAACATACAGCTGACCCGCCACCTCGAGGACAACAACATCTTAGACTCATCCCAGTCCGGATTCAGACAAAACCACAGCACCGAGACAGCCCTCATCGCTGCCACAGACGACATCAGGTGCTAACTCGACAATGGCGTAACTTCAGCCCTCATCCTCCTGGACCTGTCAGCCACCTTCGACACTTTCTGCCACCGCACACTAAGAACATGCCTCAAAGAAGCCGGAATCCAGAAGAAGGCCCCGGACTGGACCACGTCCTTTCTCTCCGGTAGAACCCAGAGTGTCCGTCTCCCACCCTTCCTATCCAAAGCCACCGACAGCATCTGCGGCGTACCCCAGGGCTCATCCCTCAGCCCGACCCTGTTCAACGTCTGCATGGCCCCCCTCACACAAAAGGCCCGCCAACACGACTTGAACATCATCTCCTACGCCGACGACACCCAGCTCATCCTCTCCCTCTCCAAGGACCCTCACACCGCCAAAATCAACCTCCATGAGGGAATGAAGGCCGTTGCAGAGTGGATGAGGAGCAGCCACCTGAAACTGAACTCGGACAAGATGGACCACACTGGGACCAGCACCGACACCCACGGACCACGCACGTAACCTAGGATTCATCCTCGACTCCTCCCTCTCCATGACCAAGCAGGTCAATGCCGTCTCCTCCTCATGTTACAACACCCTCCGCATGCTTTGCAGGATCTACAAGTGGATCCCAACCGAAACCAGAAGAACAGTGACCCAAGCCCTAAGCCCTCGTCAGCAGCAGGCTGGACTATGGCAATGCACTCAATGCAGCAATCCCGACCAAACACCTACAACGGCTGCAACCCATCCAGAACGCCTCCGCCTGCCTGATCCTCAATATCCCTCGATGCAGCCTCATCACCTCCCACCTGAGAGACCTGCACTGGCTCCTCGTCAACAAGAGGATCACCTTCAAGCTCCTCACCCACGCACACAAAGCACTCGACAACACCGAACCAGCCAACCTGAACAACAGACTCACTTTCTACACCCCCGCCCGCCAGCTCCGCTCCGCCAGTCTTGCCCTCGCAGCCGTCCCTCGCATCCAACGAGCAACATCCGGTGGCAGATCCTTCTCCTTCCTCACCACAAAGACCTGGAACGCCCTCCCCACCCATCTGCGGCAGATCCAGGACCTGCTCGTCTTCAGGAAGCTCCTCAAGACCTGGCTCGAACAGTAGCAGCACCCCTCCCCATTGAGACCCTCACGGGTAAGTAGTGTGCTTTACAAATTCCCTGATTGATTGATTATGCTATGGCAGAGTACATCTTTTTATGGCTGAGTTTATATCACTATACTCCCTTCGATGTGGTGCCACCAAGTCTGTGTATAGCATTCCAACCACACATGTGTGTGGGTCCACGCAGACTACTGCCCTCGGGCCACACTGTGCTTGAGTAGGTCACACATTTGGAACTGAGTCTTGCTTTAGCAATGGAGTTCATATCATTGCACGCAAGGAGATGTGTAAGAGGAAGACGCTTGTCAGTCAGGGGAAAAAAGGATCATTGTTATGGAGGTGATCGAGCACTACCAACAACTGCCCTGGTGTCACAAACTCTGTGCAACACGTGGCTGTGGGCCCCTGCTGACCACTACCTCCATCCTACACTGTAGTCAAGTAGGTCACACATTTGGGACTGAGTCTTGATTAGGCAATGGCAGAGTTCATATCGTTGTACCAGCCTCATCGCAGACTGCATCCCCTCTCAGCCCCGGTGCCACTAAGTCTATTCTCCGAAATTCATGGAAACTCTCTGGTTGAACTTTGGTGGCGACTGAGTCTGTGGACTGGGGGTTGTCTTCATCCTCATGTTGCTGATACCGAATTGGTCATGAAAATGAGGCCGTAGCATTGCACTCCTCCATTTGCTGCTTCCGGACGGCTTCCGCCCTGTGCATGGTGCCCTGGGGGACACTGTCCACTGTCCCCCGCAATCCTCCACCACATTCAACTAAGACATTGATGAGGCCCGCTGAGTCTGCGAGGCTCTACCTCAATGCACTGCAAGTCACCATCCCTTGGCGGTCCACCTGTGCCTGCCGCTGTGCATCCTGGGTCACTAACTCTGGCAGCTCAAGTCAGGGACCCTGTCTGCTGAGATATTGGATGACCTCTGAGACGATGGCCTTGGGGCCTTCAACACCATGTGTCTGTGGCCCTGCACTGTCTGCTGCCTCCGGCCTTAACTGCAGTCCACCAGGGTTCACAACATCAAATTGAGTCCTGCCCGGCCAAAGCATCACCGCAGGAGGCATACGCCACTACCAGGACCACCTCCAAACGCCAACTACCAAAGACGGAACAGTCATACTGGCAGACTAGCAGAGTTACTTGATAAGTAGTGTGGAGGGAAACTCCCTCCTACAAATGAGTGCGCTGGTTTGCAATGAAACTCTAAGGTTCCTTCACCACATTTTTTTCAAAGATTCCTCCGTAAGTTATTCCATATATTACAAATCAATGATCCATACTAGTAATCCTTGTGATTATTGTTTTTTATTTCACAATTTCTTGCAGGTTATCTTGCCAATAATCAATACAACTTTAATACCCATTGCATTTCGGGTCCAAAGGAGTAGACCCTTCGTCAGGGGACTATGGAATGAAAGGAAACAGGACCAATTAATTCACTGTCCAATGTACACAAAAAAATCAATACAGTTACCTCAGTGGTAAAAATGAACTTCCTAAATTATTACACACTATCCTCATATTCCATACCAGTCTAAATCAAAAATGCGATTCGCCACCTCACAGATAAAAAGAATTATAGTACACGATCGCTTGGCTTTAAATATACGATCACACTTCAGTTCTACTTAAGTATTGTAAACAAACTAAACTTTACCGGTACGATATGCATGAAAAAACAACACATATATGTGATATTGACATTGTGTAAGTGCAACATTCAAATACAATACAATGTAAATCGAAATGAATAAAAAAGAACATGTAATTAACTTAATCAGGATAGCAAGACTCAGTTCAAGGGTCACGGATATGGTCCAAGCATATAGTTACAAAAATGTACAAAAAACATGAATATTCTATTCGGTCATTAAGCCCAATGGGGTGGGCAGAATTAAGTTTTTTGATCCAGTAATATTCGCATCTAAATCTTTGCTTAGAAGGATCCAGGTCGCTGCGTGGGGAGATTCTCTCCAAAACCGTGAATCTTAACTGAGAAATTTGGTGTCGAGCTTCAAGCCAGTGGCATGCAATAGTGGATTTGGAATTCATGAGTCTAATATTGCTCTTGTGCTCAGTTATGCGTGTTTTGACTTTTCTTTCGGTCTGTCCTACATATGTTTTGCCACACGGGCATTTGATGGCATACACGCAATTCATAGTGTCACATGTACTGTTGTGTTTCAGTTCAATTTGATACCCTTTGGTGGGGTGGGTAAATTGATTTCCCATAATCACATTTCCGCAATGGGTACAGTTTTGGCATTTTTGCATTCCACGAAAGGTCATAGTGGGTTTCTTCGGAGTGTTCAAAAGTTCCTTAATGTTTTTCGACCTTTGAAACGCAAAAGTTATTTTTTCATTGTAAAGATCTTTTAAATCTGGCTCTTGCTGAATAAGTCTCCAATGTTTGTTAACAATTTTTTTGATTTTAGGTGCATCTGTAGAGAATTTCAATACACATACAGTTTTAGCTTCTTGGGTTTTTGTTGACTCTTTTAACATGCTGGTTCGAGACCGATTTGCCACTTTATTTAAAGATGTTTGCAATACATCATTTGGATATCCTCTTGATTGATATTTCATTACTTGTTCTTGCAAAACTTTGGACAACTCTTCTTCATTGGAGGTGATTATTTTCATTCTTATAAATTGTGAAGTAGGTAAATGTTTTTTCAAAGACATAGGATGAAAACTTTGAAACAATAGTGAAGAGTTTGTATCTGTTTTCTTGATGTGGACGTTCGTGTTGATGATGTTATTTACAATTGCCACTTTAACATCAAGGAATGCCATAGATTGTTCATCTATGGTGTGGGTGAATTTGATCCGTTCATTACATGCATTGAGTGCAATGATGTTGTTTTCCAGGTCTTCTCTTGCTCCTCTCCATATTATGAATAGATCATCAATGTACCTTTTGTACATAATCAAATGTTTTGTCCATAACGGGTTTTCAAGGATGTGCTCGGTTTCAAATTTGTTCATAAAGATATTGGCGTATGAGGGCGCCCCCCCAAAACCCATAGATGTGCCGCTACTCTGGTTATAAAATTTTCCGTCCCAATCAAAATAGCTGCAAAACAATGCAAATTGCATGAGTTGTATGATGAACAGTTTCTGTTCCTCTTCAAAGTCACTGTTTAAAAGGCTCCATTCTAGTGCCTCTATACCCTCGTTGTGGGGGATAGAGGTGTAGAGGGCGGTAACATCAATGGTGCACAGTAAGTATGTTTCATTCATATCTAGTACAATATTTTTCAACAAGTTCAAAAAAGCCGCCGTGTCTTTGATATATGTGGCACAGTTTTGTACAATCGGTTGCAAGAACCTATCAACAAATTTCCCTATTGGTTCAGAGATTGACCCACACGCAGAAACGATGGGTCTGAATGGCGGGTTGTTAAGATTCTTATGTATTTTCGGTGTCATGTACAACTTCGGTCGTCTGGGGTGTTTCATTTCAAAATACTGTTTAGTTTTTTCATTTATCCACTTCATCTCATGGGCATGATTGATGATTTTTTGTAGAATCAGTTGGTATTCTTGTGTAGGATCGGATTCTAGTGGAAGATATATATCGGGGTTGTTCACATGATCATTCACATTTTTTGTATAAAAATCAGTATCCATGACCACAAGGGCCCCTCCTTTGTCTGCCTCTTGGAATGTCAGTCGTTTGTTGTTGTTCAGATTTTTCAAGGTATTCCATTCACTAGATGTGAGGTTACTTTTTTTAGGTTTGGTGTATGTAATTTGTTGAACATCTGTGAGGACCGATCGCTCAAAAGCTTCGATTGTTTTATGCGTGAATGGGGCACAGAATGAGCTTTTAGGTCTAAATTCTTTCTCCCAAGTTTTTTCAGCTTGAACTTCAGTGGAATCTTTAAAGAAGTATCTTAATTTCAGCGATCTGAAGAATTTAAACAGTGCAATATCTGTTTCGGCTGGGTTGGAGCAATATGTAGGTACAAATGTCATCCCTTTGTTAAGAATTTTAGTTTCAGCTGGTGTAAGTTGTTTGGATGAAATATTAACAATTAGTTGGTTTTCGTTTTTTGACTCCTTGTCCTCTCTGCAATGCTTTTTTCTGTTTCCACGTCCTCTTCTTGTGGTTCTATAGTTATTGGTGGAGCGTTTGCAGCAGGGCTGATCTCTAAAAAACTCACTTGCGGGGTCACATTGCTAGTTGAAGGTTTTGCTCCTGTATTATCTATTGGGATTGTAGTTTTAGTGATAGGTCTTCTTGTGGATGCTATATCTGAATCAGATACAACGCTTTCTTGAGATGATGATGTGGTGGTCTTTTTCGATTGTTGCTGTTGTGATTGCCATTTCCTTTGATTATAAATATCGGCCCAAGTATAAACCTCTTCCAGATTATAATCCAAGGTATCTCTGCGATATTTGCGAATTTTTCGTTCATTCACTTCTTTTGCATATTTATCTAGTTTACTGTTCACATCTTCTAGAGTTTTTTGCAAATCTGGGATTGTACTGATTTGTGTTTTTAAGGTCTTGATTTCTTCCTCTATTTCTGTCAATGCTCTTGAAAGTTCTTCCACTATAAGCAGAATCAAATCCAGCGAACATTTATTTAGAATTTGATACCAACGTTCAATGAATTTCTTGCTGTTTTTACACAACATAGGCTTGAGGGCTATCCGGAGGCCTCTGAGTATTCGTTTATTTTTATGATAGTGTATGAGCGTGGTGGCATGCATCCTCTGGTTAATTTCTTTTTTACTCATATACTCAAATTGACGTATTAACTGTGCTGTAGTGGTTTTCTGAGGAGTGAATTGTCTGGTCTCCTGAATCAAATCATAAATTTCTTGAGCTGCTTCTGGAGTGAAACCTAAAGTTTCAGCTTTATTGGTAGTAATTTGTGCAATCTCATCTAATTGCATTTTTGTAAGTTGGTGCTACCAAGGATCGGTAGGGCTGAAAGTGAATAACTGTGGAGTTGTTATCGTGGTGAACTCTAAATTTCCAAAATGTTTTAAACGAGTAGGTCTTGAATTAACAATTAGCGCGACTCATGTCACAAGGCGTCCTTCCCTTGTCTTAAAGTAACTTGATAAGTAGTGTGGACGGAAATTCCCTCCTACAAATGAGTGCGCTGGTTTGCAATGAAACTCTAAGGTTCCTTCACCACATTTTTTTCAAAGATTCATCAGTAAGTTATTCCATATATTACAAATCAATGATCCATACTAGTAATCCTTGTGATTATTGTTTTTTATTTCACAATTTCTTGCAGGTTATCTTGCCAATAATCAATACAACTTTAATACCCAATGCATTTCGGGTCCAAAGGAGTAGACCCTTCGTCAGGGGACTATGGAATGAAAGGAAACAGGACCAATTAATTCACTGTCCAATGTACACAAAAAAAAAAATCAATACAGTTACCTCAGTGGTAAAAATGAACTTCCTAAATTATTACACACTAATGTTGAGTCTGTACGTCTAAAACAGCTCTAGTACGTCAATGCAATGTAATATCACTTTCCTCATATTCCATACCAGTCTAAATCAAAAATGCGATTCGCCACCTCACAGATAAAAAGAATTATAGTACACGATCGCTTGGCTTTAAATATACGATCACACTTCAGTTCTACTTACATTCGACCATCCGGTCTGCTACACGCAAAGTGCTGGCTTTTGGCGTTCTCAAGATTACGCGCCAAATGTTAAGGGGCAAACTAATGAGTAAAGTTCCGCTCACGTGATCGGAAAGCCTTCCAATCACGGCAGTGTATTACTCAAGTCATGTGACAAGGTCCATTCTAACTTCAAGGAAGTAAGTATTGTAAACAAACTAAGCTTTACCGGTACGATATGCATGAAAAAACAACACATATATGTGATATTGACATTGTGTAAGTGCAACATTCAAATACAATACAATGTAAATCGAAATGAATAAAAAAGAACATGTAATTAACTTAATCAGGATAGCAAGACTCAGTTCAAGGGTCACGGATATGGTCCAAACCTATAGTTGCAAAAATTTACAAAAAACATGAATATTCTATTCGGTCATTAAGCCCAATGGGGTGGGCAGAATTAAGTTTTTTGATCCAGTAATATTCGCATCTAAGCCTTTGCTTAGAAGGATCCAGGTCGCTGCATGGGGAGATTCTCTCCAAAACCGTGAATCTTAACTGAGAAATTTGGTGTCGAGCTTCAAGCCAGTTTAGAAAAGGGGGTTGTGATGAACAGAGTGTCTGAGTTAAACAGACCACTCTTACCCAGTCCAAAGATCAGGGCTTGATCCATCACCGTTATTTATCTCACTGCCCCATCCCAGATCAGAACCTGGCTATATGCAAATCAGTCTGTCCCTGGCCCAGTGCATCATGGGAACAGGGCAGACTAAACTACCAAGCCAATTCTTCACCAGAAAGGAGACAAGCTACCGGGGACCGGTTTCTGGCATTTCAGCCTTCTTCGGCCCGGCTTGCTTGAATCCTGATGGAGCAGTGAGAAAGGGACTCATGTCTGAGTATACCCTGCCACACCTATAGTGGCCAAGCCAGTGGCATGCAATAGTGGATTTGGAATTCATGAGTCTAATATTGCTCTTGTGATCAGTTATGCGTGTTTTGACTTTTCTTTCGGTCTGTCCTACATATGTTTTGCCACACGGGCATTTGATGGCATACACGCAATTCATAGTGTCACATGTACTGTTGTGTTTCAGTTCAATTTGATACCCTTTGGTGGGGTGGGTAAATTGATTTCCCATAATCACATTTCCACAATGGGTACAGTTTTGGCATTTTTGCATTCCACGAAAGGTCATAGTGGGTTTCTTCGGACACTCGACAACACCGAACCAGCCAACCTGAACAACAGACTCACTTTCTACACCCCCGCCCGCCAGCTCCGCTCCGCCAGTCTTGCCCTCGCAGCCGTCCCTCGCATCCAACGAGCAACATCCCGTGGCAGATCCTTCTCCTTCCTCACCACAAAGACCTGGAACGCCCTCCCCACCAATCTGCGGAAGATCCAGGACCTGCTCGTCTTCAGGAAGCTCCTCAAGACCTGGCTCGAACAGTAGCAGCACCCCTCCCCATTGAGACCCTCACGGGTAAGTAGTGCGCTTTACAAATTCCCTGATTGATTGATTATGCTATGGCAGAGTACATCTTTTTATGGCTGAGTTTATATCACTATACTCCCTTCGATGTGGTGCCACCAAGTCTGTGTATAGAATTCCAACCACACATGTGTGTGAGTCCAGGCAGACTACTGCCCTCAGGCCACACTGTGCTTGAGTAGGTCACACATTTGGAACTGAGTCTTGATTTAGCAATGGAGTTCATATCATTGCACGCAAGGAGATGTGTGAGAGGAAGACGCTTGTCAGTCAGGGGAAAAAAGGATCATTGTTACGGAGGTGATCGAGCACTACCAACAACTGCCCTGGTGTCACAAACTCTGTGCATCACGAGCCAACAACACGTGGCTGAGGGCCCCTGCTGACCACTACCTCCATCCTACACTGTAGTCAAGTAGGTCACACATTTGGGACTGAGTCTTGATTAGGCAATGGCAGAGTTCATATCATTGTACCAGCCTCATTGCAGACTGCATCCCCTCTCAGCCCCGGTGCCACTAAGTCTATTCTCCGCCATTCATGGAAACTCTCTGGTTGAACTTTGGTGGCGACTGAGTCTGTGGACTGGGGGTTGTCTTCATCCTCATGTTGCTGATACCGAATTGGTCATGAAAATGAGGCCGTAGCATTGCACTCCTCCATTTGCTGCTTCCGGACGGCTTCCGCCCTGTGCATGGTGCCCTGGGGGACACTGTCCACTGTCCCCCGCAATCCTCCACCACATTCAACTAAGACATTGATGAGGCCCGCTGAGTCTGCGAGGCTCTACCTCAATGCACTGCAAGTCACCATCCCTTGGCGGTCCGCCTGTGCCTGCCGCTGTGCATCCTGGGTCACTAACTCTGTGCATCTAAAGTCAGGGACCCTGTCTGCTGAGATATTGGATGACCTCTGAGACGATGGCCTTGGGGCCTTCAACACCATGTGTCTGTGGCCCTGCACTGTCTGCTGCCTCTGGCCTTAACTGCAGTCCACCAGGGTTCACAACATCAAATTGGATATATGATGTTACAACGCGGACTTTTACTCCGCATACCGTTACAACGCGGTTTTTACAACGCGGATACTGTAACAACGCATGTATTTACAACGCATTTTTTTACAACGCAGGTACCTTTACAACGCATACCATTACAACGTAAGTATAGGTAAGTATATGTTAATATTAATAATATAATAGTAACTTAATTTTAAAAATATAATTTAATGTAATTTTAAATAAGTTAATTTCCGTTTATTATTTTAAAATTAAATTAATATTACTTTATTTTTACCATGTACCCCTGCACCCCAGAAACTGAAAACTGACCCTAAACACCAAAAATAAATTAAAGTAATTTTATGAAATATAATTTAAATTAATTATTGAAAATTAAAAAAAATATTACATTATTTTTACCCTGTACCCCTGTACCCCAAAAACTCAAAACTGACCCTCAACCCCCAAAAAAATGCATTGTAATTTAATTTAATTTATTTACTATTAAATAATTTAATTTAAAATTAAATGTAATTTATTTTTACCCTGTACCCCCAAAACTGAAAACTGACCCTGAACCCTAAAAATACCCCTTTACCCAAAAACTAAAAACTGACCCTGAACCCTAAAAATACCCCTTTACCCAAAAACTGAAAACTGACCCTGAACCCTAAAAATACCCCTTTACCCAAAAACTGAAAACTGACCCTGAACCCTAAAAATACCCCTTTACCCAAAAACTAAAAACTGACCCTGAACCCTAAAAATACCCCTTTACCCAAAAACTGAAAACTGACCCTGAACCCTAAAAATACCCCTTTACCCAAAAACTGAAAACTGACCCTGAACCCTAAAAATACCCCTTTACCCAAAAACTGAAAACTGACCCTGAACCCTAAAAATACCCCTTTACCCAAAAACTGAAAACTGACCCTGAACCCTAAAAATACCCCTTTACCCAAAAACTAAAAACTGACCCTGAACCCTAAAAATACCCCTTTACCCAAAAACTGAAAACTGACCCTGAACCCTAAAAATACCCCTTTACCCAAAAACTAAAAACTGACCCTGAACCCTAAAAATACCCCTTTACCCAAAAACTAAAAACTGACCCTGAACCCTAAAAATACCCCTTTACCCAAAAACTGAAAACTGACCCTGAACCCTAAAAATACCCCTTTACCCAAAAACTGAAAACTGACCCTGAACCCTAAAAATACCCCTTTACCCAAAAACCATAAACTGACCCTAACCCCTAAAAATACCCCTTTACCCCAAACATATTACATTTAAAAAATAACTATATACTTACCAATACTTACGTTGTAATGGTATGCGTTGTAAAAGTACCTGCGTTGTAAAAAAATGCGTTGTAAAAACATGAGTTGTAACAGTATCCGCGTTGTAATGGATGCGTTGTAACAGTAGTGCGTTGTAAAAAATGCGTTGAAACAGGTGCACACCCATCAAATTGAGTCCTGCCCGGCCAAAGCATCACCGCAGGAGGCATACGCCACTACCAGGACCACCTCCAAACGCCAACTACCAAAGACGGAACAGTCATACTGGCAGACTAGCAGAGTTACTCACACCTGTCATGGATGCCATCATCTGCCTGCTCACCTGCTCAGCACTCCAGGTGCCACTTATTCAGTGCACCACAACTCATGGACCATTTCTGATTGAGTTTTGTGTTTTGGTGAACTCCTGCAGCAATGTGACCTCTGGCAATGTGGGAGACCTGGGATAATTATAAGGGAGATGATGCAAGTGTAACACACCTCACTGCAGCTGCATCAGGAATATCCCAAAGTACACAATCCTAGACAATTTGTTCACATGAGCACGCTCAGCTCTAGTGCCCCAACCTCAGTGCACTGCAACTCATGGACACCTATGTTTTTCATATTGGGTGTACTTGCTCCGCATACCACCATGATGCTCCACAGTTGTCTCTTTGATGCTTGTGTTTTCTGTTTCCGTTTCAATAGTGTTCACTGTTCAAGTTGTTGCCAGCACCAACCACTCCTAGAGTGGCTAGTTTACACTTACCGCACACACATCTAGCACAGGCATCACTGTACATGTGACCCTGCCAATAAAGGGGCCGGGCGCATTTGCCTGTAGCCAGTTGAACAGATTATCTGCGTGTGTCCATGTGGTCATAATGTATGCATGAGGAGCCTGGGCCATACAATATTACATTGTGCTGTGTACAGTGGACGCAAACATGTCACCGCAGGCAGCAGGTAAGACCTTGGATATGTACCTTTGTCTTCACCCACTCAATACATAAGAGGAGTGGACTGCGCTGTCGTATGCAGGTCCAGCTTCGGTGTGTGAATGCTAATTGCAGGGCTCTTGGCGTGGTTCAGTACAGGGAATGGGCAAATGCATGTGTCTCTGTCGCAGTGTGGGTCTCCTTTGTGGGATGTAGGCGTTCCCTGATGGGACTTAAGACATGCAGGACATCCCGCCCTCACAAATGCTCTGTGACTCTATCGCAGACTTCTTTGAAGAAAAGGTTCAGGGTCTGACGAAAGACTTCGAGGTCCCTATACCTGGTTCAAGGAATGAGGATGACAACACAAGGCAGGAGGTAACTCAGTTTACAGCCTTTCGTACAATCAGTCCGGAGGAGACTAAGCGAGCTATTGTGGCAACAAAATCGGGATCACCATTTGACCCGTGCCCTATTGGACTCCTGCATCTCATTGCAGAAATTGTCAACCCAGCAATAAATGACATCGTCAATAATTCACTGTCAGCGGCCAACGTCCCCTCAGAGTGGAAATTGGCAGCAGTGAAACCGCTGCAAAAAAAACAGCTCCCTGACCCCACTATACTATCAAATCTATGTCCCATTTCACTACTCCCGGCACTGTGTAAAATCACAGAGTCAATAGTAAATAAACAGCTCACACGCTTTCTGCAAGATAGTGAAGCATGGCACCCCAACCAAGCAGGTTTCAGGACTCAACATTCCACGGAATCAGCTCTCCTGTTCACTACTGAAACTATCCGCTCAGCCCTAGACCAAGGTAAGAAGGCCGTCCTGATATTATTAGATTTGTCGGCGGCCTTCGACGAGGTCTCACATGTTATCTTAATAGACCGGCTAATAACATCTGGCATCACAGGCACAGCCCTGGAGTGGATAAAGAACTTTCTAAGTGACAAGAGACAAGTGGTGACCTTGGGGAAATTCCGTTCCAGTGAGAAACCACTGTCGACGGGAGTACCTTAAGGTTCCAGCTTGAGTCCGACATTATTCAATGTCTACACCGCACCCCTGATAAAGTTGATATCGTCATTTGGCATAGATGTAATAGCATATGCCGACGATACACAACTTATCCTGGTAATGGATAAAGATAACCAGGTCTGGGAGGAAAAACTCAAATGTTGCCTAACGGCCACTTTTGATTGGATGCGGAGAAACCATCTAAAATGCAACACAGGCAAAACTGAGATCATGCCTATAGGCCCAAAAAATGATTTAATTCCCAGACTATGGTAGCCCGAGAAGGCAGAAATACCGCCTCACACCACCACCTCGGCCCGCAACCTTGGGGTACACTTGGACGCCGACTTATCCTTCAAACACCAGGCGTCAAAAGTGGCAGGCACCTGTTTTGGGGTGATAAAGGGGCTCAGGAAGTTCTTTGACTTGCTGCCCTTTGAAGCGAGGAAAACAGTTACGGTTGCATTAGTGACATCACGCATTGATTATTGCAACAGCCTGTATGCTGGTACCAATAAGGTGGTTACCCACAAACTCCAGATGGTACAGCATGCGGCAGCAAGGCTGGTTTTAAAATGGCCGAGAAAATCCTCAGCAACCAAAGCCCTTAATGTACTACACTGGCTGCCTAGAACAAAAAGGGTCCTGTACAAAGTGCTGATAATCACCTTTCGAGCTGTCCACGACCTAGGCCCTCTATACCTAAGAAAAAAATTCATAAGATACTGTCCAACTCGAGCACTACGATCCTCAAATGCCAACCTATTGACCGTCCCAGGGTTCAGACTTAAAACCCGTGGGGGGAAATCCCTGGCGGTACTAGGTGCAAAAGCATGGAATGTCCTCCCTCCACACTTAAGGGCTCTGGACAAGGAATCAGAATTCCGTAAACAATTAAAAACTTGGATTTACAACCTTCAAGACATAACTGCCAGAGCACTAGTGTGATTCCGGTCCTGGTCACTCCAAGCAGTAAGGCAACATTGACATCAGGTTGACCATACATTGGCGCCAAGATGCTCCTTGGAGCGATTGTAGCGCGGTATAAATGGGCAATTACATTACATTACATTACACCTGCATCTGTGATGTAGTTTGGGTTCCATGAGCTCTGACCTCACCCTTTCGGCCACCTCCTTTTGGCATTCTGACACCTGGCATTGGAATGTGTTGTGTGCCTCGGTGAAGTGTTGGGAGCCAGTCGTGGTGGCGGGTGCTTCCTGCAGTCTGGTCTGTGCAGGGGCTGGGGTCTCCTCTATGTAGATTGGCTGCCCTGCATCTGGAGGTGGGTTGTCTAAGATGTTCATGAGCTGTTGTAGGGCATTGGTGTCGAAGGTGTGGTTCTCCTCTCCAGCATCACTGATGAGTTGTCTGGTCTGCTCTGCTGGAGGTGTTTTTTGTCCCTTTGCAATGTGAAGAGGAGATGCATGTTGACATTGTGTTGACATTTATGTTGGCCCATTGTTCTTGTTTACATGAAGACTTTATGACAATGTACACTGTGACTGTTTGGGAGGGGCTGAATATTTGATGCGGACCAGGGTACATTTGGACTACATGACAGATGTGAGGTTTTAAATGTACAATTTCATCTCACAGTTCCCTGCTATGTTAGATGTGATTGGCCTGTTTCTGCGCATGAGCGGACACAGTTGTGTCCTTTGTTCTGTAGTGTTGGTGTTGCAATTTTGTACCACAATGTTGTCGGATGTGCTGTGAATGCTATGTGTGTGTGCTGCAGTGTGCCACGGGGATCAGGGACACTATCCCATGGAGCCGGGTGCATCAATGGTGCTACGCAGTTTCTTTTTTCTCCCTTTTTTTGTTGTTTTTATAGTGCATTTTCACACCTGATGCGTGGGAATTGCAGGCCTGTAGCTGTTTTTTGCTGATTTCTGTAGCGCGATTGGCCTCATCGCAACTTTTTTTTCGTCCCTATTTGGCATTTTTGCGGCATCGTGTTCACTTTATCTCAGACATTTTACGCGTTATCGTGAGTCTATCGCATGGTACTGCGTGTTGTGAATAGGACATTAACACAGCGTCTGTTTCCTGCGATAAACTGCGATGTGAAGAGTTGCATTCAGCTAATTTTGCTGTAATTATTACACATTCTTGAGAATATCCCCCATAGTTTTGTAAATTTGGCGCTTCCTGTGCTTTGAAAGTGATACAGCGCGGCGCAGCCAAATGGTTTGCGGTGCAGCTCTGTGTCACTTTCTTGTAAATTAAGCCCTTTTAATCGGAATGTAGAATAAGTTCATTGGATTTTTGTGTAGAAATCGAATCTACTGTTATACTAGCATCAGTGAATCTCCGAGATATTTGTCAATAAAATTATGAAGGCTGATAATACCTCACGGTGATATTTACCAGAAGAACAGCATTGTGACATATTGCGAGCTGAATAATTCACAGAAAACTCCTATAAATGTGCCTTGTGCCTTATATTTTTTGACACAACAAAATTTGGGAAAAGCTGAGCGTCACCTATGAACTATCTGAAGAAAATGAAAGCGTTAAGTGTGAGCATAACATTTTATGCTCGTAGCCTTCTATTGATACAATGTTTTGAGAGATCTCCATGTGGGTCTGTCTGGAACTGTGTTTCTTATTGAAATAGATATAGGTTCAAGTGTCTTATTCCGTATTCTTCTTTTCATAACTCTTTGGATAGTAGATAGAGTCGGTTTGTTGTTCCAAAATGTTATTTTTTTTAAATTGCTTTTCTATTACTTTGGCCGGCATTACCTACACTTCAGTGATTTCTATCTCAAATGCTATTTTCACAGTAATTCCCTTATGTCTGAAATACCTGTTTGACTCATGTGGTGCCTTAAAATGATAATTCTGAACATTCTGGAGATTATATTAGAAATGGTCTGAAAATATGAAATGCCAGCATGACTTACATTTTTCACAACGTTATTCCATGGAACCAACGCAATATAATTTTCATAAAACTGCTCGAAATGAAGTGCTCAGATGTATGACAGAAACACTTTAAAAACACCCTTAGAAGAGTCACAATTTTTCCACCTTAAACATCGTAATTAATGCTTACCTTGCAGTTGAGAAGCAATTTATTAGTGCACATCTTAAAATGACAAATGCCATTGCTTTTGTCCACAAGAGGAAATAGTGTATTGGCTCAAAATTGTGCTGTATGAGCATTCTCCACTACCTGTCCACAATTACTGCCCTCAGCAGAGGGATGCCTTTGGCAATGGAACCCTTAAGAGTTTTCGTGCTTAGAGAAGTTACAGCCTGATTCATCAAGCTTTTTTGCGCTCGCAAAGGGCCAGATTCTGAGAATCCGGCCCTTTGCGAGAGCGATTTTTGCATTTGGGATTCAGCATCCCAAATGTAAAAATCGCTAATTGCGATCTCGCAATTTTGCGAGGAATGACATTTAAGGAATCTCTATTTGAGATTCCTTAAATGCAATTCAACATCCTATTTAAATTTGCGAATTCGCAATTTCTAGGCGCAATGTACCGCGAGGTCAGACCTCGCGGTAAATTGCGAAAACTCAGAAAAATGCATTTAAATGCATTTTTCTGAGTTGCATGTTACACACACACATGTCCTTTGGACATGTGTGTGTGCAACACCTGTGTCACAGATCATTTGAGGGGTGCTACAGGGTGTCCTTTGGACACCCCTGGCACCCTTCAAATCGCTATCTTATTTACGATTAGCAAATTGCTACTCGCAAATAAGGAATACTCACCATTCATTCCTATGTGCCTTTTGGCCCATAGGAATGCATGGGGAGTTTTTCCTTATTTGCGATTAGCAATTTGCTAATCGCAAATAAAGAATGTGTAGGAATCGCAAAAAATATTGCGATTCCTACATGAATCCCGTTTTGCGAGTCCTTAATAGCGATTCGCTATGAATCGGTATTAGGGCCTCGCAAAACGGGAGAATGATGAATCTGGCGGTAAATGATTGTAACATAATAAAAAGGTGTAAAATGGGTAATGCTTAGCTCAAAAATATTTTTGCATATTTGTTCCACTACTGAAATAGAAATCCTAGTAAAAAAAACTAATAATGAAAATATCCCATTTGTTTGATCAAGCGATTTTTTTGTTGTGTTGGAGTCCAAAGAAATTAAAACGAAATTATTGTTGTTCTATTAAATGTAAGGCCAGATAAAGATTTCAGTTGTGAAATATCCAAAGTCCTAAATGTTGAAGAAAGGTACAAAAACAACTTTGATTAATAAACTATTACAAGAACAATACCAATTATCATTAACCTTTTAAAATGTTTAAACTTAGACTGCAGTGCAGATTAACTTTTCAGTTATGAGCAACAAAAACAAAAGTTTAAATAATGAAAATTGATGCACAACCTATGGAAAGGGGCGACCAATTCCGTCCCTCCGAACGTATGGTCGGGTGCCCTGATCCCCCCGGGAAGCCATTCTGGGCGGGGGGCGTGTCCCGGCTGGTATGCCCAAAGCGGCGTAGCCGGGGCGCGCCTTTTCCCACCCAAGAGGGGTTGTCCTAGACACCTACACCGTTGGCCACGCCCTGAAGGCGTACCGGAGGAGGGTACACGCCCTCCCGAAGAGGAATAAAAGGAACAACAATCCAAAGAAGCATCCTCTTGTTCCTGTGCTTGGAAGCTGCACCTCCGCGTTGCACGTGAGCCCTCGACGGAACAAGGAGCCAATTTTGAGAACTTGTAATTTTTGTGTTTCTCTTTCAGCGATTTCGAATCTTTTGGATCCAGGACCGTGTCGAGCAGCAAGTCCCTGAATAACCGACGACAATGCCTGGCAAGAAGGTCGGAAAGAAGGTTGGAACCGATCAAATGCTTCGCATGCTGGTTAAGGACATGGCGAACATGAAGAAACAGATGGCGGCAATGAATAATGTGGGCAGACCGAAGAAGGTCATCGGGCCAGCATTGCCGGGAGTAGTCCCCGCAGGGAGAGGTAAAAGGGCCAGGAATGGGGCGGCAGGGGGGAAGCCCCGGTTCCCGAGTCACCCCCGGCAAGCCCGGTTAGTCCAGTGGAGGCCCCCGTTCCGATCCCGGACGCGGGACAACCGATCCCCGTGGTAGTTATGCCCAATAATGACGAGGATATGCCTCCGGAGTTGGCCGCCCAGTCGGCCGCTTGGCTGGGAAGAAATACGGGAGACACGGCCGAAGAGGCCAGATTACTAATGAAGCAGTTGCGGCAATCGCGAGATGCTGCAAAGGCGAATCTCCCTATTGTCTCCCCCCAGGTTCCCTCGGAACGACCGGCGTCTGGCGTTGGAACAGCAGCAGGATCAGCCACCGATTCGGGTAAGCAGCCGTTGCCGATGGCAGGGGAGGGATCGTTGCCCTCAAGGAGGGAAAGGGTGGTCCAGCATATCCCGCTGGCCACGAAAGAAATGATTTGGGCTGATAAATATGTGAATATGTTTTCTCTATTAACGGACCACCACGAAATAGAGCATGTCAAAAGTCAGAAGGACTTGTTGCACCCGAGCGTATGGCGCGCAAAAATGGCGGCATTCAGGGTGGATGAGACAATTTCTAATTGGGGCAGGGCATTTGCGATGTTCACTGCGATCATGGGGGAGCGTAAGCCTGAAGTGTTGACTGAATTAGCCTGCTACCAGACACGTATAATGGGTTTCTATGAGACATATGAAGGCAATCAATGGTTGGGTTATGATAGTAAGTTTCGTAAGGCCAAGGAGCACGACTCATCTCTGACGTGGGACTGTTTCGACTCCATCTCGTGGCAGAAGCAGCTCATGCCGGGCACGACGAAGTCGTCTTCGCTTGGCGGGAATGGGGCGGGCCCGCCCGCCATTATGCAGCGGCGCCCTTTCGAGCAGGCACCAATAGTGACCATCAATCAAGGAATGGTGGGAATTCGGGTAGGAAAGGGGTCTGTTGGAGCTTCAACAGAGGCAAGTGCACGTCATGTAAGTTCAGGCATGAGTGTGCGGGGTGCGGACAATCTTCACACCCTGAGAGTTCGTGCAGAGTCAAGAATGGTGATACAGGGGGTAGAGGTGGGGCCAAACAGGTCTAACATCGACCGAGGGGCACCACTACCTACCCCCGTAGACATCATGGCAATGATCCCTTGGCTGAACGAATACCCTGATCATGTCTCTGCTGGGGTGTTGCGATACGGTTTCTTGTATGGTTTCCACATCCCGGCGGGGGATTTTCGGGGGCAATCACAGTGTAAGAACCAACTATCGGTTCAGCAGAATACGGCAGTGGTGCAGGCTAAGATTGCAAAAGAGGTTGCCCGTGGCCGGGTTGCTGGCCCATATGGGCGACCGCCAGTCGCTAACTTCATTTGTTCACCGTTGGGAGTAGTCCCCAAGAAGGACCCAGGTGAGTTTAGGTTAATCCATAACTTGTCGGCTCCGAAGGGTCTCTCGGTGAATGATGCGATTGACCCAGGAGTTTGTTCGGTGCGGTACGCATCCTTTGATGAGGCCGTCGCCATGTTAAATCGCCTGGGGCAGGGAGCGCTGATGGCCAAATCGGATATTGAGTCAGCGTTCCGGTTGCTCCCGGTACACCCCCAGGATCAGCGTCTGCTAGGTTTTGTGTTTCAAGGACGCTACTACGTGGATAAATGTATGCCAATGGGTTGCTCCATCTCTTGTGCTTATTTTGAAAAATTCAGTGGTTTTTTGCAATGGGCGTTCACCAGAGCTACGGGTTATAAGCAGGTTATGCATTACCTTGATGATTTCTTGTTCTTGGGGTCAGCCGGTGACACGGAATGTGCACAGGCGTTACTGAAATTTTGCGATCTCATGAAACGATTTGGCGTGCCATTGGCACCGGGAAAGACTGTGGGGCCATTTACTTCACTCGAGTTTCTTGGAATTGAGCTCGATTCAGTGGAGGGATGCTTCCGTCTGCCCAGGGAGAAAGTAAAGAAATTTAGGGCCTCGCTAGAATTGTGTATCAGCAAAGAGAAGGTTACTCTTCATCAGTTGCAACAAGCAGTGGGCCAGCTTAACTTTGCCCTTAGAGTGATACCTATGGCTCGCCCCTTTTCCCGCTCTATTGCACAAGCCATGGTCGGTCTCAAGGAAGGGCACCACCGCACAAGACTGTCTGCAGAGGTTCGCCAGGATATGCGCATATGGTTGGCATTTCTGGCGGATTTCAACGGTCGCGTCGTGTGGAACAAGCCACCAGTCTCCTCCGTGGAGCTGGGTTTGTGGACCGATTCGGCGGGGAGCGTGGGATTTGGCGCCATCTTCGGTAATCGATGGTCGGCACAAACATGGCCGACGTGGTGGCACGACAGTGGGCTCACAGGTAACATTGTGTTTCTTGAGCTGTTCCCCATTTTTGTGGCCTTAAAGACATGGCCGGAGGGGTTTCGAGATCGCACTGTGGTGTTTTGGTCCGACAACATGACTGTGGTTGAATGTATCAATAATCAAGCAGCACGCTGCAGATGGATTTTGAGATTACTGAAGGAAATTGTTCTACTGTGTTTGAGGTTGAACGTCCACTTTAGGGCGAAGCACGTGCCGGGTGTACTGAACCAGGCGGCTGATGCACTATCTCGTTCCCACATGCAGGCCTTCAGGGGTTATCTTCCTTCCGCGGACTTGGTGGCGGCACCATTTCCCGAAGCTCTCTGGTCACTCGGTGCCCCGGATTACAGGACCTCGTGGGAGCAAGTCTAGCGCCCAGGACAAGGAAGGCATACGAAGGGGCGTTCCGTTCCTATTGGTCATTTTTGGGTCCAGCTAGGGGGGATCATTGGGGGCAGGAAGAATATGTCCTGAAGTTCCTAATGTCACTCCACCAGGCAGGCCGATCAGCGGCAATGGCCAATACGCACCGGGCCGCCATTGCCTTCATTGCGCAGGCGCATGGCATCAAGGACCCCACATCGTCCTTTCTAGTAAAGAAGGCGCTGCGTGGTTGGCAACGGCTCGAGGGTCATAGAAGGGACGTGAGGCGCCCGATCGGGCTAGAGAGATTGTCCCTGTTAATGTCCGTACTCCCTGCGACATGTTCATCCCAGTCAGAGGCAGTACTGTTCTGTGCCGCTTTTGCATTAGCATTCCATGGGGCTATGCGGGTAAGCGAGCTGGTTGCAAAGAACAAGCAGGATACGGAGGGAGGTTTGTGTCGAGAACACATTCTGATCAAGGGTGATTCAATGGTAGTCACAATAGCCAGTTCCAAAACCGATCAGGGGGCTATCGGGGACAGTGTTGTGGTCCAGCGCATTCAAGGGTCCCACACGTGCCCGGTCAAATGCGTGGAGGCATATTTGGCGCAAAGGGCAGTATCGTGGGGGGGAAGCTTGCTGAGACACAACGACGCAACCCCGCTGACTAGGTTTCAGTTTCAGCGGGTGCTAACAATGGCAATCGCGGCAGCGGGTTTGGACCCGAGCGATTTTGGGACCCATTCCTTCTGGATAGGGGCTGCTACAGAGGCTACAGCCAGGGGTCTGAGTGTTGAAAAAGTGAAACAATTGGGGCGTTGGTCCTCCAGCTGTTATAAAAGGTATGTGCGGTTGCACATGTTGTGAAGCCAATGTCATGCACTCATGCTTCTTTTCTGTTTGGTTTACAGTTTCGGGAGCAGGCTTTGCGGGGCGGACTGTGCAGTTGACCCGACACCTGGGGACCAGCGGTCAACGATCACCGGCTGAGGAAAGAGTGGTGTGGGTCATTGGCAACTCATACGTGAGGCGTGCTGGGGACGTATTCAAAGCAGGTGACATGATTCACGTGGCTAGGGAATACGGATACAGGGTGACCTTCCACGGAAGGGGCGGGCTCTGTATTGACCAATTGCAATGTTTTATTGAGGGACTGTTAGGGCGGACAAGGTCACCGCCGTCTGTAATCATAGTACACCTGGGAGGAAATGATTGGGTGTCCATTGGTCGACGAGTACTGCTCGAGCGAATTCTAAGCACTGTGAGTTGGTTGGCGAAAAGGGTTTCAGGGTGCATGATAGCATGGTCACACATGATTCCCAGGAAGGTGTGGCGAGGGCCCTCTCTGTGACAGCTCTGAATCATTCGGTTAAGAAAGTCAATAACAAACTAAGTAGGTTGTTTCGTTCAGGACAGTTGCATTGTATTCCGCTTGGATGTATTCGGGGGGGCCACATGTATCTCGAAGATGGGGTCCATTTGTCCCGGGAGGGGAATGTCTTACTCATAGGAGATTTCATAGCTTGGTTAAGGGGTTTGTGAGTTCATGACCTTTAGTAGGAGTTTGTGGGGGGTCCGGATAGCCGGTCAACTATCCGGCCTGTGGCGGTAAGGTCATGATCGGTGAGCAGTAATTGGAAGATCCCTAGAGGTGGGGCGCCACCCATTATGGATGGGAGCGCCCGGCGGGAGGCGGCCATTGGCCCCTCACACGGGGAGGCGGCACCCTATGAGTATGGGGTCGCCTAAAGGGGAAGGCGGTCATAGGCCCCTCCCAGGGGAGGAGGCGGCTACGGCCCCTCCTACGAATTTCCCGGGGCCAGGCCATCCGCGACGGCGGATGTGGTAAGAAGTGTGGGGTGGGAGGGGGGTCTACGCTACCTTCTAGACACCTCACACGAGTCCTCGGACGACCACTAAGATGGCGTTGAGTTGAATAAGGGGCCCCCGCTAAGACAAGGGAAATTGGAAGTTGGCACAGAGGTACAGTCCTCTGTGCGCCCGCCCCTCACAAGTGAGGGGGGATTTCTGGTATTAGGGATCTGACACCGGTTACGACCTTGCCGTTGGCCCGTAATGTTAGGATGTACAATTTTATTTAGAGAGTATGCATTTGCAGGATGTTTAGACTCGGCTAGGAGAACCTTTGTATTAGAGATTTGTTAAGGTTAGCCAATAAACATTGTAATGGATAAATTAAAATTGTACATCATATGAAACTGTTATTTTAATGTTTTACTTTTGTTTCATATTTTAATAAATACGGCCGGGAGGGTGACTCCCTCCCGCCTTCCAAAAGTTCAAGAACTGTGTCCGTCTTCCCATCCTTGGGGATTGTGTTGGGAGGGGGTGACGGGTATCCCGGCCATATGGAAAGGGGCGACCAATTCGGTCCCCCCGAACATATGGTCGGGTGCCCTGATCCCCCCGGGAAGCCATTCTGGGCGGGGGGCGTGTCCCGGCTGGTATGCCCAAAGCGGCGTAGCCGGGGCGCGCCTTTTCCCGCCCAAGAGGGGTTGTTCTAGACACCTACACCATTGGCCACGCCCTGAAGGCGTACCGGAGGAGGGTACACGCCCTCCCGAAGAGGAATAAAAGGAACAACAATCCAAAGAAGCATCCTCTTGTTCCTGTGCTTGGAAGCTGCACCTCCGCGTTGCACGTGAGCCCTCGACGGAACAAGGAGCCAATTTTGACCCACCCACCAGCCCCTTATGGCAATGATTAGTATAACAATGAAGTTGATCTACGGATATTATCTCTTTTTCCAGGATGTTGTTTTATGTAATAAAGTTCAGATTAGTCGATGGTTTTTTAACGCAAGAAAATGAGTTAATTCATCACATGTTTTCTCACTCAAAGTAAGCAGGGTATCACAGTCTAGTTGAAGGATGTGTTACATGTGTAGACGAGGCAATGGTTGATATTGCATAAGTCCAGTTTAGCTGTTTTTTCCGCTCTTCATTTGTTTCAAAACGTCGTATTTATTTTTTGGTCGGGCGGTAAGGTCATGATCGGTGAGCAGTAATTGGAAGATCCCTAGAGGTGGGGCGCCACCCATTATGGATGGGAGCGCCCGGGGGGAGGCGGCCATTGGCCCCTCACACGGGGAGGCGGCACCCTATGAGTATGGGGTCGCCTAAAGGGGAAGGCGGTCATAGGCCCCTCCCAGGGGAGGAGGCGGCTACGGCCCCTCCTACGAATTTCCCGGGGCCAGGCCAGGCCATCCGCGACGGCGGATGTGGTAAGAAATTTGGGGTGGGAGGGGGGTCTACGCTACCTTCTAGACACCTCACACGAGTCCTCGGACGACCACTAAGATGGCGTCGAGTTGAATAAGGGGCCCCCGCTAAGACAAGGGAAATTGGAAGTTTGCACAGAGATACAGTCCTCTGTGCGCCCGCCCCTCACAAGTGAGGGGGGAGTTCTGGTATTAGGGATCTGACACCGGTTACGACCTTGCCGTTTGCCCGTAATGTTAGGATGTACAATTTTATTTAGAGAGTATGCATTTGCAGGATGTTTAGACTCGGCTAGGAGAACCTTTGTATTAGAGATTTGTTAAGGTTAGCCAATAAACATCGTAATGGATAAATTAAAATTGTACATCATATGAAACTGTTATTTTAATGTTTTACTTTTGTTTCATATTTTAATAAATACGGCCGGGAGGGTGACTCCCTCCCGCCTTCCAAAAGTTCAAGAACTGTGTCCGTCTTCCCATCCGTGGGGATTGTGTTGGGAGGGGGTGACGGGTATCCTGGCCATATTGTACGTACACTTCGCAACTGTGGGACTACATATGTATTGCACCAATATCAGGCTCCATAGGTGCCATTGCAAAGAAGTCCATGCATGTTGTAATGGAACAGGAAACAGCAATTACAGTACAGTGATTACCATACACTACCTTTGCCACGCATCCATTACCACAGATATGCCTTTACCGTGCATGTCTTTACCATGCAATTTTCACCACGCATATACATGTACTACGCATGTCTTTACAACAAAAAACGTAAGTAAATATATATCAATACATATATTTACTTAAAAAATCAAAGGTTGCAGGGACGTTATAGTTATGGAATTGAATTTGAAAAACCTTAATAATTCACTTAAAAAATCAAAGGTTACAGGGTCATTATAGTTAGAAAATAGAATTTAAAAAACCTTAGAAATTCACTGAACAAGCCAAAGGTTACAGGGACGTTATTGTTAGGTTTAGATTTCACCCGCCCAAAACCATTGAAATTTGGCATTTATAGTTACCTTATGTAACTATAACTTACACCCCTGCAGTGCAGTGCTTATGAGTTCACAAAATACATCACTCATGACATGGTCAGTGACATTACTCATGACATCTCATATAATATCTCAAATGACATCACTGATGCTATCATTCACAGCACCAATCAGAACCACTTACACCCCCATACTACCTCTTGTATGCAAACTCCCACTCCAATACAACCACTCATATACCCATTCACACACCCATACCAGTTCTCATACACACACTCATTCCTTCAGAGAGGCACTCACACACCCACTGACTCAGTTGTACTGTTATGAGTCCCAATTTACCCCAATATAGGCCCAGGTAGCTGCACAACCTTTTGTGTACATTTGGCCTACCTTGCTCTACAAAACGGCTCTAGCACTGTCCTTTTGCCTAGTTATGTGCCAAATGAATTTCATGTGGTTTTCTTCTAAATCTAGCCTCAATTTTGATGCAAGACAATACTTAGTATCACTGCAGGAATACCATCTTCTGTATAATAACTCTGTACAAAATCATCACTATCGTCATCCTTGAATGACATCCCCGCAGTATAATCACACCACTGAGGGTACCCTTTGGGTATATAAGCACCACATCTTCACTGGGCTATCCAGAGGAGAAGCTTCCATGCTGACACATGACACTGGCGTCCCTGCATGCAGTAACTCCAGCACGCAGTGTTCTGACATCCCTTGCGGGGTGTCCAACTTGAGGCAAAGACGGGGTCCTTTATTCTCTCCCATCAGGTAAAGGGGTTGGCTCTTTCCTAGGGGGATTATTCGCTTCCCACCTACATACATGCTAGGTACACCTAGGTACACTTAGCTAAAATTTGCATCTTAGGAGTATGCTTAATTATTGATATGTATCTATATGCCTGCATACATTCACTGTTTTCGCCCCATGATAGAATTCTACCTTTTATTTACTCTGTTGGTGGTTGCAATCGTATACATCTGCTTCCGTTTAATGGTTATAGCAGCACACATATTTTATACTAGAATGACGCTGCTTATTAAAGGCTTATTGAAAACATCCCCATAGTTTATTCTGTGTATTTCTCTGAGACCTAGTGAGCACGAGTGACTGAACAATAAGTACTGTACTGTTTCCACGATCCCTGAAGGATCAATAGTTGCCAGAAACTATTTGCTCCTTGGTAAGGTTAGGGGGTTTATACTTACATTGTAAGCTAGCTGGTCTAAAGACGAACACATCCTTTGGGAGTGTCTGGTATCAGTCTGGACACCAATCCCTTAGTTTATGTTAACTAAATGCACAGATCCTATCGATCAGTGGGAACTGCATGCCAGAAAAGCCATTCACACACTCATTCACTAACCCATACAACCACAGATATAACCTGTCACTCACCTATGCAGCCACTCACATATTCATAAAACCACAATTTGAGCTACTCACACACCTACTTCTTTACCTACACAGTCACTCACACACTCATTTACTCACCTACAGAGCCTCTCATCACAGCCATTAACTCACTATACAAGCCCTCAAACATTCACTCACACATCCACACAGCCACTTACGTACCCATTCATACATCCTAACAAGCTCTCATACATCTGCTTACTCACCCATAGTCATCCACATGCATACTCTCCAATAAAGGCACTCACATACAAACTCACATAACCAAACACCCACTCAAACAGCCACACACTCACCAATACAGCCACTTACACACATAGTCACTCACTCATACAGCCATCCAGAAACCCACGTACTTACCCATACAGTCAATACACACCCACTTACCTACCCATAGAGCTACTCACACCACTACTCATTCCCCATACAGCCACTAAAATGCACATTCACTCACCAATACCGCCACCCACACAGCATCTCAGTCACCCACATAGCTACTCACACCTCTACTTATAGGCCCATACAGCCACTTATACAGCCATACACACATGGATACACACAGTCACACAGCTACTCACATAATATATGTTACAAGTAGTATCACTCATTAGTACTGCACTGTATATACTAATTCAACTTTTGTAGTAGGTTTGTGTGTATGGGTAAAACTCATAAACTCTTAAAAACACTTAAACTCAATTGATGATGTCATCAGTGATGTCATGTGAGATGGCATCAATGAAGGCATCAGTGATGTAACTGAATGTTTCATGAGTGATATAATATGTGAGGTCATAAGTAACCCTGTGCGGAGTTCGCGGAGTGGGGCTTCGCGGAGCTACGCGAAGTGGGCGAGAAACTACACCCACCTCCGCACTCCGCGTAGCCCCACTCCGCAAACACCACTGGCCGCCAGCCCCACCACCTGCCTCCCTCCCGCCCTCCCTAAATACTTTGAAATCAAAGAATCAAATAATTTAAAAAGCACTTACCTTGCCGCCGCTGCCCGCCGCGTCCCCGGGGCTCACTATCTTCCGTCATCTATACTAATGCGCATGCGCGGGCGGCCGCGCATGCGAATTTTCACAAGAAAATGCGCATGCGCGGGCGGCCGCGCATGCGCATTAGTATAGATGACGGAAGACGGAAGATAGTGAGCCCCGGGGACGCGGCGGGCAGCGGCGGCAAGGTAAGTGCTTTTTAAATTATTTGATTCTTTGATTTCAAAGTATTTAGGGAGGGCGGGAGGGAGGCGGGTGGCGGCCAGCTACGCTCCGTCTGCGGAGCGTGCGTAGTGCCGCCTGGCTCCGCCAGCTCCGCAAAATGCGGAGTAGGCGGCACTACGCACACTCCGCAGACGGAGCGTAGCTGGCCGCCCACCGTTAGTCATAAGCAGTGCATTACAGAAGTGTAAGTTATATTTAGTTCAAGCAACTATAACAGCTGGATTTCACTGGTTTTGTATGAGTAAAATCTAAACCTCTCATTAACATCCCTGTAGAATTCACTCCTACTTAAAATACAGCCAGCACTCATGACAGGTAATCCTTCATCCATTTAATTGCACCAAGTAGCGGCAATTCAGGGAAAGATACATCATGCGGCACTGTCCATTGAAGCCTATTTACAATATCTCTCGTCTCCAAATACATGTTTTGGCTGGTGAGACAGCCTTTCCCAATTTAACCACTCACCATTTTACTAGTTTGTTAAATGCTTTCCTAATCAGTAAACAAAAAAAAAACTTTGAATGCAGCAGATCATTAAAACAATAATCCATTTATTCCTAGAGTAAATGTACACTGTACTTCAACTGTAGCACTTTCATGATGCGAGAAATAGATATTGTGCAAAGGTAAATCACTTAACTCGTTTTGTAATTATTTCTGCAGCAAGTCAATTGCTCCATTAATATTATTCCTTAATGCGACCAATTCATCAGCAGTGCCACTTCAGGCCACAATAAGCTCCTTACAATGCAGTATGCTGAAATGTCTGATACCTGTCGGCACCGCAGGCAACGTCCCCGGTGCCCTGCTCATGGCATTGGTTCAATCTTCAGGATAATGTAATGGGGCTTACTGCAGCTTGTCAGGTCCCCACCAAGAGAGTGCCTAATGTCAAGTACATAGTTATACCATGTTTTCATAGGAAAAATGTTTTTCGACTTGCCTATAAAACTGTGAAGCTGGTTGACGAATCTTCATGAAAGTTTCCCAAAATGTGCAGCACCTGTGATTCTTCTTAAGAATGGAAAGTTTACGTTTCAGGTGCGATCCGTCAAGTGAGGGCCTAGAAAAAGAGGGGTCTCAAAAGAGTTTTTTCCCATGTTAATTTCAATTGAGATTTTAGACAAGACTACAGCCCGAATCGCTGGACGGAATAACACCAAATTTAGCAGAAAGGTGGCTCTTGGTCCAGAAAGAACAGTTTTTGTTTTTTGGTGAACATAGTTTGGTAGTTTTTGACTTATTCAGAAAAATCAAAATGTATATCTCTAGGGAGACAAAGGCTCCACAACAGACTAATATAAACATTCACACAACCAGTCAGTCTTTACTGAGGCACCTGATCACTCACTTATACAGTCAGTGGTGTAGCCACTGAATCCTCCATACAGGCACTCATACACCCACTGATTCACCAATACACCTTGGTATATAATTATATTTAATACTCTTAATCTTTTTAAAAACACTCACAGTCACTGGATGATGTAATCAGCGATGTTATTTGAGATGTCATCAGTGATATCCTCAGTGATGTCACTGACCATGTCATTAGTGACAAAATATGTGAGATCATAAGCTTTGCATTGCGGGGGCTTGAGTTCTAGTTAGTGCAGCTAACTATAACTGCTGAATTTCACTGGTTTCGTATGAGTAAAACCTGAGCCTAAATATAAGGTCCCTGTAATCTTATTTTCCTCTGTGATTTTCTATGGTTTTTAAGCGGTAATGGCCTTTTCCAAGTGGTGGAAAAAGAGGGTGGGTTTCTGATCAGCTTTTAGGAATCACACTGTGTAGGACTCACAGAAACTACCAGGAAGGCTTCTTGGCCCACAAGTCTCCTCAGCATCCAAGAGGACTTCATTCCCCAGACAGTAACGTGCCAGGAGGCATGTTTGCAGACTGATGAAGAAAGGGGGCATGGCCTCCGAAGACCTCCTAGCAATCCTGCTGTGTGGGATTTACTGGAGGTAACAGGAGAGGTTGTTCACCCCAAAGACCATCAGCAGCAAGGGGACTTCGTCCCACAACTAGTAGTGCACCAAGAGTCATGTTTACACGGTAGTAGAGGAAGGAGGCAGACAGCTTAGCAATCCCACTGTGTGGGACATATTAAAGTTAACAGGAGGGGTAGTTGCCCCACAAGTTACCAACAACTACTCCTGTTAACTTCAGGAAGTCCCACTCAGCGTGATTGCTCATAGGTCTTCGTGGCCACTTCCATTTCTCCACCACTCTGCGAATGCACCTCCTGGTGCGCTGATGGTTGGGGGATGATGTCCTCTTGGCTCTAGAGGGTTCTTGGGGGCCAACAAGCCCTCCTGTTACCTTTAAGAACCACACAGCAGGATTGCTGAAAGGTCTTCCGAGGCCACGCCGCCTTTCTCTAATAGTCTGCAAGTGTGCCTTCTGGTGCACTGGCTGGGGAATAATTTCCCCTTGGCTCAAGAAGGTTCTTGGGGGGTCAACTACCTCTCCTGTTACCTCCAGTAACTTCCACTCAGTGCGATTGTTGAGAGGTCTTTGAAGACCATGCCCCCCTTTTACACCACTAGATAAATGTACATCCTGCCTCATTACTGGTTGGAGGATGACGTTCACTTTATTCCTGAGGGTCCTTGAGGTCCAACTACCACTCCTATTACCTACAGTAAGCCCCGCACAGCTAGATTGCTAAGAGGTTGTTGGAGGCTACACCCCCTTTCTCCACCACTCTGCAAACGCATCGCCTGCAGCGCTACCGGTTGGGGAAAGACGTAAATTTCAGTTCTGAGGCAGGAGGCACTGGGCGTCATCCCTCCACCAACAGTGCACTGAGAAGCACATTTGAAGAGTGATGGAGAAAGGGGGCACGGCCTCCAACCACTTCTCAGCAATCTCGCTGTGTGGAACTTACAGGAGGTAACAGAAGATCTTGTTGGCACCCAAAGACTCTCAGTAGCCAAAGGGACTTCATCCCTCAACCATCATTGCATGAGAAGGGGCGATTGCAGAGTGGTGCAGAAAGGGGGTGGGCCTCAAGTGTTGTGCCAGTAAAATTGTCCTTTTTTAATTATGAAGGAAGGTGGGACATCTATTTGGCTGTGGGAACTACATCTCCCTGGGCTAGATTTTTTAGATTGAGGACCCCCTCACCGGGTCAATTACGGCCCAGGGACCACACCCTTGTGGCCTGGATTTCTCTTTTTTAATAAAGGAATGTGGCCACGTACTCTGTTTCACTTGGCTGATTTTGGCCCCAGTGTCTCCATCCCCCAGGGCCTGCCTTTTTTTTACATTTTAGTTTTTTAAAACATGGGACCCCCTCCTGGGTAGATTTTTCCCTTGGATTTCTTCCCCCAGGGCCTGGCCACAAAGACTGGGTGCCCTGGTCCCACCCAGGTCACACAGTTTCTCATCTTGGGAACCTCTGGGGAGCCTCAAGACCGCCTGTGATCCCTGCCGGCTCCCCACATCCTGCGGAAGCCAGAATTGTTGGACAGAGGATGCTGCTGAACATGTAGCTTCCTCTGTCCGAAAGCAATTCAGCTTTGCTTCTAGCAAGCAAGACAATTTTTTCTGTTCTAGGGTACTAGAAGCGAAGCAGAGATTGCTATGGCTTGGCGGCCCAGTTTTGGTAGCAGTGTGTATCCCAGGACATTGCAGTATTTGGCCCTGAAGGTTGGCCATTCCCAGGGCCATCCACGGCTAGAGGAGGGGGCTGTGCAGCACCCCTCCATTACAGGATACAGACCTGGGAAGGTGGCGGTCCCCAGGGCTGAGGGGGTCTGAGAGGCCACACATTAAAATGTTTTATCCCCTGTGAGGTGGTGGTCCCGGGGCAACCAGGGAGGCCATACGGACCTACCCTGCATTAATATGTAAACAAGCCCGGGTGAGGTGGTGGTTCATGGGGCATAATAAGCCCCAGGACGGAGCCTCATGTGCCGCTTTCGTTTTTTGCATAATGCCCACAGGACCTGGCCCACCCAAGGCGCTGGAGCCTGTGCTTTGTTTAAAAAAGAAATTGAGCAGATCTGTGAATGCTGCCAATTTGTTTATAAGAAATGCTTTTTTGGGCACTGTGCGGTCCTAGTGAAACCCCTCCCCCGCCAAGAGGCCAAAGGGGTCAGGGTGTTTCTACAGGGCAGGCTGAATGTTTGAGCAACTCCGAGTTAACACACAAAAAGGTAAGGCTAACTTTTAGCAGTTAGCTATAAACAAATGTGTATGGCCGATGGGGGCTCAATGCAGTTTTTATTTTCAGCAGACGCTGCGCTGCTAGACCACACCAAAATAATTCACAAAGAAAGTTCTTTAATTTTAAGAACACTAAATTAAGGAATGAAACATGCTGATCCACCGTACTAAAGAACCCATATCTATCTACCTGTAGACAGACCCCGCCACTACTAATAAAGTTGTGCCAAAGATTCAGGAAAAGAACAGGACCAGAAAAACTTGGTAGTAACAAGAGTCATACAAGTGAGTCCTTTAGCCATACCATCCTAAATCGTCTAACAAACAAAAACGCTTCTACATGTAACCTGAGACAATCGTTTTTTCTTTCATTTTCAGATTCATATAGGTGATAAACAGAACACTACGAAAATTGCAGTATCCAAGTTCACAAGCACTAACGAGGTAATCTTAGGTACCAGACACACACAGCTTAATTAAATAGAGGTGAAGGACCAACAACTTAATTGTTCCCCCCTTATCTCTCAACAGGTACCCAGTAAAGCCCTGATGAAAAACCCTGTAACTCAGGAACAGGTTTGGAAACGCGTTGGCTGTTTCACAATTTCCGCATCCACAAAGGGCTATAAACGCAAATGTGCACGCCCAAGTGGTGTACACATTCAATAAAGTTATGCTAAAAAACTATCCCTAGTGAGATCAGTCCTTGATTATAGCCAAACAAAAAGGTTGCAGGATTGCAGAAAAGAAGTAATAGGGCACTATTTCAATCAGTTTTGCAAATATTGTCAATTATGTATTTGTTCAGCGTATAATTGTTTTGTGTAAAAACAATGTATATACGTTTGTGTACTCTATATGAATGGCAATGTGCAAAATTCAGACAATTTTTCAATGATTTAATTGTATGAAGTGAATTAACTCAAATACTTGATAAAAATATATCGATACCCTAGAATTAAATTGAAAGGATATATAATCTGCTTTGAATAAAGAGCAGCTTTAACTGAATCAAGACCGAGCTTCCTTGATATTAGTACTACAAATCCCTCCACAAAACCGGTCCCCAATACCTCAATGTAAGAATCTCTTTCTGCCCACCCAAGAGAAACCTCCCCTCTGCCGACCTTGCCCTGGCTGAAATCCTACATATCTCCACAGCCAAAACAGGAGGAAGAGCCTTCTCCTATATTGCACCCAAGACCTGGAACAGCCTCCACACAGCAAGCATTCAGGAAGATCCTCAAGACCTGGCTCTCTGAATGAGATGGAGTTGCTCGAATTCCCCATCCCCCAGTGCCTTGAGACCCTCACGGGTGAGTAGTGTGCTTCACAAATCCCTTACTGATTGGTTATTTCCTTCCAAAACATCAGAACATGGAGCAAACATAAATCCGCAAGTGCTCAAAATGTGTTTGCAATGGCTGGGGAATCACCAAATGGCTAACAATGCACATTTATTTCTACATTCAGTACAAAGGAGCTTTCTTCTAACCTTAATCAATAGACTTCAATTAAGGTTTCAAAAAGTTGTAGATGCAGGATAGAATTCACTAGTTTCTCCCTCCCCTTTGGGATCAGATTCCCAGGTTTTAGAAACCTATGTAAATCTATGTATTCTATTTGAGATGGTGTATATTGTTCATTGTGCTTTCTGTTGCGCTGATCCAATTTTCTTTCATGAGAAGTATTCTCTCTGTCACCGAACGTGGTACTTTTGGTGGGAATCTAAATTGCTTACCACCCTTTTCACATTAAATTCACCTGTGGTGGTGATCTTTTTGGCAATTTCACAAAGGTAACTACACTTGTGAGTACTTTACAAGTGTAATTTACTCTTACACCTTTGAGTAACTTTATTACTTTGAGCTACTTTTGGCTCTTCAAATTACTGGAGATGCTCCGACTGCAGTCTCCCTATGGTAAAGTTTAGAGAAAAGTAAAACAGTTTATTTGACTCTAAAAAGAATTTGTACAAATGTTTTTATGTGAATTATTATTGTAAATCAATTTTTTATATTGATTTTGAATTTGAAAAAAGAGAAAAATGCTACAGCACTGAGAACTTCAAATTCAATCTTTAATTAATTTGACTATACTAAATTGATATTATTTTTATGAACTTTGAATTAAAAAAATCCCTCATACATTTAAATGTGTATAGTATTCCTTATTAAATATATGATGTATAGAATCAATTAAAAGTGATTCAATTGCGTTTGATTGCAATTAACCTTACATTATATTAAAATTCTAAATATTTGGTAACAATTAAATAATAAATATGTTATTTTTCAATTTGTATTCGTTTTATATATTTGTAATTATTTTAAATACTTTTCATTAATGTAATAATGTTTCCTGTAGGTTTTTATTTTAAGTCCTAACCTCCATTACAGTAACAATGGTCGTCTATGTGTCGTGTTGAACTTAATTCAGTTTCGAGTTGGAGACATTTTCTACACTTTTGGGTCCCTTTTTGGTTTTAGCAACTTTGAAGTTCGTGAAAAGCAATTGGCTTACTATTCTGTGGGTGGATACATGTCCCACCTGTTATTCGCTACACTCCTCCTGAACTCCTCCCTAATACCTTCACCTTGTGTGGTAGGTATTACCCTTTTCCAGCCTCTGCCTTATGTCTCTCCCACATTTGCTAATAAAACAAATAATTATGAGTGGAGGCTCCAAACTCATTGTGGAGAGCTCTGCTCAGAATAAATAAGAGAGGCAGAGCTAGAACCTTTGCACGTAAACTTGTTAATAGCCTTTTGTAGTACTATTGTAGTACTATTGTAGTACCATTAAACAAACCCCAAAGTGCAATAGTGAATAGGTCCTTGAATATTTATGTATTTGTTCATAACTACTGGAACCAACTTCACCTTCTTCCATCAGGTCCTAAGTCCAAGATACCAATAAAGTAAATTAATTGAATTTAAAGCAATCACCACTCCGAGGTGACCCTTACTAGCACAGGAATGGCTTGGAGATTCTCTTTGGTAATCTAGTCCATGTGATAACAGAGATCGTTACCAGTCGTTACTCTTACAAATGTAGTTGTTATTGCCTACTGATGTCAATAAAAAGCTGAACTTTTTTGTGGATACTTTCATGCACTGATCACATGATGGTGTTTTTATCACATCTTCAAAAATCACATTTGCGGCTTAATGTCCCAACTCTGCACTGGGGTTTGAAAAACATACATAATGGACAAATTACCCTTCTCTAAGATTTTAGAAAGTACGCTACTGTTATTAACTCTCTTTGAGTGAACACCAGTATCACGTCTTTCCATACACTTTAAATAATTGAGGGCCATGATTTGGATTTTTTTGTAGAAAGATTGATTGAGAAATTACTGTCAATTACTGTCCTTTTTGCATTGGACTGCAAAAATGTTTTTACTTATCCAGCATAGAAGCATTTATTAGCAACAGAAATTAATGATCAGTAGGTAAGACCAAGCAAAGAGTACACAACTTTGCTTCCAGCTTTGTGGTTCCAAATTAGAGCAGTTCTTCTATTATAAATGTCTTAGGATTGCATTTTCTTCTAATTTAATATGGCAAAATCATCAGCCAAGCTCTAAAAGAGTTTTAAAAGCCACAACTTTTGCTGCTTTAAATTTTGCTGTCAGGGTGGACCCTGCTGAAGGCCGATCAGCTTAAAGAGACTTCTTAGGCACTGTAACAGTCAGAAATGCTCTGCTCTGGACATTTCCTTAAATGGATTGATAACTGCTTGAGGGGCTCCTATTAAAGAATACCTTAAAGCTCCCAGCAGTAAGAGCATTTTATAGCAATTGGCGACCATTAGCAGAGATGCTCAACAATAAGAAATGCTGAACTCATTACTTACAGATAGGAGTAGTGAAACTGCCTGCTGGTTCAAAAGAACATGTGCAGTGCTGTGGTATCTATTTTTATTAGACTCTAATGAGATTGGAATTTTGCTGCCATTTATGAAAGATTTTTGCAGTCTTCTGCTAACTCCCATTTATTGGCAATGGATAATCTTTAGTTGCCCACTCATCCATCTTCATGTCTAACATTCTAGTAGTTGGGGATCAACATCTTATATGCCTATTTTACAAAACTGTCATATCCTAAATTGTGAAATTAAATTTAAGGAACAAGGCCCCATTTGGGTCTGCTAAAAATAGCTACTTCAGTAAAAGCCCAAGGGAATCTGGGTATTTGTGGATTGAATGCTAAATCTGTATTTCATAAATATATTAAACATCATAAAGATACAAAGTAGCTTTTATGTTTCATAGATTTTAAGGAACTATTTATTGCTATTTGACAATTTGTATGCTGTTAATTTATTGGTGCACATACATATGGAATAGTTTTTAAAGATTTTGGGGTAGGTTTAGATTTTGGCGAACAGATTCAATGAGCTGTCCATCATATTTAGGCTGAACGTACCCCAGCATTCTGTCAATAGAGATATCTGGTAATGGCCTTGTCGATAGAAAGCTTGCTTCATGTGACTTAGACTGAGTAGGGGTTGTCTGAGAAAGGGAATTACACTGCCTGACCTATTTCGGTTGGATGGTGTGATACCTCTTATTTCTGTCCACCATCACCATTCAAAATTGGTCTCACACATGGAACTTTCCCCGCTAGCATTTTAAGCAAACTGAAATCAGTGCACTTGCCCTTCCTCACTACCAATTTGTCTAATTGCTGCACAAAAAAAGGGTAAGAACCGGGGGCCTTTATACACAATGTACAGGATTTAACATTCAATTTGAGCATAAACAATCAATAAATAATCCAAGGCAGTCACATTAACAACACATCAAAATACTTATCAACAATGTATGTAATTTTGCCATTTACAAAGATCCAGATAGCTCTTCCCCATTAGTTGGAGGGTTTATTTTGGTGGGAGACTCAGGGAGACAAAGCGCAGAACATGGTACTCTTCCAGACGAGGTAGGTAATTATCACTGACCTCCAGCATCAGGGCAGTGATGCATGGTTACTTCTCCAGAACATTTCTATCTGGGGAAGCCTAGAGTTTGGGAAGTAAGGAACACCAGGAGTGAGTGTTGGGGCAGCTATATACACAAGAGGGACTGGTTGTGTTCACTTTGTAATTAGAAAACAGGAGCTCCAAACCAGAAGATGTCATGATAAAATCTGCTCTACAACTACTTCTGTTTTAAGGAATTACAACAAGGGGAAATTTGAACAACTACTCTGAATTAGCCCTGAATAAAGACAGGACTTTCAACTGCACAGCTGTGAATGAAGTTGGTTGCTTATTAGTCCCTTAACTGCTGAGGCTTCCCACACCCCTGAGTGCAGAGCCCTTTTACTATATTTTGGGCGACTCATGCTTAAGCCTTTATAACTGATTTTCCAGAAGGGGTATCTGGGCTAGAATTGCTTTCTTTTTCCCCACATCTTGGTGTTTCTATAGGTACTTGAGGTTTTTGTATTCCCTTGAAGGCAAACAATAAAACCGCCAAAATGTAGCAAATATTGGAAACACAAGAGCCGTGGTTTTAGACTAACAATTGCAGCAGCAAAAGATTTGATGTGCAAGGGTCAACAAAGCTTTCAGGAACAAGCAGAGGTTTTGCAATTTGGAGATGTTAGTAAAATGTTCCTATTTTTGTCATTTAGACCTGCTTGCAGTTTAAGGCAGAAAGGGTGCAAACTCATTGGTGAATGCTATACGTTGCTGAAAAATAGACAGAATTCCAAATTCAGCATGGCATCATTTGTGTGGATCGCTTATGGTTTATCCAAAGAAGCTAATTGTTGAAATCAATAAATAATTAAAATAAGAATAAAAACATTCATATTGTTGTCTTCTTTATTGTTCTGCCCTATTGAAATTTTCTCACAAATCCCTTGTGGTAGCAAAGAAATTTATTATTTGTTGGTTACAGCATATAATTATTTTGCATTCTGTATCAAGCATGCAGGAATTCATACTGTAAAATCTAACACATGAAAAATGGGAAGGGAGGAAACTAGAACATTTTTTGAAATGTGCTCAACATCCTGAGTCTAGATGGTTATTTGTATAACTTTGAATTTGGGGTTATCCATATTATCATGTGCTTCAGAGGAAATTAAATAAAAATGTGTGTTCCTAAAGACTATCTTACATTTAGAAGCTGAAAGTAGAGAGAAATTCAATTGATAGACAGAAACACTTAATTAGTCTGCATTCAAATACTTCTCCCAATAAAAATAGTTCCCTACTTGAGCCTATCGACTGACAGAAAAGCCCCCAAAAATAAATGTTGAGATATCAGAACTGGTCCCTTGTTTATTTAACCATTTTGGCAAAATGGGTAACTGCCGTATGTGATACTGGGCTACTCTGACAAGCAGGGAAACCTATGTAACACAAACAGATCTGAAACCTAGGCACCGAGGAGAGTCCAGGGTGGTATGATTTGTGTGGGCCCATAAAGTTGTCTTATCCCACATGCATTGCAAAGGTCAGATGCTAGCTAAAATCATGTACATTCATGACATTTTTGTGCAGAAGAATTCCAGAATCTATGGGGATCCACAAACTTCCAACCACCTACACTCCCCCTCATAAACATTGTACTCCACTTGTGTTTATAGGCCTAATGCCAGACAGGAAAGGCCACAAAACCAACATGAAGACATCACATTTTTGGCAAGAAAAGAAACCCTTTTTGATGGTGTGGGTAGCTGTGAAATTTGTGATTGGACTCGGCCACTACCCACTGCAACCTAATAAACTCATATATTCCTGAAAACTAGACACCAAATGTAATCCAAAGTGGATCCCACTGCCTTTATATACCCACAGTATCCAGAAAACCTCAAACTTTGACTAAAATCACACACTTTCCACATATTTTTGTGAGAGAAAGTTCTATATTCTGGGGTTCCACATAATTACTACTTCCCAGCATTTCTAGATTTCTCCTGATAAAAATAACACCTTCTTGTTTGACTGGGCCTATTCACAGCGACACAACAGATCGCAAAGCAGAAAGTGGAGAGAAAAAATTCTCACCCCAAAAATTTACCCATTTTAGAGATGCAGGCAACTGTACTATTTGAGCCCATATTTAGCTACAACCCAGGAAGCCTACCAATCCTAGACAGTTCTGAAAAGTAAACACTTAGGAGAGCCCAAGGTGGTGTGACTTGCATGCATTTCACACATTTTTCTTACAGAGAATGTCCAGCATGCCTGAATTGATGGCTAAACTCATGCATTTTTATCACATTTCTCAAAGGGAAAACTGTGGAATCCACAGACATTTGTATCTCTGCCTGTGGGCTCATGTCATGACACTATAGGTCTCAAATTGCAACATCAAGTTTTTGCAATGAAAATGTGTTAGAGCGGAATTTGAATTGAGTCTCGGCTGCTACCCAGGGATCTTTTCTAAACCTATTCATTTCTCAAAACTGGACATGAAGGGAAGTCCAGCCTGGCATAACTTGTGTGGCTCCCACAACATTTTCTTGCACAAAATGCCCGCAAACCTCAAACATTTCTAAAATCACCTATATTATTTTTTCAGTTCTGCAAGGTAAAGGTCCAGTATCTGTGAAGTTCAGCAAAGTTCCAACCACCCAGCATTCTCATACATTTCCTGATAAATCCTGGGACCCACTTGCTTGGCTGGGTTTTCTGCTTTGATACTGCAGGCCCAAAAACACAATGTAGACGCATCAAATTATAACTATTGAAAACTCACCCATTTTGGCAAAGTTGCTAACTTCAGCATTTGGGCACAGGCCCAGCTGTCACTCAGGTAAATCTAGCATTACTAGATAGTTTCAAGAATGAGACATCCAGGAGAGTTCTCAGTGTGAACTGTATGGATACCACAATGTTTTCTTACCTAGAATGTGCTACAAATGTCACACCTTTGAAGTAAATTGTCCTTAGGGGTCACCTGGGTTACTTACAACCATCTGCTATTCCTTCCCAAGAATGAAGAGTAGGTCAGACAGTAGAGAATACAAACATACATTTATTAGCAATACTCTGCAGAGGAGTCCAATCTGACGTGCACCCTAAAATGTCTGCAGAGGGACTGACCCCGCAACAGTGTACATCACATAGTGAATCTTCCCAAAAGCCTCCAGCCATGCCCACAGTGGAAAGTTACCGGCCTGGGCTGAACATGAACATAGAGGACACAGAGAGTCACACTCGCTTATTGAAGCCTGCACATTACGGGGATAACTCAGTGGGTTGCATAATGTGATTACAAACGGCGTCTATTTAGCCACACACTGCTAACCTACATACTCCTAACCTAAAATATTATAAAATGAGTGCATTACAGGAATGGGAATTTCAAACCTAACAGATCCTCCTTTTATCTGGGTGGCTAAATGCTTAATTGAGGCTTTCCTGTAGGGTTTTTTCAATTCTAAGTGGGGAGAAGGAAAAATGCATAATCCCGCATGTTACAAGGGAGAATAAAGCAATACACTTAGTATTAACATCCACTTAGTACTCAAAAATGCCCGCATTAATGAGCATCATATCCAGCATATCCTGCATCATCATAGTAGAGACCTCATTATCACATCCTGACAAACTAGGGGTAGGGGTGAGCTTGCTCACACAATAGGTGCAACATGCTGGAAGGCAATTTCTACATAAGCAACATGTAAAGATGAAACCTGTGATTGCTATTAGGGCAAGTAAGATCTTCCAACCCCATGGTGTGAGGAGACGCCGTAGCCACCCTGTGAGGGACCATGAACCATTATCCTCATGGATATCTGAAGCAAGTCTGTGTAATTTCTGTATTGCAGAGTACACAGTAGGGGCACTATCAGGAATGTACACACAGCAGCTGCTTCTGATGACGTGGCTGGCTCCACCCCTATCAGCCAGAATGATGTCTAAAACCATCCAGTTTTGAAGAGCAATAAGCCTTGTAGCCTGGAGCTCAACTGTAACATTAGTCTGTGTACCTGCATTAGTATTAATAGCGCCCTCCACTACTCTGGCAATAGGACGAATATTACCACTATTGAACATTGGGCCACAGAACGACAGAATGCCTTTCATTATTTCAGTAAATTGCTGTAGGAAAGTATCTGTCCAATCAATATCGTCTGGATTAACAACTCTCTTAACTCAATGCATATGGAGATCCCTACGCTGTAGTCTATGATCCTTGTGATAATTAGACGGTGCAACATAAACAGGAGGTAAGAGGAAAGAGACACAACACCGGCCAGACCATCCCCTGGGAAGCCACGTATAAGCCTGTTCCCCACAGTTGAAGTATACAATCAGAGGTGTAAGCAAAGGTGGGCTACTAGTAGTGTTCAATCGGTATGTGTAGATGTGTAGTTACAACTGCTCTGCCATACAGGAACGTTCCCTGAGCCTTCAACACAGAAACTGGCTGTTGCATAGATCAGTGACACGGGCATGGTTTTGTCTTCATTGATATTTCGTTAACCAAAAACATTTGAAGCATTTGGTAACATGAAATCCTTGGAAATCTAGCATTTCATTGTGTAACCAAGCGACATTCTCATTAGCTTCGAAAATTTTCATACAAGCTTCTGCATGTAATGTACCCTTCTTGCCATCTGCCCTAGGTGTATATCCCTGATGTACCACTCTATACTCCAACACTGCTTCGTAAACAGACTGCATCATTTTCATAGCGTCAGCATGATAGTGCATGTATACCATAGAAAAAAATTGTAATCATGCCTCACAGCTACCCAAGTATGACAGTGGCAATGACACCAGTAAATCATTCTTGTGTATACTGGCGGGGAGTAACCCACACACCCAACACTTTGTGTCATTAGTGGTAAGGTGTACCTGATGAAGCATCTGCAAAAAGCGTTCTCCGTATAAATGTATCTATGTCTCTCTTTATGCAGGCCTTGTGTAACAAATAGGTGCTCAGATGGAACTGGGATAGTCCCTATCAAAGTGTGCACAGGATGCTAATCTTCTAAATACCACACCACCCCATACAGTGTAATCGTTACTATGAGAAGGACCACTATCACTACCACCCTACTCCCAGTAGACCAACTAGACCACACATGACCATTCTGCTGTAATGGAGAGGCCACCAGGGTCTATTCCTCCTGCATGACTGCACAGCCAAATGGTTACATAGAAAGAAACCTTAGGAATTGGAGCCACAAAAATACAACCAACCAGAGCGGCACACGTCACCCAGCATCCGTTTAGAGCCTCGCCAGTTAGCTCCTAATATTAATCAACAACGGTGCTATCAAGCATTCCCCTAGCTGAAAAAACAGATCCTCGACTTTCAGGATAGGGCACCCTCCCTCCTGGACAAGTACCCTCAATGGTCCTGTCCAGTGTCCAGGGCAATGCACCAGCGTAGCTCATTCTAATCTAATACAGGCACTTTAGGCACGGCACCTATGCCCTAAGCTCAAGTCCTTCCCTAATTCCTGGACTGGTCTGCTGGTGCACCGTCCTTCTTCCGGGCTGCAGGTTGTACCTGGTGGCTCTGTCTCCTAAACTAAAAGGGGATTAAACTCAGGGTCAGATGGGCATTGAGACTCAGATTCTGGTGTATTGGTAAGTGGGTGATCTGGGCGGCCCTTATCTCTGGTAGGACCTCCAACAAGGCTGTGTCATTTTCTTGGTCCATCTGCGCACACCTCAATCGGGCATCAGAGAAGGGAAAGAAGCGTGGCATCCACTCGCCTTCCTGGTCAGCAACGCCTTTGAGGGTCCATCGGTCATACGGAAGTGGGAGAGGAATCCTTTTGACGCGAGTGGCATGCACCCAATGCTTTCAGCCTTCATGCTTGACAGCTGTGCGGGTGGCAAGCAGGACAAGCAGGGGTCCTTTACACCTCGACTCTAGGAAGTTCTTTCGTTTAAAGTTCTTTAAAATTATGAAGTCCCCGGGCTGTATCTTATGCCAGGTCCCCTCTGGCACTGGTTGCAGCAGGGCGTGAATCAGTTGGTAGACAACACAGAGATCTTTAGTTAACTCGTACAGATAGTCTACAAGCAGGGGGTACTCTTTCTCAGAGAAGCGCTTGGGTCTTGGGACGCCCCAGACATTGGCGGGGCATCTAAAGACCACCTCAAATGTGGACAACATTGTTCTAGAATGAGCTGTCTCTCTGGTGGATAATAAAGCCAAGAGTAACACATTAGATCATTGCAATCCTGTGCTTTCTTGGATCTTCGCTAGCTTCAGTTTGAGAGTACCATAGTACTTCTCAACCAAGCCTGCTGACTGGGGGTGGTTCGCTGCATGAAACTTCTACTTAATATGCAAGCCTTTCCACACCAATTTAATGACTTTTGAATTGAAGTGACTTCAGTTGTCACTCCAATTCACACATGGATATCCATAGCGCATGAAGAACTCTTTTAAGGGTGCCTTCACCGTTGTCATAGCTGTAATCTCTTCAGTGCAGTAAGCCTCAATCCATTTACCGATTGTGCAAATCACTACTAGCACATACTTGAAATTGTTATCTCGTTCCATTTCAATGAAATCCATCTGGAGAACCTCGAAAGGGAAAGAAGGCGGTGGAAAGTTACCAGCGGGTGTAGGAGTACCTTTCCCAGAATTATGTTTCAAACAAATGATTCAATGCTTCACTCGGTGTGTGACTACCTTAGAGATATTATCGTTCTGCCATACTGGGTCCAGTAGCTTGCATATTCCTTTGACACTAATATGTGCTGTTTCATAGGACATGGTAACAACAGTGAGCATGTAGGCGTTGGGAAGCAACTATCTCTGCTTCCCAAATAAATCAGTCCAGCACCCATCCTCATCCAAATGCCCTGTACTCTCCTCCCATATTGCCAGTTCATCTACGGTGACCTCACTATGTATTTCCTTGACATTTTAAAAATGTGTCCTCAAACATTCCAATATCTGGGACCCACCTACCAGGACCTGCCACAAACTTCTTGTTCATCTTTGATCAAGATGTTGCCTTAGCTGTCTGGTCTGCAAACGCATTTCCCCTCCCAACATCTTCTGTGATGGCTTCATGAGCGCTACATTTTATTATTGCTAACTTATCGAGAAGTATCAGTGCGGACAGCAATCTATGTATCAATGGGCTGTTCTGTATTCATAGTCTGTGCGCAGTCAAGAACCCTCTCTCTGCCCAGAGGCGACTAAATTTATGGGCAACCCCAAGGCATACTGGCAGTCAGTGTAGACATTACCAACCAGTCCCTCATTCAACTCACAAGCCCTAAGGAGGGTAACCAACTCTGCAGCTTGAGCCATTTGGTATGGGATACGGGATTTCTCAACTACAGTGTGAAATATGATTGCATAGGATGCAGTGGTGGTGCCATCTGATAGTTTGAAACATGAGCCATCGACATATAGTTTCCGTTGGGGGTCAGATATGGGAACATCAGTCAGGTCTACCCGTCCTTTCATTTCTTCCTCAGTCCGAAATAAAAAATCATGGGCATCATTGTCCTTTTCTTCCTAAGGGAGGGGTATTAATGTTGCTGTTCAGAGTGGCACATCGTTTGATGGTAATGTGCGGAGCAAATAAAGTTCATTCATATTCAGTCTGACGCGCTCCAGTAAGGTGCTGCGTCTTTGTCTTTATCAATAGCGTATCCACAGAATGAGGTCCGATTACTGTGAGATCAGTATCAAGAACGAGGCCTGCCAATTGTCTGATAGAAACTGCCACAGCCGCAGCAGCTCTCGGGCAGCTCGCGAGAGCTCCGGCGAAGTTATCAAGCATAGCAGAGAAATAAACACAGGCTGTCTGCTTACCACCGAAACCCTGTGTTAGAACAGAAAGCGCGCAACCATCCGCCTTGTGTACGTAGAGCACAAAAGGCTTCCGGTAATCAGGAGTACCAAGCACAAGAGCAGAGCAAAGTCAAACCTTTACTTTCTCAGAAGCTTGCTGGAACAAATGTCCAAGGCAGGGGTTCATGCACATCTTTGGTGGTCAGGTAAAGAAGTGGTTTCGTTAGTAGGGAATAGTTAGAGATCCAGTGCAGACAATACGAGGTTATGCCAATGAACACACGTACCTTGCATTGGGTCTTAGGAACAGGCATATTAGTAATAGCAGATATGTGTTCAGGTGTTAGTCTGCGACCCTCCTTCGAAAGTTATTGACCTAAATAGGTGATCTCCTGTCAACAATATTGACATTTCAAGAGCGTTATCTTGTGTCCATGGGGTGCCAAATGTAACAATAATTTAACTGTGACTTCTTTGCAACCATACTTGGTGTCTGAAGCCACAAGGAGGTTATCAACATACTGCAACAGCACATTACCGGGGGAAGCTCCAAATAATCTAATTGAGCTTTCAAAGCTTGCCTATAGATACTAGGACTTTCTGTATAGCCTTGTGGAGCAGGGCAGTATATGAAGCTCCGACCGGTTATTGCAAATCCAAACAGATATCTGCTATCTGTATTGCTTGGTATGCTAAAGAAAGCATTCTTTAAATCGATCATGGTAAAGAATTTTGCTGACGGGGAAATCATTGTCAAGATTGTGTTAATGTCTGGGACCACAGGGTATTGGGGAGCAACTATTTTGTTTACCTCTCTAAGGTCTATCACAAAGCGATAAACATCAGGGTGGGCATCAGAAGAATCCATGGGTGTATTTTTAAGAATAGGAAGAACAGGTCTATTACACACATTCACCACTGTCTCTTCAACCACACCAAACTTGACCAAATCCTATATTATTTATAACAACATCTTTTCTCCTGCCTGCGAGATATTGTACCGGGAATGCGTGGCAATTCGGCATTATCCTTTATCTGGATGGAGACCGGTGGGATCTGGAGCATCCCCACACCCATGTCCCCTCCAGCCCACAATGTGCGTGGCACGTTCTTGAACTTCGCAGGAAGGGGAGCATCTTTTGTGAAACATTGCTTTGCACGGGTCACCTGTGGTCCAATAGTCATGTACACACCATCAGGGAACCCAATATTTTTGCATGTAATCTTTTTTAACAAATCCAATCCCAACAAATTCTCCCCACAATTTGACATTTGAAATGGTAAATCAACCGTGAAGGGGCCAATAGTCAAAACAAGAGGTTTGGAAATGGGGCTAACAACCACCATACCTGATAAGTCTACCAACACATTATTTTGTCCAGATAGAGCCACTGCCAGGACCAGTGAACGGGTAACAGAGCTATTCATAGCCCCTGTATCAACTAAAAATGTATTGGTCATACCCTGCATATCCGCCATAACAAAGGGTCAGCACTGATCTACAGGTACTGGAACTGGTCCCTCATAGTGTCCCTGGCTGTCCTAGCTATGGGACAACACCGTCACCTCATCCATGTCATAGACATTGTGATAGTACTGTTGGCCTTGGGGTTCGGCAAAATAGTTCCCGTTCTGTCAATTGTGTGATGTCTTCTCTGACTGCATTTCCCCTCTGCCTCCTCCTCCTCGTCCATCTCCTCTAAAACCTCAAACTCTCAGGCTTCTCCTTTCTGCAACAACACCGGACACTCATTCCGCCAATGTCCCTCCCTGCTTACAATAATTACATTGGTTAAGCCCAATGGGTCACTCGAACCACCACCTCTATTAGACCTGGGTAACCGCTGGGCCGAACCCAAACCTCTGCCTCTTCCCCTCGCAACTTGCTGCATCAGCATCCTCATCTTCAAATCCTTTGACTTTTTCTCCACCTTTTCTTTATCCTCATTCTCTGTATGCTGGTAGTACTGTGCCATACTAAAAAACACTGATGGAGCTGAGGTCGTCCAAGTACTTTCCGAAGCATGCAACCTAGTTGCAATCTCGGGAAACAAATTAGTGACAAACCTGTTAACACACAAACAAACACCGCCCTCCTGTGATAAGCCCTGATCACTAAAGTCTAAAAACACCCCTTCAAATCAGACATACTTTCATCCTTCTTCCGACAACACACAGTCAGTTTATCCCAATCCACTATCTTCTGTGAAATAAGGAAATGCATGTAAGTGATAATACACCCTGGCAAAGCAAGGATCTCCGCTTTCGGCTTGCTGCCGGGATTACGCTCCTTATCCCATGCCTTGATCTCATCCCATGTGACACCCAACTCCAACGTATGATCCTGCGTATGAACCTGCCTCCATATATCGACCTGTACCAGCAGACCAAAGAACAATTCAATATCAGCTAACGCCATCACTGTGGAGGAGGCCGCCTAAATCAATTCTTTATAATAGGCAGTGGGGTTTTTCCGGGGGTCCAGCATCTGGCCCTTTAGAGATAGTACCTCACTCCTCTTCCAATGAGTATAGATCCACTGTTCCTGGAACTGAGCATTTAACCTTGGTCTAAATCTGTGGAGTCACACAGTTCCGATATTTCAGGATGGTAAATTGGATGGACCTCCCTCATGTGATGCTGTGTCCCTATCGTCTGAACCTTTTGGAGCAATATGCCTTGGTAACCCACCAGTGTCATTACATTGCTTAAAATCTCATAGGGAACCATACCCATAGCATATACCCTGTCCTGTATGTCATAGATGATCTGAACACCCTGAAAACACTTTTCCCACAGTCCAATTAATGTGGCAGACATGTGCTTAAGAGCATGCTGCTGTATGAATGGTTCATAATCTTTCATCATACTCCATACATCTTCCATACACTAGATCACATTTCTCCATGCGGTCTTGCGCTCCTGCCCAATTCAACTCATGAATTCCACGCACAGGCTTTCCGACATTTGATAGTGTTTGAGGTGTCACACCCAAGGGGGAAAGGGCAGATGCGGAGACAGGTACTATCATGTAGGGAGATAGTGTTTTAGGGGTGAAGGGGGCATAGTAGGAGTCGAAACGGAACCAGTAGACAGGACAGGAGAGCTAATGGCTCCCGCCCCTATGGCTGGTGCTAGTAGAGGAGAAGTAAGTGGGACCTGGTCTGAGGCAGTAGTGCTACAAACAGAAACACTAGAGAGGGTGGCACTAGGGGTCAAAGGCTGGGACGTCAAAACTGTCAGGTATATCCTTTCAGAGGCATAAGGAGGGGGGCGAGAGAATCCAATAACTCTTCAACAAAATTATCACCTTCCTATCTAGTAACATAACATTTATCAATCTGTAATCAGAACTTTCTATCTGTACATTCCATGCCCTTCTCTATCTTTTCCCTTTCATAGGCCACTGTTTTCTGCCTCTTCTGGGCGTCTTTCTCTGCTCTCATACTCTGTTGCTTTGCTTCTTTCTGCCACACTCTTAGAGAATCAAATTTCGACTGCATACTCCATTTTGCAAACAATTTGGCCTGCAAAAAAAATCAATTTTTGTTCATCAAACAAGCCTGTAATTGGCCATTGTAGCTCAGCATTGCCCCTTGTATATTTATTCCACAGTGTGCTGAACATAATAGGGCCAAAACTATGCTCTACATATAAGTCGAAATTTGGGGAACCCTCCGGAGGCACATGCTGGCTCTCTTCCAATCGAGCATCAGTGGAACAACATCGACATCCAAAAACCCTAACTTACCTAAACAAGGCATCTTAATATAAGACATGTATGTATGCTGTCCCCAATGAACAAATATACATCAACAAAAACAATAAAAGGGAAAAAATAAACAAGAGAATAATTGTCTAGAACCTAACCAAATATGGCCCGAAAACCACCCACTGCAGCCTGGAGACTGCACCAAGATCAAGAAGACAGGTTCTATCTAGCCCCTCACCTTTTCGAGAGAAGACCAAATTACCAGATGGCCTGGCAGATTGTTCGCAAACACTCTGTGTCTTTCAAAAAAGGTCCTCAAACCCACCAAGTTCAAACCAAGACAGTCAAAAGGCAATACCAACACACAGCTCACAGTCTTGTGTTGTTCAAGAATGTTGCCATTTTCCCAAGAATCAATTCACTCACCTGGTGCACTCTTGTTGAGTCAAATTATTTTCCACTGCCGACTCTTCAGACCAAACGGTTAGCTCCAAGGTTTCGCCTTCTCAGCCAATGACCATTAGACGAGGAGTTCCCCGAGCAGATGGGTGGGGCAGCTGCGAGAACCAAGCTTGATCGTGTGGTGTACCCAATTTCCGCCTGACCTACCGGACCCAACCCGACCCTGTAACCTGTTTTTGGGTGAGTGGGGTGCCTGTTTGGGTGCCAACTGAAGGAAATGGCCCTTAGGGGTCACCCCAGTTACTTACGACCACCAACTATGCCTTACCTAGAATGAAGAGTCGGTCAGACAGTAGCGAATACAAACATACATTTATTAGCAATACTCTGCAGAGGAACCCAATCTAACCTGCACCCTAAAATGTCTGAAGAGGGACTGACCCCCTCAACAGTGTACATCACATAATTAATCTTCCCAAGAGCCTCCAATCATGCCCACAGTGGAAAGTTACCGGCCCGGGCCGAACATGAACACAGAGGACACAGAGGGATGAGCTAACACCTGCCAGAAGGGTATATGTTATCGGCAACTCAAGGTTACCGTGCTGAGCCTCAGCGTCTTCTAAAATGGGTGCAGAACTACACACTCAGATAGGTATGCGAGGGCAGAATGGCCTATTAATTAGTAAGTCGAGAAACCACCTTGAACAGAAGAGAAAATAATAACGAAATACAGTGTTCTGCTGGGGCAAGCAGCACGAGGAAGGGGGCCTAGTTCAGGCACAGTCTAAGCGGCCTAATAGGGATTACAAAATATAAAATGGAGTCACACTCGCCAACTGAAGCCTGCACATTACGGCGATACCTCGGTGGGTTTCATAACATGAATTTAAATGGAGTCTATTTAGCCACACACTGATGACCTAATATAGCATAAAACAAGTGCATTGCAAGAATGGGAATTTCAAACCTAACACTTTGGCTAAAAATATTCACCACATTTCTGAGGGGATACACATATTTTCTACAACCCAGACTTCCCACATTTCACCCGATATAAAGAATACCCCATTTGTTTAGCTGAGTCTATTGTTTGTAACACAATAATTCACAAAATGAAATGTTGAGATATCAAGTTTCCAACATGAAAATTGATAGCTGCAATGTTTTGGCCCAGATAAAGCAACATTCAATGAAACATAATAAACTCAAACAAGTCTCAAGTCTGGACAACTAGGTGAGCCCAGGTTGGTGTGATTTGTGTGCATCTTACAAAGTGTTTGTAACCTGAATGCCACGCAAACTTCAAACGTTGGTTAAAAACTAACATTTTTCTGATTTTTCCCTGATGGAAAGTTCCAGAAACTGCAGTGATACTCCAAAAAATCATACAGTACTGCTTTCCCACATTACTTATGGATAACAAAGTACTGGTTGGTATGCCACTAATTCCCTGGCACACCATGTCTATGGATTTTACTGAAGAGATGCCTCCTAACAAAGGCTATACTATTATACTATATTACTCAAAGCTGAAGAGTATCTGAGTAAAATGGGGTACTTTGTAGAATTACAAGTTCCCTCTCACGTTTCGAGTTAGTACAAAGATTTCGACAACCTAATCAAATTACATGGCACCTCTGGTGTTCTAATCACTAATAACAGACCCAAGTTACCTCTCATTTCTGGCAGTATTTCTGCAACATAATATGCGTAGGTAAAAGAATTTGAATGAGGTACAACCACAAATGGATGACCAGACTAAGTGTCAGATGCACAAACATTAGGGATACCGGTTTTGGAAATGCAATTCTCTCCGAATCACAGGTAGGACATGTACTGTTGTGTTTTACATGTCCTGATAGTGAAATACTGATAATTTCATTTCTCACTATAGCAAGGCCTGTCTGTCCCATAGGTTTGCATTGGAGTTGACTTGAAACATCTTACAAGAGTATCTTCCAATTGGGAATAGATAGAGGTTTGGAGTTTGGGGTCTCTTCAATAACAATTTAAAAATATATCTTTTTGTGAAGTTGAATTTGTAGTTGCTGGTCCAAATATGCCACTTTTAGAAAGTGGGCATGTTCTTGCTTCACCATTCTTTGCCTTTGCCTGTCTGCTGAGTACACATTTGGGTTAGGATGTCAGTAGGGCTGTTTATGCATTCACTCAGTAGGGATGTTTGTGCATTCACTCTAGACAGTCACACAAAGTTCCCTGCAAATCCTGATGGTTCTTACTGAGCCAGAGTGGTGCGAGGAGTTGACACTGATGCCTGAATATGGCTGTGCCTGTCCTCACACAAAGTTGTCTCCACCCCTGATGTGTGCTTAGAGCCAGGGCAGGGTAAAGCAGGGCCTTATGCTCATTAAAGATTTTCCTGTGAAGTTTCCCTACTTCAAAGTCTGAAATGGGCATAAGTATTGGATCTCTAACATCATAAAATCAGACCACTTCTGAGGACGTTCTGCCGGGGAGAAGAGCTGTTTGACAGCAGGACCAGCTGACATTTTGCAGGATGCTTTGCTGTCCTGGCCCGCTGCTTGTTGCTGTGTCCTGGGAGTCGAACGACTGGACTTTACTTTCTACATCCTACTTCCAAGGTTCCACAAGGGCTTGTGTGGCTTGCCTCTTGTTAAGAAGTTGTAGGGCCAGCAAAGACTTTATATGCCAGTGCCTGGGCACTTATGCTGAGAGTCCTGTCCTACCAAGTGGTGCCAAATCCAGTTCCTTGACCCAAAGAAGTGAAATAAGGTGATCTTAAGGAGAAAATCCATGCATTGACTCCCAGTGTTGGTTTGAATTGATGCTGCGCTGTAATTATTGATGAATCTCTGCTGCCTGCACCAAAGCATGGTTCCCACTTGCTGCATCAACCACTGCCTTCACCATCGACCCCAGGTTGCCATTGCATTGCATCAGATGAATCGCTGATGCTTGAGTCTTGAGCATCTCATCACCGATGTCCATGATGTCAACTCGGACACAGTGTCATATTTGCCATTGTTGAACTGACGTAGCATGTCTGGATTTTTGATGCATTGTCCCTGGGTGCCGATTCTTTATCGACACCAAGGCAGTGTGTCCGGAAACTGATGCATCACCTCCCCTGTCAGTAAGGAACCAGTGCATCACCTTCTCTTCCTAGCAGTAAGAAATTGATGCTTCACCTCCCCTTCAGCAGTGAGGAACCAAAGCATCACCTCCCCTGTATAGTAAGGAACCAACAAATTGCTTTGCTTTTCTGGCACCTCACCAACCCTGCGCCTTACCTCATCTTTGATTTGTGATGTACTTTGCTCAAAACAAACATATCCTTTGATTTCTATAGAATAAACTTGTGTATTCACCTAAAAGTGAGTTTTTGATTGTGTAAGTTGGATTTTTGTCAATTTGGCCTTGTTTTATTCAGATAAATATTGCCTAATTTTCTAAACTGGTTTTTAGTGTTTTACTGTGCTAGTGTTTGTGTGTTTGTGTACAAATACCATATACATTGCCTCTGAGATAAGCCTGAGTGCTTGTGCCAGGCTACAAGGGCGTGAGCAGGGGTTATCTTGGTTGAATCACTCGCCAGTATTTAAAAGCACTGTGGGGGCAAGAGATATAACCCCCGCCACAAATAATTTAAGATTAAAATGGAGGAAGGTGGATAGTGGTAGTATAACTAATCAACTCACAAATAAACAACAAAATGTAATAGATTCATGTACAACAGCTGATGGGAATCACCAAAGGGTGATCTCAGATTTTACTAATCTGTGCTCAGTCATAAAAACAATTTTACATGTTCCTAATCGTAAAATCAACATGGACCCTAAGTGGTTTGACAACAACTGCTCAGTTGCAAATAGGGCCCTACGTTATGCACTGAATGCTAAGCCTAGATGTCAAATCAAGGTCAGGGAGGCAAGAAAGAGGTATAAAGCTGAAATAGGGAAACGCATGGCAATTATTTTGTCAGAACGCTGGGAGGAGCTATCAGACTCAGCATCAGGCAAAAAAGGCACAACTTTCTGGGCCGCTGTAAATAACATGCGCAATATGAGTACATAAATGTCAGTAATAAACTGTACCATTTCTAGTTATCAATGGGAAAACCACTTCTCTAAAGTGTATGCAACACCACCAAAGTCAATAACAATTTCGTATTAGGTGACTTGCGTCCTTTAGAGATTAGCTTGGGAGAGGTTATCGCCAGTATTAAAAAAAGCCTAGGCAATAAAGCCCCAGGACGGGATGGCCTCCCAATAGATATTATTAAATGGAAACCAGAACTTTGGGCACCCATTTTGACAAATGTATTTAATAGCTTGCCTCTAGTGCCAATACCTGACACATGGTCTACAAGCATAATAGTGCTTATATATAAAAAAGGAGAGAGAACAGACCCAACAAACTATAGACCCATCTTGCTCCTAGATAATACTCTCAAAATCTTGGGACGAGTATTATAGAATAGAATTAACGAGTGAACAGATAAAACAGGGATTTTAGACTCCTGCAAAATGGGGTTTAGGAGTGGGGTTGGAACAACCGAGCAGTGTTTAAATTTAAATATAGTAATTGGTAAATATACCATTGCTCGATCTGCACCAATCTATCTAGCCTTTATGGACTTATCGTCCGCATTTGACCTAGTAAATAGGTCCAAATTGTGGACGATTCTCCTAGAATACGGTCTAGATGAACCACTTGTTTATTTTCTTGCGTATTTGCACACTGACACAAGGGCACAAGTAAGGATCGGGATGGGGGGGAAGTGTCAGAACCCATTAAAAGTAGAAAGAGGAGCCAGGCAGGGGTGCGTTTTAGCACCCCTGTTATTTATTATTTATATAAATGGACTAAATAAATCCTTAAAATTGATAACCACAGATGTCCCGGAAATAGTGGGGGAGATTGCTACTGACTCTGCTTTACGCAGATGATGCGGTGCTCATGGGTCTAACCCCGAACGCCCTGCGCAGCCTGGTAAAAGACTTTGTGCAATATATGGAAAAGCTTGATCTTAAAGTAAATTTAAAAAAATCTTTTATTATGTCCTGTGGCCCGGGTAAGAGACAATTAAGTGCTATCTCAGTGGGTGCTGACAAACTTTATTCTACCAACACCTTTCCCTACCTAGAAATGGTTTTTGCTGCGAGCGGCTCGTGGAGTGGACATTTGGCCCACGCCACGAGCAAGTTCTCAAAATCCATTAACTCTATCCTTAGCCTCCCACGGCCTAGGAAAGTAGATGCCACTAAAGAAATTTTAATTTTTTTTAAATCACAATGTGTACCAGTAGCTACTTATGGGGCAGAGATCTGGGGTCTGGGAAAAACACTGAGCATCCATACAGAGGAAAACCGCTTCTGCAGAAAAATCCTCAGAGCACCCATTTCCTCCTCGGAATACATTTGCCACTGCGAACTGAACTTGCATTACATATCAGATTTTATTGCCTCCAGACTGGCAATGTTCTGGCTCGCCATTTGGAAGAATAACATGGCCGGCCTAACTCAGGACATCATAAGAGACTGCCTTTATTGTGAAAAAGTGATGTTAATTCCCTGGCTCTCTGGAGTGTTTAAAAAATTGAGTAGCGTAGGCAAAGGACACCTTTTCCTTGACCCTAGTAAAATTAACCCTAAAGATAAAAATGATTTAAAATCTGCACTGTACGCTCTTTACAGAGAAGAAAGATTGGCAAAGGAATTAACCAACCCAACAATCCAGGCTTATGTGAACAAAGATCTGTACATACAACCAATCCCATTGTACCTCACGCTTCCAATGACAAATTGGGAAAGATCTTTACTTTTCCGCCTCAGAGCAGGGACTGTCAGATTTTTATTATGTTTTCCATTAGGTTACTCCTTTTTAAAATCTCTAAATAATCTGTGCCCATGTGATGACACAAGCCCGCAAACTGACTTACATTTCTTCTTCTTTTGTAAATTTTATCAAAAATATTTTAAATGGTTTTTAGCACCGTATTTTAAAAAGCACAGACCACTTTCCTTGGAGGAATCAAATTTGATGCTGTTAACTTTGAATAATGAAGAGCTGATATTCCGCACTAGCACTTTTCTAAGAGTTATTACCCATGTTCGTAAAACAATGGAGAACCCTTAGTAAATCTGAGAACTATATTTATAATTGTTTTTAATATTGTTGTTTTTAATTACTGTAATTATGTCATTTGATTTGGGATTGTTTGTACTGCTTTTATGAATTGACAAAAATGTGAATAAAGATTTTTGAATTGAATTGAATTGACTCCCTTACCATGACAAGAGTGAAGTTCCTTACTTGGGCTTAAACCGGACCTTGGAGCACTGTTTGCAATGTCTTACCATTCAACAAGATGAAAAGTAGAGCGTAACACCACCTGAATGGCAGAATTTATCTACAATAATAATCACCATTCAATTCTGGGTTTAATCCCATTTTATTGAAACATGGGATATCATCCTAATATTCTATCCTTTGAATGGCCCACTCAGTCTGCCTCAAGACTAAATGGATATCATGAATATATCCATACAATCAAAAGAAAAGCCATTTGAACAAAACGGAAGAAAAATATAAAATCCAAGATGTTAAGAAACATGAAGAAGCTCCCAAATACAAGACAGTAGATCGGGTCTGGTTATCATCATGGCAATTTATAGTTGCAGTGATTGAATACGTTAAAACTCAATTTTATAGGGCTAAAAAAAATCAAATAATGTTATGTCTCATTGCTTAAATTGTGTTTTAAAGATGTGCAACTCTCTGCAACATTTGTACCAGCTGAAGTAAATACGGATTCTTCCCTACAATTCTTCTCCAGCTCAACATCAATGATTTCCTGAAAAAGAAAGCAGGACGCCAGCCAACTCAACTCCAGGCAACATTTCCAAAAGAAAAAAGAAGGAATAGGACTATACATTACAACTGAATACAAATGTATAGAGCAATAATACAAAGTAACAAAATTCGACTAACTTGAAAGATCAACTACTAACTGAAGAAAAAGGACTCAACTACTAGTTCAGAATAAAAAGCAAAAGTGAAAATGAAAAAGAGAGTTTAGGAACAAAAGACTGAAAGATAAGGACTAACTAAGACTTAGCTCATAAGACAAGGTAAATTTCAAGTTCAACAGTGACATCTGTAGTTTAAACTCTCTCTTCACCTTCCTTTCTGCTAGCCCCTCTGGAGACATGCTGCAAGAGGAGACACTGCTCCCTATATGGGAGAGAACTTTCAATCCCAGAGTACGTTACTACGCTTGGCAACAGGCTGCTTTCCAAGACCATCCTTTAGGTCTTGTTCTGATCCTTTCTTCTCCCCCTCTTGGTCATTGGTTGTGACTGGTAACAGGTGGGCCTCTGCTCATGCTATATAGCTCCATCTTCTTTATACTCCTTTTAGTGGGCAGCCCAGTCTTCTGGCAAAATTCCTTAAGCTGAGCCATAGTGTAGCACTCTAGGTATAGAAGCTGAAACTCCATCTTTGCAGCTGAGGTCAAAGACACAATCAGTCAGGCAGAGTAGGAATGAAATTATGATAAAAAAGGCCAAACAGGGAAAATTAAAACTCAAATTGGTCTTAGATAAGGGATGGTAGTGTGCCCCAAATCACTGTATGGTACAATACAACACAATTCCTATCCCACCGCTGATAATCAGGGTGAGGAATAGGATTACTAGTTGATTGGGGGAAGACCTCTCGTCAAGCAGCAACCAGAGCCCTATTCAGGGTAAGGTACCAGCAACCCCAAATTACCCTGTGCTTACCCTTGGCAGCTTGGCTCAGAGCAGTCAGGCTTAACTTAAAGGCAAAGTTTAAAGTAGCTGTGCAACACTTGAAACAGTAAAACAGTGAAAACATCAGGTACGAAAAGATTTCACTCCAGGTTAGAAAAATAGAGCTGGATCAACAGAGGCTGGCAAAGCACCTTAAGCCCACTACCAAGACTGAAGTGGTCAAACTAGGCAGGGTACATCCACAGAAGGCAGAGTGCAGGTGCAGATGCAAGGTTGCTGGAAGCATGTTTTGTCTTTGAGGCTTCAGATTAGAAGGCCAGCCAACTAGCCCTTGGATTCACTCTGGGTTCTTTGTTCAAGAGAAGTAGGTCCAGTCCTCCTCAACTAGGCAAGAGGTCAGCAGGGCAGTAGTTCCTTTAGAGCAAAGGTCCAACAGAGTGGCAGTCACTCAGCAGCACACCAGTCTTTCTTCCTGGCAGAGTATCCACAGTTCCAAACGTGTACTGGAGTGGTAGTGTCCGAGGTCCTTCTTTTATACACAGTTGTGCCTTTGAAGAGGGGAGAAGCTTCGGGAGACATACATTTGAAGCGCAAAGATGTCCTACCTCCCCTGCCCTGGCTCTAGACTAAATGCAGCCCTTTGTGTGGAGACAGTACACAAACTATTCAGATGTAAGTGAGGCTGGACCCAGCCCCTCCCTCCCATCCTTCATCAAACACGTAGCCCAAGCAAAGTATATTTGTGAATAATGAAATTCATGGGAGAAGCACTCTGATAAGCCATCCATTTAGGCATTATACTTTTATAATGTGCACACAGAAACAATTGAGCCTCTTGCATGTAAAGAATTACTATATTCTTCACATACAATATAACTACACAGTCCGACTTAAAAGCATTAACTGTATAGTACTGTGCAAAAATGCATTTTTTATGCTCTTAAAATTGTTAAGGAAAATATTTTGACTAGCACAAGGGGCCTCGTAATATACTACACCAGTTAAGAGATTGAGCCTGATTAACAGAAGTAAACTTACATTTATGTGTAAGTTGAAGTTTTTTTTAAATTCACAAATTACAAGTTAATATTAAGTTTACAACAAAAGAAAATCCACAGTCCAGGCAAGGAACCCCACACCAAAAAAAAATTAGACCAGTCTCTTCTTTTTATGTGCAGAATTCTACAACCCCTGCTGAAGAGCCTCCACAGTCATAAACGTAGTTTTAACCTGAAGTTTGTGAATTAAAATGTGCAGAATTCTACAACCCCTGCTGAAGAGCCTCCACAGTCATAAACTTAGTGTTAACCTGAAGTTTGTGAATTAAAAAAACATAAACTTACACAAAAGTGTAAGTTGACATTCGTGAATCAGGCTCAATGTCGTCACAGGTGTAATTGAAATCATCAAGTACGTCACTGGTAGTGTTGTCTGTGATGTCATCAGTTTGTCATTGATGATGTTACTTGACATCATTCATGTCATCAATTATGTAATTTGCAATGTCTGCAGTGATGTCACGTGAAATCACAATGGGAAAAAAGTAAAGTTCAAGTAGTTATGGGTAAGATTGGTTTTTAAAGAGTTGCGTAAAAATCACAGTTAAAATACAATTGAGGTTGTGAATTAAAATAAATAATTAGCAAGTTATGGTTAGCTTGACAACGCAGTGCTTGTAGAAATAGCCATGCAAACCATAACTCGCACAACAAATGCAATGCACTTGACCTCACCCATGAAGTGATGAATATACCCACACATGACAGGTGATGGATATAACCACAAAAGTCACGAATAATCTTACAGGTGAGAATACAGGTGACATTATCCTTAGCATTATGAAAGAGACTGGATGTATTATTTTTTGGTTTGTGTATGCCTTGGTTTTTTATGATGTTGTGCCAAAAGCTCTATGCACACGGAAAGGGAATTAATTTAAAGAAGCCGGATATAGTATCATCAAAAAGAAGGAATTCACTTTAAAAACAACAGTTAAAGTCGAATTATGTTTGTTATGAAACACCTGAACATACGTGTACAAAGTTTAGCTTAGCTAAGCTAACCACAACTGACCGTTTTCAGTAGGTGTTCGGTTGTTTAGTACAGATAACACAGTTTAACTCTGTTTTTCTGAGAACATATTTAAGGTTCAGATAAGCAGAAGAAACCGTAAATTGTAATTTCACAATCTCTCTCTCTCTCTCAATTGTCTTCCCATTAAGATATACAGTTATAGGCCACATCTCAGTCCTTTGAACTTTTGTCGTGATTCATTTTCACTTCGCTCTTCTGTGTTTAAGTATACAAATGAACCTGATAGTAGATGAAATAGTTTTTGTCTACTTTTCTAAAAGTGTTCAACATTTCTAACCGATTTAAGAGACAGCTGTAATTTTTCTACATCGTCGAATGGATAATCATTGCAATTTATTTTTTCCTAAAACATTCCAAATACTGAGGTGAGGTTCTTACTTAGAGGCATTCAGCACAGATTACAACAAATACACTGCTATTAAAACAAGTGGGATGGCAATTTGCTACAAGTCAGTGCAGTATTTTCTTCGATGTAAAACATTGATTAAAATAGATGAGCACTAATTAGGGATGAGCACGAATTCATAGCTCTGACAAGTAGCAGTATGTTCTCTTTCACAAGTGATTTTGCATTAATGAAAAGGATCAAGAAGATGTTCAGCATGTGAATATTTATATTTTTAATAAATATTCTATTGAGAAACAATATTCAAGCTACGTCTAATCTAGTGTAATTATTTCCGAACACAGCGCTGGGCATATTTATCTTCCGCTGGAAAAGAACTACACTTAAATAGGCTCTCTGAGACTAGCAAGCTATTAGAATGCAAACAGATCGGGCGTGTTGTTTGATTTTTTATCATTTCCTGGTAATGTTTCGGAATCAAAACTAAAGCTTACTAATTTTGTTATATATCTATATTCATTCCGCAAATTGATGAGAAATAGACTAAGGGTTTGAAAAAGCATAAGAATTGTGAAGGTGAAAATTATTGCAAATATATAAAGTTGTCATTTTTGCAACTCTTCATGAACCTATGAGTACACTTTCAGGCAAATCACAGTCATTCTTCGAGTTTTTTCCCATATAATGTTTATGTGGCATAAGACGTCTGCTTAAGGCTGATGTCTTTTATTGCCACTGAAAATGAACGCATGTGGCTGTATCAACAACCAAAATACCTTCTAGCAGTAAGATATATCGCCCTGGCGCATAGATGGGAAGGTGAGTATGGTAAATGTGTACTTATCATTGTAATGCAGTGAGTAGTCTAGTTGTTGGTGGGGGGAGCTAGGGGGACATAGGAAGCGGCGGGGCAGTGACAGGATATGGTGAGTTACAGTAGGGACAGGGTCGAGATAGGAGCCACCAATAAAGCTCCTAAATAACACATCTTTCGTGTCTGTCATAATTAGTAGCACGATGCTACAGCTGACGACGAGGGTGGGATCGAGCACACTGTGCCCACCACATTGATCCCGTGACGCTGCATGACACTGTCCCCTGGTGGTGCCGAGGAAGAGTCTGCCATCGCGACTACCGTGAGAAAAGGGAGCGCTGCGGCGAAGAGTGAGCCGCTGGAGGTAATGCCTGCCTGCCCTGAAGCTCCATGGCTGAGAAGGCTGCGTGGAGCGTGTTACGCTGCCAGTGAGTAACTGGAGAAAGCCGCGAGCGCGATCGCGCGCCAAAACGGACTTTAAAGACTCACCCCAGAAGCGTGAGTCTTGGGAAGGGGAACGCAACGTCGGGAGCCCACCCCGATCTTCCTCGTGCTGACCGCTGCTGTAGTGGAGACAGTGACAGTTTCCCCATCCGAAAGGGAGCCCCTGCACCTGGTGAGTGCTGCGAGTGGGGCCGAGTGAATGCAAGCTGAGAGAGAGCCAAATCTCCTGAAGGCCGAGAACTCACATCGGCGGCCATCTTTGAGTCAGGCAGCCACAGCCATCCCCTATGTGGAAACTATAAGCGGCCATCTTGAAGTCAGGCGGCAAGAAAAAAGCAAACAAGCACAAGCAAAAGCAATGAAGAAACAAGGAAACAAGCACAAGGAAATGTAAAAGAGAAATGGCAAACAAGCACAAGCTCCTGCAAGAAACGAATTAGAAACAGAAACAAGCACAAGTAAAAACAAGGACATGAAAAGCAAACAATCACAAGCAAATGCAAAGGGAGAACTGGAAACAAGCACAAACTTCTGCAAGAAACAGACCAGAAACAAGCATCTGCAACCGTAAGAGATAAAGCACGGAAACAAGCCCAAGCCAAAGCCAAACGGTAAGAAAGGAAGAAAGACAAAGTAGTACATCAAAATGTCGACGTCACCGCAGCGGAACGTGGCGGCCACAGCGGCGACCACACCAAGCCCGGCAGGCGTCTCATATCTGTGTGCCCAGAATCACTAGCTCTGATAGCTGGAAGAGCCATGGGCCCTAGATGGCAGGAGTGGTTTGAGGACTTTGAGGACTATATGAAAGGATCAAAAGTCACGGATGACGATGAGAAGTTGAGTGCATTACGAAATCTGGTGGGGAAAGTAGTCAGGAAGTTAATAAAGGAATTGCCAACCGCTGAAACAGGATCATACGTCAAGGTACGAGATGCGTTAAATAAAAGATTTTTACATAAAAGAAATGTGGACTATGAGAGATACATGTTTCATCAAGCCCGTCAAGAAAAGGAGGAACTGATGACGACGTTTATAATGAGACTACGACAACTATCTCGATACTGTGAGTTTGACACGTTCTCCACGGAGGACGCCATAAGATTGCGCATAATTGAAGGGTGCCAATCCGAAACGCTCAGAAGGCGATTGCTAAGAAAGAGTCACAACCTTGATGAAATCGAAGAAATGACTCGGGTGTATGACCAAGCAGAGGAACATGCTAAAAGAATGGAAACGGGACATGGAGAGAGAAGGGAACAAACTTATCGTGTACAAGCCAAGAGCACGTGCAGACACTCTTGAGATCGACGGAGGTCATCCCGGCCGCCTTCCCGCCAATAGTTCACAGGGCGTAGACACCATGAATCTGGCCGTGGAGACAAGAAATGAGATCACCCGTGAAAATGTTATCGATGCGGCTATGACTTTCCACACACAGATGGATGCCCTGTGATTGGTCAGCAGTGCCGTAAATGCGGAAGAGAAAATCATTTCGAGGCCATGTGTAGAGAATATCGCAAAGAAAGGATGAAGGAGCCAACCAGATCGTCTCGACCGGACACTAGACGACATCATGCAAAGACGGTGCAGGATCGGCCAGAGTCGTCTTCGGTTTCCTCACACTCCAGCAGAGAGTCCCGCAGGTCTCAATGGGTGAGAAGGTCCCCATCCAGAGAGTCTCGGTCAGCGCTGTTGGAATCGGTGTACACCGATGAGTATGCCAGCATGGTATCTGATCCGGACCAGCTAAAGAAATACCCAAGACTAGATATCAGTGTGGGGACCCATGAAACCAAGTTCATACTAGACAGTGGGGCCTCACTGAACTACATCCCTGTCACTGAATACAATAAGATGAAACCACAGCCCATGTTAAGCCCGGCCCTTGTCAGACTGTTCACGTGGATGTGAAAAAATCCTCTCCCATGCCTGGGGAAGTTTGCAACCACCCTGAAGCACAAGACCAACTCAGTGCTGGCTTATATTCACATCATCGAAGGTCCGGAAGCTGACTGTCTCCTCAGTCTGCCCACTGCGAAGCATCTCAGGTTGGTCGAAATTTTATATAGGGTAAGCGATGATCCGGACATTATACACAAGTTCCCTAAACTATTCACCGGACTGGGAAAAATGAACAAATGCCAGATACGGCTACACATTAATGAGCAAATACATCCTGTAGTGCAACATCACAGGTGGGTGTCTTTCCATCTTCAACAAGCTGTGGAAGATGAAATCCAAGAGCTCTTGAGAACGGACAATATTGAGCGGACGGAAGGGCCAACACCATGGGTTTCACCAGTAGTCATCGTGCCAAAGAAGGGCACACCCAAAAAGGTGCGCCTGTGTGTAGACATGAGGCTCCCCAACACTGCCATTGAGCGGGAGCGCCACCCAGGGCCTCATTTAAGCGACATGATTTCATCTTTAAATGGGGCAAGAGTCTTTTCCAAACTAGACTTGAATAAAGGTTACCACCAGCTGGAACTACATGAGAATCACGGTATATAACAGCATTTGTCACTCATCTAGGTTTGTTCCGCTACAAATGCCTCAGTTTTGGGATTTCGTCTGTGGCAGAGATCTTTCAGGAAGCCATCCGCCAGACCATTCATCATATACCGAACACCCTAAACTACAGTGATGATATTCTAGTTTACGGCTCAAATGTTCAAGAGCATGATAAAGCACTGGACCGGGTGTGCCATGCACTACTGGAGGCAAATCTCACACTTAACAAAGATAAATGTGAGTTTCATCAATCGACTCTGAAATTTTTTTGGACATGTGTTTTCTGGTGCGGGGATGAAGCCTGATCCTGAGAAGGTGATCGCACTGAACGATACCAAAATCCTGCAAGATGTGAGCGACATCAGATCATTCTTAGGCATGGTGAGCTATTGTGCCAGATACATAAAGGATTACGCCACCATCAGTCACCCGCTGCGTGTCCTCCCCAAACAAGGGCAACCATTCACGTGGACACGGCAATGTGAGCAAGCGTTCCAGGAAATTAAGCGAGCTGTTGAATCAGCAGACAATTTGGCATATTTCAGCCCTAAGAGACACACTGAGATCACAGTGGACGACAGCCCGGTGGGACTGGGTGCAATACTGGCTCAATTTGACAATGAAACAGACCAGAGACACATCGTAGCCTATGCCAGTCGGAGTTTGTCGGACACTGAGAAGGCTTACTCTCAACCCGAGAAGGAAAGCCTTGCTGTTGTGTGGGCCTGTGAGCATTTTCACATCTTCATCTATGGAAAGCATATTACGCTATTGACGGATCATCAATCACTAGTCACCATATTCGGCAATCGCAAAGCCAAAATGCCACCTCGAATCGAGCGCTGGGGTTTGTGCCTACTGGAGTACATTTAGACAATAGCGCACAAACCAGGAAAATCAGCGAATCCAGATGATTACATGTCAAGGCACCCTCAAGCATCACAAGTGTCACATCCATCCGTGGCGGAAGAGTATATCCACTTTGTAGTGGACCAAGCCAGACCACTGGCGGTTCCCTTGGAGGCAATATGTGAGGCCACGGCTCAAGACGATATCCTTCAAAGAGTGATGCGTCGACTGTGAACCAACAAGTGGCATCATAACAACGAGGAGGAAGGGTGCGATCCACAGGTCCGTCAAGAGATGCAACCTTTTCGCCATCTGAGTGATGAACTGTCTGCCACCTGAGAGGGACTCTTACTGAGGGACCAACGAATTGTCATCCCTAGACAACTCCGCCAAGGTGTCATCAATTTGGCCCATGAGGGCCACCGTGGAGTGGTCCCTACAAAAAGAGCGCTCAGAGAGCCAGTATGGTTCACGCTGCTTTACCAGATGGTGGAGCGCACCCTAAAAGACTGCCCCCGAATGTCTGACATATTATCCAAATACAAAATATCGTACTACACTAATATCGGAACAAAAATATCGACTACACTATTATCGACGTCCTATACTTAACTATAGACATACAAATATATCTGATACTCAATATCGATATACAAAAACTTCTTTTACATTTGTATCGACTACTTTGATATCGGTATACATAAATATCGATTTCTTAAAAATACATACACATTAAATAAAATATCGACATAAATAATATCGTCAACAATAATATCTTAATTTCTGATATATCGACATTTTATATACATATATTTGCACATTTATTTAACATATTATTATTTTATTTGCAATTAAATAAACACTACTTATTTAAACATTTTTATTTTTCTTATAAAAAATTCAAAACTATTCTATATTATCTATTATATAACCTACACATTGAACATTTTTGTCTGCTATTTTTATATTATATAATTAATTTTCTTTTCCCTTCTACTACATAACACTCACAACTGAAATTCAAAAATTCTAACTAACCAATCAACACACAGATTTTTTTCAGCAACCAATAGCAAACTAAGTACTAATGACACTCCTCTATATAAACAATTAAACCCAAAACACAAACCACTTGCTAAAAGTCACGGAAGGAGATACATCTCTGGATGAATTGCAGCACACCAACAAGAACATCAAGATTATCAAAATATAATCAAATCTTTCAAGTAAGTAAATCAATTAAACACTAAGTAAATAACTGCTACTATATTACTTACCTGCTAAATACCATGTGCTCCTTTTCTGTTACTACTACAGAGCATGCTAATAATAATTTACAGATTACTGATTTCTGAAAACACACAACTACTAGAAATGTTATAATTATCTCTATATGACATTAATGTTATAAACTTTCTAAAAATATTTTTCTTATGTGTATATCCTAACTCTTTTATTTCTCTCCTAATGCTACAGATAATTCTACTACTTACTACTATACTACTAACGTATTAAAGAAATATAAAAATATCAAAGTAAGTATCGTTTAATACTACATTAACTGTGACAATCCCCACTATTCAGCACATGTTGTAATGATTTATACATACAAATGTTTTTATAGATACTACCACTAGAGAAAATTCTTCAATAAACAACTGTGAACAAGATCCTAAAACTAAAGATACTAATAACTAAGTAAGTAAATTGTAACTTTTAATTTACTTGTAAAATATTCTAAACACAAACAAACAATTACTTTTATAACACATATGTACTTTTTTCTCCAGATTCTACTACTGAAAACTACACTACAAGTGAACCAAGAACATTATTCCTATTTCTATATTAAATATTACTATGTAAGTATTTGTAAACAGAAATCAATGTGGTAAAAATGACAAACATTGGCACTTGTTCTAATTAGTTGCTATTATCTATTTTTTTACACAGCTAACACTACAGAAAAATATACTGAAAATATTCAGATCTCCAAAATCGGAATACCAAAAATACTACTCACTAAGTAAGTATATTAAAGTACATAATTAAGTGCTAAGTTGTTGAAAACCTAAAACATGGTGAATTTTCTAACACATATGTACATATTTTTTTAAGATACCACTACAATCTACTCTCCACAAAAAGAAGATACAACTATACTGGAAAACTCTACCTAAAACAAAATAAGTAAGTATCTTGACAATGTAAAATAAAATCCTACACTTATTAGTATCCACTTTTGTAGTAGAAATTACCTGTGACATTGTAAATATACACAAAATTTGGTAATAATATTGTCTTTTTATGTTTTTCCTAACAGCTCAAACAACATCAGAAAACACTATCCAAAACGAAAGAATAAAGCATATCAAAAGATTTCACTGATTTCTAAAACACGTAAGTATATACATTACTAATAATCACTCATTTAGAACTATAAACACATTTTCCTTCACATTAACTATTATATATATGTTTTCTAGATATACAAACAACAAAATGACAGAAGGAGCAGAATTTGTAACCAGCCAGAAAGAAAAGCTATTACTGTGCTACATGGGTTACACTTATACACAAGAAAAGCAATATGGCATGAAAGTTAATTGGAAATATTGTAAATATTATTCTAACAAGTGTTATGGAAGGGCAGCAACAAGAGAAGCTACTGTACTGTATACTAGGGAACACAATCATCCACCAAATGTAACTGAAATTGAAGTTAGAACAGCATTGGAAAATATAAAAGAGGCAAGCACAGGTTCCCAAAAACAAACCAACGTCATATTAAAAGAAGCAATTCCTAATATCCCTAAAACTGCCACAACACAAATGCCAAATATTCTTTCTCTAAAAAGAACTATAGCACAAACTAAAAAAGCTACTACTACCACACCAGCTCCCAGAACATATCATGATATCAATTTAAATGCCAACCAAATTATAACTTTAAACAAGCAACCATTTATAATTTACGACAATGAAAGCAATGACAAAAGACTTATTATTTTTGGGACCAATATGAATCTAGTAAAACTTCAGCAAAGCCAATATTGGATGATGGATGGGACTTTTAACATCTGTCCCAAACCATTTTTCCAATTATACACTGTACATGGCCTCTACCAAAACTGCAACATACCACTACTATATGCACTACTACCAAACAAAAATATTTCCACATATATGGAATTATTAAATATAATTAAACAAAAAACTAATGATTATTCTCCAGAAAAAATAATTCTAGATTTTGAGCAAGCAATGCTTTAATCCATCCTAAAAATCCACCCCCATACCTGCATTCAAGGCTGCTACTATCATTTAAACCAGTGTCTATGGAGACATCTACAAAAAACGACGTTAAGTGTAGAATATGCAACTAACTCATCTTTTGCATACCAAATTAAAAAAACTCATAGCATTGGCTTATGTTCCAGAAACAGACGTAGCAGAACATTACAACATTCTTATAGACAGCCCCTTCTACAAACAAAATGAAGCTAAGTTGAGTCTATTTCTGGACAACTTTGAAGACACCTGGGTAGGCAGACTCCATAGATCTGGCCACAGAAGAAACCCAAAATTCCTAATACCCTGGTGGAACGTTTACAGAAGCACCTTAAATGGAGAATCTAAAACTAACAACGCAGTAGAAGGTTGGCACAATGCCTTTATACAATCAACTGGCAGAACAAAACCAACTCTAGAACATTTTATTAAGTGCCTACAGAAAGAACAAAGCTACCAGGAATTCAGAATGGACCAATCCATAACTGAACTAGTCCCTAAAACATCAAAACAAAATAAGCAAATGCACAAATACCTAGAAGAGCAAGTGAAATTATACCCTAGTACAAAAGGCATTGAATACTTAAACATAATTGCCAAAACCCTACTCTGAATAAATAACAACACCAAAGCAATCCCTAAAACTATCAACTAAATATGCATAATAACATTTCAATCTTGATGTTTAAAAGTATTTAATGTATGCAATATATATAGATATTAATCACATATAAGCACACATTAAATAAAAGTAAGAACAATTAAACAATGCAATATTAATAATCACATTACCCACCCACAAAAGATCAAACATAAATGACTTACCAATCATGTTGGAAATCCAATAACGTCCTTGTCCACCTAAGTAATCCAGGTAGTGCAAATATAACCCAAAATAAAATGCAAAAATACAACTGTACCAAAAAAAGCAAATCCATGGTGTGAAGAGCCATCGAATTACCATAAAAACCCGAAAAATAGTAAAAAGTTAAAGAAACACTCCAGGAAAACCGAAAACTTAAAAGAAGTGTTTGCAAAGCAGTAGTGAATAAAACCAACATACACTTCCTTTAAAAAAAAAACGGAACTTCCGATATGGCGAACACCTATAACAAAAACATAGAAAACAGACATTCCCACCCAGATTAACCAACACATAAATAACTACTAACATTAGTAAAAACATTATTTTGCTACTATATAAACTTAAAACATAGATAAAGTTACTCTGTAAACAATCCTATAACAAAGTAAAACAATGTGTATCTACCACACGGAAATAATCGTTTTAAAAATCTAAAACACAACTCAGTCACATATAATAACACTAAATAGCAGCAGACTACTCTCAAAAGTACATTAAAATACACATAAAAAACATATAAAATAAACCTTACCTGAAGCGACGTGAAGTCTCTCCCAACCGCGAGCTGCTCTTCATCCAAATGACCCAAAATGACCTAACCCGGTTACAAAATAAAGATCCCAAAAGTAATAAAATAGTCCCATGTAAAAAATATAATATACATTCTTTCTTAAATTACCTGAATTCATTTAAAAATTGCTAATATTTGCTAAAAAATGTAATTTTTTTGCTATTATGAAATTATTGACAAATATGTATAAAAACTTGAATAATAAATATTATGAAAGAAATAATATTTATTACAACAATGTATAGAAATGTAAAAAAAAGTCACACAATGTTCAAATGTACTAATTATGTTTGCTAAAAATATCTCTTTTTCTGGGAAACTTTGATGTAAAAATGTAATTGTTAAAAAAATTAGTAATAATATTATTAATATTATTATTAATTATTTATTTTAATTACTATATATTATGTAATACTATAAAGAAATAATATTACATATTAAATATAACCATTTTATATTTTCTTCTTCTTCTGTTAATTTTATTGTAATTTTGTTTGCAAATTATTAGTAGAAAAATAATTGTTTCATAAAAGTGAAATAATTTTGGGGCATTATCAATGACCTAAATAAAGGACAAAAACTCTTTCAAGAAGCGGGAGTAGGAGCCGACACTTGGTCTCAACATGTGCAATCCCTTTACTGCACAAGAACAGTTGGTCTTCCAAATAATACGCAGGTAACAAACGTAGCAGAGAATGGCCAGTTGGAAATCTACAACCCAGGCACGGAAGGACCAGTGATAAAGGATTGCGCGAAAGAGTAATTGACAGTCCCAGAATTGACAACTAGAGTGGAACTGTGTAAAATCATTATTAGGCTAAAGGTTGAAGGAGCACCAGGTCCGAATGGACTGCCCAATGCCATTTTTAAACATGATCCGGAATTTTGGGCAGAAAGGCTGACACCATTGTTTAACCAAATCTATCGTGACACACAGGTTCCTGCATCATGGAAGGGGAACGTGATTCACCCAATCTTTAAACAAGGCGACCATGGTAACCCAACAAATTACCGACTAATATCATTGATAGATGTGGAAGCCAAGCTCTATGCCTCTTGTATCCTCCTCAAGCTGCAAGATTGGATAGAAGAATCTCAGAGAATCCCCTGGTTCCAGACGGGATTTAGGAGGGACATGGGGACAATCACCAACTTAACTTGCCTGTCAGTTTTAATGGACAGAATAGCAGTAAAGGGCGCACGATTATACGCCTGTTTTGTCAACATCAAATCTGCATTCGACAGAGTAAATCGAGAGCGCCTATGGGAAAAATTGCAGCTTTGGGGGTTGCCTTTAAAATTAATACAGGCAATAAAAGCTTTGCACGAAGATACATGGGCAAAGGTTAAATTGGGAGACGGAGTGTATACAACGAGGAATATACCAACATTCCAGGGCCTAAAACAAGGTTGTGTTCTAGCGCCCACCCTTTTTAATCTATTCCTTTCTGATCTCGCAACAGTGTTGGACACAGATGAGGTGCATCCACCCTCATTGGCAAACCGGCGAATTCCCTGTCTGCAATATGCAGATGACATTGTCCTGCTGAGCAAAACTCCAGTGGGTCTGCAAAGAGCTTTAAACATCTTAGCAGAGTACCTAAGACAAGAAGGATTGGACTTAAACAAAGAAAAAACAAAAGTAGTACGTTTAGTGGACCAAAAAAAACTTAGTTACACATGGTCATTTAACGGGACAAAGGTGAACGAACAAGGCTCGTATAAATACCTTGGAGTAACAATATCCCAGGGAGCAAACCTAACAGAGCACAAAACCGCAATTCGAGCAAAAGCACAAAAACTAATCTTTGCTTACCAATTGCTAAAAGTAAAAATGAATTGCCCAAATCACAGTCACCTCCTGAAGGTCATGTCAGCGCAAATATTACCATCATTATCTTACGGTCTCGTCACCTGGTGTGGCAAGGAAGCAGACCTGCTAAACGAGCTCCAAACAAAAATTTACAAAGCAGTTTTTAACCTCCCTAATAGTGCTTCAGCACCGCAAGTAAGGCTGGAATTCGGTCTGCAAAACCAGAGATATAGGAGCATGAGCGGCTTCATAAAACTGTGTCACAAATTAAGATCTGCAGATCCGGATTCGATGGATTGGTTAAACTGGGAAGCTATAAAAAATCAAGGAGCAACTGGAACCCCTTGTCCTTGGGGAAAATACCTGAAAACCTGCATGAAAGAGCTGGGGCTGGAAGGAATTTGGGAATCTGTGACGGACAAAGCAACAATAAGTAGACTAGCCAATAAGGCAGCAAGGTCGAAATCTTTTCAAGAGGACAAAGCGTTACTGCTCAAGCGGCGACATGGTTGGACCATAATCAACTCCTTCAAAGCCGAACGACCGCTTGCATATTTAACCTCTCATTTTAATGTGCACATAAAAAGAGCCTTTATGGCCTACAGGATGGGTATGCACAGTTCGAAAGACTTAGCACCTTCTTGGAAAGGGAAACACCAGACTGAGAGCTGTAGACTTTGTGGCTACAAAACGGAAACATTAGCCCATTTTGTGTGCGTTTGTCCGGCTCTCCTGGTACAACGTCGAAGATTATTGAAACAGATCTGTAACGAGTTAAAAATTCGTACCTGTAGGCAAGCTGTAACTTGCTGGCTAGGAGGGAGTTCAATCATTTTAGCATGCCGGGGAACAAAATTCCCGGCAGAAGTGAATAAATGCTTGAGTTTTGTGGAACAAGGACATGATGATATAAGCGGTGTAATAACTCTGCCCTGATCCCTAAGACCGGTAAACCCTGCACTAACATGAACCAAACATTTTGACCTCTTAATGCCGGTGGGAGTTTACCTGAGGAATCTTGTTTTAAAATTGTGTTATATCATTTAACAAAGGAAGAGTTCAATCTTCTTTTTAGTAGTAATTACTTTTTGTATTATAATATTGACATGTGGAAATTGTAATGATTTTAATTAATTATGCAATAAACATTTTGACCTTTGAAATAATTATTATTTAAATTGTTATCTCTGCTAAAAATACAAAACCTAATAAATATTTTTTTTCAAACATGTTTAACATTTTTTATTTTGTTATTACTATAATGTCACAATATTATTATTGGCAAAATCCAATTAGGTACAGGATATTAATAACATGTAACTTACTATTCCCACTCCAATCTATATAAAATTAAAATTAATTCTGGACACTAATTCAATAAAAATAATTATTCCAACTCCACTGTACTTGATATAGAAATAGGTGCTAAACACTAAAAAAATATTACTTACTATTCCCACTCCAGTCTACATTAAATTAAAGTAGGTGCTGAACACTAATTAATTAATAATTACTATTCCAACTCCAGTCTACATTAAATTGAAGTAGGTGCTAGACACTAATTAATTAATAATTACTATTCCAACTCCAGTCTACATTAAATTGAAGTAGGTGATGGACACTAATTAATTAATAATTACTATTCCAACTCCAGTCTACATTAAATTTAAGTAGGTGCTGGAAACTAATTAATTAATAATTACTATTCCAACTCCAGTCTACATTAAATGGAAGTAGTGGCTGGACACTAATTAATTAATAATTACTATTCCAACTCCAGTCTACATTAAATATAAGTAGGTGCTGCAAACTAATTAAATAATAATTACTATTCCTACTCCAATCTACATTTAATTAAAGTAGGTGCTGGACACTAATTAATTAATAATTACTATTCCTACTCCAAACTACATTAAATTGAAGTAGGTGCTGGACACTAATTAATTAATAATTACTATTCCAACTCCAGTCTACATTAAATTGAAGTAGGTGCTGGACACTAATTAATTAATAATTACTATTCCAACTCCAGTCTACATTAAATTGAAGTAGGTGATGGACACTAATTAATTAATAATTACTATTCCAACTCCAGTCTACATGAAATTGAAGTAAGTGCTGGACACTAATTACATAATATTTACTATTCCAACTCCAGTCTACATTAAATTTAAGTAGGTGTTGGACACTAATTAATTAATAATTACTATTCCAACTCCAGTCTACATTAAATTAAAGTAGATTCTGGACACTAATTAATTAATAATTACTATTCCTACTCCAATCTACATTAAATTGAATTAGGTGCTGGACACTAATTAATTAATAATTACTATTCCTACTCCAATCTACATTACATTTAAGTAGGTGCTGGACACTAATTAATTAATAATTACTATTCCAACTCCAGTCTACATTAAATTGAAGTAGGTACTGGACACTAATTATTAATATTTACTATTCCAACTCCAGTCTACATTAAATTGAAGTAGGTGATGGACACTAAATAATTAATAATTACTATTCCAACTCCAGTCTACATTAAATTGAAGTAGGTGCTGGACACTAATTAATTAATAATTACTATTCCAACTCCAGTCTACATTAAATTGAAGTAGGTGCTGGACACTCATTAATTAATAATTACTATTCCAACTCCAGTCTACATTAAATTGAAGTAGGTGCTGGGCACTAAATAATTAATAATTACTATTCCAACTCCAGTCTACATTAAATTGAAGTAGGTGCTGAACACTAATAAAATTAATAATTACTATTCCAACTCCAGTCTACATTTAATTAAAGTAGGTGCTGGACACTAATTAATTAATAATTAATATTCCTACTCCAAACTACATTAAATTGAAGTAGGTGCTGGACACTAATTAATTAATAATTACTATTCGAACTCCAGTCTACATTAAATTGAAGTAGGTGCTGGACACTAATTAATTAATAATTACTATTCCAACTCCAGTCTACATTAAATTGAAGTAGGTGCTACACACTAATTACATAATAATTGTATTCCTACTCCAATCTACATTAAATTGAATTAGGTGCAGGACACTAATTAAAAAATAATTACTATTCCAACTCCAGTCTACATTAAATTGAAGTAGGTGCTGGACACTAATTAATTAATAATTACTATTCCTACTCCAGTCTACATTAAATTTAAGTAGGTGCTGGACACTAATTAATTAATAATTACTATTCCAACTCCAGTCTACATTAAATTGAAGTAGGTGCTGGACACTAATTAATTAATAATTACTATTCCAACTCCAGTCTACATTAAATTGAAGTAGGTGCTACACACTAATTACAAAATAATTACTATTCCTACTCAAATCTACATTAAATTGAATTAGGTGCAGGACACTAATTAAAAAATAATTACTATTCCAACTCCAGTCTACATTAAATTGAAGTAGGTGCTGGACACTAATTAATTAATAATTACTATTCCTACTCCAGTCTACATTAAATTTAAGTAGGTGCTGGACACTAATTAATTAATAATTACTATTCCAACTCCAGTCTACATTAAATTTAAGTAGGTGCTGGACACTAATAATTAATAATTACTATTCCTACTCCAATTTAAATTAATTTTTTTTTTTTTGAAAACCTTTATTCAAAAAGTAAGGAGATACAAGCGCAGGCCCACAACCACCATGGCCGGCCGCAAAGACAGTAAATAGGAACAGGAGAAATGTAGGCCAATCAACAATCAGGATATTTCAAGTTATTCCCGACGTGGCTGTGAGATTCGCAACACAGGATAGGAGGGTTTCATTTTTAAATTTTAAGAGAAGAGTGGGGGCTGCAACAACAAGGACATCACACCTTACATGAGAAATACACAAAAGAGACGAGGGGGGATGTACCCCATTTTCAGTCGGAGATAGGCTATGACTACAGCAACTATTAAATCTAGGCAGCCGCGGCGGTCGAACTGGGCGAAAAGCAACACTACAGAAAGCAACATTACCAAGTATCATCCCATAAAGCCCACCCCCCAAGAGCAGAGAAACAGAGGCTTGTTGAGATGCCAGAAAAAGAAAAAAGGTGCAAGACCAAGAGACAGCCAACCCTACTAAAGAGGAAAGAGCCCTCCCAAAGCCGGAAAAGAGTGATAGGGACCATAGAACAAAACAAACTAAAATAACAAACCCCCCTGTACCCGCCACCCTGCACCCCTGTAATGGCTACAGCCTAACCCACTAACAGCGTGCCTGTCACCCCGGAACTGCCCCACAGAAGGGCAAAGTAAAAGAAGTGGAGGAGGAGAAAAACAGACACACTCCCGGACACCCGGTACCCCCCGCCGGCAGTGACCTCCCCAAGGCACAATCATCGTCAATCAAAGCAAACATTTGGCAATATAACGGGGAGGACAGTCACCAATAAGAAACCTCCCCATCCCACCCCAGGCCCAGTAAGATACTCGGTGCAATCCCGGCAAAAAGGGGAACTGAGCAATCCAAGGAAAGTAAAAGTCAACCCTGCAAGCATCACGGGGAGATCCTTCGCTGAAGTCACAGCAAATGTGATCAGGAAGAGCATCTCAGGTAGTCCAAAGCAGTGACGAGGAGCAAGAACAACTCAAATCCGGGATCAGCCCTGACCAGTGCGAATCCTTCCCGAAGCACGCGCCAACCAAGCCACAGCCTCCCGAGGCAGACAAAGGGCTCGATTCCGATCCGGTAAAATGCGCTCTGAATCGTCGTACGGAGCAATTTTCCCCGTACGAATCGTACCCGTACACGTCCCCGTACGTACGACGAAGTACGATCCGTACCAGGAGCCAAAGACCGTACGAGCCGTACAGGACTCCGTACGACTAAAATATCTGTACGAGTCGCACTCGGAACCCGCTGTACGTGACATCGCAATGGTTCGGGGCTTGTTTTTACGACACAGCAAGTACGATCCGTGTCGGGTACGCAACGTACGACCCTTTTTTTTATGGGAGCTGGAAACAGCCATAAACGCATAGTTCGGGCCGAAACAGGTACATAAGGCCCCCCCCGGGGATGCTGCGTACCCCCCATGATCGCCGGGGTACGCGCCGTACCCCTGCGATCATGTGGGGTACGTGGCGTACACCCAGCGTACATGGGGTACGCACCGTACCCCATGTACGGTGGGTGTACGCCACGTACCCCGTGTACGCTGGGTGTACGCCGCGTACCCCACATGATTGCAGGGGTACGGCGCGTACCCCGGCGATCATGGGGGGTTCGCGGCGTACGGTGTGTATGTGATTGAGCGCTTTTCCGTACGAATCTCCCTTACCTGACGCAGTCCGTGCGAATGGCGTCCTGATCACCCGGTCCGGATCGTACTCGTCGGGTCGTACGGTGTGTTTACGAGTCGTACGGATTCGGCTACGAATACGATTCGTACGGGGGATTTTTTTTACCGGATCGGAATCAAGCCCAAAGCGTCCACGGCAGTCCGAGGCACTAAAGATGGAACAAAGTCCGAACACAAAATGGCGGCCTCCGTTATACAGACGGGCCAGGACGAGGAAGAATGGCAGTCCCCTTCGACAGGTCCCTGATACACTGCATTGACGATCAGAACCTCCAGCGACGATACTCCATCGGATAGGAAACGTGAAGGGAAGACCAGGCACTGTAACGGGTGAAGGAGGAGTGGGGCAGACTCCCAAATGAGCGAAGTCGGGCTTCCACTCGGGCACCTTAGGATGGCGGGCCAAATCGCTCGGCGGGTCCACAAAATGCTGTTCAGGTGTAGCAGCATCAATGGCCGGTCTCGAGCAAACATCGTCCAGCTTTGCCGCCAGGGAGACATACGTGACGGTGAATTGTGAGCGGAGCGCCCCAATTGCTGCCATTACGGAACTCAATGAATGTGCGCTATCCGTCCCCTCCGTCCCGGGGCCCAGAGGACGGAGGGGGGCACAATCTCCAGCCCACATCGCCGGGCTCCGGGCACACATGCAGGCGATATCAACAACAGGGGCGCCCCGAACTAGCACGCTCAAGACAGTCACCGGCCGTGGGAGCAGCCCGTCAGCCCCCGGACCGGGAAACGAGGGTCAGGCACACCGCCCCCAGCCACGGTTCAGGAGGATCACAGCACGTCACGATGTCTCTTCTCCGGCACTCTCCATCGACGAGGTCACAAGTCGAATGTGCAAAGAATTATTCAAATCTGGAAGACCGGCCACGATCTTGGTCCCACAGCCAATGTTGACCAGCTCCCACACGGACAGTTCAGGAATCGAGGTCCCGGCGGCAGCCCTGGAGTAGGCCGAAGATGGGACACGATATAACTCCGTCGCCGAATAAGGTAGGAAGTCCGGGACTGCACCGTTGGCATCAGGCAACCTTCATACGTCCAGGCATAGGGCGTAGGTAGAGGATAGACAACAGGATAGACGAGCCGCCGGCGTAGGTCGACGGAGCCGGGAGCTTATGCGGCCATCTTGGTTCACAGCGTAGCTCCTCCCTAAATTAATTTTATAAACTAAAATTAATTAATTTAAAAAAAAATTATAATTAATTTATTTTATATATTTTTAGTAAATGTTTTATAATACACTACCACCCTTATCCCCTATAAACACAATTGTAAATGTAAATGTAAATGTACAGGAATTTATATAGCGCATATCACCACTGGTTTCTAAGCGCTTGCTTAGGGAACCCATCCTGGTATTCCCCTGTGAGATAACCCCGGCAGGGTATCCACAAGGTGAAAGCCAGGCATCCCGCCGCGAGGGGCCGTTGTGGAGATTAAGCAAGCTATTGCCCAGTGTCGCAGAGTGTGAACCCATGAATGGAGTAGGCACCGGAGCGAGAATTGTCGAGTCCATGGACATTTTAGGACTCAAGACCCCGCCGAGCCGGGAATTGAACCCTGGTCCCGAGCTGAACTCTGCTTCCAGGTCTGCCTCCTCTAACCAGTGAGCCACACTTCTCCAATTACCCTCTCCTAATGATTGTTATCTAATATTAATAAATATTATTAATTAAAAAAATTATTAAATACAAATTCTTTTATAATCAATACATATGAATATTTATAATTTTTTAAAGAAAATATTATAAAAACATTTATAATGTTTTTAAATTTTTTAATATGTTTATGAAATATATTTTAAAACACTCCCCACCCTTATCCCCTATAAACCCAATAACCTGCTCCTAAAACTAGATATGTTTTTTGAAAGGTTTTTTTATTAATAAATATAATAAAAATAATTAAGAATTTTTTATATATTATTATATTTTTATTACATATATTTTTAAACACTCCCCACCCTTACCCCCTATAAACTCAATAACCCGCTCCTAAAACTAGATATGTTTTTAATTTTTTTTTATTAATAAATATAATAAAAATAATTATTAATTTTTTTAATATTATTATATTTTTATTACATATATTTTAAAACACTCCCCACCCTTATCCCCTATAAACCCAATAACCCGCTCCTAAAACTAGATATGTATTTTTAATAATTATTTTATTAATTATATTTATATTTTTTTGGTTTATAAATATTTTTGAATATTACTTTTTTCATATCTCATTACATTTTTTTAGTAATTATTTTTTTTTACTATAGAACGATATTTTGTATTGTCGATATTTTGTCTAACGATATTTTATTATACTTACTGATTACGATATTTTTGTGTTCGATTTTGTTATATTTCTATATTATCTACCTTCGATATTAAAACTTCGATATTATGTCTTGTCGATATTATTTTTTCGATATTTTGTCTGATTACCACTGCCCCCAGTGCCAACTGGTCAATCAAGGAGATCCTCCAGCACCACTACAGATGTCCAAACTACTGAGCGGAGTATGGCAAGAACTTGCCATGGACTTTTATGGACCCATTCAGTCGGGCAAATTTGTTTTGGTGATAATGGACGAGTACTCCAGGTTTCAGCTAGCACAGTTTGTATCTTCTACCAGTGCCACCAGCACCATTGCCATGTTGGATGAAGTGTTAGCTGCCGGGGGTGTGCCGCAAGAACTCAAGATGGATACTGGTCCTCCCTTCAATGGGCGTGAATTTGGAAAGTTTGCGAAGAACCTACATTTCAGACATCGCAAGATCACTCCCCTATGGCCTCAGGCCAATGGAATGGTGGAGCGATTCATGGCAACCCTGAAGAAGACATTCCAGCAAGCCACCAGGACTTACAAGTAGCTCTCAATGAAGTCTTGAGAGCCTATCGAACGCACCTCATGCCACAACAGGGAAATGTCCTGCCACTCTCATGTTAGTACGGCCGATCAGGACACAGATACCCACATGGGAGGGAGCCCTGCTACCGGTGTCGCTTACCAAAGTGCACAAGGAGGTAGTCGTAGCCGACCACACGCACAAGAACAAAATGAAGTCCTATGCTGACACCAGAAGAAGAGCCCGATCCCCATCTCTTCATGAAGGGGACTGCATGTTAGTCAAACAAGAACAGCTGAAAAAGACAGATTGAAAATTCTAAGCTGAACCTTTATTGATTACCCAGCAGAAGGGTACCATGGTGACAGCTGAGTCGGAGAATAGGAGGATTAGGAGGAATGTCTCGCATTTTCAATGGTGCACTCCGGCCGATAGGGACGCTATCACCAATGTGAATGAACAACCAGGTCCTGAGAGACCTAGCAGTGCGACTGCCGTACAGAGACTTGAGACCCCAGCTGAATCTGAATCTGGAGAGAGAGGCGTGGTCCTGCGACCCAGAAGGGACATTCACCGACCTGTGCGGTTGATCAAGGAACTATGAGCAAGTCAGATTTTCAGTTCATTAATTTGTTAACAAAGGGGGATATGTAATGCAGTGGGTAGTCTAGTTGTTGGTGGGTGGAGCTAGGGGACATTGGAAGAGACGGGGCAGTGACAGGATATGGTTAGTTAGAGTAGGGACAGGGTCGAGATAGGAGGCACCAATAAAGCTCCTGAATAACACATCCTTCGTGTCTGTCATAATTAGTAGCACAACGCTACAATCATCATATTCAGAATATACTTACTTCAACCATATTCTGAAGGGGATATTCTAAACACATTATTTGAAGGGGATGGTAGTTAAAACTGGATAATGAGTCAGAAGACCAGAATACTTTCTATTTTTTTGTGGGGGGTTAATACCGATGCAAATCCTGTTTAAAAGTTTAAAACCCCCATCACAAAGTGGGTATAGTGCAACTTCGCCAGATCCATTCATATTTAGAGTAGTTTCACTGATAATTATTGCAAGAAACAGGAGCTACAACAATTTGCCTACTAGAGTGAAGAATAGGTATAATATTAGTGTGGCAATCTTTGTCAATCACATAGTGATTACAATATATGAGGAGAACAGGCATTTCAAACACCTTTGATATCAAGGGTTGTGACAAATTTGGGTCAGGGTCCTAGAACTCATAGTGGCTACTGAACTGTCCCCATTGGTGTCCCAGGACCCTCATACTGGAGAGCCCTTAAATTGGAACAAAATATGCCTTTATAGCACTTTAACCTCACAGTAGCAATACAGAACACTCCAAGGTTTACTCAGGGAAGATGCAGTGGGCTAAACACTCAGCACAAAAACCTAACAAATAACACTCAATAAATCACGTTCCAGTCAGTGCCTTTTGTTATAAAAAGAAATGATGGAGCTAAATATCAAGGTAAGCCCTGAACAGATCATCTTGGGCAGATTGGACATACAAGGTAAGGGCCTTGATGATAAATCTAAGTTGTTTTTTTATGCCATTTTGATTGCTCGAAGAGAAATATGCAAATTATGGGTATCGCCAGAGCCTCCGACAGACTTAATCTGCATCAGAGCTATGAGAGGTATAGCTAAGTTGGATATGGCCGGCCAATATAAAGGGAAGCACCAGTTTTGGACCTTATTTCTAAATCACTTTGGGTGAGGGTAAGGGGAGCTCCAATAATCTATGATATTTACGATGTGAGAAGAAAAATGGTCCAATGATTAACTCACTTTTGAAGCTCTTGGAGGTTAATGTAGTCTATATCCTTTGCTGCATTAGGCAAGACTGCGGTACTTCCCATCAAGAGGTGGGAAGTGGCGTATGAGGACAAAAGAAAAAAAAGAAAAAAGAAAGAAATGATCATTTATTACGTACGCTACTAAATATTACACACAAATGTAAACATTTTTACAGAATGGGCAGTTGAAGTGCCTGTGGTGGCACCCTTTAAAGGCCCATACAACTAGGAGGGGGTGCACAGTAAAGTAAAGTACCACAGGTAACCCCTTAAATTTACCCTGTACCTATATCCTGGGGTCACATCTATCATTCTGCATGGCAGCATGCCCTGAACCCTTAAACAACAATAAATCCCCTAGGTGCTTAACACAATATAGTGATTGCAGTCAATAAAAGTAAGACCTACTTTGTCATGGTGTCATAAGGCCTGGGTGAAATGTATATTATGGCAAAATAATGTGCATAATTTTAGGAATTTCTGGATTTTTGTGTTATGCTTTTTACGCAAAGTTCCTAAAATGATGCCATTGTGCCACTCCCCATAATTACAAACCATTCATGGTAAAATGTAACTGCGAATGCTGCATTGATGGTAAAACTTTGAACAAGACCATGAACAATAGAACACAAACAGCAGTTGTTTATTGTCCCTTTGGTATTTTTACAATATTTGTGTAATGGTAAATGCATTTTCAACAATTGGGATTTCAACTGAGGTATATTGCATGATAAAATATCGCTCAAACAACAGATTTGCATTTCATGACATTATGTGTAATTTTGCTGAAATTTCGTCCAATTATGCAAATTTCACAAATCTGTAGGTGTCACCACAATAGTTGAAGGCTGAATATAAGATCAACACACAGTGCAATCCATGTACAACATGTAAGGATAGCATCATGTTTGGCACTCTGGTGCAATGGTGTGTTTGGTGCTAGGTAGCATGTTTGCTACCGGGGTGGAGATAGCAGCAGTGCCATATCTTGGGAGATGAGGTGTTGCCTGCTCTCTTCCACTAAAGCAATGCACTAACTTTAGTTGGTGTGCCACATTATGCTAAAATGTATTAAATCTGTGTCCTGTTGCCAAGAATACTCCATTGATGCTAAATACCAGTGCACCCATACCATTAGGAATAACAGAAAGGAATTGAGTTTAGCATGTGCTGTTTACTTTTTCTCTTACAATGCACTTGCAGGAAACTCTACTAAAGTGTTCAGAGGAGTAAGTTTGCTTGTAATTTGTAATAGTGCATGCTGACCTGCTGGTGAACTCTGACAACAAATAGTATTTAGTACCGGCATAATCCAGGTATTCGATGGTGTAGACAGTAAGCTACACCTTCATGTCTTGATTATTTTCTAACAACATGAAACCTTCAAATCATGGCTTTCTATTGTGTGGCATTCTTTGGGGCCAGGCTACATTTGTTTTCTAAGTTGGCCTGCTGCCAGCTTTAATACTGGATTCTATAATGTGACAATATAATAGGTCATTTCTAGATTACAATCACTTCTTATCCAAAATTGTGATGCACAAGCTTTTTTATTAAAATCTCAGTTTATCAGCTATCTCATTTAATATGGCTGAGATACCCGTCACCCCCTCTCAACACAATCCCCAAGGATGGGAAACCGGAAACGGTTCTGAACTTTTGGAAGGCGGGAGGGAGTGACCCTCCCGGCCGTATTTATTAAAATATGAAACAAAATCAAAACATTAAAATAACAGTTTCATATTATGTACAATTTCATTTCCACATGACGATGTTTGGCTAACCTTAACAGATCTCTAATACAAAGGTTCTCCTAGCCGAACTAACATCCTACAAAACATTTCATTTGAAATTGTACATCCTAACGTTAAGGGCCAACGGCAAGATCATAACCGGTATCAGATCCCTAAACCAGAAATACCACCCTCACTTGTGAGGGGGCCAACCGCACAGAGGCGTACCTCAAGTGCATCTACCAATTTCCCTTGGACTTGACGGGGGCCCCAATGAACTCGACGCCATTTAACGGTCGTCCGAGGACTCGTGTGAGGTGTCTAAAAGGTAGCGTAAACCCCCTCCCGAACCCCACACAACTTACACATCTGCCGTCGCAGATGTCCTGGCCCCGGGAAATTCCCCAGGAGGGCCCGTAGCCCCTCCTATCCAGGAAGGGGCCTTGACCACCTTTCCTTTCCTTCCGGCGGCCTATCCTTAGACGGGACCGCCGCCCCGTTGAGGGGCCAATGGCCACCTCCCCCGAGCGCTCCCATCCGTAATGGGTGACGCCCCCCCATAGGGATCTTCCAATTACTGCTCACCGATCATGACCTTACCGCCCGACAATAAATACGACAAATCTACCTAAATTACTAAACTACAAAAACAATTTTAAGTTATTACAAGCATGATTACTGATCAACACTAGTGCAAAAATACTTTATTTGAAAAACATCTGAAAGTAACCATCTTTATTGCATATTCAAAAATATATATCATGACAATCATCACAACCTGCAAGAAATAGAGTTACCACATCAAAACTTTATTCAAAAACAACTTGCTGTCCTCAGGGGCTGGTGGGTGGGTCAAAATCGGCTCTTCGTTCCGTCTTGAGCTCACGTGCAGCGGGGAGGTGCAGCTTCAGAGCACAGGAACAAGAGGAAGCTTTCTTGGCTTGTTGCTCCTTTTATCCGTCTTCAGGGCGGGCATCAACCCGCCCCCGCCTGCCTCCGAGGGCGTGGCCGGTTGCGTCAGTGTCTAGGACAACCCACTCCAGGGCGGGAAAAGGCGCGCCCCGGCTACGCCGCTTCGGGCATACCAGCCGAGACTCGCCTCCCGCCCAAGATGGCTTCCCGGGGGGATCGTGGCACTCCACCATACGTTCGGGGGGACCGAATGGTCGCCCCTTTCCATATGGCTGAGATACCCGTCACCCCCTCTCAACACAATCCCCAAGGATGGGAAACCGGAAACGGTTCTGAACTTTTGGAAGGCGGGAGGGAGTGACCCTCCCGGCCGTATTTATTAAAATATGAAACAAAATCAAAACATTAAAATAACAGTTTCATATTATGTACAATTTCATTTCCACGTGACGATGTTTGGCTAACCTTAACAGATCTCTAATACAAAGGTTCTCCTAGCCGAACTAACATCCTACAAAACATTTCATTTGAAATTGTACATCCTAACGTTACTGCTCACCGATCATGACCTTACCGCCACAGGCCGGATAGTTGACCGGCTATCCGGACCCCCCACAACACTCCTGCCTAAAGGTCATGTTATAAACTCTTTAACCAAGCTATGAGGTCTCCTATGAGTAACTTGTTCCCCACCCGGGACAAATGAACACCATCCCCCAAATACATACTGTCCCCTTTAATACAACCATGCGAAACTTGAACGAAACAATCTACTCACTTTGTTATTAATTTTTCTTACTGAATGATTCAGAGCAGAAACCGAAATAGCCGCCCGCCACACTTTTCGTGGGATCATATGGGACCATGCAATTGTGCACCCTGGAACTCTTCTTGCCAACCAACTTACTGTGGAAAGCATCACCTCAAGAAGAAGTCATCTACCAGTGGCCACCAAATCGTTGCCCCCAAGATGGACTATGATTATAGACGGCGGTGACCTTGTCCGCCCTAACAAACCCTCAAAAAATGATTGAAATTGGTCAATACAGAGCCCGCCCTTTCCGTAGAAGGACACACTGTACCCGTATTCCCCAGCCACGTGAATCATGTCACCTGCTTTGAATACGTCCGCGGCATGCCTCACGTATGAGTGGCCCACGACCCACACCTCCTTTTTCACAGCCAGTGATGTCTGACCGCTGGTCCCCAGGTGTCGGGTCGACTGCACAGTCCGCCCCGCCTCGTAGGCTTGCGCAACTGAAAACCAAACAAAAACAAGAAGCGTGAGTACCTCATTACAGCTTCACAACATGTGCAACCGCACATACCTTTTATAACAGTTCGAGGACCAACGCCCCACACGTTTTACTTCTTCTACACTCAGACCCCTGGCTGTAGCCTCTGTAGCAGCCCCTATCCGAAAGGAATGGGTCCCAAACTCGCCGGGGTTCAAGCCCGCGGCCGAAATCGACATCGCAAACACCCGCTGGAACTGAAACCTCGTCAGTGGGGTGGCGTCAGCGTGTCTCAACAAGGTCCCCCCCCATGATGCCACCCTTTGCGCTAAATATTCCTCTACGCAAACCACAGGGCACATGGAAGACCCGGGAATCCTCTGTATGATTATGCAGTCCCCCATCGCACCCTGATCGGTTTTGGACCTGACAAACGAGACAGTCATCGTCTCCCCCTTGACCTGAACGTGCTCTCGACACAGTCCCCCCATCGTATCCTGCTTGTTCTTCGCCACTAGTTCGCTTACCCGCATAGCCCCATGGAATGCTAGCGCAAAAGCGGCTCGGAATAACACTGTTTCATACTGGGATGAACACGTTGCAGGGAGTACGGATAATAACAGGGCCAACCTATCCAGACCTATCGGGTGCCTCTCATCTACTCTGCGACCCTCAAGGCGTTGCCACCCACGTAGCGCTTTTTGCACAACGAAAGACGCTGTTGGGTCCTGGATCCCGTGAGCCCTTGCCATAAAGGAAATGGCGGCCCGATGCCTCTGGGCCGTAGCTACTGATTTGCCTGCCTGATGTAAAGACAGCAGACATTTTACTACAAACTCTTCCTGGCCCCAAAGCTCCCCCCTAGCAGTCCCCAAAAAGGCCCAATAGGAACGGAACGCCCCTTCATATGCCTTCCTCGTCCTGGGTGCTAAACTCTCTCCCACGAGGTTTTGTAGTTCGGGGCACCGAGAGACCAGAGAGCTTCGGGAAAGGGTGCCGCCACCGGGTCCGCTGTGGGCAGAAAACCCCAGAAGGCCTGCATACGGAAACGAGAAAGCGCATCAGCCGCTTGGTTCATTACCCCCGGCACATGTCTTGCCTTAAATAGCACATTCAATTGCATAGACAATAACACAATTTCTTTGAGCAGTCTCAGAATCCATTTGCATCGTGCTGCCTGACTATTGATACACTCAACCACGGTCATGTTATCAGACCAGAACACCACAGAGTGATCTCTGAACCCCTCGGGCCAAGTTTTCAGGGCCACCAGAATAGGAAAAAGTTCAAGAAAAGCAATATTACTTGTCAGCCCGCACTCGTGCCACCATGTCGGCCATTTTTGAGCCGACCATCGTGTGCCGAATATGGCACCAAAACCAATACTCCCTGCCGAATCTGTCCACAGCCCCAGCTCCTCGGAGGACACCGCCGGTTTGTTCCAGACAATTCGACCATTGAAATCCGCCAGAAATGCCAACCAAATGCGCATGTCCTGGCGAACCTCTGCCGAGAGCCTCGTGCGATGATGACCCTCCTTCAGGCCGACCATGGCTTGAGCGATCGAGCGGGAAAAGGGGCGGGCCATCGGCATTATTCTCAGGGCAAAATTCAACTGGCCCACCATTTGTTGCAATTGATGCAGTTTTACCTTAGTCTCACTAATACACGTCTCAAGGGATGCCCTGAATTTTAACACTTTTTCTCTTGGTAAACGAAAACAACCTTCCTCCGAGTCGAGCTCGATCCCCAGAAACTCGAGGCAAGTCGAGGGACCCACAGTCTTACCTGGCGCCAATGGCACACCAAAATGATTCATTAAGACACAAAATTCATTCAAAGCCTGTCCACATTCTGGATCCCCGGCTGCCCCCAGAAACAGGAAGTCATCGAGATAATGCATAACATGTTGAAAACCCGTCTTCTTTGTGAAGACCCATTGCAAAAAACAACTGAACTTTTCAAAATAGGCACAAGATATAGAGCATCCCATTGGCATACATCTATCCATGTAATAGCGACCCTGAAACATGAAACCAAGGAGACGCTGGTCGTCTGGGTGTACCGGGAGCAACTGGAACGCTGACTCAATATCTGATTTTGCCATCAGCGCCCCGGGCCCCAGGCGATTCAACATGGCGACGGCCTCATCGAAAGATGCGTACCGCACCGAACACATTTCCGGGTCTATCGCATCATTCACGGAAAGACCACGTGGGGCTGACAAGTTATGTATCAGCCGAAACTCACCCGGGTCCTTCTTGGGGACCACCCCTAAAGGGGAACAAACAAAATTTGCAACCGGTGGCACATCAAATGGACCGGCGACTCGACCTCGAGTAACCTCCTTCCCAATCTTTACCTGTACCACGGTCGTATGCTGCAAGACCGACAGTTGGTTCTTACATTTTGCTACACCCTGAAAATCCCCCACTGGGATGCGGAAACCATATGAAAACCCGTTCCGCAACACCCCAGCAGAAGCATGATCCGGGTATTCGTTGAGCTAAGGAATCATTGACATGGTATCAATCGGAGTAGGTAAAGGCGCCCCTCGGACTATTTCAGACCTGTTTGGCGCTTCCCCTACCACCGTTATCACCCGTTTTGGCTCTGCACATGGACTCAGGATGGGATGGCTGCCCACACCCCCCAAATTCATGTTTGAACTTGCATGACCCCTGGGGCCTCGTAAATTTTCCTCTGTTAAAATTCCAACAAATCCCCCTTTTACCTGCGTTGCCACTCGGTTTTGAGTGATATTCGTTACCTGCACCCGACCGAAAGGGTGTCCCAGAGTATTGGCGGGAGGATTCACCCCCGCTACTTCCTACCAATGGTACTTTCAACATTCCTGTACTCTCCATTTTTTGCCATGAAACAGAGTCGTAACAATCCCAAGTCAGGATTGGGTTGTGTTCTTTCGCCTTTCTAAAAATATTATCATAGCAGAACCACTGATTACCCCCATACGCTACGGAATACTCCATGATTCGTGACTGATAAATAGGCAACTCGGTCAGCAACTCGGGCCTACGCTCGCCCATGATGGAGGTAAAAATGCCCCACGCTCTGCCCCAAGTACCAATGTTTTCGTCAATCTTAAAGGTGGCCATTTTGGCGCGCCAAACACTCGGATGCATGAGCTCCTTTTGGCTCTTAACATGCTCCATCTCATAATGGTCGGTAAGCAAAGAAAAAATGTTCACGTACTTATCCGCCCAAATCTTTTCCTTAATTTCCAGTGGAACATGCTGAGCCACCTTCTCCCTTCGTGAAGGTACAGACCCCTCCCCCGCGATCGGCAATGGCCGCTTACCTGAACCAGAAGCTGCATTTGCCGCCGAACCTGGGCCTGTTGCATTTTCCGCCCCCGGAACCGGCGGGGTAACAGATGATAGTGCCTTTGCAGCCTCCCTAGTTTCCCGCAGCTGTCTCATTAATACCCGGGCGTCGTCAGCCGTGGCGCCCTCGCTATCCTTTCCCAACCACGCTGCCAATTGTGCCGCTAACTCGGGAGGCATATCTTCCCCGGTCACGGGAGTGACCACCACGGGAATCGGATTCCCCTCCTTCGGCACCGGGGTTGGCTCTTCAAGTGGGATATCGGGAACCGGGGTTTCCCCCCCAAGTGCCCCCTTTCTGGACCTCTTGCCTCTTCCTTCGGGGACTACTCCCGGAAAAGGCCGTTTCGGTCCTCCCTCCCCGTCCTTAGCCGCCATCTGCTTCTTCAAATCGGCTACCTCCTTCATGAGCATGCGGAGCATCTGATCGGTACCGACCCGCTTTCCGACTTTCTTGGGCATTCTCTGACGGAGTATCTGTAAGACAAAAAGAAAGATTACCACGCTCAAAATCGGCTCTTCGTTCCGTCTCGAGCTCACGTGCAGCGGGGAGGTGCAGCTTCAGAGCACAGGAACAAGAGGAAGCTTTCTTGGCTTGTTGCTCCTTTTATCCGTCTTCAGGGCGGGCGTCAACCCGCCCCGCCTGCCTCCGAGGGCGTGGCCGGTTGCGTCAGTGTCTAGGACAACCCACTCCAGGGCGGGAAAAGGCGCGCCCCGGCTACGCCGCTTCGGGCATACCAGCCGAGACTCGCCTCCCGCCCAAGATGGCTTCCCGGGGGGATCGTGGCACTCCACCATACGTTCGGGGGGACCGAAGGGTCGCCCCTTTCCAGTCATCCTCTACAGACCATATGACTGCAAGTACATTACGACTGCTCACCAGAAGTAAACACATACATAGTTTCTTCAGGAAGAACACACACTAAGCAACCTTTTTTGCTGATGGTAAAATCTCCCTTGTTGCGTTAAGAAATGATTAAACACAGAAGGAGTTATAGCTTCACTAGTAGTAGTGGTCAGGTAAAACAGGTACACATTCATAGAAATCCGTTTTTGATCTAGAATCTGTCCAGAATGCATCCAATCTGATTTATATTAATATGATTGCTGATAACCATTAGACCATATTTAGCATTAATGAGTCATCTTCATCAATACTTTAGGTGGATTAACAGTTTAGATAAGGAGTCAGCGCAATAGCTGTCGTTTCCAATCTATGATGGCTAATACCACCTATTTCCTAATGAACTGTTAATCAGCTGGAGAGAATGGTGCAGACTAAAAATTTATCAAATTTAACTGAGATCAACTGCGTTATTTTGTGAGGTTGGACGATTCGGCCATAATTTCAAACCATAGTAGTTTTATATATGTATATATTTTTATACACTAAACTTTATATTAACTAATGCCATATCGACCCATCAGTCTTTTACAGTTTGAGTACAAGATGGTTGTCACAAAATTGAAGAACTATATTCCACTTTAATCCAGTTTGTCAATCCAATATCTAAATATATCCCAACAACACTTCTCCTTGAAGAAGTACACCTCAGCCTGATCGCGGGAGATCAGAACGATTTATTTGACATCAATTAAAGGCAATATGCAATGCTGCTTGTCCCAACGCATTTCAGCTTCACTTCAGAGCCTTGTTCACTTGAATTAAAAGTAACGTCACCTTCTAAAATGACCACATGTATATATATATATATATTACCTACTGGCGGTCGCCAGTAGGTATATATAGTTAGGATTTTTTCTCTATGGGATTTTTGAAGATTCTATGTCTAATAACTTTGGCGTTTGTGGACGGAATTGGCTAAAATTTTCAGGAAAATGGAACATTTTGTTTCTGAGCAGCCCCTGAAAATTTGGGGGGGTTTCGTCAAGGGGGGGCCGAGAAAAAAGGGGGGTCCCAAAACGTGTTTTTCCCATGTTAATTTCCATAGGGCCTTTGGCCTCACTTTTAGCTCGAACGGCTGAATGGATTTGCACGAAACTTGGCAAAATTGTAGGGACTGTTAGCCCGATGTGCCTTTGCTAGGTCTCAATATATGTGCTCCAGTGGATTTTGAGAAATTAACGTTCAAAACAAGATATATATCTGTAACAGCGCTCCGGGCTGCGCTCCGGTCCGCTTACTTTTCGCGAAACGGAACTTTGCGCGCAGAAAGCTGATTGGCTCTCCGGTGTCTGTCAACATTCTAAACAGTCCGGAGCGGCCGCCATCTTATCTCTTGGTAGGATCGAGAGAGAAGAAGAGGTGAAAAACGAAGGGGGAATTTAATGAAAGGGGGCAAGGTATACCTCTCTTGACCCCCTAGGAATGATGTTGGGGTTATTAAAGGGTCCCGTGGGGAAAATAAAAAAATATATATTTTTCACGGTAGAAGCGCTTCCCGGGCCGCGAACTGGGCCGCAAACTGGTAGCGAAACGGGAATTCGCCATTTTGTGTTTCGTTTTAATTAAATTACTAGGTATAAGGGGGTGCGGGAGACGTATCCTGACCCCTTATGGTTTCTGAGGGTGGCTGAGGAGGCTCATATATGTTGATACATGTCTTCCAGTGGCTGTGCGTGAGCTTTTTTTTTTTTTTTGCTGCGTGACGTCTTTTAACGTTCGATTCGATGGAAATCAGGAAGTGTTGACCACCATTTTGTCACTGCGAGTAAATATTTTGTTATAAATGAATCCTTATTGATAAACATTGTCTGCGCCATCTTGCCTTTTTGTCCAATGCCACAATTTTGTCGTGCACGGCAGCCATTTTAGATGCCTTGACCAGATCCACTCTCTGCACGCCATCGATTCTCAGCACGGCTCCCACCCTCGCAAGCATCTCCCCCACGCACTGGTCACCCCCGCTCTCTCTCTCATGCATGGGCCATATACTTCCCCCCATCTGCGCTGCTCTTCCCTGAGAATCACACCCTGTGCCCGCCCGACACCTCCCTTTCACCCTATTCACTACCGCACCCTCTGACACTCCTCTTCCTCTGTGTCCGATTGTCCAGGCCGGACCCAGGCTATCACCTAGCCCTGCGGATGTAGTTTATGGCCCCAGCTGTAGAGAATCCAGACATACCAATCCTCCCGATTCAGGCGTGAGACTACTGATTTCAGTGCTAGTCTTCCGCCTCCCGATTCCTGCAAGGAAAAACCCGGGGGCATATTACCAACAACTAGCGATAATTTTTGTCTCTAACTTGTTTAGAGACAAAAATTATCGCCGCACATCGGCGAATTTTATCGCAGATAAACCTTGCTATTAGCAAGGTTTATCGCAAATGCGATAAAAAACGGCCGCAATGCATGAATATCGCTGAAAAGTCAGCGATATTCATGCATTATCCAGCAAATGCTCTTAGCCATGTTATCCACCTTCCATTGGATAACATGGCTAAAAACTGCTCAGGGCAGGTGTTAGCTTTTGGAGATATTCCCGATGCAGCACTATAGTGCAACATACACAGCACCTGGGGTGTCAAGAGTGAACAGGTCCTAGCTGCTTAACCAATGACTGACAAATGCTATATTAAACACTTACTATGTATAATACTTGCGTTCACAATAGTTTTACTTTACAAAACAGAACAAAAGATGTCCCCTGTAAGTAAACCCATATTAGCTGTTTCAGTTATTGAACATCCTAAGGTTTTATGACATGGGGAACAGTGGTGATATCCTGGGCCACCCATCCGTAGCCTCTCTAATCTCCATTACAATGTGTTTTTTGCTAAAATTAGCCAGAACTATAACCATAACAACAACAACAACCATAATATAACTTTAACGTCCAAATTACGCAAAGATTTAGCTAATCTGGTAAAGGGGGGGAGTCGCCATTTCTTTGGATAATTTATTCATCCATCCGTAACCTCTCTAATCTCCATTACAATATGTTTCTTGCTGTCGCTAGCTGATGAAAAAACTAAAGTGATAACTTCCTCATCCTTATTTTGTCTTTCTTTGTTCCTTAAGATGTTATCTGTGTCAACCTCTTCCGAGAATGCTGATGCGTTAGGGATTTCCTTGTGTTTCTTAATAGCATTGGTGTCTGCACACTTCTTTGTCAATTCTGTGAACATGATAACTGCTTCATAAACAGACGATATCCTTGTTAAGTCATTAGTGTTAAGTGTGTCTGAAACTACAGTGCCCTTCTGTTTTTCTTTCTTCAGGCTCTACAGAGTTTTGTGTGTTGTTCTTTTGAGCGACAATTATTCCAGAGGTTTCAGGTTCACTTGTTTTGTCCTGCAGTGAGTTAACAGCTTTAGAGACTTCATGTTTATTTGCTATGTCCTGCTGTGCGTCAACTGCTTCAGAGACGTCAGCCTCATTTGTTATGTTTGACTAGATCCTGGACCTGCCCGGCCGCGCCCAAAATGGCGCCGGTGTAAATGGGACTCGTAACTGCTTGTTGTGTACTTGTTGCCCAACCTTGATATCACGAGATACGTATGCAGTTTTGAAGCACATGGCGGAGGCTCGTCTGCTGTAGTGGGGCGCCCCTTTATCGTTTCAGTCGCCATTCCGCCCGCTTTTGCTACACTGTGCCTTTTCCGCCATTCAGCTGTTTACCGCCCGCTCTTACGGCTACAGCGTCTCGCTCACCATGTAGTTGAGTTGCTCCCACTCTTGCGGTGCAGCGATAGGCGGCTGCGACAGGACTCTTAAAATGGCGGCCGGCTCTTCGGATTTGGGCCTGGTCCAGTAAAATGGCCCTGGGACACCTTGGAACTCGGACGCTTGTCTGCCAGGGCTTGGGTCCCATTCTCGAAAGCGTCCCCTCAGCCTTGAAGATTGTACAAAAGTCTTGGGGGCCCTCTACTCCCGCAGGCTTCCGGTGGGGAGCGGCTGCCATGATTGCTTGCGGAATGGCCACGACGGAGCTACGAGATGATGGTGCTCTCATGGTGACGCCAGCTTCAGTCTGAAACATCCAGAAACAAGGTGGGGCTTTCATCGTTTGGGAAAAAAAATGTTTTAATCCAATGAAAAGTGTTATTTTTAGGTCACATGACCTAGTCTTACATCATTAGGAAAACAAAAGTAAAATGAACCAATGAAAAGTTTTATTAACAAGTCACATGACCTGTTATGCTTACGTTACGCGCTGCGCGGCGCGCTCTGGATCGTTTCCGGGAAGCTGCGCCTTGCGCACCGGAGCACTTCCGGGTGCGCTAACGCGGCGCGTCATATGACGCATTACGCGACAACGCAGGTCCAGAATATAGTCAAAATGTCTTCACCAACCAGCGGTCGGAATACAACCGCTTTCAGCAGTCCAAAAAGTTCTGTTAAATCTTAAGAGCGGGAGCAACTCAACTACATGGTGAGCGAGACGCTGTAGTCGCAAGAGCGGGCGGTAAACAGCTGAATGGCGGAAGAGGCACAGAGTACCAAAAGCGGGCGGAATGGCAACTAAAACGGTAAAGGGGCGCCCCACTACAGCGTGTCTTCAGGTCAAACGGATTGTGGGACAAGGTCCAGAATGGAAGAGTCATCAAAAGGCAAAAAATTCCGCCGGACCCCGGGAGCCGGCCGCCTATGTTGGGGGCGATCTCAGGCCACACCAGGGCAACACGACTTGGGGAGGAGGCAGGAGCCAAGCGCCCCCTCCCAGTCCGCGCCATCTCACCGCCCCTCGGGGGCCTCCGTCAAGCGGTTTAGGGAGGCACCGTATCACATTGTTTTCCAATGCAGTCAGGTCCACAAACGGACCCCACTTACTTTGAATAGTGAAGCTGCAGCAGGTGTAAATAAGGTTTAGACAGTGTTACAAGCGCTGCTTAGAACTCTGAAGTATGGCACTCAACATCCAGAACTTATGCCATTTGTGTAAGGCAGTGACATCGAAGCAACTCAGGGACCAAAAGCATGAACGAACACTCACGTATGAAAATCTTATTTGGGGAAGGGGCAGGATCCAAACGCCCCCTCCCAGTTCGCGCCACTACACCGTATGTAGAAAATCTGAAGCCATCGTTCTACAAACTCTCAACGCTTGCTATCAGTGCATGAGTTTCATGCTCGATCGATTGAGCTAGCCGGATCGGGCAACAAAAAGTATAAAATAGTTATGTAAAAAGTTATTTAATAAAATGTTTTACCCTGTTTCTTTGCTGGTGTGTTGTCTATATTTATAATATTTGCATAGGGTTTGTCGTTATTTTGGGCGGGGTGGGTGACGGAGCCGAGCTGTCTTGCAGCCCTCATGGTGTGAAGCTCAGTTCATTTCACTATTTTCGTATTTCTCATGAAGGGTTGTTCCTAATGTTTGTATTTTAGCGAGGTCAAAAAGAGATCCAATTAGTGGTCTACTGATTTTGCACGATTACATTTATTTTTTTACACGATTTTTCACTATCTGCAAAGACTAAACAGAGTATTGCGACTTTGTGCTTGTTTGTAAATAGAGAATGATCCAAAGAGAACCAATTCTAAAACAGTAAATGCTTGGATAACAATCAATCAAATGGAGAGACAAGCAGGTACGACGGATTACAACGGGGGTAAAGGTCTGCGTTAACTACCCTTCACTATCTGCAAAGAGAGTACTACTAAGAGAAAAGAGGGGAGTGGGGGGGGGAAGCGTTCAAAGCACATGAGCGTGCATAAACACGAAAACGTTTTTACCTATCACGTACTTGACATTTGACAGCTTTTGATATTTGCTATTAAAAAACCATTGACATTCACAGAAAAAACCATAGGTTATAGTCCATATATAGTTAGGAATTTGCATTTACAAAACCTTGAAAATTCAATGAAAAAACCATTGGTTATAGAACATATATAGTTAGGAATTTGCATTTACAAAACCTTATTTTACTCGCATAAAACCATTGAAATTCCATATATAGTTAGATGCGCTAACTATATATCGCGTACCCGCAATCCACTGCTGATGATGTCACATATTACATCATTCATGACATGGTTAGTGACATCACTGATGACATCACTGATGACATCTCAAATGACATCACTGATAAAATCACTGATAACATCTCATTTGACATGACTGATCACATCACTGATGATATCATTCATGTGATAATACCATGAACCTCTTCAGACTCTAATATAACCTTAGATACAATCAGTGTAAACAGACAGTCACAGACTGTCACTCATCCATGGAGTTACTCACACACCTAGTCAGTTATGCAAAAAATCAATCACACCTCCATTTTCTCAACTATACAGTTATACACACCTTACTTATTCAAACATATACTAACACATATTTACTTTACTCTCTTATACAATCCCTGATACATATTCACAATGATCCATACAGCCACTCACACATTCACTGGCTCTTATGCACAGTTATTTATAGATGTCAACTCTCACATGTACTGTGTTTTACATATGTACTTACTTTGACATGTAGCACTGAGATATCCATTCACTCACTAATACACTCATGCACAGTCAACCGCCCATACAGCTGTTTCCACATGCACATTTGAACCCATACATATAGTGAATCAACTACTCACACATCTATGTACAGAGTCACACACCTCCCAGCCACCCATACACACACACTCAGTTTCCCATACAAATACTTGGACAACCAATGAATAACCCATACAGTTACTCATATAGCTACTGATCAACATATGCAGCAGTTTGTAGAACAACAGATATAATGATGCACAAATTAAAACAGTTTAGTCACTAACCCATGCACTCAGTGAGACACATTTAATCACTCACTCATACAGTCAGTCATGCACCTACTAAATCCTTCATCCAGACACTTATACATCCACTCATTCTTCAATATGTAAGACATATTTTAACTTTACAGAAACAAACAGTCACTGGATGTTGTCATCAGTGATGTCATCAGTGATGTCATTTGAGATGTCATCAGTGATGTCATCAGTGATGTCACTAACCATGTCATGAATGATGTAATATGTGACATCATCAGCAGTGGATTGCGGGTGCGCGATATATAGTTAGCGCATCTAACTATATATGGAATATATATATATATATATATATATATATATATATATATATATATATATATATATATATATATATATATATATATATATATATATATATATATATATATATATATATATATATATGTATTACCTACTGGCGGCCGCCAGTAGGTATATATAGTTAGGATTTTTTTCCTATGGGATTTCTGAAAATTCTATGTCGAATAACTTTGGCGTTTGTGGACGGAATTGGCTGAAATTTTCAGGAAAATGGCATATTTTGTTTCTGAGCAGTCCCTGAAAATTTGGGGGGGGGGCAGAAAAAAGGGGGTCTCAAAACGCGTTTTTCCCATTCATTTTTCCATAGGGCGGTTGGAATCACTTTTAGCTTGAACGGCTGAATGGATTTACACAAAACTTGGCAAAATTGTAGATTTGGTTTGCCCGACGTGCCTTTGCTATGTCTCAATATATGTGCTCCAGTGGATTTTGAGAATTAACGTTTTAAAAAACAGATAAATCTGTGACAGCGCTCCGGTTAGCGCTCCGGTTCGCATACCTGACGCGTAACGGAACTTCGCGAAGCAAAGCTGATTGGCTCTCCGGTGTCTGTCAACATTCTAAACAGTCCGGAATGGCCGCCATCTTGTCACTCGGTAGGATTGAGAGACAAGAGGTGGAGAAAAACGAAGGGGGAATTTAATGAAAGGGGTCAAGGTAGACCCCTTCTGACCCCCTAGGATTGATAATGGGGATATTAAAGTGCCCCGCCGTAGAGGCGCGTCCCGGTACGCGAACCGGGTAGCTTACCGGTAGCGTAACGGGAGTTCGCCATTTTGTGTTTTGGACAAATTTTATCACAAGTAAGTATGGGTGGAAAATCCGTTCCGCTCGCGGATTTTGCGGATTTTCGGTAAATTCGCAATCCGCGAGATTCGCGAATTTCCCGCAAAATCCGCAAATCCGCGAGCAGCGGATTTTATGGCTTGCTCGCACTGTTCGCGTGAGTTCGCGGCTTCCCAGTTCAACTTCGCGCCCCGCGAATAAGCGCTAAATTGCAGAAATACGATCTTAGCAAAACTGAAACTACTTACCAGGTTCAAAAGTTCAAGCTCATCATTAGTAGCCATTTCCTGTAGTGCTTCCTGAGGGGCCCCTCCAGAGTTCAGTTGCCTACTTGCAACTATTATGTGACCCTGCTCTAACCCTCAGAATAGTTACACATATGCCACAAAGGTCCTGAATTACAGCTAAGGGAGACAAGCAGGAGCCAGGCTGGAAGTTCAAATCCAGTGACACATTAATCAGCCCCTAATTCATTATTGTCAGTTGGGGAAGGGCAGGTGTTGTAACTAATTTTGCAACAATGAAAGCACTTAGCAAGTGCAAAAGATCACTAATCAAGAAGCACTAAGGAAGCAGGTGCCAGCTAAAAAAATATTCTGTGACACATTAATCAGCCCCAAATTAATTCAGGTCACTTGAGGCAGGGAAGGTGTGCTTTGCTTTGCCACAATAATGTACACTGGACAACCAGAGGGTGCTGTGATGAAACAGAGGGTGGCATGGGTGAGCCAGAGGGTGGCATGTGGTGACAGAGAGTGGCAGTGATGAAGAAGAGTGTCCCAAACAGGCTGGACATGTAGAAACAACAAGTTCGCAAAACTTGCGACCCGACAGGTAAGTTGGCGTTTGCAAAATTGTACAAAAACCCTCGCGACCTGGCAGAAACCCGCGCGAACACACAAAAAAAAAATTCGAGAGAATTCGCGGATTTTGCAGATTGCGAATTCGCAAATCCGCAAAATTCGCGAACGCGAGATTCGCAAAATTCGCCCATGCTTAATCACAAGATGGAGGAATAACAATGTGGGAAATGGGTGTAAGGGGGCACGGGAGACGTATCTTGACCCCCTAGGTTTTCTGAGGGTAGCTGAAAATGCTTATATATGTCGAAAAAAAAAATGTGATTTTTTTCGCGCGGTTAGCTGCCGGTATGCGAACTGGGTAGCGAACCGGGAAGCGAACATAAGTGAAAATTAGTGAAAAAAGGTACATTTGAAATTTTAAAAAAGTAATTATAGTTAAGGTAGCTCTGAAAGGAGCTTTTGGGTTCTGTGTAAGTTCTAGGTACTTATAAGTAGGTACCAATACACAGTCTTAAATTTTGTATGAAAACTCTGTTTCCCTCATCTGAGAAGTGCACACTATCTCCTCTGTAGATATCTTGCATGTAATAACGCAAGTTATTGTTGTAGATGGCACCCATATGGTTGGGATACCCGACACCCCCTCTCAACACAATCCCCAAGAATGGGAAGACGGAAAAGGTTCTGAACTTTTGGAAGGCGGGAGGGAGTTACCCTCCCGGCCGTATTTATTAAAAATATGAAACAAAATTAAAACATTAAAATAACAGTTTCATATCATGTACAATTTCATTTACACATTACGATGTTCTTGGCTAACCTTAACACATCTCTAATACAAAGGTTCTCCTAGCCGATACTAAAACATCCTGTAAATGCATTTCTCAAAATTGAAATTGTACATCCTAACATTACGGGCCAACGGCAAGGTCGTAACCGGTGTCAGATCCCTAATACCAGAACTCCCCCCTCACTTGTGAGGGGCGGGCGCACAGAGGACTGTACCTCTGTGCCAACTTCCAATTTCCCTTGTCTTAACGGGGGCCCCTGTTTACTCGACGCCATCTTAGTGGTCGTCCGAGGACTCGTGTGAGGTGTCTAGAAGGTAGCGTAGACCCCCCTCCCACCCCACACTGCTTACCACATCTGCCGTCGCAGATGTCCTGGCCCCGGGAAATTCCCAGGAGGGGCCCGTAGCCCCTCCTCCCCAGGGAGGGGCCTTGAACGCCTTCCCTTTCGGTGTCCCCATCCTTAGAAGGGGACCGCCTCCCCGTTTGAAGGGCCAATGGCCGCCTCCCCCGGGCGCTCCCATCCATAATGGGTGACGCCCCACCTCTAGGGATCTTCCAATTACTGCTCACCGATCATGACCTTACCGCCCAACCAAAAATAAATACGACATTTTTAAACTAGGAGAGAATAAAACAGACAATTATACTGAGCAATTCAAAGTATAACTTCTACTAAGCACTACGTTTAACTCTGCTGCAATTACTTTGTAGAAATACAAGCTGAAAGATCAACCACTTTATTACATATCAAAATTATCAACTTTATTCGGCACAACCTGTAAAAGAAACAGTATCATGTCACTCGACTTTATTCAAAACAAATCGCTGTCATCAGGGGCTGGTGGGTGGGTCAAAAAAGGCTCTTCGTTCCGTCTCGAGCTCACGTGCAACGGGGAGGTGCAGCTTCAGAGCACAGGAACAAGAGGATACTTCCTTGGCTTGTTGCTCCTTTTATCCTTCTTCGGGCGGGCGCGGACCCTCCTCCAATCCGCCTACAGGGCGTGGCCATCGGCGTAGGTGTCTAGGACAGCCCCCTCTTGGGCGGGAAAAGGCGAGCCCCGGCTACGCCGCTTCGGGCATACCAGCCGAGACTCGCCTCCCGCCCAAAATGGCTTCCCGGGGGGATCGGGGTACTCCACCATACGTTCGGGGGGACCGAGCGGTCGCCCCTTTCCATATGGTTGGGATACCCGACACCCCCTCTCAACACAATCCCCAAGAATGGGAAGACGGAAACGGTTCTGAACTTTTGGAAGGCGGGAGGGAGTTACCCTCCCGGCCGTATTTATTAAAATATGAAACAAAATTAAAACATTAAAATAACAGTTTCATATCATGTACAATTTCATTTACACATTACGATGTTCTTGGCTAACCTTAACACATCTCTAATACAAAGGTTCTCCTAGCCGATACTAAAACATCCTGTAAATGCATTTCTCAAAATTGAAATTGTACATCCTAACATTACGGGCCAACGGCAAGGTCGTAACCGGTGTCAGATCCCTAATACCAGAACTCCCCCCTCACTTGTGAGGGGCGGGCGCACAGAGGACTGTACCTCTGTGCCAACTTCCAATTTCCCTTGTCTTAACGGGGGCCCCTGTTTACTCGACGCCATCTTAGTGGTCGTCCGAGGACTCGTGTGAGGTGTCTAGAAGGTAGCGTAGACCCCCCTCCCACCCCACACTGCTTACCACATCTGCCGTCGCAGATGTCCTGGCCCCGGGAAATTCCCAGGAGGGGCCCGTAGCCCCTCCTCCCCAGGGAGGGGCCTTGAACGCCTTCCCTTTCGGTGTCCCCATCCTTAGAAGGGGACCGCCTCCCCGTTTGAAGGGCCAATGGCCGCCTCCCCCGGGCGCTCCCATCCATAATGGGTGATGCCCCACCTCTAGGGATCTTCCAATTACTGCTCACCGATCATGACCTTACCGCCCAACCAAAAATAAATACGACATTTTTAAACTAGGAGAGAATAAAACAGACAATTATACTGAGCAATTCAAAGTATAACTTCTACTAAGCACTACGTTTAACTCTGCTGCAATTACTTTGTAGAAATACAAGCTGAAAGATCAACCACTTTATTACATATCAAAATTATCAACTTTATTCGGCACAACCTGTAAAAGAAACAGTATCATGTCACTCGACTTTATTCAAAACAAATCGCTGTCATCAGGGGCTGGTGGGTGGGTCAAAAAAGGCTCTTCGTTCCGTCTCGAGCTCACGTGCAACGGGGAGGTGCAGCTTCAGAGCACAGGAACAAGAGGATACTTCCTTGGCTTGTTGCTCCTTTTATCCTTCTTCGGGCGGGCGCGGACCCTCCTCCAATCCGCCTACAGGGCGTGGCCATCGGCGTAGGTGTCTAGGACAGCCCCCTCTTGGGCGGGAAAAGGCGAGCCCCGGCTACGCCGCTTCGGGCATACCAGCCGAGACTCGCCTCCCGCCCAAAATGGCTTCCCGGGGGGATCGGGGTACTCCACCATACGTTCGGGGGGACCGAGCGGTCGCCCCTTTCCATATGGTTGGGATACCCGACACCCCCTCTCAACACAATCCCCAAGAATGGGAAGACGGAAACGGTTCTGAACTTTTGGAAGGCGGGAGGGAGTTACCCTCCCGGCCGTATTTATTAAAATATGAAACAAAATTAAAACATTAAAATAACAGTTTCATATCATGTACAATTTCATTTACACATTACGATGTTCTTGGCTAACCTTAACACATCTCTAATACAAAGGTTCTCCTAGCCGATACTAAAACATCCTGTAAATGCATTTCTCAAAATTGAAATTGTACATCCTAACATTACGGGCCAACGGCAAGGTCGTAACCGGTGTCAGATCCCTAATACCAGAACTCCCCCCTCACTTGTGAGGGGCGGGCGCACAGAGGACTGTACCTCTGTGCCAACTTCCAATTTCCCTTGTCTTAACGGGGGCCCCTGTTTACTCAACGCCATCTTAGTGGTCGCCCGAGGACTCGTGTGAGGTGTCTAGAAGGTAGCATAGACCCCCCTCCCACCCCACACTGCTTACCACATCTGCCGTCGCAGATGTCCTGGCCCCGGGAAATTCCCAGGAGGGGCCCGTAGCCCCTCCTCCCCAGGGAGGGGTCTTGACCGCCTTCCCTTTTGGCGTCCCCATCCTTAGAAGGGGACCGCCTCCCCGTTTGAGGGGCCAATGGCCGCCTCCCCCCGGGCGCTCCCATCCATAATGGGTGACGCCCCACCTCTAGGGATCTTCCAAATACTGCTCACCGATCATGACCTTACCGCCACAGGCCGAATAGTTGACCAGCTATCCGGACCCCCCACAAAACTCCTACTTAAAGGTCATGGCTGCACAAACTCTTTAACCAAGCTACGAAGTCTCCTATGAGTAAAGCATTCCCCTCCCGGGACAAATGGACCCCATCCTCCAGGTACATATGGTCCCCCCTGATACATCCATGAGGAATAGAATGCAATGTACATGTACGGAACAACCTACCAAGTTTGTTATTCACTTTCTTCACCGACTGATTTAAAGCTGACACAGAAATAGCCCCCCGCCACACCTTCCGCGGAATCATGTGGGACAATGCAATCGTGCACCCCGGAACCCCTCTCGCCAACCAACTTACTGTGGATAGTATCAATTCGAGAAGTACTCGTCGACCCGTGGTCACCAAATCATTGCCCCCAAGATGCACTATGATTACAGATGGCGGTGACCTTGTCTGCCCTAACAAACCCTCCATAAAAGTTTGAAACTGGTCAATACAGAGCCCGCCCCTTCCGTAGAAGGTCACCCTGTACCCGTATTCCCCAGCCATGTGAATCATGTCACCTGCTTTGAATACGTCTGCGGCGCGCCTCACGTATGAGTGGCCGACGACCCACACCACTCTTGCCTCAGCCGGTGATCTTTGACCGCTGGTCCCCAGGTGTCGGGTCAACTGCACAGTCCGCCCCGCAAAGCCTGCTCGCGGAACTGAAAACCAAACAGAAAACAAGAAGCGTGAGTGCATGACATTCGCTTCACAACATGTGCAACCGCACATACCTCTTATAACAATTCGAGGACCAACGCCCCAACTGTTTCACTTTATCCACACTCAAACCCCTGGCTGTAGCCTCTGTAGCAGCACCTATCCGGAATGAGTGGGTCCCAAAATCGCTCGGGTTCAAACCCGATGCCGCGATTGCCATTGTTAACACCCGCTGGAACTGAAACCTGGTCAGTGGGGTGGCGTCGGTATGTCTCAGCAAGCTCCCCCCCATGATGCCGCCCTTTGCGCTAAGTACTCCTCTACGCATTTCACTGGGCACATGTGGGACCCTAGCATGCGCTGAACAACCACACTGTCTCCGATCGCTCCCTGATCGGTTTTGGACTTGGCTATCGTGACTACCATCGTGTCACCCTTAATCAGGATGTGTTCTCGACACAGACCTCCCCCCGTATCCTACTTGTTCTTCGCTACCAGTTCGCTTATCTGCATAGCCCCATGGAACGCTAATGCAAAAGCGGCCCGGAACAGCACTGTCTCTGACTGAGATGAACAAGTCGCAGGGAGTACGGACATTAACTGGGACAACCTTGCTAGCCCTATCGGGCGCCTCTCGTCCTCTCTACGACCCTCAAGGCGTTGCCACCCGCGCAGCGCCTTTTTCACCAGAAAGGACGCTGTGGGGTCCTGAATGCCATGAGCCTGCGCCATGAACGCAATGGCGGCTCGGTGTCTATTGGCTGTTGCCACTGATCGGCCTGCCTGATGCAATGATACTAGAAATCTCAGGACGTACTCTTCCTGCCCCCAATGTTCCCCCTTAGCTGGACCCAAAAATGCCCAATAAGAACGGAACGCCCCTTCATAAGCCTTCCTTGTCCTGGGGGCTAGACTCTCTCCCCCGAGGTTTTGTAATCCGGGGCACCGAGAGACCAGAGAATTTCGGGAAATGGTGCCGCCCCCAAGTCCGCAGAGGGCAGATGGCCCCAGAAGGCCTGCATGTGGGAACGAGAGAGTGCATCAGCCGCCTGGTTCAGTACCCCAGGCACATGTTTTGCTCTAAAGTGAACGTTCAATTGCATACATAGCAGGACAATTTCTTTCATCAATCTTAAGATCAATTTGCAGCATGCTGCCTGATTATTGACAGATTCTACCACGGTCATGTTATCTGACCAGAACACCACAGCACGATCACGAAACCCCTCTAGCCATGTCTTCAGGGCCACTAGAATAGGGAACAGTTCAAGAAACCCAATGTTACCCGTGAGCCCACTCTCATGCCACCATGCCGGCCATTTTTGTGCCGACCAATGATTACCAAAAATGGCGCCAAAACCCGCACTCCATGCCGAGTCGGTCCACAATCCCAGCTCCTCGGAGGAGACCGCTGGTTTGTTCCACAGGACACGACCGTTGAAATCCGCCAGAAACGCCAACCATATGCGCATGTCCTGGCGAACCTCTGCCGAGAGTCTTGTGCGGTGATGCCCCTCCTTAAGGCCCACCATGGCTTGAGCAATAGAGCGAGAAAAGGGGCGAGCCATTGGTATCACTCTAAGGGCAAAATTAAGCTGACCCACAGCCTGCTGCAACTGATGCAATGTTACCTTCGTCTCGCCAATACATGTCTCAAGCGAGGCCTTAAATTTTGACACCTTCTCCTTAGGCAAACGGAAGCACCCCTCTTCAGAATCGAGCTCAATTCCCAGAAACTCGAGTGAAGTAGACGGCCCCACAGTCTTGCCTGGTGCCAATGGCACACCGAATCTTTTCATGAGATCACAAAATTTACTCAAAGCCTGCGCACATTCCGTGTCCCCGGGTGCCCGCAGAAACAGAAAATCATCAAGGTAATGCATAACCTGCGTAAAGCCTGTGGCTCTGGTGAACACCCATTGTAAAAAACTACTGAATTTTTCAAAATACGCACAAGAGATGGAGCAACCCATTGGCATACATTTATCCATGTAATAGCGTCCCTGAAATACAAAACCTAACAGACGCTGATCCTGCGGGTGTACCGGGAGCAACCGGAACGCTGACTCGATATCAGATTTAGCCATCAGTGCTCCGGGCCCCAGGCGATTCAACATGGCGACAGCCTCATCAAAGGAAGCATACCGCACCGAACAAACTCCCGGGTCAATCGCATAATTCACGGAAAGACCCTTAGGAGCGGACAAGTTATGTATTAACCGAAACTCACCAGGGTCCTTTTTGGGGACTACACCCAACGGTGAACAAACAAAATTATGAACAGGCGGGCTCGCATAAGGACCCGCCACACGACCTCGGGCCACTTCCTTTGCAATCTTTGCCTGTACCACAACCGTATTTTGTTGAACCGACAGTTGGTTTTTACACAGTGCTTCCCCCCGAAAATCCCCCGCCGGGATGCGGAAACCACTTGAGAAACCGTCTCTCAACACCCCAGCGGAGACATGATCGGGGTATTCATTCAGCCAGGGGACCATTGCCATGATGTCGATGGGAGTAGGTAGCAGCGCCCCTCGGCCATTATTAGACCTGTTTGGCGCCGCCTCTGCCCCCTGTATCGCCATTCTTAGCTCGGCATGAACTCTCGGGGTGTGAAGACTGTCCGCACCCTGCACACTCATGCCTGAACTTGCACGTCCCCTGTGGTCTAGTGCACTTACCCCTGTTGAAGCTCCAACAGACCCCTTTCTTGCCAGAGTTCCCATTACTCTTTGTGTGCTGATCACTACCGGTGCCCGCTCGAAAGGGCACCGACGGGAAATGGCGGGAAGGCTCTGCCCCATTCCCGCCAAACGAAGACGGCTTTGCCGGGTTAGACCTAACCTGTTTCTGCCAGGAAATGGAGTCGAAACAATCCCACGTCAGGGATGAGTCGTGCTCTTTGGCCTTACGAAATTTGTTATCATAACCCAACCATTGATCACCTTCGTACGATTCATAAAAATCCATTATCCGTGTCTGGTAACAAGCCAGTTCAGTCAACACCTCGGGCCTACGTTCCCCCATGATTGCAGTGAACATCCCAAAAGCCCAGGCCCAATTAGCGATTGTCTCATCAACTCTGAAACCCGCCATCTTTGCTCGCCATACATTTGGATGCAACAGTTCTTTCTGATTTCTAACATGTTCTATTTCATAATGATCAGTCAATAGCGAAAATATGTTCACATATTTATCCGCCCATATCATTTCCTTTGTGGCCAACGGGATATGTTGGACCACCCTTTCCCTCCTTGAGGGTAACGACCCCTCCCCAGCCATTGGCAACGGCTTCTTACCCGAATCAGCTGAACTCGCTGCAGCCGCTGTTCCAACGCTCGAAGACGGTTGTTCCGCGGGAACCTGAGAGGGAACAAAAGGACAAGGTGCCTTCGCAGCATCTCGTGATTGCCGCAACTGCTTCATTATTAATTTGGCCTCTTCAGCCGTATCCCCAGGAGCAATGGCACCCTCATTATTCTTGCCCAACCACGCCGCCAACTGGGCCGCCAACTCAGGTGGCATATCCCCCTCGTTCACAGGCGTAACTACGACAGGGATCGGCTGTCCTGCGTCCGGAATCGGAACTGGGGCCTTCACCGGCCTGACCGGGCTCGCCGGAGGAGACTCGGGAACCGGTGCCTCATCCCCAGCCGCCCTGTTCCTGGCCCTTTTACCTCTCCCGGCCGGGACGACCCCTGGCAATGCTGGTCCGATGACTTTCTTAGGCCGGCCCGTACCGTTCATGGCCGCCATCTGCTTCTTCATGTTCGCCATGTCCTTTACCAGCATACGAAGCATTTGGTCGGTGCTAACCTTCTTTCCGACCCTTTTACCCGGCATTTTCTCACGATAGTCGACCGAAAGGTCCTGGAACCAAAGCTTGAAGTGCTAAAAGAGAAAACAGAAAATTATAAATTTTCAAAATTGGCTCTTCGTTCCGTCTCGAGCTCACGTGCAACGGGGAGGTGCAGCTTCAGAGCACAGGAACAAGAGGATGCTTCCTTGGCTTGTTGCTCCTTTTATCCTTCTTCGGGCGGGCATGGACCCTCCTCCAATCCGCCTACAGGGCGTGGCCATCGGCGTAGGTGTCTAGGACAGCCCCTTCTTGGACGGGAAAAGGTGCGCCCCGGCTACGCCGCTTCAGGCATACCAGCCGAGACTCGCCTCCCACCCAAAATGGCTTCCCGGGGGGATCGGGGTACTCCACCATACGTTCGGGGGGACCAAGCGGTCGCCCCTTTCCATTCCATGGTCTCTCATATAAGCTGAAACAGACTTATTTACATGCTTCCTCGCTTTCTCAATTTGTGGACAAATTTGATTGGACCACCTCCATTTCTGTCTTTGGCATATATTGGAATATACCAAGGCAGTTTGAGGGAAAAGGGCAATTAATTGCTCAAATGTGTCCTTTAAGAGCATTTCCAGACCTACCCCAGTCAAAGTGCCCAAATCATTTCCTCCACAGTGCACTATTATGAGGTCAGGGTTTGGCAAATGTAAAAAGGTTTTCACCAATGGTATAAATTGGTGACATCTCAATCCTCTTTGGCCAATCCATTTGATTTCTACATTTTGTAAATTGAGGTTGTGTAAATTTCTGTTTTCAGCATACCTGTGAGCCCAGTGAATGTAACTATGTCCAACAATCTAGACAGAAAACATGGTGAGAGCAGGTTCTGCTGCAGTCAGATGAAGTGTGGGAATGAAATGGCAGTTGAAACAGTAGGAGTTTGTAAAGAAAAAAAATGTGGAGTTTGTGTGCTCATGATTCAGTAGCAGTGATTGGTGGATTTCCATTGCTGAAAACAGAAAGTTAGGGTGCATGGATGTGTTCTTTGAAACATGTAATTTGAATGGTTAAGAAAACATGATTTTAAGAAACATTGCAGTGGATTAGCAGGTGTACTGAGAGTTCAGAGTTCATTTGAAACATTGTTGTGTGAACTTGTAAACATGAGAGGTCTGGCAGGAGGTAGTTGCTATGGAAAAAGGCCAGAAAGGGCAGAGGGGGGAAGGGTGTTTATTTGAAAAAAGTGAGGGAAGAGTTTTGATTGGGTCACATGAGAGATATGTGTGATGAATTTCAGCATTTCATTGCCTTTGTTGGTTGCAGCCTCTGGAGTGCATACCTTTTGCGCTGCTAAAGAAAAATTGGTGTGTTTCTGAGACTGTTTTGAAATTCAAAAAGCATTTGCTAAGGTAAGAAAAAAATCATTTAATTTAGATAGAGAGTCGTATAGTATATTGAGAAAATAAGGAAGTTAGCTGTACATTTAAAATGTTGTTTTGTGTCAAGTGTTTTCATTATTTTTTCCAAAAAGATTTTGCTTCTTTGACAAATTATAATTATAGATAATGTGAAGTATTAGTACTGACAGGGTGTGCTTGTACATAGGAGGTGTGCTGTGTTTTCAGATTATGACCAGAAAATAGTTTTTTAAGAAAATGAGTTGACATGCTTTTTACATTTATGAGAACGATAACATGGGGTGTGCTTTTTTAAATAAATATTTCACTTCCCAACATGAATATGGGAGAATTATTTGCTTGTTTCTTGGTTTAAAAACTCATTTCTTGAAGTCATTTAGGTTTCACAATATGTTTTGCAAGAGTTACATACTCAACATGGGGGCATATTTACAAGGCTTATGAGACACATTCACGTCATTTTCCCCATTTTAAAAGTGACTTTAAAGGTGGTGCAAGGTTCTTGTAAATACACCCTCATGAGTGCTTTGCAAATTTAAGTCATTTTCCCCTGGTGCATGTGCCTTGTAAATACGCCCCTATGTGTGCTAGACAGTTTTAAGGTACTTCTCCCAGGAATCTGGGAGACTAGGGGCCAGATGTAGGAGCCTTAATACCGGTCGGAAACGGCCGTTTTCGGCTCTTTCCGACCGGTATTTGGCTTTTGAGATGTAGGGGGCATTTAATTTACAGAATCGGTATATTTACCGATTCGGTAAATATACAGAATCGGTAAAATACCGAATTGGTAAATATACCGATTCTGTAAATCAAGATGTAGGTGGCATTGTAATCAGTGCCACAGGCCCTTACTGAATCGTTATTTACCATGGAATACTATTCCATGGTAAATAACGATTTCCAGTGTACATGCACATCTGTGCATGTACACCTGTGCCATGTGGCACACAGACATGCCCTAAGGGCATGTCTGTGTGTCACATCGCACACAAGCCAGAAACAGGGGTGCAACAGGGTGTCAAAGTGACACCCTGTCACCCTTGCAAAATCGGTAATTTTACCGATTCTGTAATTACGGATTCGGTATTTGCCGTTGATTCCTATGGGCTTCGAGGCCCTTAGGAATCAATGGCAAATACTGATTCTGTAATTACAGAATCTGTAATTACCGAATCTTACAGATTCGGTATTTTTACCGAATATTTTACCTACGTAGCAATTACCGAATAGTGAATACCGAATCTGTAAAATTCGGTATTTACCATTCGGTAAATTGCTATTACCTACATCTAGGCCTAGTTTCCTTACATGATGTGTTTAAAAATCGTGCTAAGGTGAGAAAGGATTCCTTTAATTTAGAAGGAGATTAGTATGCCTATTGGAGAAAATAAGGAAGCCAGCTAGGGTGTGCTTGCACATAGGAGCTGTTTTGTGTTTTGAAATTATGACCAGAAAATCGTTTTTTTTTTAAAAGAAATACTTTTCACATTTATGAGAAGGACAACAAGGGGTTTGCTTTTTTAAATAAATATTTTATTTCTCAACATGAATATGGGAGAATAATTTGCTTGTTTGATGGTTTAAAAAGTCGTTTCTTGAAGTCATTTAGGTTTCACAATATGTACTGGTAGAGTTTTATAGTCACTATGATAATTATTATATACATTTAGGACTGTTTAGGGGGCATGGATATGCTAAGGCTTCTGTAATTGTCATTGGAGGAGAATTATGTACATTGCACTGCTGCATACAGTCCTCACCTTCTGTGTACTCTTGGATATGCTAGACTATATCTGCTCAATGAGATACCTAAGCTGAGGAAACACAGGTGATGTGCTTGTGAAATGAGCAAAAATATTTGCACGTTTTTCAATTACATCACCTGTGTTTCCTAACATTACTAATCACATTGTGCTGATGAGGTTTAGGTCTGTCCAGGGAGACAAAGGAGGTCTGGCCTTTGTTTAAGTGTGCAGTGGACATGACTCACTTCATCCGTTCGCCTGCACATGTATTATGTCTTCTGTACTCTTCAATAAGCCAAAATTTCATCTGCAACGCTGAGTAGGCCTCACCTCAAACAAACTTTTGTGACTGCCAGACCTGCCTTTTTGCTCCTAGATATTTCTTGGTTTTACCATGGCAGACAGACAATCCAGCATACTTCTGCATAGGCCACACCTTATGGTGGTGCAAGGGCCTTGTAAATACGCCCTCATGTGTGCTTGGTAATTTTAAGTCACTTCCCCCTGATGCAAGGGTCTTGTAAATACACCCTCATGTGTGCATGGCCATTTCAAGTCACTTCTTTCTGGTGCAAGGGCCTTGTAAATATGACCCTATGTGTTCTTGGAATTTTAACTTATTTCCCCCATGGTGCAAGTGCCTTGTAAATATGCCCCCTTTGTCTATGCTGTTAAATTACTGTAGATGGAATTGACATCTAGTGTGTTCATTGTTTGCCTTCTGTTATTGGTTTACTGTTTGGTAATAGTGGTTAATATAAATTTTTTAAATATTTTTCCACAGATTTAACTGAAGATCTTTAGAAAACTTTAAAAATGCCTTCAAGGCAGCGAAAACTAAAAGAAGCAATGCGACTTACACTCCATCTTGGTAAAGATTTGGAACAGTCCTGTAATATGAAATCGTATCAAGTTGCCAAAAAAGCTCCGGGTAAGAAAATAAAATAATTTTTAAAAACAATTTGCAGACAAAAAAAACCCAGTATTGAACATGTTTTAGTGCATAAGAAGAGAGACAATTTAAAGGAAAAGGAAAGGCCCGTAAAAAAAGTTTCTGCTAGAGCAGGAGATAAGTGTGTGCATGGCAGTAGAAGGGAAAATCAATTCAGGGACATTCGTAGGCGAATGTTCCGCAACAGGATAATTGTCAATTTGTTAAATTTTTTTAAGAAAGGCCAACAGAAAGTGACATTTTATAAGAAAAAGAAAAATGTAGAGAAAATTATTGATCAGGCTTTCGAAATTAAGCGAAAGTTATTTATTTTGGTAATCAATAGAATTAGGAAACTAAACAAGGTAATTTCTGATTTCAAATCAAATAGTAGATGGAAGAGAGTAGTTAATCGTAGTAATTTTTGTGAAGTATTCTCAGGAGAATGGATGCATAGTTCAAGTTGTGAGGCATTTTTCAATAAGCGCAAGAGATGGAGCAACCCATTGGCATACATCTATCCATGTAGTAGCGTCCCTGAAACACAAAACCTAACAGACGCTGATCCTGTGGGTGTACCGGGAGCAACCGGAACGCTGACTCAATATCCGATTTAGCCATCAGCGCTCCGGGCCCCAGGCGATTCAACATGGAGACGGCCTCATCGAAGGATGCGTACCGCACCGAACAGATTCCTGGATCAATCGCATCGTTCACCGAAAGACCCCTAGGAGCCGACAAGTTATGAATTAACCTAAACTCACCTGGGTCCTTCTTGGGGACTACTCCCAACGGTGAACAAACAAAATTAGTGACTGGCGGGTGCCTATATGGGCCAGCAACCCGGCCACGGGCAACCTCCTTTGCAATCTTACTTTCCACCACCGCCGTATGCTGCTGAACCGACAGTTGGTTTTTACACAGTGATTCCCCCCGAAAATCCCCCGCCGGGTGTGGAAACCATACGAGAAGCCGTCTCGCAACACCCCAGCGGAGACATGATCAGGGTATTCATTTAGCCAGGGGATCATTGCCATGATATCTACGGGGGTAGGTAGCGGTGCCCCTCGGTCGACATTAGACCTGTTTGGCCCCTCCTCTACCCCCTGTATCACCATTCTTGGCTCTGCACGAACTCTCAGGGTGTGAAGAGTGTCCGCACCCTGCACACTCATGCCTGAACTTACATGTCCCTTGTGGCCTCATGCACTTGCCTCTGTTAAAGTTCCAACAAACCCCTTTTTTACTCCCGTTCCCACCACTCCTAGGTTGGTGGTCACCAGCGGTGCCTGCTCGAAAGGGCGCCGCCGATTGATGGCGGGAAGGCGCCGACCCATTCCCGCCAAGCGAAGACGACTTCATCGCGCCCGGCAGGAGCTGCTTCTGCCAAGAGATGGAGTCGAGACAATCCCACGTCAGAGATGAATCGTGCTCCTTGGCCTTACGAAACTGAGTATCATAACCTAACCATTCATTGCCCTCATATGTTTCATAGAAATCCATTATACATGTCTGATAGCCGCCAATTCGGTCAAAACCTCGGGCTTACGTTCCCCGACAATCGCGGTAAACATCGCAAATGCCCTGGCCCAATTTGAGATCGTCTCATCCACCCTGAATCCCGCCATTTTTGCATGCCACACATTCGGGTGCCACAAATCCTTCTGACTTTTCACATACTCTACCTCGTGATGGTCAGTCAAAAGAGAAAACATATTCACATACTTATCAGCCCAAATCAATTCTTTCGTGGCCAGCGGAATATGTTGGACCACCTTTTCCCTTCTTGAGAGTAACGTTCCCCCCCTCGCCATTGGCAATGGCTGCTTACCCGAATCCACAGCTGGTCCCGCTGTTTTTCCAACGCCAGATGCCGGTCATTCCGAGGGAACCTGTGGGGAGACAAGAGGGAGATTCGCCTTCGCGGCATCTCTCGATTGCCACAACTGCTTCATTAGTAACCTGGCCTCTTCCGCCGTGTCTCCTGGTGCCGTAGTACCCTCTTTATTTTTGCCGAGCCATGCGGCTAACTGGGCGGCCAACTCCGGAGGCATATCCTCCTCGTTAGTGGGCGTAACTACAACCGGAATCGGTTGGCCCGCGTCCGGGATCGGAACCGGGGCCTCCACTGGACTAACCGGGCTTGCTGGGGGTGCCTCGGGAACTGGGGCCTCTCCCCCTGCAGCCCTATTCCTGGCCCTTTTACCTCTCCCAGCGGGGACTACTCCCGGCAATGCAGGCCCGATGACTTTCTTCGGTCTGCCCGTACCGTTCATTGCCGCCATCTGTTTTTTCATGCTCGCCATATCCTTCATCAACATGCGAAGCATCTGGTCAGTCCCAGCCTTGTTTCCGGCCCTCTTGCCAGGCATCGTTGTCGGATATTCGATCCTTGATGCTCCACGAGGTACTGGATTCGAGGGTACGGAGTCACTGAAAGAGAAACACAAAAATTACAAGTTCTCAAAAATTGCTCCTTGTTCCGTCGAGGGCTCACGTGCAACGAGGGGGTGCAGCTTCCAAGCACAGGAACAAGAGGATGCTTCTTTGGACTGTTGCTCCTTTTATTCCTCTTCAGGAGGGCGTGTACCCTCCTCCGGTCCGCCTACGGGGCGTGGCCAACGGTGTAGGTGTCTAGGACAACCCTTCTTGGGCAGGAAAAGGCGCGCCCCGGCTACGCCGCTTCGGGCATACCAGCCGAGACACGCCCCCCGCCCAAAATGGTTTCCCAGGGGGATCCGGGCCCCCTACCATACATTCGGGGGGACCGAGTGGTCGCCCCTTTCCATTAGGAAACCAAAAGTAAAATGAACCAATGAAAAGTTTTATAAACAAGTCACATGACCTGTTATACTTACATTACGCGTCCCGCTACGCACCCAGAGCGCTTCCCGGGCGCTGCGCTTCACGCCTCGGTTCGCGTTCCGGAGCGCTTCCGGGTGCGCTCCCGCGGCGCGTCATAAGACGCATTACGCGGTAACGCGATACGTCGCGCTTATGCGACGCGTCACGATGTTGCTTTCTAACGCGGTAGTTGCGCAAACGGGACGTTTACCGGTTCGCGGACCGCGTTGCGGAACAAAATGAAGCTAACGGGAAGCTGCCCGGTTTGCGGACCGGCAGCGAAACAAAAAAAAATAATTAAAAAATATATACAAATAAATAAAAAAATTATATTACAAAAATATAAAATATATTTTTGAATTAGAATAAGAATACATTTTACAGCTTTTGATATTTGCTAATAAAAAACCATTGAAATTCACTGAAAAAACCATAGGTTATAGACCATATATAGTTAGGAATTAGCATTTACAAAACCTTAAAAATTCACTGAAAAAACCATAGGTTATAGACCATATATAGTTAGGGATTAGCATTTACAAAACCTTATTTTACTCGCACAAAACCATTGAAATTCACATATATAGTTATTTGCACTAACTATATATCGCGCACCCGCAATCCACTGCTGATGATGTCACATATTACATCATTCATGACATGGTCAGTGACATCACTGATGACATCACTGATGACAACATCCAGTGACTGTATCTTTCTTTAGAGTTAAAATATGTCTTACATATTGAATAATGAGTGGATGTATAAGTGTCTGGATGAAGGATTTAGTAGGTGCATGACTGATTGTATGAGTGAGTGATTAGATGTGTCTCACTGAGTGCATGGGTTAGTGACTAAACTGTCTTAATTTGTACATCATTATGGCTGTTGTTCGGTAAACTGCTGCATGTGTTGATCAGTAGCTATATGAGTAACTATATGGGTTATTGATTGGTTGCCCAAGTATTTGTATGGGAGTCTGAGTGTGTGTGTATGGGTGGCTGGGAGGTGTGTGACTCTGTGCATAGATGTGTGAACAGTTGATTCACTAGATGTATGGGTTCAAAAGTGCATGTGGAATTAGCTGTATGGGCGGTTGACTGTGTGCATGAGTGTATTGGTGAGTGAATTGATATCTCAGTGTTACATGTCAAAGTAAGTACATATGTAAAACACAGTACATGTGAGAGTTGACATATATAAATAACTGTGCATAAGAGCCAGTGAATGTGTGAGTGGCTGTATGGATCATTGTGAACTTGTATCAGGGATTGTATAAGAGAGTAAATATGTGTTTGTATATGTTTGAATAAGTAAGGTGTGTATAACTGTATAGTTGAGGAAATGGAGGTGTGATTGATTCTTTGCATGACTGACTAGGTGTGTGAGTAACTCCATGGATGAGTGACAGTCTGTGAGTGTCTGTTTACACTGATTGTATCTAAGGTAATATTAGAGTCTGAAGAGGTTCATCGTATTATCACATGAATGAAATCATCAGTGATGTGATCAGTAATGCCAAATGAGATGTCATCAGTGATGTTATCAGTGATGTCATTTGAGATGTCATCCGTGATGTCATCAGTGATGTCACTGACCATGTCATGAATGATGTAATATGGGACATCATCAGCAGTGGATTGCCGGTGCGCGATACATAGTTAGTGCAACTAACTATATATGCAAATTTCAATGGTTTTGTGCGAGTAAAATAAGGTTTTGTAAATGCTAATCCCTAACTATATATGGTCTATAACCTATGGTTTTTTCAGTGAATTTTTAAGGTTTTGTAAATGCTAATTCCTAACTATATATGGTCTATAACCTATGGTTTTTCATTGAATATATATATATATACATATATTTATACACACACATATATATATATATATATATATATATATATATATATATATATATATATATATATATATATATATATATATATATATATATATATATATATGTATGTATGTATGTATGTATATATATATATATATATATATATATATATATATATATATATATATATATATATGTATATATATATATATACATATATATAAATAAGTGAATCATTAATATCCATTGGTATAGAGATATTGAGATTCTGATACATGTTTCAATATAGTTATTCAGATAGTGAGCTATATACTGTGATGGTTAGAATTAATTATATAGTTATAATTTTTCATTTGGTGGTGGCCATTGAATTCCTGCTTTTGTTTCAGTTTTCGCAACGTGTTGGGGATCACGATTACTGACGTCAACCCGATCTCCGGAGTCACCGTAAAAATACATAATAGGTATTAGAGATTTCTTTTTTTTTTTTATTTATTCAAGAGATTTTATATAGCGTTGGCCAGACCCGAAGGTATCTGAGCGCTTTACAGCAGATAGGAGAGAAATCACATAAAGAGACAGAAGTAAACATAAGTGTTCAAAAGTTCTGGTGTGCTGAGCGTCCAAGGTGCATCATTGAGGTAGAGAGGTCAAGAGTTAGTCTCGATGTGGGGATAAAGTCTTGAGCTAAAACTTCCTCCGAGAGACAGTGCACAATGAGGGGGTTAGGGAGCGGGGATGAGGTAGGGAGTGGAGGAGCATTGCCTAGTGGCTGCAGAGTGAAGGCTTGTGTGTTTTGGATTTCAGTTTGGGGAGGCCCGGTTGAGGTAGAGGTCTTTTAGGAGTCTTTTGAATTTTATGAAGGAGGGGATAGTCCTGATATCAACAGGGATGAAGTTCCAGATTTTGGGTGCGTTTCCTGCGAAGGAACGTGCTGCAGTTTTTTGTTTGCGTGTTTTCAAAGGAATGAGTAAGAGGGTGTTGGAGGTCCTGAGGTTTCTTGACTAGCCAGCTTTCTGAAGTTTGGAGGCCAGGTATTCCAGTTTCCCTGTGTGCAGGGCTTTGTGCGTGAGGCAGGCAGTTCTAAAGCTGGCACACATTTTCACTGAGAGCCATTTTAGTTCTCTGAGTGCGGGAGATAAGTGGTCATATTTTTTGACTCCTGTGACCTTTCTGGCAGCAGCATTGAGAGTTTTATTGAGTGGCGCTAAGTGGGAGAGAGCTGTACTGGAGAGGACTGCATTCCCATAGTCAAGTCTAGACAACACCAGTGATTGGGTGGCTTGTTTTAGGTCCATGGACGGGATGAAGGGTTTAATTTTGTTAAGAAGCTTTTGATTGAGGAAGGCACTCTTTGCAGAGTTCTTAATGTGTTTGGTCATGGTTAGTTTTTGGTCAAGGGTGATTCCTCGTGATTTTACCAAGTTTGCCAGGGTGAGATTACCGTTGAGAGCATCGATTGCTTTCAGTCACAGTACGATTTGCGGCTTTTCTTCTTTGTTGGAGATGAGGAGGATTTCATTTTTTTCCTGATTGAGTTTAGGTGGTTTGTTGATAGCCATTGTTGAACTTCTCTGAGAGTGTTGTTGAGTCTTAGAATTTCGTTAATGGAGGAGGTTTCCAAGTAGATCTGGGTGTCGCCTGCATATAAGTGGAAGGGGATGTTGGCTTTTTACCCAATGGAGGTGAGGGGTTCCATGTAAATGCTGAACAGTTGGGTGGAGAGTACTGATGTTTGGGGGACACCTCCGTTGACGGGGAGTAGGTCGGGCGCAAAGGATTTGATTTTTATCCTTTGGGAGCGATTGTGAAAGTAGGAGGACAACCATTGAAGGACCACCTTGTCTGCCCCTACTCGGTCTTTGAGAGTCTTGATGAGAAGATTGTGATCCACCGTGTCAAAGGCTGCCGAAAGGTCTAGGAGGATGAGTAGGTAGCAATGGTCAGTGTCAAGGGACTTGAGGATGTCATCCACGATGTTAAGGATCGCGGTTTTGGTGCTACAGCCTTTTTCTGAATCCCGATTGGTGGTAGTCTAGCAGGTTGATATTGTCAATGTGCTGGTTTAGTTGACGGAGAACGTATTTTTTGAGGATTTTGGCTAGGAAGGGGAGATTGGAAATAGGTCTGAACTTGTTCAGACCATTGGTGTCTAGGCCTCGCTTTATCAGTAGTGGTGTCACTTGGCCAACTTTGAGGCAGTCTGGTATGATGCCGGTGTTTAAGGAGCTGTTTATGATTTCGCACCAAAGTGGTGCAAGGGAGAGGTTCAGCTTTTTGGCCATTGGGTGGGTACAGGGTCGAGGATGTGGGATGAGGGCTTGGAGAAGGAGAATAATTTGTGAATCTCAGCATTTGGTACGGGGTCAAAGGATCTCCATGTTTTCATGGGGCTCAAGCTAGAGGTGGATTCAATTGCTAGGGCTAAATTTCTACAGGCCGGTTTGAGATTGCTGTCAAGTGATAGCTCAATCTTGATGATTTTGTCGTTGAAGAAGTTGGTGAAGATGTCACATAAGACTTTGGAGGCCTGGACTGGGGATGAGGAGGACTTGGAAGTTTGTTGCTTGATGATGTTAAAGAGTTATTTTGGCCTGTTTTCGCGTTGTCAAGTACGGTGGAGAAAAAGTTGTTTATTTAATCATTGATATGTTTTTTGTACTTTCTTCTTGCTGTTGTGAGTTTCTTGCAGAGGCTAGAGGAGGGATTCTTTCTCCAAAGACGTTCTGTGACCCTAAGCTGCCTCTTTTCATTGTTGATGTCCTTGTTGAACCAGGATCTGGAGGGTATGTTCCTGGATTTTTTCAGTTTCAGGGGGGATAGTTGGTCTAAAATGGAGGACATAGTTGTGTTGTAGTGGGATGTGAGTTCTGTTGTTGAGAGACAATCAGGAGAGATGGGCAAGAGGGTGCTAGTTTTTTCTTCTAAGTTGACTGTGTTTATCTGTGTTAGGTTTCTTGTCCATGTGGGGGGGTCTTGGATCGGAGGTTGGCACATGCTCGGTTGCGAGAAGTGGAATAGGATTAAGTGGTGGTCTGACCAGTCGACCGGTAGGATGTGGTCTATTGTAAGCATGGGCGGAAAATCCGTTACGCTCGCGGATTTTGCGGATTTTCGGTAAATTCGCAATCCACGAGATTCGCGAATTTCCCGCAAAATCCGCAAATTCGCACGCAGCGGATTTTTTTTCTTTGCGGTGTAAGTTCGCAATTGCGAACATGTAGGTGCGGCGGGCAGCAACAATCTCGCACTCGCGAAATTACAAAAATTGCAATTCCGCACAAGAAATCTACTAGCAAGCAGCATAGACCTTCTGAAAATGATTATTTTTATCAGAATAACTCCTCAGGTTGACATTTGCCTGCACGTTTTTAGATTTGAGGCCTTTTAATTTTCTTTGGATAACTTTTGGATCAAAAATCAACTTTCTCATAGAAGCTTGGTGGGGCATTAAAGTTGCTGTAATGCTGCTCTGCAGAAAAACGAGTTTTGCAAAAGTGAAAGCAGGTTCAAAAGTTCAAACTCATCATTAGTAACCGTTCCCTGTAGTGCTTCCTGACAAGGGACCCTCCAGAGTTCAGTTGCTAGTTGCAACAATTGTATGACCCTGCTCTGACCCTCACAGCAGGCTCATAGAATAGCTACAAGTAGGCCACAAAGGTCCTGGAAAAAAAAAAGGCATTGATGTACTAGAGGGTGGCATGGGTAAAACAGAGGGTGGCAGGGGTGAAACAGAGGGTGCTGGGAACCTGTGATGATGAACCAGACGTAGAAACAACATAATCGTGACCGTTGCGAGCCGACATGTAAGTTCGCAATTGTGAACTGGTACAAAACCCTCGCGAACTGGCAGAAATCTTTGCGAACTGGCAGAATTCCTTGCGAACACAAAAAAAGCATTCAGCAGGTTCAAAAGTTCAAACTCATCATTAGTAACCATTCCCTGTAGTGCTTCCTGACAAGGGCCCCTCCAGAGTTCAGTTGCTAGTTGCAACAATTGTATGACCCTGCTCTGACCCTCACAGCAGGCTCATAGAATAGCTACAAGTAGGCCACAAAGGTCCTGGAAAAAAAATTGCACTGCAACAGAAAGCAAATTACAGATAAGAATGCAGGTGCCAGACTGGAATTTTAAAACAGTGGCACATTAATAAATCAACCCCAAATTAATTCATGTCAGTTGAAGCAGGCAGGTGTGCTTGCTTTTTCCCCCCATAATCTACAGTGATGATGAACCAGAGGGTGGCATAAGGCATTGATGTACCAGAGGGTGGCATGGGTAAAACAGAGGGTGGCAGGGGTGAAACAGAGGGTGCTGGGAACCTATGATGATGAACCAGACGTAGAAACAACATAATTGTGACCGTTGCGAGCCGACATGTAAGTTCGCGATTGCGAACTGTTACAAAACCCTCGCGAACTGTCAGAAATCCTTGCAAACTGGCAGAAATCCTTGCGAACACAAAAAAAAAATCTGCAAATTCGCGAGAATTCGCGGATTTTGCGGATTTCGAGTTCGCAAATTCGCAAAATTCGCGAACGCCAGATTTGCAAAATTCGCCCATGCTTAGTCTATTGTGATTGCGTCATGTTGGGCGATTATGGCATCCAGGGTTGCCCCTTTGTTATGAGTTTCTTTTAAGCAGTGCTGGGTAAGGTTGTTGGAATGTAATAGCTTGTTCAAATTTTGTATTGGTGTGCTGTTTTTATCATTCCAGTGCAGGTTGAGGTCGCCCTGAATTAGGTTGTTGCTATCTCGGAGAGAGCAGTGAGTGACCAGGTCTGAAAGGTGTTCTGTGAACCTGAAGGTGTTGCCTTGGGGATGGTATTGGAGATGGCTGTGTAGCAGTTTATTGTTGCTGTTGTTAATGTTGGCAGTTAGGCATTCAAAGGAGTTGTAGTTGAAGGTTTCAATTTCAGACACGGACAGGTTGGTGTTGTGAATGATTGCTAAACCCCCGCCTTTTTGGTCTTTGCTATTTTTGTTGATAGGGAAGCCCGGGGGTACGAGCATATCCATGATTGGAGGAGAGATGGTTTTAATAGAAACTGTCTAGAAAAGCATGAGTTCAGAGAATACTATAAGAAAGTCCTTGTGTGTAAAATACTGTACTATGTGTGGATATATGTATTTTACACTTTATGGAAAAGGCGTGACTGTCGTGGTTAACAATGTTATCGTGATGCCCCAAATAATTGCAAAAATGGAAAATAGGTCTCAAAGATGGTTTTGAAAGAACTTAGTACACTGCTATGAGTTTAAACAAGCATTGAAGGAAGGATGTATATAGTAATATGTGTAGTGCAATGTTCAGAATAGATTTTTTACATATTATTTTTGGATGTGTTGGTGGCCATTGAATGTCTGCTTTTGATTTAGGTGTGGTGTATCAAAAAAAGTGATGCTTTGGCGGATGGGGCTTGTAAATATGCTCCCTTGGCTTTATGTTCATTTTAAAATTTACTACAAAAGTGATAAACTGGTCTTTCACCATGTATAATTTAGAGCGAGATGTGGTGCAGCTGTGTTGTAGGACGGTGCTAAAATATTAAAAGGTAACTAATAAATAAAGTTTTATGTTTTGCTTTGGGTTTGCTATATTGAAGCACGTGCATGTAGTAACATAGCTAGGTTCATCTGTAGATTCTGTAGATTCAAAACTGCAACATACCATACAGTTTTTGTATTATGTGTAAGCCAGTAGTAAAGTAGTTTGCACGTCGGCTAGGGGAAAAATTAAAATATACTTTTTTTTACAGAACAAGATATACATAACTACACACATTTAGAATGCCCTACAAAAGCTAAGATGAAAAACCAACAGAAAAAACTACAGTCTTTCTGCAGAAATTTGTTACATAAGGGGCAAAGTGTTGAAGAAAAATAGAGCTACTGGTAAGAGGACAATGTCATTTCTTAAAAATATATGTGGACATTTGCAAAGATTACAAAATAAAGAAAATCCAATTATGACTATGAGAAACAACAATAGTGGACAAAGTGTACATTAGAAGAAGAGACACGATTGTAACAAACATAGACACACCATAACCAGAAGACAGTAGCAGTTTAAGGAAATCAGAGCCAGGATGTTTCGTAGTAGAGTGGTTGTAAATTCAGTGAGAAATATAAAAAAGTATAGAAGAAGGAGAGATGCAGTGAAACAGAAAGAACAAGTTGAGAAAGTAGTTGATACAGCCCTTGCTTTGAAGAGGACGCTTTCCCTTTTGATTATAAATACAATGAAGACTCTTGACAAAATAGTGTTGTGCATGAGGAGAAAAAACTAGAAGAAAAGATCAGTGAACATAAATAACATTGGTACAGTTTTATACAGAGCTTTTGTTAATTAAGAAAGCCATCTCCTGGATAACAGATTCGCTTATGCTGTTGATGAAAGAGGACGATGTTATGGAATGCAGTCCTATAGCAATAAAGGTGATGGTACCTAGATATGTAGAAGAACTTATTGCAGAAGAGGTACAATGAAGGTGCAGTCAGGCTCCTGTATACAAATGTACTTGTCGCCGTGTTTGTAGAATTAGACAGCAATCCATTGATACATTAAGAATATTTCTACGTATCTATCCAAGGCGAAATTTAAAACACAAAATAAGTTATACCACGGAACATTACGAACATTAGTTAGGAGGCTGTACTATGTGAAAACTCCTGCTTTATATTTAGGAGAAATGAATACAGCACTTTTACATGGTAGTGTGACAGACGTAGAAAAGGCTTACAGTGATGTGCAGTTTCATTTCTTTGGTCCTGAGCAGGATTCTAGGGAAAATGAATAGTACTGAAGAGGAGGACTTTAAGAACAGGACAAATATATTACAGTTGATAGTTTTAAAGAAGAGATTACAAAAAGTAACACAGTGTTGTCTTAAAAACAAGAGTATGTTTACATATGTTGTCAATACACTTGCTAGAAGATTTAAACAGAGACTATTGACTTATATTTAAAAAGTGAAAAAGTAAATAATGATAACTGGCAAAAGTTAGCTGTTTTTTTATTTGTGGAGGGATGCTTTGACTTGTCTATATGTCAAGTTATATGTAAGTAGTGTTACAATAAATGAGAAGATAATACAAGAATAACACATAGATATTTTATACACATTTAATAAAAAAATGGCAGCTAAAGTAGAAAATCTATAAAGGGCCAAAATATTTGAAATAAATCATCATTTATTATTCTTTGCAGCATGGTGAAGGGCCATTATGGACTGCTCCTCAGCACTCACTACAACTCTACAATCCATGCAGTATGATGCCACCAGGGAAAACTGTGTAGCCAAATCTTGAAGTCGAGATTGAACTTTTCAATGGATTCTCTGCTTTGGTGTTGTTGTGACTGCTATTGAATCATAGGGTCCTTCAGCTTTGCATTGCCTTCCTGCTGCTCACTATGAACTCCTCTTAAAGAATGTTCTAGATAGATAAATGGTGGTAGAGAGTGGCTTATGCACCAACCAAGATCGGCGCGTAATTTCGGAGTTCCGTGAACTGACAAGGATGCCTTTCGCCTAGAGAGAGAAGCACTTCATTTCCTGACTATCGGATGTCAGGAATCACCTGTGGGCAATGCGGTGAGCTTTCTGAATCCTTCAACGGCCACCTACATTGCCTTTTAAGCACTTTTGACAGCTCAACTCGGCCCGAATTCATAAGGCCGCCATTTTGTTTTTCTTGCTTCCAACCACCGTGTTTCCTGATGAGGAGAAACACTTTCCACATATCTTGCTGGATATCCTTTCCACACATTGAGGTGAGTCTATTATCACCCCTAAATGCAATTTCATTGTTTTTCAGCAACTACTGAAGGCACAATTTGGTTCATATGATTTATGACCACCATTTTGTTTTTCTTGTATTTTCATCACAGTGCCTAACGTATATCAAGATGTTTCCTCTTGAGTCTGTTCTTTTTTCTTAAGACTCTATTGTCTCTTCTTTTGGTACACACGCTTTGAAACTTTTTCTCTATTGAAGCATTACTGCCTGAATTATGGTTTGTTTGCTTTATGAACAATCTCCTTTTTTTGCTTCCTACGAGTTCTTCTTTTTATAAGGAGAATATCTAACTCTATACTTCCATCTCCTTTGACCTTGTGGTTTTCTGAATTTATTCAGTGAGTTCAATTTATTTTCATATCAAGGAGGCTCTCTCAAACTACAATCCTTTGGACCTTGTCCCTCAGGAGTATGGTTTATTTTTCAAATAACTTATATGGGGAGACTACGTACCACTAAGCTCTCTGCTTCCACTAAAGTTGCTATGTCTTCTGACTCAGACTTTAATTCAAATTTTTAATGGTGACCCCTCACTTCACAAGCCTGATCAATCTTCAGGCTCCATTACTAAAACGCTATTTGCTAGTAAATTACCTGCAATATCTACTACACATCATAAGAAAGACCCACTTTCTCCTTTAAATTCTTCGTCTGGCTCCATGGATGTAATTCTAGTAGAAGTTTGAGCATCAAAACTTTTCATGGAAGACACTAATAAAACTTTACAGTTTCTTCATGACAAATGGTCTTCACTGGACCAGTGAGTGCTTATTGTGGAAGAAACAACTGAATCCCTTCAAGCTCCCTCATTCCCTCTTTAGAATCTGAAGTTTTCCTACTCAAAAAATAAGCGAAGGATTTGGTGAATCGAAATCACAGGAACAACCTTAGGCTTTATTGTCTCCCTGAAAATGTTGAGGGCTCCAACCCGACTGACTTTTTTTCAGTCATTTTTACCAAAGCTTTCAGACTCACCATCTACTCATTCTCTTAACATCCAGAGGGCTCATAGACTCGGTCCTAAAACCTCCTGGAAACCATGTGGTGTCATTATGTTTTTTCTGCAGTACACAGATGTCCTTCAAGTTCTGTCAGCCGTCAAATCCAAAAAACACATTTTCTGGGAAGGTAATCATCTATTTTTTTCTCAAGATGATGCTAAAGTCACGGCAGATCATCAGAAGAAGCTTCTTGATCTCCATTCTCAGCTACATGCTATTAACGCCAGATTTGGTTTTCTACATCCCTACCTCTTCAAAGTTACGTATAAAGACAGGACCACAACATTTGATGACCCTGCGGCATTGAAAGAATTTCTTCACCTTCATAGAACCGACGTTATGAATACTTCAAAACCTGTGTGATTATCATTCCTGCCTCCTATTGTGTACTTGTTCCCATGTTTTGCCTTCATATTGAACGTTGTTTCATTTATATTCTCGTAATGTTTTAATATATTGTGTTCTGCTTTATATAATCTCACCTTCTTCTCAACATTATTGTTTCTTCTTTTATTAACTTTTCTTTCTTTCATACACATGTGTATTTCTTCTTTCTATTTCGTTCCTTATTTGCTCTCCCTGTTTCAGTGAAGTCCATTATGTAGTCCGTCGGTTTGTCGGTGGAGTCTGGCTACTGATGTCATCTTTGGTGTAGTCATTCCCCATTTTGTTTGTATCTGTAGGTATGCCCTTCAGTTGTCTTATGAATGACTTGTACTGTCTCTTTGTTCTCTATCTTCCCCTTTTGCTTTTTGCTTTGTCCATAGGTTCTTTATCACCTTCTTCTTTGCTCCTATATCTTTATTTATCCCTTCCCTTTCTGTTGTATTTCTCTCTAAAACAATTGCTCAGTCTCTCCTGTCTTCTTTCTCTATATCTTATTCACTCATTCTCAGTTCCTGTTCTTGTAAGCATGAAATTTGTTCACACTTTTGTCACTGAGTTACATTTTGGGTTACAACTTGGAACATTAAAGGACTAAGTAACCCTATCAAAGGCAACAGGTGTTATCTCACCTAGCTAAGTTAAACACTGATGTTGCTTTACTCCAATCATCTCATATCTCTGAAGATAAAGCTTAAAAACTGAAAAAATGTTGGGTGGGGCAAGTGTTTAATTCTCCAGCCTTGGGTAAAAAAATGGAGTTCTGATTCTATGTCACAAAAAGTTTCATGTTTCAATTGTTCATCAAGAAAATTATGCTGAAGGCATTTGGGTTATTGTTAAACCTCTTACAGATAAGATCCCTCTAACTATTTTTACTGATATGTCCCTACTATTATTGATAAGGATTTTTGGACTAATGTCTCTGACAAACTACTTGCCTATAATGATGATTACATTATATTTGGTGGTGACTGTAACCAAGTCCTCGACCCCATACTTGACAGACATTCTAGAATTACGTTTTGCCCATCTAAAATGCATTCACAGTTTACTTCAACTATTGGCATAAAGCTTTGGTGGACATTTGGAGACTTTGCCAGCCTGACCTCAGAGAGTACAGCTTTTATTCAGCCCCACACCATTCATAATCCCGGATTGATGAACTATTTCTGAGTAAATCCCTAGCCCAACTTGCCTTTAACGTTGACATTTGTTCTATTTTAATCTCAGTCCACGCCCCTTTCACCATAGACATTGACCTTATCCCCTTTTCCCCTCACCCAGGCCATTGGCGCTTTAACAATTCCCTTCTCCTCAATCCAAATTTTTGTCAAAGGTTTAACTCCTTCGCCTCTGAGTGTTTTGCTTTCAACAATACTCCTTATTCCCCTTTTGGTATGGTTTGGGATTCTTTAAAGGCTGCTGCCAGAGGTTTTGTTTCACAAAAGAAGAAACCAATAGAAAACCTATCCTCTCAGCTACTCAATAACATTAAACAATTAGAATATACATATTATCATTCAAATGATGAATCCTCCCTGAAAAATCTTATTGATGCTAAATTTACCTTTAACAGACTCTCTACTGATTCTGCCTCTAATATTTAATTGAAAATCAGTTCTGTTATTATGGGGGTCAGAACAAAATTGGGAAACTATTAGGAAACTACTTAAAAGTCAGAAAAGAAGGAACACAAATTGAATCCTTGCAAGGTCCTGCTGGTATTCCCATTTTCAAAGATAAGGATATTTTGAACTAATTTGTCTCCTTTTATAAGAATTTATATACTCTGGAAAACCAGCCAGATCAGTCTGGTCTCCTTTCTTACTTCCGATCCATTTCTCCCACTTTATCCAGCAACATTGATTATGAGTCATTGGATGCTGATATTTCTTTAACAGCTATTTCCCATGCTATATCGGTATTACGTCTGGGGAAAGCCCAGGGCCCAGATGATTTTACCATTGAATTTTATAATTCTTTTGCAAGCATACTTTTACCAAAATTTTTACTTTTCTTTCAATCCTTCCTTGAAGATTGTTCTTCTTGAGGCACTCTCCAAGATGCGCTGATTTGCTTGATTCCTAAAGAGGATAAAGATCATTCCCTTTATAAAAAACTACCGTTCGATTTCCTTGGTCACTACAGATTATAAAATCCTTTCAAAGATTTTGGCTCTCCGCATGGATCCTATTCTTTCTGATCTTATTGGCCTGGAACAATCAGGTTCCACTTGCCTCTGACAACGCACGAGTTTTCTACAATGTTTTAAGTAAAACCACTTCTTTGGATCACCCTTTTGCCGCGATCTCTTTCAATGCTGAGAAGGCATTTGATAGAATTGTTTGGGATTTTATGTTTCATGCCTTAAAATGGGCCGTTTTCTCTTCCAAATTGATTTTTTTCATTTCTTTATAGTACTCTAGTTCCTAAGCCTCAATTTTTGTCAACGGTATGACTTCAGATTATTTTTCATTGCACAGAGGACTACGACAAGGATGCCCTCTATCCCGTCTACTATTCGTTATTGCTTTGGAACCCTTTGTGACTAAAATTAGGCAGGATGAACCTATTACTGGATTTTATTTTGGTCCTCATCAAGTTAAAATGGCAGTGTATGCAGATGACATTCTCTCATATTGTTCTAATCCAGAATCTTCCCTTCCTCCTTTTCTTCAGCAGGTGTCATCTTTCTCCAGTTTTTCGGGTTATCGTCTTAATGTAGACAAATGTGAAGTTTTAACTTTAAACTTTTTGTGCCAAAAACATCTTTTTGACCATTCCGGGTTTTCGTGGAACCCTCTAAAAATCGAATATCTTGGTTTATGGTTTGCTCAGTTATTACCTGAGACGTTGAAATAAAATTGTGATTATATTACTAAAAAATGGAATGATTCCATTACGTGTTGGCATCCTCTTTTTCTGTCCTGGTGGGGTTGTTTAGACTCAATTAAAATGATGCTATCGCCTCTTATCTTATATACCCTCTACAGGATCCCTATTCACATCCCATACCATTATTTTTAAATAATTGATTCAATATTAGTAAAATTCTTGTGGAAAGGTAAACGCTCTTGGATAGCTTTGTCCTCCTTGAAAAAAGACAGACCTAACAGGGTTCTTAGGTTTCCCGACTTTAAAACTTACCACTCTGCTGACTAGATGGTTATCAACAGATCTTCCTTTACACCCTCCCCTTTGGTTAAATATAGAGAACTTTTGTATTGCTTCTTTTGACTTTCAAGAAATTTTAGCTTTCACTTCCAACACTGCTTTTTTGCGTTCCCCTATCATTTCCTATTCCCAAAAACGTTTGTTCCCTACATTTTCCTCGTCTTATCCCTCTCATAACTTCCTGCATCAACAACCTATTTGGCACAATACATTATTACAAATTCGTAATCGTTCTATATACTGGACATCTTGGCCCTCAAGAGATTTCCGCTGGATATGACAGCTTTTATCTAATTCTCAACCCCTTACATTCTCTGATCTCCAAGCTCAATTTTCTCTACATTCCTCTGCTAGACCACAATATAACCTTCTTCATTCTTCACTCATCTAATATCTTAAAAATCTTCCCCAACCCATGATGTTCCTAGTTTGTATACAAACTTATTCCAAGTTTTAGATAATTCTGCTTCATCATCCAATGCATATACATCATAGCAATCTTCCCCAGACAGATACAAAACAAAAGTTGAGTTAGCTTGGGAAAAGGATTTTTTACAAGAATGGCCAACTCTTATTTGGGATAAAATATGGTCATAAATTCATAAAACCTCAAGAGATGCACCACACAAACCTTTTTTTCATTTATCACTGAGCATTATTTTCTTTATTACTTTTGGCCTCTATTTCATCAAACACACCCTCCACATGTTGGTCCTCCCCTTGTCCTGTTGTTGATTTAAAACACATGTTACTTGAATGTCCACCAATTCATAAATTCTGGGAACTTGTTTGGTCTCAAATCAATAAAATATTTAGAGTTTTGCTCCCTTTTTTTATACACACATCTTTGTAGGTACTCTATCCCCCCAATGGCCTCAGTCTGCTCTGAGGTTTAAGTTTTTACACGTATTTTTAGCTATCGCTTTCACTTCATAACCTCAAATTGGAAAGAAGCTGATAAAGTTCAATTTAAATCCTGGTGGAATGCAGTGTGTTTTCATCACTGACTGGATACTTACTATGTTTCACCTATATCCCTTTCAATTAAAAAGGATCTGTTATGGATCCCTTTAACAAAATATTTATTCTTATCGGTCTCCTTTACCACTGCTTCTAAAAATTGTTCAGACGTAGTACAAAAACCACCCTAATTTTCCCTATTGCCTCTCAATATAGATAATTAGTTAGTCTTTCATTAATGATTGTTTCATTACTATGCTGGTTTTATAATGTGATCTATTGTTATACTTACTTAATTAATTATTTTTGTATACTGTGTTTCTGACCCTCAATTGTTGCTTATTTCAAAGCATATCTTTTTTAGAGAATTTCCCTTCCGTGTTTTCTAATTGTTTTATATGATGCATTTTAACTTGGTATACCATGTGATACAAATATGATTATGTACCGTCACTTTTATCTTTTTCTTTTTATGTTAAATAACGCTTCATTCTATGGTAATATTGTTATATCTCTTTGCTTTGTTACACTTTAATAAACTCAAACTCATAGATATATGGCGATTCTTTTCCTATTCTTTTAATTGAAATTTCCCGGTGACATGATTTTCTGTTTTTGTTTTTTAATTTTAATTTTTTTTGGTTTTGTAAACTTTGAAACATTTTTTGTTCTATTTATGGTAACAACAATGGGAACTGGGACAGGAAGAGTTAAATGTGCACTGAGACATGTGCAAAAAATATAAAAGGGGAAAAAATTAGCATGTATGCTGTTGGCAGCATTGCGAATAGCTGTAATACACTGTTCACCAGATCTTATAACAGCACTATAGTCCATGCAATGCGTGGCCATCCTTGAAAACTCTGGACCCATATCTATTGTAGTAGACTGTACCTCTGAAGGGAATTTCTGGCTGGGAATGGTTGCTTCTGCTACTGATATAGATGGACCTCCTGCTTCCCTCTGCTTGATCATCAGTTGGAGGCGTGTTCTATAATAATTTCTAAGATGATAGGACATGAACGTTGTCCCTCTTGTTCTACTCATTTGACTTTATTTTTGTGGAAATAGTTTTAAAAAGTTAGATATCAGCACAATTTTTAAAATCAGTTGGGATGACAATCCTTAGTTTGATGAGTGTTTGGCAGTTATGTCTTATTTGTTAGTTTTGATGTTGAAAGTTATTTTTTGAAACTGTTCTTTTTTATAACTGTGTTTTTAAAATAAAGCTAAACCAATATTTTACTGAATAGCTAGACTCAAACATTGTATCTTACCAAATAGCTACACTGAAACCATTTGTAAAATATATATGTGTTTTACACTTTGTTAAAAAAAACAGTATTAGCGGTGTGTCCTTGGCAATGGCCCTCATAGAACCATACAGGTACTACCTGTGCAATGATCAAGGACATCCTTTCTCCACCACTCTGCAAACATGCCTCCTATTGAGGGTATTCGAGGGCCAACTATCCCTGTTGTTACCTCCAGCAAGTTCAACACAATCATCTTGCTAAGAGATCTTCAGAGGCTACGCCCCTTTTCTGCAGCACTCTGTTAATGCATCTCCAGGTGAAATAGTGGTTGGGGAACAAAGTTCTCTTGGATGCTAAAGAACCTTGGGGACCAAGAAGCCCTCCTGGCACTTTTTAATGGGATAGCTGGGAGCTGGTCAGAGACCCTGCCCTCTTTCCATACCATTCTGCAAACTACTTAAAAAACATGGAAATTCACTGAATAAACCAAAGGTTACAGGTAAGGTAAACTTAGGAATTAGCATTTAAAAACCTTAGAAATTCATTGAAAAAACAAGGGTTACAGGGCTGTTATAGTTAGGAAATAGAATTAAGAAAAACCGAGGATATATTCACAAAAAAAGTTACAAGGACATTAAGAGCTACCATTTTGCCAAATTTGATGTAATTCCATTAAGCAGTTCGGGCTGTAGCCATGTCTAATGTTTCCTATGAAAATGAACATGGTGAAAAAATGTTTTGGGCTCCCAATTTTTCTCGGCCACCGCTTGACGGATCACCCGAAACTTAATGATTGACTGATTCCATATTCTGTAATCACCCAGTTCCTTTTCAAGCACTCATGAAATCAAGTCCGCCACTACCCAAATACTTTTAAAATCACACAGGCACTACCCATGCTCTCTCCCAATCATGCAGTCAATACTCATGTACTCATACAATGACCTATGCACTAAGTCATGCACTGCTACAATCCCCTGAGCACAACCCATGCAGTACAGCCATCGCCCTGTCACTAAGCATGCACTCCTCCAATCACCCAGCCAGCACCATGTACCTATCCTATCACTCCAGCAAAAACCTAGGCACTTATAATTTAACTATGTACTCTCCTTGCAGTACCCTAATCATGCAGTCACTAAACACGCACTATCCAATGACACAAACTCATAGCTTGCGTGTATGTACTAGAATATTGTTTACGTTATTCATCACAATGTTAACATTTATTTTACATCCATGATAAGACATCATTAAACTATGTATAAATTGCATTCGACTATCCACATATATTATGATTGCAATCTCAATTACAGTTGCCCATCAATTCTAAAGAACCCTGGTCATTGCATTTTTCTAAAGTAACATGACAAATTAGTCCCCAAAAAGGAATGTATTTTAAAAAGGACAACTTACAATTTGTTTCCTATTGATAGTCATGTGTCTGGAAACATATAGAGAGCCAAGCATCACCAAGACACACGGTGTTTATGGCTCCTCCAGTATAAAATTATATGTAATAAATGAGGCAATCATCACCGTATAATAGTTGTACTACATGATCAGGGTTAACACTGGCTTTCGTTTTATTATACCAACACCAGACGTTATTGCATTTACAAATGCAAGAGCTACATTTTATTGATTACAAATGTTTCCAGTCTTAGTAAAGGATAAAAATTGGCACATTTATTGAGTACATGTTATTTTCATCCACCAATGCACTGATAGCCCAGGGTAATCCTATCTTGTTAAAGACAGTCGACCCTGCCGTCTACCCAACCCGCTAGACAAACTTATATTTTTACATGCGTCCGATATACATACACCTCATTTAAGAGCCTTAACCATTATATCAAGTTGGCGCTCAATTGAATATGGAGCTAGTTCATATTCATTGTCCCCTATTACCATGCGCTCCAGAAATGGAAACGAAAACCACACTCCGATATTTTAATTAAATCCTGTTTAAAAAGACTAACAAAATCATCCAATGTTACTATGTGATTCGGAAGTGAAAACAAGAGCTGTTCTTCGATATTTTTAATGAGTCACATTTATAGAGACCGTAAAAACATCCCTTGTTATATGGGAAAATGTGATGCACAATGATTACATATTAAGGCATCCTCCGCCATATTGCAGTGGTTTACTGAACATGATGTAAACATAACTTGAATTTGTTATAACCAATATTACCGGGTAACTCACATGGAATTATAATAGCGACGCCTAGGTATTTAGATATTGAGAGATTGTTGAGTATTCTAATATACAGAAAAAATATACTAGCACTCCACAAACACCATATCGGTGGCTGTGAACAGTTATTCATGCATACTACAATACATATCTCCATACTTACGGGATACGTAACTCCCAAACAAGTATGTGGTTATCCGGTTAGAAAGAAGTTAAAAAGAACCTGATCTTAGTCTTTTTATACCTGTCCGTAAAAACTACACACCTGTGAAAATCAAAAAGGTCGGCAAGAATCGGTGCTGTAAGTCACATTGTTCCTGTGAAACACACAGGAGCCATCTTTAAATACATAGCAGTGTGATTCTCCATAGACTTATAGAATCTTATATCACTAGTTTATATTTTGTCAATGTTGGAAATAGTTAAAGGCAATTATTACAAATATGTAGAAACCAAGTTGCAATCTCAGTGCATAAAAGTGGACCTTTATAAAGACGCAATCCCAAGAAGGAAATATGTGACTTATCGCGTGAATCTCAAGTACAAGTCACGCCATCTTAGTATAGCCACGAAATCGTGCATCGAGGTCGAGTTGCCAACCTAGATCTAACATTTCTGCCAGACAATATGTCACTGGATTCAAGCTAGCCTGGCTAAAGAATGGTGACATACTTTGAAACCGGTCCCAGTATGCTTGTTTCCGGTCCAGCGAGGACCTGGCCTGGCAGTTTAGTCTGGACAGGGTCAAGACTGATTTGCATAGTGGGCAAAAGAACAATCGATTTATCCCAGATCTTTTGACTCGGGTAGAATGTTTGCATTGTCAGAATTCCATCCATCATTTGTTTGCTGTAACACTTTTCGCCCTAAGTGGGATGGGTATGCCCAGACGTGGGTCCCTTCTCACTGTGATGCTGGATTCAAGCTAGCCTGGCTGAAGAAGGGTGACATACCATGAAACTTGTCCCAGGATACTGGTTTCAGGTCCAGGGGAGACCTGACCTGGCAGTTCGGTCCGGACTGTTCCCATGGGGCACAGGGTCAACACTGATTTGCATATGACTGGCTCCTTACTGGATGTTTTTCAAGGTCTCTCTAATGTGACTCATTTAAAATATTGAAGAACAGTTCTTGTTTACTTCCGAATCATATAGTAATATTGGACAACTTTGTTGATCTTTTCAGACATGATTTAATTAAAAATACCGCAGTGTGGTTTTCATACCCATTTCTAGTATGCAGGGTAATAGGGAACAATGAATATAAACTAGCTCCATATTCAATCGAGCACCAACTTGATATAATGGTTATGGCTCTTATATGAGCTGTATGTGTATCAGACCTGTGTGAAAATATAAGTTTGCCTAGCGGGTTGGGTAGATGGCAGGGTGGACTATCTTTAACAAGAAAAGATTACCCTGGGATATCAGTGCATTTGTAGATGTAAATAACATGCACTCAATAAATGTTCACATGCTTATCTTTTAGTAAGTCTAGAAACATTTGTCATTAATAAAATGTAGGTCTTACATTTGTATATGCAAAAATGTCTGGTGTTGGTATACTAAGGCGAAAGACAGAGTTAACCCTGATCATGTAGTACCCTTATTATATGGTGCTGATTGCCTCATTTATTACAGATAATTTCACACTGGAGGAACCATGAACAGTGCGTATGGATGATGCTTGGCTCTCTATCTGTTTCCAGACATGACTATAAATATGAAACAAATTGTAAGTTGCCTTTTTAAAAATACATGCCTTTTTGGGACTAATTTGTCATGTTACTTTAGAAAAATGGCATGACCAATGTTCTTTTGAATTGATGTGCAACTGTAACTGAGATCGCAATGATAATATATATGGATAGTTGAATCTAATTCATACATTGTGTAATGATGTCTTATCATAGATATCAAATACATTTTAAAAGTGTGATGAAAGGCATAAACAATATTCTAGTACATACTTGCACGCTATAAGACTAGACTCTATAATTGAACAATAATTATAGCAATTTGGAACATTGCTATGAGTATGTTTAATGATGGAATTTTTTTTAATACTTTGAGAGATTTGAAAGCAGTGTCGCCATACATGAGAAATTTTTAGCATATTTTATTGACTCTGTCCAGTAATGTCCATTAAAAGATTGAACCCATTAGGTAAAAAAGACAACTAATCAGTTGAAAAATAGATATTATAGAATTGTTTATGGAGCCATGTAATATTAGACCATAATTCAGTGAGCATGTTTACTTTGTTTATTTACAGATCCACTTACTTTCTGTCTGATTGGAACCTGTACATAGGAAATATATAACATAGAAAATAACTAACTTTTTACTGTAAAGCTTGAGAATAGGAAAATACAATGAGATTTAATAAGACGTTATTGTGCTAAATCTGGTTTTGAACATGTTTCATGTTATTTTTTCTGGCACATAGTTCTGTGACACCAAAAGAGCTTTGGGTCCTTACAACGTTTTGGGTGGCCTGATTATCGATTGTAAACTGTATTATTCAGTATAATTTTCCCAAAAAGACATGTAATAAGATTTGTGCAAATATTTTTTTCTCCCACCTCTAAACAATACATAGTTATTGCTTTGTTTTGCCAAAGGTTGTTCTTCCCACAATCTTGTATAATGAGCATTAAAGATGATGAAATTTGAATATGACCTAATGTGAAAGTTTGAATAATGAATGATCTGGTTCTTCTCGGGAGTAAGTTTTTATTGTGAATCAATTGTAAATAGTGTCTTTTTGTATGTGTTTTCAGCCCTAAAGAAGTCCCATGAGGGACGAAATGTGCTGGCATTTTTTGGGAATGTGCGCCTGTATTTTAAAGAATGCTTATGGAATAAAAGAATAAAGATATCATCTCCTACAATCAAAAATTTGATTTTCTTCATCTTTGAGCTTGGGAAGTTATCGAAATAAAGCTTGAATTGCTTTGGATTATGAACAATATTCTCTTTTATATATTCGTTTTTTGTGTTTTTCGGGTGCAAGGCCATTTTTGTTGACTAACATATGCACTACTACAATCATCTGATCACTACCTATGCAGTCCTCTAACCAGTTACACACTACTGATTTACTCCTTCAATTACCCAGGTAGTACCCATGCAGTCCAGCAATCCCCCTGTGACTCCCTGTGCAGTCTTCCAGTCACCCAGACAGCACCATGTCCATATCCAATCACTCCGCCAAAACCCAAGCACTCATACATTCACCATGCACTCTTCTTGCAGTATTCTAATCATGCAGTCACTACCCATGTACTCATGCAATGACCCAGGCACTAACACATGCACTTGTACAATCCCTTGAGCACTACCTTTGTAGTCGAGTAATCTCTCTGTCACCGCCTTTGCACTCCTTCCATCACCCAGCCAGCCACATATCCTTATTCAATCACTCTGATAAAACTAAAGCACTTATAAATTAATCATGTCTCTCCTTGCAGCAAACTAATCATCCAGTCACTGCCCATGTACTCATGCAATCACTCAGGCCCTAACACAAGCACTGTTACAATCCCCTGAGCCATACATATGCAGTCCCAGCAATCTCCCTGTCACTACCCATGCACTCCTCCAATCACCCCGGCAAACCAAGTCCTTATCCAATTACTCTGTCAAAATCCAAGCACTTATAAATTCACCAGGCACTCTCTTGGCAGCACTCTAATCATCCAGTCACTACACATGTAGACATGCAATGCCCCAGGCACTAACGCATGCACTGGCACAATCACCTGAGCATTACCTTTGTAGTCCAGTAATCTCCCTGTCACTACCTATGCACTCCTCCAATCACCCAGCCAGCCCCATGTCCTTATTCAATCACTCCGCCAAAATCCAAGCACTTATAAATCCATCAGGCCTCTTCATGCAGCACTCTAATCATCCAGTCACTACCCATGTGCTCATACAACAACACAGGCACTATGATATACACTGCTACAATCCCCTGAGCACTACCTATGCAGTCTTCTAACAACCTACACGCTACTGATTTACTCCTTGAATTACCAGGTAGTACCTATGCAGTTCAGCAATGCCCCTTTAGTGCAGCAAACCCAATGTGATTTCAAAAGAAAGCATTTAATTTGTTTTTATGTAGAACCTGTTTTCTATATAGTTATATTAATAATATTACATTTATTTTCATGATTATTAAGAAAGACTTACCATGACAAAAAACACAAAAGAGAAAAGAAAAAAATATAATACTATTTAAAGAGAAAATAAGAGCAACAATTAGATGAACTACAACATGTGGGAAAGAAGAAAGTCTTGCGGTAAGAGAACAAAATAATTTACTAAAAGACTTTCAAGGACTAGAAACAGTTTGCTCAATGTTGAAAGTAGAAAGAATACCTCAAGAGCATAGAAGAATGAAATGAAAAAAGGATACATTAATGGCAAATCAAGTTCAGAAAAACAAGCTATGGTAAAAGAAGAAAGAATCAATTTGATAGAGTAGTACAAAATGTATTAAAAGATAGCAAGAAATATAAAAAAGATCAGCATTTTATAATAAGAAGAAACAGATCAAGTATTCATTTTAGTTTCAAACAGAATGCGATCATTGGATAAGCCAATGCATTTTATGAAGGCCAAATGTAAAAAGAAAAAACTAATTACCAGATATTTTTTGGGGTGAATGGAAGCACACTTCAAGTTCAGTCTTTTTTTTAATGAAGAGAGCTATTTTAAAACCAATACATTAGTTCATGCAGTTGATACCAGTTGCGCTTATGAAGCGAAGAAGGGTTGTGCAATTGAAAAAGAAAAGATGGTTCCTAGAAATGTAGAAGAAGTGATTTTTGTAGTATACAATAGGAGTCTATTGATATTTTACGAAATTTCTTATGAGCATACTGTAACAAAAGTGTTAAAAAAAAGATTAAGTTACTGCAAGGACCAGTTATTTGCCAAGTGAGAAAAAAATACTGGTTTGCAAGATCATTCTCTGGCTTGTCTTTCTAAAAAAGTGTGTAAAAGTATTTTTCGTCATTTGAGAATGTTAGCAGTATCACTCTCAGATGCGGAAGTTAGTAAAAAGATTGTACTAAGCAAAAAGTCCAGCAATAATTTTAAGTGATTTTATGAGAGCTCTTTTGCAAGGGTCAGTATCAGATGTAAAAAATGTTTGTGATGAAATCGAGGTTCATTATTTTGTTTTAAACAAGAGTGTAGAGCAAGTGAGACATTGATAGAAGTAGGTGTTGTAGAAAACATGGAAGAATGTAGTAATGAGAAGTTTGAAGACGAAATTACAAAGTTTAAGGTAATTTGTTGTGAAAGACCTAATTATGGGGCCGATTATGATTGCGGAATTTCCGCATCCTCTGGGCTGGCGGAAGCGACCGCCGGCCCAGAGGATGCGAAAAAACCGCAGCGGACCCACCAAAGACCCACCGCCACATTAGGATGGCTGGTGGGTCCTGGTTTCCGTCCGCTGCTTTTCCGCTGCGGTTGGCTTACAACCGTGGCGGAAAAGCTCTCATATGGAGGCGGTGTCTCTCAGACACCGTCCACCATATTAGGATGGGCTTCCAAAGATGCTTTTCCGCGGCGGGTTTTCCGCCGAGGAAAAGCATGTGTATCTTCACTGCGGGGGCCCCTTGCAGGCCCCCTAGGTGAAGGGGGGGTGGGGGGGTGCACAGGGGGGGTTCCTATGGTACCCCCCTGGATTTGTATACAGAAATCGGCAGGCACAGCGCGGTGCCTGCTGCTTTCTGCATACAAATGCATTGTATGCATTTTTAACATTGCAGCGGGTGCAGCTTGAAGCTGCACCCGCCGCAATGTTAAAGATATAGGATGTGACCGCCGCCCTGGCGGTCACATCCTAATCAGCACAGAGGGAACGCCGCTGCCCATGCGGACGTTCCCTCATACTCTGGGGTCGCGGACGGACTCAAGTCCGTCCGCGATCCTAATGACCCCCTATGTTTGTATTTGGTGTCGACGAACTCACTATAAAAATCAAACTAGAAATGTTGATCTGTTTTTAAAAACTGAAAAAGATAAGTGAAAGGAATTTGCAACTCATTTGTAGGTAGAAGATTTCTTTGATTTGGGTATTGATCAATGTATTTGTAATATTGTTATACCAAATTAGAGGATAACATAATGCCAGCTAGAGCTGTACACAATAACCTAGAGCTGGTAGGTATGCCTCCAGAGCTTGTAGTTTTAAATACTTAGGAGTCCATTCTGATTCAATCTGTGCACCCGTTTCAGGATATTAATCGTATGGAGCCTAAAACAGGTAAGTTGCCTCACACATATTTACAAAAAGGATTAAAAGGAAGAGTTGTGTATTTACCTTTAGATTTAAGGAAGAATATTAAAACTATTGGTGTAGAGAATGAGGAGACTGAACCTGTAGTTCTTCTAGATAATTGTGTTCCTATGAAGAGTCGGAAAATATGGCAATAATTAGTAGATGTGAGCAAAGTGTGAAAGGCTATGTTATATCTCGTAAAAAAACAATGAGTACTATAAAAATGTGTATGTGGAAGAAGAAGAAATAGTTTTACGAGATAATAGCGAAATTTCAGGCGCCCAAAAGTGAATAAATTTATGAAAATTATAGTGTACATCCTTTACTTTCAAAGGAAGTGATTGGAACTACTATTGAATTATACCAAATGAAGAAAGCAAAGAAGACTCCCATGAGTGTTTGGCAAAAAAGTTTAGAAGCTCGTTGTTTTCCACAGCTCTTCCCCACTGGAAAAGGTGGACAATATGACGAAAGACCAGTACAAATTCCTGCATCAGAATATCGGACAACAAGATTGTACTCAGAAGATCCAAGATTTGGACAATGTATCCCATATATCTTTCATCTTTTGTTTGAAAGTGGCTTGTTTGGACTTTCATATGCAGTCAACCATATATTAAAAACAGGAGTTCATCTTCAAAATGTTTCTGCAAAAAAACTAAGGGAAACAGTACATCAGAGAGACGATCATTTAAAATCTCAATTGATTAATTTGATGGCTTGTCAATGTGGTACTAATAAGTATTGGTATCATCTTAAATGTATATTAAGGAACTTAAAAACCCCTACGTGGTTTGTTACACTAAGCTGTGCTGAATACGCATGGAACAATTTACTTGAATTTCTTAGAGAAGCAAATTCAAATATTAAAAACATTGAATTCAAGACACGTGGAGAACTGTGTTCATTGAAACCTCTAAATGTTTGCAGATATTTTTATCATAGGTTTCAAGCTATGATGTCTTTTATCTGTAGTAAAAACAATCCTCCTCTTGGAGAAGTTATTGATTTCTTTTGGAGAACGGAGTATCAAGCTAGAGGTGCTCCTCATATACATATGCTTTTATGGATCAAGGAAGCACCCGAATTTGGAACTGATTCAGATGAGACTGTTTTATCTTTTATTGAAGACTATGTTAAATGTGCTATACCAAAATCAAGAGAAGAAAACACCTTAAGACAATAAGTTTTATAGTTTCAAACTCATCGATGTGGCAAATACTGTCGACGGAACTGCAAGTCAAAGGACAAGTTGTATACCAAATGTAGTTTTGGATCTCCACATCCAGTAATATCCAAAGGAAGAGTCAACAGTTTCATGTCAGCAGTGAGGCATACTATCACTAGAAAATCTCCCAAAAATACTTACAAGTTAAAAAGAAGTGAACAATCAAACTATATTGATGATTCTAATCCAGTGATTTTGTCAATGTAGAATGCTAATAGGGATATCCAGTATGTTTCGGATAATTCCCTTCTGTTGCTCAGTATGTAACGTCATACATAACAAATTCTGAAAAAACTGAGTTAAAAGAAATGTGGGAAGAAATTTCCCAAGAGAAGACTCTTAGTAAGAAATTGTGCAGCTTTAGTTTGAAGATGCTGTCCCATAGAGAGATTGGATCCTATGAATGTTCAGATCTGTTGTTATCAGCAAGTTTATATTCAAAGTCAAGAGGAATCATTTGGATTAGTCTAGGTCTTGCTGCAACACAAAATCGAGTACTTACATCTATACAAGAAATCGAATATTTAGCATTAAATGAACCGGAAAGCACAGATATTGTTAAAACAAACATGTTGGATACGTACTATCGAAATAGAAGTCCCCATCTTGAAAACATTTGTCTCTATGAAGTACTGCAATATTACAGCTTTAAGAGAAATATTAAAGAGAACATAAACGAAGAAACATGTGCAGTGATTGGTTCAGAAGGATTTTCGGTGAAACATAGTAAAGGAAATCTGATTAATCACAGGAAACTGAGTTGTGATACACCTAATAAAAGGTAATTTTACTATTTAGCACTTCTCTTCTCTTCAAGCGTTGGCATACTGAAATGGAATTACTAGGAGATTTTCAGTGCTATGAAGATATTTTTAATGTATGTAAAGATAGCATTGAATGCACAGTTTTTCCAAATTATCTCCAAATGTTGAATGAAGAAATTGAACAGGAAGCTAGTATTGCAGTTGAGATTGCTAGAGACAGTTCTCAAGAAAGTTCTGTTCTACGGAGTCAAGATCCACTAGGACAACCAATTCTTGAAAATGAAGCAGCAATAGCCATTAATGAAGAGGACACAGCAATTCATCAAGCTCAACAAGATATTATGGACTAGGGAAATTTGGAAGAGCAACTAAATATTTCATAGAAAGAAATATATCAGCAAGTGACACAACAGATTGACCAAAAGAATACAACTGCACATCATCTAAACCTAATAAAATGTATTTCAGTGGTCAAGCTGGTACAGGAAAATGTTTCTTAAATAAAGTTTTGACCAGTTATTTACATAAAAGCACTAAATCACATTTATCTTGTGTTGTAACCGCTTCAACTGGGTTTGCAGCACACAACATTAAATGGATTAGATTATATTGTTTACTAATGCTACCTGTTGAACATGAAAACAAGTTTGAATATCAAAAGCTTTCTGAAGAAAGCATAATCCGACGACCAGAGCCGTGAGGGAAACGGCAATACCTCCTCGTGTACTGACCCAGGGCAGGAGCGCTGCAGCCACCATCCTCGCCGCCACCGCCGAGAGGGCCGGACTCCAAGCCCCAGGTGCCCCGGCGGTAGCGGACGCAGCCAGCCTGTCACAGCTGAGCGCCCGGAGGTGCGATAAAACAGCGGTGCGCCGAGCGCACATTGGGGGCATAATCCGACGACCAGAGCCATGAGGGAAACGGCAATACCTCCTCGCGTACTGACCCAGGGCAGGAGCGCTGCAGCCACCATCCTCGCCGCCACCGCCGAGAGGGCCAGACTCCAAGCCCCAGGTGCCCCGGCGGTAGCGGACGCAGCCAGCCTGTCGCAGCTGAGCGCCCGGAGGCGCGATAAAACAGCGGTGCGCCGAGCGCACATTGGGGGCATAATCCGACGACCAGAGCCGTGAGGGAAACGGCAATACCTCCTCGCGTACTGACCCAGGGCAGGAGCGCTGCAGCCACCATCCTCGCCGCCACCGCCGAGAGGGCCGGACTCCAAGCCCCAGGTGCCCTGGCGGTAGCGGACGCAGCCAGCCTGTCACAGCTGAGCGCCCGGAGGCGTGATAAAAGAGAGGTACGCCTCTCGCCTCGCGAGTCGAGCGCGGGAGGCGCCCGGGAGAATCCCAGGACAAGGGCGGGGCCGTCTGTGGCCGTCAGTGGACTTCAGCGGCCGGCCGGCCCACCCATCTGACATTCCCTCTTAGGTGAGTGAAGTACCACTGATCATGGCAAGTACTGTTATTACGCCTGCACTGGATGACTTCCCATTTCCGCCCCCCTCTTTTGAAACTCTATTAGAAAATGCTTAACATATGGTGTCCAATGAAATTGCCAACACAGAAAGGAGAATGTCAATGAGTAATTCTAACACAACCCCCAGGGATCTACCAACCTCTATTATCCCTATTTCCCCTGTGGTATTGATTACGAAATCTACCTCCGGCTCTGTGCCACAGGAGCCCATCCCGAACGAACCTGGCCCTGCAATTATCATTGATTCCCAGTCTGACACTACCTCATCTAATCTGGCGAATGGAAGTAATAAACCGGCAGGGGAAAAACGTAAAAGGGCCTCCACCAAACCTTCTGCCAACAAAAGGAGACAACCTACTTGCAACAAGAACCATCCCACACCGCAGAGTATGTGGACTAAGCAGAAGCAACAACCCTCGAGTGGCCCATTAATCTCCATAGCTGACCCGGAACTTGTTGATCTCGATGTTACTTCCACTCATACTGACATTCCTATTGGTAACAACAATACAATATGGACCCAGACTACCCCAGTAGGGGATAATAACCCCATAACTAAGCAAAATGGGAATCTAATAGAGACAATTGTGGACACTATTTTTAAACGCTTAGAGAGTCAAATGATCGTACAGTTTAAAAATGTTTTTAAGAGATTGGATAGGCTGGAAACCCTGGTAAAAAATGAGGAAGCTAAAAGAAAGGGAACTGTTGTCCTTGAACAGATTAGGGGGGATCGTCTACTGAAAGACTCAGAGACACTTAGTAACGCCATATCCACTGGGGGACCTGTCACCCGTGGTACTACTAGTATTAAATCTGTCAATGCACCCACCACTGGCGGTACCCAGACACCTAGCCAACTACCCACCCCTCCTGTAAGAATCAACAGTGCTGGACATAATAAGGCTGCAACTAGTTTGCAACCTAAAACAATTACACCTAATGTCTCGAGCACCTTACATCGTGCCTGCTCTACCACTAGCAACCCGAAAGACTCTCAGACACCAGCAAGATCAGGGTCTAATTTGGCCAGTGCCAGTAACACGAGTCGGTCAAGGGACAGTAGTCCTAAAAAACATCAGGGACCCGGCTTGCACCTGCCCCCTGATGCCTGCCCTTATGTCTTGGTTTTGGCAGGCATTCCATCACTCAGAGAGGGCCAAGGCGAATCATGGGTCCAGTTAAACAACAAATGTATTGACTGGCTGACAAAGCACAAAGGGGTGGGCTATGATATATCAAATGAGATCATCTCAGCTCGCAGGGTATCGTGGGTAGGCCCCCTGTTTAAAGACATCCAAGGTGACTGCATTGTCATTAATTTCAGGAACCCTGGCACAGTCAGATTTTTGCTTAATACAAACTCGGCTCGACCAGGCCCGTCCACTGTTGTAATCCCACTTCCCCTAAGTTATTTCTATAGACCCCCACAAAGGCCACTATATCCAGTACCCTCTCCTTTTGGGCTATATAATAGGTTTGCACCCCTATCAGACCTGGATACTCTGGACTGACCACCAGTAGTCAAGTTAGCATCCACTACAGTGAGTGATCAGTTACCAGTGCCAGCGAATCAAGATTTAGTACCAACGACCTCTGTGACCATTTTGCCTATTGTTAAGAATAAATCGTCATGCACCACAGAAACGTTAGGTCAGAATTCAGACCTGTCCCTTATGAGTTGGAACATAGCTGGCCTGAAGTCGAAACTAAAAATCAAAGAATGGACAGACTGGATAAAAAACTTTGATATATTAATGATGCAGGAGACCTGGTGCACCACCCCACTCACACTAGAAGGGTTTTGCTGTCATAACCAAATTGTAAATGCCCAGCCCATGGGTCGACCAAGCGGGGGTCTTTCAATCTGGGCAAAGATAAAAGCTGGTGTGCAAACCAAATTGATCAAGAGCAATGCAAAGTGTTTTATGGCTTTGAAATATACCAACAGGTTAAATTTATGTTTAATTAATTTTTATAATAATGATTTTATATCTCACCCAAATGAAATTTTTTAAATATTGTTTAAATTTATTGATGATGTGATTGTCGGACAAAAACATGGAATTTTTGATGGAATTTGTATCGGTGGAGACTTTAATGCTCATATGTACAGTAGTAATTATACGTGTAGGAGTGGAGAAGAATTGAGGGACCATCTTGCCCCTCGTGTCTTATTAAATGTTATGGAAATCGCTGGCACTGGGGGGAATGATGTCTGTACCCCCACATATATTGGTCAGGGGAGTCCGTCAACTATAGACTATATATTTGTCTCCCCAACACTGGGTGGTATTTTGGAAAAAGCTGAGGTTGTTTGCTCCCCATATAGTGACCATTATCCCCTATTAATACCACTAAAAAACCATGGGACTAATCAAGTTGACATTAATAGGTTAACCGGAACAAAAAACCTGGAAGCATCAATTGATGGGTTAAGGGTTGTATGGAAGGGAGTAGACAATAAGGGCATCCTAGCACATGTGATCCATAAACATCTTACACTGGTTATGAACTGCCTGGCCTGTGACAAACCGGGGCATGCTATCATTGACTCTTTCTGTGAACTCTGTATTGCCATCAAAAGAGAGACCTCTAAACCAGCACGGGCTAATAGAACTAGCAACCCACGCTGGTTTGATTCATCGTGCTCTCGGGCTAACAGAGATTTGAGGGATGCTATTAAGACTATACCGAGAAATTTGGCACTTGTAAGAACTTTGAGGGCCAGATATAAGTCCACATTACGTACCCGCTCTGAAGCATTATTGAAGGATCATTGGGAGGCTCTTGTATGTACTGCTGCCTTAAAAGACACTACTGGGTTTTGGAGGGAGGTTAAGGCCCTCAGATCGCTCAGCTCCAATTTAACACCTATCAATTGTAATATTACGGGGGATACATGGGCCGAGCACTTTTCTAAAATTTATGCTGTCTCAGGGCATCCCCCTGATATTATCTTCCCGGTTAGGCCCTTGAAGATTGAGTTACATGAGGTTGAGGATGCGATATTAGAAAGTGCGGGTAATAAAGCCCCTGGCCCTGATGGTCTATCAATAGATCAAATAAAATCAGAATTTCGTTTTTGGGCACCTCTCCTTTGTAACCTTTTCAACAATCTATCTGATAACTCCATCCCAGATTCATGGTCTAACAGTGTTATCGTCCCGATATTTAAAAAAGGCGACAGATCAGACCCAGACTGCTATCGCCCGATATCACTGATCGACAACACTTTAAAGGTTCTTGGGAGGGTGCTTTTTAAGAGGATAAACAGCTGGGCTAACGATAATGATATTTTACACCAATGTCAGCTCGGCTTTAGATCCAATGTGGGCACTGTTGAGCAATGTCTGAACTTGAGTCTGTTAACAGCAAAATACACTATAGTAAAAAAGTCCCCCCTGTATTTTGGTTTTATGGATTTAAGTTCTGCCTTTGATTTTGTTAACCGTTCACGTTTGTGGTCATTACTCCTTAAATTCCCTGGTTTATTTTCTTTCCTATTTGCACAGGGACTTAAAGCCCGTGTTCGCATCATATGGCCGGGATACCCGTCACCCCCTCCCAACACAATCCCCAAGGATGGGAAGACGGACACAGTTCTTGACTTTTTGGAAGGCGGGAGGGAGTTACCCTCCCGGCCGTATTTATTAAAATATGAAACAAAATCAAAACATTAAAATAACTGTTTCATATCATGTACAATTTTATTTTCACATTACGATGTTTATTGGCTAACCTTAACACAGCTCTAATACAAAGGTTCTCCTAGCCGATTCTAAACATCCTGCAAATGCATATACTCAAAATTAAATTGTACATCCTAACATTACGGGCCAACGGCAAGGTCGTAACCGGTGTCAGATCCCTAATACCAGAACTCCCCCCTTACTTGTGAGGGGCGGGCGCACAGAGGACTGTACCTCTGTGCCAACTTCCAATTTCCCTTGTCTTAACGGGGGCCCCATATTTACTCGACGCCATCTTAGTGGTCGTCCGAGGACTCGTGTGTGGTGTCTAGAAGGTAGCGTAGACCCCCCTCCCACCCCACACTGCTTACCACATCCGCCGTCGCGGATGTCCTGGCCCCGGGAAATTCCCAGGAGGGGCCCGTAGCCCCTCCTCCCCAGGGAGGGGCCTATGACCGCCTTCCCTTTCGGCGGCCCCGTCCTTAGAGGGGTACCGCCTCCCCGTGTGAGGGGCCAATGGCCGCCTCCCCCCGGGCGCTCCCATCCATAATGGGTGGCGCCCCACCTCTAGGGATCTTCCAATTACTGCTCACTGATCATGACCTTACCGCCCGACCAAAATAAATACGTCATTTTTAACCTAATGAGGACGGAACAAACGGTTAGAATGGAAATTACACAATAACCTTTATTTACGCAAGTAACACATCATTCAACTAGGCCGTGATACTTCGCCTCAGAACATGCCAAATAGCAACCATTTTATTATCCTCAAAAAAGACAATCCAGACTTTATTAAAACGACCTGTAAAAAAGATAATATCACCGTTAATCGACTTTATTGCAGTACTAATCGCTGCCATAAGGGGCTGGTGGGTGGGTCAAAATTGGCTCCTTGTTCCGTCTCAAGCCCACGTGCAACGAGGAGGTGCAGCTTCCAAGCACAGGAGCAAGAGGATGCTTCCTTAGATTGTTGCTCTTTTATTCTTCCTCGGGAGGGCGTGTACCCTCCTCCGATCCGCCTACGGGGCGTGGCCAACAGTGTAGGTGTCTAGGACAACCCCTCTTGGGCGGGAAAAGGCGCGCCCCGGCTACGCCGCTTCGGGCATACCAGCCGGGACACGCCCCCCGCCCAAAATGGTTTCCCGGGGGGGTCAGGGCACCCTACCATACGTTCGGGGGGACCGAATGGTCGCCCCTTTCCATATGGCCGGGATACCCGTCACCCCCTCCCAACACAATCCCCAAGGATGGGAAGACGGACACAGTTCTTGACTTTTTGGAAGGCGGGAGGGAGGTACCCTCCCGGCCGTATTTATTAAAATATGAAACAAAATCAAAACATTAAAATAACAGTTTCATATCATGTACAATTTCATTTTCACATTACGATGTTTATTGGCTAACCTTAACACAGCTCTAATACAAAGGTTCTCCTAGCCGATTCTAAACATCCTGCAAATGCATATACTCAAAATTAAATTGTACATCCTAATATTACGGGCCAACGACAAGGTCGTAACCGGTGTCAGATCCCTAATACCAGAACTCCCCCCCTTACTTGTGAGGGGCGGGCGCACAGAGGACTGTACCTCTGTGCCAACTTCCAATTTCCCTTGTCTTAACGGGGGCCCCATATTTACTCGACGCCATCTTAGTGGTCGTCCGAGGACTCGTGTGAGGTGTCTAGAAGGTAGCGTAGACCCCCCTCCCACCCCACACTGCTTACCACATCCGCCGTCGCGGATGTCCTGGCCCCGGGAAATTCCCAGGAGGGGCCCGTAGCCCCTCCTCCCCAGGGAGGGGCCTATGACCGCCTTCCCTTTCGGCGGCCCCATCCTTAGAGGGGTACCGCCTCCCCGTGTGAGGGGCCAATGGCCGCCTCCCCCCGGGCGCTCCCATCCATAATGGGTGGCGCCCCACCTCTAGGGATCTTCCAATTACTGCTCACCGATCATGACCTTACCGCCCGACCAAAATAAATACGACATTTTTAACCTAATGAGGACGGAACAAACGGTTAGAATGGAAATTACACAATAACCTTTATTTACGCAAGTAACACATCATTCAACTAGGCCGTGATACTTCGCCTAATAACATGCCAAATAGCAACCATTTTATTATCCTCAAAAAAGACAATCCAGACTTTATTAAAACGACCTGTAAAAAAGATAATATCACCGTTAATCGACTTTATTGCAGTACTAATCGCTGCCATAAGGGGCTGGTGGGTGGGTCAAAATTGGCTCCTTGTTCCGTCTCAAGCCCACGTGCAACGAGGAGGTGCAGCTTCCAAGCACAGGAACAAGAGGATGCTTCCTTAGATTGTTGCTCTTTTATTCTTCCTCGGGAGGGCTTGTACCCTCCTCCGATCCGCCTACGGGGCGTGGCCAACAGTGTAGGTGTCTAGGACAACCCCTCTTGGGCGGGAAAAGGCGCGCCCCGGCTACGCCGCTTCGGGCATACCAGCCGGGACACGCCCCCGCCCAAAATGGTTTCCCGGGGGGGTCAGGGCACCCTACCATACGTTCGGGGGGACCGAGTGGTCGCCCCTTTCCATATGGCCGGGATACCCGTCACCCCCTCCCAACACAATCCCCAAGGATGGGAAGACGGACACAGTTCTTGACTTTTTGGAAGGCGGGAGGGAGGTACCCTCCCGGCCGTATTTATTAAAATATGAAACAAAATCAAAACATTAAAATAACAGTTTCATATCATGTACAATTTCATTTTCACATTACGATGTTTATTGGCTAACCTTAACACAGCTCTAATACAAAGGTTCTCCTAGCCGATTCTAAACATCCTGGAAATGCATATACTCAAAATTAAATTGTACATCCTAACATTACGGGCCAACGGCAAGGTCGTAACCGGTGTCAGATCCCTAATACCAGAACTCCCCCCCTTACTTGTGAGGGGCGGGCGCACAGAGGACTGTACCTCTGTGCCAACTTCCAATTTCCCTTGTCTTAACGGGGGCCCCATATTTACTCGACGCCATCTTAGTGGTCGTCCGAGGACTCGTGTGAGGTGTCTAGAAGGTAGCGTAGACCCCCCTCCCACCCCACACTGCTTACCACATCCGCAATTCGCGGATGTTCTGGCCCCGGGAAATTCCCAGGAGGGGCCCGTAGCCCCTCCTCCCCAGGGAGGGGCCTATGACCACCTTCCCTTTTGGCGGCCCCATCCTTAGAGGGGTACCGCCTCCCCGTGTGAGGGGCCAATGGCCGCCTCCCCCCGGGCACTCCTATCCATAATGGGTGGCGCCCCACCTCTAGGGATCTTCCAATTACTGCTCACCGATCATGACCTTACCGCCACAGGCCGGATAGTTGACCGGCTATCCGGACCCCCCACAAACTCCTACTAAAGGTCATGGCTACACAAACTCTTTAACCAAGCTATGAAGTCTCCTATGAGTAAGACATTCCCCTCCCGGGACAAATGGACCCCATCTACAAGATACATATGGTCCCCCCGAATACATCCATGTGGAATACAATGCAACTGGCCTGAACGAAACAACCTACTAAGTTTGTTATTAACTTTCTTTACCGACTGATTCAAAGCTGACACAGAGAGGGCCCCCGCCACACCCTTCTAGGAATCATGTGTGACCATGCAATCGTGCACCCCGGAACCCTTCTTGCCAACCAACTCACTGTTGATAAAATTAACTCGAGAAGTACTCGTCGACCAACCGTTACCAAATCAATGCCCCCAAGATGTACTATGATTACAGACGGCGGTGACCTCGTCCGCCCTAGCAGTCCCTCCATAAAAGTTTGAAACTGGTCAATACAGAGTCCGCCCCTTCCGTGGAAGGTCACCCTGCACCCGTATTCCCCAGCCACGTGAATCATGTCACCTGCTTTGAATACGTCCGCGGCTTCCCTCACGTATGAGTGGCCAACGACCCACACCACTCTTTCCTCAGCCGGTGATCTTTGACCGCTGGTCCCCAGGTGTCGGGTCAACTGCACAGTCCGCCCCGCAAAGCCTGCTCGCGAAACTGTAAACCAAACAGAAAACAAGAAGCGTGAGGCATGGTATTACCTTCACAACATGTGCAACCGCACATACCTTTTATAACAATTCGAGGACCAATGCCCCAACTGTTTCACCTTTTCAACACTCAGACCCCTGGCTGTAGCCTCTGTAGCAGCCCCTATCCGGAAGGAATGGGTCCCAAAATCGCCGGGGTTCAAGCCCGCTGCTGCGATTGCCATTGTTAACACCCGCTGGAACTGAAACCTAGTCAGTGGGGTGGCGTCGGTGTGCCTCAGCAAGCTTCCCCCCCATGATGCCGCTCTCTGCGCTAAATACTCCTCCACGCATTTTACCGGGCACATGGGAGATCCTGGAATCCGCTGGACTACCACACAGTCCCCGATCGCTCCCTGATCGGTCTTGGACCTGGCTATTGAGACTACCATCGTCTCCCCCTTAATTTGAATTTGTTCTCGACACAGACCTCCCCCCGTATCCTGCTTATTCCTCGCCACCAGTTCGCTTACCCGCATAGCCCCATGGAATGCTAATGCAAAAGCGGCCCGGAACAGCACTGTCTCTGATTGAGCTGAACATATCGCAGGGAGTACGGACATTAACAGGGACAACCTATCTAGACCTATCGGGTGCCTATCATCCACCCTACGACCCTCCAGGTGTTGCCACCCACGCAGAGCCTTCTTTACGAGAAAGGACGATGTGGGGTCCTGGATGCCATGATCCTGAGCCATGAAGGCAATGGCGGCCCTGTGCCTATTGGCTGTTGCCAGTGATCGGCCTGCCTGATGTAGTGATACCAGAAATTTCAGGACATACTCCTCCTGCCCCCAATGCTCCCCCCTAGCTGAACCCAAAAATTCCCAATAGGAACGGAACGCCCCTTCATATGCCTTCCTTGTCCTGGGTGCTAGACTCTCTCCAACGAGGTTTTGTAATCCGGGGCACCGAGAGACCAGAGAGCTTCGGGAAATGGTGCCGCCACCAAGTCTGCTGAGGGCAGAAAACCCCGGAAGGCCTGCATGTGGGAACGAGAGAGCGCATCAGCCGCCTGGTTCAGTACCCCAGGCACGTGTCTTGCCCTAAAGTGGACGTTTAGTCTCATACATAGCAGGACAATTTCTTTCAGCAATCTCAAAATCCATTTGCAGCGTGCTGCCTGATTATTGATACATTCAACAACGGTCATATTATCAGAATAGAACACCACAGTGCGATCACGAAACCCCTCTGGCCATGTTTCCAAGGCCACCAGAATGGGGAACAGCTCGAGAAACCCAATGTTACCTGTGAGCCCACCATCGTGCCACCACGCCGGCCATGTTCGTGCCGACCATTGATTACCAAAGATGGCGCCAAAGCCCACACTCCCTGCCGAGTCGGTCCACAACCCCAGCTCCTCGGAGGAAGCTGGCGGTTTGTTCCACACGACGCAACCGTTGAAATCCGCCAGAAATGCCAGCCATATGCGCATATCCTGACGAACCTCTGCTGACAGTCGTGTGCGGTGGTGCCCTTCCTTGAGGCCAACCATGGCTTGTGCGATAGAGCGGGAAAAGGGGCGTGCCATCGGTATCACTCTAAGGGCAAAGTTAAGCTGACCCACAGCTTGTTGCAACCGATGGAGAGTTACTTTTTTCTCACCGAGGCACACTTCAAGTGAGGCTTTGAATTTCATTACCTTCTCCTTGGGCAAACGGAAGCACCCCTCTATAGAATCGATCTCAATTCCCAGAAACTCAAGTGAAGTAGATGGCCCTACCGTCTTGCCTGGTGCCAGTGGCACGCCAAAACGTTTCATGAGATTACAGAATTCCCACAAAGCCTGTGCACATTCCGTGTCCCCAGCTGCCCCCAGAAACAGAAAATCATCAAGGTAATGCATAACCTGCGTAAAGCCCGTGGCTCTGGTGAACACCCATTGCAAAAAAGTACTGAACTTCTCAAAATACGCACAAGAGATGGAACAACCCATCGGCATACATTTAACCATGTAGTAGCGTCCTTGAAACACAAAACCTAAAAGACGCTGATCGTGTGGGTGTACCGGAAGCAACCGGAACGCTGACTCGATATCTGATTTAGCCATCAGCGCTCCGGGCCCCAGGCGATTCAACATGGCGACGGCCTCATCAAAAGATGCATACCACACCGAACAAACTCCCGGGTCAATCGCATCATTCACCGAAAGACCCCTAGGAGCGGACAAATTATGGATTAACCTGAACTCACCCGGGTCCTTCTTGGGGACCACTCCCAACGGTGAACAAACAAAGTTAACAACCAGCGGGTTTTCATATGGACCCATAACCCGACCTCGGGCCACCTCCTTTGCAATCTTTGCCTGTACCACCGCCGTATTTCGTTGAACCGATAGTTGGTTCTTACACTGTTCTTCCCCCCGAAAATCCCCCGCCGGGATGCGGAAACCATATGAAAAGCCGTCTCGCAACACCCCGGCAGAGACATGATCAGGATATTCGTTCAGCCAGGGGATCATTGCCATGATATCAACGGGAGTAGGTAACGGTGCCCCTCGGTCGATGTTAGACCTGTTTGGCCCCCCTCTACCTCCTGTATCACCATTCTTGGCTCTGCAAGAACTCTCGGGGTGTGTAGACTGTCCGCACCCTGCACACTCATGCCTAAACTTGCATGTCCCTTGTGGCCTAGTGCACTTGCCCCTGTTAAAGCTCCAACAGACCCCTTTTCTACCCGAGTTCCTGTTATTGCCGGGATGCGGAAACCATATGAAAAGCCGTCTCGCAACACCCCGGCAGAGACATGATCAGGATATTCGTTCAGCAAGGGATCATTGCCATGATATCAACGGGAGTAGGTAACGGTGCCCCTCGGTCGATGTTAGACCTGTTTGGCCCCCCCTCTACCTCCTGTATCACCATTCTTGGCTCTGCACGAACTCTCGGGGTGTGAAGACTGTCCGCACCCTGCACACTCATGCCTGAACTTGCATGTCCCTTGTGGCCTAGTGCACTTGCCCCTGTTAAAGCTCCAACAGACCCCTTTTCTACCCGAGTTCCCGTTATTCTTTGTGTGCTGATCGCTGTTGGCGCCCGCCCGAATGGGCGCCACCACATAATGGCGGGAAGGCTCCGCCCTATTCCCGCCGAAAGAAGACGACTTTGTCGCTTTCGGCATAACCTGCTTCTGCCAAGAAATGGAGTCGAAACAATCCCACGTCAGGGATGAGTCGTGCTCCTTGGCCTTACGAAATTTGTTATCATAACCCATCCATTGATTGCCTTCATACGTTTCATAAAATTCCATTATACGTGTCTGGTAACAAGCTAATCCCGACAATACTTCAGGCCTACGTTCCCCCATGATTGCAGTGAACATTCCAAACGCTCTGGCCCAATTAGCGATCGTTTCATCCACTCTGAAACCCGCCATTTTAGCACGCCATACACTTGGATGCAACAACTCCTTCTTATTTCTAACGTGCTCTATCTCATAGTGATCGGTCAACAGCGAAAACATGTTCACATATTTATCCGCCCAAATCCTTTCTTTCACATCCATCGGGATATGTTGGACTACCTTTTCCCTCCTTGAGGGTAACGATCCCTCCCCCGCCATTGGCAACGGCTGCTTACCCGAACCAGTAGCTGGATTTGTTGTTGCTGCTGTTCCAACGCTCGACGCCGGTTGTTCCGAGGGATTCTGCGGGGAAACAAGAGGACAAGGTGCCTTCGCAGCATCTCTCGATTGCCGCAACTGATTCATTATTAATCTGGCCTCCTCGGCCGTGTCTCCCGGTGCCACAGCACCCTCGTTGCTCTTGCCTAACCACGCCGCCAACTGGGCGGCCAGTTCGGGAGGCATATCCCCCTCGTTCACGGGTGTAACTACCACAGGGATCGGCTGTCCCGCGTTCGGGATCGGAACTGGCGCCTCAACTGGACTGACCGGGCTCGCCGGAGGTGACTCGGGCACCGGGGCTTCCCCCCCTGCCGCCCTATTCCTGGCCCTTTTACCTCTCCCGGCAGGGACTACTCCCGGCAATGCTGGCCCAATGACTTTCCTCGGTCTACCCGTACCATTCATTGCCGCCATCTGCTTCTTCATGTTCGCCATGTCTTTCACCAGCATGCAAAGCATTTGTTCGGTCCCGACCTTCTTTCCGACCTTCTTGCCAGGCATCGTTCACAGCTATTCGATTCGAGGTCCTGGATCCAAAGCTTCGGAATCACTGAAATGAGAAACACAAAAATTACAAGTTCTCAAAATTGGCTCCTTGTTCCGTCTCGAGCCCACGTGCAACGAGGAGTTGCAGCTTCCAAGCACAGGAAAAAGAGGATGCTTCCTTAGATTGTTGCTCTTTTATTCTTCCTCGGGAGGGCGTGTACCCTCCTCCGATCCGCCTACGGGGCGTGGCCAACAGTGTAGGTGTCTGGGACAACCCCTCTTGGGCGGGAAAAGGCGCGCCCCGGCTACGCCGCTTCGGGCATACCAGCCGGGACACGCCCCCCGCCCAAAATGGTTTCCCGGGGGGGTCAGGGCACCCTACCATACGTTCGGGGGGACCGAGTGGTCGCCCCTTTCCAATTGTGAGGGTGAGCTTTCCAAGGACATTTTAATTGGCAGGGGGGTTAGACAGGGCTGCGTGCTCGCCACTCTGCTTTTTATTCTGTATATCAACAAGCTGAGCAACACCCTATGCACTTTAACTAACGATGTTCCAATCGTTAATGGTACCCCCATCCCCGCCCTATTATATGCGGACGACGCTGTGCTAATGGGCCGCACACCCAACGCCTTACGTATCTTAATTTATGGCTTTGTTTCCTTTATGGCAGATTTGGGTTTATCTACTAATTTTAACAAATCGTATATTATGAACTGCGGCCCTAAAAGATATAATATTACCAGAATTAAATCTGGAGAAAATACCCTAAATAGCACAAGCACTTTTCCGTATTTGGAACTACTCTTTTCAAATTCAGGATCCTGGCAACCACATGCTGCGTATGGGAGAAATAAGTTCGGGAAATCTATTAACTCGGTTCTTTCCCTTCGTCAACCATCCATGCAGATGTTGTCTCCTCCCTTATAAAGATTTACCGTACTCAGTGCCAACCTACTGGCACGTACGGATCAGAGGTGTGGGGATATTCCAACTGTATTTCCATCCAAACTGAGAAAAACAGATTTTGTCGAAAGGTATTGGGGGGAATTGTCTCTGCTGCAACATATGTTTGCCATAAAGAACTTAACTTACCCTTTATAGAAGACTTCATCCGTTCAAGACCAGCACTTTTTTGGCTAAAAATCTGGCTTAACCCTTCGGCCACCTTAACACGGAGTATACTCACTGATTGCCTACAAAGTGATAGGTCCCATCATATTCCATGGTTGAATGCGGTAGAGAAAAGTCTGACTAGCGTGGGGTATGGTTCTTTATTCACTTCCCATAGACCACTCCCATAAGAATAAAATCAAAGGGGCTTTGTACAACCTTTACAATATGGAACGGATAGAACTGGAATATCTAAAGCCATCTGTTATTAAGTACTCTACCCTTTGCGACCCTAACGCTGGTCCATCAGTGTCACCTCAGAGATATTTGCTTACTACATTAGGTAGATGGAATAGGAGTCTTCTGTTCCGTCTCCGGGATGGTAGTATTGTGAATCTGTTAAACTTTCCTCTGGGATACAACAAACATCTTGATAAGCTGGACTGTTGATGTATGACGGGTGGTAAACAAAGCCTGGTGCATTTTTTCTTTTTCTGTAATTTTTATAGGCTGTATACCACTCGCTACTTAATGCCGTTCTGTCGCAGATATGAACTCAGAGACTTCAATCTGGCATTAAAAACTTTTCGAATGTTAAAGTCAGACGAGGAGATATTCTGTGTAAGCAGCTTCCTTAAAGCTGCTGTCCGCTCCTGTGCTTCTATGGATTCAGTATGATGAAAAGAGTGAAATTGCACCTTTTGCACAAACTCCTTTTTTGCACATTTTGAAGGATGTACATACGATTGCACATGTGTAAGCTCTCCTCTATATGAATTGATATTTTTAACGTTTATAAAATTTTTGTATAAATCATTATTTGGCTCTATTAATTGTACTAATATGACGTACCTGTTGTTTTAATTATGACTTTTTAAATGCATACTGTACTTTAATGGATGTATCTATTCCGAATAAAGATCATTTGACTTGACTTGACTTGTTTCGAGAGTTCTAAAGAAAATGAAACTGCTGATTATTGATGAGGTGAAGATGGTCTCATACTAGCTAGCTAAACTTGTTTCCAAATGAAAATGTTGTTCCGGGAATATTATACAAAAAAATTGGAGAAAATAAATCTATAATCTGCCTAATGCCAACACTGAAAGAGTGTTCTATATTCAATAAAGAACTTTTAAAGCTGGAAATAAAACAAATAATAAAAATGGAAGCCATTGATACAATAGAGCACAAAGGAATTAATATTATTAGGACAGAAAAATTAAAAAGAAAATTAGATTAATTGGAAAAATATACATATAAGACTGCTGGTTTAGAAAATAATTTATATGTTTGTGAAAGCTGTCGGGTAATTTACCGGTGTAATTTGGATGTGGAAAAAGGATTAGTAAATGGAGCAATGGGAAGAGTTGTTGGTTTTGTTAATTATCAAAAAAGAGATGGAATTGAATTTTTAAAGATTACATTTGATCAGATTGAAGAAGTAAAACAGATTGGACATTGTTCTGTTAATTTTTGCTTGTTAAAGATTTGTATGTTCGTAGAAAACAGTTTCCTCTTTCATTAGCATATGCGGTGATCACTCATAATTCTCTTTCTTTTTTTTCTTTTTTTTAAATCTTTATTTGGACATCTGGTACATATAAATGTTGACAATACAGTCATAAATTAAAAGCAAAACGAAGCATTTGCACAGGGTGTCCATTATTTTTCCTAAAGTCCTCACTCCACCCCCCAAACCCACCACCCACCCTTTTCCCGGAAAAATAGGAAATACATTTTTGCTTAATTTTAATCAAAATCTGCCCTGTAGTGGGTATACTTTCTCCACAACAATTAACTTCAGAAATGCCTCCCTGTATCATAAGATTAGTCCGTAGGTTCGTTAATCCAGGTACTAATTGGAGACCATATGTCAACCCCTTTTTTCCTAGCTCTCAAACCTCTACGTTTATATATTTATTTCTCCCACCGATACGTAGCTAGCAATTTTCCTTGCCAACAATGAACCGAGGGAGGTTCTTTATCCAGCCAAACAGTAGCAAGGCAAAGCCTAAAGACTGCCATCATAATGAAAAAGCAGAGTCTTCTTAGGAGCTGTCAAAGCCTGATTGCTTACCCCCAACAGAATTACTTGCGGTGACAGCTCAATCTCACAGTCCAAAATTTGTTTAATGTAGTAGCCCATTTTTCCAACTAATCCTAATAGTCGGGGCATGTTGCGAACATATGCACACTGTTTGCAGCAAGACATCCACACTGGGAGCAGTGTATACCTGACAAACCCGCCCACTTAAAGATCCGTGCCGGAGTAATATATAGGTTCAGCCAAGTTTTAAAGCATTGAACCTGTATGTTTGCAGATACAGCTATGGTTGAGCACAACAGTAAAGAGTCCTCACAACCCCCCGCTTCCACTTGAACCTGGTCCTGCCACTAGTCAGTGTGTTTAATAAAATCATCCTCCATTGTGTTGCTAAGTAATATATAAAACTTGGAAATTGAGGCAGATTGTGCTCCTAAAGCCGCCTCCAATAAGGGGATTTTGTGGCCCTGAAACAACATCTTAGAAAGAAAATCCCTTACTTGTAAAAATTTGAAAAAGTAATTATTTCTCATCCCAAATTTTTCCTTAATTGTATCAAACGTAAGTATTGTCCCTTATCAAATCACCAATATGTCTAATACCTTTCTCCCTCTAAGAATCCATATAGCCATCATGAAAGATTTCTGTCAGGGGTTGGTTGTTTTTCAGAGGAGTATATCTGTGTATCCTATTCAGTTTGAGTTTTTTCCTGATAGAAGTCCATATTTTAAAATCCCCCAGAAAAACCTTAAACTTAACTCTTTTAAAGTAAGCAAAATCAATATGCTACATCAAACACCCATGGGCCTCATCCCCAAGCAGTAGGCTATATATAGAGGGGTAGGATATATCTGCAACATTGGACAACCCTTTCCCCAAAACATCAGTCATCTGTTGAATGCTTGCAGCCCAGTAAAATATCTGGATGTCGGGGACAGACCACCTACCCCGTTAATTAGGTAGGGTCATATATTTCAGTGCTCTACCTGGACGCTTCCCAACCCATACAAATTTTGATATAGCTTGCTTGAAGGCAGTAAACTAAGTTTTACTAACTTCCAGAAGGGATGGCTCAAAAAAATATTATTTTCTGGTAAAAACAGCATTTTAATAATAATATTGCACCTTCCCAGCAGTGTCAAATATAGGCTATTCATTCTGTTAAGATCGGTTTTAATCTTAAGTAACAAGAGCTCAAAGTTAATTTGCACTATATCTTCCACGTTAGCGGATATTTCAACACCTAGCTATCTAGCGTTCCCTGTGACCCTAGTGTCAACCAGGTCTGCCCGGGAATTTTTAACAATCATTGGCTTTTCTCTATTCAGGAAATAACCTGACACTTCACCGAATCTTTTGGCCTCGCTTTCCACCTCCCTTAATGCATCCGCAGGGCTAGTTGTTGTTTTGGCAAGGTCATCTGCTTATGCTAAGATCTTTGACTCCCCCCGCGGGGTTTGAACTGCCTGAATCCTATTGTTCTCCACAATTTTCCTAATTAAGGGTCTATATACAATGCGAATAAAAGTGGAGAACAAGGACACCCTTGCCGTGAACCGCAAGTAATTTTTATTATATCAGACGAGGCGGCCATCGCAGTGATCCTAGCCAAATGATTCTGATATGTACAACCAATTGCACTGATATAGCCCTTGCCCAACCCCTGCCTTTACCATAATTGACCATAGAAGGGGCAGGAGACTCTATCAAAGGCCTTTTCTGCATCAAGAAAAATGGCCACCATAGGGTCTCCTGAGATTCTAACAAGGTCAAACAATGTAATTATACGTCTTAAATGCTCTGTGGTCCCCCTACATGGCACAAATCCATGCTGGAATGGAGAGACTATCTTGCCAATAACTGCAGACAGCTTGTTCTCCAGAATTTTTGAATATATCTTAACATCGCTGTTAAGCAGAGTGATTGGCCGGTATGATACCAGTTCAATAACTGGTTTGTCTTTTTTTGGGAAAACAATACTATTAGCCCCTTTCCAAGAGTCTGGTGTGACCTGATCAAGTTGTGCACTTCGGAAAACTTCCAGCATCAATACCAAAAGCGGTTTCCATGGGAATTAAGTCTGGGCTTGATGCTTTACCCAAAGGGGAAATATCTATGGCTGTTGACAATTCATCCATAGTGTTTGGCTCATCTAGTCTGTCTCTTTCCCCTGTAGAGAACTGACCCAGGGCCGCCCCCAATAGATAATCCTGAATTTCCTGGCTCCCAGCCTGAGTGTCTTCGGTGTACAGATTTTGATATAATTTCTGAAAAGCTGTGAGGATAACATTGGCCTGGGTCACTAAACCAACACCTGGATCCCTGATTTCTCTAATCCTCAATTGCACCGTTTTCTCCCTAGTACGTGTTGCTAATAGATGCCCTACTCTCTCGCTGCTCTCATAAGACTGGCTTTTCCACACCAGGATTTTACCAGCTGCCTTCTTAGATGAGATTTGCATAATTGCGGATCTAGCAATAGTAATTTTTAGCTGGCTTGCCTCTGAGTCTACTCCAGATAATAACATCTCTATTAATTGAGCCTCCGCCGCACCTAGGTCCTCATATAATGTATGCAAAAAACTTTTCTCCTTTCTCTGTGATTCCTATCCGAACCTGTTAGATTCTTCTCTTACCCCTGCTTTTAATGTGTCCCAGATGATGCATAGGTTTGCACTACCGTAATTCTCTTAAATAAACCTAGGAATCCAATACCCTATCTGCTGTGTATACTCTGCATCACTTAAAAATGTCCTATTAAATGACCAGCGTGACTGCAGGGGTTGGAACTGAATATCCAACTCGATCACCAAGGGGTTATGATCTGACATAACCTTAGGATATTTATTAATAACACTCTTCGAGGCCAGTTCCTGCGATACTAGGAAATAATCCAACCTAGCATGTACTGTATGAGAAGCAGAAACATACGTATAGCCTAAGTCAGTTCCCCTTTTCCGAGCCCATACATCCTCTAACCCATGCAGTGTCTTGAGTTGTGATAGTGAGTTATACACTCTGGGTTGCCTGCCCTGAGAAGGAGCTTTCTTGGTAGCAACTTTGCAGCTCAAATTAATATTCAAATCTCCGCAAACGATCAAAGGTAAAGTCCAGCCTACCAGCTCAGTTTTGAGCCAATCAAGCAAAGCTGGATCATCCAACACAGATCCATATACAGAGCAGAGAGTGAACATTTTATTTTCAATACAGCCTTGAACAATCACCCATCTGCCCATTTTGTTAACCATTAGCAAGGAAAACTAAGAAAACTACCCAACCCGTTCCGAACCAAGATACCCACCCCCTTAGTGCGAGTTTCTTGTGTCCTATTTGCCACAATTTGGTACCCAGATATCTCCAGAAGCTATTTCCTACCTCCCTCGATATGAGTTTCCTGGAGGCATAGAATATCGGCCCTTAAAATTTGAACATCCACACTGACCCGCCTCCTCTTTCGGGGATCATTTAAACCACATATGTTAACTGAAGCTATTCTTATTTTCCTCATTACAAAATAAAAATAAGGTCAGAAGCATTCCACACAACAAAATGAAAAAATTGTGAAGACCATTTTTCTGTAAACATTCTTCTTCTTCTTCCCTTCCGTCCATGGTTCCGGCCCCCCTCCCTTCCACCGAGTGCAACCCTCCCCCTCCCTTTAAAACAGCAAAACAGGTCCCTACACCCTTGTGATGCCTCCTGCATGTGGTTGCGCCCCTACCTGCTCCCGACCACGACCCCCACAAAAAACCTCAAAAAAAAGAAAAGCCAACTTAAGAAATGCTGCCTGTCTTCATCTTATCGCTCATCCCCTAACCTATCTATTAGTGAGCTCTTGCAGGTATTCCTGGGCTTGAATCTCAGAGTGAACACCCTGGTTATGACTTTACAAATAACTTTAAGCCTAGCTGGGTTCATTAAAAATGCTTCACACCCCTGTTGCTTAAAGGGAGTAATTAGAGAGCGGAGTCTCTATCTCCTCTCCACCGTGGAATGACAAAAGTCAGGTCGGACAGCAGTTCTTCTTGCGTCCGGTCTAGCCTTCTCAAAAATAGCTTGAGGGGGGGAAAGTTGCCCAAAAAAATTAAAATAGCTCTGGGTTTTTCTTCTTGGCCCGGACTTTTTTTTAAGCATCAAGGGGAATCTATGTACCCTTTGTACTTCTGTTTCCCAGTTCCAGTGAGCCAGCTCCGGAAAGGCCTCCTGCAAGAGCTTTAAAACAAAACCACGAATATCATCTCCTTCCTCTTTTTCCTCATTTCTCAGTAGCCGCAGGTTAGTCCGTCATTGTCTGTTTTCAAAATCCTCCAACTTCCAGTGGACGTCCGTCATTCTACTTTCGTTAGAGGTGGACTGTTTATCAGAGTTTGCCACAATTGCCTCAAGTTGGACTATGCGTTCTTCAAGCACCGTGGTACGTTTATTAATTTCTGTACAAGCTTTTTTAACTTTCTGGACTGCGCCCTGAAGTTTTCTGGTTGACGCATGGGCCTTCTTGTGCTCCTAACGGGACTCTGACTGCATTTGTTTCAATGTAGCATAGATTAGTTCCATTGAAGGTTGCATCATCTGAGCAACTGTTGCGCTATTTGTACCGTCTGTGCCACCTTGCCGAGGCGGAATAGTCCCATTTCAGCTGACTATTCTGGCTACCATCGGTAGTAAAGCCTTTGTCTTTTTCCAAACCCCTTGTGCTTTTCTTTTTTGCTGCGAAAGGGGATGATCTTCTGAGTGTCAGGCTTCAAGAAAGGGCTGCCACTGTCCGAAGAGTTTCCTTCAATGCTGTTTTTCCAACTGTCGATAACTCAGATTCGTCTGTCATTGAATAGAAATTATCCCCCTCTGGAGTCGCTGCCATGACGCCTTCAGATTGTGCCTGAGCCGGCAAGTCAAGTATTTTCTTTACCGGCGTGTGTGGAAAATCCGAGCTATTGCAATCCAATCCTGGTTGTGACATATCATCCACTGGAGGTGCCTCCATAGCTGCATTAGCTGGTCCACTGCTGAAGATATTAGCTAATTCTTGTAGTGTTGTTCCTATATTCCCAATAGGCACTGCGCATTGAAATAATATATCCTGTAGCTTAGACGTAGGACTGAGGTCTACTAGGTCTCTACCGGTTATATTAGACTTAATTGTGAGTGCCAGCTAGTTCAGAGGTCACTAGAAACTTTCTAGAATAAACAAGAAGGGATTGGTTTCTGACAACCGCATAAAACATGACAAGAATAAGAAATCAAATCTCTAGAGTCGCGGAAACAATAGATAACTATTTCACTCAGTCAATCGTGCATGCTTAGTTTCACCAGAGGTGCAAGAGGAATAGAGAGATGGGCGCTTTCAATAAAAAGGTATTTATTGAACAGTCTTCTTTCTCAAGCATTGAAAATTAACTGCTGCAATAGTAAATCTTACTATCAACTACAATGCATATAATACGAACAGTATTATAAAGTAGTACTGTAAAACCATGATATGATTTCTAAGCCATAAAGTGCATAACATGTATAAAATACATAAAATACCTACAGTGATAAAAGGATGACTAAAAGTACTCAACGGATGCTTCTAAATATGACTACCCCGGTGTACCTAACCTATGTCTAGTACGAGGGAGGAAGTATAAGAGGAGTAGCTTAAGTTTTAGGAGTTCTCTGCCAGGAATCTGAGTCCAATAACTCTCTAAGAGGTCTAATCAGCTCCGTACCTTTGGTTCTAGAATGAAGGAGGTCTTGTATCTCGTTATCAGGACTCGATTTTCCAGATACCCGAAAGGGTAGCCTGGAAACACTGGAGCAGGATTTCTCGGCAAGAGAAATGACAGAGTCTTGCAGTGCGTCTGCTGGAGGGTCGGCTTCCTTCGGCACTTGCTGCTGCAGGGCGTCGGGCAAGTAGATAGTCAATCTGCTCCAAACCACTGTGTGTTTGTTTAGGCAAATCAAGGCATATTTATACTTTGAAGGTGCCGAGTGTGACGCATGTTTGGACTTAATAACATCACTCAAAGACTAATTTCTTGGAAAAAGAAGGGAGTTCTAGGAGAACTTAATATTCAAGCAGGGGGAAGTCCCGGGCTGCTGAAGGCAGGTTTTTCCAAGAAAACGTTGTTAATTTTTGGAGCTTAGTGGAAGTATCCATGCCGTATTTGGGCTCTATGGTTTAGGCCAAATATGGTAATGATTTCTATGCCTTTATTAGGAAATGATAAAGTATACCTATATAAGGGCATGAATCGGGAAATTTATACTAGAGCCCGAGATTCATTTACAACATTCTGTTGCTAGGCCATTTATCTCATCCGCCCCTGGGGCGGAATTACCTGACCTCACCGGACTATTGTAAGTCTTATTTTGCGCCCCCTTATCCATATTCAGCTTTTTTTCCAGTTGTCTTTAGGTGTTTTAACATTCAAATTGCTTGCACGTTTACCTTTACTTTGGGATAGTCTTGTGCCAGCCTGCAATGAAGATGAAGATAATGCAGTGTTAGATCCTCTCCCAGTAAACATTACCGGCGCAGTTGGCCCCTTAGCGCGAGCACCTCTCTCTGTCCTTTGCTCGCTGGCCCCGCTCGCCGCTGTTTTCTCTCCCGGTGAGCCTTCCCTGCCCAGACCAGGCTGCAGAGCATCTGTGCTCAGATCCAGGATCTTGCATTCCACCGCACGACGAGTCATGGATGCAGGCTTAATTCCTACGGTTGTGCTTGTGTCTTTTGTTATGTTATGTTATGTTATCCTGCATTTCTAAAGCGCACAGTTACTCAGAGTATCCCGGCGCTGCTACCCTGAACTTTCCACCCACCAACACAGCAGGCAAAGCCTCTGAAAGAATGAGCTCATAACAATAGTGTTTTTAGGCTCTTTTTAAAGACAGCCGGATCAGCAACCTTCCTAAGAGCAAGAGGAAGCTCATTCCAGGCTTTCCCTTCTGAGGTATTTCCAGAGTGATACATTCAATGTTGTGACCCCTTACAGAGCCTTCTGTCATGTTTTTAGATACAATGTATCACCGAGTTCCCGGCCCCTCCTCACTTCTGTCTGCGGATGCCGCTCAGGGAAGAGCTCTCAGAGCTCTCAGTGCTCGCGTCGCAAGGCTCACCGCATCTGAGAAGAGCCGGATCCGCATCAGCCCCGTATGAGTTTCTAAGCTGGGTAAGTTATTTTTTTATCTCTTTGAGGTCCAGAAAGTGAATTTGGCAGTGTTAGGCAATCATTATGTGGCCGTGGCAGGGAGACAGCTACCCGCAAAACTCACGCAGCCGCAATCTTGCCCCGAAAGTGTCTTTGTTTCCAGCAAGATGCTCAGGAATTTCTTCTGTTTATGCTTAAAGTATTGGAAGATGATGGAATACAAATTGAAAATCTGTTCGGACTCTGTTACAGATGGGAACATGAATTTGAAGATTATACATTTACTTCTACCACTAACATAGACACTGAAAGATTCACATATTTGACAATACCAGATTGTAAAAGAGTGTCTTTTAACATATTAGTTAAATCATCTAATCAAAATATGGAGTGTAGTCACTGCAAATCAGAAAAGTTATCAACATTATTTATAGAAAGATTTGAAAAATTTATCATTTTATTGATACAACGTTGTAGAACAGATGGAAGAAAATTGGAAACTTTAATTAATAATTTTGTGGCAAGTCAACTATCAATTTCAGAAAGAACTTTCAAATCAGCCGCAATTATTTTCCACGATGGAACTTCTACAACATCTGGACACTACACTGTGTATTTAAAGTGCAATAAAGGATGGACACATTGTAACGATCCCCCTTTGGTTTTCAAATATCAGTTGCCTAATGAATTACCAAATTTATACCTAATATTCCTGATGCCAAAGTTCTGAGAACATCATTCGGCCTATTGGGAAGATGTCAATATGAATTAATAAGATTATTTAGGATATATTCAGTACAAAGGTTTTCAGAAACATCATACAGCCTATTGGGAAGATGCTAATATGAATTAAGAAGTTTATTTTTGGTATTCTCACTGCAAAGGATTTCAAGAACATTATTTAGACTATAGGGAAGATATCAAGAATTGCTGATTCAATTATCGTTTCTGTTCTTTGATATTATATTTAGAAATTTGGTTTAATAAGAAGGATTTCATATATTTCATCTTTGTATTATATGCAATGTTATTGAGGATGTTTATTTTAGGAAATGTGAATGGATAGTTGAGTTGGTTGTAAATATTTTGAACCCAGATTTGTTTTTTTTCAACAATCTTATTGATTGTATTTTTTTGCCCGCTGTTAAATGGTGATCCACATTGAAATCACTGTATGTGGTGAAATTCAATAGAATCTGAAAACAGCAAAAAGAAAAAATGAATATGTTATGCAATTGTACAATTATGTTGTGTACTTTAAACTGTAATATTATATGTTATAGCTATATCTTTCTCTTCTTGTACAGGCCAAAATCCTAAAGTTTGGAACTTTTTAAAATTTAGATTATAAAAAAGAAATGAAAAAATTGTTTCAATAACATTTATATCTACTATCGAATAGGTAAGAATAAGTAACCCAAACACTACCCATGTACTACTGCATTTACCTCTGCACTACCCATACAGTCCTCTAACCACCTAGACACTGCTCATTCACACCTTCAATTACCCATGTAGTACCTATGCAGTCCATAAATCACCCTGTCACTCTTTGTGTACTTTTCCAATCACCCAGCCAGTACCATGTACTTATTCAATCACTCTTACAATACCCAAGCACTTATATATTCACCATGCACTCTCCTTGCATAACTCTAATCATTCAGTCACTACCCATGTAATCATGCAATGGCCCAGGCACTAACTCATGCACTGCTACAATCCCCTGAGCACTACCCATGCAGTGGCGCCATTGCCCTGTCACTACCCATGCACTCCTTCAATCACACAGCCAGCAGCATGTTCTTATCTAATCACTTCACCAAAACGCAAGCACTTATAAAATCACCATGCTCTCTCCTTGCAGTACTCTAATCATCCAGTCAGTGTTCATGTCCTGATGCAATGAACAAGGCACTAACATATGCAGTGCTACAATTCCCTGTGCACTACCCATGCAGTCATCTAACAACTTACTCACTTGTCGTTTGCTCCTTTAATTCCCCAGGTGGTACCCATGCACTCCACAAATCACCTCCTAACTCTCTGTGTACTCTTCCAATCAGCCAGCCAGTACCATGTACTAATCCAATCACTATGCCAAAAACAAAGCACTCACAAATTTACCATGCACTCTCCTTGTCGCACTCTAATCATCCAGTTACTACCCATGTCCTCATGCAATGACCCAGGCACTAACACATGCAGTGATACAATCCTCTGTGTACTACCCATGCAGTCCTCTAACCACTTATACACTTGTCATTTGCTCCTTTAATTCCCCAGGTAGTACCCATGCATTCCACAAATCACCTTCTTCCTCTCTGTGCACTCTTTCAATCAGACAGCCAGAACCATGTACTAATCCAATCACTCTATTACAACCCAGGCACTTATAAATTCACTGTGCACTCTCCTTATCCAGTTTCTACCCATACACTCATGAAATGACCCTGGCACTAAAATATGCACTGCTACAATTCTCTGAGCATGCTGTCCTCTAACCACTTACACACTGCTGATTTAGTCCTCCAATCACGCAGCCAGTACCATATACTTGTCCAATCACTCCATCAATACCCACACTTTTATAAATGTACCATTCACTCTCCTTGCAGTACACTAATCATCCTGTCACTACCCATGTACTCATTCAAAGACCCAGGCACTAATCATCATGTTACCAATACCCAAAAATTAATAAAATAACCATATAGTAGACTTGCAAATCTCCAATCACCCACACAGTGTCCATACTCTCATAAAATCACTTAAGTAATTTCTCTTTTTTAACCAGTAGATGTGGTTCTGTAAGAACCAATTTTTTTCAGAACAATTTTTAAAAAAATTATTTTTTTAACCTTTTGTGGGGTGTTTTTTATTTTTAAAACAACAGACAAAAACAAATATCAGGAAATGATCTTTCCAACAAAAACAAAAGCACATTATAATTTTTTTTACATTTATGTGCTTTAAGAGCAGCAGAGATAACATCGAGACACTGCTCTCCAATGCACAGTTTGGTGTTGCACTTTATGCAACTAACTGCAGCATTTAAAAATTCAGGCAAAATGTGGGGCCTTGGAGCAGATGGAACCTGTGCTGAAGTAGATGGAGCATTTGGGTCTTTAACTCTCTCCTCCTCTCCGTTCTTGCCAGGTGAACTCAGTGTATGGTCTCGAGGTGTTTTTTCATGCTGCTGGTACCGCATGAATATTTTTCTCTCCAACCCCCTTGAAATCACTTTCTCGCAAATTATGCATGTAACTTTTTTTGCATTAACCATTTTATCATCCTGAGGTGTGGTGAAAAAGGCTCATACAATACTTTTTCTTTTTTTGCTGTGCTGCACCATCTCTTCTTCCTCCTCAATGGCCAAAGGATTAACTGAAGCAAGACTGGAAGCCATAGTTGAAGAAAAAATAAGAAAACACACAAAAGATATAATAATGAAGAGGAACAGGAAACAGGTCTTCTCTGTATGAAAGACAAAAAGTAAGGAAATATCAGAAGGATGCATCCTCACTCTTTCACAATGATATTTATTTCAGATTTTTTTTTGTGCTGAGAAGAAGTCGTGAAGGGTGCATGCACCCGTCACCCATCCATCACGTACCGCAAAATATGGTATACATGATTATACAGTATAAATAAAAATTTGATTTGAGAAGTCATCAGTGATGTCACTGACCCTGTCATGAATAATGTAATATGTAACGTCATCAGCAGTGCATTGTGGGGGCGCAAGTTATAGTTAGCTGAATTAACTATAACGGTCGAATTTCTATGGTTTTGTAAGATTGAAGTGTCCAACTAACTATAACGTCCCTGAAACCTGTAGTTTTTTCAGTGAATTTGTAAGGTTTTTAAAATGCTAATTTCTAACTTTAACGTGCCTGAAACCTATGTTTTTTTTTGTGATATACATTTTATTTTATTTATTTATTTATTTTAGTGTTTTATAGAGCGCAAATTTGACCCGTCAGGGTATCAGAGCGCTTTACATGATATACAGAGGTTAACAAACAAAGTCTAAAGTGCAGAAATATACAAAACAATACAAAAGGTTGGCGAGGGGCAGGGGTGTTGAGAACATAGGGGGAGAAAGGGGGATACAAATGAATGATTGCAATCATAGTTAAAGTCAGTAAAAACAAAGGCCCCACATATTCTCTGTGGGGAGAGTTGGTGATCTGGGGAAGAAGCAATAGTCTTAAAATTCATCAGGCACAGTGTGGTGGTTGAGGGCAGGCATTAGACAAGGAGATTACCCATGAGGAAGGTTTTGGCCTCCTTCTCGAAACGTGCTAGAGAAGGGATTATTCTGATGGTGGGTGGGAAAGAGTTCCAAATTATTGGTGCTGCCCCACTGAACACCCTATTGTAGGTTCTTTTTTTTAAAAAAAAAGGCGTGTTGGAGTAAGAAGTTTCTAGTGGACCGGGAGTTCCTGCTTCCTCCAGATACCACTCGTTTCTTTGCCAGATAAGCAGGGGAGTTTGCGTATAGAGTCTTGCTGATGACCCCCATCAGCAAGAGGAGAACCTTCAAGCTCCTCATCCATGCACACAAGGCCCTCCACAACACCGGGCCAGCATACCTCAACAGACAACTCAGCATCTACATCCCTAACCGCAAGCTCCACCCCACCAGGCTCGCCCGTGCCACAGTCCCCAGCATCCGAAGAACAACCGCCAGCGGCAGATCCTTCTCCCACCTCGCCACCAAGACCTGAAACTCCCTCCCCACCAACCTACAGCAGACCCAAAACCTACTGGCCTTCAGAAGACTTCTCAAGACTTGGATTCGATCAATAGCAGCACCCCCCTCCCCCCAGTGCCTTGAGACGCTCATGAGTAGGTAGCGCACTTTACAAATGTCCTGATTTATTGATTGATTGATTAATGCCTGCCAGTTTCAACAGAGGGAGCCAGTTCAGCGCTTTCATATGTGGGGAGATGTGGTCGAATTTCCTGGTACCGGTGAGTAGTCTTGCGGCCGCGTTAAGTCAGGCTTTTAGAAGTGCTAGGGAGATCTTGGGTAGACAATTAAGGGTGGAGCATCCATATTCCAGTCTAGAGCTGACTAGTGCTTGAACTTCCATAGGTAGCTCAGGTGGAATCTAGCTGCTTTAGCCATCAACTTAATGTGGTCTCGCATGTTCAGATTACAGTCGAGGATTATGCCCAGGGATTTGTCAGTGTTAACACTGGTCGGCGGGCAGTTTAGGGCTGTGATAGCCTTGATCCACATCTGAATCTCTGCGTTGGCTTTTGAAGGGGAGATTAGGAGAAATTCAGTTTTCTTTAATTTGAGTTTAAGTTGATTAGCGGCTAGCCATTGGACAGTCAGTTTCAGGGTCTCGTTCAGAGAGAGGATATCCCTGAGCGAAGAGATATTGATGTATATTTGGGTATTGTCCGTGTACATATGGTAAGAGATGTTGGTGGTACGAAGAACTTTGGTGAGTGGCTCTAAATAAAGTTTAAAGAGGTTGGGGGTCAGGGTTGAGCCTTGGGGGACTCCAACCGTGACCGGGGTGGGAGCTGATATGTTGCCGTTAATGAGGAACCTCTGAGATCAGTTATGGAGGAGGGACCTGAACCATTCTAGGACCACACCGTCCAGACCCACCTGAGATGGAGGCATTCGAGGAGTTTATCATGGTTGACTGTATCGAAGGCGGAGGATAGATCTAAGAGGATTAGAAGGCAGGTTTTGCCTTGGTCTAGTGCTTGGAGGGCATCGTCCACGATGTGGCGCATAGTAGTTTCAGTGCTGTGCCCCGGTCTGAATCCAGATTGGAAGTCATCAAGTAGGTGGAAGTTGTATATATATATATATATATATATATATATATATATATATATATATATATATATATATATATATATATATATATATATATATATATATATATATATATATATATTCACTGAAAAAACCATAGGTTATAGACCATATATAGTTAGGGATTAGCATTTAAAAAACCTTATTTTATTTGCACAAAACCATTGAAATTCCATATATAGTTAGTTGCACTAACTATATATCGCGGACCCACAATCCACTGCTAATGATGTCACATATTACATCATTCATGACATGGTCAGTGACATCACTGATGACATCACTGATGACATCTCAAATGACATCACTGATGACATCACTGATGACATCATTGATGACAACACCCAGTGACTGTATGTTTCTGTAAAGTTAAAATATGTCTTACATATTGAAGAATGAGTGGATGTATAAGTGTCTGGATGAAGGATTTAGTAGGTGCATGACTGACTGTATGAGAGAATGATTAAATGTGTCTCACTGAGTGTATGGGTTAGTGATTAAAGTGTCTTAATTTGGCAATCATTATTTATGTTGTTCTGTAAACTGCTGCATGTTTAAATCAGTAGCTATATCAGTAACTATATGGGTTATTGAATGGTTGCCCAAGTATTTGTATGGGAGACTGAGTATGTGTGTGGGTGGCTGGGAGGTGTATAACTCTGTGCATAGATGTGTGAGCAGTTGATTCCCTAGGTGTATGGGTTCAAAAGTGCATGTAGAAACAGCTGTATGGACAGTTGACTGTGTGCATGAGTATATTGGTGAGTGAATGGATATCTCAGTGCTACATGTCAAAGTAAGTACATATGTAAAACACACTCCATGTGAGAGTTGACATATATAAATAACTGAACATAAGAGCCAGTGAATGTGTGAGTGGCTGTATGAATCATTGTGAACTTGTATCAAGGATTGTATAAGAGAGTAAATATGTGTTACTATATGTTTGAATAAGTAAGGTGTGTATAACTGTATAGTTGAGGAAATGGAGATGTGATTGATTCTTTGCATGACTGACTAGGTGTGTGAGTAACTCCATGGATGTGTGACAGTCTGTGAGTGCCTGTTTACACTGAGTGTATCTAAGGTTATATTAGAGTCTGAAGATGTATTATCACATAAATGATATCATCAGTGATGTAATCAGTAATGTCAAATGAGATGTCAGTGATGTCATCAGTGATGTCATTTGAGATGTCATCAGTGATGTCATCAGTGATGTCATTTGAGATGTCATCAGTGATGTCATCAGTGATGTCACTGACCATGTCATGAATGATGTAATATGTGACATCATTAGCAGTGGATTGTGGGTCCGCGATATATAGTTAGTGCAACTAACTATATATGGAATTTCAATGGTTTTTTGCAAATAAAATAAGGTTTTTTAAATGCTAATCCCTAACTATATATGGTCTATAACCTATGGTTTTTTCAGTGAATTTTCAAGGTTTTGTAAATGCAAATTCCTAACTATATATGGTCTATAACCTATGGTTTTTTCTGTGAATTTCATTGGTTTTTTAAAAGCTAATATCTATAGCTGTAAAATATATTCTTTATTAAGTGACGTATCACGTAGCCCGTGAGACGCCTCATGATGCATCGCATAACCGTGACGTATCGTCTCTGCAGCGCAAACCAAACCCAAAACGTAAGCGCGCCAGAACACGCTTAAAGATATATATATATTTTTTTTAACCTTAATTAGACAAAATCCACACGTGCACATATCACAAACGTTCAAAAAACACAATATGTCGGACTCCCGTTACGCTGCCGGTTAGCTGCCCGGTTAACGTACCAGGAAGCACCTTTACCGCGAAAAATCGCAATTTTTTTTTCTTATGCCCCGCAGGGAACTTTAATAGCCCCCTCATCAATCCTAGGGGTTCAGGAGGGGTCTGCCTTACCCCTTTCATTCATTTACACCTTTTTTTTTTCCACCTCTTGTCTCTCGATCCTACCGAGAGACAAGATGGCGGCCGCTCCGGACTGTTTACAATGTTGACAGCCAATCAGCTACTCCTCAGACTCCCGTTACACTGCCGGTTAGCTGCCCGGTTAGCTGCCCGGTTCGCGTACCAAGACGCGTCTCTACTTCGAAAAAAATCGGATTTTTTTTTTTTTTGGGCCCCGCGTGGCTTTATAATATCCCCCTCATCAATCCTATGGGGTCAGAAGGGGTCTACCTCGCCCTCTTTCCTTCATTTCCCCCTTTGTTTTGGTCTCCTCTTGTCTCTCGATCCTACCGAGAGACAAGATGGCGGCCGCTCCGGACTGTTTACAATGTTGACAGCCAATCAGCTACTCCTCAAACTCCCGTTACACTGCCGGTTAGCTTCCCGGTTCGCGTACCAAGACGCGTCTCTACGGCGAAAAAATCGGATTTTTTTTTTTTTTTTTTGGGGCCCCGCGTGGCTCTATAATATCCCCCTCATCAATCCTAGGGGGTCAGAAGGGGTCTACCTTGCCCCCTTTCCTTCATTTCCCCCTTTGTTTTGGCCTCCTCTTGTCTCTCGATCCTACCGAGAGACAAGATGGCGGCCGCTCCGGACTGTTAAGAATGTTGACAGACACCGGAGAGCCAATCAGCTTCGCTTCGCAAAGTTCCGATACGCGAAAAGTACGCGAACCGGAGCGCAGCCCGGAGCGCTGTTACAGATATATATCTTGTTTTAAACTTTAATTTCTCAAAATCCACTGAAGCACATATATTGAGACCTAGCAAAGGCACATCGGGCTAACAGTCCCTACAATTTTGCCAAGTTTCGTGGAAATCCATTCAGCCGTTCGGGCTAAAAGTGAGGCCAACCGCCCTATGGAAATTAACATGGGAAAAACGCGTTTTGGGACCCCCCTTTTTTCTCGGCCCCCCCTTGCCGAACCCCCCCCCAAATTTTCAGGGGCTGCTCAGAAACAAAATGTGCCATTTTCCTGAAAATTTCAGTCGATTCCGTCCACAAACGCCAAAGTTATTAGACATAGAATTTTCAGAAATCCCATAGGGAAAAAATCCTAACTATATATACCTACTGGCGACCGCCAGTAGGTAATATATATATATATATATTCACTGAAAAAACCATGGGTTATAGACCATATATAGTTAGGAATTAGCATTTACAAAACCTTATTTTACTCACACAAAACCATTGAAACTCGCATATATAGTTAGATGCACTAACTATATATCGCGCACCCGCAATCCACTGCAGATGATGTCACATATTACATCATTCATGACATGGTCAGTGACATCACTAATGACATCACTGATGACATCTCAAATGACATCACTGATGACATCACTGATGACATCTCAAATGACATCACTGATGATTTAAACTAGTATTTGTGAGTATTGGTGTATGTGAGAGTGAGAGATTGGAAGAGTTCCTGTATAAATAAGTATGTCTTTCTATAAGTGATTGTTTAAGAGAGTGAGTATGTGTATGTTTCTATAGAAGTAAGTGTGGTGGTGTGTATATAACTGTATATGCAAGTAAATAGATGTATGATACTTTGCATGTGTGGCTATGTTTGTGAGTAACTCTATGGATAAGTGTTGGTGTGTAACAGGATTAATAGGTGTATGAGGAAAAGTATGAGTGACTGTATAGGACTTTTGGTGAATGAGTAGATGTGTGTGTAGATCTTGGAATTACTGAATAGGTTTTTGTAACTAATATTCGTATGTCCATTGTTCTGAAAATATTAGTTTCTAATTTTGAGTGTGTGTGTCAAAGGTTACATTGGGGTGAGAGGACATGTGCCACTCTATCACAAGGATAATGTCATCAGTGATGTCATTTGAGATGTCATGAGTGATGTTATGAGTGATGTCACTGACCATATCATGAGTGATTTAATATGTGACGTCATCAGCAGTGCATTGCGGGTGCGCGGGTTATAGTTAGCTGAACTAACTATAAAGGGGAATTTCTCTGGTTTTGTACGAGTGAAATGTCCAACTAACTATGATGCCCCTGAAACTTATGTTTTTTTAGTGAATTTCTAAGGTTTTTTAAATGATAATTTCTAACTATAACATGCCTGAAACCTATGGTTTTTTCAATGAATTTCAAAGGTTTTTCAAGTGCTAATTTCTAAGTATAACGTGCCTGAAATCTATGTTTTTTTCAGTGAATTTCAAAGGTTTTTTAAATGCTAGTTTCTAATTATGCCTACAGAGGTAGGACATGTGATGAAAGAAGAAACAACGCACAGAAAGAAAAAAAATAGAAATGTAGAATAAACCAACAGAAGTCCACAAAGACGAAGAAAAGTGAAGTAAGAAGAAGAGATGTACACAAAGAACCAACAGAAGTGGAGAAAGTCCTCCTGTGCCCACAACTTTTTCAGACGGGTACTGGTGGTAACTCAATCTAACTAACCAGCCCTAGAGCCAGTGCTATGTTAAAATACACTTACAATACAGAGAAAACACCAACATACACTAGGGAACACTGTGCGCTGGGGTACCCCTGTGATTACCAGGACCTCCTCTGTAAGACCCTAGTAATATAGGGCAGGGGGATTAAAGCTATCTCTTAAACGCGCCACAAGGCGTGTTTGCACATGTCATCTCAGGCCCCGTCCCCACCCTTCCCCACTGTGTAAACACGCCCTGTGGCCATTTTAAGTTGGGAGATTAAGTCCCCTATGGTAACTAGGTCCTAACTATAACTACCTGCCAGAAGGTAATATATATATATATATATATATATATATATATATATATATATATATATATATATATATAGCTGAACTAACTTTAACAGACAAATTTCTTTGCCTGAAATGTCCAACTAACTGCAACGTCCCTGAAACCTGTGTTTTTTCAGTGACTTTGAAAGGTTTTTTAAAATGCTAATTTCTAACTTTATATATATTAATTTAAAAAACCATAGATTTCAGGCCTTATATAGTTAGGAATTAGCATTTAAAAAAAACATTGAAATTGCTCCTATATAGTTAGTTGTACTAACTATATTTCGCGCACCCGCAATCCACTGCTGATGATGTCACATATTACATCATTCATGACATGGTCAGTGACATCACTGATGACATCACTGATGACATCTCAAATGACATCACTGATGGCTTCACTGATGACATCTCATTTGACATCACTGATGACATCATCCAGTGACTGTGTGTTTCTGTAAAGTTTAAATATGTTTTACATATTGAAGAATGAGTGGATGTATAAGTGTCTGGATGAAGGATTTAGTAGGTGCGTGACTGACTGTATGAGTGAGTGATTAAATGTGTCTTACTAAATGCATGGGTTTGTGACTAAACTGTCTGAATGTGTGCATCAGTATGTCTGTTGTTGTGTAAGCTGCTGCATGTGTTGATCAGTAGCTATATGAGTGGCTATATGGGTTATTGATTGATTTCCCAAGTATTTGAATGGGAGACTGAGTGTGTGTGTGGGTGTCTGGGAGGTGTGTGACTCTGTGCATAGATGTGTGAGCAGTTGATTCACTGGGTGTATGAGTTCAAGAGGGCATGTGGAAACAGCTATACGGGTGGTTGACTGTGTGCATGGGTGTGTTGGTGAGTGAATGGATATCTCAGTGCTACATGTGCAAGTAAGTACATATGTAAAACACAATGCATGTGAGAGTTGGCATATATAAATGACTATACATGAGAGCCAGTGAATGTGCGAGTGGCTATATGGATCATTGTGTACTTGTATCAGTGATTGTATAAGAGAGTAAGTATGTGTTAGTATATGTTTGAATAAGTAAGGTGTTGTGTGTATAACTGTATAGTTGAGGAAATGGAAGTGTGATTGATTCTTTGCATGACCGACTAGGTGTGTGAGTAACTCCATGGATGAGTGGCAGTGTGTGAGTGTCTGTATAGGTGTATGAGCGCATATGATAGTGTTGTATTGTATTGATGTGTGAATGTATGAATGAGTGATTCTATGGGTGAATGAGTGAATGTGTGTGTAGACCTAGGAATCAGTGAGTGCCTCTGTGGTTTCAAGAATGGTAGTCTGTATTTAACACTGGGTGTATAAAAGGTTATATTAGAGTGTGAGGAGGTGCATCGTATTATCACATGAATGATATCATCAGTGATGTGATCAGTGATGTCAAATGAGATGTCATCAGTGATGTCATCAGTGATGTTATTTGAGATGTCATCAGTGATGTCATCAGTGATGTCACTGACCATGTCATGAATGATGTAATATGTGACATCATCGGCAGTGGATTGCGGGTGCGCAAAATATAGTTAGTGCAACTAACTATATAGGAGCAATTTCAATGGTTTTTTAAATGCTAATTCCTAACTATATTAGGCCTGAAACCTATGGTTTTTTAAGTAAATTTGCAAGGTTTTTAAAATGCCAATTCCTAACCATATAAGGCCTGGATCCTCTGGTTTTTTAAGTGAATTTGCAAGGTTTTTTAAATGCTTATTCCTAACTTTATAAGTCCTGAAACCTATGGTTTTTTAGGTGGATTTGCAAGGTTTTTTAAATGCTAATTCGTAACTATTTAAGGTTTGAAACCTATGTTTTTTTTCAGTGAATTTGCAAGGTTTTTTAAATGCTAATTCCTAACTATATCAGGCGTGAAACCTATATTTTTTTTCAATAAATTTCAAAGGTTTTGTAAATGCTAATTCTATTAGCGGATAATGTTTATATATGTTATTATCCTTCTGGGACAACCTGAGCAGCCATCTTGTTTCTCAGGAGAAGTGAGGCACAAGAGAGCGCAAAAAAAGAGTGGAAAACGCGAAAAGGGGGCAGGGTTGAGACCACCTGACCCCCTTGCCCTTCCCAGGGGGTCCCAGAAGGACCACCAAGTGCAAAAAAAATGTTTTTTTTAAACAGTACGCATACGGTGCGCGTACCCCGCGATTTTTTTTTGTTGTTTGCCCTTGGGGTCCTTTTGGGACCCCTGAGAAGGGCTAGAGGGTTGGGGGGTCTCTACCCTGCCCCCTTTTCGTGTTTTCCACTCTTGTTTTGGGCTCTCTTGTGCCTCAGTTCTCCTGAAAAACAAGATGGTGGCCGACACTTCCTGGTTTGAACAGTTTGGAATGTTGGCAGTCGACTGCCAGCCAATCAGAAACTCGCTCACGCACGTAAGGGTACGTGCACGTACGCGTACGGTGTGCGTACGGTGAGTGCACACAGATATATAATTTGATCAAATTCAATTTTCTCAACATCTACTGGAGGGATTTTCACCAAATATAGAAAAGGCACTACTGCATACCTGTCCCTACCATGTTGCCAAGTTTGGTGTAATTCCGTTCAGCCGTTTGGGCTGTAGCCGTGTCTAAAGGTCCCATAGAAAATGCTTTTGAAACATTTCAAATTCAATTTTCTCAAGAACTACTGGAGGGATTTTCACCAAACATAGCAAAGGCACATCTGCATACCAGGCCCTACTATTTTGCCAAGTTTGGTGTAATTCTATTCAGCGGTTCGGGCTGTAGCCGTGTCTAAAGGTCCCTATGGAAATTAACATGGGAAAAGCACGTTTTGGGACCCCTCTTTCGGCCCCGCTTGACGAATCCCCCCGAAACTTTCAGGAAAGGAGCAGAGCGGAGCTGGCCAATACTCTCGAAAATTACACACAGATTCCTCAATCGGTGCCAAAGTTATTCCCAATAGAATGTTGAGGGCATATAGATATATAATTTGCTCAAATTCATTTTCTCAACAACTACTGTAGGGATTTTCACCAAATATAGAAAAGGCACTACTGCATACCTGTCCCTACCATTTTGCCAAGTTTGGTGTAATTCCGTTCAGCCGTTCGGGCTGTAGCCGTGTCTAAAGGTCCCATAGAAAATGCCATTTGAAAAATTTCAAATTCAATTTTCTCAAGAACTACTGGAGGGATTTACACCAAACATACAAAAGAAACTGCTGCATACCAGTCCCTACCATTTTGCCAAATCTGGTATAATTCGGTTCAGCCGTTCGAGCTGTAGCCTTGTCAGAATGTCCCTATGGAAATTAACATGGGGAAAACACGTTTTGGGGCCCCCCTTTTTTCTCGGCCCCCGCTTGACAAATCCCACCGAAACTTTCGGGGAAGGAGCGGAGCGCAGCAAGGCAGATTTAAGGAAAATTACAGGCATATCCCTCAATCGGCGCCAAAGTTATTTCCCAATAGAATGTTCGGAATTTCCTATGGTAACTAGGTCCTTACTATATATAGTTAATATATATATATATATATATATATATATATATATATATATATATATATATATATATATATATATATATATATATATATATATATATACATATATATATATTACCTACTGGCGGTCGCCAGTAGGTAGTTATAGTTGGGATTTTTTTCAATGTTAAATCTCAAAATTCTATTTGGAATAACTTTGGCGCCGGTTGACGAATCTGCCTGTAATTTCCTCAAAATGGCCTCTCGGCGCCCCGGTCCTTCCCTGAAAGTTTGGGGGGGATTCATCAAGAGGGGTCCGAGATAAAAGGGAGGTCCCAAAACGCGTTTTCCCCATGTTAATTTCCATAGGGCGGTCGATTTCACTTTTAGCTCGAACGGCTGAATGGATTTACACCAAACTTGGCAAAATTGTAGGGACTGGTAGCCCGATGTGCCTTTGCTATGTCTCAAGATATGTGCTCCAGTGGATTTTGAGTAATTTAGGTTAAAAAATATATGTATATCTATAGGCGCGCCCCGGTATGCGCACTGGGGAGCGCACCGGGCGCTCACGCGACTTGCGAGCAGAAAGCGGATTGGCTCTTGGGTGTCTGTAAACATTCTAAACAGTCTGGAGCGGCCGCCATCTTGTGTCTCGGTAAAATCGAGACATAAGAGGTGGCAAAAACAAAGGGGGAAATTGACCATAAGGGGGCAGGGTAGACCCCCTCCTGACCCTCTAGGTTTAATGTGGGGGCTAAAATAGGGTCCCGCGGGGTATTTAAAAAATATATATTTTTTCGATTTGCGCGGGGGGAGCGCCCGGTACGCGCACCGGGAAGCGCACCGAGGAGCGAAGCACGGGGAAAATCCAGGACCATATTTATGAAGGCCTTGCGACAGTTTTGCGCCGACTGTGCGTCACTTTTTGTGACGCACCAGCGGTGTAAAAAAATGCGCATTGTTACGCTATATTTAAAAAGTGACGCAGCTAGGTAGATGGGTCACTTTTTAAAACACTGCGCCACAGTATACCTGCGTCAGGTATAATGTATGCAGAGGGGGCGTTCCCCCGCAAAAAGCTTCGTAATAGCGACGCAGTGAAATCGATGAGATTTCACTGCGTCACTTTTAGGATGCTGTTGCGTCAAAATCTTGCGCCTGCCTCACAGCAGGTGTAAGACTGACGCAAGACCTTTCACATGGGGCTTTCCCCATGTGAAAGGACGCATTACTGGAGTTGCGTCACTTTTGTGACGCACTCCAGTAATGCGTCACTTTTGTGTTTACAGATACGTCAGAAATACTGACGTATCTGTAACTCCTTGCGACATGATTCGTCATACATTAAATATTACACATCTGGAATGTTGTAAGGAGTGCGCACAGAAAAGTGACGCATCGCACCAGCGGTGTAAAAAAATGCGCCTCGTTGCGCTATATTTAAAAAGTGACGCATCTAGGTAGATGGGTCACTTTTTAAAACCCTGCGCTAAATTATACCTGCGTCAGGTATAATGTATGCAGAGGGGGCGTTCCCCCGCAAAAAGCTTGGTAATAGCGACGCAGTGAAATCTATGAGATTTCGCTGCGTCACTTTTAGGATGCTGTTGCGTCAAAATCTTGCGCCTGCCTCACAGCAGGTGTAAGACTGATGCAAGACCTTTCACATGGTGCTTTCCCCATGTGAAAGGATGCATTACTGGAGTTGCGTCACTTTTGTGACGCACTCCAGTAATGCGTCACTTTTGTGTTTACAGATACGTCAGAAATACTGACGTATCTGTAACTCCTTGCGACATGATTCGTCATACATTAAATATTACACATCTGGAATGTTGTAAGGAGTGCGCACAGAATAGTGATGCATCGCACCAGCGGTGTAAAAAAATGCGCCTCGTTGCGCTATATTTAAAAAGTGACGCATCTAGGTAGATGGGTCACTTTTTAAAACCCTGCGCCACATTATACCTGCGTCAGGTATAATGTATGCAGAGGGGGCGTTCCCCCGCAAAAAGCTTGGTAATAGCGAGGCAGTGAAATCTATGAGATTTCACTGCGTCACTTTTAGGATGCTGTTGCGTCAAAATCTTGCGCCTGCCTCACAGCAGGTGTAAGACTGACGCAAGACCTTTCACATGGTGCTTTCCCTATGTCAAAGGACGCATTACTGGAGTTGCGTTACATTTGTGACACACTCCAGAAATGCGTCACTTTTGTGTTTACAGATACATCAGAAATACTGACGTATCTGTAACTCCTTGCGAGTTGATTCGTCATACATTAAATATGACACATCTGGAATGTCATAAGGAGTTCGCAAAGAAAAGTGACGCATCACTGTTTTCACGTAGCGATGCGTCATGTTTCAGAAATGAGGCCTCCAGTTTATTCAGTGAGTCACCTCTACGACCCTTTCTTGCGTCAATACGTCCCTTTTGCATACATTGCACCTGACGTAGGAATAATGTGGCACAGGGGTTTACAAAGTGAAGTATTTACCTAAAAACGCCACTTTGTAAATATGAATAAATAAGGTGCATTTTTTATTGGACTGATGCGTCACAAAAAGTGATGCTTTGGTGGTGTTAAAGTGACGCATGGCTTCATAAATGAGGCCTTCTGCCTTCAACTCCAGCAATGCATCTTTTCTTATCCTTCCACACCCCTGTTCCTTTTCAACATTTTCTTTGAATATCAACATTCCCCATATTCACTCTCCTTCTCCTTACTTTCTTTCCTAACACTCACCTTCTTTCAGTCCTCCTACTTCACTTCCTTTCTCCTCTCATACCTTTCTGTTCTTTCTTACTCATTCTCCTTTCCATTATCAATGCACTCTATTTCACTTACTCTTTTTTCATTTTTTTAAGAATATAGCTCTTTGATGAGAATTGGAGGTATTTCTGAAAAGAACTTTTTGTTTTCTTCTTTTTTCTAAACAGGAACAAAAACAGGGAATGGAAACTGCTCAACAGGAGCAAAAAAAACAAAAAAAATTAGGGGTGGGAAGGGCAGCGATGGTTCTCCAATGCTCGAACCATAAGCTGGACACTAAGCTCCCCATAGGTGAGGAGTTGATTGCAGTATCCGCATCTGAGGACACCATGGTTAAATGCAGGTTGAATGTTTGGCATCTGCTCCTGCGATTGCCCCCTCCCAGAAGAAGTTGCTCCTCCGGTGGATGTAGAGGCCCTATCACTGGGAACCTCTTGTGCCAGAGCCCTGACGCTTTCCCGGGCAAAATTCTGGGGGCGCTTCCTCTGGACATGGCGTAGCATCATGAAGTTTCCAAATGAGTACTTTTTTAAGGGGTTACCCCGCGACAGCACTTCTTTGCAGATCCTGCACTCCACTTTTGGAGCATTTTGGTCAGGTGGGATTTAAAAAAATTTCCAAATGAAATGTTTCTTAACTTTTCGTTGAGGAGGCTTTTCATTGATGAATTCTGGTTCATCCTCACTGCTGGATTGTCTGGCAGCCATTGTAAAACCAAGAAATATCCAGGAGCAAAAAGGCAGGTCTTGCAGTCACAAAAGTGAAAGAAGAAGTGAAGGAAATGGGTGGGGATTTCATTCTTTGTAAAAAAAACTGTTAGCAACCAATGAAAAGTGTTATTTTAAGGTCACATGACCCGACGCGCTTACGCTACGCGCACCGGAGTGCTTCCGGGTGCGCACACGCGACGTGAACGTAGGCGCTTCTGGGGCGTATACGTGGCGCGAACCTAGGCGCTTCCAGGGGCGTATACGCGACGCGAACGTAGGCGCTTCCGAGGGCGCTTACGTTGCGCGCCGAAGTGATGTCATCATACTTTTACGGAAATGCAGAATCATTTTCCTTATAAAAAAAACTGATTTTATTTGTATGGTATGAAATGTGTTGCATTATTATTAACTTTTCATTCATATTTTTTTTCACGAACGAAAGTAGCGCTCTGGGTGCGCTTTCCGGTGAGCTTACCGGTGAGCTTACCTGAAAGCTTACCGGAGAGCTTACCGGAGAGCTTATCGGAGCGCGCACCCAGAGCGCCCCAGGAAAAAATGATATAAAAAAAACCTCAAAAATTAATACTTACACAAAACAGCAAATTGTAAAAAAAAACATAGGTTAGAAACTCGACATAGAAAGGAATTAGCATTTAAAAAACTTATGAAATTCACTGAAAAAACCATAGGTTTCACACCAGTTATAGTTACCTGGAAATTTTACTGACATAAAACCATTGAAATTCCCACGTTATAGTTAGTTGGACTCACTATAACTTGCGCACCTGCAATGCACTGCTGATGACGTCACATATTACATCACTCATGACATGGTCCGTGACATCACTCATGACATCACTGATGACACCATCCTTGTGACAGAGTGAGAGTCCTCCTTTCAGTGTAATGTAAGTCTTGAAACACATATTCAAGAATAGAATTTAACATTTTCAAAAAAGTGGAGATACCCATACCAGCTACAACAAACAATTCAGTAATTCCACCATCTATATACACATCCACTCATTCACAAACAGTTCTATATAGTCATTCATACATATACTCACTCATTATATGTAGTGATACACCTATACATCCTGTTACACACTTTCAGTCATCCAAAAGTTACTCACACACATATTCACACATGCAAAAAAACTAATGAACATTCATTTATTTGCATATACAGCTATACACACACTACCCCTTTACTTCTAAGAATACTTACACATACTTACTCTCTCAAACAATCACTTATATAAACACATACTAATTTAAACAGGAACTCTTATAATCTCTCACTCTCACATATACTCAGTTTTATAAATCAATATTCACATATACTAGATTAAAACATATGTCTTTACTGAAAAAGACAATAGTGAGACGGTTGTTTACTCACTAACATACACATATACACACTAATACATCCATAGAGTCCTGTACATATTCTGTCCACAAAACACATACAAACAGTGAGTCAGTCACCAACCCATACAGCCACTTATACACAAAGTGAAACACTGATACATACATTTCAATATATAAAAGTTACTTGCTAATATATGTATTCACTAAGATACACTAAATAAGGCAGTTAACCAATCAATTCTTTTAAAAACAAACATCCATTTACACACTTATTTAACCATTTATTCTTGCATCGTACTTTACAAATACATATATAAAAAAAATATATTTTTCAGAAAGACACACATTCACTGGATGGTGTCATCAGTGATGTCATGAGTGATGTCACTGACCATGTCATGAGTGATGTAATATGTGACGTCATCAGCAGTGCATTGCAGGCGCGCAAGTTATAGTGAGTCCAACTAACTATACCGTGGGAATTTCAATGGTTTTATGTCAGTAAAATTTATCTAGGTAGATGGGTCACTTTTTAAAATCCTGCGCCACATTATATCTGCGTCAGGTATAATGCATGCAGAGGGGGTGTTCCCCCGCAAAAAGCTTTGTAATAGCGACGTAGTGAAATCTTTGAGATTTCAGTGCGTCACTTTTAGGATGCTGTTGCGTCAAAATCTTGCGCCTGCTTCACAGCAGACCTTTCACATGGTGCTTTTTCCATGTGAAAGGACACATTACTGGAGTTGCGTCACTTTTGTGACGCACTCCAGCAATGCGTTACTTTTGTGTTTACAGATACGTCAGAAATACTGACATATCTGTAACTCCTTGCGAATTGACCATGTCATGAGTGATGTAATATGTGATGTCATCAGCAGTGCATTGCACGCGCAAGTTATAGTGAGTCCGACTAACTATAACGTGGGAATTTCAATGGTTTTATATCAGTAAAATTTCCAGCTAACTATAACTGGTGTGAAACCTATGGTTTTTTCAGTGAATATATATATATATATATATATATACCTCCAAAGCAGTTCCTTTTCGGGAGATGATGCAGCGCTCACGCATGTGCGGTATCCTGCGGCAGAACCAAGCCGCTATTATCCTCCAAACTTTCTCCCAGCACGGGAAAAACGGGTCGCACAGCCAACTTTGGATTTTAAACAGCAATCCTTTTTATTTTACTCATTTCCAAGGGCAACAGGCACAGAGATCTACGCGTTTCGGTGTCACTCCACCTTGTTCACGATCACTGGGTTTGCCCCACCCACAAACATTTAACCACAATAATTTTTTTCTTTTTTTCAAAAAACAATTGTGTTTCCTGTCACATGATGTGCTAAGGATTGTGGTCCTTGTAGTTTTTGCAAATTTTTGACAAAAACTAATTGTGAAAGACAGTGCACCCAAATTAATAATTAAATAAAATTTACAAAATTAAATGCATTTAAGTCATGTGCCTTCCAATAGGCTTTGAATATCACTCTTTGATTTGCCTTCCAATAGGCTAACTCTTAATAATTACTGACATATGTCCTTGCGAAGTTGATGTCTGTTCAAAGGTGCACATACAACTCCTCCGATTGATTCAACCCATTCGGGTGCAGGGTCCTCAGGTTAATGATGAATTTTGATTCAGCTTGTCGCAATTTTTACGCTCGATCACCCCCCCGCTCACCTTTGAAAATTGTTTGAATGCCATAAAATTTCAGTTTTTGCCAATCACCCTGGTGTGCTAACTCCATATGTTTGGCTATGGCATTTGAGCGGTCCTTGTGAATTGTGGCCCTCATATGTTGCAAGATTCGGTTCTTCAATTCAACAGTTGTACTTCCAACATATTGCATGGGGCAAGGGCACTCCACAACATATACAGTGAATGGTGTTTTGCACGTTATACATTGTCTGATTTTCCATTTCTTTTTGTTGGCCAAAGTTATTTCTTTTGTTGGCTTGGCTATCTGGCACATTTTGCACCCATGGCATTTCATGAATCCTTTAGTTTTCAGCCAATCATCCTGTCTCTTTTTCTGGAAGTGGCTGTGTATCAGGTGGTCCTTTAGGTTTTTGGCGCGCCTGTAGGTTATTGTGGGATGTGTTCCAACGATCTCTTTGACAGTATTGTCTAATTGTAACAACTTCCAATTTCTTCGGAGAATTTTGCCAATCTTTTCACTTTCTTGTGAATAATCTGTTATTAGACGGATTTTATTTGCCTCTGGATCATCTTCTTTGTTTTTTCTCTTCAAACAATCCTCGCGTGTTTTTGTTTTGCTTTTAACGAGGCTGTTTTTCACTGTTTGTTGTGGGTATTTCCTTTGGATGAATCTTTCCATTGTCCGTTTGCTGTTCCTCTTCCACTCATCTTCTTCGCTGCATATCCTCCGGATTCTCAAAAATTCACCGTATGGAATGCTGTTTAGTAATGTCTTTTGGTGGAAACTGGTAGCTTCTAACGTGGCGTTAGTAGATGTTGCTTTTCGATGGAGAGTTGTATGAATTTGCTGATTTTTTATATAGATTTCTGTGTCCAGGAATATTATTCTCTCCTTGCTCATGTTGTATGTGAATTTCAGATTTTTCACACTAGTGTTCATTGTCTGAAAGTATTCCTGGAATTCTGTTTCTGTTCCATCCCAAATTATGAATAGATCATCGATGAATCGCTTCCAACTCACCACTTTGTTCACTGACCATTCATTTTTTGAGTTCCACGCTATTTCCTGTTCCCACCACCCCATGGTGAGGCATGCGTACGATGGACTGAAGGAAAAACCCATGGCCGTCCCGCTTCGTTGTTTGTAGATTTCACCGGCAAAGGTGAAAATGTTTTGTTCCAGGCAAATTGTCAACATTTCTTCCAACATTTTATTGTGGTTGTTGAATTCCAAAGTTCTTTCTTTTAAGAAGAAGTTGCATGCTTTCACACCCATGTTATTATCAATATTGGTATACAAACCAATCACATCCATTGAAATAAGCCAGTAGGATTCCTGCCATGGTGTGTCCACCAGACTCCGTAGTAGGTCACTTGTATCCTGTATGTAGGAGTTTAACTTTGATACAAAGGGTTTTAGAAAGTGATCGACGTATTCCGCCATTGGCTCTAGTAATGAGCCCTTCGCGGAAATTATTGGTCTTCCAGGTGGGTTTTTTTGGTCCTTGTGAATTTTTGGCAAAAAATAAATAGTTGCCAAAATAGGGTGAGCCACAGTAAGGAATTTCAATTCCATATCATCAATTAATCCTTTGTCTTTCCAACAATTTAGTTTTGCATCAATTGTTTTAGCTCCATTGTTGGATTGGTTTTCAATTTTTCGTAATGCATAGGGTTCCTCAATTGACGATTTGCTTCCTTTTCATATGCACTACGATCCTGAATTATCACGTTGCCGCCTTTGTCGGCAACTTTTATTTCTATTTTGTCATCCTCAGATAGCTGCTTTAGAGCCAATCGTTCCTCTTTCGATAGATTATCTGGACCATAATTCAGTTTCATTTTGTATAAGTCCTGTATGACTGCTTCTTGGAACAGGTCCACTTTGTTCCCAGGACTTAGTTGTGGATAGAACTTTGATTTCGGTTTTTTACCGCTCAATCCTGCTCCACATTGGGCTATGGCCTGTGACATTGTTACTTCCTGCGTTGGATCTTTCGTAATGTTCATTAGAGTCAGAAAGCCTTCTGCATCCGTTAATGGTACATTTTCCTCATTAGATGTTACTGCAATAGTGTCTCTTTCTTTCAGTGTTTTTTCCCGAAATGCTTTGGCCAGTTTAATTTTTCTTATGTACAGGTATAAATCAATTCTCACCTGTGCCAGGTTCATGTGGCTTTTGGGACAAAAGTTTATCCCCCTCTTCAATAAGGATGTTTCAGTTGTGGTCAATGTTCTTTCCGATAAATTAATTACTTGTAGTTCATCCATTATTTCCTCCTCTGCCTCATCGTTCGCGTCTCCACACCAGTCCTCTCTGTTCCGCCACTTGCTCCTTTTTCCTCTTCTGTGGCATTTTTTCCAGGCCATTGTCTGCCTCTTCCCCTTCCTCGCCGTGACTGGAATTGTGGTGCAGGGCGGTTCCGTTCCCAATATCTTTGTTGTAATATGAGGTGCATGTCCCCTAAAAAAGGCATCCTTTTGGCGTTCTCAGTATTGTCTCTAGATAGTTGTTCATTGGATACTGTGGAGGACGCTAAACTGGACATGCTTGACCAAGCCATTTGTTCCTTCAAACCATCGAATTTCCTTGCAAATGAGAAAATACGGCCATCCGCATAGTCATTAGTGTCTCTAATGAATTTGGAATGTTTCCTGTCCATTACGATTTCCTCATGTTTTTCTATTTCTGATTCAAGATCCTCTTTGAATTTAGTCATTTCAGATGTTAATTTTAGGGTATTGATTTCTTTCTCCACTTCCTGCAATTCTTCTTTGAGCTTCTCCAAAGCTATATTTATGTGTTTAATTAGAATGGCAATTAGTCCCAAAGATGACCCAAGGATATGTTCGCCCCATTCTTCTAATAGTTCATTAGATGCATCATTGTTGTTAGGCATCAATAAAATTCTCAGACCCCTGGGTACCATTTTTGCTTCCAAATATTTCTCTAACGTGATAATTTCCCAGGATTTATTGATCTCCTTGCGGCTCAGTTTTTCCCTAACCCGAATGGGTTGAATCAATCGGAGGAGTTGTATGTGCACCTTTGAACAGACATCAACTTCGCAAGGACATATGTCAGTAATTATTAAGAGTTAGCCTATTGGAAGGCAAACCAAAGAGTGATATTCAAAGCCTATTGGAAGGCACATGACTTAAATGCATTTAATTTTGTAAATTTTATTTAATTATTAATTTGGGTGCACTGTCTTTCACAATTAGTTTTTGTCAAAAATTTGCAAAAACTACAAGGACCACAATCCTTAGCACATCATGTGACAGGAAACACAATTGTTTTTTGAAAAAAAGAAAAAAATTATTGTGGTTAAATGTTTGTGGGTGGGGCAAACCCAGTGATCGTGAACAAGGTGGAGTGACACCGAAACGCGTAGATCTCTGTGCCTGTTGCCCTTGGAAATGAGTAAAATAAAAAGGATTGCAGTTTAAAATCCAAAGTTGGCTGTGCTACCCGTTTTTCCCGTGCTGGGAGAAAGTTTGGAGGATATATATATATATATACACTCCACGATTGCCGGTAATACAAAGCAACAAGCTGTCAGCGGGCGGATCAGGTCGGGACACCGGAAGTCCCTAATGTTCCCTCCACTGCTTGGGACGTGTCAGCACAAACGACCCAAACACCTCCGTGTACAGAAAAAAAGTTTATTTTAGCAGGAAAGCAATGCGTTTCAGAGGTTAAGCCTTTGTCACGCTATGAAAACAACTGGTTGTACTGTTGCGTATAAACCTCAGAGAACATGGTAGTGAAAATGGGACTATCTAGTAAAGAGTAATGATACATGGAGTAATGCATCGGCCATTTTGTAATAGTAAAAAAGGTGGAAAAGAGGTCGTTTGTAAACGGTAATATATACATTTTCATAAGTATCTAAAATATTTACATACAATCCTATTTATTTACCATTATTTACAAGTATTTACACCAAGAAAAATCTTATTGTGTGATGTAGCCACCTATAATTCATAAATATTTCTATCACACTATTTCCAAATATGTAATGGAATAGAATCTTCAGCAATTGTGGCCCCCTTCCCTTAGCCACTATAGGCCCCGGGGACCACATCCTCAGGGGCTTGGACATTTTTTTTATTTTTTTGTGGATGGGGCCCCTCCCCAGGGCGTTTTTGGCCCTGAGGACTCCATCCCCCAGGGCCTAGCCTTTCTTTTTTTATTTAAGAAAAGGGATGGGGCTTTGTGGCCCAACTGTCTTCAGGGACCCAATACCCTGGGGCCAGCCCTGTGAGTTGGGGACTGTGGGGGGAGACCCAATGCCCCCACGGTCCCACTGGCTATCCCCTCCTGTGGGAGCCGGCATTGCATTTGAACAAGGGAAGCTGCTGACATGCAGCTCCCCTTGTTCAAAAGCAAACCTGCTTTGCTTCATTGAAGCGAGTGCAGGTTTCCTGCTCTCACTTCAAAGAGGCAAAGCATTGCAAAGCATTGTTAGCTATGGCAGGGCGGGAGCCGTGCTCCCACCATGCCATAGCAAACAGCAATGTCCCAGGGCTGGGCACCTCGGAATATTGCAGGAGTCGACCCAGGGGGATAGCAATCCCCAGGGCCATCAAGGGCTTTGTGGTGTCCCTCCGCAGTATGTCAAAGCGCCGGGGAGGTGGTGGTCCCCGGGTCTGGGAGTCTGCAACGGACCAATGTATTTGAATATTTTGTAAACCGGGGAGGTGGTGGTCCCCAGGGAAGTGTGGGGGGGGCAGGAGCCCCCCACACTTTCATTTGTTTAATTAACTATGGGTGTGTGAGTATTGATATGGGCCTGTGAATGGATGTGTGAGCGGTTGTGTGGGCGTGGTTATAGAAGAGGTTATATGGGGATGTTAGTGCATGTGAGTGTTGTTCTGGGGATGATGTTATCAGTGATGTCATCAGTGGTCATTTTTAGATGTCATCAGTGATGTCATGATGACCATGTCATGAGTGATGTAATATGTGAGGTCATAAGCAGTGCATTGCGGGGTGTAAGGGATAGTTAGCTCAGGTAACTATAACTGCTGAATTCCACTGGTTTTGTGCAAATAAAATCTGAGCCTAACTATAACGTTTATATGTGTATATATATTACTCAAGAATCTGTGCTTCCATCAGGGCCTAATCGCTTTTACCGACACCTCACCACATTCATCTCCAAATATCCACAACTCCTCCATTCCAGATAAGAAAGACAGGCACTCCAGATGCTTGTGTTCATAAGTACAGGGCACATTTTTTAGCAAAAGGTTACTTAGTTGATTGGGTGCTACCAGCAGCGCTGATTCTAGTAGCGATGATTTCCAGCCAGACAACCCTTGAACCATACTTCAAGCCCTACCAGAGGATCATGATTTGAAAGGAAAAGGAGGACCTGTGCTGAAAGTGTGGGGATCCCTGTTGGAGGAGCAGCCAACCTAGGGTAAGTCCAGCTGATATCTGAAGACTGGGTATCTCGGAGGCAGACGCTCCACTTCTTTGTACTTACCAGTGTTCAGCGCAGCAGGAGTGAATATGAGTGTTACTATGGCAAGCCTTGCAGCATCAGTGTATGTGACAAGACAGCAGGAAGCGGCAAAAAGTTTCAGTAATATTTGGATAAACATTCAAGAAATGGAGCAGCAGTCCCCCTTGATGCTACAGAAGCAGACAGTTTGCACAGTAAATGTTGGACTAAAGAAGCAGACCTCACAAAGTGGTGTAAGAGTGAGTCTCTCCAATAGTATTTGGAAGTAGGGAGTTCACCCAGAAGGCTCTGTATTCTTATTACCTCCCATTATGAGAATCCGCACCAAAGAATTCTGAAAGAGTGGGCGGAGCATAACATTAACTGCTCCACAGGGAATGTGTGAATTCCAGTATAATATATCCTGAATGACAGACAAAAAATAGCACCCCAAATCAATAACATCAGTGAAGCAATTGAAAAAAATTATGACAAAGAGCTAATAGAATCACTAACAAAAAAGATGATGGGAAGTCTGTACATAGCAGAGGGAGCCATTATTCAAAAGAAAGTACACAAATTCACCCATGCCAAATGCAACAATTATTATGGCCTGATTTATATATTTGCAAAGAGATTTGATAACTTAAAAATTCAAAAGGTAGGCAAACACAATAGGACCAGTCAAGAAGCACTACAGAGTGACAAGAGCACTGATTTAAGCTTGGCTACAAATTATGAGGAATCAGTTCATTATGGGAGCCACACTTCTCTAGAAGAGGAGTTTGATTTTTTTGGTGCTTGGACAGAAGATCAAAGCAAAAACCTTGGAGAGGCAATGCAAGACAAATAGGAAGAGGCAAATGCAACAGGAGAAGAGAAGGCCAAGGCAAGAGTAACACCATGAGAAAGCAGTATAACGGTGAGCAGGAGCAACAGGAAGTAGTAACAGGCACTAAAACTGTGATACTTCTAAATGGTATCACCCTTTCCAGCAATGACGATAAGATCATTTCATTGGGACTATCCTATGCACAGGAACAGCTTTGGCCATGTGCAGAGCAAACTAATCTCTTCAAAGTTATAAAAGTAGGCAAACTTAAAGAGATAAGATGCCCACTACACATGGCACCTTGCACTGACTGTTCCTCCAGTAATGTTTTGATCAAGGATATAGCCCTAATGAAAGAGCTACTTAAAGTTGAGAGTAATGACAGTAATGAGATTAATGAGGGCACTGTGTTTAAGATTTCAGAAAATGATGAAGTGTGGGTATCTGTGGAAAGAGGTTCCACCCTTAAACACAAATCCAAATTGGTACCATCTAACACTAATGACAATTTTGACCAGTTTGTGGATGTGGTAACGAAAGAGCCTTGAATGAGAATGAGGACCACATTTGACATTGATAATAACTATAAAACAATATGGTCACATTTGAAGTGGTAGTCGGAAGCTCAGATAAGGAGGGCAATGTGGTCATATGTTCTAATAAGGTGTATATGGATGAAGCATTTAGCCAACTAAGGGATGCATCCTGTTACAGGAAGATATATTACACACACTTTAAACATGTAAGAACCCATGTCAATAGAGCACTGACAGAATGGCGATCAAATGGGCTGTAGTAGTGAGGTATACAGTTATTTCAAAACAGACCAACCCAAGCTGCTAGTATTATACTTCATACCTAAGATACATAAGGATACTGGCAAACCCCTGGGGAGACCAATCATAGAAGCTGAAGAGGGGCTGTGTCAGAATGATTCTAAATACATAGACCACTTTTTAATCCCATTTGTGCAGAACCTGCCTTTGCATATTATAGATGCCAATAACTCTTGACATGGCATCCTTATAAATTAGCATTCATCAAACAGATGGACGTAGAGCTACTGAATACTTCCTTAGGTCTTGGGCCAGAAGGCTCTAAAAACACAGTGGAATGTTGTTGAATATGATGGAGAATTATTTGGAGATATTTTATTTCAGCTATTACAATATTGAACAACAGCATGGTATGGCAATGGGTACCTCCTTCACTCCCACTTATGAAAACCTCCACAAGAGCTGATGAGAGGAGCAGGTGCTCAGCAAACCCCCTCTAGATAAATGGAATGTTCACATCACAATGTGGGTAATGTTCATAGATGAAATCTTTGTAATCTGGAAAGGTACAGGCACTCAACCCTCTTGTGTGACTCTGACATTAATTGCAATGATTTTAATTTAAAATTTACAAGAAACATAAGGGAAACTGAGGCACAATTCCTAGACATTGGGATAAAGGTGCAGGGGACGCTAGAGAGCCGGCGGCAAGATGGCTGCTTGCTGAAGTGGCTCTGCCTCACGACTTAAACTATCTGTCCATAATCCTGCTGAAAGCAGTACCTCCGTAGCCGTCTGTCGTGAAATGCAATCAGGCACCTTATCAGCTTATCAGTGGTGTGTTGGCATCGTTACATCGATGAATAAATCATTGATGTAACGATGCCAACATACCACTGTCCCCTCCTGCTCTCCGATCCTGCAGCTCCTGGGCACCTGCTCCTCCCACCAGCCCACAAATAAATTTGCGTAGCTGGGGGCAAAGCAGGTGCCCATCGCTGTCCTTCACCTCTGTATAAATGTCATCCACCTGTGAACAAGCCTTCAAATAGCCAAAACGCGTAAGGACACAAGTTGGCAGTCTTGAAATTAAATATCTGGAATGGTTGCAAGACCGGGCTTCGCAAATCTTTCTTTGTTGTTCAATGATGGGATTCTCCATTCCCGTTGCCGGTGGAGCCGCCTTGCAGGGTCGGGCCCCACACTATGGGGATGATGTCATCAGTGATGTTATGAGTGATGCCCCTGACCATGTCATGAGTGATGTAATATGTGACATCATCAGCAGTGCATTGTGGGCATGTCTGTTGTTTTCTCCCCCACCTGGGGGACAGAGTGGCATGGTAGAAAACCCCACCTAATCCCCATTTTTCTCAGCCCTGTTGGAAGGCTAATCTGGCAGATTGACAATTTGGGTAGTGACATTGTGTTTTATAATTTTATTTGTGGTATTTGTGAAATGTAATTGTAATTGTAATTTAGTATTTCTCTATTTTATTCTAGTTCAAGGCTTTTGCTTTTGAGACTGTTCCAGGTTGCGGTTTTGTTACTGCTAGTTCTGCAGCTTGTGTAGTTGTGTGTAGTTGCATGTTTTTGGTAAGAGAATTATTTTGTACTATTTACTCTAAATTAGTTTGATTTCCCTACATGAATGTGTTTTTGCAAATGGTGTAATAATAGCAGTATGTTTGGCTTCTTTTTGCATTAGTGCTCGATGTGTCCTTTGTTGTCTTAGGAGTAATTGTTTTTTTTTCTTTCTAGTGGGATATTGTTGCTTTTTGCTGTGTTTCTGGAGAGTAGGTGCTGGTGAGTGTAGCTATCTTCGGCAAGAGAGTTATATTGTTTTTGAGTATATTGATCTTTGTGCTAAAGCCACACTTTGTTTAATACTTATTTTGCACAGTGTTGGTTGTTGTTAGCTTGTTTGTGCAGTCTCCTTTTTTAGTAAGGTTAATGGCTAGCCCAGGATTACTGCTCGACCTCACACGCTCAAATTCGAATGGAATTCTCTCTGTCTTCCCAATACTGGGTCATGAGTTCCAGATTTATTGCCTATAGTCTAAAAACAGAACAAGCTCGCCCTCATACTCTAAAGAGCTGCATATGGTCATTGCTTAGCAATCCCGATACATCCTGGAATACATATTTGACATATTGTTTGGAATCACTAAAGGCCCAGGATATATGGTCAGCCTTGCTACCCATAGAGACGCTATCCAAACTTTTGACTAAACAAGCAAAAATCCTGTCCTACGAACATGGGGCCTCATTTATGAAAAGTGACGCATCGCTGCGTGAAAACAGCAATGCGTCACTTTTCACTGCACTCTCCCTGCGACATGATTGATGCATCATATTTATAATATGACGCATCATGTCGCAAGGAGTTACAGATACGTCAGTATTTCTGACGTATCTGTAGGCGCAAAAGTGACGCATTACTAGAGTGTGTCACAAAAGTGACGCAACTCCAGCAATGCTTCCTTTCACATGGGGAAACCCCCATGTGAAAGGGCTTGCGTCAGTCTTACGCCTGCTGTGAGGCAGGCACAAGATTTTGACGCAACAGCGTCCTAAAAGCGACGCAGTGAAATCTCATAGATTTCACTGCATCACTATTACGAGGCTTTTTGCGGGTGAACGCAGGTATAATGTAGCGCAGGGGTTTACAAAGTGAAGCATCTGCTTAGATACAAGAAAGCAGCTCCCACACAATGCCGCTTCTGCAAACAAGAGGAGGAAAACCTTATTCATATCCTTTGTATTTGCAGATGCTCACTTACTCTTAGAACCTGCCAAGAAGATCTAGAATTATGCATAAAGGGCGACTCATCTCAGATGGCCACTCGCTTTGTAAAATTCATGTTTGAAATTAACCTTTTATTACCCCAGGTGACCAAGAATGAACTCTTACCTCCAAAATCAATTGCCCCCTTCTCTATGTGCTTACTGTTTTTATTCAGATTTGATTCATGTTTTTTAATTTTCAATAAGTGCTTGTACAAATTGCAATGATTTTTAATTAATTTTGCAAATAAAATTACTTACTTACTTGCTCAGCAGATTTTTGGTATGCTTTTGAATCTTCCTCTGACCATGGTTCAGAGACTGACTCTGCATTTGAGGCAGAGGAGAGAGGGGAAGATTCAGGCAGTGAGTTTTCTCTCCGCATTGAATCATCGGATGATGAAGCTACTCTCAGTGCGGATGAAGCTACTCTTAGTGCGGATGAAGTACCTGTTTTAGAGGAGGATATTGATGTGCTGATAGTGCAGCAAGAAGCATCTGAGCAGCAGCCTGGGGCTGCAATGCTAAAATGTAAATGTAAATGTAGGTGTACTTATATAGCGCAACCTGTCACCCAAAGGGCATCCTGGCGCTTGCTTAGGGAACCCGTCCTGGTATTCCCCTGTGAGAGGCCCCGGCAGGGTGTCCACAGGGTGAAAGCCAGGCATCCCGCCGCGAGGGGCCGTCGTGGAGATTAAGCAAGCTATTGCCCAGAGTTGCAGAGTGAGACCCCGTGAGTCGAGTAGGCACCGGAGCGAGAATTGTCGAGGCCGTGGAATTTTTGAGCCCGAGACCCGCTGAGGCGGGGAATCGAACCCTGGTCCACGGTCGATCCCAGCTTCCGGGTCTGCCGCCTCTAACCACTGAGCCACACTTCTCCGCTACCAGTTGGAAGTGATGAACTCTGAGTTGCCCCAGGCATGTTGCAGACGGCATTGCCAGGCTTTACTGGGTGTTCCAGGGTGTAGAGTGAATACAGAATTTGTTTTTGCTAAAACATTTTCATCAGTTTTTTATGGACGATGTGTATTTGGCAGAGATTGTTGAGCAGACTCATTTGTATGCCTAACAGTTTTTGAGGGACAACAGTGCCAGCCTTAGGCCCCACTCTACACTCCCACAAATCTGGAAGAGACGAAGAAGTTCTTGGGTTGATCTTTTTTGATGGGCTTACTAAGGAAGCCATTAATGTCTTCATATTGGTCTACTAGTCCCTTGATGGCAACGGCTATATTTCTGACAGTCATGAGTCATGATCGGTATTTGCTTCTGCTTTGGATGTTGCATTTTGTCGATAATGGTTTAGCGTTTGCACAAAATCACCCTGATTGTCACCGTATTTTTAAGATACGGCCTGTCATTGATCACTTTGTTGATCAATTTTCTGAGATCTATGCTCCAGGGAAAGAAATAGCAGTGGATGAGTCTTTGTTGTTGTTCAAGGGCCACTTGGTTAAGGCAATACATTCCTTGTAAAAGGGCACGCCATGGAACTAAGCTGTATATGCTGTGTGACAGTAGAGCTGGATATGTCTCTAATTTCAGGGTGTACACCGGTAAGGAATCAAGTGTTAACCCCCCTGGTTGTCCGTCCACTTTTGGAGTGACTGAGAAAATTGTGTGGGAACTTGGTAGAGGACTTTTTAACGAAGGCCACCATTTATATGTAGATAACTTCTACACTGCGGTGCGGTTGTTCAGGGAATTGGCGAAAGTGGACACTGTTCCTTGTGGCAAATCCCACTCTAACCGTAAAGGTTTCCCAAAGGAATTTGTTTGTTGGAAAGCTTGTGTGGGACAGTGCAGTGCGTTGCGTTGTGAGGAACTTTTAGCTGTGAAGTTTCCAGACAGGAGAGATGTCTACATGCTGACTACCATCCACGATGAAAGCACTTCGCCTGTTACTGCTTGGGGTCAAGTTGCTGCAGCTCTCAACCTGTGTTCATTTAAGACTATATTAGGCACATTGGTGTTGATAGAGTAGATCAGAGGTTGAAACCTAACGCTGCGCTTCGTAAGGCTTACATTTGGTATAAGAAGTTGTCTATATCATCTTTTCCACTTGGCAACCTTTAATGCTTTTGTTGCATTCAAAGATTCTTGTCCTGAGTCAAAGATGACATTTGCTAAGTTTCTGGAGTCTGTAATAGGCAGCCTTTTTCAAGTGGAACAGGCATGTGTTCCTAGAGATGGAATGGTGGAGGGTGTGCCTAGATTGAAAGATCGCCACTTTTCGGATCCCATTCCTCCCACACCCTCAAAAGACTTTCACAGTAGGAGATGTAAAGTCTGTTGGCTAGGAGGTACCCAGAAGGAGACTTGTATGTATTGCCCGAGTATTCTTCTAACCCTGGGCTGTGTTTGCCTGCCCAGTGGTAAAGTGAACTGCCTAGTCTCTATTGTTTTATATTTTCTGCTCAGTTTTAAGGTTGGCATTTGTGCAATGTATTTGTTTCAGATTTTGTGTTAGTAGATTTGCATCTATTTGCAATTTGTTTGTGTTTTCTTTTATGTATAAAATAATCCTAAATGTGATAGCGGTGTGTGTAGGCTGGCACTTGGCTGGTGGTGTGCATGGACTGGCGCTTGGCTGGCAGTGTGTGTGGGCTGGCGCTTGGATTCAAGCTAGCCTGGCTGATGACACCTGATAAGCCAGAAACCAGTCCCAGGATGCTTGTTTCCGGTCCAGGGAAGACATGGCTTGGCAGTTCAGGCTGGACTGTTCCCATGAGGCATAGGGTCAGACAGATTTACATTTGGCCATGTCTGAACTGGGGTGGCAGATTGAGCTAAAGAATTATGATGGATTAAACCCAGATCAGTTGACTGGGGTGAGTGCTTGCAATGTTCAAAACTCCGTCCATCATCCTTTTGGTTTTGCTTTATTTTCCCTAAGTTGGCAGGGTATGCTCAGACGTGGGTCCTTTGCTCACTTTGCCACTGGATTCAAGATAGCCTGGCTGATGATAGCTGATTAGCCAGAAACCGGTCCCAGGATGCTTGTTTCCGCTCCAGATAAGACATGGCTTTTCAGTTCTGGCTAGACTGTTTCCATGAGGCACAGGGTTAGACTGATTTGTATTTGGCCATGTCTGATCTGGGGTGGAGGATTGAGCTAAAGAATCATGATGGATTAAACCCAAATCAGTTGACTGCGGGTGAGTGCTTGCAATGTTCAACACTCCGTCCATCATCCCCTTTGGTTTTGCTTCGTTCGCCCAAAGTTGGCAGGGTATGCCCAGACGTGGGTCCCCTGTAGACTTTGCCACCATTTTCTAGCTGATGACGGCTGATTAGCCAGAAACCGGTCCCAGGATGCTTGTTTACGGTTGTCAGGGCACACAGGAGATTCCCCTTCACAGCCCTGTTGTGGCCCTTACATCTGCCCCTTCTCCACTACATTCCAACCTCAAGGCTTGTTATGCCTGGAGTTGGTGAGTGTGCTGACGACGTTGGACATCTAAGTTTGCCTCCAGCACACCCGCCGTTTAATGGTCTAGTCTTTAGCCTCCCTGTTTTAGAAACTCAGGCGAAGCATGCACCAAGGATCTATGGCGCACTTCACCAAGAGCTTACCTGGGTTCAGACCTACCTTCAAGTTGTCGTAGAAAAGTTAGTCAGGAGCCGTCTTGGGTGGTGTTGGTTCTTCGGCGTTGGGTTTCCTAAAACAAAGAAGACCTCTGGTTAGTGGTTTCTAATGTGCATGCCCCCGAAATTCTGTAAACAGTGTGCAAGTCTAAAGGAGCAGTGTCTCAAGTTTGAGTTATTGTAAAAAAATCCAATAGGAGAAAGGTTGTACAGGAACTATAGCGGCTTAGGCAGTTTGCTATAGATCCACACTAGTGTCAATATTTGAGAACTTGACCCCGCTGGATATTCTTAAAATTTCTGGCAATTTAAAAAGAACCTAGTCATGTGTATGAACTGTATCACACTGTATAGTGCTGGTTGTCAGTTTGAAGAAGACAAACAGAGTTAGTCTTTCATACGGTGTTTTTGAGAATTATCACCGAACATTGACATTTCTTTCTGGAGGCTTGAGGAAAGTAGTTGCATTTGGTATTCTAGTCCATTGACAAGAACCTTAATAGTTTAAAAGACCAATACTCGTTACAGTCCTGATTATTTAAAAAAGAAGATGATTCTGTGAGAAAGCTAGAATTAAACAAAGTAAGTCAGTGAGAGAAGCGAACATATCCCAAGTAGAAATTATAGAGAAAATACACTTACCTTATCTTTTTTCTCATTGAGAATCAGTCACAAGAATTCTGTCATCTCCTGTGAATAAAAGAAAAGAACATTCATCAATAAACATATTTACTCATTGCATTAAAAGAAGAGAGGCAAGCCCATAGAAGGTTCCTGGTAAGATAAGTTACTATAGTTGAATATACTGGAATTTATTAGCAAAATAAAAGTATAACAAAGATGCATTCATTTCCAGCACTATAAGAAGAGAAGAAGAAGAGTCAGAGAACTAAGAAGAATACGGCAAGTCTCTTCTTTATCCAATTCCCCTTTCCCCCCTTGGTACTTACCTGCAACGGATAAGTTAAACCTAGCAGGGACGTATTAAGAGGAGTATTGGGAAAAGGCTTCATTCTGCTCCTGGGTGGTTATAAGGTTACGTAGCCCCTGAAACCGGTCCAGGGAAGACATGGTTTGGCAGTTCGGGCTGGACTGTTCCCATGAGGCACAGGGTCAGACTGATTTACATATGGCCATGTCTGAACTGGGGTGGCGGAGTGAGCTAAAGAATGATGATGGAGTTAACTCAGATAAGATGACTGGGGGTGAGTGCTTGCAATGCTTAACACTCCGCCCATCATCCTCTTTGGTTTTGGTGTGTGTGAACTTGCACATGGCTGGCGGTATGTGTGAACTGGCGCTTGGCTGGGCGTGTGAGTGGACTGGCGCTTGACTGGCGGTGTGGGTGGACAGGCCCTTGGCTGGTGGTGTGCGTGGACTGGCGCTTGGCTGGTTGTTTGCGTGAACTGGCGCTTGGCTGACGGTGTGCATGTACTGGTTTTGTGGGTGGACTTGCGCTTGGATGGCAGTGTGATTGAACTGGCACTTGGCTGGCAGTGTGCGTGGATTGGGGCTTAGGTAGCGGAGTGTGTGGACTGGTGCTTGGCTGGCAGTGTGTGTGAACTGGTGCTTGGCCGGCGGTGTGTGTGAACTGCTGCTTGGCTGGCGGTATGCGTGGACTGGTACTTGACTGGCAGTGTGGGTGGACTTTTGCTTGACTGGCGGTGTGAGTGGACTGGCGCTCTGCTGGCGGTGAGTGAGTAGTGACTTGCTGCTGGTCACTACACACACTGCTAGCCAAAAACCACTCCACGCATTCCGTGAGCTGGTGTGGTTGCTGTGTCGGGAATGTGGGTTTCTGAAGGGGATGTGCCCTTGAATGGTGCTGTCTGCTAGTGTGAGTATTGTAATGTGAGGTGTTGTAATGTGAGGTGTATGAATGGCCTGTAAAGAGGTTGGTGCCTTGTCGTGGCTTTACATCTCACAAGCTGTGAGTCAATGGTTCAGTTTCTTGTCCTTGCAAATATTAACAGTGCATTTCATTTTTGTGTAATGTCTTGTTAATAAAATGTTATATACTGGACCATCACTCGCCCTGGTGCCAAATCCAACCAGTATGTGTGTGTGCTTGAGGAATAGATGGCTGTGCAGTAATCTTTGGGGAAGCTCCCCTTGCTCAAAAGCAATGCTGTCTCCTGCAGGAGGCGGGGAACTGGTGGGACCGTGGGGGCACTGGGGCTCCCCCCAGAGGCCCCAACGCAAAGGGCTGGCGCTGGAAGATGGGGTCCCCGGGGCCATAAGTGGCCCGGGGGGGGGGGGTCATGTGGCCCACCTTCATTAGAAGAAAAAAAGTAATATGTAGATGTGGGTGTGCATTGGGGGATGGGGTTCCCAAGACGAATGTAAATTAATGGAAGTAGACGGTTTAAACCAAAAAAGTGGAGTTGCGACTCTACCGCGGCTCTCATAGTAGCGCCCTAGTGTGAACACGATGGGTGCGCTGCTCTCAGCACGTCTCACAGTGTGAACGCGATAGGTCTGTGGCTCTCAGCGTGGCCCCCTACTGTTAACACAATGGGTACGTGGTTCTCAGCACTGCCCACAGTGTGAACGCGATGAGTACGCGGCTCCGGACGTCAGGTTCAGTGCGCGACTCCAAGCAAAAATAATTAAGATATTTTTTCAAAAGGTAGGTTATGTGTTGGGTTATTGGGTGGCTCCAAAATGAGCCCTTGTTTTTATTGGGAGATTTTTGTAGCTACATGTAAGTGCCAATGCAGCGCCTTAGGTTGTTGAGAAGGAATCTGTTTCCCCGATCTGTGAATCTTACACCATCACTCCTGTATATGCCATCCATATCAGAATGCAGATTGTTGTTGTATATGGAGCCCATCCCATGGTCTCTGAGATAAGTAGAAACAACTTTATTGACATTTTTTCTAGCTTTCTCAGTCTGTGGACAGAATTGATTGGACCACTTCCATTTCTGTCTTTGGCATATGTTAGAGTATACAAAGACAGCTTGGGGGAAAAGCAACATCAATTCTGCAAATGTGTCCTTCATTAGCATTTCCAGACCTACCCCAGTCAATGTGCCTAGGTCACTGCAACAACAGTGCCCAATTATGAGGTCAGGGGGTTGGAGATGTAAAAAGGTTTTAACTAAAGGCATCAATTAGTGCCACTTTAATCTTCTTTGTCCATCAATGTTCACATTTTGCAAAGCTAGATCTTTGTCAATACCTCTGTGTTCAGCATACATTTAGCAGCATGAAATATAGGTGTGTTCCACAATCCATACTCTAAGCATCTTGTAGGGAAGTATGGATGCACTGAAAAGATGTCTGTAGCTGAAGTAGGCAGTTGGTACAATGAGAGGTATCTAAAATTGTGGACAAGATGCAGTTTATAAAAAGAAGAGAAATGATTGGCTTTTTAAGAACATTGTGCAGTGAAAAATAGGGTGCATGATTCTGTCTTTAAAAATCATGTCTCTTATTGGTTTGTAAAAATATGTTTGAAAGGTACATTAGATATGATAAGCTCATATTTTGGAAATAACCACACCTGTGGTTTATGTTTGCAACATTGTGTGATGAACTTGAAAATATGCTGAAATTGTGACCTGGGAGTTCAGTTGAGTGTCCCATGAACTGTTAATATGAAAACAGGCATTATGCAGAATGGGGGTAGGGTTGAAAGTTAACTGTGGCATTCAAATGCGAATTTGCTGTCAATATAAAGTAATATGCTATTACAGTGAGATTTTCCAACTCAGTGCTATTCTTAGAAGTGGTGTGTTATTAAAAAAAGAGGAGAACTAGTTGAAATATATTTTTGAATTCCTGTATAGATTTGCGGTGCCATCGCTTACGGTGCACTGCGGAGTCGCGACTCCAAAAAATTCCAGAAGCAGTTTGGGTTCATTTAGAAGTCAGTTGGCAAGGGTTGATATGTGTAACCAATAAAAATGTGTTTTTGAATTTGAAATATTCTGGGTAGCAATGTGATTTGTTATTTAAATTTTTTGTATTTGTGGAGAAAGAGAGGGAAACCTTGCCATAACTGGTTTTTCTCTGCTGCGAGAAGTGCAATACATTGATTGTGTGCATAAGAAAATCCTTTCTGAGTTTCTGATATTTTATATTCTACAAATCAATTTGAAAGGTAAGTCATACATTTGTGAGGAGTATTATGAATTAGCTTTGTTTTTAAAGGTGAAATATGAATCATGAACTTTGAAATTTGACATATATTATTAAATGTAGAAATGTATATTTTAGTTTGTTGTAAAGAATTCAAAAGTTGTTTAATATAGATTCTGTATAGTATTATGTGTATTTTGCGATATGTAATTACTGTTTATGGTACTTTGCTTCAGTGTGTGTATATGTACATTTGTAGTATACCGCATAATTGTAGGTGTCCCTTTCAAATTGGAAGTGCATATGATGAGTTAAGGTATTACTAATTAAACTAGTTTTTATAAGTCTCTAGAGAGGTACAGTTGAAATATGTCACATCATTTTTGGTGTTTGGTTCAAATTTGAAGTTTGTTCTGTGAATTTATGAGGTGTACATAGTGTTGTGGTACAGACATACTCATGCAATATTTTCAGGAATATGGTGAGACATATTGCAGCATTATGTGAACAGTTCCTGCTTTCTATTTGGCTAGGTGTAACATTATAAGCAGTTGTAGAATGGTAAAGCAGCAGCACAAAATCTGTCAGACATTATCCTGGCACTCATGGAATCACTAGCCATTTCCTGTGTACTTGTGTATTCCCCCAGACATAATTCTGCAATCATACATTCATCAATGCATCAGCTATACACTGGTTCAATCACCCAGTCACTACCCTGTAAGGATATATGCACGTTTCCAATCACTTAGCAGTGCCTATGCACTACCTTTTAACTTCTCCAATCACTGAAGCACTCTCACCTTGTTCGTCCAAACACCCAGGCACTACCCTTGTTCTCATGCAATCACCCAGGCAACACCACTGCACTCCTTCGATCATCCAGCCACTACTGCTGAAATCCTTTGATCACACAGTCACTACCTAAGCACTTATAAAATTACCTTGCTACTATGTTTGCACTCCTGAAATCCCCCAGACATTACCTGTGCACTCATGGAATCACCAGACATCACCTGTGTATTCCTCTAACCACCAGACATTACGTTTGCAATCATGCAATGCATTAGCTATACACTGGTTCAGTCACCCAGACACTACCCTTGCACTCCTCCAATCACCCTGTGAGAATCTATGCACTACTCTAATCACTTACCCAGTATCTATGCACTACTTTTACACTTCCACAATCACTGAACCACTACCACAGTACTTATCCAATCACCCAGGTACTACACTTGTTCTCATGCAATCACGCGGGCACTACAACTGTACTCCTGTAACCACCCAGCCTATAGTACTGAAGTCTTTCGATCACACAGCCACTACCTAAGCACTTACAAAATCACACAGGCACTACTTTTGCAGTCATTAAATTGACCAGACATTATCTGTGCACTTATGGAATCTACAGGCATTAACTATGTATTCTTCTATTCCCCAGACATTACTTCTGTAATCATACAATCATCAATGCATTAACTATACACTGGTTCAATCACCCAAAAACTACCCTTGAACTCCTCCAATAACCCGTCAGGATCTATGCACTCTTCCAATTTCTTGGCCAGTGCTTTTGTACTACCTTTACACTTCTCCAATCACTGAAGACCTACCACAGTATTTCTCCAGTCACCCAGGTACTACCCTTGTTCTCATGAATCACCCAGGCAATACCACTGCACTCCTACAAACATCCAGCCACTACTGTGGAAGTCCTTCGATCAAATGGCCACTACCTAAGCACTTATTAAATCACCCAGGCACTACTTTTGCACTCCTGAAGTTCCCCAGACATTACCTGTGCACTCATGGAATCATCAGACATTACCTATGTATTCCTCTAATCCCCAGACATTACTTCTGTAATCATGTAATCATCAATGCATTAGCTATACACTGGTTCAATCACCCAGACACTACCCTTGAACTCCTCCAATCATCCTGTCAGGATCTATGTCCTCTTCCAATCACTCAGCCAGTGCCTATGCACTATCTTTACACTTCTTGAATCACTGAACCACTACCACAGTGCTTCTCCAATCACCCAGGCACTACCCTTGTTCTCATGCAATCACATAGGCACTACCACTGCACTCCTTCGATCACCCAGCCACTACTGATGAAATCTGAGATCACACAGCCTCTACCTAAGCAGTTAATAAACCAACGAGGCACTACTTTTGCACTTTTGAAATCCCCCAGACATTACCTGTGCACTCATGGAAAGAACAGGCATTAACTGTATATTCCTCCATTATCAATAACCCAGACACTACCCTTGACATCCTCCAATCACTCCGTAAGGATCAATGCACTCTTCCAATCACTTAGCCAGTGTCTATGCACTACCCTTATACTTTTCTAATCACTGAAGCACTACCACAGTACTCCCCAATCACCCAGGCCCTACCCTTGTTCTCATGCAATCACCCAGGCAATACCACTCCTCTCCTTTGATCATCCAGCCACTACAGCTGAAGTCCTTTGATCACACAGCCACCACCTTAAAACACCCAGGCACTACTTTTGCACTCCAGAAATCCCCCAGCTATTACCTGGGTACTCATGGAATCGCCAGATGTTATCTATGTATTACTCTAATCCCCTGACATTACTTCAATGCATTAGCTAAACAGTAGTTCAATCACCCAGGCACTACCCTTGCACTCCTCCAATCACCCTGCCAGGATCTATGCACTCTTCCAATCACTTAGCCAGTGCCTATGCACTACCTTTACACTTCTCCAATCACTGAAGCACTACCACAGTATTTCTCCAATCACCCAGGCACTACCCTTGTTGTCATGCAATCACCCACGCAATACCACTGCACTCCTTCCATCACCCAGCCTCTACTACCTAAGTCATTCGATCAAACAGCCACTACCTAAGCACCTATAAAATCACACATACACTACTTTTGCACTCCTGAATTCCCCCAGACACTACCTGTGCACTCATGGAATCATCCGACATTACCTATGTATTCCTCTAATCCACGGACATTACTTCTGTAATCATGCAATCATCAATGCGTTGGCTATACACTGGTTCAGTCACCGAGACACGACCCTTGCACTCCATCAATCATCCTGTCAGGATCTATGCCCTCTTCCAATCACTTAGCCAGTGCCTATGCACTACCTTTATACTTCTCTAATCACTGAAGCACTACCACAGTACTTCTCCAATCACCTAGGCACTACCCTCGTTCTCATGCAATCTCCCAGGCAATACCACTGCACTCCTTCGATCATCCAGCCACTACTGATGAAGTTCTTCAATCACACAGCCACTACCTAAGCACTTATTAAATCACCCTGGTACTACTTTTGCACTCCTGAAATCCCCCAGATATTACTTGTGCACTCATGGAATACCCAGACATTACCTATGTATTCTTTTAATCCCCAGACATTACTTCTGTAATCATGCAATCATCAATGCATTAGCTATACACTGCTTTAATCACACAGACACTACCCTTGCACTCCTCCAATCATCCTGTAAGGATCTATGCCCTCTTCCAATCACTTAGCCAGGGCCTATGCTCTATCTTTACACTTCTCGAATCACTGAACCACTACCGCAGCACGTCTCCAATCAATCAGGCATTACCCATGTTCTCATGTAATCACGTAGGCACAACCACTTCATTCCTTTGATCACCCAGCCACTACTGCTGAAGTCATTCGATAATACAGTCACTACCTAAGCACTTATTAAATCAACAGGGCTCTAATTTTGCACTCCAGACATCCCCCAGACATTACCTGTGCACTCATGGAATCAACAGGCATTGACTATATATTCCTCTTATCCCCAGAAATTACCTCTGTAATCATTCAATCATCAACACATTAGCTAGACACTGGTTCAGTCACCCAAACACTACCCTTGCAGTCCTCCAATGAACCTGTCAGGATTTATGCACTCCTCTAATCACTTATCCAGTGCCTATGCACTACCTTTATACTTATGTGATCACTGCAACACTACCACAGTACTTCTCTAATCACCCAGACACTACCCATGTTCTCATGCAATTACCCAGGCAATTCCACTGAACTCTTTCGATCATCCAGCCAATACCTAAGCATTGATTAAATCACCCAGACACTACTTTAGCACTCCTGAAAACCCCCAGACATTACCTGTGCACTCATGGAATCACCAGACATAACCTATGTATTTCTCTAATCCCCAGACATTACTTTTGCAATCATCAATGGATTAGCCGTACACTGTTTCAATCACCAAGGTACTACAATTGCAATCCTCCAATCACCCTGTCAGGTTACATGCACTCTTTCAATCACTTAGCCAGTGCGTATGCACTACCTTTACACATCTCCAATCACTGAAGCACTAGCACAGTATTTCTCTAATCACCCAGGGACTAGCTTTGTTTTCATGCAATCACCGAGGCACTTTCACTGCACTTCTTTGATCACCTGTGCACTCACGGAATTAATGTATTAGCTATACACTGGTTCAATCACCCAGATAGTGTCTTTGCACCCCTGCAATCAATCATGGCAAAAGTTAGGCTATTGAGCCTAAAAATGTAACGGAAAATTGTACAACATATTGTGAAAATTACATGTGGATAAGTTTTTTTTACATTGAATGTATTTGTATATTTATACATGGGAATGTATAAAATTATTTTAATTATATTAAATAGTTTTAAAATAAATTATGTTTCTACAGATATTTTGCATAAATATTAATACAGAATTACAATGACAAAAAAAGAGCAAAGGAATGAGAAAAAAAAACAAAGCATGTCTAAAGGTCTAAAGAAAAGCGAAAAAGAGAAATTAGATCAACTACAACATGGACAGTTAAAGAAAAACTCTTATGGTAAGATTGCTAAACAATTTGTAAAAAAAAAGTTTTAAAAAGTGTAACAAATTCTGAAAATAAGAAGAGAAAGACAAAAGAAGTACAGTGAAACAAAAAGAAAGCAAAAATGTACAGAAAAGTGCAAAATCAGATTCTCAGAAAAGAAATATGTTGAAAGGAGGAAGAAACTATTTTTAGAGATTCGAAAAAGATTGAATAAAAATAAGTACTACAAAATGTGTTAAAAAATGTAAAAAATACAATAACAGATGAGCATTTTACAGATAAAAAAGGGGATTGTTAGTGTCATTGAGAAAGCATTTGAATTGAAAAGAACATTGTTTAGCTCAGTTTTAAACAGATCAAAAACTTTAAAGACAATAATGCAGTCTATGAAGGACAAATGTAAAAGAAAAAGAATATTTTGATAGAACTAACTTTTGTAAAACATTTTCTGGAGAATGCAATCATACTACTAGTATGGAATCTTTGTTAATGAAGAATGCTATTTTAAAAAAAAACATTAGTTCACACTGTTGATACCTGTGGTCGTTGTTACAAACTTAAAAATGGTTGTCCAATTGAAAAAGAAAAGATGGTTCCTAGAAATGTGGAAGAAGTAATAGCTGAGGAAGTTAAAGGGAGATGTACACAGGCTCCAGTGTGTATATGGGATTGTAGTAGTATTTGTAGTATACAACAGGAATCTATTGATATATTACTAAAGAGAATATGGGAAAAAACTGTAAAACAGAAGATTAAGGTAGTACAAGAACTGGATCCTTGCAAAGTGAGAAAATATACAGAGCTGCAAGTTCATTCTCTGGCTTGTCTTTTTAAGAAAGTGTGTCAAGTCGTTCTCATCATTTAAGAATGTTAGCAGTACATGTCATGAAAACGTAATCATTGCCTGAATCTCCTAGATTAATGAGTTGGTACATTGTCCGTTTACTATGGATTATTGGTTTAAGAAATGCTTGTTAGTTATTACACAAATTGGTTGGGACAATGCTTTTTGAACCAAGAGCACTGTTGCTCCGTTATGCAAATCCGTGAGAACACGTTGGGCAGGTGCGCTGAACTGTCATTGCTCCACACGTGCACAAAAGCCTATAAAAGTCTTGCCGGCTGAAGACTGAACACTTCGCTTCTTGGGCAGACAAGCGTCACTTCAAGAGCTCAGCCTTTCCTCGCTTCCAGCCCCGCCCACTGGCTTCGTCTCTCCCGCTTCTCATCGGAGATTCGGCAAGCCTGCACCACTCACCTGATTCTCTTCCTCGGACCCTGCGGCCTCCGGCGGTCTTCCTTCGGAGTTGTTCTTTCCTTGGCTCCCCGGCTCCTTTTCCAGCTCAGGACACCACGACTCGGCAGACTTCCGGTTCCGCCGGACCGGTTGGTCCTGAACTTCCTTGGTCCCCCGATTTTAAGGTTCCTACTAGCAACAAACAAGTAAGACTATTTTGAGCGCTATTACGCCGGGAACATCGGGGTAAGAAACAAACCTTGACAAAACCAATTGAAAAGAACTATTGTAAAGACTCGAACAAACTTGGTCAAAACAACAATCGTGCAATTGTTTTCTTGTGTATCTAAAAAATGAACTATTTAGTGTTTATTCCTAGTAATGTTAGAGTGCTTAGCAGTGAATTTAACTGCGTTTCCAGTTGAGCAGCCAACCTGTGAATTTCCTTAACTCATTGTATACCTGTGGGTTGTTCGGGGGTTCTGTGTTCTCTCTTGTTTTTAGTTTACAGAACCAGTTACCATCTCCTGCATATTTGTGCAAGGTAAGACAGAGTTAATGCATGTTGAAAGTTTGATTTGTGTGCAAACTAACCAGTTGGGGACAAGTTGGGAATTAAAGGCCAAATCTGAGAAAGCAAGTCATTCACTGAATTTATTATTGTTTCAAGGTGATATAGCAAATGCAATTATAAGAAATAATCTAGAGCTTGCACCTTGAAGTTGAGATTGGGCTTACCTCTCTAATGGTATGTATGTCAGAAGTGTAGAGGTTATACTCTCAGAGAGTAAGAGTATAGCTGATGTTAACTGTCACTTTTCTGTGTATCAATCATCCAACAGTATCAGTGATTACTAAACTGTCCCGAGAAGCCCGGTACACTTCAGGAGAGACTAACAGGTATCTCAAGAAGAGATCCTGTGTTGTGTTTCTCTCTCTCTCACTTTCCCATCCCCACCCACCTCCCCTTTCCGTCCCCTCATCCCTTTCTCTTTAGGGGCCAACTGGTTGTGTCAAGTGTCTAATTCCTTGCTACACTAGTTGGTTCTTGGAGGTATTGGGATTGGTCATCTTCAAGACGGAAACATCTGGACTCTTGCAGTGGCACCCCTGACAGTACATCATTCCCAAATGCGGAAGTTAGTAAGAAGATTATACTGTGTGAAAAGTTCTGCATTATGTCTAAATGAAATTTACACAGCTCTTTTGCATGGTTCAGTGTTGGATGTAAAAAAAGTTTGTTATAATATAGAGTTACGGTTCTTTGCTGGTCAAGAGGAGGGTAGAAAAAGTGAGAGTTTGATAAGTGTAGGTGTTTAAGAAGGGATGGACTATACTACTGTTGTGAAGTTTGAAAAATAAATAAGAAAGTTTAAAATAGTTTCTGGTGAAAATCCCAACTATGTTTGTATTTGTTGCTGACGTACTCACGACAAAATTCAAAGTAGGAATGTAGATGTGTTTTTAAAAAGTGAAAAAGAAAACAATAATAAATGGAGGGAATTTGCTGCCTGTTTCTTTGGGGAAGGTTGTTTTGTGTTGAGTACTGTACAATATATTTGTAAATATTGTTTAAATAAATTAGAAGAGAACAAAATGCTAGCTAGAGCTGTCCATAATGTCCAAGAATTAGTAGCTATACCTCCAGAACTTAAAGATTTAAATTCAAATGAGACCATCCTTATTCAATCTGTGCAACCGTTTCAGTCTACAATTCATATGGAGCCCTAAAACAGGTAAGCTGCCTCCAACACATCTACAAAGAGGTTTAAAAGGAAGAGTTGTGTATTTACCTTTAGATTTTAAGAAAAAAGTTGAAACTGTTGGTGTAGAAAGAGAGGAAAGTGAACCTGTAGCCATTCTTGTTAATGGTGTACCTACAAAGTGTAGGAAAATATGGCAAGAGTTAGTAGATGTCACCAAAGTCCAAAAGGCTACATTATATCTGGTGCAAAATAATATTTAATATTAAACTGGAAATGTAGAAGATGAAGAAAAAAGTTTAGAAGATGAAACAGACTTTTCACATGTACAAATAGTAAGAGTGGAGTTGTCCAGAAAAGAAACGTTTACGAACATTACACTATACACCCTCTTCATTCAAAAGTAGTGATAGGACACAGTATTGAGTTGTTTTCGATGAAAAAAGCAAAAGGAACTCCTATGAGTGTATGGGAGAAAAGTTTGGAAGCTCATTGTTTTCCACAACTGTTCCCTTCTGGAAAAGGTGGGTGATATGATGAACGACCAGTTCAGATTCCAGCTTTTGAATATCATACTTTACGACTGTACTCAGAAGATCCAAGATTTAAACAGTGTATTCCATATTTGTTTAATGTTTTATTTGAAAATCACCTCTCTGCACTTTCATATGCAGTGAATCACATATTAAAAACAAGAATTCAGTTTTCAGATGTTTCTGAAAAGCAATTCATAGACAAAGTAGAAGAAAGAGATGAACAATTAGAAACACAGTTAATTTATTTGATGGCATGTCAACGTGGTACTAATGAATATTGGTATCGACGTCTTGGGGAACTGAAATGTATGTTAAGGAATTTAGGAACCCCTATGTGGTTTGTTATACTTAGCTGTGCTGAGTACGCATGGGATGATCTACTTCACTTTATATGTGAAGCAAATTCAAGTATAAAAAATATTGAATTGACGACAGCTAAAGAACTGTGTTCCTTGGATACTGTAGATGTGTGCAGATATTTTAATCATAGGTTTGAAGCTATGATGTCTTTCATCTGTAATTAAAAAAATCCACCTATTGGCAAAGTTATTGATTTCTTTTGGAGAAAGGAATACCAAGCTAGATGCACACCTCATATTCATATGCTGTTATGGATCATGAATGCACCAACATTTGGAACTGACACTGATGAGACTGTTCTGTCTTTCAGCGAACAACATCTTACCTGTACGATACCAAAAGAAAAAGCAGAAAACAACTTGAGACAGCAAGTTGTACAGTTTCAAAATCATCGATGTGGAAAATATTGTCGACGGAAATACTAGCAAACATTTTACACAAAATGTCATTTTGTATATCCTTGTCCAGTAATTTCTAAAGGAAGAGTGAACAGTTTTATGTCAGCAGTGAGGCATACTATCACTCAAAAATCACCAACAAATACTTATAACATAAAAATAACAGAAGAATAAAAGTATATTAATGATTACAATCCAGTGATTTTGACAATGTGAAAAACACATATGGATATACAGTATGTTGCACATAACTCAATTATTTTTGCTTGCTATGTTACATCATATATAACCAAACCTGAAAGGACAGAATTGAAAGAGATGTGGGAAGACATTTTACAAGAGAAGACACTTAGCAAAAAATTGCACAGCTTCAGCTTGAAGATGCTTTCACATCAAGCAATTGGATCCTACGAATGTTCGGATCGATTGACATCTGCAAGTTTATATCCAGAGTCAAGAGGAATCATTTGGATAATTCAAGGTCTTGCTGCAACATGAGATCGAGTTTTGAAATCTGTACAGTACAAGCAATTGAATACTTAACATTAAATGAACCAGAAAGTACAGATATTCTTAAAACAAATATGTTGGATACATACTATCCAAATAGAAGTCCACATCTGGAGAAGATATGTCTATATGAAGTACTACAACATTACAGCTTTAAGAACACTCAGTTGCAATACTCCAGATAAAAGGGAGTTTTCTTTTTAGCTCTTTTGCAACTCTTCAAACCTTGGCGGACTGAAATGGAATTACTTTGAGATTTTGAGTGCTATAAAGATTCTTTCAATATATGTAGGCTGTGGGGTTTTAGGTTTAAACCTATAATAAGTGATAAAACCCCACTGAAAGAAAAATAGCCCTCACCGGTGAAAACATATAAACACTGAAAAAACACCTGGACAACCACAAACTAAATGCCATTCAAAGAAAGGAAAAAGAGAGTGGAAGAGTCATTTTTTTCTTCCTGAAGGGGTCAATACAATGTAACTTTGTTATACAGGCTAGCAGAAAGAAAGACTGGCTAACATTATTCTGCTTGAGCTTTGTTCTTTAGGGATGCCACTAAAATATTGTTTCTTCTTCCTTTTACTTTTTCAGTTTTGTGGCCTTTGGTCTAAAGATGCAGGGTTTAATTTCATGTTTTAGATCTAGTTTAATTATTTTATAAACAATAGAGAATCGGGAAATATCAAACTCATATTTGATATTTTGGCTGCATTTGATTCTTTCACTGATAGGTAAAATGGCTGGTTTTATAAACATCTTTTCTAATATGTGGCATCACATTTAGCCACCGGATGGGTAAAAACCCTTAATACATCAGACCATAGTTTCTAGTGGGTCAGTATTGATAGTAGGTGAATTGCCAACACCTCAGGCTTTAAACATTCAATGCAAGGTATAGTGACAAGTATATATATTACCAAGCATCTGGGATAGTGGTGAAAACATGACACCAGACTTTTGGAAAGCATGGAACACAGTGTCACTTGTAATGCTCTGCAAAAAAGGTTCTTTCCAAGTTCAACAAAGATTGGAGTGATATTGTTTGCATTTGCAGTGATGACCTGTCAAAATTGAGCTAAAGTGATTCCCTGTAGTAGATCCTTGCCACTTGTTAGATGGTATGCTGAAAGCATCTTTACAATCTTAAGAGTTAATGAGGGATGCTATTGACTTTTTAGTCCATTCTGGTGCACTGTTTTCTTATGCAAGGAACTAAAACGCAAATATTTATCATTTTGTGCTTTACGTGGCATCAAAGAAAGAGTCATCCCAACTGTGTCCCTTAGCTGATGGTTCTCAGCCCAATGGGCTAAGAATGCTGAGAGGGCCTTTTCACAGAAGTTTACATGGGAAGGAAAGAGTGAGCGCACATGACCCAAAGACTCACTGAAGAAGTATTGTATGGTGTACTACAACAGGATTAATTTGCAAAAATCTATTTGGACCTCATATACACTATAAGTACACTGTCTATATACCATGTTCTTTCAGTGTATAAAGCAATCAATAATAAAAGTAAAACGTTCCATAAACACCGGAAAAACACTTTTTCTGTTATTTTTAGTGGCGCAAAAATGTGTAACCACTGATAACAACTGTTTTTTAAGATATTGAAATGACTGAAAAAACTCCACCAGAATTTACCAAAAATAGAAACTGAAAACAGGAAAGCCTAAATATATGTAAAGATAGTATTGAATGTACATGTTTTCCAAATTATCGCCAAATGTTGAACGAAGAGATTAATCATGAAAGTACTATTGCAGTTGAAATAGCTAGAGACAGTGCGGGAGCACGTCTCCTCGAGCAAGACACTGGTGGAGTATGGACTCATTCAGAGTCTTCCCATCATATAAGTTTTTAAGAAATGACCGCTGGTCTCTATGCCTTAATGAGTTTCAGACACTCACTTCAGGGCAGATCCGTTCTTATGAAAATGGACAACGTGTCTGCAGTCTCTTATATCAACCGACTCGGTGGTACGAAGTCAGCGGACCTATCAGATCTGGCCAAGAAACTCTGGATGTTCTGTCTGGAAAACAAGATTTCTTTGAGGGCGGAATATCTTCCAGGAAACACAATATCTCAACAGATTGGAACTCGAGATTCCTTCAAGATTTCAGCGATTGGAAACTCGATGTGACAATTTTCAATTCCCTGAACAATTTCTGGGGTCCTTTCGACGTGGACCTTTTTGCCAGCCGGTTGACCTTCCAACTCCCTCAGTATTTCAGTTGGATGCCAGACCCGGGTGCTCTGTGGGTGAACGCTTTTCTCCAGCCTTGGGCTCCTCTTCGCCCTTACGCATTTCCCCCATTTGCAAGGATCCAAAGGGTTCTGCAGAAAGTGAGACAGGAACAGTGCTCTCTTGTCCTGATAACTCTTTTATGCCCGTCTCAAGCATGGTTCCCAACAACTCTTGAGCTTTCTTGCAACGTCCCCTTCCTGATTACCGCAACTCAGGGCCTCCTCATAAACGTAAACGGAGAAGATCATCACCTGGTTCTTTCAGGGAGTTTGAAACTTCTGGCCTGGAAAGTGTCAGGCAATCTAATCAATTGTCTGGACTTTCGTCGTCTGCTCTCACTCTTCTCGGAGAGTCATGGGCACCCGGAACCCATTACAGATACAGTAACATCTGGAAAAAATGGTCTGGTTGGTGCTTGGAGAGGAACTTGGATCCCGTGGACGCTCCTATCGTTAATATAGTTAATTTTTGGGTGGAACTCTTTGACAACTGTCTCTTGTATAGATGAGTTAATTGTTTTAGATCTGCAATTTCAGAGCGACATTCTCTCGTCAATGGTAAGACTGTAGGTAAGAATGTTATCATTTGTAGAGTTCTTAAAAGCATTAGGCTTAAGAGGCCTCCTCGCCCTAAATACCAATCTGTTTGGGATGTTAAACTTCTGCTTGACCTTTTTTCAATTCTCTTCTTAACAGGAAATGTCTCTCAATCAAGCTTGCCTCTCTTCTGTGTCTAGTTTCTTGTCTCAGAGTTTCAGATGTCAAAGCTCTGGACATCTCTAATAGATGTTATGACATGTTTGGTGTAAAATTTGAAATCTTTAGGAGAACTGAAACCATGTCTGACTTTATCTTTTACCCACGTTTTGATTCTTGCAAAAAAACTCTGTGTGGTTGATTGCATGAAGGAATACGATTCCAGGATGTCAAATCTTCGTCCTCCTGATGCAAACCAACTTCTTGTTTCCTATGTTAAACCCTTTAAACCCATTTCTTCTTGCTCTTTTGCTAGGTGGGTTGAATTAGCTATGAACTTTGCTGTATTGACCTGTCTAAATTCCAGGCTCATTCTCTGAGAAGCGCAATGGCAAGCAAGTCATACTGGTCTGGTGGTAAGTTGGATGCTATCCTTAAGTCTGCTGATTGGTCTAATGCTTCTACCTTTACCCATCATTATTGTAAACCAATTGAACATGTTTCTGACATTGTTATCCAAGGCTACCAACTGGAAAGGGGCGACCATTCGGTCCCCCCGAACGTATGGCGGAGTACCACGATCCCCCCGGGAAGCCATCTTGGGAGGGAGGCGAGTCTCGGCTGGTATGCCCGAAGCGGCGTAGCCGGGGCGCGCTCTTTTCCCGCCCTGGAGTGGGCTGGCCTAGACACTGACGCGGCCGGCCACGCCCTTTGGGGCAGGCAGGGGCGGGTTTACGCCCGCCCTGAAGACGGATAAAAGGAGCAACAAGCCAAGAAAGCATCCTCTTGTTCAGGTGCTCTAAAGCTGCACCTCCTCGCTGCACGTGAGCTCGAGACGGAACGAAGAGCCAATTTTGAACGTGGTAATCTTTCTTTTTGTCTTACAGATACTCTGTCGGAGAATGCCTAAGAAAGTCGGAAAGCGAATGACTACCGACCAGATGCTGCGTGTACTCATGAAAGAAGTGACCGATCTGAAGAAGCGGATGGCGGATAGAGACGGGGAAGGGGGACCGAAACGACCTTTGGCAGGAGCTGCTCCGGGAGGAAAAGGCAAGAGGCCCAGAAGGGGAGCAGCTGGGGGGGACATCCCGGTTCCCTGTACCCCACTCGAAGAGCCAACTCCGGTGCCGGCAGAGGGGAATCCGATTCCCGTGGTGATCACCCCCGTGTCTGGGGGGGATATGCCGCCCGAGCTGGCAGCACAATTAGCAGCGTGGTTGGGGAAAGATAGCGAGGGCGCCACGGCTGACGACGCACGGGTGTTGATGAAGCAACTGCGTGAAACGAGGGAGGCGGCGAAGGCATCATCGCCAGTTATCACGCCGGCTGCGGCAGTAGAAAAACCACCAGGAACAGGTCCAGCCGCAGATACTGCTTCAGGTTCAGGTAAGCGGCCATTGCCGATTGCGAGGGATGAGTCTGCACCTTCACGAAGGGAAAAGTTGGGTCAACATGTCCCTCTGGCTATTAAGGAGAAGATATGGGCAAATGAGTATGTAAACATCTTCTCGTTGCTTACCGATCATTATGAGATGGAGCATGTTAAGAGCCAAAAGGAGCTCATGCATCCGAGTGTTTGGCGCGCAAAGATGGCCGCCTTTAAAGTTGATGAAAACATTGGCACTTGGGGGAAGGCGTGGGGAATTTTTACCTCCATCATGGGCGAACGTAGACCCGAGTTGCTGTCCGAATTGCCGATATACCAGACACGGATCATGGAATATTCCGTATCATATGGGGGCAATCAGTGGTTCTGTTACGATAATATTTTTAGAAAAGCAAAGGAACATGATAAAAACTTAACTTGGGATTGTTACGATTCTGTTTCATGGTCAAAAATGGAGAGTACTGGTATGTTAAAAGTACCATTAGTAGGGAGTAGCGGGGGTGAATCCTCCCGCCAATATGTCGGGACCCCCTTTCGATCAAGTACAGGTAACGAATACAACTCGAGGCCGAACGGCAACACAGGTAAAAGGGGGATTTGTTGGAACTTCAACAGAGGTAAATGTACGAGGCCCCAGGGGTCATGTAAATTCCGTCACGAATGTGGAGGGTGTGGGCAGCCATCCCATCCGGAGTCCATGTGCAGAGCCAAAACGGGTGATAACGGGGGGAGAGGAGGCGCCAAACAGGTCTAAAATAGTCCGAGGGGCGCCTTTACCTACTCCGGTTGATACCATGGCAATGATTCCTTGGCTCAGCGAATACCCGGATCACGCCTCCGCTGGGGTGTTGCGGAACGGGTTTTCATATGGTTTCCGCATCCCAGTGGGGGAGTTTCAGGGTGTAAGACAATGTAAAAATCAAATATCGGTCTTGCAACATACGACCGTGGTACAGGAAAAGATTGTGAAAGAGGTTACTCGAGGTCGAGTCGCCGGTCCATTTGATGAGCCACCGTGTGCTAACTTTGTTTGTTCTCCTTTGGGGGTGGTCCCTAAGAAGGACCCGGGTGAGTTCCGACTGATACATAATTTATCAGCCCCACGTGGTCTGTCCGTAAATGATGCAATAGACCCGGATGTGTGTTCGGTGCGGTACGCATCTTTCGATGAGGCCGTGGCCATGTTGAATCGCCTAGGGCCCGGGGCGCTGATGGCAAAGTCAGATATTGAGTCAGCGTTCCGGTTGCTCCCGGTATACCCAGACGATCAGCGTCTCCTTGGTTTCATGTTTCAGGGTCAGTATTACATGGATAGATGTATGCCAATGGGTTGCTCTATTTCTTGTGCATATTTTGAACAGTTCAGTTGTTTTCTGCAATGGGTCTTCACAAAGAAGACAGGTTTACAGCATGTCATGCATTATCTCGATGATTTTTTGTTTCTGGGGGCGGCCGGGGGTCCGGAATGTGGACAGGCTTTGAATGAATTTTGTACTTTAATGAAGCATTTCGGTGTGCCATTGGCACCAGGTAAGACTGTGGGTCCCTCGACTTGCCTCGAGTTCCTGGGGATCGAACTCGACTCTGTGGAAGGTTGTTTTAGATTACCTAAAGAGAAGGTGATAAGATTCAGGGCTGCCCTGGAAGCTTGTATTAGCGAGTCCAAGGTCAGGCTGCATCAGTTGCAACAATTGGTGGGACAGCTGAATTTTGCCCTGAGAGTCATGCCGATGGCCCGCCCCTTTTCCCGCTCGATCGCTCAAGCCATGGTCGGCCTGAAGGAGGGTCATCATCGCACACGGTTATCGGCGGAGGTTCGTCAGGACATGCGCATTTGGTTGGCATTCCTGGCGGATTTCAATGGTCGAATTGTCTGGAACAAACCGGCGGTGTCCTCCGAGGAGCTGGGGTTGTGGACAGATTCGGCAGGGAGCACTGGTTTTGGTGCCATATTCGGCACACGATGGACGGCTCAAAAATGGCCGTTATGGTGGCATGAGTGTGGACTGACAAGTAACATTGCCTTTTTGGAACTTTTTCCCATTCTTGTGGCCCTGAAAACTTGGCCCGAAGGGTTCAGAGATCACTCTGTGGTGTTTTGGTCAGATAACATGACCGTGGTTGAGTGTATCAACAGCCAGGCAGCACGATGCAAATGGATTCTGAGATTGCTCAAAGAAATTGTGTTATTGTGTATGCAGTTGAACGTACTATTCAAAGCAAGACATGTGCCAGGGGTAATGAATAAAGCGGCTGATGCGCTTTCTCGTTTTCGTATGCAGGCCTTCTGGGGTTTTCTGCCCACAGCGGACCCGGTGGCGGCACCCTTCCCCGAAGCTCTCTGGTCTCTCGGTGCCCCGAACTACAGAACCTCGTGGGAGAGAGTTTAGCACCCAGGACGAGGAAGGCATACCAAGGGGCGTTCCGATCCTACTGGGCCTTTGTGGGAGATGCTAGGAGGGAGCTGTGGGGCCAGGAAGAACTAGTAGTGGATTTTCTGCTGTCCTTACATCAGGCAGGCAAATCAGTGGCTACGGCCCAGAGGCATCGGGCCGCCATTTCCTTTATGGCAAGGGCTCATGGGATCCAGGACCCGACTGCGTCTTTCATTGTGCAAAAAGCGCTACGGGGGTGGCAACGCCTTGAGGGTCGCAGAGTAGATGAAAGGCGCCCGATAGGTCTGGATAGGTTGGCCTTGTTGTTATCTGTACTTCCTGCAACGTGTTCATCCCAGTATGAAGCAGTGTTATTCCGAGCCGCTTTTGTGCTAGCATTCCATGGGGCTATGCGGGTAAGCGAACTAGTGGCAAGGAACAAGCAGGATACCATGGGGGGACTGTGCCGAGAGCACGTTCGGGTCAGGGGGAGACAATGACTGTCTCATTTGTCAGGTCCAAGACCGATCAGGGTTCGATGGGGGACTGCATAATGATGCAAAGGATTCCCGGGTCGTCCATGTGCCCGGTGGGTTGCGTTGAGGAATATTTAGCGCAAAGGGTGGCATCATGGGGGGGGACCTTGTTGAGACACGCTGACGCCACCCCACTGACGAGGTTTCAGTTTCAGCGGGTGCTTGCGATGTCGATTTCTGCCGCGGGCATGAACCCCGGCGAGTTTGGGACCCATTCCTTTCGGATAGGGGCTGCTACCGAGGCTACAGCCAGGGGTCTGAATGTCGATCAAGTAAAACGTGTGGGGCGTTGGTCCTCGAATTGTTATAAAAGGTATGTGCGGTTGCACATGTTGTGAAGCTGTAATGATGTACTCACGCTTCTTGTTTTTGTTTGGTTTCAGTTACGCAAGCCTACGAGGCGGGGCGGACTGTGCAGGCGACCCAACACCGGGCCAGCGGTCAGACATCACCAGCTGCGAAAAAGGAGGTGTGGGTCGTGGGCCACTCATACGTGAGGCGTGCCGCGGACGTATTCAAAGCAGGTGACATGATTCACGTGGCTGGGGATTACGGGTACAGTGTGTCCTTCTACGGAAAGGGCGGGCTCTGTATTGACCAGTTTCGATCATTTTTCGAGGGTTTGTTAGGGCGGACAAGGTCACCGCCGTCTGTAGTCATAGTACATCTTGGGGGCAATGATTTGGTGACCACTGGTAGACGACTTCTTCTTGAGGCAATGCTTTCCACGGTAAGTTGGTTAGCAAGAAGAGTTCCAGGGTGCACAATTGCATGGTCCCATATGATCCCACGGAAAGTGTGGCGGGGGGCTCTTTCGGTCTCTGCTCTGAATCATTCAGTAAGGAAAATTAATAATAAAGTGAGTAGACTGTTCCGTTCAAGTACACTGCATTCTATTTCGCATGGTTGTATTAAAGGGGACAGTATGTATTTGGGGGATGGTGTTCATTTGTCTCGGATGGGGAACGAGTTGCTCATAGGAGACCTGATAGCTTGGTTAAAAACTTTATTACATGACCTTTAGGCAGGAGTGTTGTGGGGGGTCCGGATAGCCGGTCAACTATCCGGCCTGTGGCGGTAAGGTCATGATCGGTGAGCAGTAATTGGAAGATCCCTATGGGTGGGCGTCACCCATTACGGATGGGAGCGCTCAAGGGAGGTGGCCATTGGCCCCTCAACGGGGAGGCGGTCCCTTCTAAGGATGGGCCGCCGAAAGAAAAGGAAAGGCGGTCAAGGCCCCTTCCTGGGTAGGAGGGGCTACAGCCCCCTCCTGGGGAATTACCCGGGGCCAGGACATCTGCGACGGCAGATGTGGTAAGTGGTGTGGGGTTTGGGAGGGGGTCTACGCTACCTTCTAGATACCTCACACGAGTCCTCGGACGACCTTTAAATGGCGTCGAGTTTATTGGGGCCCCCGTCAAGTCAAGGGAAATTGGTAAATGCACTTGAGGTACACCTCTGTGCGGTCGCCCCTCACAAGTGAGGGGGATATGTCTGGTTTAGGGATCTTGACACCGGTTACGACCTTGCCGTTGGCCCTTAAACGTTAGGATGTACAATTTCAAGTTAAATGTTTTGTAGGATGTTAGTTCGGCTAGGAGAACCTTTGTATTAGAGAATATGTTAAGGTTAGCCAAACATCGCAATGTGGAAATGAAATTGTACATTAATATGAAACTGTTATTTTAATGTTTTAATTTTGTTTCATATTTTAATAAATACGGCCGGGAGGGTCACTCCCTCCCGTCTTCCAAAAGTTCAGAACCGTTTCCGGTGTCCCATCCTTGGGGATTGTGTTGAGAGGGGGTGGCGGGTATCTCAGCCATATGGAAAGGGGCGACCATTCGGTCCCCCCGAACGTATGGCAGAGTACCACGATCCCCCCGGGAAGCCATCTTGGGCGGGAGGCGAGTCTCGGCTGGTATGCCCGAAGCGGCGTAGCCGGGGCGCGCTCTTTTCCCGCCCTGGAGTGGGCTGGCCTAGACACTGACGCGGCCGGCCACGCCCTTTGGGGCAGGCAGGGGCGGGTTTACGCCCGCCCTGAAGACGGATAAAAGGAGCAACAAGCCAAGAAAGCATCCTCTTGTTCCTGTGCTCTAAAGCTGCACCTCCTCGCTGCACGTGAGCTCGAGACGGAACGAAGAGCCAATTTTGACCCACCCACCAGCCCCTGAGGACAGAAAGTGGTTTTGAATAAAGTTTGATGTGGTAACGCTAATTTTTTGCAGGTTGTGATGATTGTCGTGATAACTTTGAATATGCAATAAAGAATGGTCAAATTGTAGTTTGTTTTGCAAATAAAGTAATGATGCAATAGTGTTGATCAGTAATCATGCCTTTTAATAAGTTGTAATTGTTACTGTCTTTTAGTAGTTTAGTTTTAGTAATTTAGTTAGAATTGTCGTATTTATTTTGGTCGGGCGGTAAGGTCATGATCGGTGAGCAGTAATTGGAAGATCCCTATGGGTGGGCGTCACCCATTACGGATGGGAGCGCTCAAGGGAGGTGGCCATTGGCCCCTCAACGGGGAGGCGGTCCCTTCTAAGGATGGGCCGCCGAAAGAAAAGGAAAGGCGGTCAAGGCCCCTTCCTGGGTAGGAGGGGCTACAGCCCCCTCCTGGGGAATTTCCCGGGGCCAGGACATCTGCGACGGCAGATGTGGTAAGTGGTGTGGGGTTTGGGAGGGGGTCTACGCTACCTTCTAGATACCTCACACGAGTCCTCGGACGACCTTTAAATGGCGTCGAGTTTATTGGGGCCCCCGTCAAGTCAAGGGAAATTGGTAAATGCACTTGAGGTACACCTCTGTGCGGTCGCCCCTCACAAGTGAGGGGGATATGTCTGGTTTAGGGATCTTGACACCGGTTACGACCTTGCCGTTGGCCCTTAAACGTTAGGATGTACAATTTCAAGTTAAATGTTTTGTAGGATGTTAGTTCGGCTAGGAGAACCTTTGTATTAGAGAATATGTTAAGGTTAGCCAAACATCGCAATGTGGAAATGAAATTGTACATTAATATGAAACTGTTATTTTAATGTTTTAATTTTGTTTCATATTTTAATAAATACGGCCGGGAGGGTCACTCCCTCCCGTCTTCCAAAAGTTCAGAACCGTTTCCGGTGTCCCATCCTTGGGGATTGTGTTGAGAGGGGGTGGCGGGTATCTCAGCCATAATGCATAATGTAGCCTCCAGTCTTGTAATGAAATTGCGATTCTCCTATTAACATGTCTAGAGAATATGGATTTCATTAAAGACACGGAGGCTAACATTATCCCTCCCGTCCCTCCCTGGAGGGAAAATGAGGATTAACTTGGTTTACAATGTTTCATGCCTATTTTTTTACCTTATGTTATCCTTTTCTTATTGTGCTTCTTCTGAAGGTTACTGTATGCCTTTCTTGATTTGCTATATTTTCTTTTCAGACAATTCGAATTGATGAATCTACATGGATTTTCCAACGTTCACGAATACTTCGTTCAAGATTAAGATTTATTCTTCATTTCCAGCTTGACCTGTCGTTCGAGGCATTTAAAAGAGGCTGATCTTCTCTGGCACATGCCTTTTATGGATACTATGATGTCATTTTGTTCTAGTCTTTGTGATGTGAGCGGCTGTTTGTGAGCTGTATTAAAGGATTAATGCATTATGTTAGCCTCCGTGTCTTTAATGAAATCCAGATTCTCTGGTCATGTTAATAGGAGAATCGCAATTATCGCCAAATGTTGAACGAAGAGAATAATCATGAAAGTACTATTGCAGTTGAAATAGCTAGAGACAGTGCTCGAGATAATCAGAGTTCTGCTGCACAAAGTCAAGATCCACTAGGAGAAGCCATTCTTGAAAATGAAGCAGCAATATCAATGAGTGAAGTGGAAACGGTAATGCAACAAGCGCAACAGGACAACATTTATTTGAAAAAGTTGGAAGAACAACTGAATACTGAACAGAAAGAAATATATCCCCAAGTTACACAACAGATACAAAATGTATTACTGCATGAAAATAATGTTTGCCAATGTACATAATTTAAACCTATTCTTATGTACATCAGTGGGCAAGCTGGAACAGGGAAACGTTTCTTGATTAAATGTGTGTTAAGTTATCTACAAAAAACAACAGATTCACATTTATTTTGTGTTGTAACTGCTCCAACTGGATTAGCAGCAAACAATATCAAAGGGATTACATTCAATTGTTTACTTATGTTACCAGCAGAACATGAAAATAAGTTGGAATATCGCAAGCTATCTGGAGAAGCTTGTTTTGAAGTTTCAAGAGTACTGAAGAAAATGAAACTCATGATAATTGATGAGGTTAGCATGGTTTCAAACTCAATGCTCGCCTTTGTGCATTTAAGAGTGCAGCAGATTTTAAAAACAAATTACGATGTCTTATTTGGAGGAAAACATGTAATTGTATTTGGTGATCTACTACAACTCACACCTGTGAAAGCCCAACAAGTTTTTAAGACCCTTCTTCATGAAGACACTAAAAAATCATTGTAAAGTATTGGACATGTGAACATTTGGACTTATTTTGAATATAAAGAACTTATTGAGAACATGCGACAAGCAAATGATGAAGATTTTGGAAACATTCTTCAAAATATTAGAATTGGTATCTTAACAAATGATGGCAAAGACACTTTAGAAAGTCAGCTACTTACCAACTTGTTTCCAAAAGAAAATATTGCACCTGAAACAATCTACCAAAAAATTGCAGAAAAGAAGTATATAATTTGCCTTATGCCAACACTGGAAGAATGCTCAACATTCAATGAAGAACTGTTGAAACTGGAGAAACAAAATAATAATGAAAATGGTAGCCACTGATAAAATCGAACATGAAGGAGTAACTATTCTTCTGTCAGAGAAATTACAGTTAAAATTAGACTCTTTGGAAAAATCTATATCTAAGACTGCTGGATTGGAAAATAACTTATATGTATTTGTAAACTGCAGGGTAATATTACGGCGTAATTTAGATGTTGAGAAAGGTTTAGTAAATGGAGCAATTGAGAAAGTTATTGACTGTTTTAGTTATCTAAAAATGAGATGGAATTGAATTTTTGAAGATTAAATTTGATTAGATTGAAGAGGTTAAACAGATTGCATGTTATGGTGTTTGTTTCTTGCTTGTGTAAAATATTTGTATGTTTGTTGAAAACACTTTCCTCTTTCTTTAGTATATGCAGTGACCATTCATAAATCTCATGGTTTAAGTGAATATAGTGCTTTGGTAAATATTGGAAGTTCTGTGTTTTTAAGAGGGTATGGCATATGTTGCATTGTCTCAAGTAGGAACATTATCTGGGTTGTATTTGATTGATTCTGATTAGCAAAAAGTTAATGCAGATGTAAATTGTGTAAAAGAGTACAATAGGTTAGGAAGACTCTATGCTCCTAACTTAGATGAACATCCTATTTATGAAAAGCGTTTTGATACGTCGAAAACGGAAATATGAGAAACATTTTAGTGAGGTTACAAAGAAGAAAATAATTGAAAAGAATGATGAGGCTGGAAAGAAAATGGAAATGGACATGGTTGCTAATATTGTAGGATATCAGTTATTACATTGTTCAGGTATCAACTGCTATGCTAATGTAATCATGAATGTTTTTTAAAAAAACTACAGCATGCAATTATGGAAAATCGAGAAAAAAGATTCTGTTTTTTGTTACATTATGTCCTTGAAAACATTTCACTGCTGATGACGTCACATATTACATCACTCATGACATGGTCAGTGACATCACTCATGACATCACTGACGACATCTCAAAGGACATCACTGATGACATCACTGATGACATCATCCAGTGAATGTGTGTCTTTCTGAAAAATAAATGTTTCTTATATATGTATATCTAAAGGTCGACGGAAGAATAAATGGGTAAATAAGTGTCTAAATTGATTTTTTTTTAAAGATTGCATAACTGACTTACAAAGTGTATCTTTGTGAATATATGTATTAGCGAGTAATGTTTAAATATGTAAATATCTGTATCAGTGTCTCACTTTGTCTATAAGTGGCTGCGTAGGTTGGTGAGTAGCTACATGAGTGTCAATGTGGGTTATTGGTTGGTTATTTGAGTATCAGAATTAGTGTCTGTATGGTTCGGTGGGGGGTATTACTTAGTGCACAGATGCATGAATGACTGACTCACTGTTTGTATGTGTTTTGAAGACAGCATGTGTGCAGGACTGTATGGTTGGATGAGTGTGTGTATGGTGTGTTAGTGAGTGAATGACTGTCTCAATAGTATCTTTATGAGTAACTACAAATGTTTTAAACTAGTATATGTGAGTATTGATGTATATAAGTGAGTATATGGGAGAGTGACAGATTGGAAGAGTTCCTGTATAAATAAGTATGTGTTTGTATAAGTGATTGTTCAAGAGAGTAAGTATGTGTACGTTTCTGTAGAAGTGTGTAGTGGTGTGTGTATAGCTGTATAGCTGTATATGCAAGTAAATGGATGAGTCTAGGTCTGTAACAGAATGCATAGGTGTATGAGTACATATAATGAGTGACTACATGTATGAGTGACTATATAGAACTGTTGGTGAATGAGTGGATGTGCATGTAGATTTTGGAATTACTGATTAGGTTGTTCTAACTGGTATTGGTATCTCCATTGTTTTGAAAATTTTAGTTTCTATTTTTCAATGTGTGTATCAAAGGTTATATTAGGGTGAGAGGAGCTCTGCCACTCTTTCACAAGGATGATGTCATCAGTGATGTCATCAGTAATATCATTTGAGATCTCATTATTGATGTCATGAGGGATGTCACTGACCATTTCATGAGTGATATATTATGTGACATCATCAGCAGTGCTTTGCGGGCGCGCAAGTTATAGTTAGCTGAACTAACTATAACGAGGGAATTTCAATGGTTTTTTATGAATGAAATGTCCAGCTAACTACAACTTGTGTGAAACCTATGGGCTTTTCAGTCAATTTCTAAGGTTTTTTAAATGCTAAATCCTAACTATAACGTGGCTGAAACCTATGGATTTTTCAATGAATTTCAAAGGTTTTTTAAATGCTAATTCCTAACTATAACGTGGCTGAAACCTATAGTTTTTTCAGTGAATTGCAAAGGTTTTGTAAATCATAATTTTGAAATGTATTAATTGTTATATTTTTTCATACTAATTTACGACATTGTTTAAAGTATTTATTTTTAGATGTTATTTTTTAAATTACATTACATATTTTTTATATAAATTGAAAAAAATATTTTTAAAAATATAGAAATCGCAATATTTTTTTTTTATTTCATATTTTTTTAATTTATATATATTTTATGTTATGTTATGTTATGTTAAATTAAGTTTGTATAGCGCACGGCTACTCTAAAAGAGTGTCCCGGCGCTTTCCACAGGCAGCTCAGTGTAGAATAACACAACAAGGAATAACAAATACAAAGAAAAAGGAAAAAAAAACACCGGAAAAAGCCTAGAGATTAAAAAGCCAAGTCTTCAGGCTCTTCCTGAACTGAAGCAGATTGGAGGTGCTGCGTAGCGCCAGCGGAAGCGAAATCCACAACTGGGGAGCCTTGAAGCTGAAAGAGCGCCTCCCAGTGCGGGCCTTCCTCACACGCGGAACCAGGGCAGTGAAGAGAGTTTCGGACCGCAATGAGCGGGCAGGGCGATAAAAGGCCAATCTCCGCTGCAGGTACCCAGCACCTGAGCCAAACAATGCCTTGTGCATCAGCGTCAGGGATTTAAACATGATCCGCTTCTGGATGGGCAGCCAGTGGAGCGTCTGCAGCAACCCAGAAGCTCGTGCTCGCCTATGCAGGCCAAAGATGGCGCGGGCAGCAGAGTTTTGTGCCACCTGCAGGCGCTGGACCAGATAATCAGGGAGGCCAAGGAAAAGGGCGTTGGCGTAATCCAACCTGGATCCAATGAGCGCTTGCACCGTAATCCGCCTATGCTCCACAGACAGCAATGGAAGGAACTTGCGGAGCATCTTCAAAATGCCAAAACCGGTGCCAGCCAGACCGAGGACATGAGCTCTCAATGAAAGCTTGTTGTCCAGCTTGACACCAAGATTTTTGGCAACCTGTGATGACTGTGCGGGGGGACACATGTCAGGCGGCCACCATTGCCGCCACTCAGGGTCGGTGGCGCAGCCAAAGAATAAGACCTCCGACTTACTGGAGTTAGCCTTCAGACTGTTCCGCTGGAACCAGTCGAAGACCATTCCCAGGCAGCCCCGAATACTCTCTCCATCAAATGCCTGGTCTTTACCGCATGTGAAGAGGAGTTGCGTGTCGTCGGCGTAGGACACGATCTGGGCCCCATAAGCCTCCACCGCAGCCGCCAGAGGGGACATGAAGATGGTAAACAGCGACTAGCTCAACACAGAACCCTGTGGAACCCCGACTCCCAATGGCGGCGTCTCGGCGGAGCTCTGGGAAACCCAGATCGTCTGGCGGCGGCCTTCAAGAAAAGATGTAAACCATTTGAACACCGTCCCCCTAATGCCGATGTCATAAAGCCTGGCGAGGAGCGCCTCATGGGGGACGGTGTCAAAGGCCGCCGACAGGTCCAACATGACTAACATGGCCTTGCCACCAACATCCAAGGTCTCCCTGATGATCTCCGAGACCTCCAACAACGCCGTTTATATAGCAGCCAATGATATCCTATGGAAGGAAATTCTAGTTACTAGTAAGTTAAATTTACTTTTCAGGAACAGTAGTGAACTGAAAGATGCAGCACTGAGGTCTCTCCAGATAACAGGGGAGTAAATCAGAATTCGTAGTTCGGCTGATTTTTGATGAATTTTTTAATGTTCCAAAACTCCACACTTAGAAGAATTTCCAAGGGAAACCAGTCAATGTTAGCCATGGAAGGAAATTCAAGTTACTGTAACTACGATTAGAATTACTTTTCAGGATCAGAAGTGGGGTGAAAGATGCAGCACTAAGGTCTCTCCTGATAACAGGTGAGTAAATTGAAATTCGTAGTTCGGCTGATTTTTGAGGAATTTTTTAAATTTCCAAAACTCCACACTTAGAAACATTTCCAAGTGAAACCAGTCAATGTTAGGCCTATAGAAGGAAATTCAAGTTACTGTAAGTATGGTTACATTTACTTTTCAGGGTCCGTACTGGGCTCAAAGATGCAGCACTGTCTCTCGTGATAACAGGTGAGTAAATCGGAATTCGTAGTTCGACTGATTTTAGAGGAATATTTCGCTCAATAGTGAAGGAAGGGGCGGGCCTGAGGTGACATGTGTGCTAACATGCCCTGTGGCGCGTTTTAGGTTGGGGAATTAATTCCTCTTCAATCCTGACGTCCACTGTGAGCCAACTAGCCTACCAGGTACCTCCAGTATGCGCCAGGGAGCTGTGTTGCAGAGAGGTGTTCAGAGGGCACACCCCCTTTTTACAACACTTTGCAATGCAGCTCTGTGGTGCGTTTGCAGAAGGGGAACTAATTTCCCTTGCATACTGGGGGCCCTGGGGGCCAACTAGCCCACCAGGAACCTCCAGTATGTGCCAGGGGGCTGTGTTGCAGAGAGGTGTAATGAGGCCATGCCCCTTTTTACACCTCTCTGCAACGCAGACCCCTGGCCCATACTAGAGGCTCTTGGTGGGCTAGTTGGCCCCCAGGGACCCCGAGTTTGCAAAGGGAATTAGTTCCCCCTATGCAAATGCACCAGGGGCGCGTTTGCAGAGAAGTGCAGGGAGGGGGCATGGCCTCCTCCCGATCCCGTTTTTCTTTAAAATCTGCTTTTAAGAAGGAGGCTGTATAGCCCCCCTTTTTTTTGGGCCTTGTGGACCCCATTTCCCAGGACCTGCCCCCAATTCCTATTTATTTATTTTTTACGGGAAGGGGGCCATGTGGCCCCCCCTACAATGGCCAATTCTGGCCCCAGGGACCCCATTCCCTCGGAGCATGGCCAACTTTTCTATTTTCTTTCTGGAGGGGAGCCCCCCTCCTATCCTATGCCCCCTTAAGACCCCGGGGACCCCATCCCCCAGGGCCTGCCAATCTTTTTCTTTAATTTGAATGTATTAATAGTGGAGGGGGGCTCCGTGGGCCCCCTCCTGGGCAACTTATGGCCCTGGGGACCCCATCCCCTGAGGCCTGCCTTCTCTGTTGGGGACCATGGGGGTCCCCAAGCCCCCCACGGTCCCTGACGGGTCCCCACATCCTGCGGGAGCCGGCATTGCTTTTCTGCACGGGGAGCAGCTAAAATGCTGCTCCCCATGCAGAAAAGCAATCCGCTTTGATTTTTGAAAGAGAGAGCAGATTTCCTGCTCTCTCTTTCAAAAACCAAAGCAGTTTGCAATGGTAGGGCATGAGCCATGAGGCTCCCACCCTACCATAGCAAACAGCAGTGTCCCGGGGGTAGGCACCCCAGGATACTGCAGGAGCCGGCCGTGCGAGGTGGCCCCCCAGGGCCATCAAGGGCTCCAGGAGGGGGGCCCTGCAGACCCCCTCCCACCTGTTAAAAGCCCCGGGTTTGTGGTCCCCGGTGCTGGGGGGTCCGTCACAGACCCCCCAATTTAAACATTAGTGCCCCGGGGAGGTGGCGGTACCAAGGGCGTGTGGGGGGGCTTAGGGGCCTAGGGTGTCAGAGGGTTTCTACCCTGCCCCCTTTGCGTGTTTTTCACATTTCTTTTGCTGCTTTCTTGTGCCTCGGTTCTACCAAGGCACAAGATGGCTGCCAACACTTCCTGGTTTGGAGTGTTGACAGCCAATTAGCATAAAGCTCGTGCTCGGGAAGGTACAGAGTACAGTACAGAGTACAGTACAGAGTACGGTACTTCATCTCTAGATATATCTATGATTTTACATTTGATTTTCTCAGGAACTACTGAACGTATTTTCACCATTTACCAAAAAGCGTAATCTGTGAACCGAACTCTACCTTTTTTGCCAAATTTGGTGTCATTCCGGTTAGCAGTTCGGGCTGTAGCCTGTCTTAAAGATACTATGGAAAATTGTATGGGGAAAACAAATTTTGGACCCCCCTTTTTTCTTAGCCCCCGCATGATGAATCACCCCCAAATGTTCAGGGAAGGAGCGGAGCGGAGCAGGCCATTTTCTTGGAGAATTTCCCCAAAGATTCATCGACCGGCACCAAAGTTATTCCAAATAGAATGTTCTGGATTTCGTATGGAAAGTAGGTCCTAACTATAACTACCTACTGGTGATATATATTCAACCAAAGATGTCCCTGCATTAGATGTGCAATCCTCCAGTCGGTAAGTTTACAATCTTTTATTTGCCAAGGAACAGGATTACAGCTCTGCTTTGAATGCTCATTAGCCTAACGTGTTTCAGAGCATTCATGTTCTTTCTTCAGAGGGCAGTTAAAACAGCACATCTCCTTTGCGCATACCCAAATTCCCTGCATGGTACATTAATTATTTAATTGGCCTCCTGTGTGCCATTCTCAGTAGAGTCAGTTTCGATGCATGCCAGTTTCAAATTCATGCCCATTATTCACCTCTAGTGGTTGTGTGCCTTTTAAACATTTTCTGGACTGATAATATAGACATATATATATCTATTTACTTTTTTCAAAAAGTCATATTGTGAACAATATTATGTGTTAAAGATATTTTGTATGATAGTTTTGTACTTCCCGTTATAAATATTGGAACAGAATATCATGTTGAACTTTTTTTTGGGACCCAATATTTTGTCAGTGATCCACAGAAAAAGCCATCTTACATATTAATTGGCCAACACAGGCCAGAGGTGCAGTGTGAGGTCATTCATTTGAATGTGCAGAACAAATGACAATAGCTTGTTTTTCTAGGTGAGTGAGAGCATTGTGCTACATTCCAGAGCTTGATATTCAGGAAAATCCACTGAATTTAATGTAAACAATTTACTGTCAATAGCCATTTTCCTCTTTATAGAAAAATGATATGGACGATAAACATTATCTGGCCTGTTGCACTTGTATGAGAACAAACCCATCCACCACTATTAAAAGGAGTGCAAGAAAATATAGAAATTATAAATACATACTGTCTAAAAGCCTATTTTGTATTTCATGGAAGGGTCCTTGATTAATTGAGGGATCCTTGTACCCAAAGGAGAACTGTGCGAATCTGTATTAATAAAGAATTCCATTTGTTTCCCAGAGTAGAATAAAAATTAATTTCTTCGGTGCCATCCTTGTATATATTCAGATCACAAGTGCTTTTTGTTACATTGCTTTTAATTATTAAAAGAGCATGACTAAAGGCTTTTCAAAAAGCTAAATAAATAAAAAGATTACACAAGTAGGAAAAAACAAGAATAAAATACTGAATAAAGGCAAAATAATATTGCAGCACTTCTGAAAAAAGGAAAAGCAATAATGATTGTTGTCGAGAATTCAGTTTGAAAAGCAATTGAGCTGGATAAAATATGTCAAAGTAAAACAATATATGGACGCTGTTCAATAATAAACATTATGAACACATTTGTTTTGTTCAAGGAACATATTTTGCATATTTCTTCAACGTGATAACAATGTGATACTTGTTGTACAACATTGTGGTAGATTGAAACCTCTTTACAAGTCAGATATGCATTTCATAGCATGTTTCCAGGGGGAGCAGAGGTCTTCAAAGTAGGATGCAGCCCCAAATAGAGCACCTGAATTAATCACAGGTTGGTTGCCAGGCACTGGACAAAAACAGAATCATGATACAAACAGGGTTTGGTTTTTAATGGAAAAAGAGGGATCTTCAGCCACTCTGAAACAGGTTATCAGTGACTTCTTTTGTCACTCAGATGCTGGCTGGGAGTAGGTGTCAAAGAAAGATGGACTTGAAATAATCCTCAAAATCGCTTCTACCTACCCCCATCCATTTCTGCTAAAGAACCAGTCTATGAAATACTTTGGCACTTTAGTTAGGAGGCTGGCAGTAATGTTTTGATTATGTTTTTAAACAGGATAACTAAACATAACTGCTATGTTTACATTGATAAATATGTTTAGAGCTGGCAATTCTATAGAATAATCATGAAAAATTATGTTTTCATTTTGAGGAGCCATGGTGAAACTCTTTTGAAGGTGGGCAATATAAAAAAGTTTTAATGATTGCTGTCCTAGGGCATTTGCATCAACACATTGGAACAAAATGTCATTGTTAAGTCTGGTTTGACGGCACAGCTGTTGCCAGACCTTATGTCAGGAGTACTGCAGTAAAGTATTTGACTCCGTCCACTTGGTAATGGAGAGGAGTGCATGCTTTGATTGGGAAGACAATATGTGCTTCCACAGAATAAAAGGCTTCCCCATCATGCATCAATGAATATTGTATTTATTTAGACTGTTGCCTGATCCATTAGCAGTATGGATGCCAAAAGAAGTCTCCCAAACAAGCATAAAGTGCCAAACTTACAGTGGGATAGAGCTTGATCTTTCAAGGGAGCACATATGCTGTTAACCCCTCCCCTGCTGGTGACGGAACCACTCCGTCATCAGCCGTGGTCCCGCTGTGCTGATGACGGAGCAGTTTTGTCATGAGCACAGCGCAACCGCGGCTGGTGACACCCCCTTAGCACTGCGGCGGAATAGCCGCCGTAGTGAAGGGGTTACAGCATCTTACATAAGTAGATAATTTATAATGTTGTTTTTGCTGTGTCAGCAGCACAATGAGTAAGAGGGAATTCGTGAGGAATGATTGCTGTTTTCCAGTCACAACACCCTTTGCTTCCATCATAAAGTTTAGACTTTCAATTGCAGATTTGTGTTTTAGAGCAGTCAATGATGTCTTTGGCTACACTAATCTACATGGATTTTTAGTGTAGGTTTGTCAAGGTAATTGTCGCTTGACCTTAGTTTGCAAACATGGCAGGGTCTTATCGCTTGAGCAGAATGGCCACATTCAAATGAAGCTCTGGGTGGCGGAGCTCGAGGAGACCGTGGCCTCCCACCTCGCAATTGATTTTTAATGCCTGAAAATCACTCCTGACACCTGGCAGTCACCACTCTCATGCTTTTCTAAGCTTGGAAGGACGTGTTTGCTGCAGTTTAGTAGGCTCACTTTCTCTCCTCAACAGCGGCTGCAATTTTAAGTGCAGGATATGGCAATCTTAAACAGTTCGTTTACTGGTTCATAATTAGAGGCAAACTCTTCTTTGAAGGTGCATCAGCATTAAAGGCATTTTTCTTCTTGTTAAAGGTATTTTTGTTCATCTCTTGCTGACCTGTCCTTACTGAAATAAGCATTAGGACATTTATACTTTGCTATATAGAGACTTTTTTATTTCTCTACAGCATTATTTGCTTTGTATTGACTGCGTTCCTTCCTTTCAAGAGATGGGATTTCAACATATGGGCAGGTCAAGAGCTCTCAATTCTGTATTTAAATCAGCAGGGGCAAATTCACGTAGGTGCACACCAGTTCATTAATTGTCCACTGCAATGGAGAACTCTACTTCTGCTACAAGACTCAATTTGGCTTCTTGTATTTTGACTACAACATCTCCTCATTCTTCTGCGAGTAAAGCAATGGTCAAGAGACAAAAAAAGACCCATCTTCTCCTACTTAGTCAATACCAGTGGCTTTGCTTGATTTTTTGTGTTGGAGGTAAATAGAGCTTTGTGCCCCTTTATGGAGGCCACTAATGCCAAGTTACAAACCCTCAGTGATCAATGGTCACTTCTGGAGGAACATCTGTCTTTGGTGGAGCTACCACTCACTCATTTCTGTGATATATCTCTTAAAGTGAACTCTCTTCAGGCACAGGTTTCATCCTTTCAGAATAAGGTCGAAGACATTGAAAACAGGAACTGAAGGAATAATCTTACTAGTTATGGGCTTTCTGAAGATACAAAAGGGGCGGACTCCATCTATTTTTTAAATTATTTTTTGCCAAAATGTCCCCCACTCAACATCCAAAGAGTATATAGACTGGATTGTCGTCCTTTGAGTGCTTCACTTCTCAAGACTCCTAGAAGCATCAGTTCATATTTTTATGAATATACGGAGCTCATGCAAGTTATCTCTGCGAAAGAGACATCAAAACATTTTTGTCGTCTGGACATGATCTTTATTTTTCCCAAGATTAGGGCAAAAACACTGCAGATAGGCTCAAGGAGTTTCTCAATTTAAGACCTGCTCTTTATGCTATGGGAGTCCGGTTTGGACTTTTTTATCCATGCTTATTCAAAGTCACGTACAAGAATAAAACAACGACTTCTGAAGATCCATCTTGTTTGAAGAATTTCCTTGAATCCTCCAGAGCAGATGTTATGGATGTTGTTCCTTCAATCTCATGAATAAGATATAATTATGCTGTTGAGTTTGCCTGTTAAAATGTCATCATATAGAGATTATAATATATTGTAGTGTCCTCATCTTGCATATATATAATTTCATTTTGTTATTGCTGACCTGTCAATATGGATTTTTGTAGTTTAATATATTCTTGTAGGCTTAACAATTTTAAATTATTCATTTTTTTCTTGCAGGTATTATATGTGCGTTCATGCTGTCTTTGTTATGGTTTCAGTTATGCCGACCCATCTGCACCTTGTCGCCCCTTGGGTGTTGTCTTCTCTTTGTGGTCCCCTATCACCTTCATTAAATTATTGTTAGGTATGTTTCCCTTTTTTGCTTCATGTTTTGTACATCCTCTACAAACTGATATTGGATTCTCTCTTTTTGTATCTCTTTGTTTCATTCTCATTCGGATTTCCACTCTTCTTCACATTCTTTTCTTCCTCCCATAGTTTTTCTAAACTTTCTCTTCATTTTTAACCTGTTATGTTCTCTAGTATTTGTACGGCTCTTTTTTATTATCTTTCCAATGGGGTTTGAATATTATCTTCAATTTAACTTATTCAAATGGTTTTGACAATGATTTTCTGGAATGTCAGGGGTTTAAACTCTCCAATTAAAAGACAATGAGTTCTTGCTCACTTGTCAAAGTTTGGTGCATGCATTGCTTTCTTGCAAGAATCTCATTTAACTGACACAGAATCCCAAAAAATTAAAGAGAGGATGGATGGAGGACGTGTTCTTCTCATCTGGTATAGGGAAAAACATGGATTTGTAATATTATATTGGGTCACAAATCTTTAAAAGTTCATTTTATTTCTCAGGAAACGGATGACCAAGGAAGGTGGTTATTACTTAAATTATGCATTGATAAAGTTCAGATTGTCCTTTTTAATATTTATCTTCCTAATGCATCTGACTGTCAATTCTGGTCCCTGATATCACAGAAGCTTCTGCAAGTTCCAGATGATAACACAGTCCTTGCGGATGACTGCAACTTAGCCGCTGACCCTTTCCTAGATAGGAAGTCCTCTTCTCCTTACATACCAAACAAAACACAAAAAGCTTTTGCACAAGCTTTTCAAAGATGAGAGCTTACAGATGCTTGGAAATTGTGTAACCCCACTTTACTGGGATATATGTGTTTACCCCAGTATATCATACCCAATCCTGAATTGACTATGTTTTTATTTCAAAACAATTAACTCAATTCAGCAGATATTGGTTCCATCTTAATCTCTGACCATGCCCTGGTATATGTGCATTTAGATATCTAACCCGCGTTCACCTTCCCCAAATTGTGGCGATTCAATCATTCTTTACCATTGGATACTATCTTTATTTCTTTCTTTAATACCTTTGTTCGTGACTTTTTTCTTTTTAAATAGGCAGGAGATGTCACTTTTATCATTGTTTGGGATGCTTCTAAGGCATCAGCTCATGATTTTATAATCAAAATCTATCTAAACTCTTTCTAAAATTAAAAGCCCTGAGCACTCTTATTATACCTCTCACGCCTAGTATTCTTTAAACAAACTCATTAAAGCTAAACTCCAATTTAATAAGGTTTCTATTGATAATGCAGCATCCTATCTCCTCAAATCTAATGCTAGGTCCTACGGGGCGTAAAAATAAATCTGGGAAGCTGTTAGCTACATATCTTAAAATTAAACAAAACAAATCAATTATTGAATTAATTGTCGATGATTCTATCTCCTTCCATTGTAAAGATGCAGATATTTTAGATCATTCAAGCAATTCTACATATCTCTTTATACTCCAGAAAGTCTTCCTTAAGATTCTGAAGATTTTAAGTTATTTATCTTTTACATCTAAACCCACTTTATCCCATGTTGATTTTTTTTTCTGGAAGCTGATATCAAGTAATTAGAACTTCAGCTCACTCTGCTATCTCTGTTATGAGGCACTCCAGGTTGTTTCACCTTGATGACGTCGGAGAGTCAGGATGAAGATAATTTCCCCAGCCCCTCTAGAAACTACCAGCATGACTACAAAGATTTATGACTTGCGCCACACTGAACTCCCCAGAGGGAAAGGGTTTGGGATGAAAAAAGACAAGAGACAAAAATTAAGATTCCAGACGTCTTCACTAGAGGACTGGATTCAGCTGGGCTGGGTTGAGCACAGAATATTACAGGACAGGAATACGACCAGGTGCTTAGAAATATCTTGAATCTTCTACAAGACCTCTTCAATGCTACTGATTACAGAGAAATAACAATGTGTAAATAGCTAATGATTTCTAAAAGTATCACAGACTACCAATGTGATTAACCATTAAATCTTACCTAGTAATTGTGCAGATTGGGTAGAGGATTATGGATTTGCTCTACAACCTAGTTAACAGTTGTGCAATCTAGAATAAACAACATGACATTATTATCTTGTTAACATATTCAAACAACTATCATATGCATTCTTACTTTATTGCTTCTTGAATGATACCTGATGCCTTCCTTTGAATAACCTGGATCAAAGGTTGCCAATCTTCATTAATTCTGTGTTTAACAATCACTGAGCTCAATAAAAGGAGGGTTAACAAATAAAGAAAACAATGACAAGCAAATAAGTACAACAGCACTGAAACTCACTTGTCCTTATAGCACAATTGTCCTTGAAACTGCACTTGTTTCATTATCAAGTTTAAAAGTCACTGTTTAGTTAATGCAAGTCTCTATTTCTTGCAGCCAATTATGGCCAATAAATAGGGTAATCTCTCACTGTAATGCTTGCCAACTTGATTCCTTCTCATCTTTAAAAATGCCAAGTCTTTTTAGCAATGTCTTTATTCCTGAAAGAATGCAGACTTTATAAACAAATGTCAAGAAATTAACTCACCAAGGCCTTTACGAAGTGAAATACCTGAGATACCTTTTGTCTCTGCTTTTCTCTTTCAGGATTTACAGGAGCTTGAAGGGCGATATCAGGAAGCTGAAGGAGAAGCCGTCTGACTGAAAACCCCAGTGGAGTTCTGGAGCAGTGAAGAGAAGCCTGGAGAAGAAGTGAACAGGACCAGAGGAGCGGGAAACAAAGCTGGAGCCAGGTAAGTGTTGGGGATTGACGAGGCTAAGCAAAGAGCATGAATGGGAGTGATTTAAATACCCTCTCATTCACGTGTGAGCAATTATTTACATATGTGTGTCTTCTGCTTGGCGATTAGTGCGCAAAAGCATATTCATGATTCAGGAAGGTTCCTTGAGTTTATGACTGCGTGCAAAACCCTCATTTACATATGCATGAGGCGCATGGCTTTTCACGAGTCCTTATTTTCTGTAACACATTCCTGTGCACATTTTGGCAGCTTGGTGCCTAGTACAAAGTCTTTTTGGGTTTTGGCCCAAAAATATTGTCTTTAATATCTCTTCTTTATGCTTCCACCTAAGGCAGCCATTTGTGCTAACAGATGAATGTCTTCTTACTTCAATTTATGCAGAGGAGTTCCTCAGGGTTGCCCACTCTCCACATTCCTCTTCAATTTGGCGTTCATCCACTTTCCGTACTAGATTTCCTTTTACAAAATGTTATTTCTCAAGCTTACAATCACTTCAAATCCATTCCTCCTTCTAGTATCCCTTCCCCTCTGCCATTAGTACTCTTTTATCTACTCATACTAAGGGATCCATTATCTATTCCCATTTTTTTGCTACCTCCAATATTAGATCTAAGTTTAATATTATCCATGTCTACCTGGAAACAAATCTTGATTAAGATTTGCAAATCTTCCTGTGCAGCCAACACAACACACTTATGAAAACAAAAAACTCCTTCTCCTTAGTTTGGCAAATGATTAGTGATGCTGGATTCCCATGGGGGCCGTTTGCATCAGTGAGAGGGATTTAAATATTGCGTAGGTTACCAAATGTACAACTTAATATGTATCAGACCACAAGATAGCATGAACACATTGCATACACAAAAATTAAAAGTTTCATTCATTTATTCAAATATTTTAAAAATAATAACACATTATTTCATAAAAATAATCTTGTGCACATTCGACTTTACTGTTAGTCAGCTTTAAAAAAACTCAATTTTTAAAAAAAAATGCTATTTAAGCATTGTTACACAAGTCTACATATACATCATATTTATTATACAAAAGGAACAAACTGGCCAACACAACACAAACACTTTTTTTCATTTGCAATAGGCTCTTTATGACACCAGTCACCCTGCACAAAGTTAAGCAAGACACACTAGAAACCTGTTGATCTTGCTCTGCTCAACAAGCTGATTTGAAACACTTACTTTTCACTTGTCCACATGTTTCTAAATTTTGGTCTCAAGTTTGGCAGCAAATGAACTCAATTTTTCGAAGTAATGTTCCCTATTCTATTCCTAATGTATTTTTTGGAAGTGTCTCCGACTTTTGGCCCACTGCTTCATGTAATATGCAGATACTTGACATGTTATTGGCACTTGCTTTCCAGCAAATGACTCGCTATTTGAAGGATTCTACACAATTATCATCTAAAGTGTGGTGGTATGCAGTCTGTCGCAACCATAGATTAGATACTGCATATATGCACACGGTATACACCCGTTACAACGCATCTTTTACTCCGCACTACCATTACAACGCGCCTTTTACAACGCATACCATTACAACGCATTGCGCTGGGGGGCGCTCTAGGATAGGGAATAAGTATAATTTACTATCCAACACCTTCCCTAGGGTCCACGGGGACTGGAGTTAGAATAGTAAATTATACTTACCACTATCCAGCACCTCAAAGCGCTATGCGTTGTAATGGTATGCGTTGTAATGGTCGCGTTGTAACGGTAGGTAGTTGTAATAGTATGCGTTGTAACATGGTACATCCATGCACACTTTATCTCTTGTTCTTAAATGAAAGGCACCATGGACACCTGTCACTCAATTCCTTAACCATTCTGCAATCACAACTTTCGCTCCTCCACCTTACATTGAGGAAGTTCTACAACCTCCTCGACTTCCTGAATTTGATCATTTGATTTTTTCATATTACTTATTGTTTGTCATTTATTTAAATAGCTTTGATGGGCAAATAATCAGACTGTAATTTATGTGCAATGTATGCCTTTCTCCTTGCTATATTTTTTTCTTTCTTTTTCATTTCCCTTACCTTCATTTTGTTGTCTTATGATATCTTACTGTGTGATAGTTCATGCTTAATAAAATAACTTTTCAAACTTTAAAAAGAGCTTTCAGAGTACTAGTGAGTGAGGTGCTTAGCCTAAGTTCAAGTATTGGATAAATGATTTGATTGGGCCCAATGTGTGTGCTTCCACTAAAATGACTACTTGCATTACACTTTTTGGCTTGTGGCAAAGCTTATAATCTGTATAGAATGACTGAGATGATGATGGAGGCAAGCTAATGATCATGGTTATAGGGTTGTTCTGTTTCTCATGAATTGTTACGGTAAAGCCATAGGCCTGATTGTCTTATTGTTAAAAGGAAATTTTAAAGTTAATATGCCTTTAAGGATAGATTGCTATTGCAACATATTATATATGAAAGCCTAAAAATAGGTATTTTGTTAAATAAACTCTCCCAGATTTCTATGACATAGGCAGAAGTTTTGGTCTTGGTTTCCCCTTGTACCAGATTTTGGATATAGAAGATTTGCTCTCTGAGAATCTTTGTTAGGCTCTCTAAATAGAGATAGAATTTTGCTTAGCCAACTGTCATTTTGCATACCTTTCTAATTATATGACTGTGTAGCTGATGGTTGCCTTTTGGAAAAGCATATGCTCAAAACAATGGGCATGAGTTGGTTATAGTGGTAGACTACACCTCTGAATAGTCCACGGGGAATCATTATATCAGATAGTTTGTATAGTGTTTTGTAACATGTATTTTTCTCAGTGTTTGTAATTTTATAACAGTAGACGTGATGATAGCAAGTTTACGTGAAATCGAATAGGCCTATGTTATGTACTTGTAAAGAATTGTTAGAAGAACGAAAACAGCTGCTAAAATGTCACTTCAATCAGCGAGGGCAACGCTCTAGAAGATAAGCAGTGCTTTGCACCTATTGACCCACAGTTGAACTGCTGCCTGTTGAAATTCCTGAGGTTGGTGGAAAAGAAAATGCCAGCACTATAGCCATAACCCAACCTCAGGGCAGCATCCAAGTAAAGCTGCAATTCTACGATGGAGGCTCAAAGAGGGCAGTTTTTTACTTCTTTCCATTGGTCTTGGCACTAAGGCGCCTCATTAAAAAATCTCAAGCCTTGTATGCACTTAGAAGCACTTTCATAGAACTCTGGAATAAGAAGTGACGGATTTTAACTAACTGCCCTCGACCACTAACAGCATGAGCTGAATCAAAAACTGCTTGGCCAGGAGAATGTCTATTAAGTTGCAGAACTGGTAAAAAAAAAGACAACTTATGAAACATCTTTTTAATATCGTATGCAGAATTATTTTATTTTGATGTTCCATGTATTGCAATGGTTTTTATTAACTATGCAAATAAACCTACTTACTTACGAATAGGCCTATGCTGGTTAGGGTGTAAATCCAGTGATAAACGGCGTAGGTGGGAAAGGTTGTGCCAGGTTCCATTTTTTTGTCTGTTTATTATGAAACGTTATGACAAAGACAGTAGGTTTGACCTACTTATTGTGTAGTGTGTTAAATGCAATAGAGTTTAAGGAGGGATTGTTCCAATTATTTCTTCTACTTTGTATATAAATAATTGTTTTATTCTAAATCCTAGTTCGCTTGTTTCAGCAATATACACTCAATAAAATGTTGAAATACCCTTCTGTCCTTTTTTTGTAAATGTCTTAACTCAGGGAATTATTCTGGTAATCTTAATTGGCCCTCGTTCTCTTCTGAAGGTAAACGAGTTGATTGACTTTCAGAGATTATTTAAATCAGTAGTTTTGAAAGAAGTCATTTGCAATAGTTTGAGCGGATTTTTGCACTTTTGGAACAAAAGTAAGGATGTCAAAAGGTTGCTTGCAAGCATTTTCTTACTGCAAGTGAGTCTTATGAGGTCTTCACCATCAATGCAAACAAGTGATCTGGTTTTGTGGAAAGAAATAAAGTAAGGCGAGTAAGTCTCTGCATTGGCAATACCTGTATAAACATTAATTTGTAAAAAGAAAAAAAAGAATACGTAGATTTACACGCAAACGGCTCTCCTAGGCTTAGCTTTTAAATCTAAAAATCTAAAAAGGAATTCACTAGCTGGAGGGAAGTGCAAGGCAGGTCTTTGGATTAAACAGGCTGGATGTCAAGATGAGAAATTGTCCTTCAAACAAACACCTACTTCAGCAAAAAGGATGTCTCCGTGTTAGTATCTGAAATCCAAAGTTCCTAAATTGTGGTCAAGCTAAGAGTTAGAAAAAGTAAGTTGCTGGTCGGCTGTGCGAACCGCGAGTAGCCAGACGCTGAGCGCTGACAGAGAGCACATTAGTGAGAGATTGGAGTGCTACCTGTGACAAAGGCAATTAACGAGATTCACGGGAGAGACAGCTGTGAGGGATGGCTTCTCTTGCGCGAAGAGTAACTGGCCGGACACATGATTAACTAATGGCAGCTGCTCAATTATAAGGGGATTGAGGGAAGCATGGTGGAATCGTCGGCAATTCCAAGAGCACTCTTTTGGATCGGAAATTCACAAATGTAAGTCATTTTGGAAATCTAGCATTCTCTTTGTGCCAAATTTGGCCGTCGACTTTTCAGTTTGTCCATGAGCTCGTTTGAACTAATTCATTAGTTACTCGCACTTTATTACATTTCCTCTTATTATTCTCTGGCCCAGAAATTAAATTAGTCCCTTGAATTGAACAATCAGTTTCGGATAGCAGTCATTTAGCGCTGACGTAATTAAGGGCATAAGATGAAGAAAAAATACCATGCAACTTTACTATAAGCAATGCATTTGAAGAGAATACTGTTAATATTGGATCAGAGGTAGGCAATGACTGTTGCAGTAACTAATGGAAATGAGGATTTTAACAGTAGCTTTCACTTGCTCTTGTAGGTGGAAATTAGCATATGTCCAATTTGACGATGTATTTCTGAACGGAGTGTGGGGCATATTATCAAGGGGGTTTATCTCCGCTTTTTTGGCTTTAAAAGCCAAGAAAGCGGAGATAAAATTATCTCCCTATTACCTAGCTGCTGCTAACACCAGTTAGCGACAGCTAGTAGGAGATAGCGACCATCTTGGGCCCCACTTTGCATGTCAGTGATATTTATCACTAATGAGATGCAAAGTGGGCGTGCCAAGATGTTAGAGACTGAAAACAGTCGTTAACATCGCTATCTCCTATTACCAACTTTTGGAGATATTCGCGCTAAGCGGGAATATCTCCAAAAGCTAACACCTGCCCTGAGCAGTTCTTAGCCATGTTATCCAATGGGAGGTGGATAACATGGCTAAGAGCATTAGCTCGCTAATGCATGAATATCGCTGACTTTTCAGCGATATTCATGCTTTGCAGCGATTTTTACCGCATTTGCGTTAAACCTTGGTAATACCAAGGTTTATTTGCGGTAAAAATCGCCGCAGCGGTGCGGTAAATTTTTGTCTTTAACCAAGCAATAGCGATAATTATCGCTATTGCTTGGTAATATGCCCCTGTGTTTTTTCATAAAGGGCTGGAGATAATATATCGATGTCTGACAATATAAGATGAGAAAACAAATCTAGGACAACTACAGTAGTGCGAAATAGCATAATGTTTTTCATTACATTTCTGGAATATTATGTAAAATTAGGCAAAATATGGGGGCATATTATCAAGGGGGTTTATCTCCGCTTGATACACCAGTTAGCGACAGCTAGTAGGAGATAGCGACCATCTTGGGCCCCGCTTTGAATGTCAGTGATATTTATCACTAATGACATGCAAAGTGGGCGTGCCAAGATGTTAGCGACTGGAAACAGTCGCTAACATGACTATCTCCTATTACCAACTTTTGGAGAGATTCGCGCTAAGCGCGAATATCTCCAAAAGCTAACACCTGCCCCTGAGCAGTTCTTAGCCATGTTATCCAATAGTATGTGGATAACATGGTTAACAACATTAGCTGGGTAATACATGAATATCGCTGACTTTTCAGCGATATTCATGCATTTCGGCTGATTTTTATCGCTTAGAAGATAAACCTTGATAATAGCAAGGTTCCTAAGCGATAAAAATCGCCGCAGCTCGGCGATAAAAATATTGTCGCTAAACCAACATAGCGATAATTATCGCTAGTTGTTGGTAATATACCCAATGGTTTGTTAGTATATCAAGTGAAAACTGCCTGTGAGGAAATACCTTTCTCAAAAAAATAACAGTAAAGAATAAATTGTCTCTCAAACAAATTTTACGAATTTCATGTACAGCAAAATCCATAAATTTCAATAATTTTGCCACTGTAATAAAAATTTCGCCAGACATAACAAGGAGGGTTCTCACAGCAGATCCTAAATAAATGTCTTACTAACTTACTACATTTGTATAAAGCACTCTATACACAAGTGGTCTCATTCCAAATGCTCATAAGCATCAATAGCTGTTGAGGCCTAAACACACCATACCCTGTTCCTCAGGGAGTATTTACGTGTATCTCACAAGCAGTGCGTACACTGCTCTGGAATGGTGGGACCCCTAGAATAGCATTTAGAAAACTGACCAGAGGGGTGTACGATGGAGGCCTGGTGCTCCCTGACATGCACCTACACTTCTGGGCCTCTCAGCTCCAGGTAGTTAATGACTGGGTATAAGCAGATGGCTCCGAACAGGCCTACAGAGTGGACTGACTAGTAATGCAAAGGGGAAACAGTGAACATTTGCTTTATGCCGTAGGTTGGGAAAAGAGTGGCCCGCGCATACTAGGGTGGTGGTCCAGTGCTTGAGGGAGACAAACAAGTTCCTGGTGTGGACAGGCAGATTGACCAGTAGAACCCTCCTGTGTCTTGGGGACCAGCTCCGCGAAGTGTCACGATTAACTGGCTGTGGGGGTTGAAGATTGATTGGCATAGATTATTCGGGTGACGTCTGGATGGGTTCTGCCACCCGTACCGCTGCCTACCTTAAAAAGGAATACGACCTTCACGACTCCCAACACTATCATTACATACGCCTTACATACGCCATTCGCTCCCACCTGGATAAAGATTCCTCCATCCCAGAGTATTCCCCTCTAGAGGATAGGCTATTATTAGACCCCATATTAGAGTAGCCCACATCCACCATTCATCGTAAACTCATAAACAATATGCTGGGCCCCTTGGTGAAGCTCAAAGTGACATGATCCCGAGACATAGGTGCCCTCAAAGATGATGATTGGCAAGACGCCATACAGAGCCCATGTGAGATAGCAATCCGTCCTAGGTTCCGATTGGTTCAATTAAAAATACTTCACCTTATATACTACCTGCACACACTTATATGAATGGAGCAGGAGTCTATCGGCCCTCTGTTTGAGGGGTTGCCAGGGATGGTACCTTCTATCACATACTATGGGAGTGCCCCACAATAGTCCCTTTCTGGACCAAGGTTGCGGACATAATGTCAAGGGTTGTGGGCAAATCTGTTCCGCTTGAGCCAGGTGGCTTTTGTTGATGATTAAGGGAGACACAGATTGTCAAGACACGTTGAACTTTGGATTGCTTTGGCTGCAGGGGTGGCCAAAAGAAACATAGCCATGGGTTGTGGCTGACAGACGCCCTCGTCAAGGAAGCAGTGGAGGAGGGACCTAGATTGGTGCCAAAGAGCAGAGGAAACCATCTATAAGAGCAGGGTTTGTAGGAATAAATGGAAAAACATTTGGGGACCATGGCAAAAATATAGGGAAGCAGGAGGGGATTTTGAGGAGTAATCATGTACTTGTTTACTCACTTGTGTACTGTTGGGCTAATTTTCTTTATTCATCACTATGCTATTTTCTAATTTGCCTATTGATCATCGACCACTGTGACTTGGTACTAAGAGCTATGTTCAATAAAAAGAATAAAAAAAAAAAGCTGTTGAGGCCTGAGTTTACCAGGTAACGTGTGTGGGATCCATCGGGTCCCCAGAGAAAGGAAGAGAGAGAAAAGGAAGAAAATGATCTCTGGAGTTACCATGGAAATTGATATTACAATGGGGTTTTTAAGTTCTTTTACTAACCCCATGGGGATGAAGTGACCACTCCTAATCAGGGATCAGATCTATTGATGCTCTGCCCAGTGGTGGCTGGTTCCCTGGAATGCTAGACATTGTGCCACCAGCACTTGCTCTTTGTAGCTTTGACTGGCAGAAATGTAAAAAGACAAAATGGCAGATCTCGATTTCTCAGTTTTTCTCTTTTCCTTGTCAATTCAATTCAATTCAATATATTTATTATGATTTGGAACGCCGAAAAGTTCCACATAAAAACATATATATTAAAATTATCAACTCAACCAACACTTCAAAAGAAGAGATTCTGTTTTCATAAAATGATGAAAAATTCATACATACGTGTTAATTACAGGGAGAAGCAATGTAAGCACAAAATCAATTTTAAAGACCTTTAAAAAACAAAGCCTGCAGGGGCTGGACAAAGCAAGTTAAACCCTTGGATCCTTAGATGACATCAACTGTGAATTTGTGATAATCGCTAAAAAACGATGATGAAAATAATATGATTAATTATGATTGAGTATACTGTACATAATAGCTATCAGCATCAAGGGAAAGAAAAAAGTGCAAGTGTTCAAATATCCAAGTCTTGGAATGATAGTTATTCAATTATATATGACGGTATTCGTAGCAGCATATAAGGAAATAAAAGTGCAGCCACGCAACTGTAGCATCAATATCAAAAGACCCTTTTAACCCTTTCTGTGAGTCGGGCGTCAGGGAGCCGTCCGACGTCAAGGTGGGCGTGTGCGTCGGGCGGCTTCTGGCAGTCCTACCACCCACCCACAGGGGAAGCACTGGTGCTCAAGCCGTGGGACGCCCAAGGTGCCCCCACTGGGGAAGGCAGGGGAAGCCCGATTTGTGGGGAGTGGCCCCTTGGGCAAGGGTCGCTACCCTTTGGGCAATGTTTTTTGCTGTGTCTGCCCCCCAGGTGGCAGATGTCATCATTTTTTTTTTAATCGGGCCCACTAGACCACCAGGAATTCGTTTGTGGGGAGTGGCCCTTGGGCAAGGGTTGCTCCCCCTTGGAGAGCATTACTTTGTCAGATTCTGCCCCCCTGGGAGTCTGATCGGCTGATTTCTTTTTTTTTTGTATGGCCACTAGGCCACCAGGAATTTTATTTTGAAGTTGTAGAGCGGCCCCTTGGACAAGGGTTGCTCCCCTTTATGGGAGGATGATTGTGGCCATTTCTGCCCTCTTTGGGTGGCAGGTCAGCATTATGTTTTGGCCCATCTATCCCGAAGGGGGGCAGAAGCCACTAAGCACCAGAGTTTTTTATTTATTTATTCTTGAGTTTATATAGCGCCAGAATCAATTCCAAGGAGTATCTCTGCGCTTTGTGGAGGCATGTCATCTGTGCAGCGGCGGCTGTGTTTTTTTTAAATTAAAAGCAAAACAAAGCGGTTGTAAGTAATATCCTAAAAGCTAGGTGACTTGAGCATTCTCTTAAAGAGAGGGGAAGTTCGTTCCAGTATTTTGGTCCGAGGTATGATAGAGATGTCCCCCCAATCTTGCTCTCCCAATTCTGGGGACCTTCAGTAGATGTTTAGAACTGGAACGCAAGAATCTTGAGGGGTGATAAGGAATGAATTTTTCCGACAGATAGCTGGGACCAAGATTGAATAATGCTTTGTGGATAGTATAACAGATCTTGAATTTTATCCTTTGGCGTATTGTCAGCCAATGGAGTTTTAAGAGAAGAGGGCAAGAGGCAGATCTGGGTGGCATGTTCAATATCAATCACGCCACCGTATTCTGAACCACCTGCAGTTTATCGATTGACGCTTCATTAGCAGAGAGCAATAAACCATTACATTAATCTAGACGCCCCAGTATAAGGGCCTGAGTCAGAGTCTTTCTTGCAGAGTACGGAAGCAAAGGGAAGACTCGCCGAAGTAGACCCAAAGTATGAAAGCATGTACCAACTGTCTGGCCAAAGTAAGAAAGTAAGGGCGTGGTCTAACCGGACTCCCAGATTTGTGACAGAAACTTTGGGAATGGGAGGCTTTCCATGATTAACAGGCCACCAATTGGGGGACCATAATATGGGGACTTTCCCAAAAAGTAGGAGCTCGGTCTTGCCGACATTGCACTGAAGAAAGTTATTCCTCATCCATTGTGAGATGGCACTCATGCCCAGAAAGAAGGTCTCCTGGATGGTAGGAGTTAGTTCATCGAAGGGAAAGAGTAGCTGCATATCGTCAGCATTTGATATTGGACTAAACCTATATTTCCTTAGAACATTAGCCAAAGGAGCCAGATAGATATTAAATAGGGTGGGGCTCAGGCAGGAGCCCTGTGAAACTCCCTTGGTAAGTTCCATGGGTGCCAAACGATACGGGCCCAAATTGACCGTCTGAGTCCGACCAGATGGAAAGATTGCCACCCAATGGAGGGCAGAGTTCTTAGTCCTATTTCCTTCAGACTTCTGACTAGTATTTGATGGAAAACAGTGTCAAATGCGGCGGATAGGTCCAATAGCACCAGAATCATAGAGTGGCCTTTGTCTAGGGTTATTCTGATGTTCTATGACCACTCGCTAAGGCTGATTTGGTGCTATATTTGGGCCTAAAACATGACTGAGAAGGGTCTAGGTTGCCTGACAATTCGACAGAACTAGAGAGGTGTTTGTTGACATACCTCTCTAGTACTTTACTCAGAAATGGCAAGAGTGAGATAGGACGAAGATTGGTCAGATCCGTCAGAGGAGCCTTCGTGTTCTTTTGGATAGGCATTATCTGAGCTACTTTCCATTCTGATGGAACATAACCTTCTTTTAGAGAAAGATTCAAGAGATGTTCAATCAATGGGGCAGGTTGAAGAATAAGAGTGTTAGCTATTCTTACAGGGATCAAGTCGCGCTGGAGCCGGTATTCACTTGGCACATTAAAGCTTCTACCTCTGTAGTAGTAAGTGGAGGGAGGTTCTCAAGCAGCATAGAAGAAGTCAATCCTGCTGCATCTATTATAACAGTTTGCATTGGATGTGAACTCCCCGAAAAAAAAATGTTATCGTAAATTGATTCAATATTTCGTGAGAAGTAAGATACAATGTTATCACACAGTGTTTGTGAAGGTGCTTCTGCATTCTCACATGCATTAGGTTTCGTAAACGGCTGGAGGATATTGTATAAAACCTTCGGTGCCGTACCAGCGCATTTCCAGCCCATGTTGGTGAGTGGCCTCTTGGGCAAGAGTTGCTTCAGTTTTAAGGGGTGAATATTTTATTTACACTCCTAGGCCCACCTACCATTTAGCTTGGCTGGTGAATTGTATGTGGACTGGTGCATTATTTGCATATGTGATTGTAATGTTTTTTTCTTCATTTTATTCTAGTGAAAAGCTTTTGATTCTTGTTTGCGGTTTCGGCAGTGGTTTTTCTACAGTTTTGCGTAGTTGCAGTTATTTTGCAATGTGTTTTGCATTGTCTTATGTGTAATTTTCTTTTCTTTTTTCATTTTCATTTTCTTTTTTAGTGGGATATTGTTGATCCTTACTGTGTCAGTGCAGAGTAGGTGGTGTTGAGTCTAGCTGCTTCCGACATGTGAGTGGTATAGTTTACGAGTATATAGGTATTTGTGATAAAGCCACATTTTGTTTATTACTTATTTTACAAAGTGTTTGTTGTTGATGACTTGTTTGACAAGTTATCTTTATTAGTAAGGATTATGGCTAGTCATAGAATTACTGCTCAGCAGATGGTTGGTACGCTTTTTGAATCTTCCTCTGAGCAGGATTATGAGACTGATAGTGTGCTTGAGCGAGTGCAAGATTCTGGCAGTGAGGTTTCTGTCCATGAGGAATCATCTGATGATGAACCTACTCTCAGTGCAGATGAAGCTACTCTCAGTGCGAATGACATGCCTGGTTTAGAGGAGGACACTGTGGGGGTTTGAGATGTCTGGCTCCTCAAGTGTCATAAGAAACCACAATGTTTGTGCTTCCATTTTGGAATGCGCCAAATCCCGTTCTTCCCCCTCCGACCTTTTAGACCATTACTTTCTTTCGGAGGGGCAAACTCCCCAGGGAGAACAGCCAGCAGTTTTGGTCCATGCAGGTAACAGCGGTGGGGCAGTGGTGCGTGAAAGGGAGGATTTTGAGGGACAAATCCGAGGAAAAATGTATTATTTATTTAGTTTCCCCTTTGCATCCACCCTCAAAATCCTCCCTTACACAGCCCCACCACCCCACCGCTGTAACCTGCACTGACCGCATCTGAGAACAGCATCTAAACTGTCAATTGACTGTTTAACGTGGAGGGGGTTGGTTAATGATTCAGTAGTGGAAGATATGTTTGTGTTCCCTTTTTTAAAGATAGGTTATACCTGTAAGGAGTTCATAGGTGTGATTATGTTTGTGTTGCCCCATGACTGATGTCCAAAATATCCACTGTGCATTGTTTTTCAGGTGCAGAGCTTACCAAGGGACTACCTCTAAACGGAGGAGGAATGAGGACCCCTTATCTTCCTGAACCTCACCTTGGATTCCCAAGCTAGACACCACTCAATGCATCTGGCATGCCTGGGATTTTACTTCAATGCCCTTTTCAAGCTTACTTATACTGGGTTTAACAGAGTTGAGCTTCTCAACCCCAATTAACTTTGGTGAAAGGACATCCAGTATATGTTCAGAGTTCATAGTGGTTTTCTCCAACAAGGACAACATTTATGAGAGAATCCTCTCTAAAACAGAAAAATATCTTGAGATAACCCCTTCCCCAATCTATTATCTGCTACATTTAATACTTGCAGAAAATTGTGTTCCCCTTTATCTGGCGATGCCTCTGACTCCTCCAGATTAGACAAATCTAATGAATGCACACAAGACACCTTAGATGGAGTGGTACTATACAGGGTTGGCATACTGGGGAAACTTGCATGAGTAACTGATAAAAGTCTCTGCTCCAGCTCCATGGTGACTGGCATTTTCTGATTGGCCTCCAAGACTTTGTTTTATTCCAATGGTATGGCAATGTACTGCAAGGTGTAATCCTACAGATCCCCGAGTTCAAGGCTGCCGTCCAAAGTTTGTGGCACTTGCTGAGTCATTTTATGGGAGAGATTACCGGAACCAAGCTCAGTGTTGCTCATAGGGCTAGATTTACCAATATAGGACACCAGCCCTGACAGTGGAGACAACCCCTTTCCGCGGAATTTGTTTCAGATTGAGCCTCAACATTTACAACGGGCATGTCCATCTCCATCTCAGTGTCATCCGCCACTACCAGTAGAAAACTTCCATCTAGGGCCTCTTTTATTCGAGATACTGAAGTTGCTCCACCAGTGTTCTGATGGGAAAACGTAGGGAAAAGTAGGACTGTCAGCTCAGAAAGAGCAGGGCAAGCACCCACCTCAACTTCACCAACTACACCAGAGCCCACTCCCTCTTTCACAAGGATGATGTCATCAGTGATGTCATTTGAGATGTCATGAGTGATGTCATGAGTGATGTCACTGACCTGAGGTTCCGTGACAATTGTAAGTGGTGTTTTCGACTCGCACGAATATGGTCGAGTCTGGTATCTATGAACCGCAAATAACGAGTTTGGTAAGTGTGCGCAGTTTCGCTGTGCTAACTTAAACCGTTCGTTTGTTATGTGGGTTTTTCATCTGTACCCACGGGTTCCATGTTAGATACGGCATCCATTTTGTTTCTTGCCCTCAAGTAGCCAGCGAACGGACGCTGTCCGCTTCGCGACCCTGGGACTCCCAAGATATTTGCGGAAGACACATGTTCTTTGTAAGTGTCTTTATGACGAGGGGGATGATACTGTAAGGCAGATGGCCCCGCTTGAGGCTCATCTTGCCGTGCCGGTTTATTGTCTCAGCCGTGCATCTCATTAGGCACGTCCCTTTGATGCCTGTATCTCGTGTTTCTCGATACCTCCCCTTTTTACACCCTTTCCGATCTCCCCACTGTCTCCATCTTCCTCTGCACCTGTCTTTGTTCCTATTTCGATCTGTTTTACTGCCGATTGGAATGCACTGATGTTGGGAAGATGGGTTTTTACAGTTGGGATCCGCCAAATGTTTCCGCACTTATGTTCCGGACCTTGTGTGTAACAAAGTGACCAAAGCGACCCCTCTGGGAGCTAATTATGGGAACCGGGTTGTAAACTTTTGTGTACCATGTTGTCCTATGGGTAAAAACTGTATAAAAGGAGCGATCCACAGAACCAATTTGAAGCAGTCTCCCCAAGTTGCACGTGTTGTACTTGTCGTGACTTCTGTGTTCCCTGCAGTAAATAAACCTTGAATCTTTGATGCCGAAGGAAGTGTCCCCTGTCTCTGTCATTCGTACGCCGGAGCAGGTTACCCACGAAGGTTTCAGGTGTTGTGCCCTGGCACCGCTGGGTCTCAAAGAACCCAGTCCTTCAGTTGGCGCCCAACGTGGGGCTGCATCAGTGGTACCGGTCCAAGCCCGACGATCGTGAGGAACTTCGTGTGAAATCTCCGAGGGAAGGTGCACTTCGCTTCATCGATCCTGTTGTCGAAATAAGTGGCCCGAAGACTTTTCCCGCGAAGATTCCCGCCTCCTGACGGCTGCGACGGACTGCTGCCCTGACTGTAGACCTGTTTTGGCGCCTGGCGTAGACCTTGGTATAGCGAGACGATTGACGGGCCTTCCTGGAGACGCCATCGATCTTTGAGTTAAGTATTTGTGGGTCGCTCCCAGAGTTCTTGGTTGTTGACACTTTAGCGAGTGTTTTTGTTGTTGACGCTGTGTGAGTGTTTTTGTCGGTGACACTTTCCTAGCGTACCTTGTTGTGTTATTTGACGACTGCAGCCGCCAAAAACCGAGGGTTTTTGCTCTTTGCTGGGACTTGGTAAATCCCGTAACCCTTGAAGTTTGTGAAACTCGGCTAGTGTGCAAGATGCCTGGTCGTAGTACTTTGTTCAGTTGTTTCAGACCTTGTGGTGTGGATTCCCGACTGGAGGACTCGTGTCCGATACCTCCGGTTGGAACTCCGACTTATGAACTGTACAGTAAACATGGGCTAGGCCCGATTACTTTTAATGAATACTGGATCAAATACACGAAGAAGGACGGTGACCTTCGCTGGCCACCACATGGTAGCTTCGAGGCCCCGATCTTAGATAATCTAGAGGTTAAATTGTTCGAAAGAAAGTCAAGGCCGGCCATGTTTGATGCCTTTCGGTTGTGGCGCAAAGAAGCCCGACAGAAAGAAATCAGACAGACTAAACGAAATCAGAGAGATAATGTCGCTACCATTGTAAAGAAAGCAGAGCAATTTCAGCATGATAAGGAGGTTAAGGAAAAGGAAGTGTTTGACAGATTACAGCGTATGACTATAGATAAGTGCTATCCTGCTTTGCCTACGGAGTCGGAAAAGAAGGATGAGTCAGTTGAGGATCCTTTAATGTCCTATCTTATGAAATTGCCACCTCCGTACGTACAGGGTACCACAGCTCCTGTGATTCCCCCTGTACCTGTTCCTGCACCTATTCTTCCTTTGCCTGTTCCTCAACCTGCACCCGTTCTTCCGACTGTTCCTGTTCCTTCGTCTGTTGCTATTCCTACTGCTCCTCCGCTTCCACATACTCCTGCTCACGCTACTGCTCCTGCTTTGTTAACTCCTGCTGTTGTTTCTGTCTCTACTCCTTCACTTGTTAGTCCTGTGTCCTATACTTCTCCCTCTACTCGTAGTCGTAATTCTCCTCTTGCGGCTAGCTTCTTTCATTTGCTCGGACCTGTTCTTGGGTCCGCTGGTTCAGATGGTCCTCAGAGACGTAGTCAGCTTCCTGGTAATAGGGAACGCGCTTCGCTATATAATATGGCGATGGGTTGGATGATGCACCCCCTTAGAAATCCACCACGTATTGTACTCGACACGTTTTGTCAGTTCAATATACCAACCCAGAGATTTGTGTTCGAGGAAATGTGTAAGGTCCTTCGCGATCAGATATCGGCCGACGCACCTGACGAGGTGCTGACCGCTTTGTCTGATCTACAGCTTCAGTTCTCGGCTGGACTGATAGTGGATACCAATGTTCGACGTGCTGTTGAACGGTTGCTATCTTTTCGTCCCACTCCTATACCTCAAGCCTTGTTTGTTGAGGATGTCGAAAGACAGCCAGATGAGTCTGGTCAATTTCCTATGCGCGAAGTTCCTCCGGTTTGGATGCCACCTAATCCTAATGCTGCTCCTCCGACACTGGGGCATTTCCAGAGAGTATGGATACATCTCCCATGGAAACGCTCAGAAGTGTTACAGGTGAAGCAATCTTTGCCTGACCCTCGCAAAAATCCTACAGGGTATTACAAAGAATTATCACAGCTCGTAGACGCTACGATAATGAATCTTGCCGATATTGACATGCTGTTCGGCAATGTCGTACCGCAACCGGTATGGGCTAAGATTCGTCAGGAAAATCATCCGAATGAATTAGGTGGTGCTTGGGCTGCCATTGTAGCGGCAGATGCCGGACAAACTGGTGGTGCTAAACCCGACCAGCTGATTGTTGATCTTCCTCAAAGGATAATCACGTTAATGAAGACTCTTATGCCAGCTATGAGGGTAAATTGGGACAAATTGTCAGCTTGTAAACAGAAAAAGGACGAGAGTGTCTCCGACTTCTTTACGAGGTTCGAGGAAGCATTCATCGACCATAGTGGTCAGGATATGAGCACTGAGGGTGGTCAAAGGTTGTTCGTGGATAAATTTGTTTCGAACTTATTGCCTGATTTGAGCAATAAATTAAAGAATTCGGAAAGTGCATGGGCCGTTTCTACTTCAGCTCAGATATTGGCTACAGCGCAATATTATGAGAACAGAGAGAAAGAAGAGAGCGACCGTGCTGATAAAAAGACGAAAGAGCTAAAAACTAAAGTGCTGCTGCAGCAAGCGTATCCTCCACGTTCAAATCAGAATAATTCGCAACAAAATAGATCACAGCCGCAATCGAATAGATCACAATCTCGTAATGACTCCTCTTCTCAAAGATCATCGTTGGGGTACAATCAATGTGCCTATTGTAGACAGGAGGGTCATATCAAATTCAATTGTCCTGTTCTAAACGAACGTAATAGTGGTAACTCATCTAGAGGAGGTCGTGGTGGTTCGCAGCAGGCATCACGTGGTAGAGGTCGTGGTGCTCAGAATGATCGCTCAGATAACTCATCCAATTCCGATAATTGTTTTGATCGACGTGGATCGTCGCAAGGACGATCTGCACAGTACAATGTAGACGATTATTACATCGATCAGGGGACTGACGACAGTAATTACTAGGACAGTCATAGACAAGGAGAGGGAGTGGTATCAGTTCCGGTTGATCAGAGAGGGCCTTACGTCGCAGTTGCTACATCGGGCGTCGTTGAGCCTTTTCTGTTGGACACTGGTGCAGCGAAAAGTTCCATTAAGCATTCGAAACTCCCTGGCGCACCTTTGTCTGGCTTAACAAATGTTTCCGTTGGATTCTCTGGCGCCCCGGTTAGCAATCCAGTTTCGCGCCCTTTGCCCCTTAAAATTGGGCCTCGTGAGCTAGAAGCTCCGTTGATTTTGACCACGGGTTGTGGTGAAAATCTTTTGGGCCTGGATTTGCTTAAACGTTTGTATGCAACTTTGTATTGTTCTCCTGCGGGTGTAAAGCTTACGTTGGGAGAGAGGGTTGTCTCTCCCATGTACTTGTCTCTCGATAAGCTTCCACCGGAATTGAGTTCTCTTCCTGCGTCTTTGTGGGCAACAGGTCCCAACGATGTGGGCCTACTTGATATCTCACCTTATGTTGTTCAGTTGAAATCTAATGTGCGATTGCCACGTATTCCCCAATATCGTATCTCCCTTGATGGTGAACGAGCACTGTTAGCGATCATCTATGATTTGATCGAGAAAGACGTTATTGAGGAAACACGGGGAAACGTGTGCAACAGCCCTGTACTGCCCATTCTAAAACGTACTGATCCTTCGAAACCACCTGTTTATCGTTTTGTTATCGATTTACGGGAGGTGAATAAAATTGTGATTCCTCAGTTCCCCGTTGTGCCTGACATCACGGCGCTACTGACTCTGATTCCAGCTTCTGCATCGTGGTTTTCGGTGATTGACTTGAAGAATGCGTTCTTCAGCATCCCGATTGCAGAAGAGAGCAGAGACCTTTTCGGTTTCTCTCTTGGTGGACGCAGCTTCCGGTTCAAACGCGCTCCTCAGGGCTACTGTGAAAGTCCATTGATTTACAGTCAAGCCTTGAAGGGTCAACTGGATGCGTTTAGGTTGCCGGCTGGTGCGGCTTTAATCCAATACGTCGATGACCTATTGGTAGCTGCAGATACTCAGGACATTTGCAAAATTGCTACGGTATCGCTGCTGCAACATCTCTGCGAGTTAAATCACAAGGTGTCACCTTCTAAACTCCAATATTGTTGTCAAGAAGTAACCTATCTAGGTCACTTATTGTCAAAGGAGGGAAGGCGGTTGACCCCAGAGAGAATTGCAGCAATTGCGCGAATGGCTGTGCCAACAACCCAAAGAGATGTGCGTGCCTTTTTAGGTATCACGTCGTACTGCAGGCAATGGATTCCAAATTTTTCATTGCTAGCGAAACCATTAGTGGCTCTTACGTGCAAGGATGTTTCAACTCCTTTACCATGGACGGAAGAATGTCAGAAAAGTTTTTCTGAATTACGTGATTCATTGTGTTCGGCTCCTGTGTTAGGTACTCCTGACTACAGCAAGCCGTTTACATTATATGTTCACGAGAGAGAAGGTTGTGCTTTGAGCGTCTTAACGCAACCTTTTGGTGGTAAGCAACGTCCATGTGCATACTTTTCCTCGACCTTGGACCCGGTAGCTAGAGCATTGCCGAGTTGTTTACGAGCAACGGCGGCAGGCGTGGTCTCCATCCGACAATCAGCAGGATTGGTCATGGATAATATGCTTACGGTGATGGTCCCGCATGCAGTCGATACTCTTTTGAATCGTACGAAAACTCAGCACTTGACGAGTGCGAGGTTGTCTGGGTACGAGTTGACGTTGTTGGCAAGCCACATTCAAATAAAACGTTGTAATGTTCTGAACCCGGCAACTTTGTTACCAATTAGCTCAGAGTCAGATGAAATAACAGAACACGACTGTTATTTGAGGACAGAGGAGGAAACGAAAGGTCGAGTGGACCTTAAAAACACCCCATTGGAAGATCCAGACGGTACACTGTATGTGGACGGTTCATGTTTCAAGTTGCCGAATGGTGATGTGACTACTGCTTATGCTGTTGTAACGTTGAATACTGTTGTTGAGACTGCGAGATTAAATCAGAATTCTGCCCAAGCTGCAGAGCTGATCGCTCTCACTAGAGCGTGTGTGTTAGCGAAAGGGAAACGTGTGAATGTGTTTACCGACAGCCAATATGCATTTGGCGTCGCACATAGTTTTGGACGTTTGTGGAGAGAGAGAGGTTTTCTAACATCGCATGGTACGAAGATTCAGCATGGCCAGCTTGTGAATGATATTTTGGATGCACTCACGTTGCCTAAGCAAGTGGCGATTGTCAAATGTAGTGCGCATCGTAAGGTGACAGATGATGTGGGTCGTGGTAATGCCTTTGCGGATGAGACTGCTAAGGAGACTGCCCGGAACCTTAGCACTCGAATGTATGTGACGAGTTCGGTTAGGTGGCCTACAGAATCGAGTATGTGTGAAGACACTATCGAGAGTGTGAAAGCAATTCAGAATGAGGCCACCGAGACTGAAAAGACGAAGTGGAAAGAAAGCACGGGAAAGTTGGATGCGAATGGTTGTTGGATTGATTTGTCGGAACAGAAAAGATGGATGTTACCGGATGCGTATGTGCTGGCCGTTGTGACAATGGCGCATGGGTTAGCACATATTAGCGCGAAAGGTATTTGCAAGTTGCTGTCCCCTGTGTGGAAGAATGATGGTATTACGAAATGTGCTGAACGCTTGGTTAAGAACTGTATGGTGTGTATGATGTACAATCCTGGCAAGGGAACCCCAACTCCTCCTGGCAGTTTTGCTCCCCCTTCATGTCCCTTTGAGGTGATTCAATTGGACTTCATCCATATGGAGCGATGCAATAACCTGAAATACGTCTTAGTTGTGGTTTGCGCATTCTCCCGATGGATCGAGGCCTATCCTCTCAAAGACAATACTGCTTTGTCTACTGCGAAAATCCTACTGAAGGAATACTTTCCTCGGTATGGAATGCCTAGAATCGTGTGGTCAGATAACGGAAGTGAGTTTGTGGGGAGTGTGATGAAGAGTGTATGCAAGGGCCTTGGAATTAATCAGAAATTCCATAGTGCCAACCATCCCCAGTCAGCTGGTTTGGTTGAAGGGTATAACGGCACTCTTAAACTAAAGCTAGCGAAGATTCAGGCTACGACTGGTCTCTCGTGGCCTGACGCTTTACCCTTAGCATTACTGTCAACTAGGGCGACTGTACACTCCCGAGTAGGGCTTAGTCCCTATGAAATAGTGTTCGGTCATCCTGCGAATGTTTGGGGGGTTCCTAGGCCAGGTATTTTTTGTGATCTTGAGTATCCAATGTTGATCGATTATCTTCATGACTTGACTGCTAAACTGAGGTTAATTCACCAACAGGTTCACGAAGCATTGCCGACGCAGACGGAGGGTCCAGGCCACCAGCTCCAGCCCGGAGATTGGGTGGTGACGCGGAACTTTTCGCGCAAGACCAACTTGGACCCGAGGTTTACTGGACCCTACCAGGTCCTCCTTGCCACGAGAACTGCAGTTCGTCTTGAGGGGCGGAAGAATTGGGTGCACGCCACCCATACAAAGAAAGTCCCTATCCCGTTGCCAGCAGACTCGTGGGTGAGGAGAGGCATTGCATCAACTGAAACCGAAGGTTTGCCGGCGTTTGTACCTTTCAGTGACGCACACCCTGTCGGAGAATCCTCAGTGCAGCAGAAAGACACTGTTGAACATTTGTCAGCAAAAGACTCAAGACCAGAATATTCAGCTGATCAACAGGACGTGGTCCCTTCAACGGATCCTTTGTTTGACGAACAGACACGTCCTGGGAAAACCCGATACTTTTTGCGATCCAGTACTAAAGACTAATAAAAGATCCTGTTCTGTCCCTTGATAATTGCATTATCCTGTTTTCCACGATCAGTTTGAACATTCGTACCATTGTAATTATTTTGTACATATTCATTGAGCTTCGTTCCTTACACTTTTTGCTTCCACAGCTGAGAAACATTGTTTTCGCATATATATATATATTTGTGAAATAAAGGCCGTAGGGCCGCGCGCGTACTTCCTTCTGGTTAGTAGGTCTTGACGCTAGGTTAAAGACCGTCGGTTCCTGGGAACTCCTAGGGATTGACTATTGCTACACAGAACGAAGTGCGTCAAGAAACGTTGCGGACGGTCATAGGGAATGGCATTTTCGAAGCTGACGGATTTGGAAGGAGCTCAGGCTCATAGATTCAAGCTGCAGCAACTCAGTCGTACCAAATGTTTTATATTCCAAATATTCGTATTGTTTCTGACTGTTTCTGCATTATTGGCGGGTGGGGTGTATTACACGATGTTTTACTTCTTACCTATTGCTACACCTACTCCTACCCCTGACCCTAAACTTACCTCCACTGCTTCTCCTCATTCTTTTCATATCTTACCTGAACACGAACAGGCTAGACGTGCAGAATTCCGCAACAATTCCTTTATTCAGCTCCTCCATCAGCATCAGTTAGTGGTTAACACTACTAATTGTTGGGTGTGTGGGTTGATGCCACATACTACGGATAAGGGAATTCCATATCTGGTGTTACCGTACAGTTCCCAAGGGTCTGCTCGAGCATTTCAGACAATGTTTCGAAGCGCACTGGGTTTCCACCCCATTCGAGAACCACGTTCCCCCTACTCTGGTCCTACCTCGTATCAAAAGCCTTTGTCTATAGCAATAGAGGATTTAGATAGCGATATCTATGATCCCTCGCTTATTCCTGAAGAAGAGGTACAAGCCTATAGGGTCCTAAGTAGAGGTGAATATAGTGTGTTCACTAGTGAAAAGCAGCTTAAAAGCTCGCCCCCGATATGGGTCGTACCCCACATTGGTCATTTTTGTCTCATAGGTCGTGGCCGAAGATCGAAAGCCCGACTTGGAGAGAGTGCTTGCACTGAAAATTACATTCTGCCGATGGTCTCGTCCCCTGTGTTCCTGGCCGCCAAGGGTACATACTTTATCTGTCATGATCGTGCATATGCATGGTTGCCCACTGACTTCATGGGCTCATGCTTCATCGCAAACTTGTTGCCTCCGACGTTCACTGTAGATGCAGATTATCACAAGACTAGAGTTGTGAGAGGCGTAATTAGCGAAGAGGATACTGCCGGTCAAGAGGCAGGAGACTTTTTTAAGGGTTTCCTCCCGTTTTGGGGACCTATGGTTAATAGTAGGAACCTGAGACAGTTGACTCGAGTGGTAGAATCGACAGCTAATATTACTGCCAGTGCCCTTGGTAATATCACCACTGAACTTCAGGCGGATAGACTTATGACGTTACATAACAGTATGGTTTTAGACGTGATCTTAGCAGATCGTGGGGGGGTATGTAAGGTGATCCATTCGAGCTGCTGTATTTTCATTCCTGATAACGCTCCAACTGTCTATCAAGCCATCTCGAAGTTGCATAAGATCTCCGAATCCATACACGTGGATGTAGGGGATTGGACGCTACTTGGGTGGTTTTGGGGCCTGATGTCGACTTGGGGTTGGAAGATTCTGATGATCATCGGAGTCGTTGTGGCGTTCCTGTTCACGTGTTGCCTTTGTGTGCAGTGCGGTCCTGCCTTATGTGGTCTCTGTGCTACGACGTGTATGAGACAGCCACCTGTTACCAAGGGGACTCGGTTGGACAGAGCTATGCTACGACAACATCTGGATGGTCTGATGAATATCGAATATGATTCCGACTAGTGCTTGCCTACATGAGGGCAAAAGGAGCGTCTGAGGTTCCGTGACAATTGTAAGTGGTGTTTTCGACTCGCACGAATATGGTCGAGTCTGGTATCTATGAACCGCAAATAACGAGTTTGGTAAGTGTGCGCAGTTTCGCTGTGCTAACTTAAACCGTTCGTTTGTTATGTGGGTTTTTCATCTGTACCCACGGGTTCCATGTTAGATACGGCATCCATTTTGTTTCTTGCCCTCAAGTAGCCAGCGAACGGACGCTGTCCGCTTCGCGACCCTGGGACTCCCAAGATATTTGCGGAAGACACATGTTCTTTGTAAGTGTCTTTATGACGAGGGGGATGATACTGTAAGGCAGATGGCCCCGCTCGAGGCTCATCTTGCCGTGCCGGTTTATTGTCTCAGCCGTGCATCTCATTAGGCACGTCCCTTTGATGCCTGTATCTCGTGTTTCTCGATACCTCCCCTTTTTACACCCTTTCCGATCTCCCCACTGTCTCCATCTTCCTCTGCACCTGTCTTTGTTCCTATTTCGATCTGTTTTACTGCCGATTGGAATGCACTGATGTTGGGAAGATGGGTTTTTACAGTTGGGATCCGCCAAATGTTTCCGCACTTATGTTCCGGACCTTGTGTGTAACAAAGTGACCAAAGCGACCCCTCTGGGAGCTAATTATGGGAACCGGGTTGTAAACTTTTGTGTACCATGTTGTCCTATGGGTAAAAACTGTATAAAAGGAGCGATCCACAGAACCAATTTGAAGCAGTCTCCCCAAGTTGCACGTGTTGTACTTGTCGTGACTTCTGTGTTCCCTGCAGTAAATAAACCTTGAATGTTTGACGCCGAAGGAAGTGTCCCGTGTCTCTGTCATTCGTACGCCGGAGCAGGTTACCCACGAAGGTTTCAGGTGTTGTGCCCTGGCACCGCTGGGTCTTAAAGAACCCAGTCCTTCAGACCATGTCATGAGTGATGTAATATGTGACGTTATCAGCAGTGGATTGCGGGCGCGCGAGTTATAGTTAGCTGAACTAACTATAACGGGAGAATTTCAATGGTTTTGTATGAGTGAAATGTACAGCTAACTGATTGATTGATAGGCTTTATTTCGATATAAAAATATCATGAAAGCATGTACAATAAATATAAGACACAGTATTTAAACAATCAATTTCCAGATATACAAAGGGAAAAAACAGTAGGAAAAAGTGTTAAAAACAGTTAAAACAAGATTAAATTGATAATGAAACCCTTCTTGCATGAATCAACCAACACCACTTTAGAAATTTTGACACAGTACAGACAATCAGGGTTGATATGTCAGACATTAAAATACGTAGCAATCAAACACTGGGAGGGGACCTGCCCGCAATAATTTTAATCAATGGCCTTGGAGAGGTCCTTTGTATTATAAAAATTGTCCTGAACCCAAGCAAATCATATAGCAAGTTTGATTTTGTCAAAATTTATTTTTTATTTCTATGAATTCATTGTCATTGTATATAGATATAAATAGTTTGGCATCAAAATACAATGACAATGAATTCATAGAAATAAAAAATAAATTTTGACAAAATCAAACTTGCTATATGATTTGCTTGGGTTCAGGACAATTTTTATAATACAAAGGACCTCTCCAAGGCCATTGATTAAAATTATTGCGGGCAGGTCCCCTCCCAGTGTTTGATTGTTACTTTCCCCATCGACCTGCCTAAATTGATGTGGGGTCCCCCTCCGAATTAAAATACGTAGCGCCACTTTATGTTGACGGGTGCCTAAAAGTCTGCACAAGGGTTCGAGCCACCGCCTCCTAGGGGCACAATAATCCGGACTTTCAAAAAGAATGTGGGCTACCGACTACACACGTGTGGGACAGCGCGCACAAAAGGGAGATATCTGGTTAGGGGATTTCCAACGGGCAACTAATTCACCTACTGGTAATGTTCCCACTCTGAACTTAAAGTACAGGGTACAATCAAAAGGGATGGAAATCATGTCTAGGTAGGGTTCATAGGCCACCACGTCTTTAATCCCCAAGAAGGCTACAGTGGAATTGCAATGACCTGGATCTGAGAGAAGTTTGGAAGAGACCCAATCCCAATACAATTTCTTGATCACAGCTTTAGGAGGGGCAGATCTCGATGCACAAGCCTTGCCTAGCCCTATCTCCACTAGCAGCCGTTTTACGTCCCTCAACCATTTAATCCTAGACCAGCCTACCATTGCCATTAACTCTGATAGCGCTTCTGCATAGGAGGCTAATTCCGGCACCCGCCACAACCGAGCCCAGAGAAGCAAGGGGCGAAGTTGAGCATGATCCTTGGTTGATTTACAGCCTAAGTCAAGAGACACTGGGATGGTTGGAGTACTCGACGGGAGAGCCATCAGATCTTTCAAAAATTTGCTCTCCGATTTTACTAGTACATCCAAATTACAAGTACCCCATAACTCGGCCCCATAAAGGGCAGCGCTAACCCCTCTAGCTTTGTAAATGTCCATCACCGGGGCTATAGGTTTACATGTGGAGGAGGGTTGTTCCTTGAGTAATGTTCCGCCCACTCTTTTGTGACCAAGGAGAATTTTATTAATATGTGGAGTCCAACTTAAAGAATCATGAAGGCGGATACCTAGATAATCAAACTCGGGTACCCTCTCCAATGGAGCAGAATTTAAAGTTGGCGGGCGCCCCGGGTTTTTGGGGGGGTTCATAATCAAATACTTGGTTTTGTCAGTGTTGATTACCAACCCCCTAAGTGAACAAAACTCCTGGAAGTTATTCAGGAGGCTCTGAAGACTCATTGGGGACTTTGAAATAAGAAGAGTGTCATCTGCAAAAAGCAGTGTAGGAATCCTTTTACCCGCCAGGGAAGGAGCATCGGAGGGATGTTTTAAGAAATGCTCAACCACTCCGTTCACATAGAGAGAGAACAGAGTGGGAGCTAACACACATCCCTGACGGACACCCCTTTCTACTAAGGGTGGATGGGCAACTTCGCTATGCCCAGGAAGTGGGCGTAGTGTTGCCTACTTCGCCCTTTGCAAAGTAGGCGAGCAGGCAACACTACGCCCACTTCGTGGGCGTAGCAAAGTTGCCCGCCACCCGCCTCCCTCCCGCCCTTCCTCCCTCCCTAAATGCTTACATTAATATATAAAAGAATTATAAAACCACTTACCTTGTCCTGCCGTGTCCCCGGGGCTACCGCTCGTCATTGCATGCGCATTAGCATCCAAGACGCTGCGCCCCGGCAGCGCAATGACGAGCGGGAGCCCCGGAAATGCGGCAGGACAAGGTAAGTGGTTTTATAATTCTTTTATATATTAATGTAAGCATTTAGGGAGGGCGGGGGGAGGCGGGTGGCGCGTAGTGGGGCTACGCAAAGTGCGTGGTTGGGCGTAGTGTTTTGCCCACTTCGCGTAGCTTCGCAAAGCCCCACTACGCCCACTACGCCCAAGGTTACTTACTACAGGAATCCTGTTGGTTTTTTCACCGTTCTTGCCCCATCGCACCTGTGCAAAATTACCATTGTGTAGTCTCACAAGGAGGGATAGAATATACGAAGGGAGCCCCAGTTCTGATAACAACTCCTCTCTAGGAACCAGGTCAAAGGCAGTCTTAAGGTCTATAAAGGCCAAATATAGACTGCCTTTGCCCTGCACCACCACCTTCCAATACAAGAGAGCCAGTCTAAAGGCCTGTTCAATAGTCCCAGTTCCAGAACAAAAACCGGCTAGGAGGTCCGCAGAATATTGTTGTCGTCCACCCACTGGTTCAGAAAAGGGCGTGGTGATGAACAGAGTGTCTGAATTAAGCAGACCACTCTTACCCAGTCCAAAGAACAGGGCTTGATCCATCACCGTTTTTTAGCTCACTGCACCATCCCAGCTCAGAACTTGGCTATATGCAAATTAGTCTGACCCTGGCCCAGTGCATCATGGGAACAGAGCAGACCAAACTACCAAGCCAATTCTTATACTGGGAAGGAAACAAGCTACCGGGGACCGGTTTCTGGAATTTCAGCCGTCTTCGGCCCGGCTTGCTTGAATCCTGATGGTGTAATGAGCTAGGGACTCACATCTGAGTATACCCTTCCACGCTTATGGTGGAGAAAAATGATTCAGAAAAGGGGGTGGTGATGAACAGAGTGTCTGAATTAAGCAGACCACTCTTACCCAGTCCAAAGATCAGCGCTTGATCCATCACCGTTTTTTAGCTCACTGCACCATCCCAGCTCAGAACTTGGCTATATGCAAATTAGTCTGACCCTGGCCCAGTGCATCATGGGAACAGGGCAGACCAAACTACCAAGCAAATTCTTATACTGGGAAGGAAACAAGCTACCGGGGACCGGTTTCTGGCATTTCAGCCGTCTTCGGCCCGGCTTGCTTGAATCCTGATGGTGCAATGAGCTAGGGACTCACATCTGAGTATACCCTTCCACGCTTATGGTGGACAAAAATGATTCAGAAAAGGGGGTGGTGATGAACAGAGTGTCTGAATTAAGAAGAACACTCTTACCCAGTCCAAAGATCAGGGCTTGATCCATCACCGTTTTTTAGCTCACTGCACCATCCCAGCTCAGAACTTGGCTATATGCAAATTAGTCTGACCCTGGCCCAGTGCATCATGGGAACAGGGCAGACCAAACTACCAAGCCAATTCTTATACTGGGAAGGAAACAAGCTACCGGGGACCGGTTTCTGGCATTTCAGCCGTCTTCGGCCCGGCTTGCTTGAATCCTGATGGTGCAATGAGCTAGGGACTCACATCTGAGTATACCCTTCCACGCTTATGGTGGACAAAAATGATTCAGAAAAGGGGGTGGTGATGAACAGAGTGTCTGAATTAAGCAGACCACTCTTACCCAGTCCAAAGATCTGGGCTTGATCCATCACCGTTTTTTAGCTCACTGCACCATCCCAGCTCAGAACTTGACTATATGCAAATTAGTCTGACCCTGGCCCAGTGCATCATGGGAACAGGGCAGACCAAACTACCAAGCCAATTCTTATACTGGGAAGGAAACAAGCTACCGGGGACCGGTTTCTGGCATTTCAGCCGTCTTCGGCCCGGCTTGCTTGAATCCTGATGGTGCAATGAGCTAGGGACTCACATCTGAGTATACCCTTCCATGCTTATGGTGGACAAAAATGATTCCGAAAAGGGGGTGGTGATGAACAGAGTGTCTGAATTAAGCAGACCACTCTTACCCAGTCCAAAGATCAGGGCTTGATCCATCACCGTTTTTTAGCTCACTGCACCATCCCAGCTCAGAACTTGGCTATATGCAAATCATTCTGACCCTGGCCCAGTGCATTATGGGAACAGGGCAGACCAAACTACCAAGCCAATTCTTATACTGGGAAGGAAACAAGCTACTGGGGACCGGTTTCTGGCAGTTCAGCCGTCTTCGGCCCGGCTTGCTTGAATCCTGATGGTGCAATGAGCTAGGGACTCACATCTGAGTATATCCTTCCACGCTTATGGTGGACAAAAATGATTCAGAAAAGTTGGTGGTGATGAACAGAGTGTCTGAATTAAGCAGACCACTCTTACCCAGTCCAAAGATCAGGGCTTGATCCATCACTGTTTTTTAGCTCACTGCACCATCCCAGCTCAGAACTTGGCTATATGCAAATTAGTCTGACCCTGGCCCAGTGCATCATGGGAACAGGGCAGACCAAACTACCAAGCCAATTCTTATACTGGGAAGGAAACAAGCTACCGGGGACCGTTTTCTGGCATTTCAGCCATCTTCGGCCCGGCTTGCTTGAATCCTGATGGTGCAATGAGCTAGGGACTCACATCTGAGTATACCCTTCCACGCTTATGGTGGACAAAAATGATTCAGAAAAGGGGGTGGTGATGAACAGAGTGTCTGAATTAAGCAGACCACTCTTACCCAGTCCAAAGAACAGGGCTTGATCCATCACCGTTTTTTAGCTCACTGCACCATCCCAGCTCAGAACTTGGCTATATGCAAATTAGTCTGACCCTGGCCCAGTGCATCATGGGAACAGGGCAGACCAAACTACCAAGCAAATTCTTATACTGGGAAGGAAACAAGCTACCGGGGACCGGTTTCTGGCATTTCAGCCGTCTTCGGCCCGGCTTGCTTGAATCCTGATGGTGCAATGAGCTAGGGACTCACATCTGAGTATACCCTTCCACGCTTATGGTGGACAAAAATGATTCAGAAAAGGGGGTGGTGATGAACAGAGTGTCTGAATTAGGCAGACCACTCTTACCCAGTCCAAAGATCAGGGCTTGATCCATCACCGTTTTTGAGCTCACTGCACCATCCCAGCTGAGAACTTGGCTATATGCAAATTAGTCTGACCCTGGCCCAGAGCATCATGGGAACAGGGCAGACCAAACTACCAAGCCAATTCTTATACTGAAAAGGAAACAAGCTACCGGGGACAGGTTTCTGGCATTTCAGCCGTCTTCGGCCCGGCTTGCTTGAATCCTGATGGTGCAATGAGCTAGGGACTCACATCTGAGTATACCCTGTTCATCACCACCCCCTTTTCTGAATCGTTTTTGGCCACTATAGGTGTGGCAGGGTATACTCAGACATGAGTCCCTTTCTCACTGCATCATCAGGATTCAAGCAAGCCGGGCCGAAGACGGCTGAAATGCCAGAAACCGGTCCCCGGTAGCTTGTCTCCTTTCTGGTGAAGAATTGGCTTGGTAGTTTAGTCTGCCCTGTTCCCATGATGCACTGGGCCAGGGACAGAATGATTTGCATATAGCCAGGTTCTGAGCTGGGATGGTGCAGTGAGATAAATAACGGTGATGGATCAAGCCCTGATCGTTGGACTGGGTAAGAGTGGTCTGCTTAATTCAGACACTCTGTTCATCACCACCCCCTTTTCTGAATCGTTTTTGGCCACTATAGGTGTGGCAGGGTATACTCAGACATGAGTCCCTTTCTCACTGCATCATCAGGATTCAAGCAAGCCGGGCCGAAGACGGCTGAAATGCCAGAAACCGGTCCCCGGTAGCTTGTCTCCTTTCTGGTGAAGAATTGGCTTGGTAGTTTAGTCTGCCCTGTTCCCATGATGCACTGGGCCAGGGACAGACTGATTTGCATATAGCCAGGTTCTGAGCTGGGATGGTGCAGTGAGATAAATAACGGTGATGGATCAAGCCCTGATCTTTGGACTGGGTAAGAGTGGTCTGCTTAATTCAGACACTCTGTTCATCACCACCCCCTTTTCTGAATCGTCCACCCACTGGAGCACCCTTCTCAAAATCACCTTCCCTGCCACTTTTTGGGAGGAATCAATGAGACTTATTGGCCTATAATTATCAGGGTTGTCCCGAATCCCCCTTCCAGGAATCTGGTACAGGCGCACCTCCGTTAATGGCATTGAGTAAAGAAGAAACCAACTTCCCCCACTCCTTAGGGCTAGCCCATAACAAATCGCCCGGTATGCCATCCGGCCCCGCTGCTTTAAGAGGAACCAATGATTTAATTACATCGTCCACCTCTCTGGCGGTAAAAGAAACATCCTCACTACCCCCTGCACAGTTGGCTATAGAGAAAGTGGTATTAGGAGCCACCCCAGTAGGGGTATAGAGAGTTGAGAAGTGGTCGAACCAGTTCTGGGCATGGATGTTGCATGTCAACAGAGTGCTATCTGGCCTATTTCTAGATCTTATAAGGTTCCAGAAGCTTCTAGCGTCCCTGCCCTTGCTTGCGTCCCTAAGATCAGCCCAGAACCTATCCTCCCATTCTCTCTTGGCTGCCACGATAGTCCGGGAATACTCTTTCCTAGCCAGTCTAATTGCAGTCTGGGATTTGCTTTTAACAGCAGTAATCAGGGCATTTTTCTTCCCCCTACATATTTGAGTATACCAACCATGCGGGTTCGGCAACTTTTTGCTATTGCCGGTTCGTGTATGGGAGAGTGAAGAGGATGCTCAAGGCTAAGGTTGTGTCACAAAATATTACTGTGGCTTCCCCTGATACAGGAGTCAACAAATCTATTTTGGACTGAGCTGTGTCTAAAAGAGCCCCAATTGCTTTCCCTTTCTCTTCGTCCATAATAAGCTTGCTCCATTTCAAGCGTCTGCCACAGTTAGAAGGATGTACTTCCTGTCGGGTAGGCACTGAGAGAGACATGAGCACCTACTGATTCCCAGTCCACAGCGGACAGAGAGTAAGAGAGAGGAGATTGTGATCACTCTCGACTGAAGGGAGAACCTCCATATCCTGCAGGAAGAGCCAAAGTTTTACGTCAAGGAGGATATAATCTATCCTGGACGTATGGTTCGCCCTATTGTAGGTATGGGCTTTAGAAGGGTCTGACAATGACCTTCCATTAACAGCCCTCAGCCCGAATTCCATATTTAAGGAGTTAATTTGGATCACCACCTTTGACCACCTCCTAATGGGGGGTATAGTCAAATGGGTATCCCTCTCCGTGTGTCATCCTCTGTAATTCCCAGGGTGTCCTCCAGGCCAAGGGGCTCAAATGTACAGTTTAGGTCTCCTGCGACCAAGACATGAGAACAAGCGGGGCGCTGCCTAAGCAGGTACTCCAGCCCTAATACTATAGGTTAGTGTGTGCCTCCGTTCGTGCCCCTAGCATAAATATTGTAAATGTCCAAAATCCCCCGCTCGTGGTCCTTTGATTGATATGCTCAATAGATCAAGGGAATTAGACACATGCTGAGTAACAAAGGAGATAGCTACCCATATAAGGAGACATCCTGAGGGGCGGCCCCTCCCCGAGGAGAGGGACTCTGCAGGCACAAAAAATGATGAATAACCCACCTTGTGGCAAGGCTCCTTACTCCAAGTGTCTTGGAAAATACAAATAGAGTAGCCCTCCACAAGGGTGTTCCAGTCAGGAAGAGCCAGCTTTCTCAGAATGCCTGCAACATTCCAGCTGAGAATCCTTCATTTTGGATCCGCCACAGCTGACTTGCGGTGGGATTCGAGGCTAGATAACTCCTCCCTCTTATCAAGTGCCCAGGGTGCTCTTCCTCCATGTCAACTCCCTACAACCGGGGTAAAATCGTTAGTTGGAGGGCTACATAGAGCAGGTGTAGATGGCGGGTTTTCATCGGCAAAGCCAAAAACATGTGGCTCTGACACAAAACCCAGACTCAATCGAGATGGAACCACCCCAGATAAAGTATCATATCAGTATCCTGGCATCCTCCCATATGGCCCTGACCATGCTATTGACTGAGGGGGTAAGGGGATAAAGTGATTCTCGGGGAAGATAAAGTTGTGCATCCGACTTCCTCCTATTTGGATGCCACATAGATTGCCTACAGATCTCGGGTAGAAGTAGGTCAAATCGACTACCCCGATACCAGCACGACCGGTTCCCGAATTTTGGTTACTGATTGTTTGGGCAACCCTGACATCCTTAAAATTAACCACCACACAGTCACCCTCAAACTGCTTGTGCCCATAGCCTACCCATCCTACACTTCTAACACCTAGGATCAAACCATCAAGTTCCCTTGGCAGGGGTCTATTTATCCTTAGCCAATGCATGGTTTTATTTTTTAGCATTTGGTAGGATTCTAATTGGTCAGCCTTCAGGGGTGGTACATTTGTCAGAATGGCAACATAGGGCTGACAGTCTGGTGGTAGATCCATAGGAGGTCTTCTGCGAACCTCTTTGGATGGGGCACATTAGGCTGGGTACTAGGTAAAGGAATAGAGCTAGTTGTTCTAAGGTATACTTGCTCAGGTCCTTTACTAGTATCAGGGATTCTGGGATTGACAGGGCCGTAGTTGCCAGGAGCCTCAGATCGCATGCGCTTCGTAGCAGGGGCACTACTGGACTTTATCTTATTTGGATGTTCTGTAGCCTTCATTGTAGGCGGCCCAGGGAACCGTACACCGTCATTAGTGGTTACATCAAGTGCTGCGTGGGCTTTTACAGTTGACACCCCTTTGGCTGGTCCAGATGCAATAGATACATCCTGTAGGGAAATGGAGGTCGCCCGACCGGTTGCATCACCCCCTGGTTCATCCTCTCTAATTCTAGAGTGAAGATTGATAAGGGATTTTATGGTGTAAAAATTATCCAGGGTTGCCTGTTCAAACCTGTCCATCCGCTCAGCCAACCCTTTAACTCTCTCTAAAACCGGGAGCATCAAGGATTTCATCATTTTTTCTATTATGACGATTGAAGGGATCTCATTGGGAGGGGGTTCAACAGGTACTACCATCTGTTCGACAGTGGCTCTACGACTATATTGTCTGGTGATTCACCCTCCATAACCTCTTGAGGACAGCTTGCACACACTCCTACTCCCTTTTGGGGCACACCCACTCTGGTACCAAGTCTACTGATTTTCTTACGGACTTTGGGGTGACAACCTCTACGAGGGCTAGTGGTTCTCTTCCTTTTACTATGTGTTGATCGTTTTGCTGCTAATGGAGCCAATACTGGTAAATGTAATGTATCCCCATGGCTAGGAGTATTGTTGGATGGGAGGACAGGATTAGGGGCATTGCCAGGTGGTAAGTCCGATGCATCAACCTCAATAAGTGGGGCTGAGACTACCATACTCTCCTGCCTGGCAGGACTGTCCCTTGGATCTACAACTCTTGTGTGGTCTAGGGGAGGCGAAGCAATCTCAGCAGGGTCAGTTACGCCTGCTGGAGTAAGGGTTTGTGCTGAAGAACCCAATGACAGAAGCTTCTCAGGGAGATTTTTAAGAAATTCGATGGATAAGCGACGCTCGGCACGTCTCTCAGCCAGGGCAATCTCTCTGTCAATCTCCTGAGTAGCCCTGGAGCAATATTTATCTAGAGGACCTAATATTGAGACCCCTACAGAAGGAGGTAAAGGGTTAGGAGAGCACGAAGTCATGCTATGGGCAACAATCAATCCTAACAAGACTAAACAATGTGTACTGCTAAGTAGAGAAAACCAAAAAGTATGATAGACCTTTAGCACCATTAGTTAATGAGGCCAGTAAACGACTCACTGTGTTGCAGTCACTGAGCCGGAAAAGGTCCAGAGCCAGATGTTAGAGAGGGGGCCCAGCCCAGCCTCCGGCAGCCCCTGACGGCCACAGACGTCACACCCTTGTCCCGGGCTTCTTCCAGGACGCTCCCGCGCAGCGGATGGCTATGTCTACTATACGGATGCGGAAATGGACGGGAGGGCGGGGCAAGCAGGGAGAGCAGGTGCAGTAGATTAGATCGTGCAGGGACTTCTGGGAGATGGAGTCCCTGCGGCACAGCACGCAGCGCTGCTACAAGTCCTGCCCTCGCCTCTAGTGCCCTCAGTGCTCCCCCCCAATTGCAGTGCAGACTCCTTCTATCCATGAAGCGGGACCCGTGCAGCGGGTCCGGCGAGCAGCAGACAGGTCCCAGAAAAAGAAAGAAAGACAACGGCTCCTCCTGGTAAAGGTCAGTTCACAACAGTGTCCCACGATGGTAGCAGGGACTGGGCTTTTCACTCCGTGGTGAACGGGGGGCGGGGCAAGCAGGGAGAGCAGGTGCAGTAGATTAGATCGTGCAGGGACTCCTGGGAGATGGAGTCCCTGCGGCACTGCTCGCAGCCCTGCAACAAGTCCTGCTCTTGCCTCTAGTGCCCTCAGTACTCACCCCCAATTGCAGTGCAGACTCCTTCTATCCGCGAAGCGGGACCCGCGCAGCGGGTCCGGCGAGCATCAGACAGGTCCCGGAAAAAGAAAGAAAGACAACGGCTCCTCCTGGTGAAGGTCAGTTCACAACAGTGTCCCCTAACTATAACATGTGTGAAATCTATGTTTTTTTCTGTGAATTTCTAAGGTTTTTTAAATGCTAATTCCTAACTATAACATGGCCAAAATCTATGGTTTTTTCAGTGAATTTGCAAGGTTTTTAAATGCTAATTTCTAACTATAACATGCATAAAACCTATGGTTTTTTTTCAGTGAATATATATATATATATATATATATATATATATATATATATATATATATATATATATATATATATATATATATATATATATATATATATATATATATACATGAAAGGAATCTGACAGGACTGTCTTATGTTGTGATAGATGCTATTAAGAAGAATGACAGAGGTGGGAATTATGAGAAAAAGCGGCGAAAACTTGAGTCGAGGTATATAATAAAGTTAAACAGCAAGCACCCGGGAGGTCTTAATATGGAAGAAGATCTTCATAGACACCTTTAATTCTCTAGCAGTAAAACACCCTTTCAATGTTTGCAGTTGTTTTTAACAGTTTTTTTTTATTCCTGTGTGATTTTGGTGTATATGGTTAAAGCCCACTAGAGAATGATAGACATGTAATATGTTGCCTACAAAAAGGCCCACTAGGGCTATATTCACAAAAATTATGAAATCAAAGCGGTATAATTCCTATGTATTGCCTTGGTTGAAAGTAATAGGATTCCTTTGTAATACACTGGTTTTCATGAGCACTTGCTCTAAATTTGCTAACGGCTGTTGATACTTTCAGGCACTAGTCACTTTATTAGATGTTTTGAATTACATTGCATTTTAAAATTGATAGATGCGAAATGTGAAAATGTTTACATAAATGCATGGGTTGAGTAATGTTTTACCGCTTTTAAAATACCTGGCCCGTAAAAACTACGAGTCTGTTTTCAGTGGCAATAGAATTGTAGTTTCATTCACGTGATTGAGCGTCAGTGGGCTTTAAGTAATGCAAACTTTATTCGCACTGTGGTGAACAAGCCAGGTAAACAGGCGAAACGCGTCCCAGCAGCCGACTTGTGAAATAAACTTTTTGGTAAAAGCAGAACATGGCGTCGTCTTGTGGTAAATAAAATTACCTATACTTAATTTATGCGGTAAAGTTCAATAAGAATAACTCAGTCAAAATAATGAGAGGCAGAGTCTGTGGCATCTGAGTTTATAAGGGGTTTTATTCCTTAAAAAGGAATTGGTTCGAACCAGGTATCATGTTCCATCACCACATGGGTTCAGGAAGGGAATGGACATGGACATGTACAATGTTTTATTAACAGAATATCATATATATAGTCAATGCATATAGTGGTGATAAATGCAGAAGGCGTAACAGCTGAGAGAAACGAGATAAGAACACACATACGTAACAGAAGGCGTGCACGAGGGCGTACACGGAGGTGTGTGCTAGAAACGTCATAGAGAAGTGTCACAGGTGGGTGGATCCATAGGAGGATACTGCAGTGTCAGCAGAAATATGTGGCAGAGATGCGCGCGCAGCAGTATGACGTGTGATTGACGTGGAACTGGAGGGTGAAGGGGACTTGACATTTGCGCTATACAGGGAGACAGAAGTCTGGCGTGTCAGAACAACCTAATCCCAAATCATATCTGGTATCTTGTGTTTGAGAAACTATATTATCTAGAAGGAAAAGGTCTCTCGGGCAGAGGCTATTCTATACTGACTGCTAGTGCGTGCATATGTGTCTACGTGTCTACGTGTAAAGCAAGGGGGCCATGGGCCTACCATGGTAACGGGAGCTATGAATTACTTGCACAGAGACAGAAAGGCCGGGCCCTTTGCTCTGCAGCTGGGAAGGATGTTTACCTAAACTACTAGACAGGAATGTATTTTCGAGGAGCGGAGCAGATAACTTGAAGGCAAAATACAGTCTTGGCAGGCAAGCAGGCCGAGCCTGGCACCGCTAGCCGCGCAGGGAGTAAGACAAAGGTCAGGGATATGGATGCAGGTCCAGGCTGCAGCTTCCAGAGGCAGAAGGCAGAAAAAGCTCGATGGCAGAAATCAGGGCCTAACTCGCCAGAGCCAGGAAAACGTGAAAAGTGCACCATGTAAAGACGGTGGCAAGGCATACTTGGAAACTGAATATTCGACCCATTCATGGTGGGTCTGAAAGAGAACATGTTAACGTTGGACGCAAATGTATTTGCGTCTTCATAGCTGGTTGTGGAGGGAACATACATGTACTTGAAGCACGTACATGGAGCCGTTGGGGTCTACGATAGGGGACACAATTGACCATAAAAATTCATATTACCTCAGTCTTCCTGTGCCAGTGTGTAGAGGATTGCTTTATACATTAAGGACTTGGTCGAGTCAGTCCTTGACGACGACGCACTCTTCGTTTTGCAGCTGCGGTGGTTGTGACTCGGCAATTGGAGCCGTACATATATATATATTATCACTGAAAAAACTATAGGTTATAGACCATATATAGTTAGGAATTTGCATTTACAAAACCTTGAAAATTCACTGAAAAAACCATTGGTTATAGACCATATATAGTTAGGGATTAGCATTTTCAAAACCTTAATTTACTCGCACAAAACCATAGAAATTCGCATATATAGTTAGTTGCAATAACTATATATCGCGCACCCGCAATCCACTGCTGATGATGTCACATATTACATCATTCATGACATGGTCAGTGACATCACTGATGACATAACTGATGACATCTCAAATGACATATATATATATATATATATATATATATATATATATATATATATATATATATATATATATATATATATATATATATATCCAACAATTGCAGAGCCTACAGGCAGGTGATTTGTATCCAGCGCTCCATTGCAGCTTTATTCAAGCCACTGAGAAAGAGAGCATTTTGCTCTTGAAACGCGTCTGGCGCGAACAAACTTGTGAATTTCCCCCCTTCAATAAAGCTCTCAGCAGGCTACCAATCTACAGCGTGAGTCATTTTTTCCGAGAGGCTGTTCTTATTGTGGGGCTCTGCAATTGTTGGATGTATGGCGGCTGTCCCGGCCGTGACAAGAACAGCCCACCGCTGATCAGCGGGTCCCGGCAGGTCACATTTGGCACCGAGCAGCAGGGAAGGAACAAGAGCTATCACCTATGCAGTATGGCGGTGCTCGGCTTATTTTGGCAAGCCACAGAGCAGTGCAGCGGAGGCGAAGGTGGAGGATTTCTACCCACTTGGGATTAACTTTGTACACTGCTGGCAATGAAGCGCTCCTAAACAGGACTATATCAACCACAAGGCCATGCTCTCCGCCACGCACTACAGGCAGGTGATTTGTATCCAGCGCTCCATTGCAGCTTTAATCAAGCCACTGAAGAAGAGAGCATTTTGCTCTTGAAACGCGTCTGGCATGAACTTGTGAATTTCCCCCCCTTCAATAAAGCTGTCAGCTGGCTACCAATCTACAGCGTGACCTAGTTATCATAGGAAATTCCAAACATTCTATTGGGAATAACTTTGGCTCCGATTGAGGGATCTGCCTGTAATTTTCCTAAATTTGCCGTGCTGCGCTCCACTCTTTCCCTGAAAGTTTCTGGGGGATTCATCAAGCTGGGCCGAGAAAAAAGGGGGGTTCCAAAACGTGTTTTCCCCATGTTACAGGGACATTCTGACAAGGCTACAGCTTGAACGGCTGATCGGAATTATACCAGGTTTGGCAAAATGGTAGGGACTGGTATGCAGAAGTGCCTTTTTGTATGTTTGGTGTAAATCCCTCCACTAGTTCTTGAGAAAATTGAATTTGAAATTTTTCAAATGGCATTTTCTATGGGACCTTTAGAAACGGCTACAGCCCGAATGGCTGAACGGAATTACACCAAACTTGGCAAAATGGTAGGGACAGGCATGCAGTAGTGCCTTTTCTATATTGGGTGATAATCCCTCCAGTAATTGTTGAAAATGGAAAGGGGAGACCACTTGGTCACCCCGAACGTATGGTCGGGTCCCCCGATCCCCCGGGAAACCGTTGCGGGCGGGGGGCATGTCCCGGCCGGTATGCCCATAGCGGTGTGGCCGGAGCACGCCCCCGTCGCCTAAAAGGGTTGTCCTAAACACCCGCCCGGAAGTTCGTGGACCTATGGGCGGGAAGGGGGTCGCGGCCCGCCTTCCCTCTGCTGGATAAAAGGCGCGGGAATCCGGGGAAGCGTCCTCTTGTTCCTGCGCTCTGAAGGCTGCACCACTTGTCACTCGTGAGCCCTCAAGGGAACAAGCTGCAGTTTTTTGAACGTGTAATCATTGTTTTTTTCTGTTTCAGTCGTCAAGGCGTAGCTGGAGTCCGAGTCGCTACTGGAAAACAGGCAGAGATAAAGCAGAACGCAGATATGCCTGGCAAGAAGAGTGGAAAGAGCTCCGAGATGGACAGAAAATTTGGTAAAGTAGACCAGCTGCGTCGCGGCTTAGCGGCCCTCCGGAATCAAGTGGAGGCCCAAGCGGGGCCCTCAGGGCGACCTAAGAGGATCGTGGGGCCTGCTTTGCCAAACATTACCCCAGGGGGGATAAGGGGAAAAAGAGGAAGGGTAAAGTGGGTCCTAGCGAGGCCCCAGTCCCGATGGAGGTCCCACTGGTCCCAGTAGCACCAGCGTCCAGCCCAGTACCCACACCGGATGGGGGATTGCCAATCCCTGTGGTTATCACACCGCTGGATGACAACCAAATGCCTCCCGAACTAGCGCTTCAGTTGGCGGCTGTGTTACCCTGGTTGAAGAAGGGAGCGGGGAGATCCGCGGCTGTGGAACACCCGGCCGAAGAAGCTAGGCTGATTATAGAGCAGCTAAGGCAGACAAGGGGTGCTGGGACAGCGAACGTGCCTCCTATTTCTCCACAGGTGGCGAAGGTGGTCGTTGTCGAAAATCAAAATAAGTTGACGGGCACGGCTGGAGGTGCGGCGGAAGCCGGCAAGAGATCACTCCCAATGATGGGGGAGGGCGCGGTACCCTCAAAGCGGGAAAGCTTGGCGCAACATATTCCCATAGCAACCAAAAAAATGGTGTGGGCTAATAAATACATGAACATGTTTTCATTGTTGACTGATCATCGAGAGTTAGAATATGCCAAGACACAGAAGGATTTATGGCACCCCAGTGTGTTGAGGGCAAAAATGGCAGAATTCAGGGTCAAAGAGTCTATGATGAACTGGATCAGGCCCTTTTCTATTTTTGTAGCGATTATCGCTGAACAAACACCGGAACTGTTGAGTGACCTGGCTTGCTACGAGAGCAGGATCACGAGCTTCCATGAGAAGTATGGAGGAGAAGAATGGAAAGGGTATGACATGGCTTTTAGAAAAGCGAAAGAGTTTAATGAAACGCTGACTTGGGATTTTTTGGATACTGTATCCTGGCGTGCGCAGCTCTTGCCAGGATCAGCGGCTGGTTCAGGATTGAGCCCAAATGGCTCCAGGGCCCTTCCACAGAAACAGCCTCAGCCCTTTCGATCAAACTACGGGGGGGAGTCTCAGCATAGACCGGACGGGAACGGAAATAAGCGAGGAGTGTGTTGGGGTTTCAATAAGGGAACGTGTAACAGGCCGAAAGGAACGTGTAGGTTCAGGCATGCGTACTCTAGTTGTGGTAACACCTCACACCCCGAAACTAGCTGCCGATCCAGAAGTCAATGGTACCGGAGGAAAAGGGGGTACCAAGCAGGATTGATACGGTTCCCGTGGAAGTCCACACCATCGCCCGTAGATATCCTGGCTTTGACCCCATGGCTGAACAAATACCCTGATCATGGATCCCGGCGGGTGATTTTTGGGGGCCCCCTCATGTAATAACCAACTGTCAGTTCAGCACAACCCGACGGTTGCAGCCACAAGGATCGCCAAGGAGGTTGGCTTGGGGCGAGTTGCAGGACCTTTTAGTGACCCACCATCGTTGTAACTCCAATAGGCACGTAGATAATTTCGCCACACTGATTCTTGGTTGCTCACGTAGCGCATGTTCACGACGTAGTCACCATAGCTCTAATCACGAGATGAAACCTTAGCCACAGACCAAAAAGCGTGACAAATCGTTTTTTAAGTTTACCCGTTTGCATGGTCGTAATAACATGACCTTCACATGACTCATCACCACTGCTCCACCTTTGGAAGCGACACATTTAGCCACAACCACGTCAGCGTAGAAAGGCTCACGGTGTAAGAAATCGAGTCGGTTTTAGCTTAAATCTTTCTGTGCACCCTCTCGGAAAGCATGAGATTGAAACACTGGAATACTTAAGAATGAAGTCAACATAAACACCTTGGCATGACACAAATGAATACTATGTGCATTGTACCTGAAACAAGTGCTGTATTTAAACAGAATTTCTTTTCTCTTTTTCTCCCATTCCTGCAAATCTTCATTTCTAACAGGTTCTTAAAAAGCACATACAGGCAATATATTGTTAAAGTCCTGATGATGATCCCAGTTCACTAGGAGCCGGGGATCGAAACGCCGTCGACACTTTTTCAGTTCTGTAACTTTCCCATTGTGTTAATACTGTTACATGAACTGTTTGTCTGAACTTGCCTTGCGAATATGCTAATGATGCAAGGGACAATTGGCTCCCATGTTCTTTTTGCCTGATATTCTTTACCCTCTTTTCTTTGCTTACCTTCTCACCCTCGAACTCTTTTCGAGTGTACTTTGGATAGGTACAGGCTTGTACCCTATCAACTTTCGCATTAGACCTCTCTGATGGTCTTGTAAATTTGTTTATACTTGAAATAAAATTTCAGGCCCGGCTGGGTACTGAAAAAACTGGCTAATATAGTACTGATTGGAGTCTATATTTTCATTTGTTTTTGTGAAAAACTTAATCCTATGGACCATTGTTCTCCTTAATAGTTGATTGCCCAAGGTCCTTAGGTACTTATTGGGTCCCCCTTGTTTTTGAAAAATAAACTGCACCAATTACAGCAAACAGTGGGTCAGCTTAACTTTGCATTAAGGGTGATACCGATGGCTCGCCCTTTCTCACGATCCATTGCCCAGGCCATGGTTGGCCTCAATGAAGGGCACCATCACACGAGACTGTTGGCAGAGGTTCGCCAGGACATGCTCATTTGGCTGGCATTCCTGGTGGACTTCAACGTCCGAGTAGTCTGGAGCAAAACCCCGGCCTCGTCGGTGGAACTAGGCTTATGGACCGACTCGGCGGGCAGCGTGGGGTTTGGCGTGATCCTTGGAAACCGTTGGTTGGCCCAAAGATGGCCAGCATGGTGGGAAACAAGCGGTTTGATGAGTAACATTGGCTTTCTAGAGCTTTTCCCCATCTGGGTGGCTCTGTCGGCATGGCCGGAGGAGTTCAGAGATCGCTCAGTGGTATTTTGGTCCGATAACATGACTGTGGTTGAGTGCATTAATCAGCAGGCAGCACGCTGCAAATGGATATTGCGATTGTTGAAGGAAATTGTGTTAAAATGCTTGAGATTAAACGTACAATTCAGGGCAAAACATGTGCCGGGTGTACTGAATAATGCAGCTGATGCGCTCTCTCGTTTCAAAATGCAGGCTTTCAGGGATTGTTTACCCTCAGCGGAGCTAGTGGCAGCGCCATTTCCCGAAGCATTATGGCAAATCGGCGCCCCGGACTACAAAACCTCGTGGCAGCCAGTTTAGCGCCCAGGACACGGAAAGCTTACGAAGGGGCGTTCCGCTCGTACTGCGCTTTTTTGGGCCCGGCATGGGAGCATAGAAGGGGTCAGGAGAGGTCCTTTACCCAATTTTTAGTGGCACTTTATGAGGAGGGCCGGTCGGCGGCAACCGCCAGTCAGTATAAGGCCGCCATATCGTTTATGGCTCAGCTCCAGGGGATCAGTGACCCGACGGACTCCTTTATAGTCAGGAAAGCGCTGAGTGGCTGGTGGCGCTTAGAAGGGTGCAAAAAGGATAACAGGCACCCAATAGGATTTGACAAGTTGACCTCCTTGTTGGCTAAACTGGAGGAGACATGCTCCTCACCTAGCGAGGTTGTACTATTCCGGGCAGCGTTCGCGTTGGCTTTCTATGGGGCCCTGCGGGTGAGCGAACTAGTGGCTGACAAAAAAAGAGATATGGAGGGGGGTCTCCGCTGGGATCACACGCAAGTGAAGGGGGATTCTCTGCTGATCACGATAGCCAGGTCAAAGACGGATCAGGAGGCCCAGGGGAATAGCATTGTGTTGCAGCGTGCTCCAAGTAGTCCCTGTTGTCCAGTGAGGCATGTTGAGGCCTACCTCAAACAGAGGTTGACATCGTGGGGGTGGCCTTGCTGTGACATGCGGAGGGCACCCCGTTAACAAAGTTTCAGTTTCAGAGGGTGCTGACAATCACGATTGTAGTTGCGGGCTTGAACCAGAGTGATTTTGGGACCCATTCATTCAGGATAGGGGCCGCAACAGAAGCAACGGCTGGGGGTCTGCGGGCAGATAATGTTAAACAATTAGGCCGCTGGTCCTCGAATTGTTTCAAACGGTACGTGCGGCTGCACATGTTGTAAGTTACTGAAGAAGTGCACTCACGCTTGTTGTCTTTTGTTTGGATTACAGTTTCATGAGCCTGTGACGCAGGGCGGAAATTGGGACCGGCCCAGTGTCAGCTAACCACCACTTCAGGAGCAAGGAATGGAAGACGAGTGGTCTGGGTCGTGGGCCACTCATACGTGAGGCGTGCCGGAGACAGGCAGGTGATGCGATCCACACATCTGAGGAATATGGTTTCAGGGTGTCCTTCCATGTGAAGGGCGGCCCATGGGAAGGGCGGCCTGTGTATTGACCGACTACAAAGTTTTGTGGAAGAATTATTAGGGCGGCACAGGTCACCGCCATCTGTAGTCATAGTGCACATTGGGGGCAATGACTTGGTAAGGTTGGGCAGACGAGCTTTAATTGAGCACATACTTTCTGCAGTTAGTTGGTTAGCAAAGACACTCCCGGGATGTACAATAGCTTGGTCTCACATGATTCCGAGGAGGGAATGGCGGGGTGGTTTGTCCACAACAGCGTTGAACCATTCGGTAAAGAGGGTCAACAATAAAATGGAGACATTGTTTCGCTCTGCTCATCTTCAAAGCATATCTCATGGGTGCATCTGGGGCGATCACTGTTATTCTGATGATGGGGTACACCTGTCCAGGGTGGGGAATGACTTATTGATAGGAGACATGATAGCTTGGCTAGTGGGGTTGAGGAGACATGACCTATAGGAGGTGTGGGGGTCCAGATAGTCGGTCAACTATCTGGCCTGTTGCGGTAAGGTCATGATCGGTGAACAGTGATTTCAAGGTCCCTGGGGGGGGCGCCACCCATTATGGATGGGAGTGCCCGGGGGAAGCGGCCATTGGCCCCTCCCACGGGGGGGGCGGCACCCATTACGGATGGGTCACCCAGGGGGAGACACCATAGGCCCCTCCCAGGGGGAGACGGCTATATGCCCCTCCCCAGAATTTCCCGGGGAGCGGATATCCGCTCCGGCGGAAGAGAGTATGGGGAAGGGGGGGAGTTCACGCTGTCCTTCTTACGGATACCCCGCACGGGAACTCGGACGACCATAAGATGGCGTCGAGTGAAAGGGGGCCCCCACGACAAGGAAAGTTACAGTTGGCTACGAGGGTAAAGTCCTCTGCGCATGCGCCACTCACACGTGAGGGCGGGAATTTGGTGATAGGGACCTGACACCGATTAAGACCTTGCCGTTGGGCCCTAATGTTAGGATGTACAAATTCGTATGTAATGCATTATGTCATGATGTTAGACTCGGTTAGGAAATCTTTGTATTAGAGATTTGTTAAGGTTAGCCTGAATACCTGTCTTCATCAAGTGTAATGGAAGTTGAATTTGTGCATGATACATGAAACGTTTTTAAATTAAAGTTTTAAATTTTGTTTCATATTTTAATCAATACGGCCGGGGGGGTCGTGAGACCCCCCTGCCGTCCAAAAGTTCAAACTGTGTCTGTCTCCTCCCATTGGGATTGGTGGTGGAAGGGGTGGCGGGCATCCCGGCCCATATGAATTTGAGCAAATTATACATCTGTAAGCGCTCAACATTCTATTGGGAATAACTTTGGCGCCGATTTAGGAATCTGTGTGAAATTTTCCAGAATTTTGGCCAGCTCCACTCTCCCCCTTCCCTGAAAGTTTCAGGGGGATTCGTGAAGTGGGGGCCAAAAGGTTCCAAAACGTGTTTTCCCCATGTTAATTTCCATAGGGACCTTTATACACGGCTACAGCCTGAACGGCTGAATGGAATTACACCAAACTTGGCAAAATGGTAGGGCCTGGTATGCAGATGTGCCTTTGCTATGTTTGGTGATAATCCCTGGAGTATTTCTTGAGAAAATTGTATTTGATCAAAATATATATCTATATGCGCTCACCGTACGCGCACCTTACGCGTATGGTACGCGTACGTGCGCGTACTCTTACGGGCGCGATCGAGTTTCTGATTGGCTGGCAGTCGACTGTCAGCATTCCAAACTGTCCAAACCAGGAAGTGTTGGCCACCATCTTGTTTTTCAGGAGAGTTGAGGCACAAGAGAGCCCAAAACAAGAGTGGAAAACACGAAAAGGGGGCAGGGTAGAGACCCCCCAACCCTCTAGCCCTTCTCAGGGGGTCCCAAAAGGACCCCCAAGGGCAAAAAAAAAAATATTGCGGGGTACGCGCACCGTATGAGTAGGGTACGCGCACCGTGCGCGTACCCCGCGATTTTAAAAAACACATATATATTTTTTTGCACTTGGTGGTCCTTCAAATTCACTTAAAAAACATACGTTTCAGGCCTTATATAGTTAAGAATTAGCATTTAAAAAAAACATTGAAATTGCTCCTATATAGTTAGTTGTACTAACTATATTTTGCGCACCCGCAATCCACTGCTGATGATGTCACATATTACATAATTTATGACATGGTCAGTGACATCACTGATGACATCACTGATGACATCTCAAATAACATCACTGATGACATCCCTGAGGGCATCTCATTTGACATCACTGATCACATCACTGAAGATATCATTCATGTGATAATACGATGCACCTCCTCACACTCTAATATAACCTTTGATACACCCAGTGTTAAATACAGACTACCATTCTTGAAACCATTGACACACCAATACCAGTTATTACATACGCACTCACTGATTCCTAGGTCTACACACACATTCACTCATTCACCCATAGAATCACTCATACATACAGTCACTCATCAATACAACACTATCATATGCACTAATTCACCTATACAGACACTCACACACTGCCACTCATCCATGGAGTTACTCACACACCTAGTCAGTCATGCAAAGAATCAATCACACTTCCATTGCCTCAACTATACAGTTAAACACACAACACCTTACTTATTCAAACACATACTAACACATACTTACCCTCTTTTACAATCACTGATACAAGTACACAATGATCCATACAGCCACTCGCACATTCACTGGCTCTCATGTATAGTCATTTATATATGCCAACTCTCACATGCACTGTGTTTTACATATGTACTTACTTGGGCATGTAGCACTGAGATATCCATTCACTCACAAACACACCCATGCACACAGTCAACCGCCCATATAGCTGTTTCCACATGCTCTCTTGAACTCATACACCTAGTGAATCAACTGCTCACATATCTATGCACAGAGTCACACACCTCCCAGCCACCCACACACACATTCAGTCTCCCATTCAAATACTTGGGAAACCAATCAATAACCCATATAGCCACTCATATAACTACTGATCAACATAAGCAGCAGCTTACACAACAACAGACATACTGATGCACACATTCAGACAGTTTAGTCACTAACCCATGCATTTAGTAAGACACATTTAATCACTCATTCATACAGGCAGTCACGCACCTACTAAATCCTTCATCCAGACACTTATACATCCACTCATTCTTCAATATGTAAAACATATTTAAACTTTACAGAAACACACAGTCACTGGATGATGTCATCAGTGATGTCAAATGAGATGTCATCAGTGATGTCACATACCATGTCATGAATGATGTAATATGTGACATCATCAGCAGTGGATTGCGGGTGCGCGAAATATAGTTAGTACAACTAACTATATAGGAGCAATTTCAATGGATTTTTAAATGCTAATTCCTAACTATGTAAGGCCTGAAACCTATGGTTTTTCAAGTGAATATATGTATATATATATATATATTCACTTAAAAAACCATAGGTTTCAGGCCTTATACTAACTTGTACTAACTATATTTCGCGCACCCGCAATCCACTGCTGATGATATCACATATTACATCATTCATGACATGGTCAGTGACATCACTGATGAGATCACTCATGACATCTCCAATGACATCACTGATGACATCATCCAGTGACTGTGTGCTGAAGGTCAAATTGGTGGGTGGAGTATTGAGTGTAACATTTAGTAATAAAGCAAGAACATCTTTTGGGAACTAAGGTCTAAAGTTGTATTGTGTGTTTAGCCTCCAGCTTTCCATCTGAAGTAAGAAGTATTAATACAGATTGAAAATGGAAGCAGACATAAGCAGCAGTCTCCTCTATTATTTTATCCACTCCCTCTAACCCCCTATAGGAGTTAGCGAATGCATTATACATTACAGGTGCGCTGGTGGCTCCTTGGAGGTGGTTTCGGGAAAAGGGCATCTGTGTTCCTGTGCAAGATAGAAAAGTGGTTCTAACAATTTGATTATCAACTTTTCTTCTATTTTATATTCCTATTCATAGTGCAGGCCTTTATCGAGCATTTTTATTGTAACAACTACCCCGGCCGAAGGCACTGTAAATTTGCACACTTGCTCCCTTTCTTGGCTGGGGTTATCAATTATTCTCCAATTTCATTTTCTGATTCAAACTCAAGGCCCTTTATCGAGCCATTTTGTTGTAACTACTGTTGCAGGAATTCTGCTCCTACACCGAACTGTGCCTAAAGACTTAGGACCTCAGTGAATTACAGTGTACCAAAAACCACATTAGTACCCAAACCCCCTACCAGACTAACAATCAGTGACTCATTTGTTCTTCGTCCTATAGCAAAAACACCAATGACTAGTCAACCCAGAACATGCAACTTATATTACCTCAAGTAGGGTGGATAACAAGAGCACTCTTTTGTTATAGTCTTACACCAGTCCAACACAAGGAGTAAATAAAGACAAGTGCAACTTTGAAATGTTTATTTGTAACGCCGTAATCTCATGCGCAGTACTTTAGATAATACAACCAAACATATTATCAGAAACAAGGTTGACAGCATTGCTACTATTCCATAAAATACAAAGGGAGAAAGCCTCCTATAATGCTAAAGGGAAACAGATTTAAATATACCTACATTTCACCCTCCCTACCTACCAGGTTAGTTTATAGATACAGAAGGTCTCATAGGATTACATGGGCGGACCCATACCTCTGGTACTCAGCAGTAGTGGATTATATTGAGTTCTGCACAAACTGTCAGGATACGAATGTTCTCCAACTGTGTGTAATTATGCCTTCACAATGCATTATTAAACGTGCCAGTATCAGAGGTGGCCACAGCTGCATATGTGTTATGGGTCGAATGTACGAGGATCATTCCGTATAACAGACACAGTATCAAAGATAACCTTGATGTTCCCTGCTCTAACTATACACACTAAACTAGCGAGGCAGTCTAGAAATGTAGCATAACAAAATATTCTCATGGGAAGAAAAATACTCAGCCTTCTCTAAACAATATCACAAGTGCGTGTCATGTGCAAAGCAGAGCAGGAAAGCAAAAATGCTTCTAATAAACCCATACTAACTTAACAAGCTGTCAGTGCAATGCTCAGCCCACGACACCCTCCCTCGATCGAAGCAAGTGATATAAATGTGGGTGAATTAGGAACGCAGAGTCCAAGCCTGAAAAGCAGAGACAAGTTCAAATTTGAAAAAAAAAATATTCGCTGTGCAATAGAAAAATTAAAAAGAGTCTTAATCCAACAGCGTATAAGCACAGTATGTAGCAACAGCCTCCAAGAGAAAGTCATTGTTCTCATCTGAAGACATTTCAGCCATCCAATTCAATAGTGAGAATGAACATACATGTTCCTCAACGACCGGAGCCTCTATCACCATCGCAGGAAAACTCGGGTCATCTTCAATGTAACTGCGTGCCAAGAAGTCAAGCGCGGCTGCAAAAACATTCCAACATCCCAATATTCCATGTATCGCTGCTAAGGCCATAATCCCGCCGCCAGAACAGAGCAAGTCATGAACCACTAAGGGGCTCCTCAGCTGGTCATAATCCGTGTTGGGAGACACCGTACTGCAGAGCCACAAATACAGGGCCCAGTTGAAATCGCAGCTGGGGCAAGGGAAGACAGGTTGAACGCATGTGAAAAAGGAGAATCGAAACGATAGCCAGAGGCAGCGCTCCGTAATAACTAAGCATTCGGTTGCAGAGCAGCAACAGCCTAGACATATTCTCGTGTGCTGCAGGATGTGTATCCATATTTAAGTGAACAAATTATTAGCAGCACACCAGCAACTAATGCGAGTTTTAAGAGCAATCCACCAAAGATGCTGGAAAAAATCGATTAAAAATACAATGAAGACACTAAATTCTAACTGCTTCTAACTTTAAAAAAGTAAGGTAATCCCGTAGTCAAGGACGCATCAAAGATACTCTGAATTAACTCCCCAAAATGCTGGAAAAGGTCTGTATTTAATAAATCATGCACTTCTGTGCGGGTGGTTGCTACAAGAAGGACAAATGTTTCTCTAGCAGATGTAAGAGCGACCTCTTTTTGAGACAAAAGCGCTCTTATACGGCTCATTTCGCTGACTCTGCTTTCAAGGTCGGAATCAACGGCCAGATGGAAACATCCAGCTTCGCATGCAGAGGAGAAACACAACTTTTTTATAGCAAACCACATGCTCAGTTACCGTAATCATGTAAGCGATGCCTGCTAACATTGCACAACAATTATTTCAAATTAAATAACTCACGTTTCTAGTAAACTGAACGTTGGTATGATAGCAGGTGTCGGAGTGCCTTTCAAAACTCAGGCCAAAGTACGCACATCTTGATTACAAGAGCCATGCAATTGTATGTGTCTACAAATAAAGGAGTGATCTGGTGCTATTGTGCAATCCTCGCCATTAAGATAGACTTCTTTTCCCTCCCCCAGGCACCTATATGTAAATGATAATAACCAAGGTTCATGGAGATAAGCGCTGACTAAGGATCCATATCTGCCTATAGCATAGTATTTCATGCAAACCTTAAACTTAAACAGGCTAAAAAGTAACGTTATGATACCGTGGATAAGCCACACAGCAGAATCGGAACTCCAATGAGTGACCACTTCTAACCATTCTCATAGCTCGCTCTGCGCTCTGATTTGACAGTGAGAGAGTGATCGCACCATAGTTTCTACTGCTAATCATTCTCAGCATACGCTTCGAATACGCTTTCATGCTATGCGTCGCATCAAAGCTTCCGTGTGACGTCATGTACGGCGCCCCATACGCAAAGACGCAAATGTTTTTATTTCTTTAAAAACATATATTTATGTATTTAATGAACATACTAACAGAACACAAGAAATGCGGTAACTGTTAGGGTAAGAGCGCTCAGCAGGTAAAGGATTTTCACAAATCAATTTATCAGAAATGGTGCTCAAAATGAAAGCAAGTCGGTTACCACGACAAGATAAAGTGCTATAAAATAGCTCAGACAAAGTCAATTATTTCCATCGAGCACTCTAGAGTCCAAAAAGAAAACTTTTTCAAGTAATGCAATAGTAGTTTTAATCTTGAAATATTTCAATTCTTTTCTTCATTGAAATGCAATCTTCAATATAATCTTCAAACTGTGCAGCCAACACGTGTTTCGTCTAGTATGATTCGACTAATGACTTCCTCAGGGCTGCAACCCAAAACAAAGTATAATCGCTATTATAATACTATATCAATATTCGATATAACAAAGTAATCTATTAAATAAACCTCGGTCAAAAGGGAAACATCCCAAAGCCAAACAAGTGCTTAAGTAAAAGGTATGTAATATGATATAGTGCTCACCACCAAGTAAAAGCTTGGAATCACCAAAGTGTTCATAAGGTTACCAAAGTATGGATCATTTTTTGGAAAATATAGTATCTCCTCATCTGTTTAAATATCAAAAAAGATATAGTCTAATTAGGGGTTAGTATCAAACAGAGAAAGCTACCATGTTATAGAACGTCATACCTATATGCCTCCTCGCTGTGCCAATCCTATCCAATGTGGTCCATATGTCATTATAAATCCAATCTACAAAATTATATAATGATCAATAGTTGTCTTTATGAATAATAACCTGTCTGTGTCATGATATCGAGGTATTAGTAGGCGTGGGTGCAGTCGACTCTCTTACGTTTATATCGTAGTTATTTACTCATATTAAGGGCTGTATTCACAGGTGATGGTATCCGTCACCTGAAATAATATCAAATTCTTTAAGTTAGAAATAAAGATTCTATAACGCTATGCTGTTTTAAGTGTTTTTAGTGTTATCTCGATAAAGCCCGATATTGGTTCTCACCTCGTAAAAGTTATTCCTCGCTTCGGATCGCGTCTCGTCGTATCGGCGTCCTAGTATGGCGCCATCTTACTATTCCTATTTATACTTATTTGATGGCGGGATGCGCCATATTGGTAATACTCGATGGTTAAAACTAATGTATATGCTCAAGTTCGTATCACTATTGTTATAAAAGCCTATTAAGTTATAAGTACTGGTATAATTATCAGGTTCTGAAATATATTTTATAATTAGTATTAATTTATCGATCTATTGTGCGGTCTAAATTGTCGATCAAAATTAAATATCAGTCATCAAATTCTGACAGATAGTTTATCCGTCACAATTGTAGATAGTCTTATTTATCTTAAAACTAAATGAGACTTATTAAAAAATCAAACCTGGTGGAGTGAACGTAATTCCAATATTGTGTCCGCCATTTTGGGACAGTAAAACTTTAAGTTCGTTCCTAACGAAATTGCCATCATAAATTGCCTTTGGGAGGTCATTTTATAGTACTAGCCACTTATAATCAGTCCAATAAGTATACTGAACTCGATAAAACAGTACTTGGTCAAATGCAATATTAAATATTAATAGTGTATTACTGGTATAGGGCATCCCGTAACGTCTATATAAATCTGAATTTTAGATGAGTATTTAATATATCTTATTGCGATATGATGATTGGCGCTACGTTAAGGTACACAAGTATTCCGCTCCTCTGCATCGTCAAAAGTCTGGTTAACGAGTACATGCAGGAGTATAGGGGGTTCAGGTTTGGAAAGGAGAGTAAAGTAATGAAATCTACATGTTAACTGTTCACAGCATCATACATATAGATGACTTGAATTGAATAACACAGTATTATACAGTTATTAAAATATTTCAGCATCAACGAAAACTCGTTTTGAACATAAGGTTAACCATTTGTCCAATTAAAACATCACGCAGATAACAGTTCATTATAACAAACAATACAGATAATTACGTATGGTTATCACGAAATACAGCAAATCTGGTCATCTCATATAATATATACATTTACTCATTCCCTCGGAAGAATTCATACTCATTATCAACATTAAGTCCCTTCTCTACAGCCTTAAGTTTTATTAGCCATGTCACTTCCTTTCTCCGAAGTGTTAAAATCCTATTCCCACCTCTGGGTTCAGGATCTACATGATCAATACCATGATAACTAAAGATTTGTGTTTCACTCTCTCATGTGAATTCCTAATCAGATGTGCTGCAGTGGGATAGCGAGTATCACCTTGCTTGATTGCTCTGAAATGTTCAGCCATCCTGTCTTTGAGTCTTCTCTTGGTACTTCCAACATATATCATTCCACAGCTACATGCAATGATATAAACCACAAAGGTTGTGTCACAATTTATAAACTTGTCTATAACAAATTCTGAAAAAAAAGTGATCGATATGGCGGTAACCAGAGCCCTTAAACTTAAACGTAAAGATACACTAAAAGTCAAGCCTGCAAATACTAAGAAGGATACTGAAGCTAGGGTGAGAATGATTACTCATTACAGCACAGAGAGCCCTAAACTGTATTCAATTCTTAAAAGTCATTGGCATCTTTTGATGCTTGACCAAGATCTTGTACCGTTCATTAATAAATACCCCTCTGTGACATTCAGGAAGGGTTTGACACTAGCTAACATATTAAGTCCTAGCTACCCTAAGAAACATGTGAACAGAGACTGGCTCTCTGGATTTAGGGGTTTCCACAAATGTGGTAAATGCTCTTCATGCAGATGGGCTAAGAAAAAGGTGGTTACTTTCAACTATAATGATACAGGAGAATTTGTTATAGACAAGTTTATAAATTGTGACACAACCTTTGTGGTTTATATCATTGCATGTAGCTGTGGAATGATATATGTTGGAAGTACCAAGAGAAGACTCAAAGACAGGATGGCTGAACATTTCAGAGCAATCAAGCAAGGTGATACTCGCTATCCCACTGCAGCACATCTGATTAGGAATTCACATGAGAGAGTGAAACACATATTTAGTTATCATGGTATTGATCATGTAGATCCTGAACCCAGAGGTGGGAATAGGATTTTAACACTTCGGAGAAAGGAAGTGACATGGCTAATAAAACTTAAGGCTGTAGAGAAGGGACTTAATGTTGATAATGTGTATGAATTCTTCCTAGGGAATGAGTAAATGTATATATTATATGAGATGACCAGATTTGCTGTAACTCGTGATAACCATACGTAATTATCTGTATTGTTTGTTATAATGAACTGTTATTTGCGTGATGTTTTAATTGGACAAATGGTTAACCTTATGTTCAAAACGAGTTTTCATTGATGCTGAAATATTTTAATAACTGTATAATACTGTGTTATTCAATTCAAATCATCTATATGTATGATGCTGTGAACAGTTAACATGTAGATTTCATTACTTTACTCTCCTTTCCAAACCAGAACCCCCTATACTCCTGCATGTACTCGTTAACCAGACTTTTGACGATGCAGAGGAGCGGATTACTTGTGTACCTTAATGTAGCGCCAATCATCACATCGCAATAAGATATATTAAATACTCATCTAAAATTCAGATTTATATAGACGTTACGGGATGCCCTATACCAGTAATACACTATTAATATTTAATATTGCATTTGACCAAGTACTGTTTTATCGAGTTCAGTATACTTATTGGACTGATTATAAGTGGCTAGTACTATAAAATGACCTCCCAAAGGCAATTTATGATGGCAATTTCGTTAGGAACGAACTTAAAGTTTGACTGTCCCAAAATGGCGGACACAATATCGGAATTACGTTCACTCCACCAGGTTTGATTTTTTAATAAGTCTCATTTAGTTTTAAGATAAATAAGACTATCTACAATTGAAACGGATAAACTATCTGTCAGAATTTGATGACTGATATTTAATTTTGATCGACGATTTAGACCGCACAATAGATCGATAAATTAATACTAATTATAAAATATATTTCAGAACCTGATAATTATACCAGTACTTATAACTTAATAGGCTTTTATAACAATAGTGATACGAACTTGAGCATATACATTAGTTTTAACCATCGAGTATTACCAATATGGCGCATCCCGCCATCAAATAAGTATAAATAGGAATAGTAAGATGGCGCCATACTAGGACGCCGATACGACGAGACGCGATCTGAAGCGAGGAATAACTTTTACGAGGTGAGAACCAATATCGGGCTTTATTGAGATAACACTAAAAACACTTAAAACAGCATAGCGTTATAGAATCTTTAATTCTAACTTAAAGAATTTGATATTATTTCAGGTGACAGATACCATCACCTGTGAATACAGCCCTTAATATGAGTAAATAACTACGATATAAAGGTAAGAGAGTCGACTGCACCCACGCCTACTAATACCTCGATATCATGACACGGACAGGTTATTATTCATAAAGACAACTATTGATCATTATATAATTTTGTAGATTGGATTTATAATGACATATGGACCACATTGGATAGGATTGGCACAGCGAGGAGGCATATAGGTATGACGTTCTATAACATGGTCGCTTTCTCAGTTTGACACTAACCCCTAATTAGACTATATCTTTTTTGATATTTAAACAGATGAGGAGATACTATATTTTCCAAAAAATGATCCATACTTTGGTAACCTTATGAACACTTTGGTGATTCCAAGCTTTTACTTGGTGGTGAGCACTATATCATATTACATACCTTTTACTTAAGCACTTGTTTGGCTTTGGGATGTTTCCCTTTTGACCGAGGTTTATTTAATAGATTACTTTGTTATATCGAATATTGATATAGTATTATAATAGCGATTATACTTTGTTTTGGGTTGCAGCCCTGAGGAAGTCATTAGTCGAATCAGACTAGACGAAACACGTGTTGGCTGCACAGTTTGAAGATTATATTGAAGATTGCATTTCAATGAAGAAAAGAATTGAAATATTTCAAGATTAAAACTACTATTGCATTACTTGAAAAAGTTTTCTTTTTGGACTCTTGAGTGCTCGATGGAAATAATTGACTTTGTCTGTACTAACAGAACACCTTATCTACGATAATTATGACAATTTTTTTTTAAATTCCAATAATCCTATATTACTTTTAAAAGCAATTACACACATTGCAGTGAAACGTCATGCGTACTCGCATCGTAAGCAAAGCATAAGTGTACGCAAAGTCATGTGACTTTAAAAGAAGAGATTTGATTGGTTCACAACACTTCCTATTACAACTGTTGAAACTTCCGTCCCATTTTAATAATTCTACTTTGACTTTCTAAGAAGAAGCATCTCTTCTGAGAATCTTATCAAATATAATGAAGTTTACCATTATAACAGCAATGGACTCATCTTCCAGCCATTTTTCAGAGGAATATTTCATTCCTGAAGAACCTCCAAAGAAGAGGAAAGAAGCTCTAATTTGGCAGTTTTTTACTTTTCCAGAAGGGCAAAAAAAGGTTAATGCTCCAAAAGTAACCTGTAAAATTTTCCAAACTCTTTCAAGGGGTGATCCATCTCAAAAATACTCCTTTGGCACAGCAAATATGGAGTGACACGTGAAGAACTTACACCCCAACAACTTTGCTCGAGCTGAAACACGGAGTTTGAAGGACAACCCACCTGCTACTGCACCAAGCACCTCAACTGCTGCACCGGCATTTTCAGCAAGCAGTCCACACCAACAATTTGATCCTGATTTTGCTAAAGTTAAAATTCTATGCATTTATTGCAATAAACTTTTGTGTTATGGGGTACAGTCTTTTGACCTGATAAAATGCAGGAAGCAGGAGCATCCCTGTCCTCAACATTAGTTTTTTTCCCCCATTCTTTTGAACCTGTTGGACACTTCCAAGCCACCCATTATAGAAAAAAATGCCCTCGCGATTTGGCCCTCCGTGGAAGCTAATTAAGAATAAAACAGACTTCTACTTTTTTTTTTCCTTTTCCCCCTCGTACGAGTACCATACGCGTAATCCGCGTTTTTGAATTAAAAAAAAATACATTTTTGCGCCTAAAGATCCATGTGGGACCCCTGAGCAGGCCTGGAGGGTCAACATGTTTCTACCCTGCCCCCTTCCATTATTTTCCAACTTTGTTTTACTGTTTTCTTGTGACTCGGTGCTACCGAGACACAAGATGGCTGCCAACACTTCCTGGTTTGGGGTGTTGACAGACAGTTGACATGCAGCTTGTGCTCGTAATTGTACAGATTTTGGTACGCTTGCCGTACTTTGTCTCTAGATATCAATATTATTTTACTTTTGATTTTCTCAGGAACTACTGAACGGATTTACACCATTTAGCAAAAAGCACAATCTGCGAACCGAACTCTACCTCTCTGCCAAATTTGATGTAATTCCGTTCAGCCGCTCGGGCTGTAGCCCCGGCTAAATGTCCCTATGGAAAATTGCATGGGGAAAACATGTTTTGGGACCCCCCTTTTTTCTGGGCCCCCACTTTACGAATCACCGCCAAACTTTCAGGGAAGTAGTGGAGTGGAGCAGGCCATTTTCTTGGAGAAATTCGTGAAGATTCGTAAGCCAACGCCAAAGTTATTCTAAATAGAATGTTGTGGTTATCCTATAGAAAGTAGGTCCTAATTCTAACTACCTACTGGCGACCGCCAGTAGGTAATTTATATATATATATATATATATATATATATATATATGTGTATATATATATATATATATATATATATATATATATATATATATATATATATATATATATATATATATATATTTTGGAAAACAAAGGAGGCGGCACAATCAGGATGTCTCTGTTAAGCCTTATTTATTTCAAGACTTTCACCCCACCAGCGCGTTTCAGCCTTACACGGCCTTGCTCACGGTTGGTTAGTCCCTCTACAGAAACACTGTAGAGGGACTAAGCAAATGCCCTTACTAGTAGTCTTTTGGAGCCCGTCATTTCAGGCACATGGGAAGCTCTAAGTACGGGCTTCAAGAAATGTGCTTTTTGTAAAGCTTGCAGAATCGGAATAAATAAAACCCACTATACCAGTCCCTTTCGGGACAACCCTATTCCTATCATGAAAAGACTCACATGCAAAATGGAGTTTGTCGTTTATGTGCTACAATGCCCATGTGGCTTGAGTTATGTTGGCAGTACTCGGCCAGCAGCACATAAGCGGATTCTCCAACATATCAGGGCCATAGGAAGCAAGGATCAGGCATACCCGGTGGCACGCCACTTTGAGGCTGTGCACAACAGTGATTCCAGCTATCTACAATATTATCTGGTAGATACTGTGATGCCGCTCAAACGGGGGGTGACAGAGAAGGCAGATTGCGCCTACTTGAGACAAGGTATATTCTTTAAATGAATACCAAGAGCCCGAATGGATTAAATGATCGTGAAGATCTGTATACCTGTCTCAGGGACACGTAATGTGTCTTTAATAGACCTTTAATAGACCTTTAACTGTCCCCGTATCTGTGCAAGTGAGCAAATTCCATACACTCCTGCCCTGATTACTTCCCTTATAACTGACGGTGGCCCCCCCTGGTCATTCCCAGTTGCAGTAGGCTTTTGACACTTAGTAGATATTACTGCACACATTGGTATTGGAGTACACATGATTAATTTGCACATTCATGTGAATTTTCCCTTAGGGTATCCTGCAAATCTCCCCATTTTTTTCTGTGAAATACCTTCATTTTTTTTTTTTTTATTTGTATCTTTATGGTTTATGCAAACACAAGCACTTTTATTTACGTTCTTTATTTTACCTTTGGATCTCACAGTTGCACACAAGGGTCGCACACACTGTTTGGAAGGAGATTGCTTTGAAAAAGTGCTTTTAAACTTTGATTCAGTAGTAACGGCACATGTTTTTTGAGGTAAACTAGCAATTGTGAACTAGTACCAACTACAATGAAATTACATGTTATTTAATAACACATGAATATATAGGAATTCTTAGGTCCTATTTGTAATGGGTAATTTGTCCTACGTGTAAATTTGTAAATATTGAACAATGTAGATATATGAATTACAGAACATAGTAATATATATTTTGTGATATCTCCATTTAGGAGCACTGTTATATAGATAGATTATATATAATGAGTGTAAGATAGTCACGTGTACATAGTGATATATATATTTTTTGATAAGAAGGGACGATCCATTACTTTTACTTTTGTAATGATTTTTATGTATGAATTCAATACCAATACGTACGTTATGCCGTTACAGAGAAATGACTGAATGATGATAATGTTGGGCACTTGCCCTCAATTTTGCGAAATTGAAATTTTGTAAGCTTACTATGCACTTACCACTTTAAGCGCGAAGCCGCTCCCATGCACTGATGTATTTAAGACCCTTGTCAATTTCAATGTACGTCATGTGATCAAGCCTCGTTTGAGGTGAAACGCGTTATGGCGGATGGCTGGTGAAACACTTGAATAAATCACCGAAAATATTGCACCTAATCTGGGCTCACTCTCGTTATTCCATTTGACTGTGAAAGGAATGGCGTTTTGTTCATATATATATATATATATATATATATATATATATATATATATATATCAGTGCTCCAAAGGTTGCCCTAGCTTTGAGGAGCACGCCACACAGAACAAAGGTGAAACCTTTTATTCACAGGTACGGAAAAGATCACGGCTGCCAGTTCAATCAAACAGCTGCTCCGTCCATGAAACCTATATATATATATATATATATATATATATTACCTACTGGCGTGTCGCCAGTAGGTATATATAGTTAGGATTTTTTGTCTATGGAACTTTTGAAAATTCTATGTCTAATAACTTTGGCGTTTGTGCACGGAATCAGCTGAAATTTTCAGGGAAATGGCACATTTTGTTTCTGAGCAGCCCCTGAAAATTTGGGGGGTTTCGTCAAGGGGGGACCGAGAAAAAAGGGGGGTCCCAAAACGCGTTTTTCCCATGTTAATTTCCATAGGGCCTTTGGCCTCACTTTTAGCTCGAACGACTGAATGGATTTGCACGAAACTTGGCAAAATTGTAGGGACTGTTAGCCCGATGTGCCTTTGCTAGGTCTCAATATATGTGCTCCAGGGGATTTTGAGAAATTAACGTTCAAAACAAGATATATATCTGTAACAGCGCTCCGGGCTGCGCTCATGTTCGCTTACTTTTCGCGAAACGGAACTTTGCGATGCGAAGCTGATTGGCTCCCCGGTGTCTGTCAACATTCTAAACAGTCCGGAGCGGCCGCCATCTTATCTCTCGGTAGGATCGAGAGAGAAGAAGAGGAGAAAAACGAAGGGGGAATTTAATGAAAGGGGGCAAGGTATACCCCTCTTGACCCCCTAGGAATGTTGTTGGGGTTATTAAAGGGTCCCGTGGGGAAAATAAAAAAAAAAATATTTTTCACAGTAGAAGCGCTTTCCGGGCCGCGAACTGGGCCGCAAACTGGTAGCGAAACGGGAATTCGCCATTTTGTGCTTCGTTTTAATTAAATTACTAGGTATAAGGGGGTGCGGGAGACGTATCCTAATCCCTTATGTTTTCTGAGGGTGGCTGAGGAGGCTCATATATGTTGATACATGTCTTCCAGCGGCTGTGCGTGAGCTTTTTTTTTTTTTGCTGCGTGACGTCTGTTAACGTTCGATTCGATGGAAATCAGGAAGTGTTGACCGCCAATTTGTCAGTGCGATAAAATATTTTGTTATAAATGAATCCTTATTGATAAACATTGTCTGCGCCATCTTGCCTTTTTTCCAATGCCACAATTTTGTCGTGCACGGCAGCCATTTTAGATGCCAGGCCGGTCCCAGGCTATCACCTATCCCTGCGGATGTAGTTTATGGCCCCAGCTGTAGAGAATCCAGACATGCCAACCCTCCCGATTCAGGCGTGAGACTACTGATTTCAGTGCTAGTCTCCCGCCTCCCGATTTCTGCAAGCAAAAACCCGGGGGCATATTACCAACAACTAGCGATAATTTTTGTCTCTAACTTGTTTAGAGACAAAAAGTATCGCCGCACATCGGCGATTTTTATCGCAGATAAACCTTGCTATTAGCAAGGTTTATCGCAAATGCGATAAAAAACGGCCGCAATGCATGAATATCGCTGAAAAGTCAGCGATATTCATGCATTATCGAGCAAATGCTCTTAGACATGTTATCCACCTCCCATTGGATAACATGGCTAAGAACTGCTCAGGTCAGGTGTTAGCTTTTGGAGATATTCGCGCTTAGCGCGAATATCTCCAAAAGTTGGTAATAGGAGATAGCGATGTTAGGGACTGTTTCCAGTCGCTAACATCTTGGCACGCCCACTTTGCATGTCATTAGTGATAAATATCACTGACATGCAAAGCGGGGCCCAAGATGGTCGCTATCTCCTTTTAGCTGTCACTAACTGGTGTTAGCGACAGCTTGGTAATATGGAGATAATTCTATCTCCGCTTTCTTGGCTTTTAAAGCCAAAAAAGCGGAGATAAACCCCCTTGATAATATGCCCCACGATTCCTCGGGGGGTTTCAGCTGACAAGGCTTGGTATTGTGTTACGTGGTAATTTTTCCAGGAAACGTCAGAGGGTCGATGCAGGGGTTCTAGAAGGGGTGATAAACCATTTAAGCCTCATGAACAAGCGCATGGTCTTTTAAAGATCTGTGAAGTACTCGGGGCGGCGGTGTGTGTGTGTCCTCTTTCAGGAGCGGGCGGGGGGGGGGGAGCACTGCCAGCAACTTGCCAGGCCAGGCAGTGTTCAACACTTGCATCACCCTTTCTCTGCCTGCTATTGCGCTCCATGCTTCGGAAAGGTAAGAAAAAGAACGTGCATTTGAGTTTGAAATGTCCGATCCTGTAGCAGTACACTTGCAAAGCCCACACATGACAATAACCCGATTCAAGGCCCCATTCACCCGATTTTTAAAAAATATATAACACTCCAACAAAGTAGGATTATAAAACTTTATTAACTTTTAAATATAACGAACGGAACAAAAACTGTAAAAACATTTAAACATTTTTGACAAAAAAAGCAACAATGGTCAGAAGCTGTCTTTTGTGCGAATAGTCCCAAGGCAGCACAACGTGCTGAGTTCTGGACGGCACCCAGGTGATGTCACCTGGGTGCCGCACTGGTTTTTGGGATCCTACAATGCAGCTCAGAAAAACAGCGTGGGGCGTCCCGGGTGGTGCGGAGGGAGGCCTCGTCAGTAGCGGTCTGTTGTGCGAATAGTCCCAAGGCAGCAGAACGCGCTGAGATGTGGATGGCACCCAGGTGATGTCCAGTAAACTGTCGCATTGGTTTTGGTATCCTACAATGCTGCTCCGAAAATTGGCGTGAGGCGGGTCGGGGGGGGCGTGGAGGAGGCGGCGTGAACGGGCCTCCCCAGGTGGCGGCCATCCAGCTGAGTTGCGCCCGCTCTTGCGGCTACAGCGTCTCGCTCACCATGTTGTTGAGTTGCTCCCACTCTGGCAGTGCAGCGATAGGCGGCTGCCACAGGACTCTTAAAATGGCGGACGGCTCTTCGGTTTTGGGCCTGGTCCACTAAAATGGCCCTGGGACACCTTGGAACTCGGACGCTTGCCTGCTAGGGCTTGGGTTCCATTCTCGAAAGCGTCCCCTCAGCCGTGAAGATTCTACAAAAGTCTTGGGGGCCCTCGACTCCTGCAGGCTTCCGGTGGGGAGCGGCTGCCATGATTGCTCGCGGAATGACCACGACGGAGCCACGAGATGGTGGTGCTCTCATGCTGACGCCAGCTTCAGTCTGAATCATCCAGAAACAAGGTGGGGCTTTCATCGTTTGGGAAAAAAAAATGTTCTAAACCAATGAAAAGTGTTATTTTTAGGTCATATGACCAAGCCTTCCATCTTTAGGAAACCAAAAGTAAAATGAACCAATGAAAAGTTTTATAAACAAGTCACATGACCTGTTATGCGGCATAGGGCTACAAAAAGCGTAGAAAATCCGTTGGCACGTGAGGCGGCGTCAGTAGCGGACCGATGTGAGAATAGGCCGAAGGCAGCACAACGCGCCGAGATCCGGATGGCACCGAGTTAGTGTCCAGCAAGTTGCTGCACTGGTGTGGCTATCCTACAATGCTGCGCCGAAAGTCGGCGTGGGGTGCCCCATTGGCCTGTGAGGTCGCGTCAGTCAGTGGGGGCTGTGCGTCTCCCCCAAGATGGAGGCTCTTCGGCTGCAGTGCGGCGCCCCTTAGCGTTTCACTCGCCGTCCAACTGAGTTGCGTCCGCACTTGCGGCTACAGTAGGCCGAAGGCAGCACAACGCGCCGAGATCCGGATGGCACCGAGGTGGTGTCCAGCAAATTGCCGCACTGGTGTGGCCATCCTACAATGCTGCGCCGAAAGACGGCGTGTCCAGCTGAGTTCCGGTCACTCTTGCGGTACAGTGACTCGAACGCGCCGAGATCCGGATGGCACCGAGGTGGTGTCCAGCAAGTTGCCGCACTGGTGTGGCCATCCTACAATGCTGCGCCGAAAGTCGGCGTGGGGTGCCCCGTTGGCTTATGAGGTGATGTCAGTAGTGGACCGATGTGTGAATAGGTCGGAACCAGCACAAGGCGCCAAGATCCGAATGGCAAGTCCTGGATGTTGAGTGCCATAGTTGAGAGTTCTGAGCAGTGCTTGTAAGACTGTCTGAAGCTTATTTGCACCTGCTGCAGCTTCACTATTGCCCTGGTGTGGCCAAAGGTCGCACATGACATAGGCGGCCGGCTCCCGAGGTCCGGCGGAACATTTTTCCTTTTCCTTTTTGCTTCTTGTCCCACAATCCGTTTCATCTGAAGACACGACCAGGTCCCTGAATGTGTGCAGGGGGACGTTATTGATTGAATCAAAATGGCGGCTTGACACAAAGCTGACTCAAGCGTTGCTGTTGATGCTATACAGACAAAAATTGGTTTTCAGTTTGTACATTCTTCAGGATTTTTTTTTCCATCCAAGGCTGATTGAGAGTTTGTAGAAAAATGGCTTCAGATTTTCCACATACTACTCTTCAACATTCTTCCTAAATGTAACAATGTGAGACTCACTAGGAGAACGGCTGTTTATCTTTCCTTTCAAAATGCTGCCAACAATATTTTCTGAATGGAAGACACCATCTTGTAGCATAAAGGGCCGAAAGGGGTTCTGGTCTGGCCGATGGTTGATGGCGACATTTTGACTATATCTTGGACCTGCCCGGCCTCGCCCAAAATGGCGCCGGTATAAATGGGACTCGTAACTCCTTGTTGTGTACTGGTTGAACAACCTTGATATCACGAGATATGAATGCAGTTTTGATGCTCATGGTGGGCGGGACGAGAATTGATTGAATATTTCGACATCCCTATTGATATTAAGTTCTGATGTGTTATTGATTACTGTACTATTGAAAGTTCGAATTAACGTCACCCATGGTACTTGCACGCAAATGTATATCTAGATAACTTTTTTGTAAGTGGCCCTGTCGTATTTTAATTACAAAATGTACGTCCACCGATTCCGCAACTGTTAGACACCTTAGTTCTTGCAACCTAATGGCTCGCTCGTTACGTTCCTCTATAATGTAAATGTCTCCTCATCATATACGATTTCAGTTTGCTCCGTGGCCGGCCCACGTGGTTATAGGCCCGTATTTGTATACTGACATTTTCACAATAAAGGTTTTTAAAACAAAACATGGTAGTAGTATTTACATTGGTAAAGTTTTTACTTTTAGTCACTGTTTTCGAATCAGTAAAAGGCAAGTGAAATAAAGCAGTCCAATTACATGACGGATAAAAGGTATAATACGTAGGAACGCAGTAAAGATAAATGGTCAAGGGCAGTTGTGTTTTCCACTCCTGCAACATAAAGTGATCGATAAGAATCTGATAATCAGGCGTATCGGCGACTAAGACAGCAGGTCGAGTCTCTTTTACTCAACGGCTCCGTCATGGAACGAAGAAACGCCCTTTTTCTCGAAAAAGGAATATATTTTACTTGCAGGACAGTTGTAAATTTTCCGGGAAAGTACATTAGCCTGGAATATTATAACATATATGTTTTAAAAAAAAAAGTTCGAAATTAATAAAAAGCGTATTTTTTAGGTCATATGACCAAGCTTTTCATTATTAAAATAACAAAAGTAAAATGAACCAATAAAAAGTTTTATTAACAAGTCACATGACCTGTTATGCTTACGTTACGCGCTGCACGCCGCGCCCCGGATCACTTCCGGGTGCGCTAACGCGGCGTGTCATATAACGCATTACGCGACAACGTAGGTCAAGAATATAGTCAAAATGTCTCCACCAACCAGCGTTCGGAACACAACCCCTTTCAGCAGTCCAAAAAGTTCTGTTAAATGACAACAGAGGGGACAGGCAACAAGAACCATCAGTCAAAGAGGGGAGGGCAAGTTCTTCTCTACCGGGTCATGTTGGGGCGCTACCGGAACTGATCGAATTGGTAGTCTACTGTGTTTCTGGATGTTTCAGACTAAAGCTGGCGTCAGCATGAGAGCACTACCATCTCGTAGCTCCGTCGTGGCCATTCCACGAGCAGACATGGCAGCCGCTCCCCACCAGAAGCCTGCGGGAGTCGGGGGCCCCCAAGACTTTTGTAGAATCTTCACGGCTGAGGGGACGCTTTCGAGAATGGGACCCAAGCCCTATCAGGGAAGCGTCCGAGTTCCAAGGTGTCCCAGGGCCATTTTAGTGGACCACGCCCAAATCTGAAGAGCCGGCCGCCATTTTGAGAGTCCAGTGGCAGTCGCCTATCGCTGCACCGCAAGAGCGGGAGCAACTCAACTACATGGTGAGCGAGACGCTGTAGTCGCAAGAGCGGGCGGTAAACAGCTGAATGGCGGAAGAGGCACAGTGTAGCAAAAGCGGGCGGAATGGCAACTAAAACGGTAAAGGGGCGCCCCACTACAGCGTGTCTTCAGGTCAAACGGATTGTGGGACAAAGTCCAGAATAGAAGAGTCATCAAAAGGCAAAAAGTTCCGCCGGACCCCGGGAGCCGGCCGCCTATGTCGGGGGCGATCTCAGGCTACACCAGTGCTATAAGACTTGGGGAGGGGGTCGGAACCAAGCGTCTTCTCCGAGTCCGTGCCATCACACCGCCCCTCGGGGGCCTCCGTCAAGCGGTTTAGGGAGGTACCATATAACATTGTTTTCAAATGCAGTCAGGTCCACAAACGACCCTCATTTACTTTGAGAATAGTGAAGCTGCAGTAGGTGGAAATAAGCTTCAGACAGTGTTACAAGCGCTGCTCAGAACTCTGAACTATGGCACCCAACATCCAGAACTTATGCCATTTGAGAATGGCAGTGACATTGAAGCAACTCAGGGACCAAAACCATTAACGTACTTTCACGTATGAAAATCTTACTTGGGGAGGGGGCAGGAGCGAAGCGCCCCCTCCCAGTCCGCGCCACCACACCGTATGTTGAAAATCTGAAGCCATCGTTCTACAAACTCAACCAACCTTGGATGGAAAAATCTAGAAAAATGTACAAACTGAAAACCAGTTTTGGTCTGCATAGCATCAGTAGCAACGCTTGCTATCAGAGTGCATGAGTTTCATGCTCGATCGATTGAGCTAGCCGGATCGGGCAATAAAAAGTATAAAATAGTTATGTAAATAGTTATTTAATAAAATGTTTTACCCTGTTTCTTTGCTGGTGTGTTGTATATATTTTTAATATTTGCATAGGGTTTGTCGTTATTTTGGGCGGGGTGGGTGACGGAGCCGAGCTGTCTTGCAGCCCTCATGGTGTGGAGCTCAGTTCATCTCACTATTTTCGTATTTCTCATGAAGGGTTGTTCCTAATATTTCTATTTTAGCGAGGTCAAAAAGAGATCCAATTAGTGGCCTACTGATTTTGCTCGATTACTTTTATTTTTTTACACAATTTTTCACGATTTTTTACTATCTGCAAAGACTAAACAGAGTATTGCGACTTTGTGCTTGTTTGTAAATAGAGAATGAACCAAAGAGAATCAATTGTAAAACAGTAAATGCTTGGATAACAATCAATCAAATGGAGAGACAAGCAGGCACGACGGATTACAACGGGGGTAAAGGCCTGCGTTAACTACTCTTCACTATCTGCAAAGAGAGAGTACTACTAAGAGAAAAGAGGGGAGGGGGCAGCGTTCAAAGCACATCAGCGTGCATAAACACGAAAAAGTTTTTACCTATCACGTACTTGACATTTTACAGCTTTTGATATTTGCTATTAAAAAACCAATGAAATTCACTGAAAAAACCATAGGTTATAGGCCATATATAGTTAGGAATTTGCATTTACAAAACCTTGAAAATTCACTGAAAAAAACATTGGTTATAGACCATATATAGTTAGGGATTAGCCTTTTCAAAACCTTATTTTACTCACACAAAACCATTGAAATTTCATATATAGTTAGTTCCACTAACTATATATTGCGCACCCGCAATCCACTGCTGATGATGTCACATATTACATCATTCATGACATGGTTAGTGACATCACTGATGACATCTAAAATGACATCACTGATGACATCTCAAATGACATCACTGATGACATCTCAAATGACATCACTGATAAAATCACTGATAACATCTCATTTGACATGACTGATCACATCACTGATGATATCATTCATGTGATAATACCATGAACCTCTTCAGACTCTAATATAACCTTAGATACAATCAGTGTAAACAGACAGTCACAGACTGTCACTCATCCATGGAGTTACTCACACACCTAGTCAGTTATGCAAAAAATCAATCACACTTCCATTTTCTCAACTATACAGTTATACACACCTTACTTATTCAAACATATACTAACACATATTTACTTTACTCTCTTATACAATCCCTGATACATGTTCACAATGATCCATACAGCCACTCACACATTCACTGGCTCTTATGCACAGTTATTTATATATGTCAACTCTCACATGTACTGTGTTTTACATATGTACTTACTTTGACATGTAGCACTGAGATATCCATTCACTCACTAATACACTCATGCACAGTCAACCGCCCATACAGCTGTTTCCACATGCACTTTTGAACCCATACATATAGTGAATCAACTACTCACACATCTATGTACAGAGTCACACACCTCCCAGCCACCCATACACACACACTCAGTTTCCCATACAAATACTTGGACAACCAATGAATAACCCATACAGTTACTCATACAGCTACTGATCAACATATGCAGCAGTTTGTAGAACAACAGATATAATGATGCACAAATTAAAACAGTTTAGTCACTAACCCATGCACTCAGTGAGACACATTTAATCACTCACTCATACAGTCAGTCATGCACCTACTAAATCCTTCATCCAGACACTTATACATCCACTCATTCTTCAATATGTAAGACATATTTTAACTTTACAGAAACATACAGTCACTGGATGTTGTCATCAGTGATGTCATCAGTGATGTCATTTGAGATGTCATCAGTGATGTCATCAGTGATGTCACTAACCATTTTCATGAATGATGTAATATGTGACATCATCAGCAGTGGATTGCGGGTGCGCGATATATAGTTAGTGGAACTAACTATATATGAAATTTCAATGGTTTTGTGTGAGTAAAATAAGGTTTTGAAAAGGCTAATCCCTAACTATATATGGTCTATAACCAATGGTTTTTTCAGTGAATTTTCAAGGTTTTGTAAATGCAAATTCCTAACTATATATGGCCTATAACCTATGGTTCTTCAGTGAATATATATATATATATATATATATATATATATATATATATATATATATATATATATATATATATATATATATATATATATATATATATATATATATATATATACATATACATATACATATACATATACATATATATATATATATATATATATATATATATATATATATATATATATATATATATATATATATATATATATATATATATATATATATATATACATATATATATATATATATATGGGGCCATAAGGCTAGGCATTCACCTACCTGATCATGGGGCAACTGTGCTGGATTGAGGACAGTGACGCTTGTGGGGGCTCATCCAGAGCTTAAAAGAAATGTGCTTCCATTTGAGGATTAATTTCGGACACTCCAATTCCCAGAAATCACCACAGTTCCATTCGGACAGCCCATCAGGGCATGGCAGATGTTAAGTAGACGTTAAAAGCGATGGGGGAGTGTTCATCATGGTATTGCCTCTAAAGAAGTAAATAAACGAAACGCGTCAGGCAAAAAAGTGATTTGCATTTATTTTCTGCTTGCAGGTGGATGCTGCCCGTACCAGTGATTCAAGGAACAGGTTGAGCCTTACGCAGCTGCTCGTGTGCCTTCCAAACTGCGTGTGTCAACCAGGAGCTTGATGTTTTGGCGGCTGCACGGCCGTCGGAAGGGCACCACCCCGCGAACACTGCGGGCCATAAGGCTTGGCATTCACCTACCTGATTATGGGGCAACTGTGCTGGATTGAGGACAGTGACGCTTGTGGGGGCTCATCCAGAGCTTAAAAGAAATGTGCTTCCATTTGAGGATTAATTTCGGACACTCCAATTCCCAGAAATCACCACAGTTCCATTCGGACAGCCCATACCAGTGATTCAAGGAACAGGTTGAGCCTCACGCAGCTGCTTGTGTGCCTTCCAAACTGCGTGTGTCAACCAGAAGCTTGATATATATATATATATATATATATATATATATATATATATATATATATATATATATATATATATATATATATATATATATATATATATATATATATATATATATATAATAAGGTTGTCCTAGGGGGACTAAGGACGGCCTTACCTTCCACATGACTGCAACGGTGTGGGGTCACCAGCCAATAATGTTTGGAGCATCAACCGATGTTAAAGGAAGGTCCACTACTGATGGGCTCCTATGGTGGACTTCACTAACCAGAATGCAGCTGTGCGGTGAAAGGAACGCGAGGTGCCTGCACCTGCAAGGTAAATGAGGGGCTTATGATCACTTGACGGGGAGTGGTCATAGTTAAAAGAACATTGAAAAGATGCCTAGGAACAACGAGAGATTATCTGGAATGGGCACTGATGAAGCCATTGAAGGCGGAAACGGATCTGCCCTGCGTTTCCAGAGACTTATAATGCCAGTGTTTTAACAGAAATAAAGCCACTTTTTATGACCCCCCAGAGCAGTGTCACACTCTTTTCGTCAGGAGGAGAGAGCAAGGTTTGAATGTTTTCCAGCTAGCAGGTGATGGCTTAGTGATACGCCCTCTCGATATGGAGCTACGCGGTGTACGTGCAAAAAGTGTTTGCAAGCAACTATAACGCGTCGCCTCCCCAGGCGCCATACTTCCACAAGGAGTCTATCGCCAGAATGGGGAGAGAGGAGGCAAAAATGTTTGCCTGAGAAGGAGGACTAAGCACGGTCTTACCTTCCACATGTCTGCGATGGCATAGGGTCACCAGCCAACAATATTTGAAGCATCAACCGATGTTAAAGAAAGGTCCATTACTGAATGGGCTCCTACGGAGGACTTCACTAACCAGAATGCATCTGTGCAGTGAAAGGAACACAAGGTGCCTGCACCTGCAAGGTAAAGGAGTGGCCTATGATCACATGACTGGGAGTGGTCATAGTGAAAAGAACATTTGAAAAGACCCCTAAGAACAACAAGAGAATATCTGGAATCGACACTGATGAAGCCTTTGAAGGCGGAAACGCGCCTGCCCTGCGTTTCCAGAGACTTTTAATGCCAGCATTTCAAAAGAAATAAAGCTTCTTCTTATGACCCCCGGAGCAGTGTCACACTCTTTTCGTCAGGAGGAGAGAGCAAGGTTGGATTATATGTGATATATGTGATCAAGGGCCCGCTGTTAGCCCGAAACGCGTTGTTGCAGGCTGCTAATCTTTGAATAAAGAAAACTCACCTGACAAGCTGTGTGGTCTGAGTCTCCTTCTTCGCTGACGTTAGTTGGAAGTGGTCGGAGTTTGCTTTTTTGCTTTGAATATAAATATATACATATATATATATATATATATATATATATATATATATATATATATTACCTACTGGCGGTCGCCAGTAGGTAGTTATAGTTAGGATTTTTTTCAATGTTAAATCTCAAAATTCTATTTGGAATAACTTTGGCGCCGGTTGACGAATCTGCCTGAAAATTTCCTCAAAATGGCCTCGTGGAGCTCCGGTCCTTCCCTGAAAGTTTGGGGGGGATGCGTCAAGCGGGGGCCGAGATAAAAGGGGGGTCCCAAAACGCGTTTTCCCCATGTTAATTTCCATAGGGCGGTCGATGTCACTTTTAGCCCGAACGGCTGAATGGATTTCCACCTAATTTGTCAAAATTGTAGGGACTGGTAGCCCGATGTGCCTTTGCTATGTCTCGAGATATGTGCTCAAGTGGATTTTGAGTAATTTAGGTTCAAAAAAATATATATATCTAGAGCCGCGCCCCGGTACGCGCGCAGGGGAGCGCTCAAAGCGCGCCACGCGACTTGCGTACGGAAAGCTGATTGGCTCTCGGGTGTCTGTAAACATTCGAAACAGTCCGCAACGGCCGCCATCTTGTACCTCGGTAGGATTGAGGTGGTAAAAATCAAAGGGGGAAATGAGCAAAAGGGGGCAGGTTCCCCCCCCCCTTGACCCCCTAGGTTTGATGTGGGGGTCATAAAAAAGCCGTACTGGGCCCCCAAAATTTTTTTTTTTAATTTGCGCCGAGGGAGCGCCTGGTACGCGCACCGGTGAGCGTACGATTGAGAAAAAGAATGACACTTTTTTTTAAAAAAAAATAGCATTTTTTTATAAATTGGAGGTAGTTCTGAAAATAACTTTTTTTTTGTTTTTGTTGTTTTATATTTTTTTTATACTTTTTGAAACGATTTTATATTTTTTTTGGATTTTTTTCAGGGGAAAAACAAAAACAGGGATTCAAAAAATGCTCAACAGGAGCAAAAAAATGAGAAAATTTAGGGACGGGGAGAGCATTGGTGTTCCTGTTTCTTTATTGCAATGAGTTCAACGCTCTGCTCCCCGTAACAGAGTAGTTCGTCACAGTCCTTGCATAAAAATGTTATTCCTGCAAATACCGGCTGGATGTTAGGGACCATTCTTGCACGTGTTGAACCTGAAGGTGTTGCTCCACCAGTGGAGGTGCTGCTGCCATCTCTTCGTGCCTTCTCTGCCAGCTCCCTGACACTCTCCCTGGAGTAATTGTTGGGGTGTCTTCTTTTGACATGCCTAATTAAATTGGCATTTCCAAAGCTGTATTTTTTTAGAGGATTGCCTCTGGATAAAATACTTCCACATATTTTACAAGTTACTTTACTTGCATTAACTTTTTTTTGTCCTTCAGGGATGTCATAAAATTTCCAGATGAAGTGGTTCTTTGTTTTCTGGTGAGGAGGGTCCTCTTGCACAAATCCATCTGAATCACTGCTGGAGGACTCCCTTGCAGTCATTGTTGTAGATCAGGAAAGTATGAGTTCAAAATTCACAAAACACCTCTTGCTTTCTCCAAGTGCAAATCAATAGTGAGAGAAATGGGTGGGTTTCTCTAAATTTAGAAAAAAATAATTATTGAACCAATGAAAAGTGTTATTTACAGGTCACATGACTATGGGCTTCATCATTATGAAACCAAAACTGTTATGAACCAATAAAAAGTGTTATTTTCTGGTCACATGACCCGACGCGCTTACGCGACGCGCCGCGGGGCGCGGCCAGAGGCGCGCCGCGTAAGCGTGTCAGACGCCTACGTTGCACGATCGTATTCGCTCGAGTACTTCCGGGTGCGCTTACGCCGTGCGTATCACGCGGTCGCGGCTACGCGATACGTCACGATCATGTTTTCGTTTGCGATATTGGCGCTCACGGGACGCTCCCGAAATACGCTTTTCGGGGCGCACTCCGGGGCGCGCTCTGGGAGCGCTCCCCCCAAAAATTAAAAAATTAAAAAAAAAATGGGATAATTGTAGGGACAGGTAGCCCTATTCTGAAGTGGTTTGTAAAAAAATTAACTTTATAAAAATATGTATTGTGCTACATTGGGCTTAATATATGTTAGAGCCAAAATGTAGCCCAAATGTAGCCCAAAGTAGCCCAATGTAGCCCAAAGATGGCCACCAGAGACCAAAAATTGTAAATGTAGCCCAAATTTCAACTAGATGTAGCCCAACTGTAGCCCAATGACAGAATGTACCAGAGTGTTAAAAAGAATAACTAGAGTGCTAACAGTCTTATTTATAAAGTGAAACTTATAGTTAGGAATTAGCATTAACAAAACCTATGAAATTCACTGAAAAAAACATAGGTTTCACACCAGTTATAGTTAGGAATTAGCATTTAAAAAACCTATGAAATTCACTGAAAAAACCATAGGTTTCACACCGGTTATAGTTAGGAATTAGCATTTAAAAAACCTATTAAATTCACTGAAAAAACCATAGGTTTCACACCAGTTATAGTTAGCTGGAAATTTTACTGACATAAAACCATTGAAATTCCCACGTTATAGTTAGTCGGACTCACTATAACTTGCGCGTGCAATGCACTGCTGATGACATCACATATTACATCACTCATGACATGGTCAGTGACATCACTCATGACATCACTGATGACACCATCCTTGTGACACAGTGACAGACCTCCTCTTTTAAAAAATGGACATACCTATATCAGTTACAACAAGCAATTCTGTACTTCCACTATCTATATACACATCCACTCATTCACCAACAGTTCTATATAGTCACTCATACATATACTCACTCATCATATGAAGAGATACACCTATACATCCTGTTACACACCGACATTCATCCAAAAGTTACTCACACACATATTCACACGTGCAAATAAACTATTGAACAACCATTTATTTGAATATAGAGTTATACACACACTTCAACCTTACTTCTATTGAAAATTACACATATTTATTCTCTTAAACAATCACTTATAGAAACACATACTTATTTAAACAGGAACTCTTACAATCTCTTACTCTCACATATATTCACTTATATACATCAATATTCATATATACTAGATTAAAACATATGTAGTTACTGATAAAGACACTAGTGAGACAGTCATTCACTCACTAACAAACACATATAGACACTCATCCACCCATACAGTCCTGTACATATGCTGTCTTCAAAACAAATACAAACAAAGAGTCAGTCACTCATGCATCTATGTGCTAAGTAATACCCCCACCAAACCATATAGACACTCAAACTGATACTAATAAAAATATCAAATAACCCATATACATACGCATGTAGCTACTTATCAACACATGTAGCCACTTATACACAAAGTGAAACACTAATATATGTATTTAAATATTTAAACATAACTCACTAATATTTATTTTTCAGAAAGACACATATTCACTGGATGGTGTCATCAGTGATGTCATGAGTGATGTCACTGACCATGTCATGAGTGATGTAATATGTGATGTCATCAGCAGTGCATTGCACGCGCAAGTTATAGTGAGTCCGACTAACTATAACGTGGGAATTTCAATGGTTTTATGTCAGTAAAATTTCCAGCTAACTATAACTGGTGTGAAACCTATGGTTTTTTCAGTGAATATATATATATATATATATATATATATATATATATATATATATATATATATATATATATATATATATATATATATATTTATATCAAATCAGAAGAGATTCCCATTTAGGAGAGCCCACGCACTAGGTTCAATAAATCTCACGGCCTGACGTGTTTCCTGCTTCGTTCAGCATTTCTTCAGAGGCTTAGTTCTTCACATGTTACGCACATCGGCCTTACTGATATACCTTCACCAGCTGCCTCAGTGGGCGTTGGCTCTGACTGAGCCTTCTAATACTGGTAGTGCCGTCCGTGAAACTCAAGTGAGCTGCTGTACACATGTGAAGTTTTAAGATAATAAAAACCACAGTGGGTCTGAAACAGAGTCCTGCTTTCACCATGTTGCACATACATTTTCCCAAAAACGTCCTCACTGCCCTTCGTGCTGCCTTTCATGTGACTGCAGCAAGGTCCTTCTGTTTCCATGGCAGGGCTCTCCCACGACGGATGCCAAATTCAGACCTGTTACTGGTGCAAATGTACTTTATTTCATGGACCCCCTGCACCACCGCCATGACGCATTTCGGGCAACTCAGCGCCCTTGAGCACAAGACGCGCATGTGGAGTACTTTCATATATTTAAAGTGACAGTGCTATCACGTGATAGTTTCAAAAATGCATTGGCATAATAGACATAGAAGAAACTTATATTAAATAGTTTAAAGACACACTGCAAAGTCCTGAATGCATATATGAACAGAGATAAATATATCATGATTATCATTAATATACACATTAAAAAGCACAGGTTGGTAAAATATTTAAAACAGTTGATAAATATTTAAAACCAAGTATAGATAAAGCAAACTTTTTTTAAAATTTAAAAAGATGCTAAGAACAGGCTAAACAAGCATTTCACTGCAAAAATGTCATGAACAAGAATTAGAAACAATGTTCAATCCTGAAACCTTGCCTTAAATCAGTTAGTTGGCCCTGATACCTGTGTGCAGACCATGTATGAGTACTGAATCAGGTCTGATAATATTGTTGAGTAGTAAGGGGTACATATGAAGTTGATTAATCCAAGTCCTGCCCAAGTGGGCCTTAATTAAAGAAGTTTCTATGGCTAGAATTGCCTAAAGTGCATGTGCAGATAGTGCAAAAAAGTCACATATAGAAATCAGAGCTGTGACTTAATAAAGTGCAAATGTGCGGAAAATTGAAAATGAAAGCTAAAACGGTTTATCTTGTGGGCAGCAGCTAAATTAGTATAAGATCATAATTAAAACATCATTTAAAAGTAATTGAAATCAGTCACAGACATGTATAAAAATCTCCGCTGAAAATCAGAACCTGGGGTATTTTACTGTCGAGTTCTAGGGTGTACCTAGTCTCAAGTCTCCTGAGCATGGCTTCCCGGTTGCCTCTTTGTTTTTGGGGAAGAATCGTATCTGAGATAAAGTATCTCAGATTGTCTAATTTGCTACCATGATGTTCCTTAAAATGTCAGGCAACCGGGTAAGTGACATCGTTGTTTGTGATGGCCCTCTGGTGCTGGAGTACTATTTTATATACCTGCAGGTTACATGAACACTCCAGCACATAAACAGTGTATTCTGTTTGGCAATTGAGACTTTTGGTAATAGGTACAAGATTGGGGCTGAATGGTGTTATATAACTAGTATTGTTAATCCCATATTTACATGCCTTGTAATTGGTGCAACACGCAAACCCTTTCCTAGAGCTCAACCATGTTTTGGGTATAACCACCTCTGGGCTGCTTTGAACTAGGGAATTGCTCATAGAACGTGCCTTCCTAAAGGTAATACAGGGGCATCTTGTGACCTGACTGCTCAAGACAGAATCACTTCGCACCAAAGCCCAGTTCTTATTAATGATTTTATGTAGGAATTTGTGTTGTAATTTGTACGTAAGGATCAGTCTGGTGGGGGACTCAGTATGCTTATCATCAAAATCTTTGTTACTGGTTTTAGTGAGTGCTTTGGATTGATCTATATGGTCAGTTCTGTTCATAGCCTTATTGAGCATTTTTTTGGAATAGCCCCTGGCCAGGAACCTATCCCTACTTTGTATCTGAGCCAATCTGCACTCAGTGTCAGAGCTACAAATTCTACGAATGCGCAGCATCTCCCCGTATGGGATTCTGTTAATCAAATGAGTGGGGTGATGACTTAAGGCATGTAATACTGTGTTCCCAGCAGTTATCTTTTTGTGTAGTCTAGTTTCCATCTTATTGGTAACAATGAATACTTCTACATCGAGAAAGCAAATATTTTCTCTACTCATCTGTGCTGAGAAACTTAAATTCAAGTTGTTATAGTTAATTTCCTCCACGAATTTTTGAGCACTACTATCCGTACCTTTACAAACCAGAAATATATCATCCATATATATATATGGATATAGGTTTTGGGGACTTTATAGTTAGAAATTAGCATTTAAAAAAACCTTTGAAATTCACTGAAAAAACATAGGTTTCAGGGACTTCATAGTTAGTTGGACATTTCACTAGTACAAAACCAGAGAAATCCAGCCATTATAGTTAGTTGAGCTAACCCCGCAATGTACTGCTGATGACATCACATATGACATCACTCTTGACAAGGTCATTGACATCACTGATGACATCTCAAATAACCTCAATGATGACATCATCCAGTGACTGAGCGTTTCTAAAAAGTGTAAACATGTTTTATATATATATGCCAAGGTGTATTGAAGAATGAGTGGGTGTATGAGTGTCTGAATTGCTGCTTTAGTAGGTGCATTACTGACTGTATAATTGAGTGATTAAATGTGTCAGTTGGTTTATAAGTGGATGCCTGGGTTGGTGAGCATCTACATGAGTGTCTATATGGGTTTTTGATTGGTTGTCTGAGTACCTGAATCGAGGCCTGAGTGTCTGTGTGGGTGCAGTGTGGGTGACTCCCTGCATGGATGTGTGAGTGGGTGTTTCATTGGGTGTATGGGTTCAAGATTGTGTCTGTGAGGGGCTGTATGGGTAGGTGAGTGTGCGTATGGCTGTGTTGGTGAGTGAATGGATGTTTCAGTGGTACATGGGTGAGTAATGACATATGTGAAAGGCAGTATACGTGAGTATTGGAGTATATAAATGTTACATGTGAGCGCAAGTGAATGTGAGAGTGGCTGTGTGGATGAGTGTGTGCTTGTGTCAGTGATTGTATAAGAGAGTAAGTATGTGTTAGTACCTCTATATCTCTATAAACAAGTGAGGTAGTGTGTGTGTATAACTGTGTAGGTGAGTAAATGGGGGTGTGATTGATTCTCTGCATAACTGACTAGCTGTTTGAGTAACTCTATGTTTGAGTGGCAGTGTGTGAGTGTCTGTATGGGTGTTGAGTACGTATGATAGTGGCTGTATTGATGAGTGACTGCATGTATGAGTGGCTATATGGATCAGGGAGTGGATGTGTGTGTGTACACCTAGGAATCAGTGAGTGGGTATGTAGTAACTGGCATTGGCGTGTATATGGTTTCGAGAATGGAAGTCTGTTTTTTAGAGTGGGTGTATCGAAGGTTATATTGGGTAGTGAGGAGGTACATCAGGTTATCACATGGATGATGTCATCATCAGTGATGTCATCAGTGATGTAATTTGATATATCATCAGTAATGTCATCAGTGATATCACTGACCACGTCATGAGTGATGTAACAAGTAATGTCATCAACAGTCAATTGCGGTGGTGCAAGTTATAGTTAGCTCAACTAACTATAACGGACGAATTTCTATGGTTTTGTACGAGTAAAATGTGCAATTTGTTGGCAAGGCCCGGAGGCCAATATTATGTATCATCTATCATTACTCCTCAAACACAGTAGCAACATCATATAGAATTAGAACATTATAAACACTCTAGAATGCAGAACATGCTTATAACCCAAGAACAGGCAGCCAACTTCCTCTGTTGTTGCTGCTCAAACACGAGTTAAGTTAATTTTATTTCTAACTGTGTTATAATAGTCTAATTAAGAGATTTTATAAAATAATTATAATAATAATGGTGTGTATTTAGATAGTAAGGTTAATAAATACATAAAGAATGTTTAGGGATCTAAAATTAATTTACTAATACGATCCAAAATGACATTTTTTATGAAATGTTTATTAAGGAAGAAGCGTTTTCAGTATTTTTAAGAGGAAGCGTAGTGCTTGTTTTCAGATGTAATTAGGTTTCATGAAATAGATAAAAAGGCCCCGCTAGTGTTGTTACCATTGGTGGCATTGTTTAAATGTGGGCACGTGAGGGAGAAGGGGCGCGTCACTTCAGTCAGAAGACTTCACGCGCAGGGCTCGAGCGCTGCTTTTGAGACGCTCGAGCACTTCAGAGCAGTTGAGTCTCTGAGTTTCCTCTCAGCATTCTGTTGAGCATTCTGGGAAGGAAACTTGAGTTAGATGAGTCGCCGTACGCATGCAGCGTACGGTGGCCATTTTAGTAAATTGGGCAGTATGTATGATTTAAAGTAGCAATGATGGCGGTTTTAGTCAGAAGCAGGTTAAAAGATCATCACGAAGGATCAGAGGTTGAGAAAGTTTGTTTGTTTGGTTGCTTTTAGAAAAGGTTTTGGATAAAAGTTAAGGTTTTTTGGATAATTTGAAATTGTGAGTGGGTTATTATAAAGTTGAAAGTGTTTTTTTGGAATTTGAATTAGAGGTAACTAGAATTTATATTTAGAGAATGGAGAATTTGGAAGGAAATGTGGAAGAGAGAATGAAAAATTATATGGAGAAATTGTTTGGAGAATTAGGTGCTTCAATTGATAAGAAAATTGAGAATTCATTGGAGAAAAATATAAAAAAAAAGGGATAATAAACAAAAGTCTGGTGAGGAAGACAGTTTCTGGACTACCGAAGAGATTGAGGTAGTTGCAGGAACGTCTGGAGAGAAAGCTAAGATGAAGGAGAAAAAGAGGCATGTTTTAATTGGAAAACAGGCAAAGGAAATTGAACATAAGGTTCAAAAAGGGTTGGCTATAAAGGCCAGAGAGAGCGCTATAAAGGCGCATAAGAGGAGCCATAGTGCAGGGGCGTGTGACTCAAGTTCAACCAGTGGTGATGTTGAGTTGACATGTAGTTCGAGTTTGGAGGAGTCAGACGTGGAGGAGGTACCGATTAAGAAAAGGAGATTGGATGAAGGAGAGATAAAGTTAGAAGCTGGTGATTTTGTGGATCCACAGGGCTAGGAGATGTTCGACCCTTTACTGATTCAACATCCACTGTCCCACTAATGGTCTCCCGTTGAATATGTGGTCAGATGCATAAGATACTGGATTAGAACTGAAATCCCTAAAGACGTGAGAACTAGGCTAAGGTCCGAGTGTCCGAGACCTAGTCTTAATAGCAAGGTGGCATTCACGCCAGAATTGGACAAACAATGTTGGCATTTATCAATAAAGGTGGAAAGGATCCTGGAGAGGATTAGACAAAGGGTAAAAAGGCTGGCAAGACAGGTTATTGGATGTCTTGGGACACTTGACAAAAAGCTTTGATATGTGTGAAGAAGCTCACACAAATAATGCTGGTGCCAGTGGGTGCAAAGGGGAATTTGTTTGCTTGGTAATACGAATGCGGCTTTGTGCTTGGAGAGAAGGAAAAGTATTTTATTCAAAATCGTTCCTAAACTTGCAGATTTGGCAAGTAAAGAATTAGGGGAGCAGAGTGACGGTCTTCTGTCTGGGGATGATTTTGTCGAAAACATGGTAAAATATGTAGGGACATTTAACTAATTTCAAAAAGCCCAAAAGGACATTAGAAGGGTTTTTGGGATGGCCGGACGAACACAGGGTCGGTTCCCCGGCCGAGGATTTGGAGTTACCAAAAGCAATTTTGGAAGAGGTAATAGACCCTATGGATCTAGATATGGGAGAGGATATGGTTATTCAAGATCAGATCAGGGGAGTTTCTTCCAACAAAGACAGAGAGAAAGAGGAAGGAATTCACAATCAGATAGAAGACCCGGGGAGTATCAGGTAAGATTTTTACGAGACCCTTTGTATACGGAAATCAAGTTGGGCGGCAGACTAGCCAAGTTTGTTTCCAGATGGCAAGAAATCACTCAAGATCCTTGGGTTTTGGAAACTGTAGAGCTGCGTACAGAATAGATGTCATCAGTATTCTGTACAGGAAAAGGTTCCAAAAATGTTCAGATTTTCAAAGTAAATGGGGAAGTTAGTAACAAAAGAAGTGCATGAACTGGAGAGGAAAGGCGCAATAGAGATGGCGAAGGTTGTGCCAGGATGTTTCTTAAGCAATTTATTTCTGGTGGAGAAGAAAGACAAAAAGATAAGACCTGTCATCATTCTAAGAGAGTTAAACGATTGGGTTGTTAACAATCATTTCAAAATGGAAGATTTGTTGAGGAAAGGAGACTGGATGACAAGGTTGGATCTAAAGGATGCATATTTGAAGATTCCTATGTGTCAGAATCAAAGGGATTTTCTGCAATTCAGATGGTTGGGGAAACACTGGAGTTTCAAGAGTCTACCATTTGGTTTGACGCCTGCCCCATGGTGCTTCACTAAAGTAATGAGACCTGTAGCAGCTTGGTTGAGATCAAGGGGTATTCGTCTGATGATATTTTGATTATGGCAGGGAAGAAGGTTTTAGCAAAAGAACAGACAGAGTTTGCAGTGAAGGTTATAGAGGATCTGGGGTTTGTAGAAAACATGGAGAAATCAAGTGTTGAACCGATGCAGGAAATGAAGTTTTTAGGTTTTCAGATACAGACATTGGAATGTGTGTTGAAGTTGCCTATGGAGAAGGTGAAAAAGATCAGGAAAGAGGTAAAGAGAGTGAAATCTGCAATTGGATTACCATGAGGCAGTTAGCATGATTACTGGATCTTCTGTCGTAGTCGATTCAAGCAATTTTTCCAGCTCCTCTGCATTATCGTGTGTTACAGAGACCGAAAGCTTATCATTTAAAAAAGGATGTGAGATATTCTCACAGGGTGAGGATGAGTCATGAGACTCTGGAGGACTTAGATTAGTGGATGATAAGTTTGGTAGCATGGAACGGATGGGCGATTTTTCGGAATAATGCCAGAAATAGAAATAGAGTTGGATGCAAGTCTGTACGGATGGGGTGCAAGATGTGGAACAGTTGCAACAGGGGGACAATGGTCCAAGGAGGAAGGTCACTTGCACATAAATTGTTTGGAGTCACTGGCAGGTTCCTTTGCGATAAAGAGTTTTGTGAAGGATCAGGTGAGATGTTGTGTGCTTCTGAAAATTGACAATTTATCAGCAGTTCTTGTATGTGAACAAGTTGGGGAGATCCTCGATCAAGAGGGTTGGCGGAACTAGCCAAGGAGGTTTAGAAGTTTTGTTTGGAAAGGGAGATTATGGTTCAGGCTCAGTACATACCAGGATTGAACACGTAGAAGCGGATTGTTATGCAGGATACCTCAGGGAAGCGAGCAGCTGGAGATTGCAAAGGGAGGTTTTTGTGAGCTTAGAGATGATGTGGGGACTTTCGGTTTAGATCTTTTTGCAGACAGATTAAACACTCAGTTGAAGGAGTTTTACAGTTGGAGACCGGATCCAGAGTCGAAGGGAGCGGATGCATTTCTTCAGAGTTGGAAGGAAGGCAGGAATTATGCGTTTCCACCATTTTCAATGATTCAAAGAGTTTTGAACAAGGTCTGGATGGAGGAAGCAGATATAGTTCTGATAACACCTTATTGGAAGGCTTAGGTATGGTTTCCATATTTAATGAATCTGTTGGTGGGGGATCCTGCTATTCTACCAAATTACAGGGAAATCTTGATGGATGTTCAAGGAAACATTCACGATCTAGTGGTTTTGGGACAGTTAAGGTTGATGGCATGGTTGAATTCAGGAGAACATGGCAAATGCAGGGATTATCAAAAGAAGCTGAGGAATTTGTATCTAAATCATGGTCTAGTGGGAGATCAAAGGTTTATGGATCAGCATGGAGAAAGTGGAATGGTTGGTGTACTGAGAGGGGTTTGGATCCCATATCAGCACCTGTGGTAGAGGTTGCAAATTATTTGTCAGATCTATTTAATGAGGGTTTAGCGTATAATACTGTCAAATCGAGTAGGTCTGCCATTTCTGCTGGGCATTGTTTGATGGATAGGATTCCTGTAGGTCAACATGTTTTGATTAAAAGACTGGTTAAGAGTGTAAGAGTAGTTCTTCCTCCTAAAGCGAAATATGATTCCCTCTGGGATGGTTCTTTGATTTTGAAAGAGCTTGAGAGTTGGGGAGCGAATTCAAGTTTGGATTTAAAAATTTAACTTGAAAGATGGCTATGCTTTTATGTCTAGTTTCATTCAGAATAATTTCTTATATTACAGCTTTAGAGGTTAATTCTAGGTGTTTCCAGCCAGAATGGGTTTGTTTTGAGTTAAGGAAAAGGACAAAGACTATGTCAAGGACAATATTTTATCCATATTTGGAGGTTAAGAGTGTTTTATGTGTAGTAAAATGTTTAAAGGAACATGAGAAGAGAACTTCTTGTTTGTGAGAGGGAAATTGTTCACAGCTGTTAATTTCCTATGTGAAACCATATAAGGCGGTTTCTGCTCCTACCTTGGCAAGATCGATACGAAGTGTTGTGTTCAAGGCAGGGGTGGATGTTACTGCGTTTGGGTCACATTCAGCTAGAGGAGCTATGGCTAGTAAAGCATTTATGAAAGATTTCAGTTTAAATGGTATTATGAAGGCTGCAGATTAGTGAAATCATTCAACTTTTAGAAAGTTTTACTTTAAACCTGTGGTCAATGTCTTGGATGAACTTTAAACATGCATAATATTGGCCTCTGGGCGTTGCCATAAAATGCAGATTTTCCATAGTTTTAATGTATAGAAAATCATGATTTGATTAAAGGCAAAGAGGCTAATATTATCCCTCTGCTGTTCCCACCCTACTACTGTTTGTTTTTTTGTTTTATAGGTTAAAGATGAAGAAGAAAAAGTTGGAGTTTAAAGAAATCAGAAGAATTCTAAGTTTAAGGAAGAAAAAATGTATTGTGGTTCTTG